>NC_058112.1:20325833-21636666 GCF_914725855.1 Thunnus albacares | reverse complement strand
GATGACCTAGATAATTAGCCCATTATCATTTTAAACAAATTAAATGCATGTCAGGTGTTTGAACAGGATGTTAGCTCATTAATGCGCATTCTCTTGTTTAGGTTATGATTGGGAGATGTGATATGAAGCTGAGATGGTGCAGTTACATCAGATTTATAGACACAGGGAGGACTGTGAGTTGGTATATCTGACGTAGTCTTGTTGCTGCTGTATCGGCTTTTCCAGCGCGGCTGAATTATAGACTACTTCTTAAGAGATTTATTTTGAGCGTGATTTGGGTTTGCATCGCAGTCTGCTAATAACGTTTTGCCGTTCCAGTCAGTGATAACCATGCAAACCTCAAATACACAAACACAAATGTACATGAGGCTCTCCCACACACACACACACACATCCCTGCAGCCTGGGTGTTGTTGGCACATCTCAACTGGAAATGAGGTTGTTTTATATTTACTGTATATGGACTTCATATCTCCTCGAATCTAGGCTAAATGTTTTGCGTTCAACTCGTAAACATGGCACAGAAAAACCTTAGCTAAGCAGAGATTTCTTTATTTTGACTTGGAAGTGAATACTGTAAACTTTAGTAGGCGTAACTGGGCTAATGTGATTCTGTTTCTCCCTTCCGCAATCTTATTATGTGCATTTGTATTCAAATATCATGCCAGTATGAAAGGAAGCACCTTTTTTTTAAAAAAGCTCCAGTATTTTTCTTTCCGCTTGGCTTGCTGCTTTTTGCAGCCTTTGAAGCCCACACACCTTGTCCACAGCGTTACTCCCTGCAGGTCCTGTGGGATAACAGCAATGTTACAGTCCCTCCCACAGGGTGAGACTCGCCACAGGTCTATTAGACATATGGGCTCCTTGTCAGCCTCCACAGCGTCAGGGGGACAGATCAGTGTTTGATTAAAAAAAAAAAAAATCTACACAGCGGGTTTCAACTTCTACCTGGGGTAACTTGGGAGAAGGGCCAGCTAATGATCTCACTCCTGCCAGGATCACAAGCCTCCAAGAAATGCGCTTCACCTTGTTAAAGAACAGCAACTTCAAATCTTTAGAGCTTCTAAACTAGTAGCGGTGTAGTTCAGGGCCATCCGTCTGTCTGCATTTAGAACCTGTTTTCTGGTTTGCCAGAAGAGTGCAATACAGGTGTGTAGCTTTTTTTTCTGGTAGTAGTTCTTCTGTGTCATTTTATTTATTGCCCACAATAACACCATTAAACCACGTGTTTTAAAACTGAAGCACAAAGGGGGGCTGAACTGTTACTTACAGTGTAGCCGTAAAGCCAATTGAGGTCATTCAAGCGACCCAAGCATACTTCAGTGACCCAGGCTAGTTTGTGTGAAGATTCCTGTGATGGTTCTTGGACTCGCTGGAGGACGACTTCCCCTGCGTGTCTCGTACACCAATGAATTTATTTGTCTGACCAGCCCCTGCATGTCTAACTAAGTAATAGCCTTTTCTTTTTAACAGCAGATCAAATGTGCATGCTGTTAGTTATTTTTACTCCTCAAAGGGGGAAACAATTAGACAGCGAAGACTGAGCGCCTCGCTGCTTCATGATTTTTTGATGCCGCTTTATGAAATTTTTAGCCCACCACCACTTTAAAAGTGCGCTACTCGAGACAGCATTCACGGGTCACTGCACTAAAACACGGCCTCTGTCCTTTGGGCAAACATTCGGTCAATGCCAGCCTGTGTGTTACAGCCACAAGCAAACCACGCTACCATTACCACAGAGGGAATGTGCTGCATTTAATAAACTCTGTGGATCAACTTCCACAGAGAATTCTTAAGAAGCTACTGTAGGTTTTCTTAGAAGAGAAGAGAAGAGCAAAAATAGACATATCTCTTTGAGTTGAGGAGGTATTTTCCTCACTGTAAATTTTCTTTGCTAATAGTTATTAGGGTAAACACACGCACACCGTGAAGCATAATTCCTTTTTTCTTTAATCCTTGCCTGGCTGCATCTTCCTGTCTTTGAAGCTTAGGAAAAACGAGAATCCACTGCACAGGAAAGCTAGCCACTGTTTAACCATTTGAAATATATTAAAGGAGTTTGATATTTTCATGAAAATGTATTTCAGTCCAAACGTTTCTGACAGTTGAATCCAGGGATCACCTTTGCATGTGTTTGTCAGAGATAGCACAGGCACTGCAGGTGTCTCCAGTATGTGAAATTAAATTGGCTGCAGTGCTCATTGATTTAAGTGGTTAAACAAACAAACTGACTCTCTGAGGGATGTTTTTTTTTTTTCAGTGGAACATCAGGTGATCTTGGGTGTCTTCCCACTGATTTGGCACTTGTCCCACGTCAGGACTATAGGCCAGCAGCAGCAAAGTCGTCCAACCTTATCTTGACCACCTGGGTGTGACGTGAGGCTTTTGTTTAACAAAAAAAACAAAAAAAAAAAACAGAATGCTCAGGCATTTCTCCAAGAGTATACACCCCGGAGAAACAGACCCAGATCATCTCTCCTGATAACACTTGGCAGGAGACACATCCCATGTGAAACGCTTCAGCACCAATGTTGAAGCCAAAGTAATTTTGTGGGTGTCTCTGAGAACCCCTGAATGTGCAGAGGTTATTTTGACTTTATCTGTCAAGCTATACTGTTAAAAATTCATCTGTCTGTCTGTTTGCTATACACGCTCTGAACCTGAATGCCAAAAATGTACAAATCAGTGCTTTGATTGGACAGCTTATACAAAACAGAATTCAACACAGATAAAACAACTTTTATATTCATATATCACTTTGTTTAATACTTAACTAAAATTTAGTCCTAGTCAATAACCGGAGATGATCTCATTTAATCTCACCACATTAAAACGATGCACAGAATAAACAAAGAAGAGCAGAGAGCCGATGTTGTGAGCAATTACCAAAACCACTTTCGCTTATCTCTGCAGGCAGTTTGGAATTGGACGGACTGCTTTTTACTTAATAAGGAACAGATGTCCAACCTTTTCCTCCTCAAAACATTTCTGTGTGAGCTTTCCATACATTTGCCAAATCTAGAGCAATCTCCCCTCCCCTCCCACCTCACCCGCCTGTCTATACTGCAAGCTTTCAAAACAGCACCTTCAAATGTTTGGCTGGCTCTCTTTGTGTGTACATATTTATTCTGTTGCCTTTGGCCTGAACCAAGCAGACTGAGACTTTGCAGACAGCTGGAGATTTTGAAAGTTAAAAAAAAACATAACCGTTCAATATCTCCTACTGAACCTCCCCAGCTCATTATATTATATCTTCTGTAATCTCCTCCTGCTTTGCTCATATTTTCACCATTTGGTGGCTCGTATCAACATAAGTCTCACGCAGTTGAGAGTTACATATTTTTCCTTGTTGTGTAGGCCTCTCCTGATGAGATATTTTGTCCTTATATAGACCTCTCTAAACAATACGCAACATTCATCTGTGGCAATTCGATGAACGCCGCTTTAGTTACCTCCACAAGTGATTAGTTGCTCCGTTTCAGCTGTACGTGTAGCTTTTTTTTTTTGTAGGGTTTTGCTTTTTAAATCTCAAGTCACATGCAAACGTTTAAATAAGCAGGAGAACACCATAAATATCCCAGCTGTGGTCACTCCTGTGGTCCTGTTACAGTAGTGAGGAGCACTTAAATGGGCTGTTTATTTATAACGTATGCTGCGGTGGGCTGATGGAGATATGCACCCCCGCTGAAGCTGCAGCGCACGCTTGGGTGCGTTACTCACAATTTCATCACTACCCCCAATTAATACTCAAGGCAGCATCAGCAGCATCTGCTCAAGCACAACAGTTGTCGTTGGTTCCCAAGAGTTGAGAAAATTCAAAGTAAGCTCAGCGGTGGTGTTATTACTATTCTGAACTTGTTATCTGCATGTGCTCCATGAGCAGGTTCATCGAGAAGCCTCTGCATTACAATTATGGCTGCTCTCATAGTTGTGTGTGTTTTCAGTCTTAAATCAAAACCAATAATTTTAGGTAGGTCTGACCTCATAGTGTTGTCTGTGTTTCTCTGACCACATTCATCCCCACACAATTGTCCCAGATCCATCATGTTTTGTGGTGTAAACCTATTGACTTGCGTTTCTTCAGGGACCTAATCTTGGACCGCCTCCAAGCAGCTCAGTTTCCATCCTTTCCCCATCTTTCTTCTGTCTCCCATAAATCAATGTGATGTAATTGCATAAACTCCCTTTCCCACAGCTTGGGCCTGCAGGCAGAGTATTCTCAGAGAGAAAGTGTTTCAGTGTGGCCAGTTAACCTTAACCCCCTGATTCCCAGAACTGCAATGTCCCCAGCTTGTGAAAGTTTTATTTTGGCCGTCAAACATCTCTGTTTGCAGAGTTTCTTTCATTGGTAGTGTTTGATGTTTTGTGCATTGTGTTTTTTCCATGCAGCCGTGCTGTGGAAGTTAACTTTCTCACAGTTGGCACTCACTGTTTACATCTGGCTAATACACTCTAAGCTCAGCAGATTAAATCTCATTTCTCTGAGTGCTTTTTGTGTTGAGCCAAGCATGATTTCTCCTGACATCTCCCCGCTTGTGGCTTCCTCAGCCTATCAAAGGAATGCTCCTTAAATGCACTCCTGCATTTTCACGAGTTTGGACCATGGAAAATGTCCAACTCCTTTTTTCCACCTCTCAGTCCCTCCTGCCTTTCTCTTGGGACTCACATAGAGGCAAGATATCCCCTCAAAGGATATTTTTCAACTCTTTGTCCTGGGAGTACCAAGCTTAGAGTGAACCAGTGTGGAAAGGAGTGCAACTGAAGGTTTTTGGAGTGTGCAGAAAAACCCTTACTCACACAGTTCATGGCTTGACTTTATCCCAGTTTCATCTCCAATAATCCTCCTGCCTTCGGTCTTAGCCTGTTCTGCCAAAGAACATTGATAAAATCATTTTTACCCTCATGCAGACACACATTTTCAGGCTATTTGGCCATTAGTGGCAAATTAGCATATTTGACAGTTTGAGAGACAAAAAGCATGAGTCATTTTCACTGCTCTCTCTCTCTCTCTGTGATGAGTGTGTGTGTTTGTCACAGCTTGTTACCTGCTATCACCACAGCCACCACATACAGGCTGAAATAGAGGGATTTGGGTTTCTTCGGCACATGTGCAGCTTTATGAGGAGGTCCCAGTATGGAGCCCCTCTGGGCTGAGGAAATGATCCAGATGCAAAGCTTCTGGCTCTCATAACCCAGTGGGACACCTGCCCTGTTGCTCCTGTACAGCCCCCTGCAAAATCCACAAAGACACAGACTACCATCTCTCTGTATGCAGGAAATTTGCCATAATGTGCTGTTGCATACTTTCCTATGCAGCTTGTACAATATGTGTGAGTTGGCTTTCATTCTTGTAGTGGAGCTCTGCCTTATGCAGTTCAATAGAGCACAATTACTGCTAAGCTCAAGTCAAATATTGTTGGCACGCAGTCTGTTGCCCCAGTTACTCCTACAGTAAATTCACCCGGATGTAAACTCTTCACATGTCCAATGTTAAGCATTACTACAGTTTGAATTGTTTCACCAAATATTAGTAATAGTTGTGAAATGGACAAAGACATATTTCTTACTTGCAGCGGGGGTCCGACAGATGGGGAAACCTGCTGGGGGACACAAATAAACAAATACAGTATGTCTGTTACACAAAGTTGCTGAATTGGTGAAAAAAAAACAACTACAGTTTTATCTAACTTACAACATCAGTAAGTACTGTTGTCTATATTAGTTGTATGTAGTTATAAAGAGTTGATTTATGCCTGTATTTGTAGGTGGTATGAGTAAAAAAACAATTAAGGCTAACAGCCTATTTTATTTGTGTTGCATAACTTGAGACATTTAATTAGATGGATCTTCTTTGTTGCTCATTAAAGTGGGGCACAAGCAATGGATTTTAACATGCACATGCAGTAATTGTCTACATGAGATCAAAACATTATTGCCTGATTCATTTGATGGTCACTCTACATTCAGCTCATTACATGTTCCTCTAACCGAGATTGGAAGCAGCAGGGAGCCTCATGGATTATATGTGATATGATGTGATGTGATATGCTATGATATGATAATAGACTGTAAAAAAAATATGGATGTAGTCACCGTGAAATCACCCATTGGTTTGTGGACTGCTTTGAAGCCTTGAGGCAATTTGACCATCGCCATCTTGGATTTGAACGTCGCTATCTTTGATTTTTTGAGTCACTATATTTGGACAAGAGGGTAGAGCTGACCATAGCTAACTGCTAGCTTGCTTAGCACGGTGCATTTACAGTCTATGGTTAACTCTGATTATGATTCTATGCTAATGCCAATTTTCGCTGGCGGAAAACAGCTGAAAACCATTAAAACAAAATGTACTTACCGGAAACCTGACCAGCCATGGTTACGTTAAGTTATCAACGTTGTCACCATGGTAGCGACTTGTCAATCACAACGTAGCCATGCCCTAAAGCATACCCTGCTTATTGTCTGTTTTACTCTAAATGGGACCATAATTTACAAAATGAACATCATGGTGTATAGAAGATGTTTTGAAACTCGCAACTGAGACTATAAACTCATTAGGAAACTGTTTACTGAGGTAATAAATCAAGTGAGACGTAGGGTCATTTTCCCATAAACCTCTGTATAATCAGACTTCTTTTTGGAGCCAGTGGAGTCTCCCCCTGCTGGCCATTAGAAAGTCTCCAGATTTAAGGCACTTCTGCATTGACTTCACTTCTCAGACCCGGAGCTACCTGCTTGGATATGATATGATATTGATTCTTAAGGTGCTGATTCCATATTGACGGTGGTTAAGTGTTTCATTTCTGTAATTCAATATTTCAATTTTTGTTTCTGGCTACTTTTTGAACACTTGGTTTACAACAGTTGATTGATTCTTTCAATGACACTCTTTAAGTAGGATGTTGGGTAAGAGAGGGACATTGTTTTCCAGGAAGTTGTTTAGCAGAGGTGGTAAGCCACCCAGATCTTGATGCATTGCCATAATAGAGTTGTGAAATAAAATAGCACCAGATCTCGGATATAAACTGGCCATCTTCCTCCATGTTTGTTTATACTTTTGTCTACTAATGTGACCCACATGTTTGTGCTCATAAACAAAGGAAGTCAATGCGTTGTTTAAGCACAGCCTTGTTTTACCTTGTCTGAACATGGTTAAAAACAACTGTTTGCCTCAAATATGCCAAATACAAATATTGTCTTGGAATCAGTCAATCACTCCATCACACATACAAACCATCATATGAATTCCAGAGTGTTGTATGAACATTGACGTAAGATTTTCTGGGTGTGCTCAGTAAGGTATGCAATGAAAACCATCAGAAATGTTATCCAGACTCACTGGGCCTCAGATTTTGGGCTGTTCCAATTTCGTAAGTCCCAGGCAGTGATCCAAGTGTCCCTCAGCCCATCTTTTGGTTATATTCTCATTTTCTTTTTTTTCTTTTCATATTTTATACTAATCCCAGTTTTGTCACTGCTTTTGTTTTTTATTTGGATTGCTGTGAAATGAAGAGACAATTGCCAAGTAGAGCAAGAATTAAGTTAACAAAAGCCAAACATACACTGCTCTGGTGTCGCTCATCATGCATATGAGCAAAATGGCTATTTCAGAGAAGGAGGTTTGCTTGTGGTGGAGTCCAAACTCA
This sequence comes from Thunnus albacares, assembly GCF_914725855.1. Lineage (NCBI taxonomy): Eukaryota > Metazoa > Chordata > Actinopteri > Scombriformes > Scombridae > Thunnus > Thunnus albacares. The sequence continues at coordinate 21,629,020 of NC_058112.1, read as the reverse complement.
AATGCCCTCCGCTGGTTTTCATTATCAAAATAAGTTGCATCTGGTCCCATTGAGCAAAGAATCTGTTTCCACTTCTTCTGTATCTTCTGCATTGAGATATTTACCACATTGTTTGTCAGCACACTAAACAGCTTCATGAGTCTCAAACTGGCAGGAGGGTCAAGGTGAGGGCATATTATTGACAGATACTCCCAATAACAGGCAGCATGAGAGGTAGAGGATATTTCTCTCTGTGACTTTGTGATGACCATTGCTATGATGTTCTTTGCTACAGAATCTGACTTCGACAAATATACAGAACCTACTGCTTTATGGTATTTTAGCAAGATTTAAATGAGGCTTAGAAATGGTTACCAGATGTGTTCTTAACACATGTTTAAGTGGCTGGTTTGACTTATAGGATAACAGTGGCTGCATATTTCTACATGAAATGTCTTGTGGAAAATATAACACAGGACAGCATATGTTTTAGTACAAAATACCATGGATTCTCACTGGATACTTGTTTCAGGTGTTGCAATCACTTATTATGCTGCAAGTGTTATCATACTGCCATACTGTGGTAAACTGTACCTCTGTTTACAGTAAATAGGATTAGGCTGAGCAACATGTGTAGGTTGAGGAACAATTCATCGCTTCAGTATTTTTGTTTTCATAAAAAATATTTCACTATTTTTAAAGGACTACAAATCTGGTGTGTTGTCTTCTATGCATAAGTCATGTTTTAGCTGGGGAAAACATCCTGAGGGAAGACTCTATGCAAACTTCCTCTTTGTGCAGGCAGCCTGGCTCTTTATCTCCGTTCCTCTCTGTGAGCTGTGAGCTGTGAGCTGCGTGATTCTCAAGCTTTACTGGGCTTTAGGATTTAACGGCGATGGAAATGGTTATCATACGGCCGTTCGTCAGCTCGCAGGGCTGTGGGGGGGGGGGATCGGTGAACAAACTGGTGAGAATTTAACAGCCCCAGCCCCCTCTGTGTTTGTAGTAATGAACTCTTACCTTGGCTTGGAAGGCTGCACTGCTGGTATCCTTGCTGTGTTTTTGTAACCCTCACTAAAAAATCCTTGCTCTTAATTGTGTCCCACGGGCCCGAGCTCTCAGTATTCACAGCCTTTCCTGTCCCTCGTACTGATCCTCCCCCTCCTCCAACCTTAGCCCCATCATCCCAATTCGACAGGTCTTTCCTCTTTAATCGCCCAACTTCAAAGCGATGTTGTGATGCCCCCCAGGCCCCTGGCTCCTCAGAGACAGGGGGCCTAGCCTTGGGTGAAAGTTTGGTGGTGGTATATGAGGCGGTTAGTTAAGTAAGACAGGTATGGGTTAAAGAAAATAACAACAAGTAGTTGGTTAGTTTGGTTGCTGTTCTTCATCATGGTGTCACCAGGGAGAAGTTGCTGTTGTGTAATTATAGCAGGTTACAGATGTTTGAAAGGGTCTGTGTAAGACACTCACCGGTCTTTGATGAGGCCATCTTTTTAGAGGTGAAAGATACGGGCTGCTGCCTTCAAGAACCTGCTACAAAGAGAAGAGGCCTGGCTAATGTTTGCCTCTGACTTACCAAAGAGGTGGACACAGTGTCAGCTTTCATCAGCATCAAACCAGTACCCACCGAACACATTTTCAGGGGCTGCATTCTTATCAGGTTTCCATTTAGTCCAAAACGATTAACACTGAGAAAACAGAAGACTGCTTAATGAGTTCAGTTTGCATCTTTTAGCTGAAATAATTGTGTACTCCAAATGACAGAATACACTTGCCCGTTGTGTAACCCCCAGAGCAGCTAATGTAAAAGGAAGAACAAAGAAAACAGTGGGTTAGCTGTGTCCAGAGATAGAGGAGAGTGAGTGATTAGTTGTGTGATGCCCTCTGATCAGAGCGCGGATTGTTTCTCCATCGTGGTGGTTTATCTTTATCTTTGGTGGTTGACTTACACCATTAGATCAATAAATCCAGATGGGGTACAGCGATAATTCTGTCTCAGCACTGCCCTCATTAGAGCGGACGTTCAGGAGATATATGGCTGCTGGCAATTGCCCTCTTTTTTCATATCTATAATATTAGAGCATGACGTATATGGACTCTGTCAGAAGTTGGCTGGAGATGTCTGCAGAGAGCTGACATCCACAGCTGTAGATTTTTCCTTTCATTTAGTGTGTTTATGAAGGTTTCCCCATAGGTCATTATTTCCCCGTTTGGAGTCATTTCTAAAGCTCCAAGGTTCAGTCTTGTCAACATTGGTGAGAAACTGAGTTCAAGCCCAGCTGTGAGGTGTAGATGGAAGAATTGTCACTTCCTCCCTCGTTTTACTATCCACTTCCTGTCTCCGGAGGAAGAGTTGCTGGCCGAAATCCTTGCTGTTCTTTGACCTCTAACAGCATTATCAAGGTTGCCAGCCTGATTGACAGGATGAGGTGTCTTCTGGAGGTGAAAAGAAAGCACAAATGACATGTCCCCAGCCAATAGCGCACACACAGTAAAGGCTGAAGTATGTTCAAAGTCAAGTCAATTTTTACAACCCAATATCACACAAATCACAAATTTTACTCAAGTTACTTTAATTTATATTAATATAATCAATTATAATCAATTACTGATTACACATTACTCCTTGTAAAAGTAATTACATTACTTTACTCATTACTCAGCAGCAAAAGTTACATGTTATATTACTTGTTACTTTACATTTGTTACTCTGTCAAAGTTGCCTTTAAACAACTCAAAATCCTCTACAGCCAAATGTTACATCTTTTGTATTTCGCACATGTAGAAATAGAAAATGAGACATTTGTGGTTTAAAAAGCAGGGAGGATACAATCTAGAAGGATTTATTGACCATCCAACGGCTAGTGCTAGCATAGCCCTGGTGACTGCACACAGCACTCCAGTCCTGACCTCAGCTACACGATTCACACACTCTGAACCAAAACTATTAGCAAGCCGGCTAAGAATTCACAATATTTGTATAAGACAACTTTGGAATTATTGCGAGTCGTGTTTGTCCTCCTCCAGAACAGTCTGTCGGCTGAATGCAGAGACCTACTGATGTCAACCCCTCCTTTAATACCAGTAAGACAGCAAGAATGCCAACCCCTAAGTGTAAAAGTAATGGAGCGTTACTGGGATTAGTAACTGAAATGTAATAACTGAATTTCAAATACATACTTACTTTAAAGTGTTACTGCCTAACACCGATCCTTAGACCCTCCATCTCTATCCTTAGTAGAAATAAACTACTTTGTGCAATGTGTTGTACGACTATGTCTGTAGGCAAAAGTATTACTAGCTGTTGCAAAGAGCCACACTTGGAAGCAGGTTGAAAAGCAAGAGGGGCAAGAATCTTATAAATGGGGATGTCACATTAACATTTACCACTTTAAGACACTCTCTTAAGACTGTGGACATGCTTGTCAGATTGTTGTTTTGGGAAATTGTTGAATGCAACCCCCGCAGGCTCACACAGGTGTGGCAGATAGGGGTTTCAGATGCTGCTTGACAACAACAAGCACTTTGTTTGAAGCATACTGTCCCCTTAATTCCTGTTATTCCTTTATGACTACTACAGTTTCCTCTGCTATCTATTGTGACTACAAGGGATAGCTACATACTGTATGTCCTAATTTATAACGTGCTACTGTCTCACACACAAGATAGATGTTGGTGATGCAATAATATTGTCAGAGCTTGAAATACCAGCAGAGGCTAATCAATTAGTCGCTGCCTTGATGTTTAAATTGCTCGCAGTGCTCGTGAGCTTAAATGTCAATGACTAGTTGGCGAGAGAGATTTATTTAAAAGGAAAGCTATTGAGCGGATGTAGATGAAACCTTTTCTCTAGTGTTGAGTCTCTCCCCGCTTTGTCGGACCCTCAGTGGCCTGGCCTTTCTAGTCTCCCTCGAGGGTTCGTTCTATTGTTGTGCTTTCTCAGCCGTCTGCGCTGATCTCTCATCTCACCCCCATAACCGATTCAATGAGGCTCTGCGATCCTATTGGTGCTCCACTTTCCCGTGAAAAGGTTTCCATGGAAACCAAAAAATAATGCAGACCCTCACCACTGTTGCTCTCCACCAGCTAATAGCTCTCTAAACAGGGGTTCAGGAGAGACTACCTCTGCAACAGGCATTCAGGATATAATTTGACCACTCTTTTGCTCAGAGCTAAATTACAGACATGATAATGTATTATGCACCTACCTGCTGCTGTTGTAAGAGACTTGAAAGTAAATGGAAAGGGATTACTATGTTGTATTGCTTGGGTTGTATGTTAGCTTAGCCGTATGATAAATATTTTATAAATGAGTCTTTTAAACAAGCGCTACATCCTTTGGCTCCCCATGCGTGTGTAGCCACTGTGGAGATGTTATTGATTCCCTGAGCATATTCTTTGTAATGTCTGAATTCAAGTGATAAGGGAGTGTATCATTCCAGTGCATCTCCCCACTTCTCAGATTTGTCCGTTTCCTCACTCAGGCTCTGATTGCCTTTCCTAGATGCAATCAGAGCTCCTGTATTCTGTATGGGGGATGGTGTGTTGCTGCCACTGTCGGTTGGGTTCTGCGTCCTGGTGAATCTGATGTCGGCTGGCAATATGGTGTGTCGGCGGGATGATGTGGCTGGCTCTATCAGCCAGAATACTCCTGGGATATTCTCCATCCCCAGCCCCTGTCAGGATGAGAATACCCTGCCTGTATTTCAGCATCTAATGTGGCAAGAGCTGCATGCTGTTCATGCATCCGTAGGCAGCTCTCGCCATATTTGATGCTGTAGTTGTCAGTGCCAGTGCTTTGAAACCAGCTCCAAAGTATTGTCAGTCAAAACTGTGCTGCTGACTATTTTTGCATGTTGAGGCTGGAATACCAGCAGTTTAATTGGCTCTCATAGCTATATCGTTATTTTCAGCTGGGAGACACTTGTGGCAAAGCAGTTTAGAAACAGGGAAAAGTTTAAAGCATTTATGCTCATTAGACACACTTGGTTGGAGACGAATCGTACATTGACAGTTAAAGTCAGCAACGTGTGGTAAGAAAGGTATTCTGCTTTCAGTGAATAATGCATGAGTTCAGATGCTCATCAAGGTCACATCAGAAGCTGTGTGAGGAGACTGTGGTGTGTTGGATCTTCTAATAAAGGGTAATTAAGCAAGTGAGAAGGTACACAGATTCTAATACCTGAAGGCAGATATTAAAATTTTACCTTCCCAGAACACAGACCTGGGCTGCTACTATTAAAGGCAGTACATTTCTTACTCTGTCCCTGTTAATTTTGCCTTCTAGCTGAGAAGTGAAATATTCACACAGATAAAACACTGTTGCAGTCTTGGATTAGTTCACTGCCGGGAGCGAGTGCTTCATACATAATAAATGCAAACTCGGTCATTTTAAGTGTCCTAGAATTTTATTTTCTGTGTTTTTTCAAGCTCCCAGACTTATTCTGCTTAAATGAATTACACACACTGGGAAAAATGTGCCACTTTTCTGTCACCTTGCTGGAGTCTCACTGTTTATTCATCTCATTAGCTCAGTGTTGACCTCTGCTTCTTTCTTTGTGCTTCTGTCTAACAGCCCATGAAAACAGGAGAGGAGCGAAAACCAAGAGAAGTCATCAACTTCACCTGAACAAAGACACAAGCAGATACACATGGTATGGTAACATTTTATCTATAAATGAAGCACACATTGCCTTAAAAATAAAAACACAACTTTTATTAAATGTTTCACATGTTCCATAAGTGAAACATATTTCTGCCGTTATCTCCTCTAAAGCATCTGTAATGTGGGGGTGTTGCCATGAGTGATTTTCACCAAATCCAGCAGTGATCCCACTCCAGCATACACATGTTAAATCAGTGAGAGAAACAGTAGAAAGAGCTTGTTGACAGAGTCCTTTCAGTAAGATGCTGACAGCACAGGCGAAAAGCCATTGTTACCATCAACAGGAGGCGCGGTGCTGGCGAGAGTCAGTGTGTGAAGCTGCTCCTGAGAACAGGCAGACAAGTGCTTTTGTCCCTCACCATCACAGCAGGCCAGCACTGGTCTTTGTTAGCCTCAGATTTGCATTGGCATTTGTAACATTAGTATTCCAAGCACGGCTGAGCAGCAGACGTGTATAGATTGAGAGGTTAAAGGGGAGTTTAGACCCAGACACATCAGCTGTAATCAGTCATAGCATATAACCATAAAAGCAACCAACCACACAAACAAACGGGTGTGCTACATGTTCAAGTGACATGTAAGATTATAACCAGACTCTTGAGCCTTTTTCAGTTTTTCAAGTACTGGCTTAAAGGATCATTCTGGTTTGTTAGGATTTGGGTCTTATCTTCTGAGTTTTGGCCATCATTTCTATAGGTAATAATAAGATTTTACTCACCTACTGTAATGAATTACTAAGACCTAGGAACGCTGCAACATTACTGATTAGAGAGTTAACAAACATAGGTTAACAACTTATTTGAAGGAAAATGACAAAGGCAAGGAACAGCAAGTTATTATCCACACTGCCAGGTGTAAACATCCATTACAGACTGATTTCCCGGTTCAACTAAGACCTTACTTACTGTAGTTGTGTGCACAGTTTTCCTCTGCAATGAAGGATTTGGGGTTCTTACTTTTAGTTTTACCGACAAAGAAAGTGGTTTAGGCTGCATTCAGACTGAAATCTTCCCTGCGTTAAAACAATGCAAGGGGCTACTTTGGTGGGGGCGTGTTGTTTAGGGTACTAGTGAGACAATGAAATACAATCCAGGAAGTCAAGTTGGAGCTACAACATGCATTTAAAGGCTCATCAGATGCCAAAACTTACAGGCATGATTTTAGTACTCTGAAAAGTTATCACGGCAGCAACTGTCTTTTATCGTGTCGATGGTGAGGTAAACAGCCGAAATACAGCATTCACATTACAAAGTAGTCTAATCTGTCAGGAATGTGTGCTTGCATGGATGTGATTGGCCAACGTACCGCCTTGCTGGATGACGTGTTGCGTTGCAGTAAAACTGGAGCTCGGTTCAACTTTTTTGCTGTACCACCAACTCACGTTGTTTTGCCGAGCCTTCTACGTTGGCACCCTTGCTTCGTCAACGCACTGCCCCCATTGAAATGAATGAAAGGGCTGCGTTTTTTCACACAGGGTCATGTCGGTCTGAATGACGCCGTCCTGAAGATAATCTGTCTTAACGGTTGGCTTGTTCACAACATGTCTGATTGTCTGGTCGAGTAAGTTACAGTGTAGCAAAATCACTGTGTTCCCAGATCTCAGCAATTACTTAATTTACAATGAAACAGTGTTATCATAATTGGTATAAATGATGGCCGAGTCTACAAAAATAAAATCCAAGTTGTAATTAACTGAAATTAAGCACTACTGAATCACAGAGTGTGACAGTCACAGAGTCACATTAATAACCACATACAGTATACGACGGTGCTTCCGTTGCAGCCCCTGGTAGAGCTTGATTAAAGAAACATGAATTCTTCTACAGTGTTCATGCAAAGGCATTAACACACTTTTTAGTTTATTTCTATGAATGTGTTAGTTGCAATGGGGCCTCATATATATATGTTGGTATCTCTTTCATCTGAGGCACCCACAAAAACACAAACATTTACATGCTTTATCCTCAAGGCTTTGTTTTGATCTCTGCATTGCGCTCGAAACCCCAGCCTGTAACACAAATTAGGTTACTCTGTTCTTTTTGCTGTTTTGCTCATCTCTCGTTGAACTTTAGCTGTGTGTGTGTGTGTGTGTTTGTGTGTGAAGGTTCAGACATGCGTGTGTGCTACACAGACTCAAAAGTGATATAACAGCTTTTAGACCTTCTACACTGGGGAGCTAGCTGTATTCAAACTACCATATGGCCTTGCAACAGGGTGTGAGTGATCGCTCATTAGACAAATGGCTGGCCAAGCTGTCCCCTTGTTGTAAAGTGCTCGGCCCTGCTCCCCTTTGTTTTCTAACAGGAACTAGTGCTAAGTGGAGATGCCAAACACTGCTCTCCAGACAAAGGCCACTCTCACCCCATATCCGGGTTGCCGTGGAGACAAGCGCACTTATTGGAAGGCTGGAAAGATTCCAACATGTGCTAAAAACAAATCAAACAGATTTAAAAAAATTGTGTATTTGAGCCCACAGAAAATTCATTGCAGTGCATATACAGTAGCTATTTCTGCTCTACATCAGGACTTGATGACATATGAGCACTTCTTTGTTAGAGCCAGTGTGTATTTCATGTTCCTGTGCATGTTTACACTCCCAAAAGTGTACTTTTGTGTTTAGTCCCCTGAGGCAGGAAGAGTTGTCTTTCCTTAAATCTCCCATTGTTTACTTCTGCCGAGGCCATCTGTGGTGTAGACTCCCCTTTATATGGAGACCAACCTCGACTTGAACAGTACATATATGTGCAGAGAGAACATCACCAACATTTTAATTGTCTCTTGCTTGAGGGTCAAACACTGGTCAAAGTAGAGTTGAGAGGTGAGTTGATTGGATTTTTCAAACTTTTGTCAAGAGAGGAGCTGACTGTAATCGTTTATATTGATTCCACTCCCCCTGACTATGATATAACAAGAATATTTTGGCCAACATCGCAGGAACTTGCTGAAAAAATAAAGAAAGAATATGGCAAGAAGGCAGAAGTAGAAGCGCAGAGAAATAATTTCCCCTGTTGTCGTCACAGTAATAATTGAGCATTTACTTTTGAATTGAGTTATAAGTCATTTTTGTGGAAAGCCCCGACGGCAATGTGTCATCCTCCAAAGCACCCTGTGGGAAAAGCCCGAACTGAGTCCTAACAGGCAGCGGTGCAGAAGTGTTTATGTGTTCATTGTGTGCTGCTACCACATGCCTTCAATGCCAGACAACCAGTGGACAAGAGCTGGAGCTCCAGGGGATCAATGCATCATTGACCATGTGCCTGTGCCTGGTATTGATCCAGCACCACACAGCCAGTTTGTATCCACACTCAGCCAGATAGAGGTGCTGACACAATTAAGTGAGAATCTCTGCTTAATTGTGATCACACATACACTAGTGTTCAATAGAAGCCAAAATCTGCTCATCTCAATCACATGTCCTCTTCTCGAGTGAGACAAGAATCTATTAAAGCCCTTCCCCCATACAATCTTTCTTATCTAAGGAGCTGTAGAATCGATTTCACTGTAGGAGTATGAGCAACTGTTAGCACTGAACTAACAGCTGGATGTTCGCCCAGTTGGGATGTAAAGAATGTGGCCCGCAGTGCTGTTGACAACACATGGTCAGTCTGTTTCTGACTGTGCATTTGTTCATTCTGGGAGTCTTCTCTAGTTAATCAGCCTGTTGTTCAGCAGTGTGTCAGCTGCCTGGTGAGAGGACTTCTGCCCTCGGGGATTCACACAATCTCATTTCCAAACTGAATGGGTCAGGAGAGCGCCACTCACAGGTTTAGATAAGAACTGGTTTAGATTCTCAGCACGTATTGGAACAATGGACTGAAATGATAAATGGCTTTTTGAGGCAGGGCGAATTCATCAGACTGTCTGCTTTTTGTGGTGAACTAGCAATGCCCATAATGTGCAGAAGCAGATAATGTTCACCAGTGCTATATGTGTACTGTGAAAAACTCATTATGCTAAGCTTGCCTGAGGGTAGAGTATTTGTATGTCTCCACCTGAGCCTCCAATCAGCATTAGGACCTTTGCTACGAGTTTGCCAGTTTCCCGAACTTCCTAACCCAGCTCAGTTTGTATACTCTGCTCTCTGTGTGAGCTACACCCACGCACACTGTGTGCTGGGTTGCCTTTGAGTTACTTTTGTACACTTTCTCTCTGTCGTTGCTCCCTGTTGTCTGCAAGCTCTATGCCCTCTAAAGGAGCATACAGTGCTATAGCTGCTTAGCATTCAGTACACTTCAAAGCTCCTCAGTGTGACAGCACAGCCCAGGGCTCATTCTCTCCTAATTGGAGGTTCATTAAGGGACATCGTGCGCCTCAGGGGAGCCCTGCTCACTGCCAGAGGAGCCTGTCTTTATTCGGATTTTGGGGTGTTTACTTGCTGCGGCTGATTTAGGAAGTCATGGAGAAATATGAAAATTGGTTTTTAATTGAGATAAAGGGTGATGCGGCATGCGTGTGGTCCCTTAGTGTCATTGTCAGAGGTTATTAACTCACTCCAGAGAGAGGTTTAGAGTGGCATACAGTAGCTGGAAAAACACACCTGCTCCAGCTGCATCTGGGAGCCAGAGGACGATTTGCGTCGTCCCAGGGGTTCAATTACAGGTGATCATTTAAAGGGTCAATGACATTTAAGGAGGTCAAGCTTTAACCCTCATAATCTCAACAGGGTTTCAGTATTAATGATTATTTGTTATGCAGGCTCATGCTCAAGATGAAGTGAACTGGCTGGTTATCTGGGGGTTGGAGGATGGCGACAGTTAGTCGAGGAGCAGACACAGTGTCCTTGTCGTGCTGATCCATTTGTCCAGGGTGGTGGTTAGTGGAGCAGGGGAATATGGACTCACTTCATTAATCGTGCCGAAAGTGTCAACTTCAAGGAGAACCACCCAAGGGTGTGCTATTTATATATGGAGCACTCTCAATGTGGGTCTATGTCTTCCTTATCTTTTAATTACAGTGAGTTGACATGACCATCATGGTTGATTGTGTAGATGCCAGCCAGCTAGACCTCTGGTTTTCTGAGTTAAGCATGAAGGAAGGCCTGTAGCAATGTTTCAAAATTCTTTATCCTCATACCAAGAAGAATGTAGGTCAGATGGGTTTGCCCTCATTACAGAGCTCTGGCTTCTGTCGGTACTGTGAAGTTGATTTAGGATCAGTTCTCATTTATCCTCTATCAAACTCAACCATGCTGAGCTCCACAGCCCAGGCTGGCTGTGGATCAGTCTTCACCAAAAGTAAACAATGGGATCTTAGTTCCATGTGGCATTTCATGATGTCAGTAATCGGAGACGCTACAGACGTACTGTAGACAGAGTTGGCATTTACTGGATACCTCAGGGGCAAAGACTGCCACTTAGATTGTCAGATTGAGGACATACATACAGTATTTCCTGCGAACAAACACATTGTCTGCAATGATAGCAGTGAAGTATTCCATACTGCTGTGTGTCATGTTTGTTTATAATGGGTGTTTTTTTTTGCTTGTGTTTACAAACACAATGCCACACAGCTCTACATCTTGACACATTGCTAGCTTTGCAAAGCAACACACTTGATGAGGATCTGCCTTTAATCTGGTAGTAATTTGTCAGTGCTGCTGTAAGGCCTCAGCTCCTGGGGTGTGAACCACGTTTCCCTTGTCTACATGCAGAATATTCAGAGACTTAGTGGTCTGATCTCTACAGCTTGGCTGTGATCGATGAGGACCTGCGATCCCATGGGAGTCATGGGAAAGGCCAGTTTGTTTACTCTGCACTTTCTCCTGGGTTTCTGTGGCAGTTTGATTTACTGTATACTATGCTGGTGTGCACCATAGGCTTGTTATTTGGACCCCAGCTAGTCCCATATAGCCCACTTCATTCTTAAGCAACCAATGCATTTTAATGCACAAAAGAAAATTGGCTCCAGATCTGACAGTTGGTTTGACCCTGAGATGGGAGCACAGAGCAAAAGGGTGAAGCTGGAAGAGAAATCAGACATTTTGTTTGGAGAATGAGATGTGAGCTGAGCCCTGAGAGTTTTTCCAGCCAACCCCCTTCCTCCCCCCACGCGTTCCGCCTCTTCATCCCCTGCTCCAATAAATACAGTTTGCACTCTTCACAGGGGCCCAGGGCTGACAGTGGAGAGCAGGAGGGATGGAAGAGGGCCCTTTCTGATGCTTTTTGTGTGAGACTCTAATGTATGTAAATCTCAATTAAGACCTCCTGTGCCCTCATTAGGCCTTTCAGGGGGCTTAGGAAAGGGAGGGGTTAATTAAAACCTATCTCAGGCAATGAGGCTGCTGGTTGCTCTCAGAGCTCCACTTGGAGGGTGATCAATACCTAAGCATATCATTATGATTTAGAGGAGGTGTTTAACCATAGCTCTAAATCAATTTCCCTGGTTCTGGAGAGGAAAAAGAGAAGAGGAAAAAATAATAAGCCCTCAGGCTGGTGAGGGGAGGAAATGTTCTCATTCTGTGTTCACTCGCTCCTACAACAGACAAAGGCTGCCTTCATATCTTTAGCATTGTTCAATTTTATTGTTACAGCAAGTTACACAGGCCTACAGTGAGACAAAAAAATCTTTCACTGGAGCTCACAGCACATTTAAATTGGGAGCAGAGTGAAAAACAAACCATTGCAAGCACAACACAATAAAAGTAAAACAGATATGGAGAAAAACGGAAAAAGATATGGGTTACAGCTTACTAATTCACACAATTGCCACAATTCTCTTCTGTGGGAAATAATTGCAGCAACCAGTTGAACAGTGCTTATTTAGGATAGTGGCTTGTTGAGATTATGGTTTATTTCACTTGAAAACATGTTTTTCTGAGTTGATTGTGTGCAAGGTAGGAGTCAAAAGGGTCAAGCTGAATCACATTTGAGCGACAGCAGAGCCCCTTCAAAGACAGACAGGAGTCAAAGCTGGTGTCGATCGTAACCCAAACTTCACCGCTGCCTCGGAGAAGCAGAGATCACCCAGAGGAGTCGTCTGACAGCACATCAGGCAGTGGAAAGACTGCCTGAAGATTATGAGATTACATCTGATGGACGTGCTGCAAAGTACAGACAAAAGAATTGAAAGGAAGGCATTTAACTTTTTTTTTTTTTTCAATTTAGAGGTGGCAGTGTGTTGTTGCCTAGTTGCGTAAAACCTATTTACAAATCCTCAGAGAAATTGTTTTTTAATCCGCTTGTTACCCAGCCTCAATCCTGGCTATCACTATGGGAGAGCAAATTAATAATCACAACTACAAAGCAAAGAGTGCCGGTTCATTTCTGCCAAATAATTAATTTTCTTCTTTCACTGAGACTGCAATTATAGCTGCCCCACAGATTGGTTCCATTTCAGTGTTTGCAGAATATATAGAGATGATTCCTTAGACAATTCCTGTTCTCCCTGAGGGGAAATTCTTGTTTGTTTGCAGCTTGTAGGTTAAACAAATGCTTCAGTGAAGGCTCTGTGGTGCATCAGATATATATATATATATATATATATAGGTGTGTGGGGTCATGGATGCTGAGACACCCATGTTGTCTCCTAATGCAAGAGAGGCATTCTTCATTAACCTGGAGTGCTTCCAGGACAGGCCCTCATCAGGGAAAGTGTGTTTGTGTCAGATAGAGGGTTGGCTGATGGCAGCACAGGGCTCCTGCCTCTCATTACATTAAGAAGAAGAAGTAGCTCCATAGTAAAGGCCATACGTTGTCGGTTAACGTGCATGGAGCCCCCAGTCAGGACTCATATCCTTAAAATGTTCTTAGACTCTGAGATAGACAGCGCCTTTAGTCACACTGAACCCAGGGACCCCATCTGTCCAAAGATAGGAAGTGCTGATAGGAAATCAGGCCATCTGACTGTGAAAGCACATTTTAAAATTACATAAGTTGTCACAGTGTGTGGAGAGATGCGTTCTGTCAGGTCGGGTTGACATTGTGTAGCCCAAACTTGTAGTTACTTAAGGATTTCTGAGAAACTGTAGCTGGTAGTAAACTGTAGTGGCTGCTTGAAGGGATAATATAAGGATTTTCTGCTGAAATTGGACCAAATGAGCTGACAGGCCTGTGTGTGTATTGTATGTTTGACTGGCAGAACTCATTAAATATATGAGCAGGTTTTTGCAGAGTATTATTTTCTTGGCAGTTTCATTTGAATGCCCATCCAGAGTGCAGGAGAGTGGGAATACTGTGAGCACTTGGCAGGATTAATTAAGTGGCACGTTTTATGTTGTGTGTTTTATGTTGTTTACTCTCAGGGGCAGGGAGAGGCTTCAGCACGGGGGACGACCATGGAGGGTGACTGTCTCAGCTGCATCAAGTACCTCATGTTTGTCTTCAATTTCCTCATCTTTGTAAGTATTTTTCATCTCTCTATCTCAAAGTCACTTAATCTGGCTAGCTCTGAAGTTAGTGTCAGTCTAATGATTTAAGATGGGCTGCCCCCTGCCCGACTGACTAATGGAGCCACATTTGCATTTCATTAGACGGAGGCAATCTTGATTCTATCAAATTCTCTTTTGATTAGATTTTAGTGTGCTGACACACATCTGAGGCACACAGTGCCATGTGGAGTTTGTGACTGGCACCTGAGTTTATCAGTCTTGATCAGACAATCAAGGGTAATCCTGTTAGTCTGAGCCTGTAACGGGGGGGAGGGGTCAGAGTAAGAAGGTTTGCCTCTTTTCCTGCTTTATTAAGCGCAACCAAACCATTTAGAGACTCTACTCAGACGTGGTTGTTCAAGGATGGGGTAATAATGCAACCAGCAGAGCAAACAATGAACTTGGCTTTTAGCATCACTCAATAACAACTGTTTTTTACTGCCATCTTTTTGTGTTTTTCTATGGCTGTTTCACACTCATGTAACACAACAGCATTTCTCAAACCCAATGAGCTTTCGAAATGGCTACTATCCCATACCACAACCTCTACCTCTGAGCTGATGTGGCGTTCATTTGCACCAGCCCAGGTCTCTGTGGTCCCTGTGACAGGAAGAAGGTGATTGTAGTTGAAGTGTATAAGGCTCAGATCTCTTCCCCCCTACCTCAATACCTTCTTTTCTTAATCACATGAGTCACCACACGGTGGCTACAGATAGGGTTTTAGTGAAAGGGAGGATGGGAGAGGATGGAGGCTGCAGTGCGGTGCATTTCTTTGGCAGGTTGGGGGGTTAGTTGAAGCAGGGTAGATATCTCCACCCACCCCCCCACTAAGGCATTATGGCTCTGTAGATATGCAGCCTTTTAATCTCTCCCTCAACTTTAACCCCAACCTCTCAGAGATTTGCATTACCAGCATGTTGTCCTGGAAAAAAAGCACAAATTTATTTTCCATTATATGACATCTTGTTGAATGTTTCGTATGCCACCAAGGACACTGCGCTATCCTCTGAGTTCCCATTAATTTTTCAAATGCAGGCAGTTTCTGTTTTGTTTAACAAGTGTCCTCTTTCCTTTTCCGTCAGTTGGGGGGTTCTTTCCTCCTAGGAGTGGGAGTATGGGTACTGGTGGACCCCACAGGGTTCAGGGAAATTGTAGCAGCCAACCCCCTGCTATTCACTGGTGTCTACATCATCCTGGGCATGGGAGGCATGCTCTTCCTTCTGGGCTTCCTGGGATGCTGTGGAGCCATCCGCGAAAACAAGTGTCTGCTCCTCTTCGTAAGTCGTCTGACAAATTATAAATGTAGTTCTGTTACTGATCTTGTTTGTGTGCATGTATGTTGATTATTCTGACTGTCAGTTTTTTGGACACTCATGCTTGAAACAGACAGCCAAAAGAGCAAAATGCCCTCCTATTTGCTTTGAGCCTCCAGCTTCATGCATAGTTAATGCTGAGTGAAGCAGACACAGCCAAAATGTGATTTTTAGTGACTGATGTGCACTTTTTCTGACACTCGTTCACCTTGTCCAACTCCGTCTCACACTTTGCTTTTTTCCTTTTGTCTTATTGCAGTTCTTCATGCTCATCCTCCTCATCTTCTTAGCAGAGCTGGCTGCTGCCATCCTCGCCTTCATATTCCGGGAGCATGTAAGTCGCCACAGTATTTACTCCATCTTTGATCACCAGTATGCAGTGAACAAACAGATATTATCCCTGTTGTAACACTCACCTATGCTCTTGCTGGCTGTCATTTTAGCTGACCAGAGAGTACTTCACCAAGGAGCTGAAGAGACATTATCAAGGCTACAACAACACTGATGTGTTCACCTCCACATGGAATGCCATCATGACTACAGTAAGGCCACAGCACACATGGCAAAGAGCTTTTACCAACTCCTTGCATCCACCAACTGTCTGTAGAAGCAGGAAGGTTTCAGCCTGGCATCAGGGAGCTATATTTTATGGATAAAATCTTAGACATTTGGGTCAATATTCATGCTGGATTGGTGCACGCACACAGTGGACCACAGGCCAGTGCACAAATAAGCACTTAGCAATAAGGACTTCTTCTCCTACTCTCTCCTCTCCTCCCTGCAGTTTGACTGCTGTGGGGTGAACAGCCCAGAGGATTTTAAGGACAGCCTGTTCAGGATGATCAATCAAAATCATATGGTGCCAGAAGCCTGCTGCCAGCGTGCCAGTCAGACCGGGGAGTTGGCCGATATCAGCCAGGAGCAGTGCTTATCGGGCAGTATGATGTTCCGCAATAACAAGGTAACTTCTGACATGTACCGTGTCAACTTCTCCCTCACTCTCCCACTTTCTCCCTCCTTCCAAACCACCTCCAGGCTTAATTAGAGCAGAAGACAGTTGAGGGGTGACATCCAGGGACTAGCTGACTCCTCCATGGCTGATTAGTGCTTTTCCATGTTTTTGGTGTCATGGGAGGCCATCTTACTCTAGTAGTATAGCGTGGAGACACCACTGAGGTGAAGGTGTATACATTTATAGTATGTATGTATCAGAGCTTGCGTGTGCATGTGTGCGTACTGTTCAGCGGTAATTTTGAGTTTGTGTGGAGCATACCTGTGTGCAAAAACAGATGATTATAAATATTTGAGTTTGTGAAAATGATGTGCTTCACAGTTACACACACATGCACATGTGTGTGTAAAGAAAGCCTTGGAGTGAAATGTAATTACAGTGAAAGCTGATAGGAATGTGGTTTTTACTGTTCTCTCCACCTGTTGTTTTTCATGCCTCTAGAACAATGCAAGATGCCCACAATGTGTCTCTCCCTGTTCATTCACACAAAGAGCCCTCATTAAAAGGCAGTGAGGCAGGAAGCCCTGCCTCCCGCTCATTCAGCCAGGCCTTTGTTGAAAGCCTCACTCGATTAAAGCTGTGATGTTACTTTAATTGTCTCTGTAATTCTGCACATTTATAGCCTATTGATTCTCTGCTGAGTGTTACATCTTTGTGTGTCCACAGGGCTGCTACTCTGCAGTAGTTGATTACTTTGAACTGTACATCTATGTGGCTGGAGCGCTGGCCATTGTGGTGCTGACCATCGAGGTATGATGACATTTTTCATTTTAGTCAAATCCTCACATATGCAGCATTTTATTTGCTACTCAAGTGATGTGAATGTTCGTTCTAGAAATGTGCAATTATGCATCAAGCTGCAGATATTTGTGTAGTGAAATGTGAAAGTCAGGCAAGATCTTTGTATGGCAAGATCTCCATCTAGTGGTGAGACTTGGTATTACAGAAACACTGCCCTGTAAAACTGTTGGTATTTGTAACACTTGAGTGGTATGTTGCAACTGTTTAACTATGTTTGTTACTATGTTATAATTATGTTGATGAAATCATCATGAATATTTCCATGTTTTAAAAATGTCTTTCCTTTTCCTTTCCTCAGCTCTTTGCTATGGTCTTTGCAATGTGTCTCTTCAGGGGGATCCAGTAGAGCTGCTCCATCTGTGAACTTTACAAAAAAAAAGGGAATTCAGGAGAAAAGAACAAAATGAACACTTGATGTAAATTTGTTGATCTCTTTTTCTATTGGCTAATTGGTAGAAAAACTAACTCTCAAACGCTTGTACTTCACAGCTGGACTTTTGAGGTACTGGGTGGCAAAAAAAAAACAACAAACACACATACATACACACAAACCATAGAAAAAGTGGGAGATCAGAAACAAAACTGATGTAAAAAAGATTTGTGTGTAAGGTGGAAACACTAATTTGTGGACCAGGTCTAGCACAGACTGGGTGTAAAGTGGACCGGGCATGAGGACCAGGTGATGCCTGAGCAGAAGGCACTGCACTGACTTTTGGATGAAGAATATTTATATTAAGTAAAGTTGGCTTAACTGTAAAAAATGTGTTTTATGTACACTTTGGCTGTTACCCTTTCATACTGTATACTGTAACACACTCCCTCCTTCCACATGCCTTTTTACAGCCACTCTTCTTTAATGCTGTATTATATAAGCTCTGTGTGTGTGTGTGTGTGTGTGTGTGTGTGTGTGTGTGTGTGTGTATGTGTGTGTGTGTGTGTGTGTACATACTGGATGCTCTTTTTGAATGTGTATGAACTAGTTTGTGAGCATGTGAGCTCATTCGTGGCTCTTCATGACCCCTCCCAAGCTTGAAAGCCAACCTCTGATCCTTTTTTCTATTTGTATGGTGATGTTTATTGCAGTAGTGAGTCATATGTGGTTTTAGGTGGTGAAATGTATGTGTATGCATTTGTATTAGATTCTTGAAAAGTCAATGACATAAATGGCATTCTAAATGACTGTCCTTGTGTTTTTCTTCAACTGGTTGCATCATTTAATGTGATTTTTATAAAAAAAAGAATTCACTTTTGTTTGTAAAGTTCTGCCAATAAGTCTATCCAGCCTGGTTAACTAAGAACATCAACATTTTCATTTTCATTAAATATTTACAGTTACAGTTTCATAAGAAAGAGAAAGCCTTGCTTAATGTACTGAGAAGTTGATAGTTGATTTTTTTCATCAGGCTCCATCATAAAATACATGTTTTACTTAGAACGCAATCTCAAGATATTTGTCAGAAATGACAGTAATACATTTTCTGCTGCAGCCTTGTTAGATGGACGATTGGCCTCTTTTAATAAATCATTTGTCTTTGCTACACCTTTTTGGCATTTGAACATATTGAAACATAAAGGATTGTCTCATTTGCTGTCGCATCAAAGCATAATAAAATGCTCTTGGTGTCATTGTGATTGTGACATTGATTTCACCTCACATACATTAGTGTATTGATTTTTTATTCCTGGAAGAAACTCCATGATAAGTGTGAACATGCAAAAAGAATACATATGGTTTGGATTCAATGATGCCTGTGGAGATGGAGCCACTGCAGCAGCAAATGGCAATAGAATACAGCAAAAAGTGAAGCAAATAAGGAATATTAAACATTACAATTACATCATTAGAAAAACACTGATAAAAGTAAAATATAAATAACACTATTTGTGCAATTCATGCGAACAGTAGTATTGCAAAATGACATGAAAATAGACAATCATCTATAACAGCTTATGTGGAAATTATATTAACAAAGGGATATTAGAGCTCCTATACACCAATGGCAGACTCACACAGGTGTTTTCACTTATTTTCCATGATTAAATATGGATACTTCCCATACTAATGATAGGCCTTTTTCAAGGAAGATATTTTGACATGTAACAGTAGGAAAAGCACAGGTGTAAATGTTATAAGTAATGATGCCTATATTCCATTTAGCTGCTTTGGTTTCAGGGCCCTATTATTGTGTATATTGGCTCACTGTCAATGCTTACTGGGACACTTGAATAGAACAGAGCCATTGTTAATGTTATATATGTATATTAGTAACTCATGTCCATTTCCTGCTTTGACAAGTCAAAATTCCTGCTATGAGAGAGTCCTACTGTTTTGTTGCACCAGTGTG
The DNA here is from genome assembly GCF_914725855.1 of Thunnus albacares. NCBI lineage: Eukaryota > Metazoa > Chordata > Actinopteri > Scombriformes > Scombridae > Thunnus > Thunnus albacares. Next base: position 21,609,537 of record NC_058112.1, on the reverse strand, counting down.
GGGCAGTTCGTTATCCTTTTGATTAGCTCTGCCAGACTTCAACCTTCAGATCTAAGCTTTCAAAATAGCTGAAAACACCTGTGTAGGTGTTGCAGAATATAATAGAATGTAGAAACACTTTACAAAGTAGATAATATGCCCTATATTTGCCTTAATTGAGTATGCTTTCACAAAATACAGACTGTGACTATGGGGGGAAAGAGCTCCAGCACTTTTCCCTTCTGCAGAAAAATGTGCACCTGTAGAAAGAATTGAATAGTTACGATGACATTTTGACAAGTGAGGAAATAGCAAAAAAGAAATACAGGCTTTAGTCCCTGTAGTTTGTAAAAATGTTCACTCCCATAGCATCATCTTTCTTGTCAACAGGTGAGTGATTGTCAGTTGGCAGCAGGTGTTGCTGATTGCTCTTGTGTCAGAAATAGCCTGAGGTTAGGGTGCCTACATTTTTGCCTAAAATAAGTCTTTATATACCAACCTCACATTATCAAAGTTTTTGTATATGTTGTATATATAAATTGTTATGGCTAATGCCAATATTCAGATTCTGTAGACATGGAGCAACATTAGCATTCGTTTGGAGTTGTGTCTCTGGCCTTCTGATGAATGTATGTCAAACATGCAGCACACTGCTTTATGTTCTGTTTTGAGTTCAATCAATCAATCAATCAATCAATTTTTATTTCTATAGCGCCAAATCACAACAAAAGTCATCTCAGGGCACTTTTCACATAGAGCAGGTCTAGACCATACTCTTTAATTTACAGAGACCCAACAATTCCCCCATGAGCAAGCACTTGGCGACAGCGGTAAGGAAAAACTCCCCTTTAACGGGTAGAAACCTCAAGCAGAACCCTGCTCTTGGTTCATGGTCGTTGGCTTGCTAACAACGGTTTGGAGTAAATGTACGAAGTGCTGATGTCACAATGGGGCTGGTTGTTCAACAGATAAAGTAGCAAGAAGTTAATTTCAAAAAGTTGACATGAAATCTATCCAGTGAATTCTGTGATCTCCAGATATGTGGATGTAAATAACTCTACATCTCTTTTGTGGACTTGCTGATGAAACATCTCTCCATTTATTCTTTTAGTGTAAATTAACAATTACATTTTGGTCTGATTTAAATTCTCATGTTTTCAACAACACTATTGGTACTAGTGTATTTTTTTCAGCACTCATGTGTTGTGTACTTGTTTTGTGCCTCATGTAAAATGTAGGCCACAATTTTTTTGTTGCTGAATCAAGTTTTGTATTAAAAACAAAACATCTACTTCGCAATAGCTTAATCTGAGCTTTCTGTTGCATGTGGCTGTCTACCAGGGGTTGGCCAGAGCTTCTCAAGTTTTCAAGTTATACAGGGCCTGTCATCAGCCAAAACAATGAGCTAAAAGGCTAAAATGCTCCATGTAGCTGTGAGATTTTAGCATGTTAAGAAACCCTTTGCACACTACACTAAGTCATTTCATTTCATGTTGATAAAAATGATGGTTTTATAAACCAGTGTTCATCTTGACTGAAATGTTGGCATCCTGGTCTGTTGTTAGTAAATATTGACAGATGGAGTTAATGCTCATAATAGCTGCATCACAGCAACTACAATCAGCAATCATTGATTATGATTCTCAGCAGTGAGGTTTGTGAAGCAGATAAAATGATACTGCAGTGCTAAATTAGTCTATCAATCAAGTAGACATAAAGATAAACACCAACAATTTTGATCATCAATGAATCCTTTAATTCATTCATCAAGAAAAAAATGCCAAACATTCCCAGCTTTCAGCTGCTTTTTCCTGTTTTATACAATTATAAATGTAATATTTTGGGGTTTGGGACTGTTGGTTGAACCAAACATACAATTTTGAGCCACCATCTTGGGATCTGCAAGATTGTGATGGGAATTTTTCACTTTTTTCTGACATTTTATACATTAAATGAGTAATCCATTATTTTAAAAAAACAGGTTAATTGATAATGAGTTGCATCTTTAACTGTCTGTGTTATTAAGGGACTGATATTTAAATTGGGAGGGCTGCCTGAATTCCTTCATTGGGATCTAATGTGCAGCTGTATCAGCTCCAGTAATGTGCAACATCACTTCCAACAGCCTCTGTTGACACTGCAGACATTAGAGCATCCATTCTTCGGCAAAGAGCTCCCTCATCAGGCTGAAGATTGAGCTGAAAATGTGCCGGAAAACCTGCTGACTGGAACTGTTTGTTCTCACCACAGTTTGCTGCTTTGCCTCTGTGAAGCCTCCCGGCTGTCTTCTTAGTTCAGAGAGACAGATGAAAAGTGGTACTATTGGACCAGCCTGTTGTGCTGGGGAGGTGAACATATTTGGGCTGAGGTTCCCCCAGTCAAGCTTTTTGAAAAACAGGTGTTACTTGTTCCCTCTTTCCTGGTTGCCCTTCATCACTTGTCCTGGCTGCATAGAAGTAGTGATTTTTGCCATCTTTCTCCACACCTCCCTCACACTGTTCTGTCAGAGCCTGTTGGAGCTTGTTTTCTCTCATCTCTTTGTAGTTGCTTTTTGCATCTTTAATTTTATTCAGCTCTCTCTGTGGCTGGTTTCTCAAAGGCACACTTTGAGTCTGGCCTAGATCTAACAAATACAAAGTCTCAGATATACATCTAAGCTCAAAAGTTGAACAAAGCTGTCTAGTTTTTGACTATATCAAATATTTCTAAGTTGCTATGCATTCTGGGAAAATTAAGACTTTGGTTTCCAGCTGATAAATTGAGAAATAGCAGAAAAGAATTTAAAGGGATTACTAGGTCTGTAATAACTCTTTCCTTTCCCTTTGTTTGATCCATAACATTGTGGGTAAACCACACACTGAGCTGTTTTTGTGTTTTTTAGGCAGCAGGTGCTTGGTTGTTGCAATGGAAACAATGCTATTATTTCTGAGGTGGCTTGGTGTATGAATGGCTGACATTGTAGGCTTTCAATTAAATGTTATTTTTGTGGAGCTGTCAAACTCACATTAGACTGTTGTAAGAACAAAACAAAATGCCTTTTTCACTGTACAGATGACAGACTAATCTTTGTGAAACCAGACCTTTGCAAGTGTCATTTTACTGTCATCTTAAGGGTGCATTTTGGTGCTCCAGCTATTATTCTGGTACAGGAAAATCTTTTATGACATCTCATTCAGTGAAAATAAAGTGCAGGATGCTCAGTGTTTCTTTTACAGTCATATAATTTTGTATTGTATGGCAGTGACAGTTATGTTTAAATGTTTTTTTTAGGTATTAAATCTATAAACCTAGATTATCCTTGCAGTAGTTCACCCATAAAATAACAGAACTGTACTTTCAAAGTAGATCCATCAACACTGTATCGTCATTAGATTTTATGGTAAGCATTATAAAACTGGACGATAAAACTATAAAAAAACTTCTCAAACAATTTGCACAACAAAACACATGATTATAATTTTACAACCAGGCGTATTAAGAAATGCACTTTAAGACTTTGGAAATGTATGAATACTTGTTAAGCTCAAGGTGAGCCGAACAACAGCCAGCTGACTTCTTTTAGTTTGCCTGCCTCATTACCAAATACTGGAGCTCATTACAGTCACAGCAAATAAAATGTGCAGCTCTATTGCGTGTGCCATATACCGTATGCCATGCCATGGGCAATAAAGAATGGTCAAAAAACAGCTGAACAAACTGAATCATAAATATACAAAATTCCTGCACAGCATCTAACAAATCAAGATATACTTTTGAGCTGTTCAGACACTTATAAGAATAATATCCTCTCTTTGGCTTTTATTATAAATTTTAAAACAAACTTGACATTATATATGATATATATTACTTCTTCTAACTGGTTGCTTGAAATGTTAACCTTATTGTACTATGTAAGAATCTCTGCCAAATGTCTAAAATAATAGAAATATTAAATGATAGATGATAAATTCAGCCCAGGTTGCATATCTGTGTTTGGTGGCCGGTGCTGAATGTAAGAATGTAAGTTATATAATTCATCACATGAGGGCAGTAGTATTCCTACTACCACTCCTCCATTCACTGCTTGTAAATTTAAATGTATATTTTCCTCTTAGCATTACCAAGAAGGGACCTTTGTATAGAGATTGTGACATAAACATGTGGAAGAACTGTACAGGAATACTGTATGTTGCTGGTGTGTTTTTAGATCATTTTAAAAACGAACATTATTAAGCACATTTTAGTTTTCTTTTTCGATTAAAAATTAGAAGTTAACATTGCTGCTTGCCACTTGTACTGTAATGTACTGTAACACTCTGTATGCAAATGTTACATGGTGCTCTTTCACTGACTTTGCAAATATATACACTGTATATATACAGTATATAAATACATATACAGCGGCTCTCAAGAGGGCTGAATTTTTTTGCTTACAAATTCAAGAGTTGACTGAAGCAAATTTGACATGACTATAAGGCTGGACCCTCAAATTAAAACAGCGTGTCTTTGGTATTTTAGGCACATTTTGTGTTTGACCTGCTGATCAGAAAGTAAGCACCAGTAGCAGTCAGTGTGTCAGTGTGCCCCCCCCCCCCCCCCTTCCCTCCCATTTGAAGTGTCTGCTTTGGTTCAGGTCAAGATCTTACTGAGAATTTAACAGCTGCTAAGTGTTACTGGTGGTCAGCACGAGCAGCTCCTGATCCCGGCGGTTTACTCTCTCCAGCATGCTCAGGTCACATCACATGTGAGTGGTATTAACACAGGCCTGAGGTGTGCAACCCTCCTGGTGGCATCATAACAGACAATATAGTGTAACAGCTGTTTAGTAATACTGCTGTCATTGCTTCTTCCTCTGGGAGCATGAAACTTGAATCAAGTTTAAACTGGTGATATCAAACTGAAAGCAGCTGAATTTCAAAATCTGGCAAAAATCAACTTGATGCAAATGTTGTGTGTGGACGTACTGAGCTGACTCTGTTTGTTATATATTTATATATATCATACACATTAAAGACCATTTTCACTTTACTGAACAAATAATTTATTCTGCTTTGAATTTGTGATATGAACTGACAACCTGTGGTGAAACTCCTTTCAGAGCGTCTTTGATTATGTCAGCATTTTCCATCTTAATTGTGGCCACCAGAACATCCTCACAAACGCTTTTGGATCTTCTCTATAGTAACAAATCTCAACAGAAGAATAAACACAGAACATACAGCACATTCAAGAACGTTTTTTTGGTTCTCAGTATCTTACCAGCTAACGGGGTGGAATTTCTAGTCTTCCGACTGCCGTTAGAGAAGCTTGTGTAAAAGCCCTTAAAATAATGTTTGATTTTTTTTTTTTTAGTTTGGGGTCATTACGAAGGATTGATGTTGAAGTATTTACCTCTTTGCTCTACTGCAGTCTTGCACCACTACATCTCTTCTTTCCTCATAAAAATTCCTACCAGGAAAATGGGAGAAGAGAGCGAAGGATGGGGAGGAGGAGGGGCAGCGGGGCTCCGTGTTCAGTTTGTTTTAGCCCCCTGTTTGGAGAGGAAACTTTCATTGCTTGATGATTTATGAGTGGTTAGACTCCCAAGGGAATTAGAGGGTCCCTTTTCCTGCATGTAATAACCCACCCTCTAACATAAAACTTGCGTTTCTCCTTTGTGTTGTGTTTATCCAGTGTGAAAGGTGTTAGGTCCGGTGGGGAGTTGAAGGGCCCGGAGAAGCCCCTGAGGACCGTTCAACAAAAACCATACCAGGGCAGACAATTCACATCTGCTGCGATGAGACCACAAAACCCATCGTGAAAATGTGAGAATCTGCAAAAAACACTCAACAACACAGTTTGATACACAGGACATGCAGTAAGCCAAATAATGCTGCAGCGCAGTGGATGCAAGCCTTGTTCTTGTGGTATAGAACGACTGAATTGTCCCACGTGCTATTGAATCCCACAGTACCAGTGGCCTTGGACTCGACCGGGCAGCCTTTATGACGCACAGTGTGGTGCCCACGACCCAGCATGAAACAGGAAGTGAGCTGGGAAGCCAGGAAATTAGTCTGTTGGGATGCGTCGTTTCTCAGGCCGAGCATCACCACTGTCTTGAGAGATCTCTTGTTCTGTGTGACTCACTTGCGGAGCATGTGTTTTTAGTCCACAGGACTTGGGTTTAGCTGATGACTACAAATAGATGGCCCCAGCTATCCCGTGTGAGAAGACCGCAAAGTGCTCTATGGTTACAAAGAAGTAATGTTTAGCGGCCAGCCGTCAGCCGAATGATAGTGACTGTATGATCTCACTTCATTTTTTCTCATTAGTTATCTCTTTGTTTTGCAGAGTTTTCACTTTCTCTGTTCTCTCTATGTTTCTGTGGTTTCTGTGCCACAAAGTTTCCTCACAGCTGGAGGCTAATGCAGTGCTTAGCTCCTCGTTGCACACCAGATTTTCTCACCCTGTGGCCTTCGCTGTCGAGTCTTCATTCGGCCTGTCAATCAGGTCTGGAGTGACCCTGTGCACATGAGTCCACAAGAGGTCAACTGTTGTGTATTTCTGACCTTTGAGCTCTGCAGCAGGAGGGCCTCTGGTGCAAATGCACTGAACAAGGCTGGACTTGAGTGCACAATAAATCAGAAGGATGCTTCACCGCCCCCATATTCACAAGATTCATAATTGGAAGCATATTGCCAAGAGGAAAGACAAAATGCTGCTCCGGAGTAAAGAGGTTGAGGGGGTTAAAAACACAACCTGATAACGAACTTGACGGGTGTTAAGACGGAAACGGTGAACAGGCTGCCGATTTTAGTATGTTGACTCCTAAATTTTAAGGTGCTGTACACAGGCAGAAAAAAAGCTAGAGGAATCAAAAGGGTGAGTCATTTCATTGCTACAGCATGTCAGCTGATAGTTGAAGCATGTTTTTATCAGTCATATTATTTATTTGCTACCATATGCGCCTTGTAAATACAGAAAGAAAACTGCTTTTATAAAATTAACCAATCTTGTCTTATATGTAATGATTCTGAAAATATGCACTTTTATATTTGCCTGTTACTTTAACAAAGCTGCTTTTCTACAACAATACATATAAACGCTGAGTGATGATTTAACCCACTAACCCAGCAGTTAGAGCCACGCTGTTCACCTCTTTTAGCCTGCCCAAACCTACACCCATGTGTCAGTACCACTTTAAATCCTTTCCCTCTCTGTTTATGTTAGCATGTCAGAAAGCCACACTAGACATTTCCACACTCTAATAAACTGGAGTTTTATTAGTGGGAGTCAGTGAATGATGTGAGCAGTCGTGAGGCTGTCTCCATGGTTACAGACCACAGAGATCCCTGTCGGGCAGCTGGCAGACCGTTGGCTGTTCGGTGACCAATGTCGGCTGATGGGAAAATGGGGAAGAGGCTGGATACCAACCACAAATTAACAAAGCATGCTAATACCTTCTCAGACATGGGAAGATACTTGCTCGGATAGTCTCATTTTGGAGCTGGCATTAAGTTTTGAATCTAGCCTTGCACAGTGACTAATTGAATCAGTAGGCCTACTTTTGGGTATTTAAAAACAGAGGTTCCCAGCCTTCTATTGACAGTTTCATTGTGGATACAATAATAACACAAATAAGCCTTGATACCTGATAGGAATGAAACATAACTGTATTTACTCTGTATTTTATTGTGGTTATTTACCTAATTAAAAAATACAGATAAGACGTCCCAGCAACACTCAGATAATGGCCTTTCAAAGATTTCTCGTACTGCTGAATGCTGATACGTAGTGATGACTGGCTACATTGCATTGCTGCAGGGTTATGATTGGGAACCTCTGATTTAAACATTAGGTCCTTAGCACACTTGAATCTTAAGTGAGGAAGAAGAGGACCATTTAGTCTACGAACAAACGCACACACTGTCTCTTACTTATAAATACACAATCTAATAAGGACATGCACACATTTTACAGCTTCTATCAGGTGTCACAGCAGAATTTTCAAATTTACCACACTGCAGATATACTCCATAGTATGGGCATCAAAATAGATGAAACTGATCTCATTGGTATAGTTGAGTTGTAGATAAGATGATAGAAAAGGCTGGCCAAGAGCCAGAGAGCCCATTAGAAGAAGCAGAGGGAAGTGAGGTATTCATCCGCCGCTCTCAGTAAATCTGTTATATCATCCCTGATATAGTCCTCCTCCTACACTTCCTTCCTATTGAAGACACAATGACATGCAAATACACATTCTGGGTTTGATTTATTTCTGTCCTAAAATGTGCATACTATGTCCCAGCAAGAATCACTTCAAAAAAACATTTTTAGCTCATGCAGTACCATCCTGTCTCTTGTTAATGCTTTGGGTTTGTTTTTTTTTGTTTTGTTTTGTTTTGCTTCTTTACTTGGTTGGCAAGCGCTGCTAAAAACAGATGTTGCTACTTTTAGATCAGTGGTATATTGAATTTATTTGGGATTGGTTTCTTATGTGTGTCAAAAGCTTAGCTAAATGTGAGCTGTTTACTGGCATTCTCAGCTTGTAATGAGGGACGTTTTACTGGACAAAGTGATGTATGTTGTGTTCCTTCCTCTTCAGCCGCCTGCTCCTCTCCACAAAGCCGTACTGAGGGGCTGTAGTGCTGACTTATGGCCACAGCAGGAGACTGCTCCGTCTTTTATGTCCCTTAGGACAGCATCAATATATCAAGCTTCCGCTGGCTCATTTGATTTATGACAAGATGTCACTTGAAGTTATTTGAATGAGGTAGACTTTGGTTTCATAGTAGCAAACATGGCCTGTGTGAATTTACATGTCTGAGTCTGTTAGGAGATTTTTTTTTAACACTGGTCAGCGTGGTTGTCATTTCCCTTTGGCTCCAGTCCTCTACAGTTCATAGGAGTCTCTTCATTGGTCCAAAAATGAGTGCAGATTTACTGTGCAAGAACCAGCATCATTTTCAAACCAAAGGGATCATTTAACAGTGTAAGCCAAAGTGTCAGCTCTAAAATATGACCTATAAGAATTTTTTTTTTGGTGAAAGCTGATATAAGCACTGATTTACAGCTTTGGCCTTGCTAACGATGGCCCTTAATGAGCAGCTCAAGCATCCACTTGTTTATGGAGCAGACTGACTGACAGGCCAACCGATGAAAAAATAAAGTAGTGAATGAGGAATTGGATCTGTCCCCTCTCTGCCATATCAGCAGAGCCCTAATGTAGTGGGGTGAACTTTGAAGTGCCCTAATGGTCTTCATGGTCCCTTAACCATGCAGGCTTCTATTAAGGGTGTCAGTGGAGCCTGGCTGGAGCAGCGTGACCTATTAGGTTTAATGAGTACTGTTCAGGGCACAGTGGGCTGCTCTTCTTCCTCTCTGCGAGTGTTTATTTATCTCATCTACCCACGTTTTAGACTGAAGGGGAGTGCAGAGGCAGGGGGAACGTCTCTTTAACTAGCACTCCGTTTTGTCGTTTAGGTTTCTGATTTTATCAGTCCTGAACCCCTAACTCAGTCTGTGTCAGCAAGATGTCTCACTGGGGTTATGATTGGTGCCTAAAAGTCTCAATTTGTTCTGTTTGAATATATTCTGATGATTTTTCTTCAGCTATTAAATAATAAACCTGGTGATATTCTATATTTTTTCTTTTCAACTAATCCCAAGAAATGAGCCAAAGCAACAATGAATTGAGCCACACAGTTGCACTGAACCACATTTAGTCCCGTTTGAGTATGATTTACTAAAAACTAAATTGCTTAGCTGTTTTAGGAAATTACTTGGCCTTTTTAGAAAATTAGCTATATATTTGTGACAGTTTTTTAAAGATTAATGGCTTCAGTAGGACCAAATGGGTTTGGGGCTGAGTGCCACAGACAGACTTGGGAAGTGTTGAGAGACATTGTTGGCTTTGGTCTTTTCATGACATTTTTTAATAATAAGAAAAATATAGTGTCACTTTGTCCTTTAACAGTGTGTTGTAAGTGCACTGTAAAACTTTTTAATGTTTCGAAGAGTTCTATTATGATTATTATTAACATTTAGAGGACATAAAACAGGAATTGGCTTCAGTCTGATAAGTATTACATCTGACATGTTTAAGCCTGTATTGAAGCAGGTCCTCTTCTGTCCTGCCATTGCAGTCCTATTGATAATATCCAGTTCCTTGACTAGAGCTGGAGGCATTAGTGGGTGACAGCAAGCTTCTCATGAATGTCCCATTCTCGTGCGATCAGATCACTTCAGTTAAACTCTTGCACAACTATGGAAAAGACAGCAATTGTTGCTGGGAGCAAGCAGAATTGGGAGAGCTCCAACATTCTTTGCAGGGCAAAGACCACAGTGATGGCAAGATGTGAATTGGCACAGGTTGTTTTGTTTCTTTTTTTTCCTGGCCCTGCCTTCCCTTTGTCTTACGTGAGAATTGTCCTAAGTGGTTATGCCTTCTGTGGAATATCTTAAACAATAAAGAGGTGGATTGATCACAGACATAGTTTTTGTTGTGTAGGCACAGAGTTTCTGAAGCACTTATGAAAATATTTTTCTGAGGACTGTTTTGTTGCATGATTGAGCTTGTATTGCAAAAACAAAGAACATCTGTGTAAAATGATGCAGCATACTGTATTGCATGACAGCTTTCTCTTGCTCTGGCCATAGCTAGACTATCAGCCAAAGACCACCTGGAGGTATTTAAGGCCCATTCAAACTATTAGGCTTAACTTTGGGCCTAATGGCTTGGGCAGAGCATCCCATCTGGAAGCTGCTGATGCGGGAAAAAGAGTGGTATCACATATCTTCCACCTTCCACCACACACGCACACAATCTACTTTAGCTCCCAGCACAAATACAACGAAAATGGCACTCATCAGTGTGAGATCTCTATCCAGTAAGCTAAGACTTTCATTTTAAATGATTTTATTTCATCTGCAAACTTAGATTTAGTGTTTTTAACTGAATCTTGTTTGCAAACTACTTTTAAACTTGACGGTCTCCATCTGATCATATTTACCATCATCTATCAGCATCTATGGCAGAATTCCCAGAATTTTTTATCAGCTCGTTTTCAATTATGACAGAGTATCTTGATCCATATTGATGACTCCACTAAAGTTCATGCTACTGAATTTTTAAACATCGCTATTTCTTTTAACTTTAAACAGTATGTGTGTAGACAAACACATAACCATAGTCATTGGTACACTGTACCTTGTGTTTAACCTGGATGTAAAAATATCCTCTGTGGAATTACTGGATATGACTGTATTCAATCACAAATGTCAAGTTTTTAACTGTGACTCACCAGTTATTAATACTGTGCCAGCCCGCTCCTCGTGCACTCGCATCTTTAATGAGTGAAGCATCTTAAAGTTCTGTGCATTGTTTGATAGTCAAAGCCTACACCTGTCTGAATATTCCCACACCAATGAACTGGCCGACTGTTTCAATTTTTCAATCTGCTTGTCTTCACTAAATATTATTGCACCTCTTAAATTTAGCTTTAAGTCCTCAGAAAGAAAGCAGCCTTGGATAAATGACAATATTCGCAGCTGTAAAAGGGAATGTAGGAAAGCAGAGCGCAGATGGAAAAAAATTCAGTCTCCAAGTACATTACAATATTATGAAGGAGTTATTATTACACTTTAACAATACGGTTAAGGATGTGAGAACACACTATTTTTCAGAACTTATTTCCGCCCATTAACATAACCCTAGATTTTTATTTGAGACTGTGTATCAGTTGGTAAATCCTTGTGCCCCAGCTGAAGGTGATGCTGACTGAAATGTATTTATCTTATTTTACTGATAAAATTAAGTCAATTAGAGCCTCTGTTACCCCCAGTGCCTCTTACTCTGATGTCCTTCACCCACAACAAGATAGTTTGAACCAGTTTTATCCCATTACCTTGACTGAACTTTTTCAAACAGTATTATATATGAGAGTGTCTTCCAGCCCTGTTGACGTAATACCAACAAAGTTTTTACTAAAAGTAATGAAATCTGTCTGTCTGTCCCTGTTTGCTTTCTGTTTTTAACAGTTCCTTGTCTAATGGTTGTGTCCCTGATTATTTTAAAACTGCTTGTGTGCACCCACTGTTAAAAAAAAACCTTGGCTGGATCCTTCCCTCCTTCAAAACAATAGAGAAATTTCCAAGTCCGTACCTTTTGTATTAAAATTTTTTTGAAAAACTAGTGTCCAAGCAAAAATAGTGTCCTCTGCACTGGAAAATAACATTTTTGAAAAGTTTAAATCTGGTTTCTGGAAGTATCACAGCACTGAGACTGCCCTGCTTAAGGTTACCAATGACTTTATAATGACTGCTGATGATGGCTCAGTCCTTGCACTCCTGGACCTCAGCGTAGCCTTCGACACATTCAATCACAGCATCCCGTTGACATGATTGCATCATTTCTGTTTTAGCCTCTTTGCACTGGCTCTCAGTATGTTTTAGAATAGATTTTAAGATCTTACTGATTACTTTTAAGGCTCTTCATGGCCTCTCTCCCTGCTATATTTCTGACTTCTTATGTACCTCTATGTACTTTGAGATCCTCGGGCAGAGGTCTTTTACATGTTCCAGACACCTTGCTGAAAACTAAAGGGGACAGAGTGTTTGCAGTCAGGGCTCCAAGACTCTGTAACGATCTGCCCAAGGAAATCAGTTCGGCTGAGTCTGTATTCTCTTTTAAGTCTCCTCTTAAAGGACCAGTACGTAGGATTTTGTGGCATCCAGCAGTGAGGTTGCAGATTGTAATCAACTAAATACCCCTCTCCTCACCCTCCCCTTCCAAGCGTGTAGGAGAACTTGGCCACGAAACTCACAAAAAATGCAAAATGCCCTCTCTAGAGCCAGTGTTTGGTTTGTCCATTCTGAGCTACTGTAGAAACATGAGGGTGCAACATGGCGGCCTCCGTGGAGGAGGAGGTAAATGCTAGATTAGATGGGCCGAAGGGATGAACTTTCATTTTACTTTTTAAGATTAGTGTACAAATCCCGCAAGAGCTTCACAAATTGTCCCTCTGGCCAATCTAATCTAGCACCAACTAGAGGAGGAACCACTCCCTATGTAGATATAAAGGGCCATTTCTAAACTAATGAAATCACGATGATTCTTATTTTCAGGTGATTATACACTAATGAAAACATACTTAGGAATTTTATATTCTATTTCTGCCAAAATCTTACACATTCCTTTAAACCATATTTTTATCGGAGAGCCTTTCCTGATTTTACTTGAGTTTTAATTTTCTTTGAACTGTCTTTTGTCTTTATGTCTTTATTCTTGATTTTTCTTATACTGAATTGTTTTTTTATACACAAAAATATTTTTTAATATTTTCTTGCTGTCTGTTTTATTTTTGCTGCCTTTGTGAAGCACTTTGTAACATAGAGTTTGAAAAGTTCTCAATAAATAATGATTGTCATTATTATTACATGAAATATTTCTAGTATGTTCTTATGCATTTTGATTGTATTAAGCGCTTTATTTCATTTCCTATCAGCATGTGAGTATTTGTGTATTTTCAGTGGTCTTATGCTGTATGTCATTGGTTAATGATTCGTAAGCATAGAAAGTTCATATGTCAATTTTGCTTCCATGCAATGCACAGTGGAACAAAACAGTAGAGTTCTGGGCCTGTACACTTTTGCTACGATGAAGCAATGTGTTGCATGTTATAGATGTGAAAATTACATGTGACAGTGTAATATAATCTGCTCCATCAGGATTGTGTGGGTGGGCTTTGATCAGATTTGATTGACAACATGAGCAAACAAATCCCACAACTATCATCAGATTTAGATTCAAATATTGCTAAATCCTAGTTGGTGTATAAAAATATGTGATCACTTTTTTCCAACTAAGCTCAGCCCACTTTACACCAGTGAGAACAGCACAAACAAAAACACAAATACAGAAATTTCTCATGTGAAAGTGTTTCAACTTTGGCAGGAAATAGTGTGATCACATACTGTAGGACCTCAGTTAGAGTAAGAAAATAATTTTAGAAAGCAGGTTTTCAGGGCCTGTAAACAAGAAACTACCTGCAGTCATTCAACCGTGTTGGAGATTCATTTATTTCATAAACACTTCAAAACCATCATCAACAGAAACAGCAAGTTACCTCTGTACAAACAAATGTCCAGCACCTTGAGCAGATCTCAGTGATTCTAGTCATGGTGCTAAATATGGATGGGTTTAGGAGATAGTTCTTGACTGTTGGGACACAAAACCACACGCCTCTGGCTTTTGCAAAGAGACTACCGTCCCAGTAGAAGTAAAAAAAAAAAACAACAACAACAACAAAAAAAAAAACAACTTCTCCAAACTGTAAGTGCAATAACTTATTGCAATGGCACATTATATAAATCACAATCAGAAGTAGAAATACTTGATTAATATACAAAAAGCAGCTTAAAGCCATAAGAAAATTAGAAAGCATTTTCAACTTCAGTAAAAGTCCAGAGCAACTCTTCAGAATAACACACAACATAATTTTACAATTCTTGGCAATATTACTGTAATACTTCATTGGTTTGTCTCTGGAGGTCCATTATTTGACAAATAAGCAAAACAAATGTACAAGCAAAAGAACAACATCATCTATATCATTCATATTCACACAATACAACGTTATAACCATGAATTTCAATTGCTTCATTTCAGTAGTATCAACATGGACGGAGCTGCAGAGGAGTGGAGCACTGAGGGAGGACCAGCGAGAAGACAAAGTACAATCCGCCTGACAAAGTAGGAATTCAGTCACACATGAAGTCATGCATACATTTATTTTGACCACATCCTGTTTTTATCTTCAAATTTGGATTATAATGTTGTTTTTTTATTCCTCACATCCATCATAGTCTTTATTAATTCAAAATGTTTCTGCTGCACCGAATGGAGTCATGGCTCAATCATAGAGGCCTTCTTTGATAATTTATCATCAGCATGAACAGTCGTGTCAAAGTAAACATGTTTTCACCTAGTTTACTTGGAAAGGGTTCAATTTGAGGGCGATAACAATCTACAGTACCGGTCAAAACTTTTCACTGATGCTGTATTTTGTCACTGAAGAAATTTGGATCCAATTTTTAAATGTTTTTCCTTTCCATGTAAAAATGTACATATTTGTAATTCTTTCAATGATTTAAAAGGAGAAATTGTTTAAGATACTAAACACTCAAACAGCAGAGCTGTAATGAGAACTCATATGTTACAATGATCAACCAGCCACGAGGAGCAGACCCAGACTATCCTGCCTTCATCCACACAGGGGAAAGAAAAAGGATATGTAGCCCAGCGGGCGTCATAGAGAGATCAGCCAAAAGACTAATGAAGCCTGTCTCTAGCCTCAGCCTGTAGCCCAGCTCTGGTGACAAGCGTATTCCGGCGGGGTAACACACAGAGACACCCCTGCAATCACTGGACATACTCACCACATTCCTGCAGTCCAGCTCTAATGTCATCACATTACCTAAACATTACAAAATTCTCTTCAGGACAATTAGGGCCACTGATTTGGCCTGCAGTCTCTGGCATGTGACGGATTCTGTGAGCAAGTTTCAGATCCAGGAGTCATCTCTGCTGAGCCTGCGTCTAACAATGAACTGATTATTACAGCGTGTGTACAGTATGTCCTCACCATGTACGCTGTGATGTACTTTGGTGTTCGCAGGGTATGACTGCTCACTTTGATGCTAATTAAGTGTGTCTAGTCCTGTTGGTCGCTGATTGAAGCTGGCGTGGTTAGTTGGTGTTGAAGGCTGCTGCTGTGCGTTGCTGCGCCTTGTCTGCCAGTGGAGAAAGTGTTTCCTGTAACCTGAGGCCTGGCCTAGCAGGGGAACCTGTGGAGGTAGCCCTGGGGGAGGAAATGACACGTTGGTTTGAAATTGCTGCCAATCCGATGGCTGCCCTCCTCCCACACTAAATTGGCACAGGCCATGTCTGCTCTCCCTCAATTAGACTCTGTTCACTTATTGCATTCAACCTTTGTCCTTCTTTGCAGGGACATAACTACCCACCGCAGGCTACAACAAAATTAATGTTTTCTTTTATAATCAATGATTATTTGCTTTGATGTACAGTTTGCACTGGAAAGTGACAGAAAAGAAACTCTCAGCATCTGAACTTGTCTTCACTGAATGGCCTTGTTTTTTAAATTGCTTTTAAAATACAAATATTGTATGTTTAGAAATGTACTTGAACTGATTTGTACAGTATAAGAGACAAGTGGTAATCACGTAAACAATGTGAGTGGGGCAGGATGGACAGTATAAAAAAAAAATATGGTAAAGGAAGTAAATAATGTGAATCAAGCTTAAAATACACTAAAATATGATATGGCTGTATTTGGCACTGGATTCCTGTATTCTTTGTAAACCATATTTATGATATTGCTTAATTTACTGAAACCTAACACTATGATACCCAGTTTATTAGGGACTAAACCCCGTATTTCAATTAGACCTGAGAGATTAAGGAATCAAGAATGAACACAACGTCTAAGTAACATCTAAGTCCTCTGTATTTATCTAAGACCTCTGTATTTCTCTCACTTTCAGCATCTGCTGATTGTCACAGTCACAGTTGTTATCTTGGTTGTGTTGGCCGCTGTTATCTCCACAGTCTCTCCCTGTTCATTTGACCTGTGTTATCATTAGTGCTCTCAGGAAAACTCCCTCCTCCCCCACAGTGCTTGCTGATGGCTGCTCCAGAGAAGGGGCCATATGGGGGCAGGGTGGAACTGGGCGGGGACATCATGTAGCCCAAGAGATGGCTGCACTGTGTTCCTTGGCCTTCATACGCAGCGCAGCTATGCTGGAGGACTTGCGATCTGGATCAACATTGATATCATAGCCATTGATCCCCCCGCCCATTCCGGGTCCCCCAAAAAGGCTTCCCATATGTGTCTGTCCCATGTGGCTGCTCCCTGGGCTCGGCACACCCAGGAAGTCAGAGACGCCTCCATGACCGTGAGGGTGAGGGGGCATGCAGGAGGGGACAGAGTCACAAGGCACGACACAGCCCGGCACTGGAGATGCTCCACTGCTGCTCCCAATCCACGAAGGGTTCTGGATCTGAAGGAGAAGAGCAGGGGTGATGAGACGATAACAGACCTTTCCGATTAATTATTGATAATTCACCTTTCACAGCCAGACTCTGATACCTGTGCATAGTTCTCGGGCCGAGTAAGAAGAGGCAGCTCATAAGCAGTGGAGAAGTGTGTCCGGACCTGTTGCATCTGGCCAAAACGTTCTCTCTTCCTCCATTTGGCTCTGCGATTTTGGAACCACACCTACAAAGAAAACAATCCATAAGGAAAATATCTCTAAACTACAGACCAACCACTACCAAACAAAACCTGAATATCATTTTAAACATGGCTCTCATAGCTCTCACATCACCTGCAAGCCTCAGTACTGTTTTGCAGAAAACGAGGTCATCGTCTCCTCTCAGCAAGGCAAAGTAAAACTGAACCACATAAAATGAAGATAGTGAAGCAAATAAATTCTAGAGCACATGAAAGTCCAGGCCCAGGTTTTAAGACTTGACGTGTCTTTAAAGTGCTGTCCACACGGAGCTATTGATGTGAAAATGGTGAGTCTCCCCTGGTGCTGCACATTTCAGCTCCTCCCTTTGATACACGGGCGTCTGCCTCCCTTCATGCTGCCAGCGTCGACAGATCCACATCTGGGCCTGTAGCCATTCATAAATCACTCCAAGAAAGGTGCGCTCTCCCCCACATGTCAGCACAGTGGGATACAGTGGGGAATCCCTCTGCATAATCCATGAAACTAAAGTTCAACTTTTGACCAAGAGTGTATTTTTTTGTCTGTCTTTGAGATTATTAAGTATTGGATGCAATAGATGTAGGTTTTTCTTGGTAATTTCTCCTCATGAGACTGATAGACGCTACTTTGCAGAAAGGGTGTGTTTCCAGAACCTGCTGACAGACCAAGTGCAGGGTATTTAGCCCACTTCTCCTTAAATGTGGAAGGCACTAGTGGAAAGTAGGACCGAAGGGTGAGTGACAGAGTGTTATGAAAGAAAGAGCGTTTTAAGCAAAAAAAAGTTGAGTTTGCAGCCTGAGAGAAATCCACTGAAGTCACTGTCAATGCTGTGCAATGTAGTAATCCATGATACTCACATACTAGTATATTATATTCACACCCTGAAGAATGCACAAGTGTTTTTTAATGACTCTAGCCCACTGACATAAAGGCCTTATATTTTTCAAACCTACCGTGAGTGCCTTGACCTGGATTTTTTTATGCCTTTTTTTTGTCATAATTCTTCTGCTCTCCTTGATTATTATTAGGTCTACCTTCAATGAGCACCAGTGATTTGGAGGACACCAGTAGCACTCCTGTTACTTCTCTCTTTTACTATTATATTTCTGTCTACTCTGTACACATGACATCTATTACATGTCTGTTTTGGAAGAGAGATCCCACCTCTGTGGCTCTTCCTGCGGTTTCTTCCATTTCTTTTTTTACCAGCTGAGGCAAATATGTGATTTATATATAAAAACAGCAACATTATATTGATTATAGACATATAACCACCTCATAGATCATAGGCACCTCTTGGCGTGAGCCATTTCTTTAGTTTCAGTTACATGTTTAATTGTTACAGTCCTTTATAATTGGTTAAACATCAATTTGGACACAATACTGGCCTTTAAACTGTGTTATACATGTACAACAATCATTTTAGGTGGGGTAATGTCAGACTAAAAGCACTATCTGGCTATGAATTGTATATAACAATAAATTTAATATAGAAATTACTGATATTACCAATGTTCTTACCCTTTTAATGCTTTTTACATTTATTTTTAAAGTCTTGGTAAGCCAGTGGTACCCACCTCATTTATTTTTCTACATTTTCTCCTTTGCTAACCACACATCTCTGCATTCCTCAATATATAATCAGTTGTAACTTTTGCAGATCTTTTTTCTACAAAATTTTCTCACATCTCCATTCAAGAGAATAGAAAAGCAAAAGAGATGCTGGGAGTCTCCACATGTTTATCTGTATCTATTTGTTGGTTGTCTGAATCTTATCCTCCCAAGAGGGTAGGGGAAACTTCTTCAAAGAGAAAGGGGGAGCGATCCTGCTTCGACACAGGGGTTTGAACTTGGATTGTGGGTTGATTCCCAGCCCAATCAGCTTGTGGTTTTCACAGTCCCTGACATGCAATTTCCCCTCAGTCAACCTCTTCAAATCCCCCCTCTTGACTCTCTCTCACCATTTCTCTCTGTCAATTCAAACACGGCACAATTCAATGACAAAAAATGAGAAGGGTCGCACAGAGATGTGAACTTCACAAAAGCAGTATGTATGATATATTAATCACTCACTGACTTTGTGTTAAGGGGAAGGAGTGGATATTTATCAAATGAGATAACCAAGTGTCCCAAAGTGCATTCATTTTTCCAGTCACTGAGTAGACCACTAGCGGTTTCATTTTCAAAAGAGGGACCATATATGGCTTCCTGTAGCTGTTGCCTATGTTTTTGCGAGCTGACATAAAGAAATGTCGTCTGGCTCCAACATTCCTCAGGTCAGCTGGCGAGATTAGAGGACAGCTCACCCTTGCAAAGTGGTAAGCTGATATCTGAGGTTGTGGCTGAACCCCAATGTCAAGGTGAGGGGTTGCTGCCCTTTGAATTATATCATATGTTTGCAGGAGGGCTTGGAGTCTATTATGTTCCCCCGGAGGATTTGAGGTCTATTATTGTTGAAGGTTCGTCATGTCTTTCCTTTGGTTGTTCTGGGTTATCCAAGCTCATAACATCACAGGTCTCCAAATATAAGCTACAACACAAAGGGCCCTGATTGGATTGATAAGAATAAAGCTCACTCATGGTATAGTTTTGGCTTCTAGAAAGTTATGACACAGTTTGATTTGTCTGATGTAGTGTATTTCAGAGCTCAATATTCACTCACCAAATACAATGCTTTATCAGTTTTTAATCTTAATTGTAATGGATCAAGATAACTCAACTTTACTCCTTTACTCATTTAATCTCTTTGTCGTACTCCCACCTCACTGTTGAAGCTCTCCTCTCTCCTGCTCCCGCCCCTTCTCTCCTCCCTCCTCCTCTTTTAAGTCAGAGAGGGGAAGTGGGGATATTGGAAAGTGAGATGGGAGAATGTTCAAACTGGAGCTTGTTTTCATTTCATGTTTAATTTCCTGACGCCTAAGCCCTTGGCTTTCCGCAGCTAACCCCTCTGACCTTTCGGAGGCGTGCAGACGAGAGCAGCGGACCAGGCATACGCATACACACACACACAGGATACACACGCATTTACATACCATTTCATATACAGATTTCAAAGTCTGTCACTGACGAATGTGTTCTTTTAATCTGGACGCTCTCACACACTCACTGGGACCTTTTTATAAACAAGCAAACAATGTCTGAGCACATATATACCCCCTTGTCTCGGTTTCTGGGTACTGAGTGTGTCATGTTTCACAGAGAGTTTGCTCTACGTAGCTTTGCCTTTGAACGGCAGTAGGAATGAGACCCAAGCCAAATAGTTTGGCAGAGAGATCATTTGGGGAACATTATGAAGTCAGATGTGTCCTTTGCTGCTCCATGTCTCCTATTCCCCAACTTATAAACTCCTAAGTTTTTTTAGAAGCGAGTCTAGTGGTGTGCACATGCAGAAAGCCAATTAACACGAAGAATTTTTATAATTTGTCATAATGAACAACAGTGACCCGTCCTGTATATAATACCCAAAAGGATGATATTTACCAACTGCAAACACTTACTACTCTTGTTTATTTTATCCAGCAGACATCTGCAAGGAAGGTGGCTCAGAGCTCTTGGAGCTCAAAGTGCTTGGCGGTGATACAGTAATTGCTAAAGACGTTGACAGCAAAAGGCAGCTTACAGAGCCATTAAAGAGCTTTATTTATGCTCCAGAGCCAGCAGGCAGAGAGAGGAAGAGGGAGAGAGGGAGGGCAGAGTGCACAACTCCAAAAGCAGCTTTGAAGTCCAGGCGTCTCACCTCATCTCTGTCATCCAGGACCACTGCGATTGATAGAGTGCCTCAGCAGTCACTCACACACAGCCTCCTCCTCCATAAAACGTAGGCAGTATGGTGAAGTTCAAGTCTGAGGTTTGGAGCTAATTGTACTAAATAAACTGGTGGCAGCAGAAGTCACAGATGTGATTATAGAAGACTGCAGCCGAATTTATGAAGACATTCATCATCAAACTGAGGATGAAACTGTAGGACCTTGACATTGGCATTTTGGCAGAAAACATCTGTACTCTGGATTTCAGTGCCTGTTGTTTTGGAGATGAAAAGGATTCTCCGATCGCTTGCCAAGCTTCAAGTGCCCCTTGGTATTCAACAATTGGATATCCCTGGACTTTGTCTTGATGGACCTTGAAACTGTGGGATTTAGTCTTGATTGCGTGCATATTTAGGGTCTGATTTTAGAACTACGGGTCAAACCTCACAGTGACTCAACAGAGTCTGTTGTGTGCCTGTCAGATGAGGAAGTTAATTATATTCATCTGGGGAATAGATGGGTCTGTGTGAATGCAACATGAATGTACTTATTTTACTGTACCACCACAAGGACCAGGCCAGGCTCTCTGTCCCTGACTATGTCTTGGACTACACGTGGAAATTGAAACTGGCATCTCAAAGTGTTTTTTATATCCTTGCCAAATAACTTTGATGGCTTTTCTTTTTTCCATGTGTTTTCCCTCCCTGCCTCTGGAGTTGTGCGGTGAAGCAGTTTGAACATGGTAGTGCAGGGGAGAAACCCTTGACCTCTGACCTTCTTGCAGAGTCTGCAGCATGTAAGAGCTAAGAGCAGAGTATTCCCTCAGTCCCACCCATCCCTCTCTGATCTAAAACTGGCAGGCAGAAAGAGAGATGGAGAACAATAGGCCTTGCTGTCTGCTGTTCCGAACAATCTTTGTCAACATGCCAGTCTTAACTCTCCCAGCCCTTTCTGTCAGTTCCCCGAGTGATTATTAGCATGCAAACATGGATGACTGCATTCATACAGCACAGCCCAAAACTCGTGGCAGGGCACAGAAAAGAATTTTTTTGCATGTAATCTGGTGTTCCTCACCTGTACACGAGCCTCTGTCAGGTCTGTCCTCAGTGCCAGCTGCTCGCGGGCATAAACATCTGGGTAGTGTGTCTTCTGGAAAACTTTCTCCAGCTCCTCCAGCTGGTAACTGGTGAACGTGGTGCGATTGCGTCTCTTCTTGCCCTTGTTGCTCTCAGCCTCGCTTTTGTCCAGAGGGCTGGAAAGGTCTGAACCCGGCCGCTCGCTCTGCCCCTTCACGCCAGGCTCCTTTAGGTTCAGGTAGCTACCTTCCATCCCGGGAGGGTCGACACTTGAGGGCAACTCAGATTCTGTCAGGCCACTGTTGTCTTTTCCTGCATGGATGAGATTAAAAAAGAGATAGAAAGAAGTGTGGAAAGTTACGATTAATTCTACTTTATTCTTTTAGTTCTGTGGGTTGATGGCACTGCTCAAAAATCTCATAAAACATGCTGGGGATTTTAAAGTTTAGATTTTACACTATGGTTCTAATGAAATAAATTTGAGCGACTTTGGTTTCGGTTGAAATGAGCCGTTCCTACAATTGTTATAAGAAGCATGAAGAATCAAAAAGCCTTTCTCAATTTATTTAACTGTGGCTTTACAAATAATACAAATCATATTCTCGCAAACAAGCTATTTTAACCAACTTTCTGACCAACTTAGGACTGAATAAAAAGGGCCACATGTTGTCAATAATAGTCCTATAATTATAGTTACTACTGAAATATTTAGCAGAGCAATACTTTCTTTAAAATGTGTGTTGCACTTGGTGAATGTGGCTGGATAAAACCATGGTGCCTCACATTCAAGCCAGCCAGCGCGTCTGCTCATCATCATGTTACAACATCCACACGAAATGACATTTACTTTAAGCTTACATCACCTCTGTAATGTTTTATTTTAAGGTTCAAAGGCCTTGTCTGTATGCAGCACGTCTAAAAGTTGCAGAGAAGAAATGTCTCTTTCTGTTTGAAAGGTATGTCACTACACATTGGCGTGACCTGTGACACAACCCTCGAAGCTCTCTCCGCAGTCAACGCTGCACTCTCCCTCACATCTCTCAATCACGCCACCTGAAACCCGAGCCACGCAAAACCTGCTCCATCTCGAGCCGTGTATGGTGGGCCTTGTGTACGTGGGGCGACCACGCTTACCCCACAGCCTTGCCTCACAGATGTAAACAACATTGTGTTTGTCACCTTCAATTTCGCGAGCCTCCATTTTGTGACAGACCTGGCTCTGTTCCTGTCAGCGCTTGCTAGCTTTTTTGTTTCCTTTTAGGAGATGAAGAAAGCTGTCCCTTCTCCTTCAATAAACAAACAGCTGTATGAATAAATAAGCTGAAGGGCTCTGGTTGCGGGCCAGTGAGAACAGTGTGCTCTGTCAGCCTCTCTGTTTGCCTTTCCTGCGCATGGGCACGGGGAGCGCCTGGTCTTGACTGTATTGGTCCAAAACCGGCGCATAATGGTCTCCTCCATATAAACAGACTTGTGAGTCTTGTGCAACACAAGTGTAACTTTAGTCCAAAAACATTTGTCTCCCAGTTCGGTCAAGTTTACGATGATTAACTTAATAGTTATGTATGCTTATGTGAGTGCATTTTCCTTATGTGTGAGCATTTTCTGTCACTTTGCATTTCGTTTAGGAGTAACAACCTCCTGTCGTTCTTAGAAACCCAGTAAATGGGGGAAAGAGAGTTGACACCTTGTGGCTAAGATGACTGAATAGTTTTAGAATGATGAAGCTAGGCGGTGGCTGTCTGCAACATGCATGTTTGTTTTCATGGATTAGTATGCCTTTGGCTAGAGTGTCCCACAATGAGATGTCAATAGTCATCCCTCCAAACTGAAGCAGCCCTCCCCTGCTCTCTAGCTCAGACTTGCCCCGACCGAGACGCTAATGGAACAACACAGCTCGCCCAGCTGGAGTTCATGACCTCATATCGCTGTGGCCCACCTGTCAGACCCTCTTACAGTCTCCACGCAGGCAGATGTTCTGACATCACCAACCCCTGCTTTGGCCTCTTATTCTAAAGCTCTGTGCAGTAATTTCATTCTACCCCTGGGCAGGAGCATGGCTGCAATGTTAAGAAGTAAGACAGCTCAACTCCGGGTTCCTGCTTGGCATTTGCATCTGTGAGAGAAAATACAATTATGCCCCTGAGCAAGGCATATATCCTGTGAGGCAAAGGGTACAGCTGGGCGCACAGATGAGGGATGGGAAGATGGTAGGATGGCGGCTAGAAATGTTGTAATGTGTTACTCAGCTGTATACAGACATCACCAACATTTACACTAAAATCTGCACTCTACCTTAATCAACATCATTCTCTCCGTCTCGTACTCCAAACTGATCTCTTTTCTTTGTCACGCTAATGTTAACCACACACAATCCTTTGCCACAAACATCTTCCAGTATTCCCGCATGCTGAGCTGTATTTTCTGCACGCTGTTCTTGAGAACACAGCCATCACACACTGCTTTCTTTTGGGAGCCAAGATTCCACTGCATTGGCTCCAATTTCTTTGGCATTCAGAGGAATGTGTTTTTTGACTGTTGTTCTCCCTTCAGTATTCATCAACGTATATAAATGCAGGGGAATATCACTGGCTGATCCTGTAATTTGCCAGAGTTATTCTGTGACAAGCTACAGACCTCTTCAGTTAGCCG
The DNA here is from genome assembly GCF_914725855.1 of Thunnus albacares. Lineage (NCBI taxonomy): Eukaryota > Metazoa > Chordata > Actinopteri > Scombriformes > Scombridae > Thunnus > Thunnus albacares. The sequence goes on along the minus strand of NC_058112.1, from coordinate 21,584,837 downwards.
AGGTCAGATGTTTACTAGGGTCAGCAATTTAATCACTGCTGAAAACAGAGAGAAAACATCAAAGTGTAATTTAACTGGTTGTAAAGCAACATGGCACCCTCTCAGTTTTTATGGAATGGGACGGGGAGGGTCAAGTGAAGCCAAATAAAAGAAACACTATAAATTAGTAACCTGGGGAAGGGTTAATGACCAAACACTAAATGGGGAAGGGAATGCTTTTAAACAGAGTGCTTTAAAATGTTCTCCCAAAACACTCAAAGCTGACAGCAATCTGCCACAATGGGTCTCCACTTATCACACCTTATATGGACCAAATAAAGTCAAATATTCCATTAGTTTTGGTCACCAACAGGTGACTATTAATTTTACATGCACTGTTGATTCACAGACATGCTTTGGGCTGGATTATTTTTCCGCAGCACAGTCTAAGACTTGATGTTGACTGTTGTTTCCTCAGTGGAAGGGAGGCTCCCAGATGTTCCTGAGGAGAGATCTATGCCAGCGGCTCACGCAGGAATGCATATTCCCTGGGAAACTAAAATCTTTCTGTTCAGCCTCAGCTCCTGATAAATTGACACGATCATGACCTCACTACTGTCATAATACCTTGGGCCGTGGCTGTCACTGCCTTTTATCAAAGTGCACAGAAATAGCTTTTTTGAAATGTAGTTATTGAGGAAGTATGCACATTTTCTTCCAAACTTGATAAAATTGTTTTTAGGTAAAACTTTTCATTTTAAAAAGGACTCTTGTAGTGTTTGCAGTTAAATGTGTATATCAAAATTAAAAGTACATGCTTAACCTAATATATCGGTGCAGAGAACCACTCCATCGTCAAAGCATTAACCTCAAAAATGAAAGGGCATAAGACTTTCTCTGATCGTTTGCTGGTTTATCTTTTTAATGCTGTGATTGTGTGTGTTTATAATCAATGTTACAAGTCAGTTCCGGTCTTGAGCATTTGCGTTCAAATAACAAGATTTTAAATGTGCTTATAAATTATGTAATCAATAATGACCTCTAACTAGCTTCTTCCTGTCTTCCAGTAGACTGAAATTAATTCCACTTCTACATATGAATCATGCTGGAATCACGTTTTTCAATAAGTATTTTTTCCTTTTTTGTAATCTTAAAGAAGCATAAAGAAGGTTTGTGCTGCAGCCAGTGTCAAGCCAGTTATGATCTGGATTACTTCCCACCCCTGGCTTTATTAAGTAATATATCAAAATAAGAAAAATATTCCTTTGCTGAAAGCAAGCTGAGCAGAGAAAAATGACTGCTGTTAATCATGAACCAAAAAAGAAAAATCATGCCTTTGCTTTGTCCAGTAGTTTCCATCATTAGTCTGTCATAGTTGGCTTTTGAGTTGTCATTTTTCTGACTTCTAAGCGTATAAGCCTTTTATCCCTTTTTTGGACCATATCATAGTATTGTGTAGCCAAATGTGTGTAGTATTCAAGAACTCTTGAATCAGAGATTAGATTTACCTTATCGTCCATACTGTAGATAAGAATCAAGGAAGTAAATATAAGGAGTCAGCACCAACCTCACAATCAAAGGCACAGATCCAAATGTGTGCCAGCTGGTTAAAGTTTCCAAATCATTTCATTATTCTGTCCAGCGTGCAGATCATAGGTAGGCAGTGGAGGTTTACCTTCCCCTGCAAGCGAGGTGACTGAAAGTAAAGGCCAAAGCATGCTGCCTCTCTTACATAGCTCTGTAGAAATCTGCACAACAGCGGGACGGTGCAGGAGCAGAAAAAGACATTTACAAAAATAACTTTCTCATCAAACACAAGTTCTCTGTCCTCAGAGTTACATGAATGTCTAATCTGTCTCTTCATTTCATTGCAGGCAGGTTGCTGCTGCTTTACCTCCTGAATTTATAGAAGCCATTACATTTTAACAAGTCAGGAATTCATCCTTTCAAGCGTGCTCATTTTATATTCTAATTTATTCTGGTTCACAGACACATGTCGGCATGATCACAGGTGTCACTCTGGCATTTGCTTATTGTTCACATCGACACAATGTGTTAGTCATCAGCACATGCATATCCTGTGACATCACTTCCCCGAGCCTTTTAACATGTACTTAGCGTACTATATTTTGACAGGATGCTTTTAAAATGCTGCCAGAAGTTTTTGAGGTCTTGTTTTGGTTTTCATGCGCTGAGAAAAATGTTTTAAATTTCACAGGATGCTTCAATAACCCACTGAAAGGGAAGGAGGGGTTGTTTGAAAGTACAAAGACTGAAACATTGACTAAGCTTTATTCTATAAATGTGTGATTTTCTTTAAACAGTTATTTTGTGAAAAGACAAAAAGGATGAGGCACAATCAGCCCTTAGTAATTACCAGTGTTCCCACAAACACTACGTTATGTATCAGCAATGCAGGATGCAACCTCAGTATCAACCACAGGCCTATAAACACAATCTCCACTCTACAGATTTAGCTTAAGCTCCTATTGCATTCTCTCACATTTATAATACAATTGTGGGAATATTTTCATCCTGAGTTTGTGACTCTAAAAGTTTACAGTCTCTCTATTGTACCAATCTGCTTGTATCAAACGAAAAAACTGAAATTAGTTTAAATAACCGAATCAAAAAATATATATGCAATACAACTCATAGCCATAGAGTTCAGTAAAGTACGTGCATGTAAACAGTCATTCCCACATGTGTGCAGCTTTCCCAGAAACTCTTCTCATTTCTCCCGAGTCTCTCAAATCATTACTCAACCTCTATGTCCATTTCTGACTGCTTGCTTATTTGTACAAGGTATTGTTGAGACGGGGTTATGTAAACCAGTCCCACTTTGTCATCTCAGGGACTCTTTGGAGATCTGGTGTTTGGGGAGTATGAATAATAACTATAGGAGCCAGTAATGCACATCTGCCTTAGATTAATGCAGACCTCTCCTGCAGTGCTGACCTGCATTCCTCAGCACTCGATCAGCTCCGGGGGTTTTATTTCATTCATTGCTGTGTGAGCAGGTAGACGGCTCCATCCCTGTCCCTCGCTGTGGGACCGTCTCACTGATTAACAGCCACTTATGGGAAGAAACCGCCAACCTGAGCCACTGCTGTGTAGAAATATGGTGATTCACTCCAAAGATAATGTTGAGTTTTTAATTAACATTTGGTTTGAGACTAAGTATGATTTTTATCCAAACAAAACAATGTAAGCCTTGGAAAACACCATCCTTTAGAGATTAAACAGTAAATGATGTTTGAGCATATTTGAATATGAATTTTAAAATCTGATTCAAGCTCTTAAATTTTTATAATCTTGCACATGTTGGGTCATACCAAGCGGCATTGCAATACAATTATTAATTGAATGAATTACAGAAATAATGCCAACATGTTTGGAGGTGTCGTCAGTTCAGTATGTGAATATAAGGTGTAAATATCATGCAGCTTATTCCAAAAATATTTCACATGATCATACTTAATTTCAACAGAGTCTACACAGTAGATCTACATATTTGCTTCACTTTTATTTTAGTGTGTTATTATAATATAAATATTACCATTTTATGCATTTTTTTTCCTCCTTTTTGTGTGTATGTGTGTATACAAACACTGTTGTATGTAACATCCTCATAATGACACAAACACAAAATGTTGGGTTGCCATGTAAACAATATTACAGTTGTAGCCGAAATTGCCACACAGAAACCTCCCTTTGGGTATGAGACGATTTTTGTCACCATAATGGAGATAAAGCATCAGCATTGAGCAATATATCTCCCATTGAGGACCACACATAACAACACAAGCCTGTTGACGCCTGAGGCTTTGGCACGAGCCCAAAGTATCCTCCCCAGAGCCATGATGCCTTCATCTGGCTGCAACATTTTCAATAATAACATTGCAGAGCTCTTCTCAAGGGAGGCATGTTGCATTTAATGATGGTGTTTAAATGGTTCTGTCAATGCACTTGCCAAATCAATTCACTTCAATGAAGGGGTGCTCTAATCTGGTTGGAGGCAATACTCTCAAACTCGAGGAGAAGTGACAGTTCAGCCTGAAATAAAAAGTGACTCCAGTCAGAAAAATAGATTACTTTGCACTTTATGGATGTATTTTGGCAAAGTGTGGTACTGGCTACTGCGCAAAAAAAATAGTTACACTGCAGTCCGAGTTGTAGAATTTGGACAGTTCAATTTTAATTGTTACACCTAATGCATAAATTTATCAAGCTCTTGGTGTATTTCAATTGATTTGCTACTGTCTATCCTCTATTTTCTAAACTTCTTCTATTTTCCAGCGCCGATTTAAATGTATATTTAAAGTTTAGGTGGATCAACACGCGTCAAAATTCAGCCATGATAATAACACATGTTTTCTTCTGTGACATCAGCGCCATGATAAACATCTGGATTGGAAATATAAAGGCGCCAACGAGTCTATACACTGAGAGCTCACCCAAATATTAATTTTATATTATTTTTTAGAAGTAGACTGTAATTCTTATAGTAGGGTGTAAATTGTACAATTGCACAAATTATATTATTAGCTATGGAGATTTGTACAGTTGATTAATACATTTAATGGATGTTATTTAACAGTTTGTTCTTGTGGATCTGTTGTCACACAGAAATCGTTTTGTCTGTTTAATGTTTAATGGGGTTTATTTTTATTTTAAAGCCCCACCTTTCATAAAATGAACATTAATTAGATTTTTTTTCATCTTTAAATGGTTTCAAGATACATTTGTATTGCAACGAATTGGCGGAATACAGTCTGTAAAGATGTAAAGCTTTCGTTTTAAATTAATGTTATTTATCGGGACGCCCATGTTGTCTCTCAAATAATTACATTTGGTATTGAATTGTCTACTAGCCTGTACAATGGCCTGTAAATCGTGAGATCTTAGGTGTGAACTGCTTCTCGGAATAAAAAGTGGTTTTACAGTGTGAATTTTATTTTCTACAATTCATAAAGTGGAATAGTTTCGCCAGCTGTCATGCAGTTATGTGTCATTAAATAATCACCTGCAACAAAAAAAATGCAGTACAAGGGCTTGGTGAGTTAAACTGTTTTTAAAATAGTCCAGCTGAAAACTGACAATTTTCGCTTTTACCTGATTGCGCTTGAATTTTCTGTTTGTGCGTGTGCACCCGCGCAGGAGGCCTCGGTGACCTGTAGTTGATATTTAAATATTACAATAATTCATAATGCGCATTTCAGTGATTATCAGTGATTTAGAGGATTTCGCGTGTATACGCGTATGCAGTTGTAGGCCAGTGAGACAAGTGACAGTGATGCTGCAGCGTCACTAGTGATGAAATTACACAAATAGTGATGTGGGAGTAGAAATGAGAAAACTAGGCCTATATTACCAGCAGTCTGTTAACATCATAAAGTCAATAGACCCCAAAAGGGCAAACATCCAGTCTTAAAATAACTTGATCACCTCTGAGTCTGAGCACGCATCCCTATAAATGGGATGAATTGTTAAATGTAATGCTTCAATTATATCTGACCTTGCAGGCTCACAGGGCAGCTCGCTGATATATACATTAAATCCAATCAGCTCCAAATTCACTACTATATAGTTACTTATTCTTTGCACCTTTTATTGGAATTTCTAAAGGTTTTGATTTATGCTAAATGATTCTTTTCCGTAGTTATAGCAACAATTACAAAAAGTCAGATTCTTCCCCTCATAGCTCACAGTTGCTCACATCAGATTGATAGAACTACTTCACCTTGTCACATTAAATATAACTTTATATTCAGTTACAGACGGTGGCTGAAGCGAATCGAGGTGTGTTTTATTTCCTTCTTGCTCTCTTGCTCGTAGATTAGTGACTTTCAGATGCTGCATTACACGACGATAATAACAGTTATTTCCCCTTATTTGCCTGCGAATATCTCCCCTCTGTCATGCATTTCCCGATATGTTTCTTCATATATGCATCTCTCATCTGCAACTCACCATAGCAGGGAATGAGCGTCCCGTTATGTCCGCTGTCCGGGTGCAGCTTGCTGCCTTCAGGCGGAGTTTTGCAGGTCGGTCGCTGCATGAAGAGCTGGTATTTGTTGAAGGTGCCCTCCTCAGCGCCATCCAGTGATTGGCACTCCGGCTGGAAAGGACTCCGGGACTTCTCTCCGTAACCCTGCCCTTTACCCGGAATGAATGTGGGGCTGTATTTGGTTTCAGTCGTCGGGAAAGTCCTGAACGGGTTCGTCTGGTGATCCCTACCTTGCGCAGTAGATGGGCTATAATATGAATCCATCGATGTCATATCGCAGTATGAGACGCACGTATCTGCGTTCATACCTAAAAAGTTATATTAAAAAAAAAATCCACACGGTTCTTCTTTCCCTCCCCTTCTCTAGACAGCTATTCTCCACAATTTCTCATGCACTGACAAACTCACACTGACGCACTCATACACACACACTCTCACACTGCCGCATCTGGGACTGGTTAAAAAATGAATCAGATGTTTTCCAGAGACTGCAGACTGAACAAATGCTAAAAGCCCCCTGAAGGTTTGTCGGGGTAAAGAGAAATGCTTCGCTCAAGCTGATGCCGCTTCAGCAGCCTACAGTTGTATCTGACACACAGCACTCCGACCTTCAGGCTCCACACACATCTGAAGTAGGCCCACACCGAGCTCAGCCTGCGCTATTATGCAGCCAATAGAAATGGGAGGTCAAGCTCAGAAGGGGGAAAGCTTTTTTGGTAAACACGCGGGAGACACAACACATGACATTAATGTAATTAGAGGATGAATGTAACAGCTTTGATTCCTGCAGTTGCAACCTTAGACCCTAACCTCTGACTTTTTCTCCGTTTTTCATTATATTAAACTTTAAAGCGTTTAAACAGCGTTGTCTCCATCTCTGTCAAAGTGAGCCAGACTTGGTTATTAATTGGTGTTTGTGAAAAAATGTATTTTTGTATTTTATTTGACTGCTACATGCAAGAAAAAAAAGACTTTTAAATGAAGTGTAAATATAAGGATCAAGCCAGGAATTTGGACCAATAACAGCGTCTAAGGTCAGCCGATGTTAAGCTTAAATATTATATAAATATTTGTGTTTTAGAGACCTTTATTAAACCAAACAACATGAATCGTTTGACCGGAGAAGTCAGAGAGAAGTCACTGCGGATATATCCACTTAATGTGGAGAATTAGAGCCCATCATTGCAAACAACTTCCAGGCCTGTTATTTGAAAATTGGCTACTTTTTTAATATTAAATTCATTATAAACCATTAAGCCCATGATACTCAGTGAAGCACTTGGCTTCGGGTGCTATGAAAATCTGGTAAAACGACACCGTGCCAGTAATTTGCCTTTTCTTGGCTATAAAAATGTGAATTAAAGCGGTTATAGCAGTGTTTAAATGAAACAAGATAGGCCTTTATGCCTGTCGGTAGTCAAACTGAATAACTTGAATCACGTCCTTTAATTCTTGTCCTCTTTAAGCCATTATCGAGATTTAGATGTAATGGCTTAATATCACCAAATATCAATTAGAATAAATGAGAAAAATAGACACAATGTTTTCTCTTACAGGAAGTTTTTGACTTCACAACGTTGACCAAATGTTTATGCTTTTATAATTAGACTGAACGATAATTGTAGGATAATAATTAAGGCCAAATCATTATTATAATCATTACTGTTGTTATTGTAAGTGCCTGAATTTTATTCTAAAGGGATGAAACGAAATAATTATTCACATAGTCAGGCTTCAATGCAGATTAATGCTGTATGAAGTTGAGACTCGCTCCGCCCTTCTATTTTCCAGCATAATTAACGCATTAAATTAAGACAAAATCCGTATGTGGTGTTGTATTAGACAACATCTGCAGTCCAGCTCAGCCAGAAGAAAGATTTCTAAATAATTCAAGATTAAACTTGATGATCACAAGCTCTATTTTTAAGATACTTCTAAACGCAGTAATAATGTTTTAGCATCTATTAAGTCTCTTACTGTATGGAGGTCACATTTTGGAAATTGAAAATAAAAATGCTCAGTTGTAAATAAAAAAAAAAAAGACAGAGAGAAAACCAAAAAAGAAAGAAAACAAAAGAAAAACCAAACAAAAACAAATTACTGGTTTAGGCCTAATGCACGTCGAGTCTCTTGGTGCAATCTTTTCCACCACCGGCACCTCTCGTGCTGTGCAGGTATTTCTTAACGAGACTTGTGACTGTATTCCTCATTGGTTTCTTAGTAAATGTCTCATGTGAATAGCTATTTCCAACGTAACGTAATGACTTTAGCTTTGGCTGTACACAATCTGGCCGCATCCACCCACATTGTGTTTAGTCATTTAGTTATTTTTTTATGTTGCGGGTTTTTCATATGAAGGAGAATCTGAACCTATTTTGGATTTATTTCGGGTGTTTTTCGCGCTCAGAGCTGCAGTTTATTTCGGGCGACTTTATTCGTTCATGTGTCTCATGAGGAGAGCTCATTGTCATATTAACAAGCAGCTGAAAGCGTTTCTCACTTTGACTGCATTCTCACCATTTATCTGCACATCAGTATTTTTGTCAACACTGTGATGGACACAAGCGATGACACAGAAGAAACATGTCAGCTCTTTATTTGACACCAGAGTATTAAATAGTTCGTATCTTACAATGTTTTCAAAGGAACTTGAATGTTGAATATTTCTATTTGTCTGCTAAAACAGAAAATCTCCATTTCCTTTGACTTCTAAATAATCACACTCAGTGTTGTAAGATTTGTTCAGTGTTTTTTTTTTCCATTGTTAAAATGAAAACAACTTTTTCAATTTTATTTTTATCTGCATTTAATTTAGACATGAAGAGATTGATTTGCATTTTATGTAGCTATTACTAAGCTCTCTCTCTGTGTGTGTGCGTGTGTGTGTGTGTGTGTGTGTGTGTGTGTGTGTGCGTGTGTGTGTGTGTGTGTGTGTGTGTGTGAGAGAGAGAGAGAGAGAGAGAGATGCCTGGTTTTTGTGTGCTGATGAGAAAAACTTGCTCAAAATGAAAGACAATTAATTGGTTAATTAGTTTGATTTATGTTTGGTTGCATTTCATTGTCTTTCTCTTTCCACTTGTCCTTTTCACATCCTGTTAAAAAAAAAAAAAAACCCAAAAAGAAACAAAAAAAAACCTGATACAACATTTTGTGATTGAAGTGTAACAATAATGAAATAAGAAGTGAAAGGTTGTCAAGCAGGTAAACAAACATGACTGACAGGCTTCTGTTGTCCTTAATAAAAACCACTCCACTGCTACAGGCTAAAGTCTCAGCTGTCACAGATATCCATCGCTCATGCATGGCATTCTCTCTAAAAGGTTTTCACTAAATGGCGACCTGTGTGTTTAACTTCCAGCAGGAACCGCGTCCAGGTATTCACTGCTGAGGGGACGGGTTCTCCACTGATGCGGCAGCTCAGAGCCTCTGGGGTTTATGTTGGCACAGGCCTCATGTGTATCACCAGCAGGGTCCCTGAAAACTCCCCCTGGCTATTGGTTTCTTGTATGAGAGGCATGACGGGGTGGGTAATGGGCTGGAGAAAGTGCTTTAGGTTAAACTTTATGTCTCAGCAATGTCATATCTAGTTGTGGGAAAGGTTAGGGATGGGAGATGGGAAGTATATTGTTGTTTTGCTTTATGGGAACATTTTTTTGACGTAAAAATATGTTGAAATAGCATTTCTGTGAAAACAACTTTTTATAAGTTGATGATCAAAGTCTATAGTGGTCTGTCTGTGACTTTTATTTGCTTGTGCAGACGCTCACATGTCCCAACAGCAGAACAACAACAGCAGTTAATTGAAACTAGACATGGACTTGAACTTGTTTTCTGTGATGCCCAGCCTGCTCATAGATGGAAATTTTTAGTAATTAGAGGAATGTTGGGAATTTATATACCAGCTGCGCCTCCTCAGCCGGGCTGCTCTGTCTATTTTGGGGGTGATGTTTCTCCGTGCATTGTCTCTTGTATGTCGGCCACAGTAATCCTCGTTACAGCATTGTCCTTGCCGTTTTTAATCTGCTGTGCCTGCAGGTGACAGTACACTAAAGTCCCCTTGTGCTTATTGTAACTTCACTTGAATGTTTGACCGTCACTGTGCAGTATGATGTATGAGAAAGCTGTGCTCACCTTAAATATGAGTTAAACATTTGTATGAACAGTATACGAACAGGATTTTTTTTGGTTTGGAGGCCAATAGTGGTCCAGTATTCAATTTACATAAGTATGATGTGGAAACTTGAAACTTCCATGAAACCTTTCAGCGAAGTAGGAGACATCTTATGTCCAGCAGTTTAACTCTTGAAATGACAAGTTTTTGTATATTCATAGAGAGGATTTTTCAGTGAGGGAGATGGAGTAGATGTAGTTTAAAGAATTTTAACTGAAAAAACTGAAAAATTATTACTGTTTTCAAAGCAGAGTATTTTTACATGTCTTAAAGGATAGGTTGTCTAAAGGTTAAGTCTGTCTTAAAACAATAGTCAGATGCCAAAATGAACATTGACACATTTTTCGTATTTTATTTTGTTTTGTTTTTTTTACTCTAATCACTCCTCCTCTTCATACTGACCATTATTAGAGGCCTTCATAATGCACTTTCAATGTAAGTGATGTGGGGAAAAAAAACAGTCTTTCTTCCATAAAAAAAAAAAAACATTATTCAAAAGTTTATCTGAAGCTAATATGTGGCCTCAGCTGTCCAAATAAGTCAAATCAAGTCAATATCTTTCAAAGTTACTGTCTTTTTGGTGCCAGATTCCCTATTTTTGTTACGATCATTCCACTGTAGCTGAACAGGGAAACACTGTCCATCAAGACACATAGAGGGAATTTTTTTTTCCAAAAAAAAGATTGTAACTGTGGAAGATATCCAATTTATTTGACTAACTCAAACAGCTGAAGCCTCATATTCTCTCCTAACTTTTTCATACATTTGTGCTCAAAACAAGGGCTGTGGGTTTTGTGCCCCATCATTTACATGAAGCGCATTAGGAAGGCATCTTCTAATGAACAGGAGGAATGATTACTGCAAGCAAAACCTGTGTAAATGTTCATTTGGACACCTGACTGTTGTTTTAAGACGACTTGAAAAATTGTGAACCTGTCCTTTAAAAGTCCAGGAGTGGATCTGTATTCAGCGCACAATGGCGTGAGTGCTCTTACTCATCATGGGAAATATTTTGTTTTTTGTATAAAAGTGTTGTATTTGTTGTAGAGGGGGTTGTGTGAGTGTGTGAGTTTACAGGTAGTTAGAGAGTATGAGTCAAGTTCTCATGATAATAAGAAGATGACGGGTTGCAACACAGTTACATCTCTTGTGAATCGCTTGTTCCATCCACAAAACATTGTCACGGCAACAAGAAGATGAGCCTCGGTGATGTCGCCACAATATTTATCTGCATGTGGTGTAAATACACAATCCTTTAAACCACATACATTTTGTAAACATCCCTCAACTCACAATCACTACCACTTGCTTCAGTGTCCAACTGAATTCAAGAAACCCCTCTCTCACCTGTGGACGAGCCATTTGTAAAGACAGATTGTTACTAGAAAGGGGGTCTCTCCAATCTTTTGACGAACGGCACACACCACACCCTGTATGTGTGTGTCAGAGTTAGAAAGAGACACCAGATTTTTATGTGTAGCTTTAAATTGGTTTCACATGAGCTGGGCACACACTGCATCAGCAGATTCTCTGATCAAATTAAGCAGAGATGAGGGGAGAGAAAAAAGAGGCAGCGGTTGTACTGATGTATAATTCAATAAACAGGACCAAGCAGGGGCAGACAGAGGGGATGCTGTGCTGCCTTCATCTCGCAGCTCTATATCTGGTTTAGCCATGGCTAGTTAACCCACGAGGGAGAGACATACAGCAGTAAATCTTCATCCATCATCACTGCAACAACCAACACAGAATATGGACACATACTGTATGAGCAAGGATGTAGAGAGGAAAAATATGTTTAATCTCACTTTATTAACCTTAACAAACAATAATTGTATCCTTTTTTGTAATATATATCATAATAGAGGTGAAATGATTAGTCAAGTATTTTTATATTCGATTAATTGTTTTAGTTATTTTTCAAATAAAAATGCCAAACATTTTCTAGTTCCAGCATCTCAGTGGTGAGAAAACACACTCTCACCTGTGAGGATTGTGAGGATTTGCTGCTTTGCTTTGTCTTATGTGATATAAACGGACTGTTGGTCAGCCAAAACAAGCAGTATAAAGACAGTAACTTGGGTTTGAGGAATTTTTGATGGGAATCTTTAGTTTAGTATTTTTGACATCAAATGATGATTAGTTAAATAAATAATCATCAGAGATCATAAAAACTGTAGTATCTGACAGCTTTTTTATTAAAAAAGTAAAAAAAAAAAGAATGTATTTTGGAAAGAAGATTTTGGAAGGAGGTTTTTGTGCTGGTGGTTGATACAATTGATTACAATATTCACTTGCTGGAATTTATATCAAACCTGTTAGGGTTAGGATCATTCATAATTACTACTGTTCATTCATTCATTCATTCATTCATTATTAATATCTGAAATGAGTAGTTGATTAATTGATTATTCAGTTGACAGAACTTTAATCATTTCAATTTGTTTAGTTTCATTTTCATTCACTGTTTCCAGCTGCTCAGATGTGATAATTTGCTGTTATTCTTTGTCCATGTAGCTGAATATTTTGGTTTTGGACTAACTGGAGAAAACACACGATCTGAAGATGTCCGCTTGGACATTTATTAAATTTTATTGACAAAACAACTGATAAAATAATCTGCAGATGTATCAAAGATGAAAATATTAATTATAATTCTATCTTTATTACTATTGCTCTTGATAAAAAATAATATGCAAATACACCACATGTAGGAATAACACTGTTGTGCTGATCAGACTGTATTGAGGTAGATTCACTGTTATTTTACAGAATACATGTAGATCAATATTACAATCCAGTAAGAAGATGATGAATAAAACATGTAGAGAAAAACATTTAGACACAGAGAAATTACAAGACCATAAAATCCAGACTGATACCACCTGAGAGCAACACATAATTAGTGCATTTTATAAAGGCAGAGAGTTATCAATGGATCTTTCATTTGGAGGCCTGGATGTGGAGTATATTTATCACTCTATAGTGTTAACATATTCATGGAGGCGCCTCACTCTAATAATGTAAAAACTGAAGCAGCACTCATGATTGTTCAAACATGGGACATATGGAAGACGTCAGAGGACGAGTTGAACAGTTGCAGACACATGCTGCAAATATCACACAAGATCTCACACTCACACTCACTCACACACACACACACACACACACACACACACACACACACACACACACACACACAACAGTAATATATTCCAAAAGAAGAAACATCTCTGTGCTGGTGTTAAATGTCCTTATATTGAGCACTAGTTGATGACAGCTAGAGGGCATCTTTGGCGTGAGCTTGTGGAAGATCAGTCGCTGCAAACGAACACGGGAGATAATGAAGATAATGAGTCTCTCTGTTAATGATGTGTAAATTGATTGCAGACAGAAATTATGCCATGTGCCGAGCATTCTGAAAAGATTACACTAATATCCTGTAATTTTGACATTAGCTTTAATATCGCTGGAGAAAGCCAGATGTGCTTTGTTCCCAAATCATCATGAAAAGAAACTATGAAGGCACAATTTTACAAGTCTACTACTGAAATGATTGTATTCTAATATTTCCCTCGTCTTCCTATTAGTCAAATAATGATTGTAAACTATTTGTAGACACATACTTCGAAGTGGTTTCTATCACAGCAAGCTGCAACGTGCACCTCCTGAGCAATTTCATACAAAGGCTCACATTCAAGGGCAGCCTAATGCAAGTCAAATGCTCTGTCTGAAAATAGCACTAGTTGCATTTCCACGTACTTATGTTTACTGTTTACTCTAGCCATAAATTACAATAAGTACTCTTTAACATGCTGACTTTTTTTGTCTGTTCTCAACAAGGCCAAATTACCTGGAGGACTGATTACACTTCAAACTTGCATCCTCTCAGATCATTATGAAGCTGCTGTCCATTGCAGACCTTTCTGTGTACTGAAGTCTAAATTATTATAATTGAGCCTATAGAGTATCTATTTGGTGTACATATTTCTGCAGGGAAAATGGCTGAGTTCATTTAATTAGATGTAACACGGCTTGCATTGTTTCTAAACAGTGTAATTGCCCAATTACATTTGACGTGGCTTTGTGGAGGCTGGGAACTAAATAAATACACAGGGAATTATACTCCACCTTGAGCTTTAGTCTCTCCTACTCACAATATGTTTGTGGGCAGTATGTGTTAGTCATATTAGCTATGTGAGCATTTTGTTCATACATATTTTAATTAGAGCACAAGAGTCTATGAATGTCAGCCACTGCTATCATCTCAAGACCATGCAAGATAATAGCCAAAAATACTGCAACATTATTTTTCTACCCAGGTCTTCTCTATCTGCCCGTTTGATACAGTTTTAGTAAGTGTTTGGATTGTAACAGAACACCATGTGTGTGCTGACCCAGCCTGATCTTCCCACAGCAGTGTCTGGACCAGGCAAGGGGATGTGCACAGAGATGCAGGACCAAAACAAAACAAACGGGTCTGAGGGAACATGTCTGTCGATCCAGGGTTCAGGCGCAGCCACACAGGGCTCAAGCAGGACTCCTATCTAGATGGAGAAAGAGCCGCATTCCCCTGAAATGAGCTTCTCTGGGATGAAAGCCTTGTGTGAGCTCCCCAGATGACCCACGACCCCGTCTGTATTTGTGCAGGGGGGAGCCCTGATCCTGGGTTCTCTGCCTCCCTGCCAGGATCCTGGGGAGTCGGGTTGGGGTGGCCAGACAAGCCCACCATTCTGCCCTTGGGTGTTTTGCTTTTGGGGTAAAGAGAGACCCTCAGATGAGCCGGCACTGTCACAGCAGTAACCTTTCACCCCAGGAGTTTCAGAGGTGGGCCATAGGAGGCCGTTCCTGGAGCGCTGTGCTATCCCATGTCAGAGTTTGCAACATACTAATATTTCAATAAATATTGAGATCTATTATCAGTGTTTTGCTTCAAAACACAGTTTGAGATTGCAATATTGGCTGAAAATTATATATATATGAGTTCAAATCGCAGTCATATGATTTTAGCGTATTGCACAGGTAGCATGATGTCCACATTTTACTTGCCAGTAGCTGAGGAAAGCACTGGCATGCCTGCAAAGCTCCAGAAAATCAAATCTCTCCGAGGAGGCGAGGAGAGAAGCTGTCATCAGAAACCTGTTGGCTCCTTTTATCTCTGTTAGGGATAGTGTGCTGACATCACCGCACCCAACAGGCTCTGATAACATGCTTGAGGGTTGAGATGCAAGTTCACAGGTCAGCAAAAATCATTTTATATTCCTAAACTTAATGGTGATACACGTGAAAAAAAGGATGCTCAACGTTCAACAGCGCCAGTCAATACAAGTGGGATACGACTGCTAACCTCTGCCCTACCCCTTAGGCTTTGCAGGATGTCAGAGTCAGTCCCAACATACCCAATTACAAACAAACACAGATGCCCCAAATTCCACTTTCACTTGAAACAGTTGGCTGACCCCCCTTTCCCCTCTGTTCAGGTTACCTATACCTTCTCTCTCCCTCAGGCCAATATTAATCCAATAGAGAGCTTGCTTTAAAGGAGGTTAAACAGGAAGACACTGTGGGTGACTGGTGACTAACCCAGCCTCCTATTCCTCCCCCACCAGCCTACATGTGTTTCAGGGGGGACACAAGGATAGAGTATATCTTGACCTGATAGTTATCATCATCATGACCCACTCTATACTTCTTTCCAGCTCTTAAACCAAAATTTTTTTCTCTTCATAATCAGTTGTATATTTGCCTCAGTGACCCGTTTTGCACAGCAGAGTTTCATAAGGATTCATCCAACAGTGACCCAGTATGACAATTAAATATTGTAATATTGTAACATTTCATTTGAATATTCATTTATTATGGAAAGTGTCAACAATACTCAAAAAGCTTAGAAGGGAAACTGTGGTTTGAGGAATCAAATGTAGATTTTTGTTGATTTAGACAATAGAAAATGAAGGATTCTTAGCCACGTCTGTTGGCCAGTCCATCACTTCATCACTTCACTTCTAGACTGAAATATTTCAACAACTGCTGGATGTATTGCCATGAACTGCTGTACAGACATTCATGGTGCCCAAAGGACGAGTCATAGGGACTTTTGCGATCCCTTGACTTTTCCTCCGAATCCAGCAGGTTAAAGTTTCCATTTATCCTGTGACATATCTCAACATCTGCTCAATGTATTGGCACAAACTTTTGTAAAGATGTTTGTGGTTCCCTGATGATGAATCCTGATGATCCCCTGACTTTTCCTCAACTGCCACCATGAGGTTGACATTTGTGGTTTTGAGTAAAATGTCTGGATGGATTGCCATGAAATTTGGTCCACACATGCATGTCTCCCTCAGGATGAACTGAAATCACTTTTCATGTAGCGCTACCATCAGGTCTAAATTTTAATTTATCCAATACTTTGGTTTATGACCAAATACTTGAAAAACTAATGACCTTCCCAGCAGCCTCAGCTTTACTTTGTGTTTAGTGCTAATTAGCAAACTTTGCATGCTAACATGCTAAAGCAAGATGGTGAACACAGTAAACATTGTAGCTGCTTAACATGTTAGCATGAGCTTAGCATTTAGCTCAAAGTATCGGTATGCCTAGCTACAGCCTCACAGAGACACTAATGTGGATGTCGACACTTAGTCTTTTTTTTTTTTTAGAAAAAGAGATGACCTGGTGTGCCTCTGTTTGGCTCATAGGCTGTGCTGCCCTTATGAAGTGGAGATGAAGGTGCAAGGTCACCAGGCCAATATTTATTGCTCTCTGGTCTTGTAAACACCTCTTTTCCTGAATTTCAACTCAAGACAACAATAAATGTCTTAGCTGCATTCCACTTTTCTGTCTCTCAAAGTCACACAAATACATGCACAAACTTTTCTCCACTCATGCCACTTTTATTATCCGTCTTTTTTCATTTGTGACTCCATCGCTCACAGTATTTTTGTAACATTTAGTGCCAAGGATTGGCGTTTGTGATTGCTCAGCGTCCCAGGAGGCAATATCCGGATTTGGCTTTGTGGTTGCACCATTAAATATCCTGACCAAGTGACATGGTTGGCTCTGCAGCTGAGCATAAAGCCCCATGACTCAGTCATATTAGAATCTACATTGGCCCAATAAACATGTCTGTCATGAAGTAGTGAAAGATAAAAATCCATAAAGTTTCTCTCATTGTATCTGTTTCACTTCTTTGTTTCTTGTCATCTGTAACTAACATGAACAATAATAATAGCATTTACTGTAATTGATGTAATCCCTCTTATGATTAGTGACCCTATTTAACAGTGGAGGGCTCCTCACCTGCTGTGTGTTCATGTTGGCACTGCAGAGCTGCATGTACATGAATCACATGGTTCCTGTGCATCTCAGGCTCCCAGGTAGTCACTGACCCAAGAGACAAGGTCGCCTCCGAGAGACAAACAGGGCTGTACTCATCCTCCTAATTGTCAGGAATGTCCTCATTGAGACAAGAAAGAAGCTCTTTCACATGGCGCCTAATCAGAGTCATGCTCCCTGCACTTAATTTTGGAGGACACTTGTTGAACAACTGCCTTGTCCTCTTTCAAACGGCTGCAGAGACTCTGTGTCCTACTCACCCCTGCACAACCACCACAGGACAATGTTAGTTCACAGCCTTGCCAGTGTCTCCATGTCTCTAATGCCATATCCGTTCACGGCCACTTTAAACAACGTGTCACCTTTTACTCTTGTCTTGTGTTGATTTTATTGCTTAATTTGTTCATGGATTGAGGGTCTGGGAAAAACACTCAAAGAGAAATTACAAATCTCCCAGAATAAGTTAGTCAGGGTTGTGTTGGGGTTGAACCGAAGGGCACATATTAGCAAACAGATTCCAAAAGCTCGGGTGGCAACCTTTTGAAGGTTAAAGCTACAAAACTACAACTCATTGAGGTTCATAATATCCATAATAAGAGACACACATAAGCAAACAGTTTACACATCCAGCATATATGAATGAACATTATAATTCATTTAGAATCATGTTTCTTACCATATCACATATGTCCAATATTCACCGTTTTTGCTCTGTTTTGGTCTCCACCAACTCCTGAAGGAAATATCTGACTCTTTAGCTGATAAACGCTGCACGATTTTCACCAGCTGTTTTCTAACTTAGTCTGTCCGCCGTTTGGTGCTGGGCAGGTAGTGTAAAGGCAGTTTATCAGAGCTTTTTTTGCTGAAAACAGCTGCCTGCTGCTACTGGACACAAGTTGAGAGAGCAGTGAAAACTAAAACAGTAAAACCAAAACAATGAGCTGAAGATGCTAAAATGCCCCGCAGAGCTGAGAGGAACTGCAGAGTCTGTTGTTTATTTTCTGTGGGTTCATTACACCAAATGATCTCTTTCACATTACACGTAGTGATCTGATCTATTGTTAATATAAAAATATTCAAGTCAAATTATGGCTTATACGGTAAAATTAAATTTGTAAAGCTTATCACTTTTCTAATCATTTGTATGGCATTTTTTAAATTTTATTTAATATTTTTATTTTATTTATTTATTGTGATTTGAACACCCTTATGTCAGTGTGTATTTTCTTGCATTTTCTTTCTTTTATTGGTAAAAAATAATTACAATAACAACATCATCACCAATAATAATAATCATTATTTACAATCTATTCATTAATTTACTTCAAAAAAATATTTTATTGGGGTTCATAAAATTCACACTTCATCCAGTGTTTGTTTTCTTGTGTGTAGGACTATGCAGTGGTATTGCTGTAATATTATTTTTCTAATACTCATTTTGGAAACAGACAAACAGGTCTATCTTCCCATTTGACAAAAAGGTCTAATGCCAGATGTTGAGTATCATTTTATGAATGTTAAACACTCAACTATGTCAGTCATAGATATAATGTTAGCATCCCAACATCAAATGCAGACCCATTTTGCTTATTCTGATACAAACACTCTACATTTGATGCTGACTTAACTGTGATTTGTGGCTTCAGACGTGATCTGAGTCAGCTGCAGTAGTCATCATTACTTCCAGGAGTCTGTAACAATTATAGTAACAAAGCTTTACAACATATAACTTGAGAATAGGGCCTCTGGCTGCCCTGCAGGCCTCTGCTCTCAATATTGTGCAGCAGGGTATTACTGTAAATCTATGGGCCTTCTTGGCACAAGCCAAGAGGGTGTAGTCTATCTTTAACAATATGACAGTTGGCAAGTGGGCTGACCAAGCATTAAAGACACATGTTGGATAATACACTTGTCTACACACACATTTGCCCAGATTGCTTCCACAAGGGAGCTCCTCAAATGGTGGCGAGAATTTTCTGACATTTCTACAATCCTGGATTTAAAATTAACATTTTCTTTTATATTTTATAACTAGCCTTGACTTTCTAATCCCATTGAGGGCTTGTGTCCCTTCGGTTTAGTAATGAGCCATATTTTACAGACTTCAGCTCCTCTGGGGACTTTGATTTACTCTGAGAATTAGCAGACTTGAAGTAATTTATGGAACTATTTCACTGCATCATAGTAAAGCTATGGAGCGAGCCATTTTCATTTTCTTTATTATGATGCCAGCCATTTCCTGCCAAATTTGCATGAACTGGGGCAGACTGACAGTAAACAGCTGTGTGAATGTGGGGCTAATGGGTCCACACGCAGGGGTAATATTTCAAGCTGGGATAAGTTGTGTCACAATTCGAAGTAATTTCACAATCTTGTGTCACTGATGTTCTTGAATTCTAAGCTTTCTTCTCTCAGTTGTTGAAAACAGTGAGGTCGTCTCTCTTCAGCACAGAGAAACGTCCTCTGATGTGCTTGGTATGATGGCTTTGGACTGATTGGACAATCAGAGTTCACTGATGGAAATAGTTTCCAAAACAAAGTTTCACAGCAACGGGATTTGTGGAAATTCTGCTCACAGACAATAATAATTGAGATGTTTTTGTGTGGTTGATCCCAGTCTAAAGATAGTGACTCACATGGCAAACACAAGACATGGCAAGGCTGAGCATTAAACCTGCAAAATGCGTGGTTCCTGAAATTGGTGGCCTAGACAATTAGAGCGGAGGGGTCCACACAGGGGTGCTGGCCAGAGGCCGATCAGGGCGCGTGATTTTATGCTGAAAGGTAGCAGCGATGATGGAGGGTCATGGACAAAGGGTCTACTCACCAGTGCTCTTTTGCTTTACGCCTCAAACTCACGCGCATTGCCCTTCGATTGCTTATTGAATTACATCTAATCACTCAATTAAAGTCACATGGAGGAGCAGCATACGTTGTCTCAACCGAGCCACTGGACACTGGATAACGGCCACTGTGTTGTTGCTCGTGGGAAGTTTCAAAACAAGATGTCTGACATGTTAGCACTATGACAGGCGTCTCAATCACTGGCTGCAGTCAGTTTTGTTTGACGGCAGTTTGGGAAAGCACCCATCATGAAGCACCCGTCCCATTCACACAAAAGATTGTTGATATAAACAAAATTTGGAAAAAATGATCTTTCATGTAGTTTTACAATTATTCAAATATAAACCATGTCCAGATTTCACAAAGAGTTATATGATAAACAAAAAGCATCCTGTGAGAGACTTTTCTGATAAAAAAAAAGAGTTAAGAAAAGAATAGCTGGACTCATTCAAGTGACAGTCAGGATATCAATCATCTTAGTGATCTGCAGAAGATCATTAATGTTGAAATATGTCTGAGTTGCAGAAGACCCTGTCTGGTTTCAGCTCAGAACAAGATGAGACTGCCACAGGCAAATGATCACCAACATTTTATAACTGAGGGGTGTAAAAGTATCATGTGATTCTAATTAATCGTGTTTGTGTTGCAACATTTGGCATAAACAGCATGAATCTATGCATCCCTCCCACTAGTGTCAGCTATACAGGCTGCTACAATATTAAATCAACACAAAGGATTTTTGCAAAACATTTGCAGCTCCATATTGAATCCTTTCCTACAAGAGTTCTGTCTATTCTGGAGGTAACAGTTGTCTTTTCAGGATATACAATATGTAGGTGCATGTATAGTGAGTGCATATTAATCAAATAGAAATTGTCTATAAAATGTTTATAAAATGTCTCATATAAATATGAGAAAATATATGGATAATAATGCCCATTACAGTTTCTCATAGTTGACATTCAAATTGTTTGTTTTATCCAACCAATAGTCCAAAGATATTTTTGGTATTTTATTAAATGTATTCAAACAACTTAAAACATTATCAAGTATTTGTGAGATTACTTGTTTGTTTAACGTATCTGTATTCATCACGATGATCAAACAAAAATAATTATTGGTATTTTGTGACACATTTTCCAGTTGTAATTGCAGTATAGTAAATGACTTAATGTTTGGCACAAATGGGACGTTTCTTGGCATTGTTCCTCGTGTATGTGTAAGGTCTTATGCAGGGTCACTTCCAAGGTTTCCTCAATCTATACAAGTTCCATGTGGAGATCTACTGTGGCTGGAGCCTGTTGGGTGTTGAGAGGCAGCAGTGAGTGAGGAGGAAATGGGGTCTGGCATGTTGACTCACGAGTAATCCCCCCGGACTTCTCAAGAGGTTGCTATTAGAGTTTAATCACCCTGCGATCCCAGACACACTTGGAGGCTGAGCGGGATGATGGGATGACTGATGAGCATGCAGCACACAAACTATAAGCGTCAACTCATCCAGAAGCTGCAATCAACGCTTTGGATGGATGAGTGCAATCCAATGATGAGGAAACAGAATAAGCTTTGAAAAAAGTAATCTTACACTCTTCTTTCCACTTTTCACGCTTCCTATTTCATTAAAAACTGGCTCTCATCTGCTTTTGAACAATTGCTTTGTGAAACCACTAGATTATAATTGTAAATGATACTTGAAAGGTCAGCGCAAGTCAGTCCTCCTCCTAGTTATATTTCATTATCTCACATTTCTCAAGGTCTTTGCAACAATGTTCTCAATTTCTCAACAAGCAAGGCTCTTAGTTTTCATTATGCACCACTTATTTTTAGACAAAGGGCCCATTCTGTTGTCTGCAAAGCAAAAGGCAGAGCACCAATGAATTGTTTCAAGGAAATTTGCATAATGCGTAGTGACTGGGTCTCTATTTTAAGCTGAATTTTTTCCAGACATGGCTGTTTGAGCTACCAGAGAAAAGAGAAAAGAACAAGTGTGGAGAGAAATGGACTATCAAAGGAAGGAACTGAGCTTTCATGTTAGGACACTTTGATTGTGTTACAGATTGGTTCCAGGTGAGGCAACTCTGGAATAGAGGAAATCCAAGGGAAGAGAGAAATTCTTAACAAAGGATGGCATTGGCAGGATTTAAGCATTAAGGGAAGATTTAGAATAGCAGGTGTAGACAATCGATGAGGCTCAAATATTCTATATTGTGGTGGGTGGCAACTCCATGGGGTCCTTCAACTGTTTGGGAAAGTGTCTTATTCTGATCATATTATTACTTTCATAGACAAAAGCTGTATGAAGCCAGAAAGTGTGCAATTTCAAATCCCTGCCCAGTCAATTAACTTTCAATTTTCTGTCCTGAAGTTCTCCATGATCTGTCCAACTGTGGTCCACCATCATGCCAGTTAGCCTGTGTTGCGCCGGCTCTCTGGAATGATTGGAAGCAGGCATTGCGTGGGAAGTCCAATTAGAGGCGGAAATTGCACTGAGCCCGGCACTGTGCAGCCAAGGTTTGCCACATGGTCACTTACCTGCACATCTGCACTGATTTTTTAAAAGCAGTAGCCACCTTTTTCCACCACCTTAATTGGAGTTTCCATCACTGATTGCTTGAAAGAGAAATACACTGCTACGGTCTGCTTACTGGTAACGGTCTGACTTTTCACTGATGTCTGATGAGAAGGAGGTGGGAGTCAGGTTTAGATTTATACCAGGAGGTCCCTTTTGTGCTCATTTAAATAGAGCAGGTCTAAACTTATGAGATCCCCATGATGTGTAGTGCAAGAGGTGAGATATGACATCACATTCTCTCACTGGAATAATAATGTGTCCAGATAAAATATTACATTCATGATGGCATTGTGCTTTAATGAGAAAACGGAGATTGTGCTGAATGAAAAGAAACCTCAGGAATCAATCACTAAATTGATATTTACTCTGAAATTGCCAAAGTACTAAAGTGTAGAAGATAATAAATCACATCTTATGTAAGATTCTCAGTTATGAAAGTAATTCCTCTACTACCAGACAGTTTTACTCTTCATATCGAGCCTCTCTCTCCGCTTGCAGCACAGGCGAATGTTCACCTTTGACCTGTAATACTGTATCCACTCATTCATGGTTACACTGAACCCCAAAAAATGTTTTCATTTGTCACGTTGGTTCATTTTCTCTACTATTCATCCATAAAAACACATAATTCCCATGATTATAGTTTCTAATCCATACAATGTGGTCTTGACATGCATCTACATTTATTATCCTACAATATTGCTGCTTGCCCATGACAGTCCAAGAGAAAGACTGGTACACCTAACACCCCACCCACCCCATGAGGATTGCACTTTCTTCCCAGCATGTTTGATGCAGGTCTTGGGACAGATCCTTCAGAGCGATGTATAGTTGGTTCATCAGAAGCCAGGAACACTGCTCAACATATGGGGATCATTTTAGGGAGGAGGGAATGACTTATGGCCAAAGAAACACATGTATAAACCATATTTACTACACTTGCATCACATATTTTCAACGATTTAAAGAATTTCAGCCTTGATAACCTTCAAAATGTCTATGTAGGACCTCTCAATCAAATAAATACAAAAATAGAATATAACACTAACACTGATTTTGCAAAAGGGTGTCACATGTATTTGTACAAACTGCTTTGGTAGTGGCTGAATGTAACAAAATGTATTTTCTGAATTACTGTACATCAGTGCTAATTAGAGGTATTTGTACTTTATTAGAGTATTTCCATTTCCTTTAGTCCACAAGAATTCAGGGGGAAATGTAGTACTTTTTACTCCACAGCATTTATCTGACAGATATTGTTTCTAGTTCCTTTACAAATGAAGACATCAAGATGTACAAAGTGTATGCTCATCTTACATTTTCATACATTTAACTGCCTAAAAGTATATAAAATAGTTCAAATCAGCTCCACCTCAACCAGCTACAAAATTAAAATGCTACTTACACAACGCACCAGTAATAATCAATCATTAACATATAATATTATAAGACTCACATAGGCCATTTTTCAACATTGAGTACATTTTTCTGCCACACTTTTACATGTAATGGATTATTTTTACAAATTTTGGTATTGCTACTTTTAGGGATCTGAATACCATCTCCGCCACTTTGGTCCCTTGGCCTACCTGTCTGCCTTAAAGACCTGCAGGTATCCAGGCCGAAGCAGTAAACATTATAATAATCACAGAATCCATCACGTCACACATCCATACACATGGCCTGCTGAGAGGACAATGAAAGGGAGGAAACCTTGAAAGACCAAAATGCAAAAAAATAAAAAAAGTTGAAGTTCAAAAAACGGATGGGATGGTAGATGAAAATAGGTGAGAGAGCTTGTGTGAGGTATAAAGAGAGAAAATATAAGGTGGGAGAAAAGTGTAGGTGAAGGCAGCTCAGCCCTGGAGTTTTTCTGGGGCCCCAGAGGTCTTCTACCTAATAAATCCTCAGCACATATTTAATCCAGTCAGAGGACATGCCCGGCGAGAGTTAAAGGATGCACACTTATTACTCACCTATCCACCTCTGAATGCGCTGCCGTGCCCCACCATCCCCCTAACCCCCCCAAAAAACTCTACTCCCACAGCCTGTCCTCCACCCAGACTGCAGGCGCTATGGGCTATCAGAGAATCGGAGCAGGAATGTGACTCCTGACAGACACATCTCTCAGGACCACAGACTGAATATGTTCCCAATTAGCTCCATCTGATAAAGTGTGAGTGCAAGTGAAACCCAAGGCGGGCATGATCAATAGCACTTGACTCATTTTGTCAGATGGGTTTGACATTGACAGGCTGCACTGTGATTAATCGCCGTTGTGCTGCAGATAATTGTCCGACCACATCTTCCTTTGTAGGTGTCGTTGAACTCTGCTGTCATGTCTGTGGTGCTTTGAATACGGGTCGTCACTTTCAATTCCACTCTAATTAATCTTCTCTTGAACTGGCATCCATACGAAAACCAGCTTTCCCTTATTCTGCCTGTCATCTTTCACACATGCACACACAGACTGTTTTTTCTTGTGCATTATCCCAAGTTGCATCTACCTGGACCAGAGCTGCCATCTGCTGTTCACACTGCACACTGCACCAAACGCAGAGTAAGGTCGATGTGTGGTGGTTGTTTGAGTGGGGTGAGCTGTTTGATAAAAACAAGCTGCAAACCGTTGCGGTTTTATCCTCAGAAAGTCTCCTTGGTTTCCATGTGCACAGCTGGATGTTTTTAGGTTTACCCGTACGGGACTGCTGTGACATGGGCACTGGAGATGAAACAGGCCTCCTTCGGCACACAAACACAGCACTACACTCCCGGCCTTGTGTACAGCTGGTAGGGATGACACAGGAGGCACAGGGCTTTATTGAGTCCTGCTGAGGCTGCTGTGCAAGTCAGGGCAGTGCTCTGGCAAAGCTCAGCCTGCAGGGCAACAGAGGAGAGCAGGCCGATGGAACACAGGCCCCTTGGTCGATGCTGAGGGTCTCTGTAGGCCAGCGTGTTGTTTGTGAATGTCGTGAGATGAGACCTGGCCTCCTCTCAGCTCCAGTCTCATTAAACTCACTGAACTCTCTGTAGCAGGGGAGCAGCAGATACAGTAAAGAGTACAACACCCTCCTTCAACCCTGATGTTCTGTTTGGGGTCCTTGGATCTGTTTAATAGCTCAAAAACATATTTATCGTTTTATCAGCTAACTTCATAACTCTCCCTAATTTTATACACATGATTATGAGCTGATGACAAGTTTCTGAAGTATGCTACAAAAATGATGTGTTACTTCTGTAAAACGTGGTTACATACAGGGATCTTCAATGGCTCTGTATCTGTGAGTGGTGTTGACAGATAATCGAATAGTGTTGATAGTTTTTATACACTACTCTTTCCAAATCCCAAATAGCCTAGTGGATTTCTGTTATTGTGGTTTTATACCAGTTTGTTCATAAGAGGTCTAACAGGGAGTCAGATAGTGTCACCGGGTAGGATAACATGTGTTTTTTGTCTGTAAATTACTGTTTGGCAAACAAAAAGAATATATATTTGTTCTTGCATTGGCTACATGACATATAAAATATGAAATGTTCTTTGGTATAATAATAATGCTTTATGGTAATTTTCTGTACTTTGCCACCATTACCAAATGTGCAAGCCCAGTTTGTGGCAAGGGGAAGGGTTACCACTGCAATACTTATACTACATATTGTGTTTTAATAGCATCATAAAAAAACTATGTATTTTAATTAAAAAAAGTTGATTTTTGCACTTGTTATTTTTACACATAAAGTTTGGTCTGTGGGATCCGAAACAATGAGGAAGTAAAGCCAATGACAACAAAACATCAGGGTTGTAGATGTCGTCTGCTGAGCTGCTGCAAGTATTCTATTGGTTTATGTAGTTAACGTGTTATTTATCCACACATATCTTAAGCCTGCTGTTCAATAGAGCTGGAGCTGATTTGTTGGCGAGACCACCACGAAGTAGACTTTTTTTCTTTGCAGCCATTCCTAAAGCATTGCTTAATGCCGCACTGACGATTCTTCAATCTGCAGACCTCCAAATGAGCAAAGGCCCAGCGTCCCTCTGTGCGCCTATACAGTATATTCCCTTCTCTATTGTGGGAAAACTCGTTAGTTTCCCCATAAGTATCTCTTTCAGCAAGAGCGTCATCTCAGCCTGGGTGGGTTTTAACGTTGCCTGCTCCTTCATTTCTCCCTTGTCTATGAATAAACGACTGTCAGACTGAGCTAAAGACATCATCCTGGAGCTTCTGTGCTGTGCCCTTCTCCTTTCACCCTCCTCTTTCTCTTTTCTTTGTTGCAAATTGTTTCCCGATCACACTTTTTAACCACTTTTTAATGTCAGTTACGGCTGCTTCTCTCACCAGCTAATGCAGTGAGGTCAGGCGCCTACGTTCCTGACCTCACACGCAAGAGCAATTCATGGATTCAATTATTGTTGTTATGCCTGTAAAGATAACTGGGGATGGCAGGAGGTTGTGGGATGGCACTGAAGGAGCACGCCTTGTGGCCAGTTCAGAGTGAGTTGACAGCTGGCAGACATGAAAAAGACAGCAGAACCACTCTGATGGGCACCAGCTTTGAAGAGACACAGCAAGGAGAAAAATCCAGAGACAATGACTGTTACAGGCCAGAACATCATGACTTCATTACCATCAATCTCTTCTCTTTCTCTCTCTAGGACTCATTCTCTCATTTTGCCATGCCAGAGGAGTCGATTATGAGAAAAGGCTGCATCCTACAATAGATTTGCAATCATTAACTTCTTATTCAGCAGTTCTCTTTGGGATACTATAAAACCTGATATCTGACTGAGCTGTCAGAGATAGTTGGAATTAATAATTCTTTCAGTGACCTCTTGTGGCTAAAAACCGGTATAAGGACTATAACGTCACATCTACTCATTAAATAGAAAAGAACCACAATGTGAGATAAGACTTCAGCACAAGCACCAACTATAAATCGCTTAAACACATACATTGTTTTAGATAGATACTCTTAAAGATTAAGGTACTCTTAAAGACCATGTATTAGTAGCTGTCCAAAAAGCTCCTTTGAATGCATAGATTTCAGGTTCCTTTGTGACGCTGAAGAAGACACTCACACCAAAGATTATGAATGTTTCTCTAAACTGTAATTTATTTAATAAATTGACAAGCAGATATCCAAAAAGTCTTGGGTGCATGTCAAGAGAGTTGTTAAAATTACAAAAGATACATTAAAAGCATCTTCCAAGTCAGTAAAATTAGTATTGCATGGTTTCCCTCGATCACTAGAGGGCGCCACCAGTTCAACCTGGCAACACAGTGCAATCATTCTGATAAGGACTTTACAAAATGAACATTTTGTTCTATTTAATACATGAACATCTGGAAACTCTTTATTTTACAGGTCTGTAATTTCCAAATAAAATTCTTAATAGTTTCCTACACTTCATAAACTACATAGTTATGTGCTAATCATGGGGAAAATACACTGTTCAGTTGGTACAATTAATTAATTCCATTTAATTGTTTGCGTAACCCAGACAGCTTTCGGTCAGAAAACTGCAGGTCAGCTGAACATGTAAAAAAAATTCACAAGAACACAATTCATCATATATGGAGAATACATTTTAAAGTAATAAATGGTTTAATTGATAGATATTTACTAAATGGAGCAGTTCTTTCTATTTTCCCTATAATTAGTACCAAACACAGTTATTTACAAGAAACTATGAGGATATTATGAGGAAATTACAGAACTGTAAAAAGGAAAGTTTCAGAAAATCTTATTATACATTTCAGGTGGGACTGAGGTGATGCAACAGTGTTTGAATTCAAGAAACTTGACAAAAATTTTGTTTTTGTTCGTTATTTGTTCATTGCTAAAATTCTAAAACTCCAGTGTGTATAACAAATGACCATTATTGCATGTTTACGTATATTCAGAGTTTTTGCATTTAAGGATGAAGCCCTAGATGAAATGCTTTCTGTAATTGCTGGTGCAGTGTTCGTTAGTCTCCAGCAGAGAAATTCAGAGATGTAGCCACCCCTTTTGTGTTCAAACATTTCCATACGCATGAGAGATGCATGATAAAGCCTGCACAAGGCTATAAAAAAAGTCTGTTTATCAAGATTTTATTCCCTTTAAAGCCAAAGTGGGAAAAGGCAGGATGACGCTCCATCACACTGAGCAGGTTTTTCTAAACCATATTGTTATTGTTGAGTTTGGTCCACTCATAGATGTCCTGCTCGCACACAATGTCTGAGTTGATGAGCAGGTAGCGGTCACCGACGCAGAAGTGCTTCTGGCAGGCAGCGCACTTGAAGCACTCCAGATGGTAGACTTTGTCCCGCACACGCATGGTCATCTCAAATGCTCGGATCCTCTTCTCACAGGAGGCACAGAGACCGTCCTGACCAAAAAGCCTGAAGGAGGAGATGTCAAGATGTTATTGAGATGAAAAGTATTCACCCAATCTTTATAAGATGAAACCTCCGTATGCAGGGTCTCCATCAAACTACTGTGCATCTTTCCTCTGACCATGGCTGGATTTAACTGATAGGTAGACCCAGGGCAAAAATGTACTATTGGGCCCCTATTAACCTCCCACCTTCCACCTTGTGTGTTGTGTAACATGTAGGGAAGAACTTCAAAGGTGATTCTTGCTTTGCACTTTTCATTTATTGCATAGTTTTTACAACCTAAATTTGTGGAAAGGAGAAGGGGAACAACAGGTTATGGAGAGTCCCTTGAGAGCACTTTGCATGTGTCAGTAGCTCAGCTTTATCTCTGGGGAACACTACTAACTCCGGGAGTGATGTCCAAATTAGGAAATGTGTGTCATGTAGCAGGTGGATGTGACTCCCCTAGTTGAGACCTGCTGATAGACGTAACGGTGGAGCAAAGGAGAGAGATTGAGATAGCGATGTAACTGACTTGCACGCTGGTATTTGACATGTTTTTTTTCTTCCCAAAAACAAATAATTTTTAAAATATTTGTATAAACTAAATGTTCATAAAATCCACTATTTGTGCTTTGCCGAATAACGTATTTGGATTCGGCAACACCCCTACCACAGATTAGGCAGTAATGCAGGACCTGTCTATGCTGATGTATTTTATCAGCAAAATTCCTTAAGAAATTTGCAATTAATCAAACTGCCAAAACCCACTTAAAATCAGTGAAAATGAGACTTTTGGGGGCCCTTGCCTGGCTGTAATCCGACCTTGTCCTGACTCATGAACATGTGCTACTCAAATCAAATTCCAGCATCACTTTTCCATCTGAATCTCCTCTACTCATCTGCCTCTGTACTTTCTTACTGACTCTAAAGTAAAAATGTCCAGTAGAAAGGAAAAAAAAATCCAAATACAGGGCCAAACTGTTTCCCCACCTCCCTTTAGGTATGAAAATGCAATCAGCCATGAAGCAGTTTACCAACAAGCAGGGGAGTGTAACAAGTGGAACAAAATACTCTGAGATTTTAACTCTTGCCAACAGTTCTTCCATCACTTTAACTCTTATGACAATTTACTGCAGTTTCTTGTGATGACACAAGTCAACAAATTGCTTGATTGAATCATGATGTTACAACCAACCTGAGGT
This sequence comes from Thunnus albacares, assembly GCF_914725855.1. Taxonomy (NCBI): domain Eukaryota; kingdom Metazoa; phylum Chordata; class Actinopteri; order Scombriformes; family Scombridae; genus Thunnus; species Thunnus albacares. The sequence goes on along the minus strand of NC_058112.1, from coordinate 21,554,368 downwards.
AGTCTCTCCGGCATAATTTTCTCCCCAGCTTGTAGTAGAGCCGGCGGCCAACCTCCCCCAGCCGACAGCCACATAGGTCGCAGCTCAGGCAGTCCTCGTGCCAGTACTGCTCTATGGCCTTTAGGAAGAAGCGGTCACCGATGCTCTGCTGGCACCCACCGCATGTCAACAGAGACGGAGGCATCTGGAGGACCTCATCCACGGGCTCCCTACAGAGAAAGAGAGATGACTGGTTAGAAAATCTAACATTCAAGGGCTGCAGGCTATTTTCTCAATTACTCAATTACTTGTTTGGTCTATAAAATGTCTGAAATCATTAACTTCTTATTCAGCAGCTCTGCTTGACCTGGCAATAAAAGTATTATTTTCTCAATTACTCGGTCATACTCAATCATTTGGTTTATAAAATGTCTAAAAATAGTGAAAAATGCTAATCACATTATCCTAAAGCCCAAATTGATGTCTTCATATGATAAATAAGATGGATGCTCTGGATTTCTATCTTATGCTAAATAAGATAGAAAGTAGCCAATCTTGACAGTTGCAAAGCTGTAACTTTAAAGCATTTATGCCTCAGAGTATGACTTAAACGATATATCTTTTATTGTAGTTGCAGCTCAACTAGTCGATTCATTGACTAATCGTTTCAGCTCTTATACATTACTGTTATCAGTATGTATGATAGAAAATTATGAATGAGAATTATTGAGAAAGTTGATACTTTGACATTGCAAAATAACAGAGTATAAAGACTAGATTTCCAAAATGATCTTTCACTGACATTTGTTGGTCTAATTGTCAGTTTTTAATGTTCCTGTTTCTTGCATCTATCTTTGTATGTATATTTTGCTCTTTTTTGAGTCACATCTTATTGAATCTTTTTACATGACATGTGATGTATAATTAAGCCATGTTAACTGATCTTCCATCTTGAGTTACTTTTAAGATTTGATGCTGTCCACCTGAGGGAGCCATTGGGCTCTAATTACAGTACTGTGTCCAAAAAACAGTGAGCCTACTTTAATAAAGCAGAAAAGCGTCTTATATACGTTGAAAGTGAAGCCTACAACAAAACAGACAAAATGAACTTTGGAATGGTTTATACATTGTAGTAAAGACAAGAAGCTTCTCATTATAACTTCTGAGCAACACTGAACTTTTCCTTTACACACACTTAACAATCTACTCTTGCACATGAACTTGAACGTTATGTTTGCCTAGCAATGGGAAATTTCTGATCTCATACTATCAATTATCTGCAGTTATTGCGCATGAGATAATTTGGCTCTCAAAATACCACAAGTGCGTGCTTGAATGTCTTTTTAAGATCAAAAATGCGATATTATTTCCAGTAATTGGTTAAGATACGTACTCATTGGTTTCCAGTGTCTTCCTCTCTATGGTGGATGACATTCCTAGAATATGATGTCCAATAACCTGATCCAGATTGGGTTTTGGAGTCCACAGGCAGCTGAGTGGCTCCCTGCTGGGAAACGGAAGCCAAGACGCGCTGCACCTGCTCCAGCAGCCCCCAAAGACGCCAGTTACACCCGGGTTTAAGCTTCTCCGTGTTAATTTAATAGCAAGATGAGTCCTATCGAAATGGCCGCAAGACAAGAAATGTTCGCTCTAGGCAGCTAAGCGATGATGGAGGACACTGTCATCATTTCCTGAGGCAATAACCCGTGGTGACACTTCCATGTCTCTCAAGTATATTTTACCAACCTGCGGCGACTTTAAGGACTGTCCGTGCTTTATAACACCATCAATCCAATCAAAAGGTCACTCTCTCCGTGTCCGTGCGTCTTTTTTAAGTGAGCGGGCTGCGGCAGACGCGCTCCTCTGCATGAAGCCGCGGGCATCGTTATTGTGCAGCAGCAGTATCGTGTTTAAATACGTCTGGCCCCCCTCGGTCTCTGCTTTCGTTTCCCTCTTCCTGCTCACGACTGTTTGACAATGGGGGGAAATCGGCCTTAAAGCGACAGCTTAACACTGCACAGCCTGCCGTTAGGTCGTGACTGAGACTAATGAGTTCATTATATGCTTTACATAGAGTGGCGTGACAGGTCTTATGTTGTGTGTGTGTTGTGTTGTGTGTATGTGTGTGTGTGTGTGTGTGTTTTCTCGGTAATTATGGTTTGTCTCATCACTTCCCTCATAAGAGAAGATTTATGAAACATAGTTATTTTGGGGGGGGAAAGCATTTATAAAGCATTTTGGTACAACTGACTTTGTAAAGGATGTAGGCTATAAGTTTTAACTAATGACTATTATTCTTAACACTTTATTGAACAACTTGTGGTTTGTCAGGTTGAGAGAAATCTGGCTGGTGAGTCATTAAAAGTCATTTGAAAAGGCTATAATGAGTGTGCAATTTTCTTACTTTCGGTTAAGCCTACAGAAAAAATAGTGGGTCATCTATAATTACAAATGCCAATACGTTAAAAAATAAATGGATTTTGCTCTGCAGCAGACCCTCCAGAAGGTCAAAGGTCTACCTGATGAATTTAAGACTTAAAAAGGCCAAACAAGTGTCACAATGGCTTATTACTTATCTATAAAGTGTTAGTAAATTGTTTAGTAACCATTATCAAGCTATTAATCGCAACTTATGAACCCTTTGTAAAAGGTGCCTCATTAGAAAGTGTGGTAATAAATTAATTAACTTATATTAGAAACCTTTTTGTAAATATATTTTATTTTGTATATATCCAGTTCCGTATTTGTGTGGAAATTTACAAACCTGTTGTAATCTATATGAAATTCTTGTCACAAAAACAAATGTACATGGTGCTGAATAACATTCAAAAGCAACATAGCTGTTGTGAGAACTGAACTAAAATCCACTTGTGGATAAAGTGTTGATTTATGTATTTAAGAAGTAAAAGTACATTCAGCTAAATACATTACGTACTCATTATGCAGAATGGTCCCTTTCACAATGCTATGTTGTTTATTTAACATAATTATTATAACTGATGTTGCACCTGTTTGTTTGGGTTTCATTTTAACTACACCGCTGAGTAGTTTATGCTATAACATTGCACCATATTTTATAAACTGATCCGATGTTTTGTGTGTAAAATCTTAATCTGCCAAGTAGTAACTACAGCTGTCAGATAAATGTCATGAAGTAAAATATACAATATTCCCTGCTGAGGTTTACAATAGTAGATTAGAAAGTAGGAAATAGGCTTTAAGTACACGTAATTCAAATTTGTACTTGATACCACACTTGAGTTAATGTGCTTATTTACTTTTGTTTTTCACTTTTGAAAATGTTAATGTCAAATGTAAAACTGATAAATTTGCAGTTTTCAACATTGTTCTATTTTTCCTGTAGGCTTATGTGTTTCACATGTTAAGCCTACTGACTTGTAACCTGATGAAAGAGAGCAGATACCCAACGCTATAAAAATATCCCCACATAAAATCTTCTGAAGGTTGTCTCCGTGAGAAATGAATAGTTGGTGTCCTCGCAGCCTTCCTTTTCAAACCAGAGCTGCTGTGGGCCCTTCCTCTTATCTACTGCCAGAGCCTCAGGGCTGCCTGCAGGAGGTAAAGACTCAGACAGCAGTTGGACTGGACAGGGAGATAAAGCACCTCACCCCGGCAGCCAGAGTCAGCTCCTCAGCCAGATGCAACGTAGGAAGATTGCAGGCAAACTCTAAATGGAGGCTGAATGCATCCTTGGGCTAGACAGTTGTTGGACTGTGTAGGCTCACTGGATAGATACCAAGCTGAGAAGGCCCAGCAGCAAGGTGAGCATGACAGTGGCTTGTGCCAGATACACAGAAAGCAGAGCAGCTTGACGGAGATAAAACTCATACTACCTACCCTTCAAATGAGAAACATTTTCAGGAGAAGATTTGGGCTTATTTTCACCCATTGTCCTGGTACAACACAGCAGTGCAGGGGCCATTGTGGCTTTGGTCTTCTTTAGATAAAAATGTCATACATTTAAACCCTAATATAATTTTTCCCTTAAAGGATAAGCTCACAATTTTTCAAGTCTGTCTTAAAACAATAGTGAGGTGCCCCTATGAGCACTGAAACAGGTTTTGCTCACTGTAATCATTCTTCCTTTTCACACTATTAAATTTTTAATGTCCTTACAATGTAAGTGATGGGCAATAAAATCCAAGCTTCAACCATCTGAGTTAGTGAATATCTTCCACAGTTATAGTCTTTTTGGTAAAAAATTCCCTCTGTGTGTCTCAGTGGACAGTGTTTTCCTGTTCAGCTGCAGTGGACAACCCAGTCTCACATCAAAATGCATTATAGCTACATTGGTCCACAGTGCAAAACATATTAGTTTCACAATAAAAGCTCTGAAATTGTGAGATGCTTACATTTTTACGCAGTCCTGTAACACAAAGAGGGAATTTAGCACTAAAAAGACAGTAACTTTGAAAGACATTGAATTGATTTGACTAATTTGGACGGCTGAAGCCTCATATTAGCTTAAAATCAACTTTTAAATACATTCTTGCACAGACAGAGGTCTGTGGATTTAGTTCTTCATCACTTACATTGAAAGTGTATTATAAAGGGACCTTCTAATGGCCAGTATAAACAGGAGGAATGATTATAGCAAGAAAAAATTTCATTTGGACACCTGACTGTTGTTTTAGGACAGACTTGAAAAATTGTGAATCCATCCTTTAATCAGTTGATTAAAAATTTCATCACAAGGTCCACTCAGGAGCCGTTCTGAAGCTTTCAATAATATCACACAACTTCCTTTATTAGATGGAGCGGCCCCGTTGTCATGGAAATATAGATTTCCATTTTCCTTTTTAATCTCTCTCAATGTCAACTTCTGAGCCAACGCACTGACGAGAAGTCCTCAAAGTGCTCAGAAAAAATGGAAACGTCAACATCTATATTTCAATGACAAACTCTCATCTGCTGAGGAGGATTGTGTGATATGACTGAAAGCTCCAGAACAACTATTGTCCAGTGGACCAGGTGGTTGTTTTGTCAGCTGCTGTTTTCGAGGCCAAGAACAAACTTTCAGTCTCAGTTTCCCTTTTTTCATTTGAAATTCAGCTCAACATATTTGGTATCTTTAGAGTCCTTATACGTTAAACATTAGTACCGTGATACCTCAACCCTCTAAAATGTGGCACAAATGCAAAATTTAAATTTATGATAGACAAGGAAGAAGAAACAAAAAGTCACTACTGATATGACAACCAAGTCATCCTCTACTTCCTGTGAAGTTGAGTGAAAAAGCCCAGAGGATGTGCAACTGGCACACAGAGATGAAGCTTTCCTGGGGGGTTGGTGCATTCACTTCCTATCCCCCCCGTGCATGATGGCACCCCTCTCATGGCTTCCCAGATAGTCAGGTCGACTCCAGATGGTTCAGCATGATAGGAAAACAACGCTTACTGCGCACCATAAAAACTCTAGCATGTTGTAATTAGGTGGTAAAGCTTTTATCTGAGTCTTTAGGCTTCCTACATGTCACAGAAAGGAGGTGCACTTTACTTGACATTAATGTGTCAACCCTCCTTTACAACAGAAACACTCTGAGTGTTGAAATTGTCCAGTCTTTTACATAAGATTAATGTTAATCTTATATGTCACATTGGAGGCTACACGTGTATTTCTGTAAGGTAGCATTTGGGGAACAAACAGTTAAGAATCTAGACAACCTTTTGGGAAGTGGTGTCACTCATGTCCAGCTTCCTGTTTTGCCCGTTTGGTATTGAGAGCATTATGGAGTTGAAAGCAGTGTGGAATTTGAGGTCAGCTGGAAAATTAGCGTCAGGACTAAACGAATCACAAACTATACTAAAACAGCTAATGGTCCTTTCTTTCATCATTCAGCACATAATGTGAATTTATTAACACAAGTTGTTCTAAGTTCATGTACTAACCTTGTAGGATATTTCACTGATATTACAATTAAAAAACATCTTGTTAAGTCTTCAGCGATTTTCTGAAAAATAGATCTCCTAATTAGTAGTATAATAAAGATTTAGGTCATCCATCCATTGTGGAAAATCTAAATACAGACTTGCAGGCCCATTTCCTGAAGAGGACTCTGGACATAGTGTTGACTCTTTGATAGCACAAACTCTGAAACAGCAATAGCAAAACTGACCACTTCCTGCCTAATCTGAAGTGAAGTGATAATTAGCCACTGTTTCAGAGGCATCCCAACCTCACAGGTCTCAAAAAGTTTCATTGCTCACTGTCACCACATCGATTTGAAATACAGTGCTGTGAGATTGACTGCAAGCTTAAAAATCTCAAGGTATAAAGGTCAGAGGTCAGACGAGGAACCACCCTGGAATTCTTTTAAAAAGTGGACTGTGTTGTTGTTTGATTGAAATACAGCAGGCTGCGGAAATGAGTCACTCGTTGAAAGGGAGCTTCACTTACCCTCGGGAACCTCCCATAATCAGTATTATCCCTAAAAGAAAACACTTTCAGTGGAACAGTGCAATCAAAAAGCTGCGCAGCCATGTTAACTGCTTCCTGTATTTGGCAAAACAAAAGAGAGCTGCTCTCACATTCTTTGGACTACTGGTCAGTTTGCTCCCCCAGTAGATACTGATGGAAATAATGTGCTCAAAGGTGACATAAAAACAGAAGAAAATACTGAAGATATCAGAAGAATTTAATCATCAAATCATTCAGATGTATTTAAGTTGGGAACTTCTTCTCCCATTTATTTGGATGAGTAAGTTATGAAGTTTATCTGTGTTATAATAATACATTTGTCAGTAAATGTATTAGAAATGGATGGTTTAGAACTAGTGGGGACTTTTACACTGAACTCTCTCTTAAACCACAGTATTACTACACAACACTTTATCAGCGGTATGGTGTTGATTATACGGTTGAGCTTTACTGCCACCTACTGATATAACTGACAAAGACAGTTTTACACCCAGGCGAACAGCAACTTTTGTGATCTTTGGCACCGGTTTTGTTCTTTTTTCCATTTACTTAAGTGCTTGCACCGCTTATTGCTGTATATGGTATGATTATTTGATGGATTCTGATGTGGAAAACACTGGAATTTTTTGTGTATAAAAAATGTACTGCAGAGTTTGTCAACCTAAGAGTGCAGATGCAGAGAGGTTTATGGTTGTAAAACTGAGCGATTGATATGTTTTAAATGATAACAATAAATTAAGAAATTCTGTATATCATGATCTCTGTAAAATATCTTTGGAGCTATCTTTATGCTCTTGAAAATACAATGCATAACATCTTGGTAACTGTCTAAATGCTGGGGTCATAATTGTAGGACTTTATTTAAATTATTGGGCCAGAAAAGGTTGTGAAACTCTGAATTACTGAGTATTTCCAGGACACAAGTCAGCTTAATTGTAATTTAGCATACACAGGTTTATTTCACTGCAATTAATACAGATGGTTTTAGTGTAAAGTCCATGCTTTATATATACAATAATGTATAATTGACAGTAATGTGGGAATGTGTGCACTTTCACTTCTCTGAGAAAGGATTACAAGGAGTCACTCTTATTTTCCTACATGAGCAGCACAAAGCAAATAACAATCTGAGAAAACTCCAGGGGAATCCATTAATGAAGACTGTGAGATGTGGTTGAAAGTTGAAAGTATTAAAAGTTTGAAAGTGGACCTTAAGTCAAGATTTTTCTGTAAAAGTGTATAGTAATGCTGTGATGCTGCCTCTAGTTGTGCTAAAAGAACATAGTGCTTAACATATCTTATTTTTTTCTTGAAAATCAGCTTCTTCAAGACAGGCAGGTTAGTTCATTAGAGGGCTGCAATGATTAGTAGATCAATTGATCAGTCAGTTGACAGAAAAACTGGCAACTGTTTTGATAATCAATTAAGACATTTTCCCAGCAAAAGTGCCAAACATTTCCTAGTTCCAGTATCTTGATTGTGGGGATTTGCAGTGTTTCTTTGTCTTAAGTGATAGTAAAGAGAATATCTTTGGGTTTTGGACTGCTGGTGAAACAAAATAACCAACTTTGGGATGTCAACTTGGGCTTAAGGACATTGTGATGGACATTTCTTCTCTATATTCCAACATTTTAATAGATAGAATGATTAATTGATTAATCAAGAATACAATAGGCAATCGATAATGAAAATAATTGTTAGTTGCAGGCCTAGTTGAATATAGACAGATTCTAGGATCACATGCCCTAAATATTTTGACTTTCCCTTTCAGTTCATCTGTGTGGGCCTTATGTCTTTTTTAATACACCTATGTAGAAATCTAAAATAACATGTTACACTGTTACAACTCTATTATTATTATTATGTTGAAGTTTTTTTTATGTATTTATTGTTTACTTTTATTGGTTTAGGAAATAACTTTCTCATTTCAAAGTAAGTAGTGTGCCTGGTTTCTGGATTGGAAATTAAATCTTTGACTTGCAGATGGCAAGCTCACATTTTGCAACGTAACATTTTTTTCATGATTATTATTTATTTATTTATTATTATTTATTTATTTATTTTACAATTTTTAAAGCTCTTACAGTTCAGTGACAGTCATCCTGAAATATTCTATTACCCATTTTCATGTTGAACTTGAACTTCAGTCTGATGTACAAAAAAAGATGGCACAGTCATGCATTGCAATGTCTGATGCGATATGTGGTGATACAGCTGTGAGGCAGCATATGTCAGCCCGTAGAGCCGGGTGGGACAGTTGCTGCAGCAAAAAAATACTGTATAAGGCGTAAAGATCGAGACAGGGTAGCCTAATCAAAGCTAATGATTGTGCAGATTTTCTGCCAAGAGGCTATGCACAATTTTGCCTGCACATAAGTAGTAACTTTAAATGTATAATTGTTGCAATATTAGCCAATTATTAAACAGTAAAACTAATATATGTGTGTTAAATGTAAAACGACGGTACTAATAAAAATAAAGCTTTATTAAGGTTTGTTTTTATACTTTATTTAGACAGGCATGTCTTCGACAGCTAAAAAAGGACCTGCGCCTTTATAAAGAGTTCCTCCGTCTCTCGCACCGTCTCAGTTGTCGGTGAGGCCGGCGGGGCGGATCCCACACTCGAGAAAGAGAGAAACACAAAATAAAGCAACACAACAACAACAACAGCAACAACAACAACAACTTGGCCGTTTCGTACATTTCGTTAGCAAGCTCCCCTGTGGATATATAACATCAAGGTGGGTGAAACACGGAGTCCTGCTACAAAGGTAACTGAGGCTCCCGACCGGCTGCTGGCTAGCACGCGCCAGACGAGCAAGCTAGCAGTTTGCGAGGGATGCTAAAGTGACTGTGCTAACGGCAGTGCGGCCAGGGCCATTTTACCCTAACCTCAGAGATAAAACACCAGAGAGCACCGGGCCACAGAGCCGGCAGCTTAAGACACAGGTGTTGTATTAAAAGCTATAGAAAGAAAAAAGGGAGAAAAGACAGGATTTCTCTCTTCAGCTTGAACTAAAGTTAGCCAGGCTCAAGGAAATAGCCAGACTGGTATTCTGATTTTGTTGCGAAGCTATACCTCGTCTCCATGTGTCGTTTACAGTTAGTTTACATCAATGATACACCACCTGTAATGCATAGCTGTACTGTTCTGCTATGCGTGAGCTAAAAATCCCCACTGTACCATCTACAGTTACCCCGATTAACCTCACACACTATTCACCTATCGATACATAGTTAAAGTCCCACTCTTCTCTCGTTTTTCTTCTTGTCACTTGTTTGAGCTTCCTGTGCAGAGTCATGTACGTGCAGTGTTTAACACTAGAAGGTTGTTTTCACATTCAACTGCCTAAAGTGGGAAGTTTCTGTGTGTTCATTGAAAATCAGATTTTAAAGGGTGGGCCTACGAGCCTGATTTGTGACATCACAGCTAGTTTGGAAGCCAATTCTGGTCCAATATTCAACTTACCCAAGTGGGAGGTGGAAATTTGAAGCCTCCAGTGCATAAACACTGAGAATGGACTTTACAGTGAAGTAGGAGACATCTTGTGTCTAGTACTTAAATTCTAAGATGACGTATATTTGCATATGTTTAGATTCTGAAATTTAATAATGGAGAAGGAGTAGATGTCATTTTAAGGATTTTAAAGTGGTAATTTAACTTTTTTGTGTGCGGAAAGGTATATCAGACACAAATTGTCATGTCTAGAGGGGATCTTTAATCTCTATGATATTTGATCCCTGTGACATCAGTGTATCTATTTATGTACACTGTTATCATGCAGCCTGATGACACCTTTACCTTATGTAAAGTTTAAATGATAAGTTGACTAGTTGATTGACAGTTTTGGTAAATAATTAACTGTTTGAGTCATAGTTTAAGCAAAAATGCCAAACTTTTACTGGTCCCATGTTCTTAGATGTGAATATTTGCAGATATAGTGCTGAAACTGTTAGTTGATTAGTTGATCACAAGAAAATTAATTGCCAACAATTTTGATAATCAATATAATGATTAGAGTTGCTTATCAAACAAAATGCTTGGGCCAACCTTCTTCGATGTGTGGATTTGTCTCATATTGTGAACTGAATACCCTCTCAGTTGTGGGCTGTCGGTTGTCACCTTGGACTCTGGGAAACTGATGGACTTTCACTTTCTTGTGACTGTTGTTGTTGAGAAAAGTCTTGGCAAATTAACTGATGATGAAAATAATCAGTAGTTGAAGCTCTAATCAGTGGCCGTTATGCAACATTTATTGATTTAAAAGTGTGTCATTGTTACTAGAAGAAATTGACCTTTCACACTTGAATTTCCAGATGCCCTCAGCGATGAATGCAAACAGGACAGTGCAGTCTGCCAGCCCAGATGTGGGATCCGCTCCAGGGTCAATGGGCAATTTTGCACTCGGTGGACAGTCCGAAGTCTTGAAGCAAGTGCTGTGTGTCATTGACAAGAAGGCCCGCAACATGGAGAAGAAAAAGGTAAATATGGCAGATAAACATTTCATAAACAGTTCCTTTCTGATAAAAACATGTTCCTGCATCTTTGTTAACGTAAAGCACGAGTGACCAATCCATAGCTTAAGTGCACTAATAAAACCTAAGACAACAAACACTTACCTGGTTAATGTATCAAAATGTTGACGCTTTTAACTGCATCCTGGATGTTCTATTGCAGAGTAAACTGGATGATTATCAAGTCAGGAAGGACAAAGGGGAGCGCCTCAATCAGGACCAGCTGGTGGGTACACAGGCATTCATCACTTTGTACATAAACACAAATAATCCTTTGTTGATTATTTTCAATGTGTGAAAATCTCTGTCTGAAATGTCTTTGAACCACTTGTCTTTCTAGGAGGCCCTCTTCAAATACCAGGAAATCATAAATAACTTGGAATTTGCCCGGGAGTTGCAGAAGACATTTATTGGACTTGGACAAGATGTAAGGATGACTCTTTTTTTTTAAAAAAAAAAAAAAAAAAAGTTCCTTCAGGCTTTTGGTAATTCGTATTAATGTGACTCTATGTGGCCCCTGTGTATTACCATCAGATCCAGAAGGTGGTGAAGAAGTCTGCACGGAGGGAGCAGCTGCAGCGGGAGGAGGCAGAGCAGAGGAGGCTGAAGACAGTTCTGGAGCTGCAGTTCCTCTTGGACCGGCTGGGAGATGACACCGTGCGGCAGGACCTGAAGCAGGGACTCGGAGGCTCACCGCTGCTTACAGATGCAGACCTCACAGCTTTTGATGAGTTCTACAAGTTGGTTGGGCCAGACCGTGACCAAAATGTCAGGTTGGTTTACAAGATTAATATCTGGATCGATTTTTTTTTTTTTTAGATGAAAAGGACTTCTTCTGTTTCTTTCTTGAATAAGGGGATCGATTGAACTTATCTTAATACTCGCAGGTTGGTTGACCAGTATGAAGAAGCATCTGTACACCTCTGGGATCTACTGGAAGGGAAGGACAAGGCTGTGGTTGGAACAACATGTAAGTCATATGTAATTTTGAGCTTAAAAAATGGTTTCAAGCAGTAGAACTCAATATTCTTTTGGTTTAGGTCTCAGTTTGGCTGAAGTATTTTCAGTACAAGCTGCAATTTACAGCTGAAACAATCAGCCGCATTAATCAACAGCAAATTTATCCGCAACTATTATGATGATTGTTGTAAGTAATTTTTCAAGCAAGAGTGCCAAAAATTCAATTGATCTGACTTGTCATATGTGAATATTTGCTGGTTTTATTAGTCTTCTATGATCTTGAGTTTCGGACTTTAAGTCAGACAAAAAGTAATTGATATTAACTTCGGCTCTTGGAAACTGCAATGGGCTTTTCTTTCTGTTTTCTGACATTTCATAGACCAACAATTAACCAGTTGATTAAGAAAATAATCATCAGGTTATTCAGTATTGCAAACAATAGTTAGTTGCAGCTTTACTGCAATTAATAGCAGAATGTAAGTTTAGATAAAAGGGGATTAATTATTCAAGACAAACTGGTTTTATTTAAATGCCCAGCTGGTGGTGTGAATTGTTGGCAGGACATTTTATCAGATGGATGGTGACACAGCATTCATCAGCAAGCTTTTTATCATGTTCAAGTTAGCCACAAGTAATTTATCAAATACTTTTGAGAACTGCCAAGGTATGTAGATGGACATGGAAAACGCTGTAAACAATACCCTCTTGTCATGTATTGTTGGCCTTAAACCATTCTTAATATGTTAATGTAGAATGTGCATTGTGTTTTGTTAATGCAGCATGTGGGCAGTGCTGTGATGTGAATAATCAGGGCTTGGGGATATTGGCGTACTGCATTCTCAGCGGTCTGGCCTCGGGCTCGCACTGCTGCATTCTGCTTGGGGGCTGAGCGCTGTGGGCTTATCCTGACTCAGCAGCGGGGCAGGGTGCCAGTGGCCCTGTCGCCTGTGGTTCCACTGGTCAGATCTCTGGAGCCACATTAGGATACTGGTGACCCAGTTCAGTGTAGTGACACCAGCCAACCCTTTCACCTCAGTGATGAAGGCCCATGTGGTGACTCAGGGTGATATTTATTCAGGCAGCAGCAGACTTCTTGGCCTGAGGCACAAGGCAGTAAAGGAAATAACAGTGACCTGCTTTGCCTGAAGAGCCAAAAGTGGAAATGCCTGAACTAGCTTAAGGGGCTTTTCTGATGAATTACAAGTCATGGTTATTGTAGTAGCTAACTAATCAGTCAAAAACTTGAGAAACTTTAGCCACTGTCAGAGCTTGTTGGGTTTTTTTTGTTTTGTTTTTGTTTTTTTTTAATCATTGATTCTTGATAACTATGCCAGGAACTTTACTTCACACACATCATGTCACTGTGACAATTTGGCATCAAGCTGAAAGTAAACTTAAACTAAATGTGATGTTGCCCATGGAAAAATGGTGAGTTTAGAACCCAAAAGAAGATCTGAATTGGCTCTGATTGCCGCAGTGTGTGCAGGTGGCTGGTTGAACTTGTTGGAATTATCACATGACCTCATTCATTCTTCCCAGTTCCTCGTCACACCTGCATCTGGGCAACAATGTTACATGATTTTTACAATCCTAGACCTTTACCACTTTAAGGACAAACCTGTTTTATTTTGGTTTGTTGTTTTTTGTAAGTGCTGCAAGTAACAACTATTTTCATTTTCAATTGGTCTGCCAGGTATTTTCTCAATTGGCTGGTCTATAAAAAGTCAGAAAACAGGAAAAAATGTCTATCCCTGAGACCAAGATGACATATTTAAGATGCTTGTTTTGTGTGACTTATGAAAGACATTTGAGAATCTGGAACTAGTTAAAGTTTGGCATTTTTGCTTAAAAAATGATGAATATGATTGAATATCACATTTTTTTAATCAAAGCTGCATAATCATTTTTCTTTTTTATTGACTTTTTTAAGCTGTGCATACTTATATCTGCCAGCGGCATCACATCAGACTAAAATCACAGCAGTTGAGATTATGTTTGTAGTATACAGCTGGTATCACTGTGCTTATAATTATCATCCTGATAAGCGAGTGGTTGAATATAATTTCATAATTATAAGTGAAGTACTTTTAGAGTGAGTATCTTCACTTCTTTTTCTTTTTTTAATTGGAGCAAGACAAACAACAGGTGATTAAATAGGGATAGATGTGACATAATGAATGTACAACATTCCAGAAACTCAGACAAAGGGAAGGGCATCGGTGCCATTGGACTTAATACGGTGCCAACATTGTGCAGAGGTGTGGTGCATGTTGGCATGTTAGTAGATGGGATGGACATTAACTGTTTAGTTTTCGTTCTATGTGTGTGGTATCTTCACTTCTAAAAGTACATACCTACTTTGTGAGCTGCGGTATAAAATCTGTGTTTCTCTCCACCCTGATCCATCCTTAATGATAAATATCTCAAAATAACTATAATTATTGTAACTTTATAAATGTGATTATTGGATTTTTGCTGTCATGATTTGACTTTTCAGTAAATTGATGACTGTTGTTTCTCTGATAGACAAGGCACTGAAAGAGACTTTGGACCAGGTTTTGCTGAGCGGGTACTTCGACCGGGTACCGTCTCACCAAAATGGAGTGTGTGAGGAGGAAGAGGAGGAAGAGCCAGCCGCAGCAGCAGCAGCGGCGGCGGCAGCGGCAGCAGCAGCAGCATCAGCAGCCGCCGCTGCAGCAGCAGCAGCAGCAGCATCAGTAGCTGAATCGTCAGAAGCAGAAGAGCAGACTGTTGATCCAGGTCATCATCTTTATATGAAGTTATGCTAAATGAAACAATCTATTTTTAAAATGTTTATGTAATCAAGCAGTGAAGACATCAGCGCTGCATTCTCTAAATTGATTTTTTTTTTTTTCTTTTACAGAAACTGAAATTATTGAGGAGTTCACAGAGCCCATTGCGGTGGAAACAACAGAGGTTAGATTAATGTTCCTCTTGCCAGTGAAGTCTTGGGGCTGATTATTTATCCTTTTTTTTTTTTACCCTATGCTGATGTTTGCTTTTTTCCTCCAGTTTGTAAACAGACAGTTCATTCCAGACGGCACATACAGCAGCAGTGAAAAGGAGCAGGGGGATGAGTGGACCACGGAAACAGAGGTATGCTGCAGAGATCTTTTTGTTGTTGTTTTGTTTTTGTTTTTTGGGAATGAGATTACTTTTTTCTTTTTTTGTGGCTAATAACTCTGCTAGTCCTTCTGATTTTGAACTTGTTTTGCATTATTAAAGCAACCTGGGGCACATTGACCTAATTTTTTTTTCTTTTATCTGTGTTCAAGCTCGGAAATAAATCCATTACTATTTATTTATTTATTTATTTATTTATTTATTTATTTATTTCAAGTCTTTCCGTCCATCTTTGGCCATATTTGTACATTTCCATGTTGATGAGGACTGAGCATTAGAGAGCAGCGTTTGCAATGACTACTTTATAGTTCAGTATTTTAGTGGAAACAATTTGGAAGTCGACTGCAAACAGGAGAAAGTCATTTTCTCAGTTGATATTGGGTGCATGTTAGACATTATTACTTGTGTAATGTCCAGTAACATTAATGAAACGTGTTGCTGTCATTATTGTGGCCGCTCTTAAAACAATGAGCTGTTTGCAATGTAACATTAAACAGCAACTGTTATCACATGACACATTTATGTCTCTCTCTTTACAGCACGTCGTTAAAACGGGTTATATAATGTTAGTGGTTAGATCTGTCACTAGTTCATATCAGATCGTTGTTTTATCAGATGTTCTATCCAGTTGACCATAATTGGAATGTTTTTTGATCAGATTGGCATAACTTTGCAAGTGAGAGTTGTGATGGCAGCAGTCAGAGAGCTGATAAGACTGATGAAGATAGTGGGGGAGTGCTAAATATTTTTTACAGCCACTGCTCTATATGCAGTTCCTTTCTCCCCTGAGGGCTGTTATACAGGTGCTTGGTCTCCAACCTGTGATCCTTCATGATCACTCTACAGGAGTTTTTTGTTCTGTCACACTTGCCAGATTGTTACTCACATGTGCGAGAAAAATTTCACTCTGACTAATGGACATATACAAAATGTTTATCTCATTTTTTATACAATCCATGATCTGAATGTAAAGCCACAGGTAGCATCTAATAAGCATTATTTCATATTTATGTGCATGTTTTTCATTCACCTGTTCTGTGTGTTTCACTCTCAGGCAGTTAATGCCATGCAGCAGCAGCCTGTGCAGCCTACCCCTCCCCCTGTTGCCCTGGAGACCCACCCCTTGAACTTAGCGTCTCCTGTACCGCCTACTGACCCCATGGTCAGAAAGCAGGTTGTGCAGGACTTAATGGCACAGATGCAGGGAACGTACAACTTCATGCAGGTGAGGACTTTGTGCCAGAGATGATTGTTGACTATCGATGTTTAGCACGCCGCCAATAACTTCTCTGTTTTCAGGACTCCATGCTGGAGTTTGACGGACAGCCTATTGACCCAGCCATCGTATCAGCCCAGCCCATGAAACCTGCGCAGAACATGGACTTACCACAGATGGTGTGTCCTCCAGGTGGGCTTTAAAAAGAGAAACTCTATTCTGATGCCATGTGATGTGTAAATATGACAGTTGAAAGCTACAGTGAGACTTCTTATTGATTTAAAGTGTAATATTATAATCTTTTTAGTTCATCCAGAGTCCCGGCTATCGCAACCCAACACTGTTCCTGTCCAACCTGAGCCCACACAAGTAAGTGATCCTACACACTAGGCTTGGGCGGTATCAAGATATTAGGGTATATCAGGGTATTTAGAAATCCTGAAGGTATAATGTTCAGTACTGTCAAAAATACAGACACACCTCTTGACAATTACGTGTTCACAACATCAGATATTCTTTTTGAATTACCAGTGTAAAACCGACTCCTACACAGAGTGTTGCATTATGGGTTGTTTGTAGCTTTAATGTTGCTAGGTTAGCAAGTGTCTTTTAAAGTCTGTGTATGGTTAGTGTGTTAGTTAAACATTAAAAGTGTTTCATTGGTCCAGTTTACTGCAGGAGTCTCTGAAGGCTCGTGTAAAGTGTTTTTCTGCCACAGAGGACATAAATTCATGATGAATGAAAACAAGTCCAAAGTGTCTTTTAGACGTCTTTACTGCAGAAACAATGTCAAGTTGCCAAATACCACTGTGACAGATGATAAGAAGCTCAAGAAGATAAACAGTCAGACTTACAAAATGCTAACTGCCGGAGAAAACTTTTTTTGACTGCTCCCAAGAGCCTGGTAGGAGAGTGTGTGAGTATATAACTGTACTATGATGTCAGTTATATTCAAAAAGTATTTTTCTAGAAACAGTATCGTTACAGGCGGGGTCATCTTATAATCAAGGTCAGCTTATATTCAGGCCATTATGGTATTTAGGAACCAATTATTTTAAAACATCTGAGATTAAAAAATTTTTTATGGCGGCTACCATGACAGTTTAAATGGTTTGTTAGTTTGTGCAATAAAGAAAAAATCAACACCACGGCAGCTCTATTAGACACCCAATATTGTAGGCTAGACAATGTCATACATGCTACAATGACTTCTATAACCAGCAGCTCAGCTTTTATGTTTTTGTTTTTATTTATTTTTTTTGTTTATTTTTTTTACACAAATACCGTCATATACCGTATACCCTGGTGAAATGTCAAGAAGGTATGAAAAAATAGATACCGCCCAAGCCTAATACACACATTACTGATTGTGTAGCCACCAATAAGCATTTTTAAAAAGAGAACATGTTTCATCTTTCCTCTCCATTTTCAGGTCCCTATCGTCTCCCCAACACCGCCACCCATGTATCAGACCGCACACACGCCAGATCCTAGACCCTCAACGGAATCCATCGACCCCATCCAGGTAAACAATGGTGCTCTGTAACAGAGTCGTTGACTGAAACTGGTCGAGTTTAATGTGTCAGATGTTTGTCTTTCATTCATGGTCAGGACCTTTAGAATAAACAAACTGATAATGGATTTTCGAGGCTAATATTGACATGTGGGAGTAAAAAAATCAGATTATGATATATTAGCGACTTGTCTTTTTACATAAATGCATAATATAAATAAACATTTTTGTTAAGGATCCCTTAAATGATTTTTTTTTTTAAAGACCTTGTACCAGGAAATGTACTCATTGGGACATTTTACTCTTAAACTGATCAGTGCTCTCTGGTGAACTCTAAAATGGTGACACTGTTTTTGTAGATTACCGTAAACATATCTTTTGCATTTCAACAAATATACACCAATACAGATGTATCTGCAATAAGCTAATACTGGTCATTATATCGGCCGAGCTCTAGAATTGGAAAAATTGTCCATCACCTTATTTTAATGGTTAAAAATGTAAAAAAATAATGTTAAATATATATGGAATATTTTTATGTAAGTGTATGCCAAAAAAGATTGTTCACAACACTGTTTCAAAAAGTGAAATGTATGGAAGAGCATTTCATTGACCAAGGGGGGGGGACTTATCTTATAATCATGACTTACTATCCCATTACGAGAGAACTGGTATTATCCATCACTATTTGAGAAGACAGAAACAAATAATTAATTTAATTCCCTTTAATTTTCTCCTTGGTTTGAGACATTAGGAGATATTAATGTTACTGAATAATGTGGATAGTGTTATTATTAGTATCGCAACATTGCACAGGCATCTAAAGTCCTTTTGGATTGTTGAGGCAGAAAGCACTCTGACCTGCTCAGAGTCTCTCATCTGTTCCTTCAGGAGCAGCTAAGCCAGTGTGAGATGCTTCATGGATACAAAGTCAGGTATCTGAAATGCATCCAAACTGTGGTAACGCCATGTTTGGTATTAACTACTGTCAAAATAAATCATGCAGTAAAGTATGATTAAAAACATTAGCAGTGACAATATAGCTGGAATTCCTAATTGGGTCACAGAATATAATGTAACACCTGATCTTGTAATTATGATCATAATTATGAGATGCAGAAGTCATAATTATGAGAAGTTTTTTTTTCCCCCCTGTGGATGCAATGCACTTCTGTTGAAATTAGTTCAACTAATTGTCCTTTTTGAGAATTTGGAATTTCGGAATTTGAAACTTGCACTTTACAGTATAAATGACATTAAGACATTTTACAAACTCCTGACTGACTTTAATACAATTTGCATTATGTTTCTCCTCTTCTACAGACCTCCATGTCCTTGTCGTCAGAGCAGCCTCCCCCCTCTACAGCTCTCCCCCCCGCCTCTCAGACGCAGGTTTTCCAGCCGGTTTCCAAAGCTCCTCACAGCAGTGGCATCAATGTCAATGCAGCACCATTCCAGTCAATGCAGACAGTAAGACCCTTGTGATGATACTCCTTCCCCAATTTTCAGTGAAACCTCCTGACCAATTACTCAGGCTGCCAAAAAATATATGTATTAAAGTAAAATTCACTCAGAGAGCAGAATATCTGGCCAGTCATGCAGATGAAACAGCTGTTTGCAGAACTTCCTGCGTCACTGCCAGTGGAATCTAAATAGAAATGCATTAATGATTGCTTTTAGGAGTTACTTGTGGAGTTCTTAAGTGCCCTCTCATCATATTGCAGTTGTATGGCTTTGTTGTCAAGCAACTATATCCAGGAAATAGTGAGTAATGGACTTCACAGCTAATGAGCCTGTGACCTTTCCTCTGGTTTTGGCTTCACCACAATGTGGCCCTTGTTCGCCCTTCAGGTGTTCAACCTCAATGCCCCAGTCCCGCCAGCTAATGAGACAGAGGCTTTGAACCAGGCCAGCCAGTACCAGAACAGCTACAACCAGGCTTTCAGCAGCCAGTCCCAGCATCCTGTGGAGCAGACAGAGATGCAGTCAGAACAACTGCAGTCTGGTGGGCAAAATTTCACTTTATTCTTTTCATTGTTTACTTACTGGATTCTTGTGACTTGTTTAACTTTTAAAAAAAGAAATACATTGATTTTCATCTTTTTGGGGCACCCAACTCTGTTTTTTTTAGTAGTTGGTGCTTTCCATTCCCAAGACCAGTCAGGAGGTCATCCGCAGCCTACCCAGCAGGGCCCAGGTTTCGCCAGGCAGACTCAGTCCTTCTACAACAGCAGAGGCATGTCTCGTGGTGGACCCCGCAATGCCAGGGGCATGATCAATGGCTACAGAGGCTCATCAAACGGTTTCAGAGGTAAGTTCACAACCTGCAGCCACAAGTTGATGTATTCATTTCATTGAAGCCCTTTTCATATATGAAATGTATAACATTGCAGCCCTCATCAATCTGTTAAATATGTGGCTTTTTCTCATTCAGACGTAGCTGTTGGTAACATTACGGCTTTAGTCAGACATGATAGGACTATAATTGGAAAGAGTATAATGCCTGCCTGTGGCATCCGGTGAATGAGAGGGAAAAGTGAAAGAATAGAAGGTTTTTCTGTAGCTTTTTAAAGGTCACATCAGTGATAGATTTTAAAACTTGAGACTTAATGACCATTGTAATTGTTTGCCGCTTCTAGTCATGGATTTAAACACAAATTATTATAGAATACCCTGCCTATTTTCTTACACTTGGTTCTTATTTGCTCACATGCTGAATGTAAAGAGTTTTGCTGGATATTCATAATTTCATACATGTAGTTGCATGAATGAAAGATGAAAATGTAGGGAGGGAGAGCTTGTATGATTTATTATTGTGATTGTATGATTATTTATTTTTTATTTTTTCCTCTTTTACCCCTCACAGTGAGAGGAGAAAAAAAGTAGTTTATGGACTTATTAAACCAATTTTATTTACTTTGTACTTTGTGCATAAGAGATGGTAAAGACATGATAAATATATTGCAGTGCTCTTAAGAAGGAGGAATAAGATGTGCATCTCTTTGTGCATATTTAATGTCATGCTGCTGCAGTCTTGGTGTTAATCTGACAGTGTTCAATTCAGACTTGTGCAATGTTGAAAGTGTTGCAGAAATGTTAGCAGTATCATTGCTGCGTCTTGACTTTTAAATAACAGTGTGATTTTGATACTTATCTAGACAATAAAGCAACCTGTAAAATTGTGTTCACCTAAACGTAACGAGGCACATGTCTGAAAGGGGCGTACAAGTCTGAGCTTAATTTATTGTAAATGTCATGGGGAGTATTGTAAGTTTAAAGTCTTCCTATTTCCAGGTGGCTATGATGGTTATCGTCCTCCTTTCGCCAACACTCCAAACTCTGGTTATGGACAGACTCAGTTCAACACGCCTCGGGATTACTCCAATGGGAATTATCAGAGGGTATGAAGATGCTTTCAGACTTCTCACTGGTTTTGTTTATGTGATCTTTGCTGTCTGTTGGAGTGGTTTCTAAAATGTGTCTCCTGTGTTTTTTTTTTTTACCAATTGCTCAAGGACGGTTACCAACAGAACTACAAGCGTGGAGCTGGCCAGGGACCCAGAGGGGTGTCAAGAGGCAGCACTCAGGCAATGCGATCCTGAAAGGCCTTTCATTTTGAGACTGTGACTGAGATGTGACTGATAAACTTGCACCACACTGAAAATTCAAAATCCAAGAATGCATTTGCCCCAGCTCACTCATGTTCTTTTTGTTCTTCATCAGTGGTATTTTTCCTGTCTCCTCAATCAAAGTAATGCCTGCTTTGATATTTGGAAATATTAAATCATTAAGTCTAAACACAGGCTAAGATGTAAATCTAATCATCGATTTACACATGCAATGTGTTACAATATTCCTGTAAACTTGAAAGATTTCATAAGTTATTTTTTTTTTGTATTAAAAAAATGCACCTGCCACTGCTGGTCCAATCCTTGGGAGTTTATTCCCTTTCTCAGTTCTTCTGTCATTTTGGTTCTAAAAGAAAAAAAAGCGTTTTTATGTTCAATGAGCTCCCCTTCTTTGTTTGTAAATTGATGTTGCTTCAAGAGTTTCAATAAAGTTGTGTTGCATACCCATGCTTCAGCCTTGAGTTTTTGCTGTCCTGTATTTTGTGTCACTCAGTGGAGCAGTGTAGAATATATCAAATATTAATTGCTGGATTGGGCAATCTTCAATCCTAATAATTTGTTGTATTAAAATGAGGGAATTTCATATCAGTCAGATCAGAGATCAAATCAGCCAACAGACAGCACAATTAATCTGGAGTGATGAGTTCTGGAGCTTTTTAGTACGAGTTATTCAGATGAAGACATGCTCTATTTCGAAACTTTATACTTCTGAGTCAAGAAATCGGTGTGTCACTTTCCCAAACGATACCAGTGTGTCAGAGTGCAGGTCCTCAAGCCAGATTACAGCAATCATAACATAGAGTATCTGTGTGTGGGCAGGCTTTGATTGGCAGCATCACAGCTAAACAACCATTATTTAGGAATGAAGTCACTCTTCATAGAAGATCAAGTGTTTTCTCCGAACTATTTAGCAGCTGGAAAGATCCAGATGATTTAGCAGTTTGTCATACAGCACCACCTCGTGGCCTTTCAGAGTACTGCTACAGACATGAAACTGAATTGATGAATACAACATTATGCTCGAAACAATTTTTGATGAAAGCTACCTCAAGTACAAATTACATATGAATTGTGTCCTTTTAAATTTAATTTTCAGGATGACTTTGTCATGCCCAATATTCATTATATGTAGTTTTTACAATGATAACATCAGTGTAGTAACCACTAAATGTTTGTTTTCTGTTGCAACGAATTTCTGACAGCTTTGAAATGAAATGAAAATAATAGGAATAATTAAAGCAATTAAAAATAAAGCAACCATTAAGCCTAACCATCATCTCCATTAGTATACTTTTCTTGAAGTATAAGGCTTCAACTATCAATATCAATTATTATTACTATTATTATTGTTGTCCATATTATTATTATTATTATTATTATTATTATTATTATTATTATTATTATCTCAATTAATCGTTGGTCTACCATACAGTTGTGAAAAATAATTTCCCTGAGCCCAATAAGTTCTTCAGTTGTTTAATTTGTCCATCCAACTATCCATCTATATATGACAAAGAAAACCATAAAATATTCATATTTCAGAAGAAGTTGGAACCAGTAAATTTTCAGTACTCTTGTCAGAGCGACTTAACGATTAATCGATTATTAAAATAGTCGCCGGTTGCGATCGACTAGTGATCGTTGCAGCTGTACAAACTACGCAAAACGTAATTAGGAAGTTACACCTGAGAAACTAAGTTCAGGGCAAAATCGCCCCCCCCCCCCCCTCCCCACAATCACATAGACCGTCGCGAAACTGTGACGTCACACCGGCGGGGTCCTCCATGAACTGGTGTCTCCACGTGAGAGTATCAACAGCATGATGGCTGGCATGTAAATTCAGCTTTCGACTAGTTGGATTTTTGTGAAGATTAAACACCGAACAGTTTGTCTTTAACGAAAGGTAACCGGAAACGTTCGTATTTGAAATGGCGCGTTAAATCTCTGTTGTTGTGGCAGGTTTTACGTTCCCTGCTGCTGTTATCTGTAGTTTGTTTTGGCTGCAGGTTAGCTAGAGCCTCTCTTCTAGTTCTAACTCAGCTGACAGGACATTGAGGGTGTAATGTAACTGCATCGTTTCTGCACAATATCACAGCTACTTGTTTGTCTGTGTTGATGTGTGTTCTTTGATTTCTCAGTAGCAGGAAGACGATGGCAACAGTCCGCAAGAAGGTAGACAACCGGATCCGGGTCCAGATAGAGAATGGGGTCGCTCTACAGCATCGCACCATGTTTGTGGTGGTGGGAGATCGTGGGAGAGATCAGGTAATCTTTCCTCACGGAGAACAGGCAGTGACATTTAAAGGACAGGTTCACAGTTTTTCTTAAAACAACAGTCAGATGCTCAAATGAACATTGAAATAGGTTTTTCTTGCTGTAATCATTTCCCCTGACCATTGCTGACCATTAGAAGATCCCTTCATAATGCACCTATAGTGTAAGTGATGGGGGCCAAACTCCACAAGCCTCCTTCAGTGCAAAAATGTAAATTTTATCTGAAGCTTCAGCTGTACAAACGAGTCAAATCAAGTAGATATCTTTCAACATTACAGTCTTTTTAGTGCCAAAGTCCCTCTTTTTGTTACTATACTTCTACTGCAGCTCAGCAGGGAAACAAGAAGAGGGAATTTGATGCTAAAAAGACTAAATGTGGCAG
The DNA here is from genome assembly GCF_914725855.1 of Thunnus albacares. Taxonomy (NCBI): domain Eukaryota; kingdom Metazoa; phylum Chordata; class Actinopteri; order Scombriformes; family Scombridae; genus Thunnus; species Thunnus albacares. The sequence goes on along the minus strand of NC_058112.1, from coordinate 21,530,318 downwards.
ATATATAAGCTTCAGATAAACTTTTAAATGCATTTTTGCACATAATGACTGTGTGGACACACTGTGGATTTTGGCCCCCATCACTTACATCGAAAACACATTTGAAGGGGATCTTTAAATGGCCAGTATGAAGAGAAGGAATGATTACAGCAAGGAAAACCTCTTTCAGTGTTCATATGGACACCTGACTGTTGTTTTAAGACAGATTTGAAAAATCATGAACCCACCCTTTAATCTGTAAAGGCAGCATTGTGTTTGTTTTAAGATTACACTTGTCTGTTTTCATTAAGTAACAAACTTAATTTAATCTGTCTTTGATCCAGGTTGTCATTCTGCATCACATGCTGTCTAAAGCTACCGTCAGAGCACGACCCTCCGTACTCTGGTGCTACAAAAAAGACCTCGGGTTTAGCAGGTGAGCATGAACTCCTCACAGAGATTAAGGTGTTTGTCATTTGTTGTATCAGACTGGAGAGATGATTTGATTTGTCAAATGTGTCTGAAACAGCAATCGGAAGAAGCGTATGAGGCAGCTGCAAAAGAAGATTAAAACCGGCACACTGAATCTGAATCAGGATGACCCGTTTGAACTCTTCATCGCTGCAACCAACATCCGCTACTGTTACTACAATGAGACACACAAGATCCTGGGAAACACTTTTGGCATGTGTGTCTTACAGGTGAGTCTTTCTCCTCTGTGGTGATAGACATGTGGTTAATCAAACAAACAAAAACAAAAAAAAGTCAAAAGACCAATAAATTAGATTTAAAAAATCAATGTTTCAATCAGATCTTTATTAGGCATCTTTGTAGACACAAATGTATTATCACTCAGGTTATTGTGACTTGCATGATCTCTTGTATTGGGAGCTATAAGTTCAGTGTGCAGATCTTCTGCCTGTAAATCAGCAGTTCCCAACTTTTGGGTTAAAACCTAAAACCCCCCAAGTAGTCCTGAGATGATTAACAGGATACAAAAAGAAAAAAAGTTTTCCAAAAAAAGATGATTTTTTTTTTCAGACATTTCTGCAATCTCTGAAATCCTAGAACGTCTCTGAGAAGTGAAAAGCGAAAAGCACTCTGAGTTTGAGTTGCTCTCAGCTCATATGCAGAGGACAGTGCTTCATTTGTACGTAGGCTTGGACATGAGCATCTGCCAAATGAGTAAATATGTAAATATGCAACCTGAGATGAGGGGTCACAATGCAAAAAAGATTGTGAACTGATTAATATAAAGTCGATGTGCTCAATATATTTGACTTTTAAGAGCTTTTGTTTTCCATGTCACACAGGATTTTGAAGCGCTCACTCCCAACCTGTTAGCAAGAACTATTGAGACTGTAGAAGGAGGCGGTATCGTAGTCATACTGCTACGGACAATGAACTCTCTTAAGCAGCTGTACACTATGACTATGGTAAGTCTAGATCCTGCTCTTTCACCACACACGTCTCTCGTCTCTCTTTGCTAGTCTGATGGCAAAATCTTTGTGGCTTCGTTTCCCTCCAGGACGTGCACTCTCGATACAGAACTGAGGCCCATCAGGATGTGGTGGGAAGGTTCAATGAGAGGTAAAATGCTGCTCAGGCTTTTATAGAATTTGGTGTATTTTATAAAGTGAAATGAAAGAAATTTCTTACATTATTATTAAGTTTGTCTCTTCTGTTTATAGGTTCATTCTGTCTCTTGCATCCTGCAAAAACTGTCTAGTCATTGATGACCAACTCAACATCCTGCCCATCTCCAGCCACATGGCAAACATCAAGCCTGTTCCTCCAAAGACTCAGGTATTTATACGCTCAACTAAACTCCACCTAAAGCAAAGGGGGGGGAAAAAAAGCACTATTCACAATTTTTTGGTTACATGCTCTCTGATTCCTGACCAGTTTTCTCTTCCTCTTCAGGAGGACGGTTTGTCTCCTCGAGAACAGGAGCTGAAGGATCTAAAGGAGTCTCTTCAGGACACTCAACCTGTGGGTGTGCTCGTGGATGGCTGCAGGACCATGGACCAGGTTAGAAGCTCAAGTAACAAACACTTTGGAGTTCAAGAATCATGACGTGGTTCCTGAAAATGTCAATAGTTGTCCCTTTTTAAGTCCTAATAAATGTAATATCCAAGCCTTGTGTTGTCCTCTAGGCCAAGGCAGTGCTGAAGTTTATTGAAGCCATCTCAGAGAAGACCCTGAGGAGCACCGTGACTCTGACTGCTGCCCGTGGTCGAGGCAAATCTGCAGCACTAGGGCTGGCTGTTGCTGGAGCTGTGGCTTTTGGGTACAGATAAATCCTTACAGTGTCTCTAAATCACACATATATCACACATATATTTGAGATTATATCACCTCCGATAGTTACCAGTGATTTCTTGATATTTTTTACAGCTACTCCAATATCTTTGTAACCTCACCGAGCCCAGACAACCTTCACACCATGTTTGAGTTCGTTTTCAAAGGCTTTGATGCTCTACAGTATCAGGTAGGCTGCCTGAGTGTCTCCTCTGTACTGGCTGTGTTCATGTGTGTGTGCACGCCACTTCATGTCCTCTTTTTGCATTTGTAGGAGCATCTTGACTATGAAATCATCCAGTCACTGAATCCAGAGTTCAACAAAGCAGTGGTGCGGGTGAACATCTTCAAAGAGCATCGACAGACTATTCAGGTAAACAAGACCAGACTGCTCTTTTCTATTTCCTGTTGGGAACAGTAAAAAAAGTGAAATACGCAAATCTGATCCTGTTCCTGTGTCCAACAGTACATCCACCCAGGTGATGCAGTGAAACTGGGCCAGGCTGAGCTGCTGGTCATTGATGAAGCTGCAGCCATCCCTCTGCCTCTGGTTAAGAAGCTGCTGGGACCATATCTGGTTTTCATGGCCTCCACGATTAATGGGTAAGTAATAGGGCTGGATGATATTTACAGAACCAAATAATACATTCATTTTGACAGAATAACTATGCATTGACCTGCTAGGTAGAGGTAATGACTGTGTGCATTATTTGTATGTCTGACTTCTCTTTTCCTTGATCTGTGCAGGTATGAAGGCACCGGACGCTCCCTCTCCCTGAAACTGATTCAGCAGTTGAGACAGCAGAGCACGGACAGCCAGCAGAGCATGTCGGCAGAGAACAGGAACACCAACACAGCGAGGCTAGCAGCAGGTAGGTATCTCAAGTGTTTTAGTGTATTCAGTGTTCTCCTGTCACATCTGACTGACCGCTGTTTATCATCTGTTTCCCGCACAGCTCGCTCCCTCCATGAGGTTTCTCTTCACGAGTCCATTCGGTACGCTCCAGGAGACGCTGTGGAGAAGTGGCTGAATGAGCTGCTCTGTCTGGACTGTCTCAACATTCCCAGGCTCATCTCTGGCTGCCCGCTTCCACAGACCTGCGACCTGTATCCTTCATTTACTTTAAAGGGCTTTCAATGACCTCTGGCCTAGATTGGGTCTGCAAAGGCAACACAACAACAACAACAAAAACGATTTAGTGTTCTGAGTAGTGAGTGTGTATATTGATCTGGTGCAGGTGGATAAAATGAAAGCGTTGTTGCTTTTAACATCCAGTGAACACAATAATTTAGAGATTAACCAGTGTGTATAAAAAATTGACAACAGTGAGAGGTAGTGCTACATCAATTCAAAACCACAGATGTAAACCTACGTCAGTGACAAATTTGTCAAAAACTAAGATTTGGCACACTTATTGAAGACATCTACACTTATCTATCAAGATAAAATAAGTTGCAGTTTCTTCTGCTTTTGATCTTAACCCACACTGTGCAGGTATTATGTGAACAGAGACACTCTGTTCTGTTACCACAAGGCATCTGAGGCTTTCCTGCAGAGGTTGATGGCCCTCTATGTGGCATCACATTACAAGGTGAGATATTTAACTTGAAATCAATTCACTTTGCATTTCTTCAGAGAGCATAATACCCTACAAAGTGTTGTGCTACCTGTGTGTATCTGCTGACTTAATGTTTTTTTTATCCACTTCCAGAATTCCCCGAACGACCTGCAGATGTTGTCCGACGCTCCGGCCCATCACCTCTTCTGCCTCTTGCCACCTGTTCCTCCCACACAGAACTCACTGCCTGAGGTCCTCGCTGTGGTGCAGGTAAGACACTCTGAACCCATCAGCCTTTTATTTATTTATTTTCCCAACTGTCTTTAATTTACTAGCTGCTCCACCACCATTTCTTACAGTTTTCTTGTGCTTTTTTGTGTCTATTATTAAGCTTTATCTATTCAGGAAATCTCATTGAGATCAAGATATCTTTTGCAAGAGAGAGCTGAGAACATGTTACATATACACAGAATCACAACAAGACGGTTCATTCTCATTACAGTCACAAAAAAATCATTATACACACTCACAGATGCACTACTTAAAACAATCACATATTTTCTGAAGAATAGCAGCTAGTAAAACTTCAAAGAGGAAGAAGTGTCTTTAACTTTAAGCTGTGTTGCAGTTCATTCCAGTAGTAAGGTGCATAGTACCAGAAACCAGTTTTCCCCAGAACTCTTAAAGCCAACCTGCTCTGTGATCTGGTGTGATGGTTATTAGCTCTGAACTCACCTAAAGATGTTAAATAACTCGACAACTTAGATAGCAAGGCCGTATAAATGAAGATACAGGTATGCCGGTGCCTTCTAGTTGCCAATGTCGACCATCCGACCTTTTCATATAACTCACAGTGATGAGTGCGATAGCTGTCTGCTGTAATGAATCAAATGGCACTGTAGTAGGAAGCATCCAGGGGTTTAAAGGATGGTGGCAGCAGCATGAGCATACAGGATATCTCCATAATCCAATGTGGACAGTATGGTAGATTGAATAATGTGTTTTCTGCTTTGAAAATAGAACCAAGCAGATCCGTCACAAGAATCTAATTAGAATTTTTTGTTTTTTGAGCGAGATGTTCAACATGAGTTTGGGAGGACAATCTGCGAATTTATAATGCTGCACTGTGTCAGTTAGTTCTTCATTTAGAGCATGGATAAGTGGTCAATGGTTTGTGCTCTTGTGAAATGCACACATTTAGTCCTTTTTGAGTTTAGAACAAATTTTACATCAGAGGTCTGGAGGTTGTCAAAATCAGACTGTAACCTGGAGAAGGCCTGGTCTGCTGTAGGACCAATGGCATAAAAGATGGTATCATCCGTATAAAAATGGACATTACTGTGCCGAGTTGGTCTATTATTATTGTCTATTATGACAAACTAGTTTATTGACTTCACTGATGTATGGATTTCTTCTTCTCTGATCCCTCAGGTTTGTCTGGAGGGGGAAATATCCCGACAGTCCATCCTTAACAGTCTGTCAAGAGGGAAAAAGGCCTCAGGTGACCTCATTCCCTGGACTGTGTCTGAACAGGTACACACACAGGTCACAAAGCCTTTGAGAAAATTATTACAGTTCTTGTTTCTACAGTGCAATCGTGAATCCTCCAATCATCTCTTCACAGTTCCAAGACCCAGAGTTCGGCAGCCTCTCTGGAGGCAGAGTGGTGCGAATAGCTGTCAATCCAGACTACCAAGGGGTGAGAACTTATAAAGGCTTCAGCGAGTTTTGTCCAGTTTTTTTTAATTCATCCAGATGTATGTAACTGGGTTTTGACTTGTTCAACAGATGGGGTACGGCTCCAGAGCGCTCCAACTGCTTCAGATGTACTATGAGGGCAAGTTCCCCACAATGGATGAGAACACACCCTCAAACCACAATGAAATCACCTCCGTCAGCAGTGAGGTAATTCAGTCAAAGACATAAAGTGTATTTTAGCTTCATCTGAGAGACATCAATTCCTCATATGAAGTGTAACTATTAGATTAGATTAGATTAGGCAGATTAAACACAGAGGCTCTGTTGTTGTCATTGGTTGTCCAGGCCGTCAGTCTTCTGGAGGAGGTGGTCACTCCACGGAAAGAACTCCCTCCTCTGCTGCTGAAGCTGAGTGAGAGAAGAGCAGAAAGACTGGACTATCTAGGAGTTTCCTATGGCCTTACCACACAGCTGCTCAAGTGAGTGTCCTTTTTAAAAATGGAGAAAGGGAGGAGGGTTGTAATATTTTTGCAGATTTAGATTTAAAAACTAATTTTGCAATCTGACAGGTTCTGGAAGAAAGCAGGTTATACTCCAGTCTACTTGAGACAAACCCCTGTAAGTATTAAACAAATAGTCACCTTTGTATGTTTTAATATATTTCTGTGAAGTGTGCATGTGTCACATGCTGTAATTCTTTGTTTGTGTGGTCATATATAGAATGACCTGACAGGAGAGCACTCTTGTGTGATGGTGAAAGAGCTGAATACAGATGAAGCCCCGGAGCAGAGCCAGTGGCTGTCGGCCTTCTGGAAAGGTGAACTTTCATTACTTTTCTTGAGATGCGTTTTTTTTTTAAATTCATTATAGTCCTCCTAAACAGTTTTTGTTTGTCTCAGATTTCCGCAGGCGCTTCCTGTCTCTCCTCTCCTACCAGTTTAGCAACTTCCATCCGAGCATGGCACTCAGCATCCTTCAGAATAAGAAGACCAAGGAGGAGATGAGCAGTAAGACTATTCTACGAATGACACTAATCTGACATCAGCATCTTTCCAGACCTGAGCTGACTTGTCTCTGATCTCCACAGCACTCAGTAGCTCCCAGCTGGCAGCTCATTTCAGCCCTTATGACCTCAAACGTCTGGAGTTGTATTCGAGGAGTATGGTTGACTACCACCTCATCATGGACCTGGTCCCATCCGTGGCACGCATGTTCTTCCTCAAGCAGCTCGGTGACGTCTCCCTCTCAGCTGCACAGTGTGTAAGTTTTCCCCTTGTTTTAGGGATCTCAGATGTTTTTTTTTTTGTTTATTTGTTTTTTTAACTGTGTGAACAGTTTTGTTGTCATAAATATTGACTGTTCCTCTTCAGGCGTTACTGTTGGGTATAGGATTGCAACACAAATCAGTGGACCAGCTAGAAAAGGAAATTGAACTCCCAAGCTCGCAGCTCATGGGCCTCTTCAACCGTCTCATCCGGAAGTTTGTGCAGGTGAGTTAACACCAATGGTAGAAGTCATAATGGAAAACATGGCATAAAGATGTCATACATCCTACTATTTTAAAAAAAAGTTCAACAACTTAAGTACTCTTTTGTTCTTGTCTTTTACTATTGCAGGTCTTTACCAGCATCCAAGAAAAAGCTATTGAAGCTGAGATGACAACAACTAAAGAAGTTACCATGGAGCCAACTGTCCGAAGCCTTAATGATGATCTGGTATGTTGTTTCTCAGTATTCGAGTGATAGCAAATGACTAGAATTTGTCTAAAAATGCCAAACATGCTGCTTTCAGCGTCTCATCCTTTAAAATAAGGAATTAAAAAATGTCAACTTGACTTTTGGGCTGTTGTGATGTACATTTCACAATTCTCTTTTTTTTTTTGGCTTAAACTTGTTTTAGGAACTAAAAAAAAAAAAATTGGTTTTCACTCTTTTAACAGAATGAGGCAGCCAAGGAGTTTGAGGAGAAACACAAGCAGGATATAGAGAAAGTGAAGGAAATGGATCTGGAACAGTGAGTATGAGCTTGGTGTTGGTCATTATTTGTGTAGACGTTACAGGGCAATGTTATGTAGCTTCCTCTGCGTTTACAGGTACAGGATCCGTGGAGATGATGAGGAATGGGACCAGGTGTTGAAGAAAGCAGGGAACACAAGTATCATCAGCATAAAAAGGTGCAGTAACATCCAGGATCTTTGGAAACGCTGTATTAGTACTTAGAAACATGTTTGTAATTATGTCCTACTCCCAACAGTGACAAGAAGAGGAAACTGGATGGGGGAAACGCCATCGCAAGCAATGGGGGTCCCCAGCACGGGAAAGTAAAAAAGAAGGAAATGCAGCACGGCAAATTCAAGAAGAACAAGGACAAGCACGGCAAATTCGGAAAGAAGGCGTAACAGTAAATAGTGCTGCAATGACAGGACTGCGTGTGGATATGAGACGTCAACATATTTTGAAATTTGGAGAACTATATCTCCAAAGGAAGAGACGGACTTGTTGATACTGAAGAGCACCCAAAGGACTTGACATCTGCTGAAAATTTTTTTTATCCCTTACAATTTGTTTTAATTTTGCTCTCCAACTACAGGCATTTCTACATTGTCATTACATATTTGTTGTTTTCTGTTGTGTGCGACATTGTGCAGACATCAAATATCATTAGAAAATAACACACTTACACTTGTGTTTAATAGGAACCATTTACTTGCTGTTATTTCAGACATTTATTTCACTGTATTTTTAGAGTGAACTTTCAGTTAATGTCATGATTTCTACAAAGACTTGTAAAAAGTGAATGAAAAGGGTTTGTTTTAAAAACTGAAACCTGAGGTATATGGATTGGCTTTAGGCTCCACTGAATGACGTGATCATCACTTGAACACCTGAGGCTGTAAATCTGTCCACTTCTGTCTGAGCTGCTGTTTCACCGTCTCTGGTGCGAAGATGCAGTCTATGGCCTGCTGGGAGAGCGTCCACACGGCTTCATTACTGAGACCGAAGGTTGAAGCTGCCAGCTGATATTCCTGAGACAAGTCTGTACAGAAGACTCCTTTATCATCAGTCTGCAATGTGACAAAGAATAAAAATCATTAATGGTGAACTATTTCTCTCTAGCAATTAAGTGTCATCTCAGGTTTAACATAAATGTTCTTTTTTTTTTTATAAAACAAACAATAAGAATTAAGACTCGGTATTGAACCTGAATTGTGTCCAAAGCATTGTGTGTCAGAAATTCAAGAACAGAATATTGGCACCAAATGTTTGCTCGTTGTCTTTTTCAGTAATTTTCTTCCATGAATAAAATCAAATGAGTTAATTTTCATATCCTAATAAGTATACATTTTTTGTGAGTATTTGTATTACAGTAAGTGTTGCACTTGAAGTTTGGCAAAATTTGATGAATGAATGAATTTCTGCTTTAATGTGTATAAAAAGTGTTTTACACACATCAAAACAACATCATTCTGGTATCAGGATAAGGGCTGCAACTAACAATTATTTTTATTAGCAATTAATTTACCTTTTTTTTTTCAATTAATCATTTCAGTCTATAAAATTGCAAAACTGTGGAAAATTTCCAACATTATTCACTACAGTCCACGGTGATGTCATCAAATGTCTTATTTGTCCAAAAGAAAACTGTCCAAAACCCAAAGATATTCAATTTTCTGTGATTTAAGACAAGAAAAAGCAATAAATTCTCAAATTTGAGAACCTAAAATTATGATTAATTGACTAATCATTGCAGCTCTAATTAGGGTGGCACTGGTATCAACATTTTTGAATGTTACCCTTCCCTAATCAGAAATAAGAAATAGAAACTTACACAAATCACACTTGGGTGTCCCAACTGGTACCAGTATTTAAAGTGATGTTTGGAGTAATTCAGTACAGTTTGTCCTTTGACATTCGATGTCAAGCACAGCTCTGAAAGAAAAGAAAGATTTGGACATTAACTTAAGAGAACTGTTCAAACCACAGAGTATTCATCATTTCACCTCAGTCTTACCTAGTGGTATGTTGTTCTTCATGACTTTGTCAACAAGGCTTTGAGATCCACCCACTTCTGGATGCAGGAAGGTGCCGTGACCAATCCTGTCTGGAGGAAGATTCAACAGCAAATCCGACTCCTCCAGCTGTGACGGCACCTGCAACAGTTTGTGTTGTAATATTAATGCATTCTCAGATAATGTGACTACATATAAATAACATGAGAAAGTTACAGCCGTACTTCAGAGAGGTGCAGTGATAACTTCAGTCCACAGTTCTTGGCCCTCTGTAGGGCAGGAAGTAGGTCTTTGCCATGGCCCACCTTAAAATAAAAACATTCATTAACATGTCAAGTACTGTGACATAATCCTGTAGCAATGCCCGGTGGTGGAAAAACACAAACTTTAAAATTTGTTATCTCACTAAATAATATTCATCTAGACAGTTTTGATATGATTTGAGGTCTGAAAAACTCAGCAGAATTTTAAAACAATTCATCTTTACAAATATGACAAAACAGAATCACAGAAGATAGACCATGTTGTGAACTGATTAAAGTGAGAAGAGGTCCAGCAACTGAAAAAGAAAACTGTCAACACCAAATTATAAAGAGTAATTTGACTTATTTTTTGCCATTAAATTGATGTATTATGTAATACATCAATTTAATGGCATTTTGCCAAAAAGAGAAAGAAAAAAAAAAAAAGCCACTGAGCTCCATACCGGGTGAGTCGAAGCTGTAACCAGCTGCTACCTGGATAGAAAGATTGCACTCTCAGTAAGAAGCAAAACTCACTTCTGTCACACTGATTAAATGTCCTTTTTAAAATAAGCTTTTTGCATTTAAAATGTTACCTTCATGAATGTTCAAGACAACTGACAGTAAATTAGACTTGGGCATCTAAAGTAAAAGTACTCACTCAGAGTATGTGATGCCCTGTGAGAAGTACTTTAACATTATAGCTGGTCTAAATGGTACATTTCTTGGAAATGTTCTTTTTTACTTTCCACCTCTGCAAGCTACAGACTGGCTGACTAACCGTTGGGTCCCCACTCAGGTCGAGTCCCACCACCAAACCATCAGAGGACAGCATGAACTCCTCTGCCAACTTCACCGTCTCCATGGCAACTTCAGTCCCATTCCTGCGGTCAATCGCCACCAGGAACCTTCAGGACAATGTGGTTTGTGTTCAAGTTGTTGGATCAAAGAGGTAAAACAATTTGTAGTTTTCTGGTGGTTTTACCACATAGTGATGGAGGCTGATGTGTGTCCAGGAGAGGCAACACTAGACTCTGCTGAGATACATTTCTAGACTTGTTGCTCACTGGAAAAAATACAGGTTATTCATCATGAGCCTACCTGACATCGATGTCCACTCCCTCGGTTTTACACTGCTGGATGGCTTTAATGACAGTTTCAACATATCTCTGTTTTGTCAATCCTGGGGGAAAAAAAGACAAAACACTTGTAATAATGTTGAATCATGACATGAAGGTTTTAGGCTCCCTGTTGACATTCCTTACCCGTATTTTTCTCCTCTCTTGGTGTACTTCTCAGCTCTAAATACTTGACACCATCAGCTGCAAACTCTTTGATAACATCTGTGGCCACCTAGAAAGAAAGAAAGAAAGAAAGAGAAGGACCTGTTACTTTTATTCTGGACAAAAAAAGATTAAAAACAACAACACATGAGTTCTGAACTGAGAACCAGTCCTCACCATCAAGATATCCTCCTGCGTGTCCACCAGCTGATGAATGACCTTGAAGACCTGAAAACACCTGCGGACATACGCGCCATGTTGTGTCAGCGACCCACTTAACAAAAGACCCTCACCCCCATTGTCAACCTGCTTTTGTCTGCAGAAATACAGCTCATGTAGATCACACAGAGACAACATCTACTTAGCTTTTGCGGGACTGTTTCTACACAACTGAAGGAAATACATGAATGAACGAACTGATGGATTAACCGTTAATTAGACTTGAATGAGTTTAAACAACCCTGCTAGTTATTCCTGTTAAAATTGAACTACAAAGACAAACTTGTACGCACTCATCTAGTGTCCTCCGCTGGCCTTTTCCGATAGCAGTCATGCTGTGCTCAATGTTGAGATGTGGCTTTCGTTTGAGGAGTTTCTCGATGGTTTGAAAGCTCACAGATCCGTTCAGGTGAGCGTGAAGCTCCTGGTGGCAGCCAAAACGCTGACGTTAGCATGTAGCTATCCATCACAAACGTTAACCACAATTACTCTCTTTAAACTTTAACATTCTCCATCTTCTAAACGTTTTTTATTTGTCACGACATTGTTCACTTACCACTTTTGGCAGCTCCCGATAAAAGACATCCGCCTCATTATCCATCACAAAGTAAAAAAAAAACAAAAGCCTGAGCTAGTCCTCGAGCCCTGAGTTGTTTTCTGTCTGTCACATAACGCTGACAGACTGCCTGTGTTTTCAGTCTACATTTTCCTGTGACACCAGCATGTGCAACACAGAAGGAAGCCCCCCCCATCAAGGTTCCGCTACTTCCGCTGTGCTAACGGCGTACTTTTCTTTACGAACAACTATTAGTATTTTGACTATTTCCGCTGCGTAAGACTTAATTATTTCACTCTACAAATTTAGAAGAAAATGTGCTTTTTTGACTTGACTGTATTTATCTAATGACTAATTATTAATTTGGTTGTTGGTTATTTGATTAAATTATGAATTAAATTACTTTGTAGAACAGTCATTTTTGTACAAAACACATGGTAATATCATAATAATAATAACTTTATTTATATAGCACTTTTCAAAACACAGTTACAAAGTGCTTTACAATGAAAACAGAACAAAACATAAAATGCAAAAACAGAAACAAAACTGAAAGCCATAAAAACGAAGCACATTTTAACAACACAAATAAAGTAAAATTAACCAAAATGCCATAAAATATAATAAGTGATAAAGCAATTTTAAACAAGTGGGTTTTTATTAGTGATTTAAAAGATGAGACAGTTGGCAACCCTGATCTCTTCAGGCCGATCACTCCAAAGTCTCTGACTGGAAATCATAAGGAAATCTAAATACTTCTTCCACTACTGATATTTTATGATATTACTGTATTTTGTATAAAAATCACTGTTCTGCAAAGTAACCTAATTAATAATTTAACCAAATAACCAACAACTAAATGAATAATAATACCACATTATAATAAAAAAATATCCCATGACACAGTACACATTATGCTAACTACACATTATGCAGAACATTGTGTGTATATATATATATACAATGTATGCAGTTATATGCAGTTATATTATACACACACACACACGCACACACACACACACACATATATATATATATATATATATATATATATATATATATATATATGTGTGTGTATGTGTATATCCCATGACACAGTACACATTATGCTAACTTCATATTACGCAGAATATTGTATATATATATATATATACAATGTATGCAGTTCTATGATATATATATCATAGAACTGCATACATTCAATGTGGCGCAAATTTCAACTACTTCAACTACCTGTGTACTTGGGTACTTGAGTACAATAATGCTTCATAGTTTATAAGATAATGTGTTTTGTTTATATCTTTATCACAAAAATGACTAGAGTAAACTCACTTTATATTACAATACACTAATAGGCACAGATGGTGTTTAAACAACTATTTACTACTACAATATTAAATAGCAAAAACTTTAACTTAAACGTTGATAAATAAAGCATGTTTTAAAAAATTGCTACTGCAAAACTATTTTCAAAAGATATTCTTTTTTATTGTTGAAAACGGCAGCACAGTCAATTTATTAACATTCTCTTTTTCTCATAACATAGAAAATAACAGTTTGGTTAAATCAAATGATTCCCAGAATAAAACAGGTATTAATGTCAAATGAAAACCACTGTACATGGGACTGATGACTGAGTTGGATGGTGTTTTATATCAGTAGTAAAGATGACATTTGTCCAAATTTGTGCTTCCATTTTTGACTTTCAGAGGGATTCAAAAGTAGACTTGTAACATATTTAAAATTACATAACATTGAAAAAAATAAAGCTGCATCATAGTCATTTTAACTTAGTCCTTTTAACAAATTCAACATTCAATAGTTCATGCAAAAATCGTGTACCTGGAAACTGTAAAAAAAAAATAATAATACAGCGGGTAATGATGTATACAAATTGAGTTCCTACTTTGAAGCATTTTCCTCTTTAAACAGATAAATGGATTCAGTCAACTTAATCAAATGATGTTATTGTCTACAAGTTCATAAAATGAAATTATGCCACCAGAACGACCGAAAAAAACAAGGCAAGGCACTGTGGCTCTGAGGCAGCACTGTGTTCTATAGAAAGACTCGTTGATATGACAGTTAATCATTCACTCTTGATAACAGAGCACAGGAAGACAAGTTGAACACAAGGCCCTTCTTAAACGAGCCACCAATCAAGAGTCACTGCAGTTTCAACAACCTGAGGTGAGAGATGACACTAAGAAATATAAATGTTGACAGTTTTAATTAACATATAATGAAAAAAAATGTTGTGAACTTTGCTAAGTAACACAGTTCATTTTTTTTTCCATCCCAGGCTATGGTCCCAATGTACAAAATGAAGGAAGACAAAAGTCACTTTTTGCGTCTGTTCTGTCAGATTTCTCATTGTTTTTTTCCCGTCCCTTGGGTGATATGTTGTAGCCACTCCTTCAACATTTGAAAGCTCGGTCGAGCAGCAGGATCCAGGTTCCAGCACTGTTTCATGATGTTGTACACCACTTCAGGACAGCCATCTGGACAGTCCATTTTGTATCCCTTCTCCACTCGTGGCACTACATCTTTTAATGGCTACAGAATGGAAAACAAAGAGTTGTTGGTACAAAGAGCGTTGACAACAAACGTGACATATTACAAATAACTAATGTGATCCCTGTGTTCTGTATCACACAAAGGACAATTTAAGGCAAGCAATGAGACTAGTCAAACACGTATTCAACACCAATTCTTGCAAAAAAAAAATAAAGTTTTCATTCTTAAACATCTCTGGGATAGAAAAGAGTCTAGACTGTAAATGCATCTCTTAAATAACTGCCGTAATTCCTCATTCATGTTTACTATTTGACTCTTATCATAGTGACACTGATACTTACAATTCTCGGGTAAGGCACACGGCCAAAAGAGTAAATCTCCCAAAGCAAAATACCATAGCTCCAAACATCTGATTTGGTGGAAAATTTCTATTGATTAAGAGAGAAAGACAAATGTCAACATTTCTTTCAACCTCTGGTGGGTAGAGCACACTACTCAACATGGTAACAGTCCGTAACAACAGTGCACCTTCTCTCTGAGGGCTTCTGGTGATGTCCACTTCACAGGCAGCTTAGCAGTGTCCTGAGTGGAAGAGGCCTCCTTGGTCAGACCAAAGTCACTGACTTTAGCGATGTTTTCTTCTGACACAAGAACGTTTCGGGCTGCTAAGTCTCTGTGGACAAAGTTATTGGTCTCCAAGTATGCCATGGCTTCACAGACGTCTCTGTACAGGTACAAGGAATGAAAGGTCAAAACCTGAGTTACATTTCTCTTTTAACTCTCAATCTTGTGCTCAGGTATGTGTGTGTATGTGTACCAATTTCCCGATGATACAGCAAAATATAGACAATCATACTGGAATACCGCAATGTATTTATCCTGAAGGCCTAACAAACTGGTTAAATGCATTTCCAACCTCGTAAAACAAAGCTGCAAGGCTGATTTTTTAATGTTTTGAAACACGCATCATTTACATCAGCTAACTGTTGTATTCTCTTTCATGGGTAAATTGCTGCCTTTTACAGTGTGTAACTGCCACCAAATGTTTTTGCAGATGTAAATGCCAGTTCTATTTAGAAATACATTAGGCAATTTCACATGAAGTCTCATGTACCAACTGATGAGCTGAGCCTGACTAAAATAAATGAATAAATAAATAAATAAAAGCAGGGGCCAAAATAACCTTATTAGCATAATGAATATTTTTAGATGTATGTAAATGTATGTAAAAAAATTGGGCACAGCATCTGCTCATGTTAGCCATTGTCCTGTAGGTTTATAAGACAACTGAACTGAGAATAATATTCTGTAAATTTCCTCTGGTCTTCTGTTGCTACATTCACTCCACCACATATTTGCATTTTTGTCACCAAAGTTTAGCGCCACATGTGCATGCCAGTTAAGCACAACATACAAACAAATTGAGCGCCCACTCATCAAAATGTTACTCCACAGCACATCAAATGGTCGAAAACTCCACAGTCTACCTTTAATAAGGTGTAATTGTAGATATTGTAGACAATTGCAGTCATACTCACAGTGCAAAATTAAGGAGAGCATCTCTACCAAGTACTGTCCGTCCTCTGGAACGTAGGTAATCAACCAAACAGCCCTGGAAACAAGCAAACAAAAGCAAACATGTGACATATGCGTTACACTATTCTGGGTAATGACAAATAATCAGACAGTCAGTCAGTCTGTCTGTCACCTACCTTGGCCATATACTCAGTAACTATATACAGACTCCCATTCTCCTCCACAATCACTCCAAGCAGCTGCACCAGGTTATCGTGCCGTAGTTGCCTGTGGGAGGAGAAGAGCATGCAGACGTGTTATTTTGTTTTTTTCCCCCAGTTTCTATTTATTCCAGTTTCTAAGAAACAGTGACAAAATATTACATTTTTCACTTACGTCATGACAGAAGCCTCTGCAATAAAGGCCTGTGCTGTAGCATCATTTTTTATGCACTTCACTGCTACTTTAGTCCCTCTATAGTCTCCCACCATGACATCTGGAATTGTTAACAAACAAAAACAATGTACTGTTAATGAGTCATCAGTGACACTGTATTTGTGTGATCCCGAGCTGACAGAAAAATAGACACAAATGTAGCAAGACAAACAGCAGGTTCTGTTAAGTCATTCAATGTTACTTATGCAAGAGATAATCAAAATTTAAAAAACTCATGTGTCACAGTTAGAATGTATTTGACCTGACAGTGAAATGTACTTTAGCTGAACTCTTAGCAAAATTTTCAATCTCTGTGCCTTTGAAGTTTGAAATGTTAAAGTTTACTTGACAAGGTTTAACAGAACAAAATCTGTACAGAAAAATTATACATTTGCACTGCATGTCTTGATGCTCAGTTTTACCTAACCTTGAATTTTAGCCACTTGTTAAATGATGGAAATACATGTTCATAACAAATATCTGATCTGTGCAACATGTGAGCACAGAAGTGAGTCTCTTTTATTATGCAGTATTAACTTATAAATGTGAACCTGAAGCTACTTGCCTCCAAACTCTCCTTTTCCAATAACCTGCTGTAGCTTGAGGTCCTTTCTGTTCATCGACCAGCCACCTGTTGGCCATTTAAAGAGGAAACAATATGCAGCTGAGATATAACAGGTCAATATATGCCTCTCATAAATAAAAAGATGTCTTTGCTTGAATTATAAAAGGACAAACAAACTGAGCCTTACTCCTGGAAAACTCATCTTGAGCAGCCACAGTCCCCTCCTCCACTTTTGGCTTGAGTAGTTTGGTGCACAGGCCATCTGCATCTTTGGTGTAGTGCTTGGTAAAAACAAAGCAGACCACAAAATTACTGAGAAGGTACAAAAGTGCAATTCTAAGAAGGTACAGCAACATTACCGACAGCAGTGAGCAATGCATCACAGTGACCAACAGAGGGCTGTATGATCAAATGAGAACAAACAGAATGGATTAGTGATAAGGTTTTGCCTTAAGTAGGTCATATTAAACTTACTCTTTCTCTGGTCTATTCTGCTCTGTAGAAAATATAGTATGTTGTTGTTTAAAATAAGCATTTCAGACAGGAAAGGGAGTCATCTTGAGAGTAAAAGGCTTAGTGTATTTTGAGGTTAGAACTCTGAACCTCAGCATACTGTTCACTCTTCCTCTTTGACACTTCCTGTTCATTATTTGTTCCAGGAACTATATGTGGTCTATGAGGTAGCACAGTGAGACGGGGATACATCCTGCATACAGTAGAATCTACTGTGTAGATGAACGCTCAATATAGCACCAGAGTGAACAACAGAAACATTTCTTTATAAAATTAAAGCTTATTTTATGCCATTACCTCAACCAGCTGCATGAGGTTCTCGAAATACCCCTCTTCATCAATAGTGAGCTTGCCATTGTGGTAGATGATGCGGTAGTGCTCCACCTTGCCATCACAGCTCACACACAGGGTGTAGTCACCGGGGAAGTTGGTGCTCTCTCGCACCAAGAACAGGCCTGTTTCTGGTGGGTAAAGCAACCGCTCCGCCTGATCTCGTGTTATCTTCCCGTGGAACCATCTGGGAGTGAAAACTTGACATCACTAGTCTGTACACCAAAATTAATCTTATCACTGTGAATTAAGCATCAGTTTGGAAATATAGCACAACAAATCTAAATATGATGAGAATGTATATATTTTAGAGGCCAAATGATCGAAATCCACTTGCATTAGTATGCATCAGTCATTACAGAGCGTATTACAAACGATTATTAGTTATTTTACTGTCCTAATTTACCCAGTTACACCTCGATTTTTATATCTTGCACTTCTTTTCTCTTTTTCTGTTTTTGTGCACTTTCTGTTTTGAAATATGCTCTATGAACAAAGAAAGTCACTATTATTACAAATTAATTTTATATTTCTATTACATTTTTGTCTCATGTTTGAAAATTAGCTCATGTCAGCAGAGACAGCAGTAATCTTAATAACTAACATCCCATTTCCAAGTTGTCCTGCTTGTCAAAAATCCTGGAATCACATATTCCTCTCCATGTCACTCTAACTTTGGGCCTATCATTGTACCATCTCAGCTTTTAGTTTCAAAGAACACCGTAACTCCATATTCATAGACTTATCAAACGGCTTTGATGCAATTATTCATTCCTTACTTTTACAAAGATCATCCTCTGTTGGCCTGTTATTAATTAATCACATCAACATCGGTGTGTAACAGCAGTGACGGCCTGATCTGAATTTCTGATGGTTACTAAGGGAATACCGCAGGGGTCCAATTTGGGTCCTGTCATGTTCACATCTTGTTGATGTTTTACATCAATAACATTTTAAATGATGGATGATCTCTTTCATGCATGATTGTCAAATACATCTTTATGTGTACAACACTATTTCATACTGTGTTGCCGATTTTATTCCTTTAGTCTTTGAGAAATTATAATCTCTCCTTGTTTAATACACGTCATAACGTTATTATTAAACTTAAATTGGCCTTTAATACAAATAAAACAAACATTGTTCTTGAGATCCAGATATATAGATTAGCCTACAATCATTTGCATATCCACTGTGACCAGTTTTATTATTACGAGCATCACAGAATATACAGTAAATTCATTTGCATCTGACACAGTGAGAAAGTTACATTTAGATGTCATACCGAAAACCTTTTTGAAAAGCTGAGGCAAAGGGGTTTTTTTTTTTCTCTACAGAAACAAAAGCAGCTTTCCTCTGAGTTGTAGGAGGAGAATTGTTAAACCAGTTTTCCTTTCAGGTCTGTATTACCGGGATATAATAAATGCCGCTGCCTCCACTCTGATCCACTTTGCCATTCTACTCTCAGATTTGTCACCGGTTTACAAATATCACAACAGCATTTTATATGAGGTCAGTTGTTTTTTGTGTCTGTTCTTTTGAACAGGATTTTTCAGTGTAATTCTAAACAAGGTGTTGCTGCACAAAAGAATGTATGCTCAGCCACGTTACTCTGTATGAATAAATAAATTAGTAAATTAAGACATATGTTTATGAATATACATACTAAGTGATTATTTAGGGTCAACACTAGATAGACTTTTCTCAGGGTTGTTATGTCCTAATGGCTTCATTTTGTCATATTGTGTTTCATATTATATGTTTCTTTGTTTGTTTGTTTTTGACTGGTTGTTTTCTAGGTAGGGTTATTTTGATGAAATCATTCAAGACATCATTTTGGGAACAAGGGCTCTAGAAATAAACCTGTCATTCACACACATGCATATGCAATCATGCGGAAACCCGTCATGCGGACAAACATCGAGATTTTTGAGATTACTTCAGTCTGAGGTAGAAAGGAAACAACAGGAAACTGTGCAGAGTTCACGCAAAGCTGAGCTGGAAAGAGACACAAGTGCACTGCAATTACAACACGGTCTGACCCAACTGTGGCCGCCATTCACTTAACTACAGCATCACTGCCACGACAAATAGGCCATCTGCCTTCAGCAACCACATTGCCATGGGAAGAAGGCAAAGTCGAGTTATTTTAGCCATCGCTGCAGACATAGCAGAAAGCTGGCAGCCTTTGAGATATAGACACAGCAGATATATAAACCTAATCCTGTTTTCATTGAAAGTGAAAAATTACATCCAGCCTTGGTGCATCAGAACTAAATGAACAATAATAATCTGTATACTCACGGCATTAGACTCAGTTTGCCTCCAGACT
Source organism: Thunnus albacares (assembly GCF_914725855.1). Lineage (NCBI taxonomy): Eukaryota > Metazoa > Chordata > Actinopteri > Scombriformes > Scombridae > Thunnus > Thunnus albacares. The sequence goes on along the minus strand of NC_058112.1, from coordinate 21,510,265 downwards.
TCACACCCTCCCTTTTCTGAACATAGTTGGCTGGAATCGTTCCTTCACGACCTGCAGAATTTTTAGCTTTGTACCAGTTTGGATCCTGAAAAAGCAAAATGTCAGCAATAGCTAAAATGAATAAATATAAATATGAAAGTAGTACCATAACCACCTTCCCTGTGTTTTCATATCTACAGAAAATAAGTGTCATTATCAAATTCAAATATTGCATGAGAAATAAAAAAGAACAATAATGCAGCATATGACACATTACCTTTGTGACCACAATGATAGTCAACACATCTCCTTTGTTAAAGGGCAGGTCCTGTTCTGATGTGCCTTTGAAGTTGTACCTGGCCACACACTCTGTGCCCTGTGGCCATGGAGTCTACGGAAAAATGTGCAAATCACCAATTAGCAAACAAATTTTTAACAGATTACTCATCAGACATGTCTTGAATCATGTTGTGTATCTGGGTTTTAACATGCACAACTGGTTTTGCTCTAGAGGCCTATCTTACCTGGACCTCTGTCATGGTGAGGCGGTTCGATCCTCTCACAGGTGACGTTTTCTAGCTGCTAACATTAGAGCTGGTAAACACACACACGCATACCTACAGGAAGGACCAGAGTTGAGTCAGTAGGACGCCCCCGTTTCAGAGATATTCACTTAACCACAAGCAAATTCTCAGGAAGACAGTGAATTTGTTTTGCTGTGCAGGGTTGCAGGATAATTCATAGCAGGCAAGTCAGTTAATATCGGAACACCCTAAAGTAGCTTCAGATTAGACATTGTCAGTAAAAATGACTTGCTGATACAGAAAGCAGAAGTAACAAGTTTTCTTTCTTAAAAATCACACTTTCACAACTGAGGCTGAATGTTTCCATGACGCAGAGTAGTGCCATGTGCATAAGCAGCATGATATTCTAGGTGATTAATCTATAATATATATATATTTATAAAGTGAAGATAAACCTGATCAACTGAAGTACCTTGTATTTTATATGGAAACTCTGTGCATTTTGACCAAAAATGGAAACACACTGGTTTCTCCTGCTGAGGCCCAATGACTGGGCCTGTAGGAATCAAGATAGCTTTCTTCAACACTGGAATGCAAACTTGTGGTGAGATCTGACCAGGCCCGAGGGACTCATAAAGCCCAGTGTTTCTTTACGTCAATAAAGAAGCAACTGTGACAGTAACATTAGGCCTGAGTCACCAGTGGCAGTGTTTCCATGATACATACACAACAAATCAGGGTGGAGGCATAATAGTGAAATGATGACCTATGGATTAAGTCATGCTCAATGCACCCCCCCTCCACTCCCCACCGCCCCTTTCCCAAAACCCCACTTCCTCTCTTCCTGTATCAGTTCCCATGGAAAGGTGACAGGGCTCAATGGTCAGAGCTAAGGGAAAATCCTGCCTCTGATAGTTCTGTCACTTTACATGAGGTCACATCCTCTGACATGTCCATTATTATGCAGTCGACTTCCTGTACAAGTGCCCAGATTTAGAATAGTCCAGTATTAGGGTGAAAGAAAGAACAGACTAATATCACTCTCCGAACACTTCCTTCTGAAAGCATGTTTGCTGCCATTGCAGACAGAATCTGTCATGTCTCCTTGGTCACTCATTCAAATAAATAACCAACCTCTTCACATACACCAAATGTGAGACTAAAAAGTCTCATACGTCCAAGAGAGGACTGTCAACACTTAGTATGTCCCCTCTGGAGTACTGCAGCTGTCTCTCTGTACTGAGGGACCAAACTATTTGGACATATTTCCCATGACCCATCAACCCAGCAAGAACACCCCCATTTTGTGTCTGCTCATCCAGATTATTCACCTCTTTTCTGTAAGTTACGTTTGACATTTCACAACATGTAAAAAATCATGACAGGAAAACAAGATTAAGAGTCACATGCAAGTGGCTGTGTGAGGTTGTATTTAGGCAGAGTGCACATAATGATAATGCTAACATGCTGATATTAAGTAGGTATAATGTTTACCATGTTCACCATCTTAGCCTAGCATATTAGCATGCTAATACTGGCTAATTAGCACTAACCACAGCCGTGGCCGATAAAAACATTAGTTTTGCAGGTAGGTCATTAATCAAAGTACAGATGAATATTGATGATGGCGCCAGCCCAAGGGACCACCGAAGTGACAACAGTTCATCCTGAGGGGAACATGAAAGTCTGCAATAAATGTCACAGAAATCCATCAAACAGTTTTTGAGACATTTATAAAGGTGTAGAGCTAGAGGAAAAATTAGGAGATCACCACAATCATTAGGTTTCATCTTTTGGGGACCATGAATGTCTGTACGAAATTTAATGGCAAACCATCCAATAGTTGTTTAAATTTTTCAGTCTGGAGTAAAGCAGTGGACTGATCGACAGACCGCCATTGCCGTCCTCAGAGCCATGCAGCCACATGGCTAAAAACTCATCTTATCTTATCAAAATTTGATCCATCTCCGATTGAGTTATAACTTGAAGCAGGAAACCATGTTCATGATAATCTGAAAATAGCAAAGCTATCAGAATTAGTTAACTGCAACAGAATATGTCTGGGCAAAGTCCTTGGCGAAGTAGTGAGTGATCTCATCAAGAGAGGAATGGATCAACAGGATCAAGGCTGACACACAACAGCCCATTTTAATTCACCACTTTTGAGACAGTGAATGCACCCCGGCAGTGGGCCACCAGCAGCCGACTGAATGGGACAGAACTCAATCTGTCATGGTGTCACATTGCCATTTCCAGAGCGCTCTACATGGAACCACAGCTTGCTCTTTTCAGGAAGACGACAAAGATGTCATTGTGAGCCGCTCAAGTTTCTACTGACCCCTGCCTCATTGAGAAGTCCATCATCATCAGTCTGTCCAGCCAGCAGCTTTAAGGTCAGCAATGCTTCAATTTTGCCCTATCTGAATCTCTCTAAGATTTCATTCTTCGGTCAAATTAACTTGTAGCTGCTGCTCTTTATCACACTGAATTCTGCTTTAAACACAGACAAAAAATAACCTCATATAAACCCAAAATTAACACAACACACAGCGAGTGCAAGCAGTGAATTAGTACATTCGATTTAGAGACGTCTGCAGCAGGAGAAGCAATGCATGACACAAACTACTGAAAGCAACAGGAAACCAGCAAACTGCACCTGAATGGAGTCAGGGATGAGCACAAACTCTTAGGCCAAATAAGTTGAGGTATAACATCATCCTAACATGGCTAATATAACTATTGCAGTACATTTTTGCATATTATTGGCATCCATTACAATCCCATTGTTCAAACCAAACCGGTTGATCAACATTTGACTCTTGTCTTATGCAAGTCAGTCGTAGCCTGAACTGTACAAATCAGTGTAGCCTGACTGCACAAAGCAAGACAGGACAGGAATGTTGAAATATCTTCTTTGGCCTTGTCTAAATCTGCCACTCCCTCGTCTATCTGCAGACAAAATCTGAGGTGAACATAGATCAAGCAAGGTGTTACAAAAGCTACTATAATACAGTGAAATGAGGAGGGTTGGAGGTCCTGTGGGCAAATTTGCAGTCACTGAAAACACCATCATGCACTAGTCTTTCGAATGTTACTTTAAAAAAGACAACCTAATCTCCAAAGAGATATCCTGTGCTGACAATGTCACAGTGAGCATCATGTTTGTGTTATTAAAGCTCTGCGCTCCTGTATCCCTCCTCTATGTGCAGCAGGGGGGCCGAGGTAATCTCATCCTGACCCTCCAGCCTCAGGATGCTCTGCGGCTGCTTTGATGATGCAGCCGTGTTATCATCACTATTACAGCAGCAGGGTGGAGAGAGAAGGACACGATGTCCATATCCACTGTTCTTTCATCTGACAGGTACACAAATGGACACACTGGTGTCAGTAGTGAGAAATGTACAGAAAGAAAAAGAGTGCATACCAATAGTTCACCCAGCTGAGCCTGTAAGCCTGCAGATGTTCTTGAGGAACCTCAGAAGAGGAAATCACCTCTGCCTCCGGGAGAACAGCTGGACTCTGGTGCAGCGGCACTGCTCACTGAAACAACTGTCTGTAGGGATCTAAGAGAGGAAGTAAGAATCCAGTGGTAGCCCTGCAGTACAAGCCATCATTGTATCATTTAATTGACTGACAGTGTTGCCTGTGAGGCTCTGCAATATAGGCATGAAAGGAAATTGCAGGGTATATGCCTAAAATAGCATCCTGTTTATTATAAATAAACACTGAATGTGACACTGTCAAACAAGGGGCTTCAGAGTAACAGCAAGAGAAAAGTCAATGATTGTTAGTCAGGGAAAACCCCACTTAATTTGGCATCAGAGTCAACTTTGCATTTTACTGCCATCCAAAGTTCAAAGAACGAAACAAAGGTCTTGAAACTTATGACATGTAAGGCAATAGATGATTTCACCAGCTTCACATGTCAATAAAAAGCCGTTGCAGAGCAAAGCTTCCAATGCCTGAGCAGTGGACAGACACTTCCTTGCTACGGTGCTATGCACACCATGCAGTGCAATGCTGCTTTGCTGATGCAGCCATGTATGACACATTACAGGGTAGCAGCTATGCTTGGTTGTGGTTTCTTGAGTTCTCTTCATCTTGTTTCACCAGCTCAATCAGTCGATACAGTCACACTCTAAAAAGAAGAAACCTTGGTGGGAAAAAGCTCTGTAGCTGTACCAGCACCAGACCGACTGCAGCGTTTCTCAGAAAGTTGCTGACCTTTGAGGGAAGTCTAGTTTTGGGGCATCACCCAAAACAGACCCAAGAGGTCCTCAGTTCCTCTCTCTCACAAATACTGTTTTGCTTTCTGTATGGCACTGACTTTTAGTGCATTGGTGGCTTTTTTTTTATTTTTTTTGATTAGTTGTTTCCTGAGAGTGACAGACTAAAAGAGGAAAGAAGCAATATCAAACTGAGGCATTAACCCACTGTGAGTTACACCTTTCTTTTAGTGCAGCCAACTTGTAAAAGCCAGTGACAGATTCAAATAACTGTTAAACATAGGCCACCACGTGCTGCCAGAGCAGCTTCAATGCACCTTGGCACTGATTCTACAAGTCTTTGAACTCTTCTGGAGTGATGAACACCAGTCTTCCAAAAGATATTCCCTCATTTGGTGTTTTGATGATGATGGTGGAGAGCGCTGTCTAACAAGTCGGTCCAAAATATCTTGTAGGTGTTCAATTAGGTTGAGATCTAGTGACTGTGAAAGCCATAGCATATGATTCACATAATTTTCATACTCATCAAACCATTCAGTGACCCCTTGTGCCCTTTGGATGGGGGCATTGTCATCCTGGAAGAGACCACTCCCATCTGGAGAGAAATGTTTCATCACAGGAAGGGGATCACTCAGAATAACTTTGTATTGATGTGCAGTGACCCTTCCCTCTAAGGGGACAAGCAGACCCAAACCATGCCAGCAAAATGCCCCCCAATAGTATAACAGAGCCATCAGATCCCCTTACTGTAGGGGTCAAGCATTCAGACCTGTACCAGTTCCTTTAATTTGTCACCTGTCTGTACATGATATCCATCTTGAGTAAGCAGATCATGATCATACCTTCATCTACCATGTTGTGACAGAGCGGTGAGGAGAGCTGCTTGATGCAGCTGCTGCAGGAGTCAGAGGAAGTGGCAGAAGCTTGAGGGAGGAGGATGTTAATAAGGCCACGTCTATATGAAATCTTTGTTTTGTTGTAAAGCACTTCAAGGTGCACTAACTGCAACCTCCAAAATCCCCAGTGTACTTTCTGATTAACTGAATTAATCGGAACATACCTGTCAGACTGCACATTTATATATATAAAGCACACGTTGATCGGCCTACAGGTTACATTTTAAGTACATAACAACCACAACAACTACTCGCACTAAACATCTTACCTGTTTGCAGGGAATTTAAAGCAATAACAGGTGATTCAGCTACTGCCCGACGTCCGTTTTCATCTGAGCGACGGCAGACAAAGTTCCATTCACGAAACAAATTAGCGACAGTTGATGTCGAAGCGGAAAACACATCAAGTCCGGATGAGGAAGTGAAATTTGTTTCAGGTGATCTGAAACTTCAACAGTCCAAAAGTACCTCAATAAAAACCAGTGTAAACTGATATCTGTGCGTCTCCTGTCAACCTTTACAAAGTAGCCTTATATAATGAGAAATAAAGTTTTCTACAAACTTATCAATGGAGTTTCGACGGTTCTTCTCTGGAAAAAGTAAAATGTAGCAAACTAACGCGATAATAAAACAGGTTAAAAACTACAGCGATGGTTTGTGAACGACTCAGATCACTTTGAGGATACTTCAGGCTGCCCCACTCCTTCCCCGTCTGAAACATTCAAGTTTTTGCCCCACCTTGATTTTGTACTGCACATGCGCGTTAATGATAAACTCGTATAACACTAAAAATAGGCTGCATCACTGGATCCACTTCGGTGAAGTTAGTGAAGGAATTTGATCATCAATGAGGCAATGTTTACAGAAGTTCAATACAAAAAAACAGTAGTGAAAGTTCTTTTTATTAATGTAATCTGTAGACATGACACATGAGGACTGCACAGTATTTTGCACAAGAACCTTGACAGTGAACTGTCCCAAAGTGAAACTTTAGTCCTGTCTAAACAAAACTTGCCACTAGCTATTGACACACAACCATAGCAGATCTGAGAGTTTAGAACATGTAAACTAATTTGATCAACCTGCTCTGAAATATTTTGTCTTTAGAACAGGTATGCGTTCATCACCTCGTGTTTTCTGACTGTTCACATTTTGTAGAGAAATAACACCATAAGGAAATAGTATTTAAGTACATAAAGCTGCCATTACAGCAGAATAAGGAAGAGCCACTGACAGTGTGGTTTCATGGCCCCCTGGCGGCCAAAGATAAACAAAACTCATTCTCCGTTCACATTCAGTAACACTGGCTGATGTTTCCGAGCCAGACTTGTCTCAACAGATGTGACATAACACATCAGGCCAGTGGAATGTTGGAAAAAGGACAAAACCTCTGTGCATGAAAGTAATTTTCACAGAATGAGCGCTTGAACTTTGTGCAGACTAGCAAGTGTGCACAGAGAAAGCACACAACAAATATAACATGACTGTTTTTAATCCTCCTGAGATGTTACACTTAACAAGTTCATGTGTGGAAAATAACACCACACCAAGCAACATATCACAAAGATTACTTGATTTGTAACCTCTACATGTATAGACTGCATAAATTCAGCCTTTTCTAAATTGCAATGACCTTAATAACACAAGATTCAACTCTGTATTAAGGAAATATTGATGTGCACAAGACGTATGTCCAATAAAAGGTCTATAAACACGATTGCTTCAGTTCTGGACACATATCAAATTTTCAATGTGGTTAAAGAACCAGCAAAAGGTTTGACCTTCGTTGTCAAAAATATCTGGCAGTAGAACCTCCATAAACTCCTCCATCAAGGCCTCAAAAAGCAGCACGAAACAATGAGCTCTTCTTTGTTTTTGGACATATTTCACAGTATGCTCTGCAACCATGGTCAATACCAGTAACGGTCAAATACATCAACAGGCATACTCTGTGAAATCAAAAGGGGGAAGGGGAAACTGAAAAGCAACTCTTTTTAAACAATTTCTCATCACAAACATCCAATCTAATTGGTTTACAGAGTGTACTCAGAGCAGGAAGTTGCATCTTGATCTTTTTTTTTCTGAGTTTAGATTCACTCAAAATGCACTTGTATCCCACATAAACATCATTTATCCTTTAGAAAACACTACTCGTTTTGTCAACCAACAAACCGTGGACATTCAAACCTGTAAGACTGAAATTCAATCGCTTGGTTTGAAACTTAAAGGGCCATTCTGGTGGTTTTGCATGTGTTAGCACATTTATTACTAATCACTTTGATTTCACACCGTAACTAACCATTTTGCAGACCATTCTACTTCTAGACATTATATTTTGTCAACCTTTCCAAGCATCCACTGGTTTCTATTCATTATTGTACAATATATATATATAAAAAAATCTATTGCCACACTCTTGAAACAAGCTTGAGTTGTGTAATATCAAGTGTGCATTAATGCTTGTCAGTGTAATGCAGTGCAGACATCTGAAGTCAAACTGTGCTTAATCTGTTTTACCAAGCAACAATAATACATCATTAGCAAAAACAGGAACTTGATATTTACTGTGAAGTATTACACAATATGACTTATGAGGTTTAGAGTCTGCTAATTAATTTTTTTACAGCACAGTAATAAATGGAAACCAATCATTGCAGAATTGTAGGACAATACGTAAAAATTTAAGCTGTACAGCCTGCAATTGAAAATGATCAGCACAAATGTTAAATATAAATGATTTTAAGTTAAGGAGCTGAAACTTGCAGACAAACTTGTATGGTCCTTTAACTGATACAACTGTACCAAAATTCTGTTTTTCTTCCTCATATCATAACTAAAAGGCAAGATGAGAGGTTTTACATGCTGTGTCATCTTATCAGAGCCCTTATCATCACTGCTTAATTTAACAAGAACAAACAAAACTGGCGATATCTGGATTCTCTCCAGTAGCTGCCCCAGTCAACACTGGTCTAGTCTGAAAACACAGCATTATTAATATAAATCACATCTTCCACATTTGCTTAGATGGAATTCCTCGTGAATATTACCATTTCAAAATATGAAAGCTATCCTAACAAAACATTAGACAACAGTAACTGAGTGCTGCAATGAATGGCATGCAATGAGCAAGGCCATTAGCAATAATAACTATGCAAGTTGGATTTCTGTTGTCTCATCCAGCTTAATGTAATAACAATGTATTCGCGTGTATTATATGGTGGATCCAGATGGCTTTGGATTGAGGTTAGATTACAGTGACATTCAAAAAATAGAGATTGTCCTATTCAATTTAACACCAAGTCATAATATTCCAGATGTATTTTTGAATAACGCGTCTTCTAAATATCTTATAATATCATGTAAACACAGTGGTATCTACATAATTACTCTCCTCAAACCTCTAATGGTGTTGACATTAGTTTTTTCACTAAAAACCTAGATTTGAAATCTTTTCCTATCCCATCCATATGCACTTAGTCCTTGTAAAACTAATGTACCAAACAATGGTCCTTCAGTATGAGGGAAAAGTCACATTCTCATGTTGATGAGTTAGAAACTTAATGGATAAGCTGTAAAACAGTTGAAGCTTTCGAATGTAAGGCGCCAAAACCCAAATGGTCACGGACGGTGAAAGATTAAATCTGTCACGTTGACCATTAGTCCCATCATGCAGAATGCAAGGGGATGACAAATTTGCACCCAAAAGGAGAAAGGTACTTAATTCCCACTTCCTGGAACACCTGGCGAGGGATACCTATGTCACACAGGTAAACCCTGCCAGCCCCCTCTGCCAGGGGAAGAGGGAGGCAAAGAGAGAGGGACCACTTGGCCTCGACTGCCTGCCCCTGTCCAATTACAGGAGGGTCTATGCTGAGCACTGGTGCTCGGTTCTGGTTTGCCCAGTCTGCAGCTGCTCGGTACCAAGGCTGATCCATCAGGAATGTGTTCTCATGGCAGTCCAGGCAGTTAATGATTAGGTCCACTGGGGTGTCTGGAAGGTCTGTGGAGTCAGAAAGAAAAAAATTATACTATCTCAAACTAATTCCTGACCACCTCGAATGCAGACATGTCAAAATTCAGAAATTGCTATGTCCTGTTCCAAAAACAGGATAATCATAATCACAACCTAAAGTAAAATATTAAGTTCAAAATATGCTCACCTTTGATACTTGACACCTGTTTGCCCCCAGTCTTGTTAAAGAGTGTGAGCTCGCTGGTGACTGAGTCGAGCATCTTGACAAAATTGGGTAGAAACAGGATGACCTCCACTTCATGATTGGCCAGGTGACGACCACAGCTGATGCCCTGAGCCCCCTGAACGTGAGGGCCACACAACAGCGCCACTGTGGGACGCTGGTGTAAATTTTTTGGAGTGAATCTGGAAGAAACATGACAAAAAGAAAATAAGATGATACACCTTGTTTTTATTTTCTGAATTTAATTCTCTCTAAGCAATCAATTCATGTTTGGCAAACAATAAGGCTCACCAGTATGGAGACCCAAAAACTTGATTATTAAATAAATGAATAGGTAGATAATCATATTGATAAATACAGACAAAATATGTACCATAACCATAGAATTGTGAAATATTACAATATCTTTTACGAACTGAGCTCAATATTATGAAATGTTATTTCATCTTGCTTCTTTTGTGATCATTTATTGATCGTTATTACATGAACGTTTGGGCTCCCGAAGCCACCAGACAACCTTTCTGCGCATCTGATGTTAGACAAGGATGTCTCTGATATTGAAATCATTTTATTTACCTGTGCTCAAACACTTAATTTTCTGTCAACAGATTAATCAATTGTTTCAACTCTACTGGTAACTTAATGTCATTTAGATATTTTACCAATTATTTATATTGGTGCCAAAACCACTACATGCTTACCTGTTGGGCCCACCCAGCAATGTTAGTGCCATCTGACTGGCACACACTCCTGTCATCTCAAGTCTCCGCTCCAGAGAGAGGCCATAACGCTCTGCGACCGACAACAGTCGCTTGTGTAATTCATAGGATATGCTGGGCACAACAAGTCCAGAGTCTGAATGGAATAAAATAAATATGTTTATTATAGTTTACATCTATTCACTTGTCCTCATTACAACTTATTTCACTGTTTAACAACATAACACACTTACCAGTGCAGTATTCTTTGGCCCCTGGCTGCGGTACAGTGATCTGTCTGTACACAATTGGTTTGGCCTCCAGGATGTTTTCATCGTGACGGTACCGTGAAGGTGGCTGCTCTTGTGGAGTACCACGTGACCTGGCACCATTACGGCGCTCTGATGTGTCGATCTCTGAGAAAACTGCTGCTTTGTCAAAAAGAGCCAAGTTTCCTTCAAAATCAAAGTCTGTATCCAGGCCATCATCCATACCATCCCCAAAACACTCATCGTCTCTGTGCTTCATTTGGCTGCCACCGTTCTTCACTCCATTCTTTTTTGGTGTGGCTTGGTTTGCCCCTCGACTACTGGATGACCCTGATAGGAAAGTAAACACATTGTTAATCTGTACTCCACAACAGTCAGAGAAAACTATATTTGTTCAGATTTTTAATAAACTGAGCTTACATGAGTTATGTCTTCGACGAAATCCTTTAGGCTGACCGGGAACATCCAGGTGACGGTCTCCGTAACTTTTGGAGCAGTGCTGAGGAGAGTTTACTTTCTCCAAGGACCTGGGGTCGCCCTTTGGGACTGCAACTGGATTGCTGCTTACTTTTGTAGATGCCAAAGAGCTATTCCTCGTGTTGCCATTTCTGATATCTAAAATCTTTAGCTCCTTTATGTCAATGGCACTGCAGCAAAAAAAGGTTAAAATGTATCTTTAGTAACAGAAATGAACGGTATCTGTCAGTCAGCAAAATATGACAAAAAGTAACAGTCAGGGGGTAAAACGTTTGTCATAGTTTTACCTGAATGTGACCTCGGGAACAGGGCACTTGACTCCATTATGGAAAGGTTGTCTGAGAGAGATGGTTTGGCTGCACTGGTCCACAGATGACACCTCTCCTTGATAGACGCCCAGTGTTGGTCCACAGTTAATTGACACCAAACTACCCAACCAATCCGCAGCCATGTCTGCACGAGATACAATACAAACATTTGTGAATTGTTAGATAATATACTGATGATATGTTACGTCACAGTTTAAACCACCGACTTTCTATTAAACGAAATGCGTACTTTTCAACTGTAAGTTACGACATTAGAAATATTAACTACTCGGTGTTAGCACAGCTATGCTAACTGACTAGCGTTAGCGTCGGCCTGTTATCTAGCTAAGTTACAATCTTGCGTTAATTTAAGAAGTACCGACTGTATTTGATTAAAGAGATGATGTTTAAGTTCCGTACCTTTTCAGGACTAATACGGGAACAATGTTTTCAAGAACCTTAAAAGTGCTAGCTTCTTAGCTTTCTTAGCTTCTTGAATGGTTCAAAGCTGCGGGTGCTGCTGTTAGCTTCTGGATTACCACTTCCGGCTTCCGGTTTAAGGCATATTACAAAATTAGAGTTTTAAATGTTTATTTACATGTGACATCTGACAAACTGTTTCCACATACACGAGCTTCTGTTTTTGTTTTGTTTTGCTCTATTTCTTATGCGTAGTCATACGGTATTAACACTATAATCAGTGGTATTCAGATCCTACTCCAACACAAGTAAAAGCCCTGAATTCAAAATGCTACTTAGGAAAAGTACAGAAGTATTATCAGGAAAATGTACTTAAAGTATCACAAGTAAAAGTACTCATTATGCAGACTGGCTTCATTTAGAGTGTTATATTATTATGGTATACTGTTTGTTTTTATCACTTACAAGTACATATAAGAGTATTTTAATGTTGTAGTTCATCAATATGGAGCCAATTGTAGATACTTTTAGATAGCTTACTAGTAATAGTACTGCATCATATTATATAAGGGTATCATGTTTTTTATTATAATTTTTTACTACTAATAATAATACACTTTATTTATATAGCACCTTTCACACACTAATGCAGCTCAAAGAGCATAACGAATTTAAAAAAATGTATTAAATGTATTGAAATGTATTTTTTATGTAAAATCTTAATCTGAAAAGTAATTTGTAAATATAAGTGGTAAATAAATGTAGAAGAGTAAAATTTGTACTTAAGTACAGAATTTGAGTAAAAATACTTAGTACATTCTACCACTGACTGTAATGCCCACTGTACCTACAAACTGAATATATTTATTTTAGTCTAAAACACAAAATGTGCAATACATTTAATTCATTACTGTATATTTGAACAGGCTGTACTGTATATATATAAAGTAACTTTTTTTTTACCATTCAATATTTATTTCGGCACTCTGTGCACTCTCTACATCTTTGCACTATTTGTATCCTGTTTACAGTTCACAGAAACAGAGAAACACAGAAAGTTTCACTTGCTCATAGACATTCCTTGTATATCACTCTTAAGATTTTTGTGTTGTGTTGTGTGTAAATACATTGAGAGCCACTAAACCGGAATTATTCCTTGTATGCGTAAACATACTTACACATACAGTAAAGATGATTCTGATGTAATTCTTACTGTATGGCAGTTATGAGCATTAATTGGGATGTGGAATATATTTGAAAGAGAGCAGTTCTTCTGAATAATGGTCTGACAGGCATATGCAAAGAAATAACTTTGGATTTAGTCAGAAGGATGCAGTATTTCACACTGAGCTGCATAGTATTAGCGTTCTTCTATAACCATGATATTATCTCACAACTGATCACATGGCCTATGTCTGATACGAAAATAAATTCCTATAAAAAACATCTATAAGAACATAATCATAAAGCATTTTTTCTCTCCCTGTGCCCAAAGGCAATCATAATCAATCAGGTCAAATTCACTGTCATACATAATTAATCAGAGTGGGGCTGTGTCTATTCTAATTATTCTTTGGGAGATATTCTTAACAACTCGTGTCAACAGCCAGTCAGCAGACTGAGAGTGAGTTCATGTGGAGACTATGAACTGTGACACACCCACCCAACAGCGTCATGTGTACATTGGTTACCATGGATACTCAGCTCAAGGGCTGTACTCCGAAAAGCTTGCAATCAAAGCTTTGAGGCTTATGAGAAAGAACAAGTGAGCATTGTCAGTGGACAGGAGAGGGTCTCTGCAGCAAGGTACCGTAAGAGAAAGTGTCATTCAATGCAGACTCAACACTTTTATTCTGAACATGTGTTGTGTTTCTTTTCTTAGCTCTTACCATGTTACATTTCAACCAGACATACTTGTATTTTGATAGGGAAAATTATGAGAATTATATAAAGACACGTGGAATAAAATCAATACATTTGTGGATTATAAACACGCTGTAATAACCATGCAGTGTTTCAACTAGTTGTTGACTATCAAGCAAGCAGTGGAAAAAACAAGACACATGTTCTAAGAATAGTCCCATTGCTCAAGCTGCCACCTTTGTGTGAAAATCTATCCCTGTCACTTGGGTAGACGTAGGGAGATGAGGAGTGTAGTCTCTCCCTTACAAAGGGATGTGATTGCTCAGATTTAGGAAGACTCTCTAAGATGTTTAGACCCACGTGCAGGAGTTCAAGTCCATTTTCTCTCACGGATCTCGATATGTGGGACACCAAATCTCGCTTCACAGCCCAGGTAGGACCCAGTTATGCTCTTATTTTGTGGTAGAACAGTTAGAACAAAGTGTAGTTTTTTTAAAAAATGTTGTGATTTCCCTTCTTAGTCCTCAGCATGGTGTGGTATGGCAGCTGTTTCTGGATCAGGGTTTCTGTCCAAAGTCAACACAAGGTGAGGGGTGAATTATACAATTTTGAAACATCACAGAGACCGGCTGATATAATATTTCTGAAATCAGTGCGGTTTAATAAATGTTGTCTGGTTGTGTTTTAGCACATCTGGCAGCACTAGTGGCTTCAGACAGAATGGTCCAGGTATGAGGAGATGGCAGTCTCTGTCCTATCTGGCACCTGAGGGTGCTCCACGGTCTTTTCTAGGGGCTGAATTGCGGGCTGCTCAAGGTGAAAGTAGCTATAGACAATCAGAGCTGATGGAATGGATGCGGGATGTTTATGAGCGTCTGGACACCCAGCTGGACCTGCTGAGGTCAAGAGACGCACAGTTGAACTATAACATAAGTACTGCACAGCTGCTTGACATGAAACATAAGGTGAGGGAGTTTAAAGAGTTAAAAGGTTTAAAAATCGATGGAAACAAATTATCTACATTTTTTGCTTTGAGTTTTTGCATTTGTTCCTCTCTTCTTGCCTCTGGATATTTTGGTTTTGACATGTTGTTTTACAGCTATAGAAGATTGAACAGTGTTGAGTTGTGTTTTAGTGGTACACAGCCTCCTCTCATCCTGCACTCATGTGTTACAGCAGCAGGCAGAGGCGATGAGCGCTCTTGAGCAGGAGAATGAGGCAGCTGAATTATCCCCCTTTGAAAAGAGCTGGCAGCGTAGAGAGCTCCGTAAAAAGTAAGTGCAGCCAAAGACATGTAAAAGGAAAATTGAATGACATAGAAATGACTGAATATCTCATGTAAAGTTCACTCTCAAGGGTCCAACAGATGGAAAAGGACCTGCTGCAGATGAGGTCTACCTTGAACAGAGGAAGCCATGTTCAATCTGTTTCTCCTGAAAAAACTTCTGTCTCGCTAAGTACATTACCAATGAATCAAGAAGACTTAAACATACAGGTGTGTAAGCTTTATGTGTCATGAAAGTAGATTTGTGTTGTAATAAAAAATGCATTATTTTGTACATTCTTACCACTTACTGCTTTTATCCATGGCTTTAAATTAGGAGAAGCAGAAGTCTGACACAGAGCTGTGCAAGCTGAGAGCAGCTCTGAGAGAGTCTGAGGCAAGAGCAAAGACACAAGAAGAAGAGCGAAACAATGCACTCCAGAAACTCCAGACCTCTACAGAGGTCAGTTTAAAAGCTAAAATGACAAACCCACACTGCAGTCATCTGTTGCCCAGTCCTTTTTAAAATTTTGTTCCATATTTTTTTCTGTGCTCCTATAGGTGCAGAGGACACTGCTGAATCAAATGGAGGAGATGATTCAGAGGCTTAACAACACTATGCAGAACCACTCTGATGTACAAGAACAGTTGAGTGAAGCCAACAACAAGATCAGCCAAGCATGTCTGGTCAGTTTCCTGTCTCATATTCAATATTAATTCATGCGATATGGTAGAATTTTACAAAGGAAATTTGTTTTCTAATTCTGTTCAGGAAAAAGCCATCTTGTCTACTCAAGTGCTAAAGCTGGAGGACAATATAAAAGAACTGAAAGCCAGTTTCTCAGGGGCTCTGTCTGACAAAGAACACTTGATCCAGGTATCATATCTTTATTAATTTAATCTACAATAACTGAGATTTCTAAGATCAAAATCTAATACTTTAGGATTGTGTCAAGGTTATTTTGCCTGTATCTCATGTAGGAGGAGAAAGCAGATCTGCAGCAGAGGGAAAAGATCCAACAAGGCTCAGAGAGTTGTGAGCTCCATGTTCATCAGGCTGATTCTCACAACAGCAAACAGGAAAATGTCCTGATGAAGGCTCTCAGAGAGGTTAAATCTTTGAGTGGAGGTGGTTTTGTTGAGTTTTGTCATTGCTGAATTTTTTAAATTAATTTATCCTTGTTATGTCTTTACACCAGGTAAATGAAAAGCTTACATGTGAGCTTGAAATGGTCAAACAGAGACTGGAGATGTCACAGTCCCAGCTACAGGAGCTAACATCAGAAAAGGTCATGAACACAAAACAGATCGCAGATCTGAAGGCAGAACGCTCTCAGCTGATCACAGAAAAAGAGGAGCTTCTCATCAAAATTAATGATGGACACAGAGATCTAACAGATTTGAAGGAAAAGTGCCATCAGCTTGGGTGAGATAGTGAACAAGCACTCTTTTTCAGCATTTTTAGACCGTCCTTCTGTAAAACAGTAGTAGCATCCTCTCTTTACTGAAACCTTGCTTCAATTTCTCCAGGGAATCGTTGGAAGCTTTAGAATTAGAAAAACAGAAACTGCAGGATAGTTGTCTGTCTTTGGAGGATGAGGTCCTTGCGAAGGAGGAGAAGCTCCACCAGCAGGAGGACGAATATCAGAGGCAAGATGCAGCGAGGGTCCAGAAAATCGAGGAGCTGAGAGCTGTGGCCTCAAACTGGACTGAGAAATGGCAAAAGGTGGCTTTAACCCTGCAGTCCACACAGGAGGAGATAGAAGAGCTTAAGAAGAACAACTCCAGAAATAAAGTAAGACCATGTCTTTACTCTACAGCTGTGTATTCAGCTACATCTAAATGTATTCATTTCAGCTCCAAGTGCAAAACAGATGACAACTGAGATTGAAAAAGTTAAGAAAGAGGGCCAGAGAGACAAGTGATACCATATATTGTAAACCACCAAATCCAAACTAACTGATTGCTGCCTAAATGAACCACTTTTTTTCTGATAAAACATATTTTCCTACTCAGAGAAGAAGTACTAGTACTAGTACTTAAGCATAGTTTCCTAAGATTAGGGCACTGAGATGATCTTATTGTTAAAGATGTACAGCGCCAGTCAAAAGTTTTGACATCACTTCCAATTCACTTGAATGAAAAAGTGAATCCAAACTTTTGACTGGTACTATAGTAGATAAATATGGGTTGTTCAACGATATGTTTTTTTTAAACAGAATGAATCTGACTTATTGCTAAGGGTTGAGCTTGAAGCATGCAAACAGGAACTGGAGCTGGAAAGGACCAGGGGTCAGGCGCTGTTTCAGGATAAAGGTAAAGGTGAATACACTTCTTCTCAGGCTTTTTTTCCACCCTTCAGCAATCTGTGGCAACTGTGAAATATTTAACAAGATTACCGACCATGTACAGCAGGCATCCATTGCAAGACAATTTGTCTAGTTTTAAACTCAATCACAGGGGGCGTAACACTGCTCTGACCTTGTATTTTCAGGGGGTGAAGCTGTGCAAACTCAGGACAAGGGCACAGTGACAGAGTGAGTGGATTTTGATGAGATTTTCATCACGCACCGTCAGCAAATGCTCAAAATTGAATTCCGTGATCTATCTCTTCATCTGGCTCTCTATTGTTTTAGCCTCAACATATCATCACAGACTGAATCCTCTTTGTTATGGAACCCACCATCCGTCTCCAGCAGTCAAAACAAAAGCGCTCAGGTTAGAAATTGTTCTATGATCCTCCTCCCCTGAGCTTAATTTTGTCACGTTTTGTTGAAAGCAGCTTAGAGTAAAGGAAAATAAAGTCTGTAACGATGGATTTATATATGTTTACATTGATGTATTTTTATGTGATCACATATTAACAGTAAATCCAAGTAAATAGAGTCTAGAAATAAATTTCATGATTAACAGATGTGTCTACAAAGCAGTGAGGCTCAAAGGCTGAAGCAGAAACTGGCAGACAGAGAGAAGAATAACTGATGGAAAAGTAAGATTTTTTCATCTAACTGGCTGATTGTTTCAAGATTAGGAAACTCTGAAGAGTTTAGAAAGGCTGAGAGGGACAGAAAAAACTGAGGGCCAAATCAATACTTCTGCTCTGGAGCTCAAGGTGCAGTTACATCATCTTCAGCAGGTGTGTTAAGAGGGGAATTAACCAGCACATCTCACCTCTTTTTATCCTCTTTTTTTTGTCATGACAGGAGATGAAAAAGGCTTCTGGAGACAATCAAGATGAAGGGGGCTTGACCTCTGACACACTGAGGGCCCAGCTAGAAGGTATGAACTTGCTTTTAAAAAAACTACCAGATAATGTGTTGATTTTACTCACCGGTTAAGCTCTGAAACTACTTCCTCCATATGGTCTCAGAGAGCAGGAGGAAGGCAAACCACCTGGAACAGGAGAAAACACTGGCAGTCCAGAGGCTTCAAACACTAAGGCAGCTTTACCCGGTAAAGTTCATAAAAAGGACACTTCTAAAGATGGCCTCCTATGGTGGAGGACATAATAACTGACAGACTCCTTGTCCACAGGCTAAAGATGAGAACTCATCTGTTGATGGCAGGAAGTATAAAACTGTCTCCCCAGTTAATGTAGAAGTGGACCAACAGAGGAGGATGGTCACTGAGCAGGTAAAAACATGATTTCAGCTATTTTTTTAATCTTTTGTAAATGACAAAACAAAATCATCATAAAGGAAATTCTTTGTCCTACCACAAATATCTTACAATTTTTAGTTAAAGAGTCTTTTTAAGGAGCGAGAGGCAAAGGAGATTGCTCAGACTGGAGCCAGGCCACTCCAAGACTGGACTCCATCTTCTAATAATATCAAGGTTAGAAGCAAATCAGAACTGAAAAAAATATGAGAATTGTGATCACCAAACAGTGACAGCTATGAAATGGATTATACTAAAAGCTGTGTTTTTTTCATTCAGAGTGCAGTGGAGAGGAGGAGCTGGCATCAGGGCTCTGGTTTGATGCCGGTGTTTGAAGAGGACGAAGAGAGCGACGACTGGTCAGGAAGGGAGGAGGGAGAGCCAGCAGAAGAAGCACAAACTGAGACAAACATCCACAGCCAGAGCCTCCAGGTTGTAAACGCTTTAATTAGAGTGAAATGGAGTTGGCCTAATGGAAAAGCGAGAATTACAATCACCCATAACAGCCAGTGTATACATGCATATGTCTAATGTGTTCATATATCCTATTGAGCCTTCAAACACCAAACCTCTACCAGCACACTCATTACAGATCCACCTAAATGACTACAACATCAACATAAAGCCTCCAGCCACTGCACCACTCAAAAGATCATCTATGTTTGTCTGACTGCAAGATGATGTTTCATAAATGATGTATTATCATCTGCAAGAAGTGCAAATTAATATCATTAATGGCATGATGGTGGGACACAGATTATATCATGATATTAAAGGAGCTCACACCACATTCACTCATTACATAGACATACACACATATGTGCAGACACCACTAATCCCAGTTTCTGCTTTAATCAAAGAGCATACAGTAAAGGGGAGGGGAGTGGGCCTCGCTGCATGATCACTTTTCACGTTCTCTGTGAAACATAGTTCAACTATAATCTCACATATGACTCTTTCTACTCTGAAAATAATCGGATTTGAAGCTGAGGAGTGAACCGCTCAGCTGGAACACATCTGACTCAACCATAAGAGGATAGGAAAGAGATATAGTATGTCGCTGTCTTATAGTGAAGGCCTGTGGCTGCCA
Organism: Thunnus albacares; assembly: GCF_914725855.1. Classification (NCBI taxonomy): domain Eukaryota; kingdom Metazoa; phylum Chordata; class Actinopteri; order Scombriformes; family Scombridae; genus Thunnus; species Thunnus albacares. Next base: position 21,490,398 of record NC_058112.1, on the reverse strand, counting down.
TGATGTGATAACAGTTAGTGACATCCAGACAAAATATGAAAAAGTCTGTTTCAAAGTCATTACAAATTCTGAGAGGTACGAAGAGCTGATACGTATGAAATTACACTGAAACAATTAAAGAAATCACAAATTCAAAGTCTTCTAAAAACTACAGACAAAAAGGTCAAACAGAACGTTATACTTCACGGTCAAATCTTGCACTTCTTCTATGGCTACTATTAAAAATTATAAATGTGAAAATGGACACAAATATACATAAGGAAGCATTCAATAAACTAAAAACACAAATATGTCCAACAGAGACTTACAGCACACAGAAAGGTGTGCAATATGAAGATGAATTGAGAGATCTGAAACCATTCTTTCCTCTACCAGATGTCAGCTATGAGTGCAGAAATCAACAATCTGAAGACAAAAAATGACAATCTTCTGCAAGGTGAAACTGTGCATGAGTCAATGTAATCAGTAGTATAGATGTGTGTTGTAATGTGTGCTGTGTTTATAGTTTAGAGCCTTTGAGAAGACTACGGGATTCATTTCTTTATCTTAGTCAGGGAGATATCCACAAATGCCACATTTACGTGCCTAACTGGACTTTTTTTTTTAAACTATTTTTGTTAAGACGGATAATCTCTTTTAGTGGATAAGTCCCTGATTTGGATTTATTTGCCTTCCTTATCTACCTTTGCTTTCCATCCTCTGCATGTGTAGACTACTAAATACAGTACCAGTCTAACGTTTTGACACACTTTCTCATTGAAGGGAATGGGAAGATGTGTCCAAACCTTGTGACTGGTACTGTAGATTTGACATTTTGAAATATTTATGTTGTTCTAATTATTTCCCCCTTTTTCTTCTTTTGATTCAGCCATAAGGCTCACGCAGCCAATCCGTGACTTTCCAGCTACTGCCGAAAAAGATTCAGACAAGTCCTCTGATGTTGGAGTGCCAAGCCTATCTCACTTTTCAGATGAGATTAACCTGCAGCGGAGGTCACCTTTCCTCTATCCTGATGGAATATTCCTGGCTGAGCTTGTAGATATCTGTAGCCCTGATGAAGAAGGAGAGGATGAAGACTGAGCCTTTTGCCTTGAACAAAATAGTTGAGGCTTCTGCTATAAACAAGTCAGTACACTGACAGAGGGCTGCACCAGCCAGCTTTATGCCTAAGAAGAATCTAGCAGTTTTTTTAACTCAAATTTTTCCCAGTTTGGGATCAAAAAAAGTACATCTATTTTTTCTCTTATATTCTTGTACTGAACTATTTTATTTAATTTATTTTGTTGGGTTTATTTTTCTATAGATATATATTTACTATAGAGATATATGTATTTACTGTTCTCATGCAATGCCTGGATAACCTGCTGATGTGACACAAGAATTCCCCAATTTGGGATAAATAAAGTATCTATCTATCTATCTATCTATCTATCTATCTATCTATCTATCTATCTATCTATCTATCTATCTGTAATCTCTACGAGTTAAAAACAATCCTCAAAGATGGTGGATGAATGACGGATGCCCTTTCACCCTAAGTAAAAGGATTTTAATGTTTTTGCATGTCAGTTTAACAGAAAATGATGAAAAGTAAAATACAACAGCAACAGTTTGAACATTTTTACTGATGGTCATGTTAATAAAAGTCACCGAGCTATCTCAGGCAAAAGTGTTTTATTGAGGTGGCATGATTTGGTTCTTCATTTTTACATTCAGAACATCCCACAGCCAAAAAGTAGGTTTTAAACTTTGCTTAAGGAATATGTAACATAACAGATGTACAATAGAGCATATAAAGTACATTTGTGTGTATTACATGCTACTCAAACATCAACTGAATAACAGACTGTGTTATAGTTACAGAGAGGGACTGAATACTAGAACACCTCTCTAGTATTTCTGGATACTGACCGTATTGTTCTATTGTTGATGTTTAAATACATTGTTTTCTTCTGTTTGCTGGCAGAGAAACTGAATGGTTGAAAGTATTTCAGTTATATTTTCACTTGACTGGTTCTCCAAAATTATATGAGATCAGTTTGGACCTGCAAAGAAAATTCTAAGTAACATTTCACAAAAACATCTGTTAGCCTACAAACTCTGAACTTACACTGAACTCACATTGTTTAGCCTCACTAATTAGTCATTTGTGTGCTTATAATACTTTCCTACGGGAGAACTCACAGGTTTGATACATGGAAATAAGGCCTTTGTAGATATTTTGTTGCACAGATATCAGTTCATCAGAACTGCAGTCATTTTGATATACATAGCTAGTTATCAGCTGTGTGCACTGCATGGCAAAGGTGACCTACTGTATATTAACATATTTTGGATACCCAGTGAGTTCATACAGTACGTCTAATCCACTGGTCACAAAATAATCTTCCCAGTCTGTGACTGAGCTCTATTATAGAGGTTCTGGTTGAACCGTGTGCCAGCGTGTCTGCTCCACCTGCAGGCTGCACATGTCTCTCCAATGAGCTCGTCCTGCATCTGCAGCCCTTGCACCGATGAGGACTCGACCAAGAACTTTGCCCTCTGAAAGCACCTGATTCTGTCACATAAGAAAGGAAAAGGTTGAATTGTGCTATTTTACTCCACAAGACAAGTAAAATACAATTAAATTAGGCTACTCATGTCAGTTTACTGAATAAATGATAATTTGATTAAATTTTAATCTGTGATTTTAAGCTCCCAAAGCAATTTTACCTGCATGATTATGAACTCCAGCGTGAGGGGCAGGTGATGGATGTCTCCTGGAGGCAGGTCAAACAGGGAAGAAGTGTTCCACACAGTACATGGCCCACCTTTAGTTCCTCTGCTGCTGATCACAACCCCCTCATGGTGCAGATTGATCACCACCTGGTAATCTGTAAACAATACATAAACTTTGTAAAGTCCGGAAAAAATCTTTGGTGTGATAAAAACTGAAAGTCAAATGGACACTGGACAGCAGTGGCTCTCTCATTGTTTACATATGAACAAAATTAGAAACTACAGTTTATGGCAGGTGTCAATTACAATAGTCCTTCCCTTTAGTCCTTAATATAGTTTTTGGGGTTTTTTTTGTTTTCTGGATTAAGTCTTTGTAGTCACAGACAAGCATACGTTTTTACAATTTTCAATCAGGGATTCTTTTACTTATTTAGATCTAAAACACACTTATAAAAAGGTGGAAGTGTAGAAATTATACCACACAAGAACATTATTAGATGTGATTAAGTACAAAATAGAGGAAGAATACATAAAAGAAAGATTTTTTTCTTGTCTCCCTCCATTGCAATTCAACTCTGTCTACTCTACTCTGTCTAAATATCCATTACTAAGTACTTTCAAAATCTGATAGCGATGAAGATTATGTCCCCAAGTCAGGTTTATGTGACATATTGTACATGAAACAGATATCATAAAATCTAATGGCTCTGTGCACAGGATGTGCTTGTCTGCAATAAAAATAATTCCTAGACAGGCTAATGCAAACAAAGATTAGATTTGTCAGATCAGAGATCCAGAGGAGATTGGAACATTTTCCTGAGGATTGTGAATAGTGAAGGATTAAACCACAATGTCATTAAAAAAAAGGGATGATCTCCCGCTGTATTCCAGTCCTGTAAGACCTAATTTAATCCCCTAAACATTAAAAGCAAACATAGGGAATTATTTTACCTCTGCCCCTGAAATGCAAAGGTTAGTTCTGCCAATGCAGTTTACATAATGCCTCTATACATGATGTCCTTATAGGATTCCTAAATCAAATACAATTTTTATCAAATTCATGTAGCCAGATGTCATTAAACGCTGGGTTTACCTGCTACGGCTGGCGTGTGAATGAGGTTGTCGAGGTTATCTGCTCTGAGGACTGTGACTTTGATTTGATGGGCCAGAGTCTGATACTGAAGCGAAATGAAGATCTGTGGAGGACAGCTAAGCCCCTTACAGATCAGTGCATCCTGGGAGATCAGACTCTGCAGTCAAAGGGCAAAAGTTCAGAGAGCAGAGAGGGAGACTTCAATCAGGAGGAAATGTAGCAAGAGGCTTTTGCTTTGTATTGTAACATCACTTAAATTACCAGAGGAAAAAAAAACACTGTAATGATACTCACAACAGAGATCAAGCTCTCGTGTCCTTATGCAACATAGCAAAATAAAAATCTTACCCAAAAGACTTAATTTGGCTCCATTTCTTTGTCTCCTGCTTGTTTCAATAGATCATTTTAATTGGAAACATCCATGTAAAGTCTGCCTCCACTCAACTTGCTCAACTTAACTCTAAGTTTAAGATGTTTACATATGAGCATAATGTGTGACATCACAACTATTTTGGAGCCAATTGTGGTCAAATATGCAATTTACACAGGTGTGATGTGGAGACTTGAAGCCTCCAGCGCATTTTTTCAATGAGGAAGGAGAAAAGAAATGTATTTCAACTTTTCTGTGTGGAAAAAAACATATTTGACACAAATTATTATTCCAAACAGAGTATATTCATATGTCTGGAGGGGATATTTAGTCATAACCTTCTCACATACATTAATATAATAGACCACTACCTTTTTTAGCTTCCATTTGTTTGGGTTAAGCTCTCTCGTGAAATGGAATGCATGTCCTGCTTTCCAGTCTCTTCCTCCACACTCGGCCTCCAGCTCACCCAGTGTGGTGCCTCTCAGACTTGGTGGTTCCCGTGTGTATACAGCTATTCTGAGAGTGCACTTTTGGAGCTCCTTCACAGAGCTCACCTTCAAAGTCAGCACCCGGTTGTTGGGCTCAGGGCTGAGGCTGCTTTGGATTGAGGCTTGTATGGGACAAGGGTACAGAGGCGGCAGGCTACCCAGCACAGACACATCCTCTAGTCTGTGGGACATCCCAGTGAAGCTGAGGACAGTGACGGTCAGGGTTTGTTGCTCTGGAGAGAAGGCCATAGTGAAATGGAGGCAGGGTGATATTGGCTGTTTGCAGCTGGAGCCGTAGCTCAGTGGAACCAGTGGGATTGGTTCTTCAGGCATAGAAGGAGAGACAGCACCGGGGCTGGTGAGTCTGCTGTGTTCATTGTAAGATATACTATCCCCAGTCACAGTGCAACGTCTCTGCAGAGCCTTACATGTTTTGGAAAACAGTCCCAGTTTGGGAAATGAAGGCAGGGAACCATGGCTGGGATCTATAGGTTTATATAGAGGTGACGTTAGTGGTGGTGTGCTGAGGCGGCGCAGCGAAAAATAAGATTTTGACTGCTCTTTTCTCTCAGAGGCAGTATGGCCTCGATTAGAGAACGACAGAGAGCTAAATTCACCCTCAGAAGGGGCAGGACTGGAGAATGTGGAAGGGTACTCCAGTGTATCTCCATCCAGCTCCTCATATTGCTGCCTGGACATTGTCGTTGCAGGTGAGGGAGGCGGGTTCTGGGCAAAGGCCACAGGTTCAGCAGGAGTTGGTGCTGATGTCACAGGTTCTTTGTCTTTTACTGAACAAATTTGACTTGTCCTCCAACACAGAATACATCCCAGGATCAAACACAGGCAAAAAATGATCAGTCCAACCAAAAGAAGAATTTGGAGGTGAACTGTAGACATAAGAACAATAATAATTAGATGGAATTACATGTAAAAAAAAAAATACTTATAATTTATCCTCATACAATCCCTGGATTAAATAACAGTACATGTATTGTTATTGTTTTACCACAATTGCCTGAGAGGATAGACTCTATAAGTGCATACCTTCCAACTGTTTGGTGAAGAGGACCTGCACAAGAAGCCAGAAGAAGAGTATGACCATGATGCCCTCGATCATACCCTTACAGCAGAAGAGCAGCACAGACTGCCAGAGAGGCTGGCCTGGGTACTCCTCATCATGGTAAGGCATGGTGTCAAAAAAAGTGCAGAGAGTCTGTATAAGCCTGTTTTAACAAATCATCCACAGAGGCACAGAAATCCCAGTAAAAAAGATCATTTGCTTGACTGATAAAAATGCATTCTGGCATTCAATCCTGGAGATATCTCCTCATGTATTTCTGCTTCAGAAGATCCATCAAAGCCATGGTTTTGGAGTGCTGAAGTCACAAAGGCACCAACATATCTGCATCAGCTCCCATCTAAACATCTTGAATATTTTGCATCACAAGGTGCAGGTTTGAGCAACAAAATGAGAAACAGAACCTGTACATTAAAGGATGTCCCCAGATTTCAGAAAAAGGATTTCTCTTACAGGATGAACCTCTTTCCACAAATTATAATCAAGTGTCTTCCCCTGTTCAAAGCTGGAAAATAAATCTCTCCCCATACAGTATTCCTATAGTCTTGTCCCAGGACAGTGATTTCCTCATCTGCAGAGTGATTTGACCGGTATTATTCCTCCCTGGCGGGCGGGGACCGTGGGCGGAGATATCCATCTCATAATACCCCTCATTGTGCCTGCAGCATCTTCTACAGTGTTCCAGATGCCAGTCCAGCAGTGTCACTATAGAATAACTATCCCAACAGTAAATCCTGCAACCCTTCCCCCCGCCCTCATCCCTTGACCCATGAGCTCTCATCTCCATTAGTATAGCCACTGTCATAGGGCTGCTGCAGAGTTGAGGAATTAATTCTCAACACAGACTGTCTCTGTACTTCCTCTGCCACATACACAATGTTTTGCTTTTGATTTGATAAACTTAATGCGATGAAACACATTTAGTGGAAAAAATGAACAAATCTGGATTGCCAGCAATCTAGCGATCAAACACAAACTTTAATTTGCGATAAAAAAAAACACCTCCACTCTTAGTTCCTTACTAAAGGCAGAGTAGAGATGTCAACATAATGATCAACTGGAAATATTGAAACATTTGCAGATTTGTGGATGCATTCTGCCCCTGAATCTAAAATGTCTCTGTGTCTTCTATACAGCAGGAAATGCTACCCCCATCTGGTCATGCACTCATCTAGTGTTTTCTTGTTTTTATTCCTTGGTTTGCACTTCTGTTCTGTATTTTGTTATTGGGAAGCATTTTCTGAACCCGGTTTTGAAAGTGCTATATATTTTTGAGCATGCAAGCTCATTTTTGATCAGTATGTGTGATAAAGTAATCTCAGCTCTCTGATCAAGATTGTAAGATGAAAGCTGAAAAACAGGAAATAGGTGTATCTTCAGTTGAGGTTGTTTTGCCACACACCTTATTTTAGACACACCTTAGTAGACGAAAAACTGTTTAGCCTGGCTTATGTAGTGTCTTATCATTTTACATTTTCATGGTTCTTAATGTTTTAATTGCTTTTTGATAGTAATCTATTTTTTAGCTTTTTATAATTTGATCATTTTATTTTGACTTGTCTTATTTCCTGTATTTTCTCTCTATATGTTCTCTTTCATTTATTTATATTTTGTCTTATTCATTTCATATTTTACAGTAGGTTTTATTAAATGTTTTTCTTTCTAATCTATAAATCATTTTAAATGTTTTAGGTCACACTGTTTTAATTTTGGTATTTTACTTGTATCTTGGTGCACATTTGTCTCCAAATCCATATTTACCATCCTGTGCGTTTGTTAATCACTTGTAAAACACTGTGAATTGCATTTGACTTGTATGCAAGGTGCTATATAAGTAAAGTTTGATCGACATGCTATGAAAATCTTAATTAAGCATAAAATAGTTTTTTCATTAAATCACATATTTGTTCAAGCTGAAACATAACTATAAAAACACAACTAACACCATCGTAATAGCTTCAGCACTATGATTTTGAACAATATTATGATCTTTCACTTATCTCCATTAATTCAAAAGTACTGGAGTTTCCGAGTAAAACACCGACTTTGTGTGGAAAAGAATTCAGCCTTTATACAGCACAAAAGATTGTTTTATTCCTCATGGCCACATGTCCAAGAAATATGTTAATCAAAGACCCAAACTCACATCAACCTTGGTTTTTGTAGTTGTCAAGTTCAGTGACATTTGTTTGCAGTGATATGTCTACTTGATTGTCCACATACAGTATATGTCAGCAGATGGCTAAATAAGCATTTTCTGCATTAACAATTGCATATTTCTCTAGAAGAGTGAGGTAGCACTGTTTCAGCATTCAACTGTCAAAAGCCTGAGGTCAGTAATGATACATTCACTGTGTTTATAGGAGAAAAACACAGCAACACTGTATGAGAAAGGGTATAACATTGATGAGCCCCAAAGGAGATTCCTGAGAAACTTACCAACATGGAAAGTCTAACGAGGTAAATGTTGTATCACTTCCATTCTACATACAGAATAGCTCCCAGCAGAAACCTATCATGTGATATTTTGCCTTCAGGTTACAACTGATGTGACATAAATGTGTCATAATTTTGAGGCAGAGCCAAATCATTAAATAAAAATAAAAAATAAAATAAAACACAATAGAAAATCTAAAAAAAAAAAACCCAACAACCTCCAAACATTTTTTCCTACACTGTTTTGATGTTTTTGTGGTAACTGACGGTGCACATAATCCCTGAAAGTTGCTCTGATCCACTTTCACTCACAGCAACCTGTCACCAGTCAAGTTAAACCAAATATTTACCGAGAGGGAAACAATATGGCTTCAGCAAAATAGTTAAATACAGGAGCTATGACATTGAGCTAAGGCTTTTTTGGTCTTCATTGGCTGCACTTTGGCAACCAAACTGTTACATTGATGACTATGGCGAAAGAACTGTATGATAAACTAGCTATAAATGAAGTTGACACTCAGAGAGGCTGAGCATTGGTTCTCATCTTGTACTTTCCTGCTCTAAAGACACTTCTGAATAAACCTTATAAAGCCTTTTAGAATGACTGTCACTACAATTCAAAAAAGCTTTTAACAGGCACTAAGGTTAACTGGATTTACATTTGGAAGCCTTTGAGGTCACACTTTGTTGTCTTGACAAGACTCGTTTAAAGCAGATTACGCAGTCAAAGTGATGGAATATCAATGGTAGAAAACTTCTCAATCTGTTGCAGTTTTTCAAGAGATGGCGCTGCTTGAGTGAACAAACAGGAGGTCAAATGTAGACATCAATATAGTTAGAGTTTATACAGTTCTTGTCTGACAAGAGAGATACTGCATGCATATCACTCAATTTTTTTGCTATGGACAGATCAAAAAAAAAAAAACAAAACAAAAAAAACTGTGAGCCTTAATTTGGTCCCTTCGAGGAGGTGGAGGATGAAGAGGCAGGACTGTGAGAGGAGGAGAGGGCACTGAAGCCACTTGTTCCCGCCATAGTTACGGCCTGCGACACCACTGGAGCAGCTGACTTCTGGGCAAACAGCGTTCCTAAAGTGCAGGGATCAAAGAGAAGATTTTTTTTTTTTTTTTTTTTTTTTTAAATCGTACTTAAGTTCTTTGAGAAATGTGCTGTTATTATTAGTCAGGAAGTTGTAATATGAAGCACAATAAACTAGCAAAGCACTGTAAAAGGAACCATGTTTCCATGCATGCGCGGTGGTGTCTGCCATACAAGGAACTTCTCTCCTGAGACTGAAAACATGATCACTGTCATTCGTCTTTAGAGTTGCTTCTAAACAAACTATTATAACTATTTTCTTCAGGGACAAAGGAACATGCCATCCAGTGCAGTGACGTGGCTCACTGACATGTTTTTAATAGTTTTTGAACAACTGAGGTCTATAGCACAGAGGATTACAATATATCAGACTTTGAATACACACATGTTACTTGTAAGTGGGATGAGTTCATTGTTGGTTTGGCTCTTTTTCAATAGAAAATTGACAGCCTTCAAATGTCAAGGACAAGTTCAAGGTTGAATTGTCATTCTCTCCATATAGTGATCAGTATAAAGATGAATGAAACTGTGTTCCTTTAGTGCTACGGTCTACCCAACAGAAAAACAAATACATATGAAAAACAAAAAAGCAGGTTCAAAAGTCAGCAAAGAAATGGCAAATAATTTTAGTTGTACGTCTTAAGTACATGAACGGTGAAGTCTCACATGTAAGCATGTACATTGTTTTCACTATATACACAATGAAACTGAATAAAAGATAACACGTAAAACATACATATAGTACCAGTCAAAAGCTCGGACACAGTTTCTCATCCAAGTGAATGGGAAGGTGTGTCTAAATTTTTGAATGGTACTGTACATCATTTAAAATTACTTTATAAATTCAAAAATGAATGTAAGACAATACATTGCCTTACTGCTTCATTTCTCCTTTTAGAATTTTTGAAGAAATCATTTTTTTCTTACACATTGACTGATGTTACTGTTCATAAACTACATCCAAAAAAAGCTTGTCACCTACTAAACAAACAAAGAACAACAACAAAAAAGTTTTTCTTTCAAATTTAATGACTTACCTGAGTAAAGGGTGCCATTGACTTCCACAGACACACTGATACTGGCTGCTCCATTAGTGGAGATACTCAGAGACAAATCCTGTTTGCTTTCTGTGGGAGAACAAAGAAAAACTCACATTAATGGACTTTATTATAGTTAATCAGCATCCTATAATGTTCAGTAATGATGAGGCAACTCACCATGTCCATTGTTGAGTTTGAGGTTCAAGGGGTTGAAGTGAGAGGCCATGGCCAGGAGGTTTTGTTGGAGGGCCTGCTGCATGAGGCGCTGCTGCTCCTCTGCGAGCCGCATCATTTTCTTCTCTGGACCGTCAGCTGCTGCACCTCCTGCTCCACGCTCCAGCCTTTCTCGGAGATGCTCCAACGTGGCAGCTTGTGTCAACTGCTGCTGCTGCCCCAGAGCCAGGGCCATGGGCAGCCGGCTGGGTATCACAGGGGTGGAGGTCTCATCTGACCAAGCAAATTAAAGTTAGAATAATTTTGCTGAGTTAGTAGAAGCAATTAACTCATTTCCCATAGGTAAATGTACTGGACTAGATGGGTTTGGAGCTGAGTTCTACCAAGCATTTCATGAGATTTTAAACACCTTTCTTACTCAGGATGATAAATGATTCAATTACACGAAAAACATCTTCTCTTTATGAGGCAAATGTATGTGTGTTATTGAAAAATGGAAAAGAGCCCATGGATTCTGCTAATTATAGGCCCATTTCCTTGCTCAATTTTGATCTGGGTCTTCCAGTATTTAAAGATTAGGGAACTGGCATACTGGTAAATGGGGTTCTCCAGACCATGAATCACTCAATCCTGCCCCCTTGTGGCTAAAATGAGAGTTTATGTCCTTAACAAACCACATTCCTCATTATCCTCTTTACTTTTTACAAATCCTGCATCTTCTATTAAATAAGTCACAGTTTTGTTTTGAGAAACTCACTTAAGATTCTTACTCAAATTAAACATATCTACGAAGTCCCTAGTGTTTCGATATATATATACACCATTTGGTCACAACCACACCCTTAACTCCAGCATTTCTGGACAACACAATTGCTACACAGTGTGTAAAAGGGCATAAAGTACTTCTGTTTAGACAACAAATGTGTGTCTTTTGCTCAATAAAACTTAAAGTACAATCTACCCCACTAATTTTTTTTCATTATATGCGGCTTACACATTTTGTGAGGGAAAACATCCACATTTTGAGTCTACTTGTGAGAGACATACTCTTTGGGAATTGCTCTCTCTTTCACCAGAGTAAGAAGCTTATGACTAAATTTGTGAATTTCTTCTCTAAGGATTCTGTATCTGTCAACTGTATTAAGAAGGCTTGGGAAAGGGAAATCAATGCTGTGTTGCCTGATAAAATATAGAGGATTGCACTTTCCCGTATTCATAGTTGTTCAACAAACAGGTTCAACAGAAACAGATTAATTCAGTTCCAAGTGATTCACTGTTTTCATTATTCTAAGGTCATGTTACATCAATTTTACTCTTCTGTGTCTCCAATCTGTGATAAAAGTAAATCAAATGATGGCACATTGTTTCATTTATTTTGGGACTGTTCACTAACACTCTGGGGTTTACCACTGGACTCTCTCCTGACAGGGACTTGTCTCTCTTTGGATGCTCAGAGGACTCTTTAATTCTTCCTTCATACATTAGAACAGCTTTATTGATGGGCGTGGTACTGGCAAAAAGAACTCAAAGACTGGAAGACACCAACCACCGTGTTTCAGAAACTGGTTGCATGGACTTGTTTTGGTTATCCACATGGAGAAACTACGATTTAATAATTTAAAAGGTCAACATAAATGGGAAGAATCTTGGGGTCAATAAAAATAATACCAAAAAAGAATAATTTTAAACACAGCACAGAGGAAAAAACAAAGGAAATTTCTATTTCCTTTTAATAAAATGGTGCCACATTCTGAGAAGTAATCATGTCTATGTAACCTTCAATAAATAACACTGAAACAGAAAATTGTCAGCAGTGCTGTAAGTACTTTGTGCCATTTCGTTATTAGGCTGCTAGATGTGTGGGAGGACATGAAACCACTGGAGGTCATAAGTATCCTACATCCACCTGGTTCATCACAAGCAGCCACAGAGAGCCTAGGCTGGGTAGTACGACTCAATACGATGAGAAAAAGTAAACAAAAAAAATGCGGTAATAATCTAATAAGATCCCTTTAACAAGGCATAAAACAATTGTGAATTAGTTCCATTACTTAAAAAAAATCTGATTCAACTCATCACAAAAGGTCTAATATCAAGGGCTACAAGTTTCATTAGAAATTTGACACAGAACAAATTGTCATACCTGTGTTTCTCTTTAAATTTGGGCTACCAGATTGATTCAGGCCGTTGTGTCCGGTCGGGGTGGTTTGCATCGTGGGTGAAGAGAGGAGCGCATGTGGAGCAGAGCTCGGGGAAGGAGAGTAGCGATACAGGCTGTTGGTGTAGCTGGGACGTCGACCCTCTCTGCGGTTACTGTCGATGGCAGCCTGCAGCTCACCTGGAGAACTCAGCCCCTTCTTCTCACACTCAAATGCGTACAGGTACTTCATATATCTACAAGGAAAGTTTCAAATAGTCAATTTTCGGGTGCAAATGAACACCATTCCAAAATATATAGCCTATATAATAAAGTCAAAAAAATGATGAAATCAATTAATGAGATACCATGCTGATACTATAATAAGATTGTTTCATCAACCTGCATTCTTTACTTCATAAAGGGTGCACCACATGTAACAAACGGTGGAAAAAAAACTTGAGATATTTAGTCATTGTTATTAGAATTGTTGTTATAATCATGTATGTATTTATCAGGATCTTACATTTTACACCTGTTTAGACAGATTTTTGTTTTACAGTTGGAAGCTATAAAGACAGTTATTACATTATCAGCTTCTCATTACTCATTTTATTCCTCTGATTGTGCCTGAAGAGATCTTTCAACGCTAGAACCGTTTTGGGTTTTTCTGTTACGATCTGAAAGACACGTACTGGGTGCGGAGGGTGAAGGCTGCGCTGGTGATGGATGTGGGGAGGTTGAGACCTCTTGTAATCTCCCTCCAGATCTTCTTGTTAATAACCTCCACCAGGCCTCCCTTCTCTGTCACTAGCTTATAAAGCCTGTACAGGTCCAGCACCTGCTTCGCCATGATGGGGATGCGGTTCACAGGGGTTCCTGAATAAATGAGAGGATCAAGACAATGAAATGTATTGATTTTCTTTGATTTGCACTCTTGAAGAGTTGGCACAAATGAGAGTAGCCTTGCAAAAGCATGATTAAAAAAGGACAGGGGCAAGGAGGAAGTGGAGGACATTTTCTGATCTGCACACCTGAGGGCCTGAGGTTAATGTTAAAATACGATGGCTTAGCATGTATAAGCTGTGTGGACAGATTTATCTAATGGGGCTTATTTCAGATGGATGGGGGTGGGGATAATTCCACAGCAGCAGCTCTGTTAGTGCATTGTTTTAGTGCAGGGGGAGGGCTGATTTTAAGGCCAGCAGTGGCTGCCAATCACAGGGTCAACAGCTATCCCTTCCAATCCTGATTTAGAGTAAAGCCAATTAATGAAGGAGGCTAAAAAGCAGTTGTAGAAATAAGATTACTATGCGTTTAAGGTGAACACTCAACAGGGCCGTGACCTCTGTGCACTTGGTTGACAGTGTCCAACTACATCTACCTTCATTTCATTGTGGAGGAATAGTTATACGATATCAGTGCAGACATGAATTTATATTCATATATATTATATCATAAATATCTAATAGTGCTGGACAACTAAAGGGTACTGACAGAAGGAGAAGGCAGTGTGAATTTATTTCACTAATACAATCCTAAAGGTATTTCAGTTGCATTTCATTACTAAATGTGGTTATTGTTGGAAAACCTGCTGTTTCTCAAATCAAAAAACTTGTGTGAAGCTTTTTTAGCACCTTTAAATGCCATAAAAACCTAGAAATTATCATGAGGTGTAATATATTGCCCAAACACCTAAATACATTTGACAGATTTGTTTTAATTTCTGCTTTATTTGTTTGATATGACTGGTAGAACATGCAGGATTGATCACTCGTGGACTGACAACCTGTCTGTTTTGCTTTTTATAAATTTGATAAAAGAAGTAGCATCCTTTGCTTTGAACTAACAATAAGTAAAAAAAAAAAGCACTGTTTATGTTGCATTATCTGACTTTGTAACACTTTAACTTTTGCGCTGTAGGCATCTGTATTTATGTTTTTTATAATATCTAAGTCCACTCGGTCACTCCATTTTCTGTACCATGTCTTTAAATTGTTTAATGAAATTCAAAGTTCATCTCAGAATTTAGTTACAAACTAACTAATTATAATGATATGCTTTAAGATATTAATGTTACATTTTTAGTACTCAAATGGATTGTTGCATTCGCTCGTAGTTGAGCATTTATGGCAGTTATAATACAAGCCCTTCTCCTAAAAATACTACTCCTTTAAGCATTTTGAAAATTAAACTGACATCAAAGAAGCTTTACTCAATAAAATCCACAGCGACTTCTGGCTGACAGAGTATGTAACATTAGTAAGAGCTCCCTTGGCTACACACAAAAACAAAACAAGATGTATAAAACCAATAAAGCTTGTCTTACCTCGTTTCTGCATGAAGACAAATAGTTGATCGAGAAACTCCTTCCGTTGTGGGTCATTATCCAGTTCATAAAGCTACAAGTTAAAAGAAAAACCTTCATCAGCAACATGCTGAAAAAGTGATGATTTCAAGCTTTTTCTTGTTTACATCCATCTACCAAATCTACTGACCTTTGCAAAGTCCCTGGATGGTTCCCCTCTTAGTTTTCCTCCATCGTTGTCCTCGGCCCAGATGGCACTTCCTCTCTGTAAATGCACCCAAACAGAGAAACATCAGAGAGCAGTTTGTACCAAATCTACTTCAACCAATATAACACGTCCAAGTTTAGGAGTTAATTTCTGACTGTAGGCTATAAATGAATGAATGAATGATACATATTGCACTGTGGCATGGACCTTAAGCACTGGCCATACGATATATAGACACAGGATTAAGCAATATATAGATTATTAAAAATCAAACAAATACTGGGAGAATGCCATCCTGCAACTGTCATGACCAGAACTGACCGGTCTGTCAGAGACTGATGTTCATTACGCCCCAGTCCCTATCTGTTCAGTTCCACATCTAACACTTGTAACTTTTCTATCACATTTGGACCAAAAACAGATATTTTCAACCCTGTGATAATTACTTATAGATGCCCTATGAGATTTGCAGTCCAACAATATGGTGCTTGTCCCAGGAACCTCATTACTGTTAATGTTCAGCCTCAAAATCGCCTGAGGCCAGCTCTTTCAGCTCTGAAGTCGACTACTTCTGGGGCTTCTTCATTCGTCAATTCAGACACTAATTTAAATGATTTAAATGATCCATAGTCTTTTAAGACAAGAGGTAGTTTGGTTTCTTACATCTAAATATACGTAGTTTACTAAGTCATAACAAATATGATCACTTATGTATCCTATTATCTCAAACTCATCCAGATGCTATGATTTTAACAGAGACTTCACTAAAAAAAAAAGAGAGAATGATAAATAAACTTTCCTTTAGTGGTTTTAACATTTTCAGAGCAGATAAAGATCTCTGTGCTTGATCTGACTTCAGTCTCAATTCCTAAATATTTTTAATCTATTTCCATGAAAATTGATCTGGGGCGTAATAATTCACTAATAGTAAATGGTCTATTAGACCTCCTTCTGCCCCTTCAGAAGCCCAGAAAGATAGGGTGAATTAATTCCATCATTGATTGATCATTAGGTGATTTTCGTTGGTGATCTCAAATTAGACTGGCTTACCTCAGCATCTAATAACCATAAAGTGCTTTTATCTTAATTTTACAGTTTATTTCACATCCCACTCACCCCAACCTGAAGGATTCCTCCAAGTTAAACTTAATTGACTTAATATTAACAAACAGACCAAAGAAATATCCTGCTTGTGGTGTTTTTGACCTTGGTATTAGTAACCGTTGCCTGATTGTTTACATTAGAAATGTGAAACAGAGGAAAACTAATTCACACATAGTGGTCAGAAGAAACTTTTAAATTTAATGACCTGGCTCTTCTACATGACCTTTACTCCAGTCAATTACTCAATTTTACCAATGTTTTTAATATTAAATAAAAATGTTTTAGATAAGCATGCACCTTTTAAAAAGACAAGAACAAAATGTAGCTCCGCTCTTTGGTTCACTGCTGAGTTTTCTACATTATTTTATTCCAGAAACAAAGCATGGGCTCTGGCTAGGCACACCAAAGATCCTTGTCACTGGCTTGCCCTTAGACTGTTGAGGAATAAGTGCACTGCTGCTGTCAGAAAAGACAAAACTGACTCTTATCTGCACTCTTATGCAATTCCTCTTATAACCCCAGTAAATTATGTTAAATCTATTTCTTATAATTCTAGCATTCCTCTACCTGCCTATGTTGTTATGGGGCTAACTCAGATAACCGATAGCTATGAAATTTGTGCTGCTTTTAACAATCATTTTGCTGCAGCTTGTCAGATATTTAACAGTCTTAGTGTTGGCCTCAGTGGTTGTTTGGATGGATATAGGTCGTCCTTCCTTAATACTACGGCTAAAGTAAACCAATCCTTTAGCTTATCTCCTGTCTCCAGTTGGATGGTAGCTGACACCTTATGCAATATTGACGTGTGAAAATCAACAGGTGATGACAAACTGGAACCATTTGCTTTGAAATCCTCAGCACAGATAATTATATAATTATATTATATAAATAAATATAAATATAAATATAAATAAATAACTCATTTTCAATCTTAGCATTACCTCTGGCATCATTCCAACAGCTGCTTATGTTCTTCCTCTGCATAAAGCTGGTAGAAAATCTGAATTAAATAATTATCGTCCAATCTCAAAACTATTTTCTCTTGTAAAACTACTTGAGTCACTTGTTAATGAACAGTTGAAATCATTTTTATCCACACATTCCATACTAAATCCATTTCAGTCAGGCTTAAGCATAGCACTATTTCTGCCACTTCTTTAGTTATTAACAATATAATCTCAGCATTAGATAACAAAAAACACTGTGCTGCCCTTTTTATTGATTTAACGCAAGCTTGGGACTTTCTCCTTTGGGTTTTGACAACGCTAGCTTATTCACTATTTATATAAAAATATCACCTCTTCATTGTACAATAGTAACTCCCATCTATACACAGATGACATGGTCCTTTATTCCTGTACAGATTCTGTTCATGCTGCCACTCGAAATCTACAGCTATCATTTAGCCTCCTTTAAAAACACGTTCATATAATTTAAAACTGATCTTAAACTGTGCAAATACAAAATGGATGTTGCTTTCAAATGCAAGAAATATTGACAACTGTAGTTTTTAAATTTGTTCTGTTAATAAACACCATAATAGAGAGAGTGCAATACTTTAAATATCTAGGCATTTGAGTTGATGAAAAACTTACTTTTGAAGTCCATATTGACATGTTGTTATCAAAAGCTGTGATTAAAATTGGGTTTTCTTTTTAAAAATTTTGCTTTCCTTTATTTACGAGAAAAAGAATTGTTGAGGCAGTTTTCCTCTCTGTATTGGACTACATGGATGTTAGTTCCACTCTAAAACCTATATCACTCCGCTTTAAGATATTCACTGGAGATAGTTATGGGACACACCATTGCCTGCTATAAAAAACTGACCTGCCTGCTCTATCAGTGAGGAGGAATCAGCATTTGTTTTATTTATAAAGCTGTTTTAGAAAACCTCTGCCCCCCCGTATCTCTCAGCCCTGTTTTGTTGGAATGTTGGTCACCATCATACCCGCTCACAGACACGGCTCAGCCTGCAGGTGCCAAAAATTCATACATTCATCATATTTAATTGCTAATTTTACTGATTTTAACTGACACAGCTTTTAATTTTCTCAATTGTTCTTATTCTTATTGTTTTATTTATTAATTTGTCTCATTGTCAATTCCTACACTTTTACTTTTTAGCATTGTTACCTTGTTTTTAAATGACATAGCCATGTATTCTTCTTTTATTGCCATTTGATTTTGGTCGTGTCTGCGTTTATGTGTGTCTGTACCTCAGCACCATTGAAAATGAGGGTTCCCCCTCAGTGTGTTTTCCAAGGTTTTAAATAAATAAAATGATGATGATGACGGAATCTCAGTGAGATATCGTTCCTATTTAAAGCTTCACCTCAAGGACTCTGGACTTTGAGCTCCTCGCCTCTTGTGTCTAAAGCTGCTTTTTTTCCCAGCACTGAAAGCACTATCAGACCTGTCCTGTGGTAAACAGCTGGTTGGTTGGTATAAGCATCTGACTGTCAGTATTGCAGTGATGGAAATATATTAATAAATCTTCTTTTTTTTTTAAATGGAGTGTTAGTTTACAGTACTATAGGGGAGATTAATAAAAAGGCCCAATGCTCATTAGGTAGTTTAATGTGACATGTTATTTCTACATCACCTCCTCCATAACATGACAGTTAAAGGTTAAAAATGTGAGGGGAGGGCAGTATGTGTGCAACTGTGTGGAAGAGCCTGCTGAGAGGTTATTGTCCCGCTAACGCGCACCGAGAGTCACGTGATGATTCAAGTATAAAATTGAAAGATGATTGGTAGAAAGCAGGAACCACCGTAAGAATGGTCTGTCTTTACAATTTCATTAAGTAGATGATGTTTTCCCTCTATTATTCCTAACATATTTATACAAAATGCATTTATTTTAGGACTTTTGTTGGTCGAGTTACAGCTTTTGAAACATCACAATACTTTCTTCTTGGATATCTATTTATGGTTTTCTTTCTGTAGGTCATTGCTCACATGTCATGCAGTTTATTCTTTTATATGAACATGTTTTATATTAAAACAATCGTGTATTTTATACAACAAAACAAGTTTTTGTATTTGGCAGGAACAAATGCTTCAATTATCCTTGAGGTTAATCAAAATAACAGACTGTTTTTTGTTTTTCCTTGTTTTCCCTCATAACTACTTTACTAGATATTTGCATTTCAATGTATCCTGTTTTACTTTACACACATAAATCTATTCACTACTGGGGTTTATAATGATAACATTTCACTCTTCAAGCTATAAAATACATGGGAACCAATGGACTGTTGGGTTCCAGTCCAACAGTAACTCTCCTCATGTTTACAGTAGAAACAACCCACAAATGCTGACACACAATCAACCCCTACATCATCTTTTTAACAGCTGCCTGAGAACGCTAAAAGAGATTATTTTCTATTCTTCTGTTTTTAGCTGTTAAACTGGTTGAACTGAATGATTGTGCCCACTTTACACATAAAACTAAACCCAGTGGTGGCAGAGCTGTTGACACATGTAATAGCCTCAGCTTAGAATTTCTAATAAAGGACTTCTGCTCCCCCCAGCAGACAGCCTATTGATGTGAAGGTAGATAAACATCCCAGTCTTTTCACCATCAGATGGAAATAAAACCCTTCCCCCCTTATTGATGAGCAAGTGAGACCTACTGTGGATCTATTAACAAAGAGCTTTCAGTTAATTGCTCACAGAGCTTTCACACATCCAGCCCTGGGAATCCTGATAGTATTCAGTATGTAGGTCAGGAAAAGGTTTCTTTTGTTTCATTAAAAAAGGCAAGTTTTATTACATTTTAGATCATTTTATACATTTAAATGCCTGTAGGTATCATGTTAATGTGTATTACTACACTCAAAGTAATTCTAAATGTATATTTGTTCAACCATTGAATATAAGAAATAAACCGAAACTTCATTTAAAATGTCCCATTGCTCTACGCAACTATTGATACTAAACAGTAACTACCTCTTATAATGAGCTTCATTAAAATGATGTGGCTGCTCCGGGAAGAGAAACAGTGAAAACATATTATCCCCAAATTTCAATGTAACTGCAGGGGGCACCAAATTTTTAATCCAAATCAAATAATTGGGCCTTTATTCACTCGTATAAGTCAAGATTATTTATCTGGCCCCTTGCTGTGCTGTGAGCTGGGTCTGAGAGTGAACGGGGGGGCTCTTTATCCCCGCCCATGCTACATTTAAGGGCTTTACAGTGAGACCGCACACAAGGAGAGAACAATGGCTGCACTGCATGGCAGAGCTTGTACAGCATCTTTAAAGATGTCTGATTTACCAAGGAATGAAAGACAAAGTTAAAAACTAGTCAAGAGGGACACAACCAGCCACCAATCAACTAGCAAAAGACCACATTTCAAACTATACCTAACTATCTAACTTGTTAGACAGTTTACATTTACATACATGTTGCATAAGACAGCTTAAGTGCTTAAATCACTCAAAACGCAAACATTAACAGAAAGAGCGAGATATACAGACAAAAAGTACTTCTACATCTTAGACAAAATGTCCAACAAAACTCAGTGATATTTCAAATAATATTCCCTAGTTTGCAATGATTAAGAAAACTAATGGTTGCTTTGCAGTCTGGATGTAAACAGGATTAAATGAAATACCACAAACAATCCCTCATAGTTGTAAGTTAATTAAACAGCATCCAAAGTTAATCGGACAACATGTGAAGATGTTTGCAAATTTTCACACATTTAGGTCACAGCTGTTCTGTGACTGTTGAGGTTTAAGGTGCTTATGGCTGTTGAGGTTTAAGGTGCTTTAAGCAAAGGAAAAACAATTAATTTTAACAACAGTCTCCCACAAATCATTATTGTGTTTTAATTAAAATAGAGGAGATGTTTTTAATGCAGTCTTTAGGTACTGTATGTTGGGCTGAAAAAAGGAAACATATTCCCTCTGCAGTTATATAGGCTAATGTATTGATTACTCACAGCTGAATTAAGCTGCCTCTTAGTGTTGCCAAGCGACAGCTAAATTATGCAAAGCTATCCACTGAACTACAGCTACGTCAACAGCAAGCTGTTCTGGGCCTATCGAGGTTTTAAAAGACATTGAAAACCAAACTTTTTTACAATCATTGAGCTGATTCCACATTTACTGTTTACCAAAAATGAGGCAAAGTAAGGACAGTAAATGTAAAATATCTGTTAAATATTACCAGGAGATGTGTAAAACTACTCCTGATAACAAAGCCTAAAAGCCATTCTGCTCCACTGAAACTACAGTAAACTTTATGGGTAGTTGCTCACTGGTATGCTGTGAGGCACTGAGCTGTCCAGCTGTCCCTCTGCCCACAGGCCTCATTAATCATAATGTATTGTATTGAAGTGGGGCCTTTGCAAGGGAAACATACACAGAAGAACCAATCAGATTGGCCTACATAAAGAGGGGAAAAAAATCCATGAGGGGACCCTCTGTTTCTTGCAATGTGCTCATAAAGATTTCATATTCAATACAATCTTTTTACATGAGGAGGATACAGCGAGAGAGCAATCCTCCACCCTACCTAGCTATAGCTTGTAGTTGTTAACCCTTGAGGCCAGCCCTGTCCAGAAATATATGCTTGAGTCTATTTCATTAATCCGCTGCTCTGATTTTAACTCCAATCTGTCAGGCCTAAACCGGTTGCTTTTAACAGTTGGGATTGGGCCGCAGCCAAGACCAATTAGCTTAGCCAGAGGTGAGAATGCTTTTCTTCAAAAGATTGAGACATGAGGTGAAGTACGGTTAAAGGAAAGATCTCTGGCCTGGCCAGTAATTAAACACTATCGGGTTCGGGCATCTTGCCAAAAAGGGACACACGCCATCCTCCACATGCGAGGAAAGAGAAGGCAGCAGGACTCCCAGCAGGAAGAAGTCAACAATTATCACGGAGATAAAACACACACCAACTAAGAAAGGAGCATTACAGATGTTCATTTTCTCTTTGTACAGATGAAGTGATGTTTTAACCTTTAAAATGCTGACAGAGACATTACAATGGATTTTATAAGAAGAAAATATTCTAAAATTTACTCTAAGAGACATCAAAGAAACACAGAACAACATTTTGGTCCTCAAATCAAAGATAACTTACTTGTTTAAACGGCTCATCGAAGCCCCAGTCAGTGAACCCATTGGATGATGTGAAGGCCTGTTGGCCAGCAGGAGACAACAGCTCCTTCTCCTCAGGCTCCTGTTTTATCGCTGAAGGTGGAGACGCAGACAGTTGCTTAACAGCAGCCGACTGAGCTGCGGCGTACGGAGAGAAAGAGAAGCCTGGAACCTGCTGGAGTCCAGGCTTCTTCAGCTGCTGCTGATAAGGCCCGTTCTCATCATCCTCTTCCTCCACTTCATCGTTCTCCTCAGGCTCCATCATGTCCTGTTCCTCCTCGTCCGAGTCTTCATCTTCTTCCTCTGCGTCTGTTCTGCTCGGATGGCTGTTCAGAGCTTGTTGAACTGCTTGATAAGTCTGTCCATCTGCTTTGCCAAATAACACAGAGTCTAGTCTGGAGCCAGAAGCTCTCGCTGCAGCAGCGTGTTGAGCAAACAGGAGCTTGGCTTGAAGAAGGTGTTTGTCTTGTAGGTTCATCTCCAGCTTGGCCCCTTGTTGTCTCTGCAGCTGCTCCATCATCGCCTCCAGCTTCACCCCAGCAGGACTGGACTGGGGAAACCCGGCAGAACTGCTCTCCTCTGACTATATAAATCACCATGGGGAGAATTTAATTCATATATTACTTAAATGTGTTTGTTTGGCTCTGTGTTTTAGATTTAATTTGCCCTCCCCCAGTGCACAGGCAAATGCATTCAACAAGTATACTGAAGGAGGCAAATGTAACCAAATTGCTGTTTAAATACTCTGTGTCCTGTATCTATGAAATTATACACAGTCCAGTCAATTATATGCAGTCCATGTTCAATTGAATTTAATGAAACTTTTTCAAAGGGAGTCTGGCTCCGCCTCAAATTAATTGTGGATTAAAGTGAAACAATGCTTAATGGCCTGAACCACTTATTAACAGAAAACGCAATAATTAACTCGAGGACAAATTAGTACCAGAATACTGATGTTGTTCAATAACATTTGCTGTGTTCCCACTTTGTTAAAATCAACTTAAATATGGGAGAATTGACGATTGGGTTATTTTTCAATCGATTCTTCAGTTTGTAGAAACGGAAAAATAAATCAACTTTATTCCACAGTGCAGAAAAAAAATGTAAACAAAGTCTACATTGATATTTATGATAAACCTTTAAACTGAACAAAAACTACAGTGGAAACTTCATCTTAAAAGAACAGCAGATGTTCCTGATAATGTCTGCATTAATCGTCATTTGCGTGGGAGCAAACAGTCGTCGACACTCACCATTTGTGCCTTGGAGTAATCCATCATCGCCAACAGGTCGTGTCTAGTTTTTCCTTCTGTTCTCCGGCAGAAATAAATCGCATCGCATGACCTGTTTCTTTCTTTCTTTCTTTTCTTTCTTTTTTTCTTTAATATAAACGATTCCTCTGATCAAATGTGATTAGAAACCCTCCGCAGTGTGGAGGCCGGAGCGGTCGGAGCTGGAGGAGGGGTAATAATGCTCTGCGCTTTGCCTCCCTGGTCACTGCGCATGGAAACTCAAACATCTTTGATTGTCTTTGGTCTACACCCCCAACTTGGATGAATGAAAGGCCCGCCCCGTGCGTAAAGCTCGTAAAAAGTGGGTTTCCTTGCCTACATGTCTGTGGAGCAACCCACAGCCACTTCACAAGGAAATCCCACCCTAAAGCTAAAACACACTGTACATTTGTGTGGTTATTGAGGTTACACGATCCCTGCTAAAAATACAACAAAGCAGTTTAGTCAGGAGCTGTGTTCACATTGCAAATGGCTCTGACCTCTCCACTCACAGGGCAGTTTCTGCTCTCCTCACCTTTACATTGGTTGCATTTCACACTAGATGCAAATTCATTCTGGCTGTAAAGTCATGGTTCACTAGTCATTGTACTTTAAGTTTCTTTGGAGTAGGATTAAATAGGCTTACATTTAACAGAGACTGTGTAGAAGTGCCCAGACAAAAAAATGGGTCAGAGGTTATATGTTTTATTTGATCCTTTTTTTCATCTTTAATTCCTATATTTATGGTGGAATAAAATCTATTCATTGGTTTCTTGGAGCCCCAAACATGAGAAATTGTGCTTTTTTGACTTTTGGTTGGCTAAAAAAACAATTTTAACTGCATTTCTGGCACCTCTGTGAACATCTTATGTGCTTCTATTAACAGACCAATACCTTATGAGACAATGCTGGTTATCTTGCTGTCTTGTAATCAGTGATCACACTGACTCCCACCGCCTCTATAAAAAGCCCGAGGCAGATGCTGTTAACACATGCTGACAAACAACAGGTTAGCGGCAGAAATCGAAGACAAGAATAAGATTTGAGGTAATTAAAGCTTCTTTTTTCGTAGAGCTTAAGGTAAAAACATTGCTTATATTAAAAAAGAAATCATTGTTGCTCTTCCTGAGGTTTCTTCCATTTTTTCCCCGTTAAAGGTTTTTTTGGGTGGGGAGGTTGTTTTTTTTTAAAGATAGAGGATGTTGTATGCTGCACAGACGAAAATTTGAGGAAAATTTGTGATATTAGGCGATAGATTAAAATGACTTGACTTGACATAATTTATTCACACTCTAGCAGTGAAATGGTGAATTCATGGGCATGAAAAGGACACTTACAAGAATACAAGAGTATTCTTCACCAACCCGGAGCAGAGCAAGTAATGATAGTATCACAATGTTTTGAAGAATGTTCAATTCATTATTTCAAGAAACTCAGTTTCTCACAATCTATGTTATTAACATTTTCCAAATATGTACTTAAATATATACTGTAATTCAAGGAGGGGAGTATTCCAGACCATTTCAGGTCTTATTTTAAAACTAATTCTCATATTCACACCAAACAATCATCTAATCTTCATCTTCCAGTGGTCGATTTTCCATCAGATACGGAACTACAAATGTCTTTGTCCTTAAAACCCATTAGAGCACATTTTAAAAAAGCAAATTTTGGTTTCATAATCCAATTTGTTTTTTCACAATAAACCTAGTAGGCTTTTTCCTCTCCCTGCACATTGATTTTTTTCTTGTTGTTTGTGTGTATTTGTGTGATTTTAACCTGTGCATATAAATAAACTTTGGTGTTTGGGTCTCCAACGCAGCAATATGAACCACTCCACTGGCACTCAATAAATCATTATCTTTTCTCTTTACATAACAAAAAGTCTGTCTTCAGTCATTCCTCTCAAATGTCATAACTTCTCTGTTCACTCAGATGCACTGAACCCAGTTACAGTGACATTGAAGCAGGAGTAGGAGAATTCCTCTTATATTTTACCCAGTAAGCCAGTGATTTACTTGTATAGTTTTTTATATATAAATCTCACTTTTTGAGATGTAGAAAGCATCAAAAACAGATGTACATGTATGTTTATTTTTTATCAAATAATAAAAAAGAGATTAGAATTCTCCCATTATATATAATGTTTTGGCAATAATCTTTGGTCTTTTCTTCAGCATGTCAATGAAAACTTAAAAGACTCTAGAAGCTTGATAAATACTCTGAAATATTATTTTGGCTTGGCGATACCTTTGTTACTTCTCATCACTACAGTTTTTATGAATAACTAAAAATTCAAGCATCCATTGAAAAAGAGCTCTAAAATAACTCAACTTCAGTTACTTTCATATCTAAATGTATCTTGCCAATAAGCACATCTTTTGCTTTCTTAGCAAAAACAATCTAATGTTTTCTTTATATTATGAAACAACAGGTTTTACCTTCTAATATCCTTGAGCTTGATAGATACAGTACACACACCTTGGAGGCATCTTCTGCTCACTTTGATTAAGCTAATAACCTTGTTATACTCATGACTCATTTTTAAATCAGGGCTGCAGCCAACAATCATTTTCATCATCATCAAGAGATCAGCAGATTAATCTGCTGATCTCTTTCTCCATCAATTCATTCTATTCTATAAAATGTCAGAAAATAGTGAAAACTGTCACAATTTCCCAATGCTCTGTTGCTTGTTGTCCAAATCCAAGATATTAAATTTACTATAACTAGAAAAATCAGCAAATATTCCCTTTTCAGAGCTGAAACCAGTGAAGTTCTTGCATTTTTACCAAAAAAGAGACTATAAAATAAAAAGATATGTTAATCAGTTATCCAGAATAGTTGGAGATTAACTTTCTGTTAATCAAATAATCTAATCTAATCTAAATACACTCAAAATACTGCAAAACTCCAACTACAAATACCATCAAGTACACATGAAGTACTTCAAGTGCTCCCTATTCAGAGCTTTGAGAATAATTCAGGAAGTGGTTGTTCAGTTATTGCGTTGATAATAACATTACACCATTTGCCATTTGAACATGTTTATTTTATCAGCATGTAAAATTTCCCTGAAATGAAAACAGATGCAATATTGATTGACTCAGTACAGTAGAATGGTTTTTACATTCACGTGAAAACGCTGCTCCCTGGTGGCGAAATGTGACTCTCACAAGAATGTCCAGACACTCAGATGACATGCACCATAAAGTGACTTTCTGCTCTCTATTAAAGCAACTCATAATGAAGTATTGCTTCAATACATACTCAAACTATTTTTTAAAATATCCCAAAATACTTGTGACACTCAATAAAGATACACTTTCCTTTATTAGGTTCATCAATATTTTACAAGCAAAAGAACGTAATAAAGGCCAAATTAAATATCACACGTATTATATGAGGCAAACATGTAAGTACAAGGGTTCTGTGTCCTGGGGATGTCCACCGTCTTTAGATCTGAGACAAACAAACAAAATCTCTGTTAGACTGCCATCTTGTGACACATTTGTGGAGGAAAAACATACAACTGATCAGATTGTTTTGATACCTACTCATCTATACTTTGTCAATGCCAAGCTCTTCAGGTGTGGAGATTCCAAGCTCATCTAATGTTGGCCGCAGCTCCTGGATCAGGTATGGGTAGATCTCTTTGTGGGGGCCGGCTTTATCCTACAGAAATAACAAGCGATAAACCCTGTTAATCATTAACCGATAACCAACAAGTGCAAAGATGCTTACTAGCTGAATTATTAGCCAGCTCAGACGCAGAGCTTTTCTCTCACCTTCACCGCTTCCAAAATTCGGATAGCGCTGGCCAAGTCGTTTAACCTCCGACAGGCTCTCAGTGCAGCCTCGAGAATCTTTGGCTCAGGTACCAGATCATAACCAATCAACGTGTTCATCCCTGAAACATGAAATCACAGTTTTTAAATGACAGACAAAGACAGAAATAAAAACAGACACTATCAGCCTCATTTTCCACTTCATTTTATCTGTTGACTAAACAATGAGGCTGCAGATATTCTACATATTTTAAATTGTAAACAATAAAAATAAACCTCCGTAAATAAGGCACACCGTTGCTCTGGGTGACATACTTGCTCATTACAATGAACACGGGCACTGCAGTTTATTTTGAGGTGATCCCACGTGCACCATACTGGAGCCAAAAATAATCACTAGCGCATCGAATGTGTATTAATCTGTGGCTGAAAATAGTCCCTGAACAAATGCACGATTTACGCCTTTTGGGTAATGTTTGCTAAAAAAAATACAGTGCCCAGCTGTTTCATGAGATGAATTAGCCGTTTTTAAAAATGAAATTTGATATTTATGACTTGTTTTTAAAGATTTATGTCTTCAGCAGGATTGAATGGGGCTACCCTGTCTGTGACACTCAGTCAGGAACGGTGCAAAGTTTTGAGAGATGGAATAACACACACGGTTGGTTTTGGTATTTTCGTGGGATTGGCTGACTGAGTGAGAAATTAACTAACTAACTGAAAAAAAAGAATGAGAAAAATTAAAACTAAAATATTGGCAGCCTTATCTGTTAGTACCATCTTAAAGCTGTGTTCTTCCAATAAAGAAAAATAATCTTTGAAATATACAAGTTAGGAATACAAACACTAACACAAACCACCTCATTTGTAACTATTTAGAAAGGACATCCTGCATACATTGTAATGTTAAGTTCAACCAAAAGGGTTCCTACTGAGCCATTTCCTGAGTTTCTGGTCTTATCATTTCTCACTAGATAACAAACCTGTTATCTTTCCCCTTCTGTCCCTCCACTGAAATAATCTCTTCTGCTGTGCCTTTTCGTTATCAGAATGATACAAATCCAGCAGCTCAGAGTAGGGCTGGATAATGAACCTCAATACTTGTTTTTAACCATGCAGATTTAAATCCTAAATTTGGCAACTTTTGTATATTATTATAGGCAGAGCTCTTTTACAGTTGCTTGTATTTAAACACTTAGCATTTGAAACAACATTTGTCAGTATCAACACCAATAAAAACTGCAAAAGCACACTGAGAGGCTACGAGCACCACAGTTGAAAAAATAGATTGGCTGAAAACTCCTCCTGAGGTCTAATTATAAGTGATGATTAGATCAAAGACTCGTAGGTTGACTGCAACACTGTTCACACTTACAGGATATAAGTGAAAGTTGAACAGAAATTTGGCATATTTGTTAAATTATACCCTTTACTGTTTGTATTTCAGAGGTCATATGACTGTACAGTATATCAGACATTTCATACTGTAGTAATATCCGATGAATACCTGACAAATCAAGGTACTTCATCACATTAGTACACAAATCCTGTGACACTCCAGATCCTAGATCAGACCAAATCTCTGCTAGTTGAAAAATCTCTGCCTTACCTGTTTGAAACTGTGCATTTACTAATTTACATATATTTTTATGTTCATAATGCTTCTAACTTTAATGATTTTGCTTTATCATCATGCCATGAACGTACCTTTCCTCAGCTCCCATGCATCAATGTCTGACTTGTTGAAATAGGTGACCCAGCGGGCATCAAACTCCTCATCAGTCTCTTGCTTTCCATGTGAGTAACACCTTGAAGCCAAAAGAGCTGCAAGACGAAAACAATATTTAGTTGAGCGATCTTATCACCTATAAAATAACTAAAAGGGGCATCTAGTGTCAGGTTATGTGGAAGGGCAAACAGTGCACAGTCAAGGATATCCACACCCTGTGAAGTGGAAAAGGGACAAATGCTGTCAAGTAATGTAATGCAGCTGGATCTTGGCCAGCGTCCTGGTGTGACCTATCAAAATGAACACACACTGACAGACATACAGGGACTTCACATATAACATATGTTACGATATGTGAGGAAGAGCTTGTTGGACTATTTGACAAATTAATTTCATTTCGTGGGTTAATTGTAATCCGTTTAAATGTAGATTTGTCCAATTAAACTTATATATTCAGGTAGTTAGTGACAGTTGAAGCTAGCTGAGCAATGATCTGAATGAACAATCACAACAATGTTAAAGAAACTTGAGTCTCATTATTGTTGTTATCTGTCCCAAACCCTGCCCTGAAGTCCAGATCCTTCATGACTAGTTGGTTGATCATTAACCTGCTTTTAGTCCCGCAGTTAGCAGCTAGCATCAGCTATACAACCACAGGCCCGAGTCTGAGCCTTACATCTGGGTCACGGCAAGGACACAGACACCTCCGAGCTGAACACCGGGACATTTACAGAGACACACACACTCAGGTTAGCCGCCTAATGGCTGTACTGGACTAAAATCTACATCATCTGACTGAAACAACAGTAGGTTTAATGCTGCGGTATGTATTAATAGCGGATAGTTACACCGGTTAAGCTAATATTAGCTAGCGTGATAGCACCGCTATGTGCCGCACTTGATTTCCGCTATAACGTCGCCCTGGCAGTTAAAATGACTGTAAATTTAAGAAAAATCATAGATTATAACAAAATGAGCAAATACCTTGGCTTCCAGGTTGCGTGCGGGTTAAACTCCGGACACCGGAGACTGAGAGTCGGACGGCGGCTCTGAACATGATGCGGGACAACCAGCGACACGTACCGGGTGAGGTTTGGCAGGAGGAAGCTAGTGCTGCTAACTGTCGGCTTAGTGCGGCACGTAGGCGACTCCCTATTGCGCATGTGCAATATTGCAGCTCATTGACATTTTTTCTGTGTTGTTGACCTCCTGGTCCTGGTCCTGACTTTGACCTAGAAATAGAACTGTAAAGGCCCATGATTTTTTATATGTCTGTGCTCATTTTAAGTGTCCCGAACATATTCATACATACATTATGAGAATTATAATCATGTTTAATGGCCAAATATGTTTATGCATACAAGGAATTTGACTCTGGTTCAATAACTCTCAGTGTTTTCACAAACAACACAACAATATTCAGAAGGATACACAAGGAATGTCTACATACATGCAAAACTGTTTCTATGAACTGTAAACAGCATACAAATGAAATGCTGTGAAGTGCTGAAATAAATATTGAATAGTTAAAAAAAGGGACATGTTACTTTATATGCATACAGTAGGTGGTTATGTACATTTTGCAGCCTTTTTAAATATACAGCAATGAATGAAATCTATTGCAAATTTTGTATTTTATAATAAATAAATATATATAATTTGTAGGTACAGTGGGTATTATGGTGTTCCAGGGTTACTGCACAGTGCCACAGTGAGTTAACTGTTCAAAAGTGTTACTGTGAGGGGGAAGAAACTGTTCCTGTTTCTGGTGGTTTTGGTGTACAGTGTTCTGCAGCACCTACAGGAGGGGAGAAGAGAAGTTGGAGCAGTCTGTTCCTGTCCTGGTGGGGGCAGTGATGGGAGGCTTCTCTTGAAGACCACTGTCATCACCACAGTTTTGAGCGTGTTTAGCTCCAGGTTGTTGTGACCTCACCACAGGAACAGCTGTTCAACCTCCTGTCTGTACGCAGACTCATCTTTGTTTCGGATGAGGTCAATGACTGTTGTGTTTTCTGCAAATTTCTGGAATTGAACAGACAGGTCTCCCAAATCCAGTAATAAGATAAGAGATAAGAAAAGATAAGACTTTATTGATCCCCAGAGGGGAAATTCATATTACAGCAGTGCAGGCAACAAGGAAACAGATCTAGTAACACAACAAAATCAAAAATCAAGTAAATGGAATTCAATCTATATATATTAGGCCTATACATTATAAACAATACAATACTTAGGCTATTTATATACATGACCTGACTTGTGGGTTGTAAAAATAGAAAAGTTGTGCGAAGAAGTGAAGAGTGTGAGTACACTTTTAAACACAGCCTAAAATTTAAAAGTTGAGTTGCATTTCCAAGAAAAGTTAATTTATTTCAGTCATAGGTGACATATAAATAGTAAAGAACATACATACTACATACTAATGTGATTATTTATGGTGCTACAAATTTCAATTCAAACATATACATTGCTTTTCTTAACAAAGTTAATGAAGTTAAACAAAATATTGCATAAGACATTAAAATTCAACATGCACATGTATTGTTACAAGTCATTCAGAGTATCATCACATTGTCATTCAAACTTGAAATTCAGATGATTTCCTTATTCTAGACTTATTTAAACTTGATGCTGCAAAAATAAATGCTGAGAAATTAAATAAATTATGTTAATTTCCTGATATTTGATTAAATTGAGTCAGACTTTGGACGTTCAGGGAGCACCTTTACTCCAGTCATCCAGACAGAGTCTCTTGGCTGTGTGCTGTGAGGAGGGACTGTGTCCTGGCCTTAGCAGAGCTCTACATTTCTCTGCGTCCTCTGTGGGAACACTGGCTGTTTGGGGAGGTTGGTATCCAGGCTCTTGGGGATCCAGAGGGTCTTTGGAGAGCAGGATACAGATGGCAGGGACTGTCCTCTGTATGGTTATATCTGGTGCTCCACACTGTGAACTCTCCCAAACCTCATTCACTGTCTTGTAGTAGAGCTTGGACACCTGGTGGAGCCCACCAACTTTACGTTTCAGAATCTCTACACAGGTGATCGTCTTGGTGACTCCTCTGTCTGAGCCAGTGAAGACCACCTGTCTCAGTGATGCCCCATTGCTGTCTTTTCCTTCCCCTTGCATGCGAGCTGTTGCAAACCGCAGTAAATTGCGGATCTTGCTTCCTTCTTTCACTCGCATGTGCAGGATGTCTGCTGCAAGTCCAGGAATGGGATAGGGACTGCTGTCCTCTGTGCGACTCACTCTCCTGAAGTTGTTCTGGCCAAGTTTTGGAGACAAAGATAAAACATCAGGATTGAATGAAGAAGATTGAGGTTCCATCACAGAGCTGCTTGCAGCATTTGAACTCTTCATCTGACCCCTGGGCTCAGTCATTGCTTTAGAAAGCAATGAAATAACGGTGTAGGATGCTGTTTCTGAGCCTGCAGCCTCGGATTATTTGCATATCTCCCTTGAGATCTGAAGCACGTTTCTTGTCGGTTTAGGATAAGAAACTAAAAACTGATCAGCTTTGTAAAGCAAACTTAGGACTTATCTTGATCTTCTTTCTTTCCTCTGTCCACGTTGCATTTTCATTTTTTCCTCTGAGCTCTGAGATGACAGCTAGCAGAATGAAGAGGGCATTTCTTTCTCTAATCCCATTGACGTGAAGGAAAAGATGTCCTTGCTCTATTCAGTACTGAGGACAGCTGATGCCAACAAACACATATGAGGCTCAGAGAGAGACATGTAGCGTGGGACATAGTGCTCTTAAAGGCACATACAACATTTTGCTTCATTTAATAATGTCTGTCACATTTTAGTTTGTCGGTTTTGGAGGGAGGCTTTTGTTAAACCCTTAAGGGCTCAGAAATTTCACTTCTCCATGTGGTTGCTTGAATTATATGGATGAATAGACGTGTTAATGAGATTTAACAAGGCATGCATTTGGAACAATTCTTTGTTTTAACTGAATTGGTCTTGATTGTCCCATTTCATTGACCTTCTTAATGTGCCTTTTTGCTGATGTTTCACTAAATTACACTCTCACTGGGGTAAAGAAATGGCAATAATAGTTTTGGCAACACACAGTATATCACGGTTTTTGAGACAACTTTCACCCTCCACTATCATCAGACAGCCATATGGTCCTTGAGAAATGTCTTCCTCAGGGCTATTACAGCAACTTCACAGTTCTCCTCCCTTCAGTCCATCGCCTGCTGGGCTGACCCAGAAAAAGCTGCTACATAATTTGTGCCTCTTTTGAATCAATGACATTCATGAGAACAATTATACCTTGGAGCTGATACATTTTGCCAAACTTGCATAAAACCACGAGAAAAAGATCTGTATCCAGATGCCAACAGAGGTGTTTTCTGTCTTCAGAGGAGCTGAAGGGAGGAGGTCAGGAGGCAGCTGTGGGGCTCATATGGATCCAGTATACTGTTATAATGGTGCATTTCTGCCTCACAGGATGGTATGCACCCCATGTTATTCACTGACTCGCAAAATTAACACAGAGATGTGGTTCTCAATGGGGTCAATATAGGTCTGAGCAAATAACAATTGGTCCTCAAGAGGATCATCCACTGTATGTGAATGTAAATTAAATGCCCATTAACTGTCCTTTAGCGAATATCCACCTCTTGGGAATATTGTAAAAAACCTTTTGGATATTGGCTGTAGTTCACTGGAATCCTTCATGTGATTCAAAACTCTTTTATTTTATCTCTTTTTTTTGGTATAAAGGGTATGATTGTTTTTGTGTGTGACTCTTGTGACACATCTGGTGTGTTATGTAGTTGTCTAGTGTTGTTTTTCCTGAGAGGAGAATGTGACTCAGGTCCATGTCAACACATGTTTTGAATGTGCCCAAAATTCTGTCCAATATTAACATCTGTCTCCACTTAAAGATATTAAGAATTATAACATAACAATTATGTTTCTTTATGTTATTAATAAAAAGGCCCAAAAAGGGAGTTGTTACTGCTTACAGCTCCATCTTGTGGAAGAAAACTCACATTACACAAATAACAAAATAAGAAGTTGTGGGAAAGCTGCTTTAAGTGAAGGGAAACACTTGAATCAATTGAAGAAAAAAAAGAGCAAACATTGTAAAAACTTTATTTAAAAAGTCTGTGGTTATAAAACTTTTACAAAATATGTGATTATAGTACAGTTATGACACTGGTGGTAGACACAGATTAAACTACACCAGACTGTAAATTATAAGGCAAAACAAAAAGCTTCTGTAGCATCATGACACAACAAATTATAAGATATAGTTTAAGCCATCTAATATAAAAGCTACTGAATACTGAAAGAATAGATGCTTCACAGGGTTTAATGGTTCAATGTCAAACACATTTGACAAGAGCAATATCAGACAGCTCATTGTTTAATGATTAGAGAAGTTCAGACGTAAGTTAGTTCATGGGTTCATCTCAAATTTGCACTCTAAACATCAGATAATGTAAGGAAATTCTAAAATTGTCAGTGAACAGTAATAAAACTGTTTTCTTAGCATGGCATCGTAGCAATGACATGTAAAATTTCCTTGTGGATGCTGGCTTCCTGAGTGTTGATGTGGACATCTCCCACTTGACCATTTTCATACCTGAGAAAGACAAAAGCAGGAAACTGTTGTAGGAAACTGAAATATAGTCTGGACAGAAAGGTTTTTCAAGCAGATACGTCTCTGCTGTGTTGTCATGTTCTACTCACACAAAGAGGAAACGTGTACACACATGGTCGGATATCGGACACACCCAAATGTTCCCATGTTTTTGAAGTTCCTTTGAAGTAATGACTGTTAAAAGACACAAACACCTTTTAAAAAACAATATCCAAAAAAATCACAGCAAATCCCGTGGCATTATTTTCTTATATTTACCTTCACAGAGTGCAATGCAGTTTAGGTTCCTGCTTTGCAGAAACCTGGCTTGCCCCAGATGTTCCTAAGACAGGCAGAGAGTATAAGATGAGAAATGAACAAAACGAGAGGATCTGCATCGAGACAAATTTTGAACAAATGTGAATGATGCTGCACCTGTTTGATTTTGTTTATTCGGTTGTTTCTCTTTATGAGTTCTTCTTTGGTGAGTATTTGGTGTCGTCCTTTACCCATCTCTGAACAATGAAAAGGATATGTTTCAAAAACACACCAGAACCAATAAGCAATTATTAATGCTGTTTATATGAAGAGTATTAGGAAATGTTTTAAAATGTGCATTTATACCAGAATATCCAAATGATATGCTTGAGATCGGGCTTAAATAGATGCCTTTCCCGTATGCAGCTCCATGAAGCTTAAATAAGACACATGCCAAAAAAGATCAGATTACAGCTAATGAAGACATCAGTTTAGTTTTAAAGAGGTGTCACAGGTCTAACTTTAACCCACGATCTACCAAATCTCCACTGTGAAATTGTTAGGCTTACATTAACTTCAGTGTTATATTACCTGTAACTTTGTATAAGAGGCATTAATCAGCCCGTTTCGTAAAATAGAATGCCAGTTTTCAATGTGGGAACCACTGAAAGAAAAGAGAATAGAGGTCTGAACATATGAAGTAGGTATTATGTTCTGTATGTGAGCACTGATATGAATGTTTTTTTCAGTGACACAACTTTGATTTTACTCACTGGAAAGCAAAGGTGCTGCCATGAAGTTTCCTGGCAGCTTGAAAACGAGCCTCTTTGGACGGGGGGCTGCTGATCAGCAGGAACTGGTGAGGCGTGTGCATAAACTTCAGTTGCTAGTGTGCACCAAGTGATTACAAAATATATACATTAGTATAAAATGCATATAAAATATAAAACATCATCTAATATGTGGCTGCTACTAATGAACTACTTTGTTAAGAAAACACGTTCTAACTGTAAACTGCTCCATCGTACCCTGTTCAGTGGAAGTTTGACAATGTGTGATCTGTTGCTTGCTAAAATCCTGTTGTCAAACATACAAACAAACACCTGGATATGAATCTAAGAAACACTCTAATATAATAAAATGGCAACTTTATGAAAGTGAATAAAAATATGATTGAAATGCTTGTTAAGATTGTGTCCCTCACCACTGCAGTAAGGGATAGGCGAGAGGGTCGATCTTGTCCATCTGCTTCTTTATTTCAGTATACGGACCCTGCGTATAAATGTGAAAGAGACATTAACCACCTTTCATATTATTCTCAGACAAGCAGAACCAGATGTAAATCTTGAAAATGGTGTCATGAGTGTAAGATTTAATTTAAGATCAGTCACCTGTGCCATCCTCCTGATTAACAAGACACCGTCTAGAGCCTTTTGAAGCCTGTCATAGCTCTTTCTCTGCCACAAAAAAATAACACAACTGATTCAGAATAAATAAACACACACTGAATAGTCCATTTCATATCAAGCCTGTAATAAATTAGATTAGTTCAGGTGATACCTTAGGACTAAAGGCCAGGGTTTTGGGGTTGCATGGATCAACAACAGATGGGTATGGTTCAAATATGATGCCTTTGCGTGAAGATTGAAGAGCAGCTCTGCACATAGCCACCAGCAGGTCAACTACCTGTAGAACAGAAATTATTGAAATACAGTGATCTTTCATTATTGTTACCCACACTATCTAGGAAAACAAATTATGGATGTGTTACTGACCTCTGCACCAGTAGCAACCTCCTCCGTAACTCCAGACATAACCCCCAACGTATAAAAGGAAAAGACACAGAGTTCTCTGGTGCAAACTGCTGGCTAGAAACACACAAAGCAGAATATAAACAATGGCAATGCCAGTCTTCTTAGTGTTTCAGCTGATTAGCCACTAAATCACAAATAAATTTCTTTGTAGGAGCGTACCTTTAACATTGGGCCATTCTGAAACACATGTCGCTCATCACAGACCACACAGTATTCATTCAGTGTGGGGATCCTCTGTTCAGCATACCTCATTATCTGCGTAAACAGTGAAAAACAAATCTGATTATACATTTTTCTTACATTTTGTCTCACTGTTTATATGAGCAAAAGCCACAGCATTTTTCCTATTGTTAAAGATCCCTTCCAGACATGTAAATACTCTCTGTAAATACCTTCTGTCTGATATGTTTTATTTTTTTCCCCCAAAATTTTTTTAAAAAATCAGTCAAATAATATTAGGCCATAATTGGCTATTTGTGATGTCATGAATCAGGCTCGTACGTACACATCTTATACTGAGATTTAAGGTGAGCACAGAGACACTTTCCACTTTCAGCAGACATTTTTGGGCGGAGGGGGACTTGAAACCTGCATATAAATGAATGTCTATTACATTCAAGCCCTTGCCAAATGAGTTCACACAATGTTGAATAAGCCCATCACTACCAGATAAATCTCTCTGTATTTCACAGTATACAGACTTTTCAAATCTGGTTGGGTTTGACATTCCCACATTGGCTAGAGGAATGCATACTGCGCATGCTCTATGGGCAGATCATGCGCCCTAGAAACATCTGCTGGCTGAGCCACCTAATTTCCGGTTATCCCTCTGCTAACTTAAATGCCATACATCCATGCTTGAATGGGGATAAAATAATTTCTTCTAGACTTTCCAAATGGGCTAGGGTTAGCTTTGAGCTAACTCCGGTGCAGTGCATTTTTAATGTTTAAAACTGCACACTGTTCCAATCAATAAATCAAATTACATAATTACATATTATTATGTTTAACCATACTGTGATTTCATAATTAGAGACTGTACCCTACAGTGTCTGACTATCTGAGTTATGACACTTTAACCGTATTCTCACCAGTTCCTGTCTCTGAACATTCTGTGCTGGGTTCTTGTGACGTCACATGGTTCCTATATCTGAACACTCTGTGCCTGGGTCTTGTGATGTCAAACGGTTCCTATCTCTGAACATTCTGTTCCGGGTTCTTGTGACGTCACATGATTCCTGTCTCTGAACAGTGTGTGCCGGGTTCTGGTGACGTCTCAAATGAGCTCACTGGAGGTATCAACACTCATGTTGTTCTAATCATTTGATTTTATGTTTTTATTTTTTCTCACCAAATGGATCAACATAAACTTATTTGTGTCATCATCTTCTCAAAAACCATTTCATTTTACATTTCTTTTTATTATTCATTATTAATGTGAATGGTGGAATATTCAGAAATGTGAATTTTTGCATCATTTGCTGA
The DNA here is from genome assembly GCF_914725855.1 of Thunnus albacares. NCBI lineage: Eukaryota > Metazoa > Chordata > Actinopteri > Scombriformes > Scombridae > Thunnus > Thunnus albacares. The sequence continues at coordinate 21,452,089 of NC_058112.1, read as the reverse complement.
CAATACAACAATGCACTGTAGCTGGCCAAATCTAAATGCACTTGGAACGTCTCTGCTGTTTCTTCCCAAACTTCTCCTCTCAGACCCCAACACCTCCTTTATACTCCTCTTCTGTCCACTTTCAGAAGACACAGGAAAAGGACACCGGAACAACCGGCAAACATATTCAGACAACAAAGAAACATCTGCGGCTGCTTCTAGCATTTTCTCAGAAAATTTATAATTGTAACTGTTTTATTATCCTTTCAAGATGATCAATACTGTACCTGTACCAAGAAGCCGTGTTGTAGTGTTGGAGTGGTCTTACAGTGCCTGATGGCCTGGGAGGAGAAAAGCAGCTCTATCAGCTGTTTGGTGCTAAGCTGCGCTGATGACTTCACTGCTGACACCACCACCCTCTGTGGAGGAAGAGACACAAACACTGCTCTTAAATACTCTGGTGACCTTTTATTTTACGGGTCCTTTAAATATATAGTAATTTCCTGGAAGGTTTAAATGTAATGGTCAATTTTCTGGGCATTTTGCAATTTTTTGGTGAAAAATATTCAAATGTAGGAAAGTCTTATATTTTGATTCATATGTAGCTCTTAATTTGCAAAATGTAATCTAATATACCAATGTAGTTTGAAACACGAAACTAAACACTGAAAACTGATGTGCCATATTTTATGTCAGTTAAAGAATTGTCAAGGGTTCGCTCATTCCAGAAACCAATCCTGGTCCTGCATTTGGTGTTGATGTCCTCCACCTTTGTCATCAGCTTCCTTACAGATGTCTCCTGATGACTCTGGAAGCCTATCGCACACAGCAGTGTTTATTTCCTTTGCTGTTTCTGTAACAGTGTTTTTTCCACAGAACTGGGTTGTTAGCCCTGTGCCCAACCCAACCCCCAACCTGGAGAACCAGTGGATTGCACTTTGCCAGGCCTCCTCTACCCTTTGCCCTGGATGACTTGGGTCTCGCTACCAGGAGACTAAGCTCCTGCCAGTATAGTTCATGGGTTCATTGAGGCACGCAAGCCCACCAACCACCACAAGGTGGCAATCCTTCGGGGAGTCTAGACTGGACACCAGAAGGAAGGCATAAGAGAGGAAGACCCAAAGAAACCTGTCGTTGAACGATGGAAAGAGAACTGAAAGGCCTGAGGCAGACCTGGGGTATCATCCAAAAGTTCACCCTAAACAGACAGGAATGGAGATCCTTTGTTGCTGCCCTACATGCCAAATAAAATGAGTGGGCATTTACAAAATAAAAATGCCTCTTTCTGTTTTTTCCCCATAATTTCTACCAAATTGTACCAATCTTTCTGTAAAATGCCTGAGAAACAGACTGTTACATTCTGGGAAATTACACGGAAAATTTCCAAGAAATTAGCATAAAATTAAAGGATCTGTAAAATAAAGCATTACCAATACTTCCAGAACTTGAAAAGGAATAGGAGAAATGATAACCTGGAAAGATTATTGCAGGCACAGAAGTACAATACAGAAGGTCAATATGATGAAGATCTGAGTGGGATCAAAACATTGTCCTGATTACATTTTGTGGCTTGGAGTGGGTGTGCAGGCATCACTTTTTTCATTGAAGCACAGAAGTAGCCATAAAATATTTCCACGAATCTCATAGAAATGTATTTTGAAGTACATCTTTAATTTACCTTTCCAGTGGGTGTATAGGTGAAGAGCTCTCCTGTGGGATTCTTGATGGTATAGGCAGTTGTATGATTTGTGAAACGATTCAGTTTCATTGCAGGCAAATCGATCCTATCCCTAACAGTAGGTTCCTGGAGCTCGCTGGTTCTGCTCACAGTGAGTGAGGTGAGAAATGATTAGATTCCCAAGAAGAAATTCCCACAGTAAACTGGAGCTGAACATACTGTACTATCACATACTTTGATAGTGGGAGCCAGATGCTAAATCTTGCACGAAATTTCTTGATGGTTCCACCAGGCCTGAACCAGCTGTGTCTCTTCTTCTGTTGGGCTACAATGTTCTCGTTAGTCAGATGTTTCCACTCCTGAGCTATGAAGACTGTGAGAATACTAGGGAACAGAAGTGAAGGGTTAGTGTTTGTACAACCAGAAGGGGTCTATGAATAATATAGAGTGGGATAAAACCATATATCCTTATCTATCTCTGAACTGAATAGTTTGAAATTGTATTTTGAATAATCGCAGCACTAGCATCGCCATAAAAATTGTAATACAAACACTCACTTCTGCAGTTGTTTCCCAAAGCTGAAATTATCTGTATTGGACGGCTGAAAGACTTCAACTGAAGGTGCTGTGGTGAGAAACATCACTAAATCAGGTGTCACATTGATGTACAGTAAATTCTGTGTGTAGCAATGTTGTTGATGCTCACCGGGTCCGTCAAGATACCGAGAAAAAGAAAAGTGCAGACGAATAATGATTGGCTCTGATGGTTTAATCATCCAGGCCTTGGCCACCTCCTCCTGTGGACACCAAACAGTGTCAACATATTAAACAGGTCCAGATGCCATGACAGCAAAGATGTTACTTGAATCGTGTGTATTTTTACTTCAACTTACTCCCAAAAAGTTGGCATTAATGTTTAAGTCAACATCCACATCCTCTATTGACCCATACTCCCTAGCAGGAGAAAAGGAAGGCAAAAATTAATTGATCAAAAACATGTTTTTCTTATTGTTACTTCACTTCACTACTTCACTTGGATGTTTGAGCTTCACTGTGCAGAATGATTTATCTGCAGAATTTGACACTAGAAAGCTGTTTTCACATTGATCTGCTGAAGAAGGAAAGTTTCAAGGTGTGTACCAACAAGCATGATTTGTGACATCACAACTAGTTTGGAGCCAATTGTGCTCCAATTTTCAACAAATGTGATGTAGAAACCTGAAGCCTCCAGTGCACATACACTAAGAATGGGCTTTAAAGTGAAGTAGGAGACATCTTGTGTCTAGCAGTTAAACTTTTGAAATGAATAATATTTATATGATATTCATAGATTCAGAATTTTTCAGTGAGGGAGAAGCAGTAGATGTCATTTTAAGGACTTTAAAGAGGCAATTGAACTTTTTTTTATGCAGAAAGATCATATTAGACACAAATTATCATTACTCAAAGCAGAAAATTTTTATATGTCTTAAACATGTCTGGAGGGGATCTTTAACAATGCAGAAATGCAGCAGAGATTTCTTCCCTTTAAGGCCATGAAGATTTAAGATGATCAGACGCTCACCTGATGGAGACTGCAGAGTCTGAATACAGCGTCCTGACTGCCTCGATGTCTGCGTCCAGCTGGGGGTGGCGGTACAGGTCAGTGGGACAGCTCTCCTGCGGAGACAAACATTGACACAATTACCTTATGGTCCAAACAGCTCAGCACTACAGGAGGCTGAAGGATTAAGACCACTCGCAGAGTAGAGTTTCACATTTGAAGAAACACCTCTGTTGTTGTCTTTACTTATGTATGTATTCCTAAGTGTCATAGGAAGATAATAAAGTGAGTTTTACATGGATTCCACACAGGATCTCTTCTGTGTCGGAGTCCTCATCAGTTTCACTCTCTGTCCACTGCTGGCACTCAGTCTCCTGTTGGTTTAATGGGAAAAGCTGTCAATCAAACAATCCTCTTATTTACACAGCAAACAAAGAAGACTGACTGTACAGCTGAGACCACCACTGATTTTAATATATTTGCAGGAAATTTAGAGGGTAAAATACTCTATTACAGTGCTCTATATGATGCATATGAGTATCACATGGTAGTAAGTAAAGACAAAAAACTGTACTATCCTTTTTTAGAGCTATCAATAGTTTTGTGATATTAACAATATGAAATAAGAAAAAGAAGAGGAGAATTGACTCACCATGTGTTCAGTTGTTTGGCACATCTTCAGGAACAATCAACAGACTGTTCACTCCACTGTGACTGATACAATTAAACACTATGCTGGAAAAAAACATAGTTGACTTATCTTAAAAACAAAAATATATAAATAAACATATTGCAGCCAGTATTTGCTTCAAAATTTAGACATATTTTCATTATCAAGATGATTGTTGTCTTGTTGCTGCCTTTAACAGCATCTGTGAGGACAAGAGACGTTGGTACTGATGTTATTGGCACAAAACCACAGAAGCTGAGTTCTTACCTTTCCTTTCTGAGACAAATCTGGAGCTTCCGCATATTTCACTCAAGCAAACAATGTAATATTATGAGAAGAAAGACACAAAAATCTCCACAGTGATCTTGAAACCATAAAAACAAATTAATATTCCTGTTTGATGGCTCGGCTGGCCGTCTTGGTTTGACTGTCCTCTCCCCCTGTGGTTTTGAGCAGCAGGAAGTGCCACATGTTCAGTCTTGGTCCCCAGTGTCACATGATTGGCTGCAGATATTAACAGACTGATCAGCTGAACCTGGTCCAGACAGAGGAGAGGCTGAGGATGAGACCTGCAGCTCCAGTCAGTGCTGTTACTTCATGCTTTTTTTGCACACTTACATTATCTCTGTCCTATTTGTGTGACATGAATGCCATTGCCTGCACTATTTATACACTATATGCTTCAGTAAAGGAGGAGAGGCAACCCCCCCCCCCCCCCCCCCCCCCCCCCCCTCCCCCTCCCAAATAAACAAAGCAAATGTATATTTCATGTTATCCTCCAGATGTCAAGATGTGAGTTTTAAGACTGTGATGAGAACAAAGATCCCTGGTGGCAGATTTGAAGGATGGTGACACCAGTGATGTTTGGCATTTATTAGTCTTCCTGTCTGTCTGCTGTGCGGCAGTCTGACCTTAATCGGCAGTTAGCCTTGTTAGCGGTCGCCTGCTGCTCCACAGTCTGTCCAGATTAGACACTTCTAGATCTGCATACATCTGTGCAAGTCTTCTCTCAACAAGTGCTTTTCTCAAGAGTAATCCACTTATACTTGAGTGGGTGTTTCGTATATGTAGCAGTCTTTATTTATAGGGAGTATATCATGAACACTTGTACTGTATACTGCAGTTTTCAAATCTTTGTATGAACAACCAAGAATATAATGAAAACCAATACAAAGCAACTGAAATTTCTTCTGTGGTGAGTCGACACCTCTGAGACAAGTGTCAACAGAACATTATAAGCTTCACAAAGGTAGCATTTGTTGCAGAGCTATTGCATTGGACTCTACTTTGCACAATTTTATATTGTAATTTTGTCATTTTATACACCAACTATTTCATTACAATCTGGCCTTAACCTAAGGCCTACAAGTTAAATGTACAACAGGTTCACAATGACGGGGAGAGGGATCAGATTTCTCCAAGCTCAGTACAGTATCTATTGTATCTATTAAAGGGATATGCAGAGACCAAACATTCAACATGTGAAATCATCAGGAAGTAAACTGAAATAAATATAGGTTAGTAAATCCTTTATTAGTCAAATTGAGATCAGGATTTTTTCTCTTTTTTACAATTTCCCTCTTTTGAAATTTGATGTCAACATTAGAGATATAGAGAGGAAATTAGGGTGGAGAGAGAGAGAGGTATGACATCTAACAAAGGACCCAAAGCTGGGATGTTATGGTTAAATAGTATGTGTCTTAACCACTGGGCCACCAGGACACTTTAAAGATCAAAATCTTGTTACAAAGGAAAACAATTACAAGTGTCACTTAGAATATTCAAATGTAATGTTTTGAAATCTTCAGATGGGAAGAGATATTTTTTTGAAACTCATTTAATTTGAGACAACATTGGGTTGTTTTTTTTTTAAAGATTAAAACTGGTTTGAGCATGTGGTTCAGCGCCCTGTGACCTGACATTAGAATGTGATTTGGCAGAGAGCGGAGGTAAAGAGTAGTGCAAGTAGAGCCTCATAACTAAACACAATATTCATTATAAATAAATAAATAAATATTAATTTGAGAATTGTCATTAAGCAGATCCTCTGTAAAAATAAATACTGCACAAGACACTTCAACGATTGCCCACAAGAGAGCGCTGTTGTTAAGAGAGAAACTAACGCACAGGCTTTATGTCCCAATTCCATACTACAGAATAATTTGTATATATAACTACTAATTGTCTTAGTGTACTCTTTTTGCAGTTATGTAATATGTAGTATGCAACAAAATCAAACTGGAATGTTGCTGCCAACGTCCACATATTGAATAATTTTTTGTTTTCTGGGGTGTTTATAAAGCTGCTTTACCACAGTTTGTTTTACTTTTTTGCAACTGTAAGCAGCTTCTCCTTTTCCTTAATGCAATGCATTGGTGGAGAACAGCATTCATCAACAGCACACTCAAAAGTCAAGTATTTTTTAAAGCTTGCTGACTATTAATTTTGTCAGTTTTCCAGTTTGAACTGACTACATACTCAAAACCTGTTTAGAATTAGTATGTCATATGGATTTGGGACACAGCTAGAGTATGTAATTAATACACAGAGAAATAAGGAGAGTGATTTTGTTAAAATCAGGTGAGATAAGCAAAGGAATTCATTTTGACCTGTAATATTATATTAATACCTACTGCAGTATGTTTTATAATATAGTACAGATCCTACCACTGCAATGACTTGTGTGCAACTGTGAGGTGAATTTGTAAAAACTATGCATGCACACAGTTGAAACACAGGTGAAATGGAGTTCGTTTTAAAATAATTACTTTTTATATTTTCGCCTTCAACCCTTCTGGAAGCCTGGTGCTGCAGGCATTTCTCTGCTCCCAGTGGCTTCAAGCCAGGTTGTACATAAGTTGTATATTTATCCTTACGAGGAGGGAAGGAGGGGAGGCAGTTTGGAGTCGGATTTCTGACTCTTGAAAAGTCACAGCATCCACACATTCCAAGAATATTTAGGAGTCATAAAAGACACATAAGTGCAGAAGAAATGATATGTTTCCTCTTTTTTTAAACCTCAGTAAGCAGCTTTACAGGGCATTACATTTATAGACAAGTGTTATTTCTACAAATTGTTTTTGGTTGTTTTAAATCTTGGCTCTCAGGACTCACTTCATATTTCTGGTCAGGTGTTTTTATTTTTAAGGTTACCTTAAAGCTTTTGTGAGTTCAGGTTAATTAGGTTAATTAATTCAGACTGCCTAATTAAGAACAGGAACTTCAGTCTTACTACAATGCTTTTGCAGTAGATGAGCAAACCCAAGATTATATTTACACAGTGTGACACAAAATGTTTTCTTTTTAAAAAAATATGGGTGCTAAAATATGAAGAATGTTTAACATGACATGCATCTGAAAAAATACTACACACAAACACACACACACACACACACACACACACACAGTAGACAAAATGATTTCATTACTGAGCAGAGCTGAGGCAGCACATTTTGATTGTATTAAGTAACATTGGGTAGATCTTGTTTTACGTTGAGGTACGGTATGCTCCTCATGCTACATGGTGCCACGCATGGTTCAGCTATAAATACATACACCATAATATACCATGACAGAATGACAACGAGATATACAGTGCACTTGCACATCTACTTTACTCTATTTCCAGTGTGTCATGTTTTGTAACTTAAATATTGCAATGTATGTGTTTGTAAATCTGTCCAACAGGTGTACAGTTAATATTGACTTTGCATGACTGTCTCTGATGAAGAAGCCTCTATTGTTGCTTTATAGTGATCAGACTCCACTACATGAAATTTTCAGTTTGGTTGCACCTTCCCTCTAATTTTGACACTCCATTACAGTACATGAAGCTCCTCAGATGCGTCATGCTGTAAACACAATCCCACCCACGTCGAGCTCATAAAACAACCTAAAATTATGGTTTGTATTTTTCAGAATAAATAGTAAGGAAAAATAAAAAGTAAAATAAAGAAGGGAATAAGAGACAAATTCAAATGTATTAAAAATAACAATAACAACAACAAATGGTTAAAAAAAAAAGGAGAAAAAATAATAGTGTCAAAATTCTTGATATAAACTCACCTGTATTTCTTATTGCATGTTGTATGATGTTAATGATGTTAATGTATGCTATGTAAGATAAAGGGACCGAATTATGTGTGTGTGTTTGCTCTTGTGTTTCTGCCCTCACCAAATGTCACCAGAAGCAGAGAGAAGTGACATTTCACACTGGTAACATTTTGCCAGTACACTTATTTAAGAAGTTCTGATAGATGTAGAGTTGTTGTTTAGGGTTCAGTTGAAAAAGTGGGATCAAAGGTCATATGTAAGAATTCAAATAAATTCAAAGTTAATAAGAATTTGGCATGAGGAGAGTAAAGTTTGGGGTCAAGTACAAGAATTAATTAATACTGATCCTCACAAGAAGTCATTATAATAAAAATATATGTAATTATATGTGGTTTTCTGTAGCTACATTCATGAAAATGCATTGCTCTTTTAATGTTATTAGATATGGGTCAATCACCTTCAAGTGACCGTCGGTGTTGATTTAAATGTCTCAAGTCTGAACTGGTGACCTACGCTCACCTTTAAGTACCAGCGAAAGCTTCATGATTGGCCGGGCAAACAACATTTGCACCTGCGCTGTATCCTTCCTCGATTGTTGTCAGACTTCTGTGCTTTTGTCTGTAAATTTTAGACTCAGTTTAATATTCAGCTTACAAGAACATCGTCCGTGTGAAAAAAATACGTTTATCATGATGTGCAAATAGCGAATATTAACTGAACTGTCGCGCTCTATTTCCTCAGTCAGCGGACGTTGTTCACACATGGAAAGTAGTTCCGGTTAGTCGGGGGAATAAAAACCTGTCGCTCTGGCTGAACCAACGGCGCTCTGGTCCCTGCAAAGTTTCACCCAGTATAGGTGAGTAACAGCAAGTAGATTGAAGTGTGTGTGACAGAGACGGCAGAGGAGATTTTATATTCGTTTTGACTGAATTTACTAACTTTTAAAACATTTAAAGAACATTATTACATCCTCTCATGATGTTAAAAAGTACTTTCAATCACAGATCAAACTCTTATTCCTCGAAAACATTTAAATCACGCATAATTATTTTATTCATAATTTCATTTTTATGGATGATTATACTCAGTGTGCATAAATGCAAATGCGTATACAGTATGATTAAAATATAGCCAACTATATCCACTAATTGCACGATTAGTTTTGCACAAACATTTTAGGATAAAGTAACTACTCCATATAGCTTTCTTACTTTGATTTATTTGATATTTTATCTACTTATTGTACTCTGTTTCTTGTGCTGCTGTAAATTTCCTTCTTTGAGATAGATACAGTTTAATATAATCTTATTTGAATAAAAACTTAGGCACCTAATTGACAGTCAGATGTCTTCAGTAGTTGATTTTTAGGTAGACAAAAATATTCTACTGAAAACTGCTTATTTTCTACAAACTTTTCTCTCCCAATTAAAGAGATAGCACCCTAACTTATGACCTGTCACTCTGTAATCTATTACAAAACGTTTAAATCATTTAATTCATTTTAACATTTAAATATGATGGTTTTTTCTCATTTTCCACCAGATATGTTTTTTTTCTGGTGATATATTTCTACAGTCCATAAATATGCTCAGCACGGACCATGTTATTTTAAGTTAATGTTGATGGCCAGAATGGTGTCCGTGTTTCCTTACACTGTCTGACAACACACGTTGTCATGCATGATGCATACCTAACTGAATCCCAGTAAGTTCCGCTTTTGTTCTTTTAATGTACCATGGATGGATTCTCAACCACGGCTGTGCCTCACAGGCAGCATAAATCGTGTTTTGAGTCCCGGAGTTATTCTTTGTGTGTGTTAATCACCTTTAGCCTCTGTCAAATGTGACCAGCTCCTCTTCTTCAGCTCCACATAAACTCCCGCTGGAATGTGGGAGAGTGCAGTCAGGCAGGCACATACTGTTGTTGTTGCTTTTTGTACAGGCTGTTCAGTCAGCTCGCACAGTTTCTCTCCACTGGTAGAGACTTAAAATTCATCCAGGGAGAGGTCACATCTTAATATAAGTGTGCACTTTTCCATTCTTAGTAAAGTCTCATTTAGTAATCCTTCATCATTCCTTATTTACTGTTCATACTCCTCGATTATGAATGTTTATGTGATAATTTGTTGCTTTTATTTAGCTCCTTGTGTCAGGAGCCTTTGTGTCACTGTTAAGATGACACATCACAGTGTTCACTGACCATGTAAAAAAATCTCCAATATAACCTATAATGAATGTCAGTGGTAGAGTCATCAGGTAATAATCGATCACCTCTCTCTTGTTTCCTGTTCTGTCTCCACAGGACTTTTCCTACAGACACATATCCAGTCATGTCTAAGTCAAAGGATTCAGGCATCATGCACCACCAGCAGATGCATGCTGCCATGGCAGACACTTTCCTTGAGCATTTGTGCCTGCTGGACATCGACTCTCCACCCACTGTGTCTCGCAACACCGGCATCATCTGCACAATTGGTCAGACATATTCCCAAAGCTGATTTATTTCACATTACACATGTCATATATCAAAGATAATCTCAATGTATCTGTATATGACCACACCCATGCCTTTAGCCTGGTATCTCTTGTGATGTAATTGATCTGTCTCGATGCAGGACCTGCCTCCCGTGCTGTGGAAACTGCCAAGGAAATGATCAAGTCTGGGATGAACATTGCAAGAATGAACTTCTCTCATGGCACACACGAAGTGAGCGAAGAATGTTAAAATTTTAACCACATCAAATTATTTTTTGTGACTTCCATTTACTATTTACATCTCCAAAACTTTAAACTTTTTAGCAAGTTGCACTTCTGATCCCACAAACCTGAAAATGGTGATATCACAGCAGGTGTTTTACCATAAACTGTCAAAAAATATGACATCAGGGACTGGAGAGCATAGTCAGTGCCAAATGCTTGAGAGTTTGAGGTCAGACAGAGCAGTACAGCAGCAGTTTCTTTGCCCTCTGCAAAGTGATTCAGTGTGGATTTACCCTTTACAGCTGCAGCAGTCAGCGTGACATTACTCTTGTGCCCTGGTAACTGTCTGTGGCTGTAATGTGATCTATGAGCTTGTACTTGCCCCTTCAGTGCTAGGTCTATGTTGTAGCTTGTGATTTGGCCAACCAACTGCATCATGACCAACACGTTGGCTGACCTTATACTGCTGACCTCTTGCCTTTAAAAGTCATGCCTCTTTACCTTTTTCACTGTCACCTGAGTGGATGAGCCTGAAAATCTATCATCAGCTGCAGTGTGAACACCCACAGTTGATATTTGGGTTGGTACTCTTCAAAGGTTAACAGCAGTGATTTTTTTTCAGTGTAACTCAACTCTCAGAGTGACTTTTGAATTGCCTGCCATGGTATGATAGTTTGGCTCAGATGGCTAAATACAAACATGTCTGCATTTCAACAGCACAAATTTATTATCTTGAATCCAGATAATCACAACAAAGTGAATATATGATTTTCTATGAGAGGGGCAAAATAAATTTGACCTCTGTCTCTTTGGTGTGTCAGTTGTCAGTACAGCTATAAATAGGTCTTCTGTGAGAGACAGCCTCACAGCAACAGTATGAGAATAAGACATGTAGTGGAAGAAGAGTTCACTATTTACTGAAGACAGTACTCAGTGTTGACATTAGACTTGTTTAAACATATCCACCTAACTGTAACAACTGTGCTGACATACAGGCTGTAGCTGAAATCTTTTGGAGTATTCACTCAATACCTCATGCAGCTATTTATATACGGTGAAACTGAACAATGTCATGTGCTAAAAATGTCTTGCAGTTGTTATTCAAGATTCACTACAAATAGTAATGTAACAAGTGCTGCCCTGTGGTCTATCCACCTGCTGTTGTGCTAACTTTATTTTACTTTTGAATAATTTGACATGTTTAAGTATGACTTTGTAATAACAATTACAATTCACATGTGTAATAATTATTTTATTTTTCATGTTATATTAGATATACTTACATTTTCAATGTTTTTCTAACACTCAACATTATACAGTACCATGCTGAGACGATCAAGAATGTCCGTGAGGCAACTGAGAGCTTTGGGCCTGGCACTGTTGAATACAAACCAGTGGCCATCGCTCTGGACACCAAGGGACCAGAAATCAGGACCGGACTTATCAAGGGCGTGAGTTCTTGCCAAATTGCCACAATGAGGCCACTTTTGATTTATTAGAGAATCATACTGAGCACAAATAACTGTTTGAAGGTCTGCTGCAGAGTTTTTCATCCTGCAAGATTAACACATTCTCTCCTGGTGTTGTTTAGAGTGGCACCGCCGAGGTTGAGCTGAAGAAGGGTGAAACCATCAAGATCACACTCGATGACCAGTACATGGAGAAATGTGACGATAAGGTGCTGTGGCTTGACTACAAAAACATCACCAAGGTTCTTGAGGTGGGAAACCATGTCTACATTGATGATGGTCTGATTTCAGTCAAGGTCAAAGAAGTTGGTAAGCCCACAAACAATCACCTGTTTGCAGATTTTGCTTTCACCTTTCCTCTTCAATGTGGAAATAAAGCTTCTATTCATTCTGTGTGTGCAAAGGCAAGGACTACCTGATGTGCGAGATTGAGAATGGCGGTATGCTGGGCAGCAAGAAGGGTGTCAACCTGCCCGGAGCTGCTGTTGATCTGCCCGCTTTGTCTGAGAAGGATCTTTCAGACCTGAAGTTTGGCGTGGAGCAGGGTGTTGATATGGTCTTCGCCTCCTTCATCCGTAAGGGTGATGATGTTCGTGCTGTCAGGAAAGCCCTGGGTGACAAGGGCAAGAACATCAAGATCATCAGCAAGCTGGAGAACCACGAGGGTGTGCGCAGGTGGGTGGATGATCACTGGGAATAATCTGCACAGAACTGAATCTCAAGATAATTGTTAATACTGATTTATTTTGCTTTTGTCTGATAGATTTGATGAGATCCTGGAGGCTAGTGATGGCATCATGGTTGCCCGTGGAGATCTGGGTATTGAAATCCCAACAGAGAAGGTCTTCCTGGCCCAGAAGATGATGACTGGCAGGTGCAACAGGATCGGCAAGCCCATCACCTGTGCCACACAGGTCTGTGACATCAGTGGGAGGACTGTTTGTAAAACTTTAAAAATCACAGTGTGTTTTGATGACATGAAATGATGCAGTGTGTCTTGTTGTTCCCCCTCAGATGCTGGAGAGCATGACCAAGAAACCTCGCCCAACTCGCGCTGAGGCCAGTGATGTCGCCAACGCTGTGCTGGATGGCAATGACTGCATCATGCTGAGTGGTGAAACCGCCAAGGGAGACTACCCCCTGGAGGCAGTGCGCACACAGCACAGGGTAAGAGCACAAAGGATTTGTCCTATTCCCTAAATTCTACATCATGTTCAGTGTATGTGTGCACAATATATACATCTTTCCTAGCAATGTTGAAGGACCATTCCAGTGTTTTAGCATGTTTTACTGCAGCAGCTACAGTATATCCAGTCTCATATCTTGTGTGTGTTTGAGGCTGTGAGGAAGCCTGCATTGTCAGTGTGAAAGCCCCCTAACACTTGGTGTGGCATGTGGTTCATCCATGTGCTTTGGGAAATTCTGGTATGTGCAAATTCACATGAACATGCAAAGCTGTGATACTGGTAACTGCATGATTTGTCAGGGTTTTCCAGCTATTGGATCTTTGTTGTGTGAGACCAAATTGTTTCTAAAGCTGCTTATTGCACTAAAAGGAGAAAAAAAACATCTTAAAGGGACTAATAGGAAAATGTTGTTCTAGTAATTGACACACCAGTCTGATCTAGTTATGTCTTGACACTGAAAATGCACAATAAGTACTCTTCATACATGAACTGTACTTTCAAATAGTTAAATTGTTATCATCACCCGACCAGATGTTCCACATATGATAAGTGATTTTCAAGGTCATGAATAACACCAACACATTCAGATTTACTTCCATGAAAAATATACACACTGCTATAGAATTTGTGGTGTTGTTAGTTACATTTTCTAGATTATGCATAACAAAGAGAAAAGTAGCTTCCACATTGTTTGCACATCACTGGGTTTTACTAACAGCTTGTTTAGTATTTGTTCAACTTGCTTTGTGTATCCCTGATACACTATCCCCTCCCTCCATCCATCTGCTACCAAACAACTCCTCCTCTTGTCTCTTGCATTGTGCTTTAACTGTGTGATCATATTACTCAATTAGCATGTGTCTGAGGATCTACATGCACAGCAACAGTCCCTGGACATCATGGCCGCCGCTGTTGTTTAGCTTCATGTCTCAGTGTGCTTTCAGGTATGAAGACCTCTGCACTCAGCTTAACTGTCCTTTGTTTGTCTTTTTAAAATACAAACTAACTCCTGCAGTTAAAACACGGTGTATGACTGCAGCCTGATACAGTTGTCATGTCCTTGTTTTTGTTCTTCCTCTGCATGTACAGATTGCCCGTGAGGCTGAGGCAGCCATGTACCACAGGCAGATGTTTGAGGAGCTGCGCCGCACCTCTCATCTGACCCGTGACCCCACTGAGTCTGTCGCCATCGGTGCCGTTGAGGCTTCCTTCAAGTGCTGCGCCAACGCCATCATCGTGCTCACCAAGACTGGCAGGTGAGAATCCAAGAAGAAGTACACTTCCTGAAAATCTCTTCTGTAAAGCTCTGAGTCATCATATTCTCCGAGGCGCCCACTACAAGAGAAGAAACTAGAGCATTATCTCTCTATCCCTCCACCTCCACTTGCTCTGTAACAGAAGCCTTGGGCTCATATGAAATGTGCCAACTGTCACTGCGCACACAATCTGTGTTCCACTTGTGACCTTTTGAGATCTGAACTCTGACATTTTATGGGTTAATTTTAACTCTCTGTTCATTCCTCTCTGTTAGGGCGTTCATCCTTTCAACATATGATACTGTCAGCTGCGTGGATTTCATAATGATAATGGCATAATTAGAGTGGCTATAATTAATATTAACAATGGATTACATGACTATTTGTATGTGAAATTAGTCTCTTGTTGTGATGAACCTCAGCTCTACAGAGCTTTGTAGTCTTTCAGTGCATTGTTTTGGTTTTCTGGCCCACAGCTGTTTTCAGCAGCTGTTTTCAGCTCTAAAAACCTGCCCAGCATTAAACAGCTGACAAAATCAGTGACTAGCTGGATATAGTGGAGCATTTGTCAGCTAAAGAGCCATCCAGCCAGTTGGTGGAGAATAAACCAGAGGTCTAAACCACAGAATAAAGGAGAGTGAATGTTGGACTTACAGTAGCCAGGTAGACACAAATCCAACTCCAGATGAATGCTAATGTTGCTCTGTGTCTGCTGAATGTATAAATAGGCAACTGTTTGCTAACAGGTTCACCATATCAACTTAAACAGTGATAATATGTCAGTGTTGTTTTTATAATTAACTTGTTTCTGCAGCCTCTAAGTGGCCAAAAAATCTGTTATTGCAGGTTTAAGTTTTGGCATTCATTCAAATCAATTATTTTAAACATGTTTTAGTGAAAATGAAATATTTTCAGTTTTCCATTTTTGTAATAGTTTGTATCTGTTACTTGCAGGTCTGCTCACATGCTGTCAAGGTACAGGCCCCGTGCCCCCATCCTTGCCGTGACCCGCTGTGGCCAGACCGCCCGTCAGGCTCACCTGTACCGCGGTATCTACCCCATTCTCTACACCAAGCCTGCCAACGATGTTTGGGCTGAGGATGTTGACCTGCGTGTGAACTTTGCCATGGAAGTTGGTGAGTGTTTATGGGTTTTGTTGAATTTGCTGTCAGATAAGAGGGTTTCTTCCAGTGAAGAGAAAGTTAGGAGAAAATTCAAGATTTATGTAAGAATTTTGTTCATCTCAGGGATTCACAAGGATTTAATTAAGTGCTTTTTAACTGACACCTCTCTGTTTTCCATCTGTAGGCAAGCACCGCAAGTTCTTCAAGTCTGGTGATTCCGTCATTGTCGTGACCGGCTGGCGCCCAGGTGCTGGTTACACCAACACCATGAGAGTTGTGCTGGTGCCTTGAACTTCATCCAATGACATTAGTAACCACTCCCCCTCCCCTCCCCTGTAACCTGCCTGCCCTCTGTGTTGGACTTTTCTTTTCTGTTGGTCTTCGTAACCAACAGAAAGTCAAAACCAGTCAAAAAAGGCCTTTTGATGGTTGTCATTCGCAGAAAGTAACTCCATGATTCCTGTCACCCATATGAGCAATTTATTGTCTAAATCCTGCTGCCAGAGACTGAACCTTTTACTGGAAACTCATCTGTCATGTGTGTTGTACAAAGTGGAGATACGTGTTCCTCTGCATGCACTGTAAACTAGGCTCCAAATACACATTTGTCAGTCCTTATTTAGTGTTATTTTGATGTCTAGGTGTCAGGATGCACAAGTGCAGATGTGTACTGTATTTATCTTCTCCAGTGTTTCACGCAGAACTGATAGTCGGTACAAAGTGTCATCATGAAGTGATCTGGCATGAGTGGGTTTCCATCCATTAAAAGAAACTCTTGGCTCAACTGTGTTTCTCCTCCTCTTGTGATCACTGTAACACTAAACTGTTGCAAGATTGATATGCTCAGTATTCAAATAGATACATTTTATGTTATTGTTGTAGGCCCAACTTCCTTCAGATTTCACATCAGAATACTAGCTAGTTGTACATGAACATACATTTCTGACTAAATGTATCAAAATAAAGGAAACACCACTTATGATTTGAGGCACATATAAAGGCAAATACACAAGTTTAAAAAATAATATAAATTTGAATGTGAGTCAGCATTGCAGGCCGACGTTACTAACAGTGTTTTGCAGAACATAAGTCACTAAAACTGCAAAATTATTTAACATGGCGAAGGAAACATTGAAAATATATATCTAAACAACCAGTTGCCTCATTAGATGAATACCTAACAAGATAACTGTTGAACACCACAACACTCAACAAAAACCCTGATTTTAACATATTAGGTTTTTTTTTTGGTTTTTTTTACAATTCAGCTTATTATTACGAAATGTCTTTTCCTAACAAACCTTTCCTCTGTCAATTAAGACAAACAGGGCAGAGCCAGTTATGATCGGCTGTTGCTTTGGTGTGAATGAGTAGACAACCAATCACAATGGGGTTGTAAAATAAAAACACACCGTTGAAAAAAAAAACATTTTGAAATAAGAATATGTGGAATTAAACAAAAAACTGATATTGTGAAGAAGAGGCAAGACAAAATGACATTTCATAATAATGAGCAGTTTCCCAAATTAATTAGATTATTCACATTTTTCTGGTTATGTTATATGATGTCTGTATTCATTCATATTTATTTCATAATGTCTCACTACGGGTTTGAGTGAAAAACAGACCTGTAATGAGTTGTCTTTCGCCGTTTTTAATCAAAGTACTGTTCTTGTGCAGTAGTCTATGTATGGTAGTCTATCTATGTAAGTATTCAGAATTTTGGACTTAAGTAAAAGCAGCAATACCTGAATGGAAAACTACACCTACTATATATTACTATTATAATTTTTAAAGGGTAGTTTTGTCTGCTTTGCATCGACCTGGCAGCTTCACCCTTGAAGAAAAAGCTTTCTAAATCAAACCTTGCTGCAGTGCTGAATATGCACATGTACTCACTAATCTAGCAGTTATCACTCCATGAACACGGCAGATAATTTTCTTTGTAATGACAAGTCAGATATCTCTAAGATTATAATCCTGGCTGTTTTGGATGTTTGGCACCGGACAACACCATGCAGTTCTCAATTCATAATCCGGCTTAAAGTCTGAAACTTCAAGAGCCTTTTATCAGATTCTCCTTCATGCCACACTCAGAAATCAACAGCTAGGACGAGCATCGTTGACCATATGTTATTTTATTGCATTGAATTCAGTAGCTAAAATAAAATATGCCTAACATACATAGGGTGATGGAATCTTCAGATTTGGTGGTTAAAAGGCAGCAAAATGAAAAATAAATATATAAGTAGATGAATGACTGACACCTCTTCTCCTACCTACACAGACACACACCTTAAAGTTGAGTGCACTAAAAGTAACCTTACATTCGCTCCGAGCTGATGCCTCTGGCAGGTGGTGTGGTGATGCGAGGTTGGAGGAGAATAGTAATGAGGGATTGATTGAGCCCATCGGCAGTGACTGGCTAGTGACTGATAGTATCTCTCTTCCCTGGAAAGGGGGCAGAGTCACAGCAAACCTCAGCCTCAGGCTCAGTAACCAGGCAGCTAAAGCCAGTGGACCGGATCCTCCGATGGTTTGACCTGGTGACCAGCTAGCTGCTCACAGTTCGTTGCCAGCTGCAGGTCCAGAGAGAGAAATATCATCTAAACACATGAACCTATTAACAAGTAGAAGTATTTAAGATTCTGTTTCTTAAAAAAAGCAGTCAGTGATCCATGTCTTATTGATTCAGCATAGCATCACAAAGCAGCAATAGTTCAACAACAGATGTTAAATTTTACAATCAAATAATGTACAATGAAAGAGGTAAATATGCAGCAATATGACCCATCGGGGTTTCTTGTTAACCATGTGTCCACTGCTTTTAGCCCTTTGACTGGTGCAAGAAACATTCACATCAATCTTAGTGCATCGCTGGTTTCAGGATGTTTGATTATCCACAATTGCTTTTTTAAAAATTATTCCCTTGTTTTGATCCGTTCTAACTAAAAACAGAATCTCACTCATCGACTCAAGTGCTTCGATTCACAGTACCTTTGTATTCCCATAAAAAAAAACACAGATTATTGCATACTATGCTAATGGCACACAAACCTTGGCTCAGGTGTATGTTCTGTACCGAAGTTATTCACAGACTGAAATGAGTCAGCAGTGCTGCTCGCCAAGTGCCAGAGCAGTTGTGGAGGAATGAAAATGGAAAAGTGTGCGACTTTGTGTTGTCTTCATGACAGAAACTGGTTCCTCTACAGAAAATTATCATCGTCTTCATGTTCAACACATTAAAAAAATGAACCCCACTTCTCCCGCTCGGACAAACAAACATTACATTCATTACTTCAGTTTTTTCGTGAACTGGTTTGTGTGACCCATTTGGGTGTGCAATATTGCTGAAACACTATCTTGGAAGACATGCCGTCATCAAACCCTAACGTTAGGTGATCTCTGAAACGAGCAAAGTGCACAGTCTGTCTCTCCTTGAATCTCTTAAGAGTAACCTTGCATTCACACACTCTGTAGTGGGAAACGCATATAAAAAGGACAGCCATTTTTGGTTTCAATCATAACTGGATACAGTTGTTGACAAATTTCAAACTAAACAGGTGAAGCTAAAAGGTTACACAAAATTGCCTGGACAATAGGGTTAGGGTTAAACAAATACTTTGAACAAATCACAGAGTGTGGTTATAATATAATACATATAACAATTGATATTTTCATGAGGTGCTATATATATCCATCAATGGTTTTAGATTTTATTACTATATTCAAAGAAGCAGTATCCTGTAGAAAAAAATATCCATTATTGTCCATTTTTATCCGTAATCCATTCACTCTGATTAAAAATGAAACCACTGATCTCCAATCTGATTAGAATAACACACCCTCCTACTTTCAAAATTGACAAAGTAGTGGTTAAAACTATGCCAAGGAGGAGGTTACCTCCATGTGTTCAGGCATTAAAGGAGGGTGTGTCTGAACCTCACAAGTTGGAGGGAAGTTTGGACTGTTTATGTTCTGTCTCTAACACCTTAGCAGGGGATCTAGCGTGGGGAGAGTGTACACCAACAAACTGGTTCTGAGGTTCAGGGCCTGAATGTGTCCGAATAACAGGAGTGGCTTGACCCGGGATCGGGCTGTAGGGTTTGCTGACAGCCATAGGGGAGGAGAAGGGGCTCAATGGCCTTCCAACCCCCTCTGGGGAGCCGCTCATGGCCAAAGGCCTTTCCTGGTGTATAGAGCTGTAAGAGCCTGAGATAGTCTTTATTTCCTGGGTAAAGAGATCCACCGATGACTCGGCCCTCTCTTTGAGGGTACAGGCCACCCTGGCAGGGCATGAGGTCTGAGGGGTTAGGGGGCTGTGAGAGGCCAGGGTGCTGGGGAGCTCACTGTGGTAAACTGTCCGTGCCCTCACAGGGCTCTGTATGCTGGGACTGTGGACTGGAGGCGTGTAGCAGGGCGAGGCCTCAGCAGAGCCATACTGGGCCAGGGAGGCGAGGGCTGAGTGCTCCGGGAGAACCTGGGGCAGGAAAACAGAGTGGAGGCCTGCCAGGCTGTGCTGCGCCAGAGAGGCTGCTGCTCCAGACACTGGCTGAATAAATCCACTGGAGGACTGGGTGCTGGTGATGAAGGGAAAATGTGGGAGGTTCAGACCGCTGGATGTTCTGCCTGCTCTGTCATGACTGGACCCCATCTGCTGCACGGTGGCGTGAGAGGGCTGCTGCAGCTGGCTTAGTATGGGGCTGATGGAGCTGGAGATCAGAGGGCTTATGGTGGAAGAGAAGGGGGCTGGGAATCTCCCTGCTAGCCTCCCTGGTGCCCCCTGCTGGAGTAAACTTAATGGGTGGGGTGGGGTGGTCATAGCACCGTGGAAGGGCTGGGAGTGGAGCTGAGCGGAGCAGGTGTAGGAGACGGTGGCCTGGCTGATGGGGAAGACTGAGGCCACGCCGGAGTGGGGAGGATGGTGTGGAGGCTGGTGTGTTGGCTGAGGCAGAGGGGCCAGGGGCTGCAGGTTGCTGGTGAAGATGGGCTGGGACATAAGCGTGGGTGACACAGGCCCAGTGGGGAGATGCTGTGCCCTGAGGGACGCCAGTGTGGGAGTCTCAACTCCGGAGCGGAATTTGATGGAGCTTGCAGGAGAACAAGGCCCTGAACCACAGCTGCTGGACACGTGCGCTCCAACATGGATTCTTTTTGGATGGCTGATGGGGTCTTTCAGAGAGCCAGAGCCTGGTGCCAGAGAATGGTGAAAGAGGATGGGAGGCACTTGGGGATGGTGGGCCAAGGCCAGTGCCAGCGGGGTGGTGGCAGCAGCAGCCTGGAGCGGGGCTTGAACCAGCGGGGCCCAGATGACGGGGGTGGGTGATGGGGGAGCAGGGGGAGGGTTTAAGCTCTGTGCGGTGCTGGTCTGGATCAACTGCGTGCATTGGGCCATATCACGGTCATGTTGCACTATTCTTTGGATGATCTCACTCTCTTGGAGGTTTAGTGTGCCAGAGCTTTGGTGATGTTGGACTTTATGTTGAAGAACAGAGTTCCTCTTCCCTGTTAAGGAAAGAAGAGAAATAAGGTGATGCTATTTCCACCTAAATCCTTTTGTTTTCATGAATGATGCTACATATTACAAGGACAGCTCATCAGCACAATTGCCTTGCCTTTCTTTACTAGAAGGTTAAAATCTGATAGCATAAAACAAAAATCTAAATGTAAACTTTAAGTTAAATGTTTTCTTATTCTAACCAAAAAAGCTCACAAAGTTTATTATTCCACTGTCCCTTGTACAAAGTAAACTTGATGAAAACAAAAAATGTTCTGATACAAAATGCCACTTTTTATCCAAGACGGTTGAAAAAATGTGCTTGTTAAGTGTTTAATAGCTGATGAGTCTTAAAGGGGCATACATCTATTTCCAAGTGTATTACCAATAACACAAATAAATAAAAGAGAACTGCTGTTAGTAAAAGTAGACCTGCAATAAACAGAGAAGAAGAATAAAAACAAATATGATGAGATGTCAAACCATAAATAACAGTAAATTATATTCAATTTTGAAATATGCAATTGGCACCTATAATCAGATCAAAGGACTCACCGATGCGGTCCAGACGGTCGAGAGCCACAGTCTCAAAAGCCCTCCTCATCATGGGATACTCCTCCAGCACCTCGTTGAAGTTGTCTACCGACAGAGAGTATAGGCGGCAGTAGTTATCTGCTCGCACGCTAGCTGTCCTTCTACCTCGGGTCAGCAGGCAGATCTCTGTAGAGAGGCAGGAGACAAAAAAAGTTCATTTATTTGTACTTTTTATTTAAAAGCTGCCCTGCTGAGTGAAAGTCAGAGATGAACATGAAGGACTTCAAAAAATGGGTAATTAATATAAAGTGTTATATGATGATTTCACACAGAATTTATACCTTTTTAGTTCTATTCGTGAAAGGAAAGGCAAAACTAGTATTATTAGTATGAGATGATAAAACACGAAAAGAGCGTTGCCTCTGAACCCCACAGATGGAGCACTTAATGCAATTTCTGCAGCTTACAGTTTGTCCTGACCTCATCTGTCGTGCCAGATCAGAAAAATAAAATAATGCGCCATTTAAAAAAAAAAAAAAAAAAAAAAAAAGTAGACATATTTTTCAGGACAGACATATTGAGGATATAGACACAAGCACACACAGAGACTCACATGCTCTCTCTCTTCCCTGCCCTGTTTATTGATTGAATCTATTTATATCACATGACTACATGGGATTGCTAACAAATTTCTTTTCCATGTGTTTGTTTTGAACACATTTTCTGCCCTCGTTTACCATTTTCACATCTCTGTGTGTGTTTAGCTGTGGTGAGTAGCTTAAAGTTGAGATCCTTATTGTTTTGTGATTCTTGTGACCTAGATGTGCAGTATAGTGGAGTATGGTAAAATATTAAAAATGGCATCATTGCTCTGTGCTCTGAAAAATATTTCACTGGTCTACACAACTGGGTACCAACAACAGGGTAAAATGACGCAATAAGCACAACACTAGGCACTTGTTGATATAGTTCATGGGTGACGACAAATGGGAATCTATGAATTTTTACTTTAAACATGGTGTCAACAAAGGGAAAACCCCACAGATGGAATCAAAGATCACAAAGCTCTGCTCCTCTTTAGTCCTGAGCCCTTTTAAGGAGATGATGTGGACAATTTTCCCCAGCTGTAATAGTCAGCGAAGTTAATCTGCTGAGTGCCTGGGCAAAATAAATCAAAATAAATCAGACTATCACCGCTCCTCCACATACATTCAAACTGACCCTCTGCCATCTACGGAATATATTAGTATGCATAACACACAGCCTGTTGTGTGGAGACATTACCTCCAAAATATGAACCATCTGACAGCTTGGTGTCTTTGCTGCTTTTGGTCAGGACGCTGACGACGCCATGCTGGATGAAGTACATTTTCTTGCCGATGGTTCCTTCTCTGATGATGTAGTCGCCCGGCTGGAAGACCTCAAAGCGTAGTTTGGTCAACATGGAGGTGACGAAGTTTGGATCAGCATTGGCGAACAGAGGCATCGAGGCCACCAGTTTGCGACAGTTAAAGTTGATGATCTCCTGCAAAAGACATTTTAAAAAAAGTGTTTTAGACATTAGCGACAGTAAGACAAGACCTTTGACCATAAACTGTTAGAGTTGCTGCATGTGTACATTTCAATCATTATAAAAGCAGGGTGGGCAACAGCTTAGTGCTCCGTTAATGAGGCTCCCTGTCCTCATACAGTGTCCAGCCATTACTAATCAGATTACATGACTATTAACATTAGTGTGCAAAGTAAGAGAGCCAAATTAGATTACATAGAAAATTAACTGTAAACCATTTAGAACAAGGATGCTCACTTCATTAACACATATATTTGCCACCGAGTCACCATAAAACATTTGAAAAATTAAAAAAAAAAAAATTCAAGAAGGTTTCTTTCAGTTGTAAACAGCATTAACACAGAAGTCGACATTATTATGATGCAGTAACTGTTATTATCAAGGCAACCACATGACTTGTGATGACTTCTGACCTCTCGCAGGGGTTCATTCAGCTCCTCCAAAATGCT
The DNA here is from genome assembly GCF_914725855.1 of Thunnus albacares. Lineage (NCBI taxonomy): Eukaryota > Metazoa > Chordata > Actinopteri > Scombriformes > Scombridae > Thunnus > Thunnus albacares. The sequence goes on along the minus strand of NC_058112.1, from coordinate 21,428,381 downwards.
TTCCTCATCAAACATCTTCCCCTGATAACGGTGTTCGTAGTAATCGTGGATCCTCTGACGCATGTCAGCAGGGAGCTTGTGGAAGGACATGTACTGCTCCACCTGTTTATACTGCGATGAAAACACGAGTCCAATTATGAAAAGGGAGAAATCTCCATAGAAATACATGTAACTGTAACTGTAATGTAACTGCATTAGTGTCAAGACAAAATCAAAGTCATGTCAGAAATAATATATTAATCTGATTGATGTGTTGGCTCAGAGGCGGACTATAATGTGTCTCATTATGTTAACAGTCAACTGTCAGGCCATCTGTGAAACCTGCCCACAGTGCAATATTGTGCCTCTACCCCATCTGACAAATGCAGTTGTGCTCTGCAGGCTGCAGCTAATAACATTAACTACTGTGTCCTTCACGGTGTACTCTACCAGCAAAGCATCATAAATGATCAGTGTGTCCAACCTATGTATGTTATGTCCTGCTGGAAGTTGCTATTTCCCTTTTATTGACTGTTTTTTATCACCTTCTTGTGTCTGTCTCCTTTCTCTGTACTGGAAATACACAGCAGTGGCACAAAAATCTGATGAAAATTATTTTCTCTTAAACGTTGTTGTATTGTGTTCTATTTAGTCTCCCTCTGTGGAGCTTTTTCTCACTTAAATACCTTGCAGATAATTGGTTATTGTGCATTGTAAAGATTTAAACAGGTGGATTTGTGAACAAAAATTGATGTTTCCTCTTCACATCATTCCTGGATAAAATGCTTTGCCAATTACCATCAACATTTTCACTTCATTTAAACTCTCTTAGACCTAAAAACTGGTGTTATTATGACAAATATCAGCTAAGCAGAGAGAGAACACCCACCTTTTCTTGGTACTGCCTCCTGGAGGAGTCCAGAGACTGAATGAGTGCAGTCGCATGCCCAACAAACATGGCAAAACAGGTAGCACCAACAATCATGCTGAGGATAGTGAGCCACACGTCAGCCATGCCTATAGGAGGGTACAAGCCGTACCCGATGCACAGCATGTGGCTCATGGCCTTGAACAGGGCATAGGAATATTGCTGACCCCAAGTGTCATTCTGTAGGGGATAGAGGAAAAGAGAAAGTTTATCAATATCCACAGCATTAATGCTGCAGCACATCTGCGTGAGCCTTTTCATAGTTTAAGTTCAAGACCACAGAAGAAGCGGCCTTTTTTCCAGGGATGACGGCTTTGACGTGCCCTGTTGAGGGGCTCAGACTGGCACAAAACACCACCTGTCTTTCAGTCAGTGGTATACCATTTAATAATCCAATTTGTGTTCATGCACATTATTATATTCTGTTGTGTCACACTGGAAATCAATATAGCTTATGTATAAATAGTTGGATGTGATTATGGTGATTATAGAGGAACACATTTTGATGCTGTCTGACTCATAAATAATCCACTTACCACCATCTTGTTTCGAGTGACCCAGCAATCAGGAGGGAAGTCCTGCAGCATGGGAACCAGGAACTGCAAACAGCCATCCCAGTGACACAGCAGCAGCATCATACCAATCAGGTTCATGATGCGCACCATGGCGCTGGCTAAGTCATAGGTCATATGGAAAACCTGTGACACAGATTATCAGTATTAATGCAAGTGAAACAACAAAACAAATATCTCTTTGTAAATAAATCTAGAAAATTTCCATTCTCTCTCATGCAATCAGAGGATTTGAAAAATACAGGAGGTGCTGTGTGGTGCCATAGCTACAGGGGTCCTATTCCAGACCACACTATTCTTAATCTTCTATAGACAACCAGAGGCTATTTCAGTGTTGCGTAAGCATTTGCAAACATTAATGGCCTGTGGGGAATGCAGCCTTAGAGGAATTATAAAAATAAGATAATGTAGTGAAATGTCTGTTGCAGCAAGTTGATTGTTCTTTTTTGAGTCTGAAGCACACAAACAAATTAACTCTACAGCTTTAAGAATATGAGCCTTTGTTTTTACAAAGAGCAGCATCATGTATTTCCCCTAAAAGAGAAAAATGTAATACTCCAGACGAGGTTATAAGTTATGAGAGATCTGCTAGTGCATGGGAAATCTAATCATTTACAGTACTTTATTCAGATGAGCATAAAAAAGGATGCACTTTCATCTAGTGTGAGGATCCACAGAGACTATCCCTGCAGGATCTACCTCTTCCCACTGGTGGATGTAGCGAATGAGTCTGGAGAGTCGCAGCAGCCGCAGCAGACTGAGGATCTTGGTGAAGCGGACGATCCTCAGGGCTCGGGCCGTTTTGTAAAAGTCAGAGTCGATGCGTGTCTCTACGATGAGAAAGATGTAGTCCACAGGTATGGAGGAGATGAAATCCACCACGAACCAGCTCTTCAGGTACTTGATCTTGATCTGCTGCGGGTCCAGGATGATCTCCGTGTTGTCCTCCCTGACGATGCCCGTGCGAAAGTTGAGGACCAGGTCCATGAGGAAGAAGGTGTCCGAGACTACGTTGAAAACGATCCAGGGTGGCGTGTGCTCATCCTTGAAGAAGGTGATGCCCACAGGGATGATGATGAGGTTTCCAACCATGAGAAGCAGCATGGTCAGATCCCAGTAGAACCTGAAACACACAGCGACACACGTAACTCACATTATAAATAACAGCAGGACAAAGTCACTGTGGAACGCTACATAAAATTAAGTACAAGCTCAACTTCACTCATACCTTACCTGACAGAATTACTGTGTTAAATATTTTATGTCAGTATTAGTGACATTCAAGAGACTGCGAGATAACTGTTTCAGTTAAGAGAAATCTGCAGCTTTTTAAAACATATTTTTGAGTATTTTTATGTCTTAATTAGAGATTTGACAGTGGTGGACGAAAGGAAATGAAGGGAGAAAGATGGTTAATGATATGCAACAATGCTGGAATGCTGACGTTCGTGGTTGGCGCCCAAACCCCTAGGCCACCAGAGCACCCCATCATTAGCTTTTTTGAAAACTGATCATGATATTTGTCTTTTTTTTCCAGCAAATTCACAAATATTTCCTGTTTCCAACTTCTCAGATATGACAATTTGATGCTTTTCTTTGTAATATATGACAGTAAACTGAAAATCTTTGGATTTTAGACTGCTGGACTGACTGTCAGTCCGACTGTCGGATAAAACAAACAATTTAAAACGGTAGTGTTGAGCTTTGGGAAATTTGAATGAGCATTTTTTTGGACATTTAATAAACAAAAGGATTCATCAATCAATTGAGAAAACAATCACCAGGTTAATCAGTAATAACAATAATCGTCAGTTTCCGCCATGTTAAGAGTAACAATTGTCAGCGGTTTGACCTTTTTTGTCTATTTTCTTTAAGTAGAAAAGTGGAAAAAAGTCTCAGATACACAGGGACAGATGATGAATAGACACCAATGTTATCAATGGTTGCTGTTCAGTTCTCACAAAAGATTTTTAAAGCGTCTGAGTGTGTGTGTCTTTGTGAATACTGAATATGTGCTGCATATTTAAAGCACTTGTGGACGTGTGGGAACTTCAAATAGAAATTTATCTCTGTGCAACTTGCAGTCTCACAACGGAACTCAAAATCCAGTAGATTTATGTTCAAACGAGCAGAAACAATGCTGCCTGAGCATAAACATTAACAAAGCAAGTAATGGGGTTGATTCAAGAAAACAGTGGCGGTGCTCTAATTCAGTTCAATATTGGACTTCTGGCCAGAGGGACCGGAGAAGAAAAATGGGTTATTGGAATTCATCTGAATTGCTCACGAGGAAATATTGATTTTCACAACTAACTTAATCCTCAAGAATCTGTTCAATTCCATCTATAACTGCAATGAAAAGGGCCTGTTTTTTTGTTGTGTTTACAATAAAGTCACCAAGTTTTCAGAATTTTATTTACAAGTCTGACAATTATAGTATTATAACCTATAATATAATAGTTGTGTAATCTCTGGTTGTTTTAATTACTCTGTTCACCATCGTGCAATTTGATATATGAAGTAGTCAGATGTCTGTATTCCCTTTATTTTGCATACTGCTTTAATATTCTCCTTGCAGTAGCTGATGTATAACAGAGTCCATATCAGTGCACCTCAAGGGAAGCATGCAGTAATCAGTAATGTACAACTCAGCCACACAAAGGCCAAGCAAGATATGGATACCGTTTGTTTACCAATTACAGTGTTGAGTGTGCGTGTGTGTATGTGATGAGAAAGCATGCATGCGTGTGATTGCATGTCCGATCAATTTCAGCGTCCTAATTAACCACTGATCGATCCAACAGGAGCCTGACACACCTGCAGACCAGCACAAACTGCAGCGGGAGCAAGTCAGACCTACGAGGACGCATGCATCACACCACTTAAGGACAGTCATGGCACACAGTAACTGCACTATGACTGTACTGATCCAAACAGTTGCTGCATTGAGTGGGAGAGAAAGATGATTGAGTGTTATGAGATGATGATGACCACCAACCAACTGACATTGTAGCGTTCTCCGGGCTCAAATAATTGTCCAGGAAAGATGTGACTGACAGTACAGATGTGCCCAGGTTATATCACAGCCCAGATTTTTACCTATTCCAATTAGTTCCACTCAACCTTCACAGGAGAACATGACAAAAAGAGGGAACCAGTGAGGACATGTTGGCCATTTGTTCTAATCAGCTTTCTGTTGTTCTCTGCCAAACAAAGCATTTGCATTCCTCTCTTCATCTGTCCGTTGTCTCTGCGGTGACACACTGGTCCTAATTGCACTTCCCCTCTCTGGCTAAATCCACCGTTATCTCCTGGGAATCCATGTCATCTCCAGAAGTCAGCTCCCATCAGCCAGATGTTGAGTAGTTAGCATTACTGCTCTGCACACGTCACTGTGCTGCAGAACGCTGGAACAGCTGGATCAAAAAAAAAAAAAAAAAAAAAAAGAAAAGGTCTGCAGGGGACAGTGCATTACTGCCGTCCCTTGCAGACCATCCTGTTTGTTCATCAGATGACTGTGCACGCAGCAAAGATCAGACAACTTGCTGCTGTAATCTGGTGTTACCATCAAAATAAAGCTGACAGTTGTGGGGTCTCTGGACCTCTCCCGGCCCAGACAGGAATCTTGCACTATTTGGGTCAGAGTGCAACTACGTTAAAGAGCATGAGAGTACAAAGTGAGGGGAGTTACAAGCAAAGTGAACACAAAAAGGCTTAAAATGGTGAAAGGAGCTTAGATCAATCAGGACAGCTGAAAAAGGGATCACATTTGTACTAGAGATACTTATCTCTTGCTGCCAGAGCGCAGCTGAAGCACAACAGCCTGCATGCAGCTCAGTGGCTTAACACACACCTGTACTGTGGCTCAGGCCCACCAGCAATCATATTAACCATATTTACGCAGCGTGCCAGTTCAGTATGTCTACTGCTATATCCGCAGAAAGCTTTAATAAAAGACAGCAGTTACTTATGATGTAAACAACTGAGAGACAGTGTTTAAAAAAAGAAACAAAGAGAGGATACTGTAGTGGGCAGATGCACAGACACCCACAACTGTTATACATATCAGGAAGTGGATTTGGCTGTAAAAATAACCTGCAATGCTGGATTCAGTAGTGAAAATAATATTTTCTGGTGCAAAGGTTTGCAGGTCACACGCAGCACCTGTACTGTAACTTGAAATGGGATCTGGAGGCTAAAGTGTTCACCTTAAGAGGCACTAAAACCCTGCTCCTGCTCAGCTGCAAAGTGTGACCTGCACAGAGCATGAAGTAATGACACCTCATACACAGCACGGAGCTAACAGCTGGGCGTCCTGATTCCTCACAACATCATTTTCATTTCAATCTCTCTGTCTGTCTGTCCGTCTCTCTCTCTCTCTCTCTCTCTGTAGGGTGTTTTGTGGTGTGTACCCTCCCCATCCACACCATCTCTGCTCCATTAGACTAATTGTCCTGTAATAATCTCCACTGATGTGTGCTTCTAATATCTTGAATGGTCATGTTACCCTATTTTGATTACCCCATTTCCAAGCCCCTGCTGCACTCTCTGTAATCCATTGCCCTCACTAAATGATAAAAAAAAAAGTGTAATTCAGATGAGTGGAAAAAAACTGCAGTGACACACATCGGCGTACAACTGGCCGGTGAAAGTATGATGACAGTGAGCCTCAAGGTGAAATGTCATGAAAATCCCTTGATGGCGGTGATGAACAAAACGCTAGTTTGTATGCAGCATGCAATGAAATGTACAACAAGCATGCATGTATGCAGCACACGCTGTATGACTGGAAAAGCAGGAATTACAGGTTGGTGCACAAATTTAATTCATAGATACAGAAAATTGCACTTTTGTTTGGTTAGATTACCATATAGCCCACCTATTCTTGTGTGCATGATACACACACAGACACTTCTAGGCTAGGCAGAAGAGGGACTTAAATCCTTCCTATGTATGATATAATTTGGCTGTCATTGTGCTCATAAGAGGATTTTGAATGCTAGTCGACTCATTTACCGTACATTAATGTCTCTCTGTAAGAGTGGCCTGTGCAGTGTGTGTAGTTAAATCTTTAGCAGAGGATCATTTGCAGAATCTATTCAAGGTGTGTATGGATTACTGAGGCGCATTCAGTTTATGATACACCTACTCTGCACTGGCTCACACTCCTGATTATCGTGTTGCTTTCATAATATCATCATCACACTGATCAAAGAATAAACACCCCTGCTATATTTCAAAAGGGGATTAGTGTGTGTCTGTGATATTAAGTTTGTCTGCAGGCCAAAAAACTCAAAAACAAATGTGTGACAGGTTCACTGCAGCACTTTTTTTTGGTAAGAAACCACTGATTGTAAAGAAAGGTTTTCTGCACACAATTTAGGCCTACCTAAAATCACTGTACGGGTGGATAATCCAGAAGCCAGCAGACTTTACTCGTTCCCTCTCATGCTCCACGGCCCTCTCACTCCCCAACATCCGCAGGGAGAATTTGTTGACTCCAGGTTGGAGCATCGCCCCAAACTGCCGGTGCATGAAGCCGGCTTGGTACAGCCGGTCGTCCTCAGGTATTATTTGCTCGGTGCCCTCCAACTTGATGAAACTTGACTGGTCAAACATAGATGCTTGCCCGGTTGCGCCACTCAGACCACCCGTTGCCCGCTGCTGGGCCCCGGGGCCGTGCTCACCGGGGAAGCTCTCACTGACACCGGCATCAGCCTCCGGAATGAGGCGCCGCTGCTCCGTTGGATCTGACCCGGGAGGATGTCGCCCAGTGATGGAGGAGACGCTGCCTCTAAATAAGCGACAGTCCCCATTCAAGTTGGTCTTCACGGTAATGTCTCTTTCAAAGTCTTCGCTCCTGGCCTCCTCAATGCTCCTGCAACTGCTTGCAGGAGACGGAGAGGACAAATGTTTTAGCCGAATACTTTTCCTCTTAGTGTCCTTGTCGCCGTTGTCTCCTTCGTCAATCACGAAGGGTTTTTGCCCAATGTTTTGCGGCAAACTGTAGAGCCGTTTGCGCATGGAAGACTGGAATCTTTCCATTTTGAAGAAGGAGAAGAAATGCGCTCTAAGGGTAGCCCGTAAAAACAGAGGGATGAATCATGAATCTCATGCACTTGGGGTGCCACTGGAGGTAAAACAGTGACGGCGCATCCGCAGCACAGGTCGTATCTTATTTGACACTTGGGACGTGCCTCCCTCCCCAGGGTTCAAACATTGAGATGCGTCAACAATACGTGGCCGCTTCAATCCGACGGTCATGTAAAAGCGCTGAACAGGAAAAGCATGTAAAACCAGGTAACCCCACAGCATGTAGACGAGAGTGCATCAGGATGCAGCATGCTGAGCGTCGGACGTGCCGGAGTGGGAGAATGCTGCTGCTGCTGCTGCTGCTGCTGAGCTCCTCAATGACAAAGCATGATCTCCACCTCCACAAAATATCTGAGCTCTCTGTCAGTGCAAGGTGATGACACACATGCACGCAGATGGCACCGGCATTCAAAGGGCGCTGACATCACTGATCCATCACCCCTCCCTCGCTTTCTAATAACGTGAATATCGATGGAGCTCATCTATCGGGTTGCCATAGGAGCCAGGATGGCACATGCGCTCACCCCACCCAGTCAGGACAATTGGATGGAGGATGATTCAAGGATGCGATCCAGCCTTTGAGTTGATGGTTCAGTAGTTGAGAGAAAAGCAGCGGGATGCCAGAGAATCCACAGTCAGGTCATCATGCAAAAATCGTGCAAAAAATGTTTGTCGAGGCGGCTGCATACTGAAGAAACTGACGGCAATACTGTGTCAAAATCTTCCAGCCAATATCTGCTGGAATTAATTAATAGATTGGACACATGTGTAGAGGTGAAATTCTGATTATGAGATTAGAAAGATAAGAGATATGGATGTTACCAAATTGTGATTACCCGTATGAAGGACAAATGAGGCAAAAATTTAAAAAAAAAGTCAATACCATATAATACTTTACTAGCTACAGCTGTTCATTGAATTAAGCTGCAACATATTTTTAAGGACAACAAACTGCAACAGACAAACCAGGTAAAGCCTAGATGCCTAAAATCCATCATCATCACCCCTCCACACCAGCCTCATCTCTAACCTAACAGAGATCAAGATTTCCTGAGATTCCTCACTAATATGATACAGCAGCTCAAACATCTAAATTGTGGAGGAATTCATTACTGCTTATAACGCCACATTTTCTGCACAACTGTTGAACCTACAGTGTGCACTGGAGAGAAGTCAAAAAGACCCAATATTTTTCTTGTTATTGGAAGATTTATCAAACTTTTAGCACTTACTGTGGGTCTTCAAGCTAAAACATAACACTGGGCTACAACCGATTTGGCAACATTATGGTTGATGAATTAATACTTTTGAGTGTCTGCAGTGTTTCATTTTTATTTCCTGAAGACATTTTCATACCTATAAAAAGTGATGAAAAACTTCCCTGGCAATGACCAACATGGCAAATAAATTTGGTGAAAGGATGACAAGCTGGTTGCATTAAGTGGTATTCAATGCAAACCTCAATAAATTGATTTAAATTACACAGCAATTTCACATGGTGTTATGTCAACAGACATGAAGAAACGAACAGTTTGTTTCAACCAGAATATTTCCTCATGATACGGTGACAATTTAATCCAAATGTTACATTACCACAGTTCTGGACTTCATGCTGATAATCTGCTACTAATATGCAACAGAGATGACTTTAATTTAATTTATTTTTCTTAATTTTCCCATCAGTGAAAAGTAAAATGGTACCAATTAAATACAATACAATAAAATAAATGAAAAATATATCTGCTCAAGTGGAAACTGTCCACCTGACTGCATATCCTCTATGTGTTCTCCTGTTTCTTTCTTATTTGTGTCTCTTTCCATCATACTTGTCAAAGCAATCTGAGTCTTAGTGTCAGCACTCAAGTTTGGAGTCTCTTTATCATGAACTGCTCAGATTAGGATTTCACAGTCTGTGCCTTATTTAGTGCACTCCTGTCATCACTCCTGACTATGTTTGTAGGCGGTAAAAACTCTTGTTATTTCTGTCATCTCCAACTTTGAGACATATGCGTCTCAATACAACTAAATTCACCTGAACAAAAGATTCCAACTTTTGAAAGAAATAATATGACCATGTAGGTTTTCATGTCATGTGTGTAAAAATGTCAACTTTACATTCAAACAAATGTGATCACAAGTGGAAGCCACCACAGACAAAACCAATGTCAAGGCAAGTGCATTAATGCTGTCATGAACCAAATGTGTACTTCAAATGATTTGAACTCCCTCACATGGGAAAACAAATACTATCTCACATTATATCAATTGTGAAACACGCCGCACAATATATTTTCAGAGAGATACATGTTTTTGTTGAGGAAGAAAGCCTTCATCATTCACCAACAAATCCTGTACATTTAGACAGACCACTTAAGTTGAGGCTGAGGAAGTGAGTAATAAAACAAGTCCAAAGGCAAGGTTACTGCTGTATGTGTGAAATCTATAAAAGTTAAACAATAAATCTCTTCAACAAACTTTAAATCAACCACTAACATTCGATATTAAATACAATCCACTGAACTGTTTTACAACTAGTCCATCAGATGGGTTTGACCTTCACTTCCTGCGTAGGAGATTAATCCACACAGACAGAACTACAAATCATTTTTGTCAAAAGTTGTGTTCTCTCTTTCCAGCGGTTTGCTTTTTTCAGGGTTCACAAAGTCACAGATGTCTCTTTGCTCTAAAAAGGGACAGTTTTCATTACTGTTTGAATCCTGCTGACATATTAATCTAGGACATGACATTACACTGTGGGGAATCGAGTCCAAACAATTAACAGACCCGTTTGAAAGGCATTAACACACAATATTTCATTATTCTCTAGCTGGTAATTATAACCGTAAAGTTGTAGAAATATTACCCGGGAGCGAGACCTGGACACTGGTGCTACCAGCCAGCAGGCATAATAAAACAGCTCCCCCCTCTGCTGGACTGGCGCAACTTTTTTTTGCTGATATTTTCCACTTTATGTGTTGACTGTGCTGCCCACTGCTGTTCAAGAACTACACAAAGAATGTGTAAAGTGGTTATTAAGTGTCTGTGTAAAATCATAAAATGGCTAAAATTACTGTTAAAATGACACAGTCAGTGAGTAATAGTGCTGTCACTGCTTGGTACAGAGAGTTTAAAAATAATATACCTTGCAAATGGAAATGGATCAGCTGCCAGCACAACACTGGGCTCTATTTGCAGATGACACCTGCACTAAAAATCACACACCGCAGCCAATAAATGTGCTGATTATTTGTATATTTGTTCGCCACTCCTTTTATGGACATTTGGACTTTTCACCTCCACTTATTTATAATCCTGACCGGAAAATACAGCTGCATCCCTGTAATATCATCCAGGGTACTTTCACTGTCACTTATTTCCCATAATTTCATATCCAATTCGGATATCCAATAGTGGAAAGAAAAAGTGGGTAGAGAAAAAAACCTTTCAATGCTTGAATCTATTGATGCTCTTCAACTGAAAGGTCTGGCCTTAGAGTATTTTATTCTTAATAAATTAGTAGTTTATTTGACATGGGCAATGCTCATTGATCAACAATAAAAATAAACAGGAAATGACTCAGAGTTAGCCAAGAAGACAAATTTTTATCTGTTGTCCCAGACCAAATGCTAAAAAGAAACCCCCAAAACTAGAATAAAATGACAAATCAAGTGTGTATTGCACTTCTTTGGATGCAGATCATATAAATCTGACTCTCTTAACTTATGTTTTCCATTTGCCAGTGTGAGATTTTTATAGACCAAGTGCAGATTTTGAATCAAGGCCCTCTGCATTCCTCTAGTGTGAACTTTATCTTCATGTTCCACCTGTCTATTGCAACCCAATCAAAATCTCACTAGATGGCGCTGTTCTCTGTAAACTCTTTTTTTTCTGCATTTCAACAGGATGGCATGTGTGCAGCATTTAATGTGTTTTGCAAAGAAACCAGCTCAACAGACACAATTTCTTTTTGAGATATTTATTCTTAAAAATGACTCTGGGATCTTGGAATTGCTTCACATGTGTCAGTCCTGACGTGGGCCTTTTTTCGCCGTCTCCCACGTCAGCTGTAGAGAACTCATGCAGCTGTATAGTATGCCATCAACGCTCTACCGTGATCCTACTAGTTTAAAGCTTTGTCACAGAGAAATCAAAAGCTGCAATGGTTTTCAATATATTGATATGGATAATAATTGCATAGGATAATAGCCATGCTGTACAATACACATAATTATAAAACAATATGTTAGAATGATTAGTACAGATTTCCTAAAGTAGGTTTATACAGTTTTTCATTATTCTCAACATTTAAGTGCATCATATAATATGAATAATCTTTATATTTGATGGTGATCTGATACATATTGTTATAGTGATTTAATACATACAGTACATACATACAGTAAACCTTAATCAAATTTAGAGGGACATTGCAAAGCCCTTAAAATGTAATAGATATTATCTGATAAAATGATAAAACTTAGAAAACGGTATGCAGCGGAATGATAAAACTGTACACAACTGTCATACCAGATTATGGTGGCGTTTTCTTTTACATTGCCGAGTTTTGTTTTTCCTCTAAAACACACAGTACAGATTATCTACATGAAGCCACTCTCAGAGAAAAGAACCAAAGAAAGCCATTTCTGTATCAAACAGAAGGTCAACATCTTGCATGCATTACTGTAGAAGTAGTAAAAATGTCAAATTATTGGATTAGAGGTGGAAAAAAATCATAAAACGTCAACAATTGCATGCAGCAACAATGGTTATAATGTTAACAATTCAATAATGATTTGAATATCTCCTGACCTCGCTCCTTCATACAATAAAATCATAAGGCATGCCTCATATAACTCCTCCACAACCATACTTTTAATGGCAGATAAATCCTATTAACAACTGGTATGGATTCCATTCTTGTTTACCTTCATATGGTCAATACATGTGTAACGTAACCTGCAAATAAAAATGAAAATGCAACTCATTAGCCCAGTTTGACTGTAGTGTTATTTTGGTTGACAAGAGTTTCAAGTGGTAATTTCATATAGTGGATTTGTTGCCACAGGCATGTAATACATATTTATCATCAGGCTGACAATTTCTTCCTTTTAATAATTCAATACTTACTCAGCAGACAGCTGCTCAGTTTGTGTTCCTCTGGCGGAGGTTCTTGTCTTTGTGGTTGTTGGTTGAATTAGTTTTCCTTTAGCAGGGAATAAACAACATAGTTAGTTCTCACCTCAGATAACAGTACACTATAGTGCTGAAACTGTAAGTCATTGATAAAGTGATTGACTGAAAGTGTTCAATTCCAATTCTAATAACTGTTCAATCACTGTTGTCATTCATCAAATAAAAACATCAACAGTTTGCCTTTTGTCTGCTTAATGACATTATAAATTGGATGCTTTTGTCTGCTGATCGGAATAATGAACCAATTTTAAGCCTTTTTTGGGGCTTGGACAATTTTTTGACATTTTATAGGCTAAATACTATTATATACACTCATATCAGGAAAAGAAACTGTGGCTAGACTACAAGCGGAACTCCACTGATCTTGATGTGGTGTCTTTTGTGGCTTTGAAGGGAGTTTTGTAAAGTCTTTTGACAGAAAGCTAGGTGTGAAGCGTTTGAAAGATGTGGTTGTTCACCAGGCAGGGAGGGTTTGATGAAAGATGTTATTGAGTTGCACTATGGGAAATGTAGCAAATGGTGCTTTTGGTTATTGGCCAATACTAGGGACTTAAAGTCTTCTTCTTGCTTGTCCCCCAACTTTATAGAAATGCAATACTAAATCACTAGAATACCACTTCAATCAGTGATGAAAGTAACACTTAGTTGCAGCTCTACTGAACACTAAACAGCTGATCACATGAACACAAACTGAAGGAAGAGAAGTATACCAGATCTGGGTATTTTAGCATTATTTTTAACCTACAATCTTAGTGCATCATGGGTGAGGCTTCTCTACTCAGGACACTTCAGATTTTATTTATTTTTGGTTTATTTTCTTATGATTTATTTGAATGCTGCAAAGCACAGCCACATGATGCCCCAAGCTATTTGTGCCCCAGATTTGGGGTATACTATACACTGAGCTCTAAAGACAGTCAAGAGAAAATAACATGATGACAAACTACAACAGAACACACATTACCAAGCTAAACAGAGCTATGGTGGTGAAGGTAAAATGTTTATACTTACACTGGTCCTGCTTGGTCATCATCTGAGGCAACAAGGGAAAATATGGAGAAATTGAGGACCAAAAAGTAAAAGAATCGCAAGGAAGTTGCACACGTTGATGAAATGACAAGATGCTTTTTTTTGTTTGTTTTTTTACAGAGCAGTAAAAACAGCAACATGTTACAGTAGCTGTGACTGACACATTGTGCTTTTTCTATGTTTTTTCTATGTTTCAGCTGTAGTGTATGTGCAGACTGTGTCATGGAATGAAAACGCAGCCTAGATGAAGAGGAAAAAAAATAGTAAATAACAGGCTTTCATGCCGCAGGAAAACCAGCTCGAGGTCACTCACAAACACACAGAATGCAGTTAAATCCAGCACACAACACCACATGAAAACGCATGAGGAGGTGAGAACAATTACACACAGGCAAAATTTAAATTTTAAAAATACTGTTGTCATGCACAGACAAGCAGTGCTAACAAAGAACATTGGTTCACTTGAAAGCAGCTCCATCAATGTCAGCCCTCTATTGTAGGTAATAATTAACTGTAGCGGTGTGAAACAGTGACAGTATAAATGACTGATAAACAATAAAATACTTTCAGTTCCTTAGTGACTCGCATGCCATTTCAATGCTGCAGTAATCATGAGTTAGATGCAATAATAAGGAGTTATTGTTGATAATAAATAAAATGGTAAAAACTGAACTCGACACTAATGTTCAACACAGAGCAACTCAACAGAACTGTGTACTGAGCTGTGAACTTGAAGAAGACGAAGCTGGATGCTTATTGAAATTCATGAGGCATGCAAAGTCTCACACTTACCACAAACACGGTTTAGGTTATGCAATTTGGGGAAAGGGGAGGATGGGAGATATTACAATAATCTGTTAAAATATTCAACAGCCAAAGCTGACCTAATTTAAAGAAATGCAAGTAAAATATGAATTATTAACATTTCATACAAGGATTCTGATGTATGATTCATTTTGTACTGCTACTAAAACAGTGGAGATTGTCAAGGTGACTTAAACACTCTCATTTCTGACCATTAATAAACCGTAATGATAATATATTCTTATACGGTGACTGTCAGTGAGAGTCACTGACAGCTCTGAGCTGTCATTCATTCGCTGCATGTTGCATATAATCAGCATGTGACAACATCAAAATTCTGTTTGAGAGGAAAAGGTCACCAAAATACCAATAATGCATAATTTATGATATAGCTCGACTTTTGAAAATGAAGTACTCAGTAGTATTAGAAAATCCCAGATGGCATACGCAGGTTATATTGCTAAATGATGTGTCTTGTGGTTAAGCTTGCAGCAGCTTGGGAACAGGACAAGGTCCCTGGAAACCCATTAATAATTGAAACTGTCCACCTCCGCAACACTGCAGTATCATATTTCTCATGAATATTAAATGCATGAAATTGTCCTGACAAGGTGCGACCTCCTGCAACAGTGTCTGTCTATTGGGTCAACCTCGCCAGACTGAATTATTGAATGCAGGCAGAGCACAGTGTCAGGTAACTGTGTTGGTGTCTGCGGCAAAGGAATGACTTTAGCAGACACTGTACAGAAAGTGTGCCCCCTTTCACAGTCGCCTAATTGTCCGACAGTGCACTCTCTCCGGGCTTTGGATGGAAAAAGAATTTGCACAAAATTATCTGGAGAGATCCATGTCAACACTAAACAATAATACCAGTTTCTCCACAGTTATATTTAAAACAGTGTAATAATAAATAGACTTGAAGTATCAGATGAGCTCTAAGCACCACCACTGGTGACTCACCGTCTTGTAAATCCTCTGGCTTCTTACGCTTCTCATAAACGACAATGATGATGACCAGGATGATGATCTCAGCCAAAACCCCCAGAAGAGGCCATAAGGGGGCGAGGTGACTGCGAACCCTCAGCACAGACTTCTCGTCGCGGCTGCCGATCATGTTGGTGGCGTTGCATTGGTACTCGCCTGGATCTAAACTAATGTCCAGGTTGATAATGTGGAGCTCAGTGTAGTTGTCTCTGCTGCTGATGAAGAAGCGACCGGATGAGTTGTCGATTTCCTATCAAGAGAGAAGACAGAAATCACAAAATACTGTCGAGTGAGTGTCACAGAGAGCTAACTATGTGTAAACTGATGCTGGCTGGCTTCTCAAACAATACTGCATGCTGCATTACAGAAATGAGATTATGCGTAGCACAGGAATGATTTTCCATGTAATGTAATGGTGCAGTCATTCGCTCATGACCTCAAATATTTAGGTAACTCTGTGTAAGCCATTGTAAAGAATTCTTGAAACAAGCAGATAAAAACATATACTGTCAGTGACACTGTGATACAGTGTGTCAGTGTGTCACAATACTTCAAACCTACCAGTGAGCAATTAATGAAACATTACAGGAGGAGGATGAACTCTTTGACCAAGTAATAGATGTTTACATGCCACAATGTCAAGCCTTTTTATGCTGTTTCTTATAACAAGAGTATAATCCTAATTTATGTTTACTTTTGTCAACACAAACCAGGTTACTTGAATAACCAGGTTGACATTAAGTGTAAATGTGCAGTACAATAGTACAATAAAACAAACCTGTGAATTTCACAAACTTTTCACATTTACAGAAATGTAACAGTATCATATGTATTCATGTAACATACCCTATTGATGCCGTTGTCAATCTTGCGCCAGGTCCAGACAGGGTGAGGATAGCCCACAGACTTACAGTAGAGTAAAGCACGCTGGCCCTCATTCCTATTCTCACTACGCTTGTGGCCTGTAATCTCAGGAGCAGCTAAAAGAAGAAAGATATCAAACACCTGTTTTTATGGGTTTTTAATGATAATAATCATGATTATCATTATCAGTATTAGGAAGTTAAAAGTAAATATAATGTTAAAACAGCTGCATGAAGTAAATAATGCAGCAAACATGCAGTAAAGAAATACAAAAGACGAAAACTTGCAATAAACATTCAAATAGACTGCTACTAATCCACTAGATAAAGTTAGATCTTTAGCTGTGATCAGACTTCTTGTGAATGGAACAACCAGGAAGATGAAAAGTAAAATTTGAACATTCAAATGTTCCATTCAAAACATTTCATCTGGTCTGAAAAATGTTAACTATGATGTTACTATATGTTAAACTGTCTGTGTTAGTCTATACAGCATTTTAAATGTGCCTGATTGTATGAATCAAGATGAATAGAAATGCCCCATAAAATAAAAGCAAACCCTCCTCAAATCCAATTTGCCTCCATCGCGATGCGTGTGTGACAGCAGAAAGGCCGCGACCAGATTTTACCGTTGAGACATAATCCCTTGCCATCAGACAAACAACACACCATCTGCTGCCACTGAGCTGGGCATTGGTTAGATGGAGGTGTCAAGGGCGCCGGCTGCCCTGAGCAGCCAACAGAGCCGTTTGAAATAACAGGTCCTCACATGACAGGGCTGCTACTGCTCAAGGCCACTCGAGCCATTTTTACTGGTGACATCTCTAATGTGGCCTTGAAACTGACAAAGATGCCGGCAGCTCACAAATCAACACCTACCTTTAACTTCGATGGTGGCGTTGGCTGAAGGACCCGTCTCGAAGGTGTAGACACACATGTACAGTCCAGCGTCGTCTCCTCTTGGTTTGAACAGCCTGCAGAGCAGAAACACACCTCACGTAAACCCATGCCAGGCCACTAAATCCTGTGTTTAGCACGCACATACACACACACACACATACACACACAAAAGTTGCATAAGGTTTTGCTGTGACTCCTACTTGTACTCAGTGTTCATATCTTGGCTGCGTGTGTCTGGGATCTCCTCCCCATTCTTCATCCAGTAGCTCTCATCATGGGGACTGTGGGAGCTGGTCAGGTTGCACTGCAGTGTGAAAGGGGGACTGTGGCCTTCCAAAGGAAGTGTGGTGTGTTCAGAGGCAATGATTGACGGCTCTGTAAGAAAGACACAGATTAGCTACGACAGAAGTGATCCATGAAGGTGAGGGCGTGTTGAAAAATGTGAACAACACACAAAAGTTCAGACAAACACCATGTTCACACCACTGTATACGCTACAGAGCACCAATGGAGCCAAATGGGAGCAGTTATTTCAGGCATCCAGTATTTCTGATGTAAAGTTCCTTTTAATTCCCTTCATTATTAGGTGACTGGGAACTTGGAGTACTTCCAAAGCTTAGATGGACATAAAACTCTACTGCTTGAATTACCTGTACACAAGATGACAAACTGCATTAGAAAATATCTGGTTCTTTGTAAAAAAGTTAACAAAAAAAGGTACAAAGGCTGTGTACATAAGAATGGAAGTAGAGAAGTTAACTACAACTCCCAAGGTGCATTTCATAAGATCAATTCCTTCAAGGAAACTGATAATACAACCTGCAGTTTAAATGAATTCACTGTTGGATTATGGGTAAACTTTGGATGAATTTGTCAACTTTGGCACCTGTTTCTGTACAGAATACAACTGAAATGCAGATATTTCCATTACAGGACTTGTCAATTTTTTTTTAGCACCTTTCTCATGAAGCACATTCATGTTGATGCACAAGAAATTCACTTATGCTAAAATAAACTCAAGGAAGTCTACAAATAGCCTACTGAATGGATTTATCTTGAAATCTACAAGAATGTGCAGCTAAGCCACCCACAAGTGAATCAGCTTCTACAAAACAAGTCTTCATGTGAGGAGCCAGTGAGGCTGGCACTAGTCAAGGTCCATCCAACAACTATCTTAGCTATAATTTAGAGCTGGAATTAAATAGCTCTGAAGGAAAAAATAAAACACAGAAACTCACATACTCTACAATTAAATGCATATGTATTTGGATGAAGTGGAACCTGTAGAAAATCCTCGCTTGGATTAGCTTTTAAACAATTAATTGGAGTGTTTGTATTCTGCTTAATCCTGATAATCTACATCTTGTTTGTACATGTAGACAATGGTGAACAGCTCAATCTGAGTATTCACATCCTGAAACATTTATTTGGTCAACACACATATATGGTTTGATATGCATTGAAATGTTTTGACACTAATGCCGATACAATACCTGAGTCTCATTATATCTTCAGTTGTTTTTCTACAAACTCTTTTTTTTTACTTCAAAAAGAAGCCAAACCTTTCAAATATTAAATTTCATTTGACGAGCCGCTGCACAAGAATTTTGCATGAATAAAAAAAGTAGTCTAAAGTTGGAACTTTCTGATCAAAGAAAAAGTAAACAAGATTACGAATATGACCAGACATCTGATGGCAGCTTTTGCTACTTTTTGATACAGAAAAATGTTTGGACATGACCTGTGCATTTCAGATTCAGAATAGTTTGTGGGAAAACACAAACCTCTTGCATCATAAGAAGTGAACTTTGGAGAAAAGCATAACACACTGATTGTTTGCTGCAGGTGGGTAAGAAACAAACATTATTTATGAGAGTCAGAAATAAGATGTGCTATGACTGTAAAAATATCAAAGTCACACCCAGTGGTGGAAAGTAACTAAGAACATTTACTCAAGTACTGTACTTAAGTACAATTTTGAGGTACCTGTACTTTGAGTATTTCCATTTGATGCTACTTTATACTTCCACTTTACTACATTTCAGAGGGAAATGTTGTACTTTTACTCAACTACATTTTTTGACAGCTTTAGTTACTTTTCAGATGAAGATTTGACACAATGGATAATAGGCTATAACAAGCTTTTAAAATACAACACATTGTTAAAGATGAAACTAGTGGTTTCCAACCTTTTTGGTTTTTGATGTCTTATAAAAAGCAGTGTGTAGTCGGGTCACATTTCAGATGTCTATGAGTTGTTAACAGCTCCACCAAATAGTTATTTTTCCCTCTTAACTTCTCACATGCTTTCATTTCAATAATTGTTAAAATGATTCAATATTACACCAAAAATCAAAGATTAGAGAAAAAGTTCAAAAACTGAAAACAGATTTGTGTATCAGAACTTTGTTTTTTCTTCTTTCCTCTCCCATTAATCATCTCACACCCTCTCAGATTTATCTGGTGACCCTTTAGAGGGCCCTGATCCCTAAATTGGGAACCACTGGACTAAACTATCTAACTATATATAAAGTAGTTGAAACTAGCTCCACCTCCAGCAGCTACAACAGTAACATGCTGCTCTAACACTGATGCTCCAGTATTAATAATCTAATGATGTCATATATAATAATATATCAGTCAGAGGGATGGAACACTGTTTAAACTACATTTTGTTGCTAATACTTGTGTACTTTTACTGAAGTAGGATTTTTCATGCAGAACTTTTACTTGTAAAGGAGTATTTTTACATTGTTGTATTGGTACTTTTACTTAAGTAAAGGATCTGAACACTTATTGCATCACTGGTCACGCCAAATATTGGATATTGTTGTATAAGTGCAGTCAATCATTTTAAAACACAGAAATAAAACAGGTAACAACAACAATACAAAAAAAGTGAAATAGAATATAATGCCATTAAATTCAAGGAAATGAAAGGATGAAAGCTAAAAAGGGAAAAAAAAATTAAGCATAGAGGAGCTGAAGGAAATTGGGCTATACAGGGGTGTAGACTGAAGGACGTACTGAGCGAGGGATGAGGATGATTCAAAATACTACTCAACTCTGCCTGAAAAAGAACAGAAACACAAGTTGGTGGTGTAGTTCTTCTTTTTTCAGCTCTGTAAAGGAGGATGGCACCTACGGAGGAATCTAGTGGTCCTCTGGAGAGGTTTGAGGGAAGCTGAATCACACAGGAACTGTTAAATATGGCTGCTACCAGGGGAGGGGGTGTTTCCTCTACACTGACCACTCACTCTGCAGCACCATTATAGTGGCCTGAGCACGGATCCAGGTGGTGGCAGGATTTTGGTGCAGGTCGTTACGTCGCGGGTCATTGCTGGCTCTGCACTCGTAGGTCCCAACATCTTCCAGCGTGAGATGTGAGACACCCAACACGCTCACTGCGTTGGCACCATAGGCCGTGCCGATGGACACCCGCCGCTTGCGGGCGCCGTCCCACAGCTGCCTGAAGGAATCGGCTCGGTTGATCTCGGAGTACCACCACTGGATTTCTGGGGTGGGGTTACCCACTACGTCACAGTACAGCTCAAAGGTGTCGCCCGTGAGCTTAGTCTCAGAAAGAGGGGATTTCACAAAGCCCGCTGGTGGTGGTGGTGGTGGTGGTTTAGAGGGGGCAGTATGTCCAAAAAGAGGAAAGCAGTTGAGGGATGTAAAGGCAAGAAAAAAATCACAGGGAAAATTAAAAGGGAATCAGAAAGGAAAAGACAAAAAGAACAAACTGTGAAATAATCAAAAAGACAAAAACAGACAAATTAAATTAAAGTGAAACAAAGGTTGATTAAAGTTTAAAAAAAGAGTAGAAATGTAAAACAGACAACATCAAATGGGTTTATGTTGCAATAATGTCAAACAGAAAACCGTGACATCAACAGCAAACTGCCAGGAACAGTCACATCAACATTTTCGGTATAGAAGATGACCTCAGATCTGCCTGAGCCATTATTACTGCTATTCCTGGGCCGCTTTAATTCAATTCTGCTGGGACGTCCCTGCAAGGCTGCTCTCACTTGGTTTTGTTCTATTAATGACATCATATAAATTTGAGCCTGACTCGCACAGCGCTCACATCCTAAAGTCCTCCAAGTGACCTTGTAATTTTCACTGCATCTTATCTGTATAATGAAAACATCATTAGTGCTCAGAAAAGCTTGTTTATATATGATTATTCAATAATGGAGAGCAGACACCAGGCAAAGTGTATTGTTAATTTCACTGGATTGAAATGTCTCTCTCTCTCAGAAGTAAGTGAAACAACTGATCATGGCTGCACAGAAAGGAGGAGGAGGAGGAGGAGGAGGAGGACGGGGGGCTGTAGTCATAAGCTTGGTCTATAGGCGCAACAGAGAGTACATGAGATTGAGAGGAGATTTATAGAAGCTGCAGCTCTATGGTCTCTGGGGAGCGCGTAGGCGCATGGTGATAGACCCCCTCCGTTTCCATAGAAGCACTCTACGGCAACAAAGCAGGAAGAGGAAGAGACAGCCAACCAGACCAGGCAGATCATCACTAGACAGACAATTACACTTTTTTTTTTTTTGTCAAACTGACCCACTACTGAATCATTATACTGTAGGTACATATAGATTCCTTCATATAAGTACCAGTAAATAACATGGCTGTAAACTAAATCCAGCACCTCAGCTCTTAACATAGAATTGCTGAGCGACAGATCCTGCCACCTCAGACGTGTCTAGATATGTCAAAAGTGCTGAAGCAGTAGCACTGTCCCTGCACACCACTGGACTGTTTCTGTCTGAATGATGTCGCTCGTGTCACAGTGATATGAGTTTAGTTTTGGCATGTGGTTAGGCCTGTCAAGGTTTTATGATCATGATTTTGAGATCATTCTGATTTACCTAAAGTTATCTGAATATTCTTGATCTGTGGATGTATAGAGCTGCAACTGACAACTATTTTCATTATCGATTGACGACTGATTTTTATTTATAGTCTCTAAAAAGCCAGGAGATAGTCAGAAATGTCCGTCACAATCTCCCAAAGCCTAAGGTGACATCTTCCAATGATCTGATTTGTCTGACCAACAGTCAAAAATTCAAAAATAATCTGTTACCAAGGATATAAAAACAGAAAAAAAGCAGCAAAACGTAACATTTGAGAAGCTGAATGAAAAGACAGTTTGGAGTTTGAGCTTGATAAATAACTGACGATAAATTGAAAGTAGAAAATAGCTGGCAATTAATTTTCTGTCGAGCCACTAATCGACCAATTGTTTCAGCTCTGAAAACGTGACTTCACAGCTTTAGTGTTATCTTCATACAAGAGCCTTTTACAGTCACACACTCTGTATTTAGCAACATAGAAAGCTCGATATCATACGGTTGTATATTACTGTACTTCTTTCTAATCACACACTGTGGTGTGTCAATGAAGACCAATCAAAATCTGCCTTTCAGCTGCATAGGCATGTAGTGGCTATAGACTAAAAAGGAGTTGTTTGTTTTGTTTTTTTAATGGTGCTTAAACCAGAAAATACAAAACATATTAATGACCTTATCACTCTACTTTTTATTATTATTATTATTCAAGACTGACTTGAAGACTTGAAGTTTAAATTGATGCTAATTTCTGGTTCACTGCTCAAAACCACAAATCTAACCGCACAATGTGACAACAGATGCCATGGACCAGAATAGTCATGACTCCTTCCATGCAGATATTTTCCTGTATCTACAAACATACTGAGGAATCCATTTTAACCAGTGTAATATTACATTATTCTGGCTACCGTCCCAGTTCATGTACCAAAAGTGTTGCACCACATATCAGGTAGCTAATTAGATGCTGAATGAATATTCTATCAGAGCAGAAATGAGTCCTGATGGACAGGGACAGCTGCATAACAGGAGAAAAGAGACAGAAAGCATATTTTGATATGCTGGTCAGTATTATTAGATATTGAAATTGTTTTAAGATGTTAATATTGAGAGGGTTTTATCTTATTTTGATATGTTTTAAAGTGAATTTACTGTAACTTGCCTTGAGTTATGTTTACAGTAAAATCAAAGTAAACATTTGAGGGAGTAAATATCAAATCAAATATCAACCTGAGATTTTAATATTTTGCATCCAGAATATCAGTGAGCACAAGAAACAGCTGAACAATAATGAAAGTCAGTGCAGTAACAGTCCTCGGTAGGGATTGCCTTTGATGTTACATATATATTACAATAGATGATTATCTCATTCTCTATGAATGAATAACATCAGTTTACTCTTGAAACTGAAACATGAACTAACCTCAACTCAAAACCCACATAAGGTCTAACAATGAAAGGTGAATAATTCCTCAGTGTTAAGATAACTAGACTTGAATCCTGGTGATTATCTCAGCATCTCTGTTTATACTTAAATAGGAACCCAACACTGATGCTACCCAACTCTTTTCATTACACTCTATTCATTACTAGAGCACAACCTAATTGTCTGTTTGCATGAATCAGTTCATTAATTGAATCTTCCTTTATGGTGTTTTTTTTGTGGCTTCTGTGTGAGAAATTACAAAGAATAGTTTGAATGATACTGTTAAACAGCCTCCTTTTACTTTGGATGAAGCACACACCCTTAGGGAACCTTAGCGAGAACTGCTTCACATGTGAGCAGCCATTAGCAGATACAAATGGCTCCTGCGATGTGGTTGTCTGCTGCGTGCGTTAATACGCCAGACTCAGCTGCCTGGAACTGTACGAAGGATGGAAAAAAACTAGATACACACTATAGGAACAATAGTTTGGTTTATGTACTGTTGAAGACAGTCTCTAACACCCCCTGGATTTTTGGCAACCAGTGAAGAAGGAAAATGAAAGATTGCACCTTATCTGTCAGATAAAAACCCATTACATTTAACATTTAGCATTCTGAGCTTTATCCGCTGATTGAAGAGGAGATGGTGCGAGTGGGTGTGCAGTATAGGAGATGTGCAATGCATTCCTACACATGGTCAACTCCAAGAAAAGGCCTAAGCTGAATAAATTCTCACCTCATTCTCACACAATACAGAGGGATGAAAGCTACACGCCACACTTGCACCTACAAAACACTCAGCTGAGACAGGGTTACACTGCCCTAATCTGTTTGCCATGGATGAGATTTATGAGCAGAGGGTCATTTAGAGAAGTGGAACCGCGGCTGAGAAATCAATGCTATTCTGCAGTGCAGTGCATCTCAGTGAAGAGTTAACAGATTCACTGTTGCAAGAAGACATTAAAGCCATGGGTTCCCAGTGCAGCATCTCTGCTCTAAAAATAGAAGCATGCAGCAAAATGGACTGATGCTATTTACAGAGCTGCACTTCATAAAAAAAAAAAAAAGAAAGAAAAAAAACACATCTAATTACATACATGTCATGCTCTGTAGCAGGCACCTGGAATATCTCATCCTGCAGGAGATGAGTTAGTGATACACTGCTGGATACTAAATACTGAATTCCTGAGCCATATCTTTGCATATCTGAGCAGACCCAAGCGTGACAGCATGTTGATTATTGTGTTTGAGTGTGTGTTTGTGTGCAGATTTTTTTTTTCTTAACTTCAGTGTGACACCATTTCCCTGTCCACCTTTTCCTTTTAAGCGAGTTAATGAGCAGAACTTGCCCTTGCTGATTGAACGGCTCATGTTGCGACTTTGTATTCAGCTCCACACTTCAAAGGACATTTTAGGGACATCGCACGGGCCTCCGTGTGGCCCACTTCAGCCTAACCAACACAGATTGTATCCTATTAATGATTTATTGACCCTTCATTTCAAACGCTCCGGTTGCAAAAACAGCTCTTCCTTAGATAGATGTATGTTTCTTTGCGTGTAACGTTAAGGGACAATCTAATGACTCTGCTGGTGGGGATATTCTTAATAACAGAGATTGCGGTTCATTAAAATGCCCCAGAGTCAGAAATAGAAGCGACATCCCTCCCTAAAAACCTGTATTTTCGCTCTGTTACGGGATGCCGTCATGCATTTTCCTATAATGAGATTTAATTTCTCACCGTTCTGGGAAGAGACGGACTGCAGCATCAGCGCTCCAAATATCACCACCGAGAAGGACATGACTGCAGCTCTTCGTTTGCCAGGTATCATCTTCGGAGACGGCGGATGCCGGTAGGCGAGCGCTATGAGGTGACCTGATGGTGCGGTGCGGTGCGGTGTGGTGCGCTGCGATGTCGCCGAGGGTCGCACCTCCAGACACTCCAGTCGTGTCACGCAGGGGAGGGAAGTGTCGCTAGGTAGACTAGCGGGAGCCCACAGTGCTGCTGCTGGCTGGCTACCTGTGCAGCTCTCTGCCGTCAACCCGGTGCATCAAGGGAACCACCTTTTTTTTTAACCACCCGTCTAATCTCGCGAGATCTTGCGCATCATACGACGTCCTATCATAACTGGAGCAGAAATCAATTATGTGAATGAGCAAGATGGACGGTATGTTTTAGTCATTTAATAACGAAAAAGAAGAGGATAACGGTTAAAATACCCCCTTTTGTAGGATAGGTTTCAAGTCAGTCTTAAAAGAACAGTCAGGTGCCCATATGAACACTGAAAGAGGTTTTCCTCGTCGAAATCATTCCTCCTGTTCATATTGGCTATTAAGAGATCTGTACTTTCACTGTAAGTGATGGGGATAAAATCCACATAGTGTCCACATAGTCATTTTGTGCAAAAATTTAAAAGTTTGTCTGAAGTTTATATGAGGCCTCAGCAGTCTGAGTTGGTCATATCAAGTGGATATCTGCCACATTTACACTCTTTTTGGCATTAAACTCCCTCTTTGTGTTTCCCTATTGAGCTACAGTGACAGTATAGTAACAAAAAGAGGGACTTTGGCACTAAAAAGACTGTAAGGTTGAAAGATAATCACTTGATTTGACTGATTTGGACGTTTATCTGTCTGAAGCTTCATATTAGCTTCAGATAAACTTTTACTCTTGCACAAAGGGAGGCTTGTGGATTTTGTCCCCCATCACTTACATTGGAAGTGTATTATAAAGGGATTTTCTAATGGCCAGTATGAACAGGAGGAATGATTACAGAAAAAAAACATGTTTCCAGTGTTGAAGTACTCGAGTCCTGATTTTTAGGACATGTGACTTGACTTGGACTTGAGCACTGATGACTAGGACTTGGACTTAGACTCAAGCATTGACTGCATTCAGACTGCAGACGAGGACTTGAGAGACTGTTTTTTTTGTTTTTGTTTATTTTTTTGTGATAGGCCCTAATTTGACATAAGATATTAGATATATTAATATGAAATGGTGTCAACCATGTAATTTTTTTTAATGTAGACCTTGTTTATTCGTATGTCAGAGTGGAGCACTGGAGCCCATCTTGGAACTCGACTCGGACTCAATCTAAATGACTCAGACTTGGACTAGGGCAATGGGGACTCAGACTCAGGTAATGGGGAGTCAATTTGGACTTGACTCGGACTCTTCTTTGGTCAGTTGGACTTGGACTCGGGACTCGAGATTTAGTGACTCAGCTCCAACACTGCCTGTTTCATTGCTCATATGGGCATCTGTCTGTTGTTTTAAGACAGACTTGAAAAATTTTGAACATGTCCTTTAAGACAGTTTCACTGTCGTTAGTGAGAAAACAGTGGTGGAAGAAGTATTCAGATCCTTTACTTAAGTAAAAGTAGAAATACTGTAGTCTAAAAATACCCCATCACAAGTAAAAGTCCTGAATTCAAAATGTTAGTTATGTAAAAGTACAGAAGTGTTATCAGCAAAATGTTCTTAAAGTATCAAAAGTAAAAGTACTCATTATGCAGACTGGCTTCTTTTAGAGAGTTATATTATTATAGTATACTGTTTGTCGTAATCAGTAACAAATACATGTAAGTATTTTAATACTGTAGTTCATCAATGTGGAGCCAATTTTAGACACTTTGGATAGCTTACTAGTAACAGTACTGCATCATACTATATATGGGTATTATATGTTGTTTTTTTTATAATACTACTACTACTAATACACTTTATTTATATAGCAGCTTTCACACACTAATGCAGCTTAGAGTGCATAACACATTTTAAAAAAGAGCAAGTAAACAATGGTTAGAATATTATACATTTTTCAACATTTTATGAACCAAACAACTAATCCATTAATCAGGAAAATAATTGATAGATAAATACATGTCTGGAGGATCTACAGTAGGCCTTCCAGTCAAAAGTGTGGACACACTTGAATGAGTACTGTATGTTTATCTGGTTTAAACAGACATCTGCCAACCAATCAGAAGTGTCTTATTGATATAGAACTCTCCAACAGTGATCTGTGCTCAATGCTTAACAAACCGCTACTAGGCATTAAATTGTGTCATGGGTCAGGCAGTTTCTCAGGCTGACTAAGCCCTGACCTCAAGCACCTGGGCTTTAAGCAGACTTTTAATCCTATTTCTCTTTGAACTAATCAAGGATAGCCTAATGGCAGGCTCACAACTACAACAATGTAACCTCGTTCCTGAAATAGAGTCATTGTTAATGTTATTTACACCTGTGCTTTTCTTGCTTTGACTAGTGACTAATGCCTGCTATGAAGTTTCTTTGCTGAGGAAATTTTCATATTCCTGAAGGGCTCGTAGTAACGTAAGGCTAGTAAAGTGGCCTTAACAAGCAAGAGAGATAAAACACACCATGCTGTTCTGATGGCCAAGACATTGAGTGCATTTACATGCCCATTAGTATCTCAGTTTTGAGTCTTATCCTGGTTTTGATCTCATTTGGGATATGATGTTTTCATGGAACTAGAGCTGCAAAGATTAATCGATTAGCTCCCATTTATTAAATTAATCGCTAACTATTTTGATAATTGATTAGTTGTTTTGAGTAATTTTTAAGAAAAAAAGAGGACACTGAGGTAGATTGTCTTATTGTAGATTGTCTCTTCTACTATTCTCTGTCTCAAGCCTTGCCCGAGAGCAACAGCTGGTCTGCACATCTGAGAGTAGAAGCAGGGGTATAAGGGGTGAGAGAGTCAATAATGTAAGATGAGGCAAGGCTTCTCAGTGATTTAAAAACAAGCAATACAATTTTAAAGTCAATTCTGAACACCACGGGTAACCAGTGCAAGGAGGCAAGAATAGGGGAAATGTGTGCATATTTTTGAGTTCTTGTAAGAACCCTAGCTGCTGTATTTTGTAGTTAAGTTGGTAAATTTCTAAGGCAGTCTGGCAAATAATGAGTAAAAGCAATCTAGACGGCAAGAGACAAAAGCATGAATGAGTTTGTGCACTGCTGAATGAAAGAAATTGTCTAATCTAAAATTTCCAAATTTGATAGATGGCTGATTTGGTGATATTCCTAAAATGTTAAGAGAAGTTCAGGTCCAAATCAAATATTACTCCCAGATTCATGAGTACACTGCAGAACCTGGGAAACTAAAGTCTGACTTAGACAATCCCTGTGTGCTTTGGGACCAAACACCATCACTTCAGTTACTGGACATCGAGGAACTTATGTCTGTAAGACAGGCTGTGAGTGAGGTAACTGAGGTGAGATCTGATGGATTTAGGGACAAATAGATTTGTGTATCAGCATAAAAATGGAAAGAAATGTCGGAGTTGTGGATAACTTCACCAAGTGGTAACATGTCGAGTAGATGGGGAACAGTAAAGGGCCAAGAATAAACCCTTGAGAAATGCCACACAGGTGATATTTGCGTATCTAGAGGGACTGTTCCCAACTGACACAGAGAAGGTTCTGTCACTGAGGTAAGACTTAACCCCGTCTGGAGCAGTCCCAGTCAAGCCTACCCAGTTTTCTAGTCGATCAATTAATATGCCATAATTGAATGTGTAATGGAGACCGGGGGGGGGGGGGGGGGGGGGGTTGTATTTATGTAAATATTTATTAGTATTCTATTTTTGTATGATGTGTAAATATTTATTATTTCATATGGTTGTAGTCCCCTCTAAGTGGTCTGGTCTGTCTAATTACCTACAGCTGGGAGGGTAAGGCAGCTAGTTGCTTTTGTAAGTTGGTGTTGGTGTCTCATGATGTCTGTATGGAGGACAATAAATGCCACACTTGGTGCTTTGCATTTTACCTCTGTCTCATGCCTCTCTGTATGAAAACTTAAAGCCACTGCTGGTCATCGGACAGACTGTGTTAAACACAGCAGAAAGGTCTACATCTATATCTATGATTTCACAGTCTCTTTAACTTCTCATCTTTATTTTTCTCTACATGCAGATTTAAGTGTTGCAGAGGGGAGAGCATGGATCTCTAGGCAAGGCAAGGCAACTTTATTTGTATAACAGATTTCAACAAGGCAATTCAAAGTGCTTTATATACATCGTAAAAGGCATCAAGACAGAATATGAAAGCAGACAATGTAAAAAGACACTTAAATACAATTAAAAAGGGTTGAATTGGAAATAAAAAATAAGCTCAAATAGAATAAGACAGATAAAACAGGAAAATAAAAGTTACAGTGCAGTGTAAGATATTAACCCTCAAATTTGGTTTCATAAAAGGCAGTGGCAAACAGAAAAGTCTTCAGCTTGATTTAAAAAAAATGAGAGTTGCAACAGACCTGCGCTTTCTGGGAGTTTGTTCCAGATATGTGGAGCATAAAAACTGAATCCTGCTTCTCCATGTTTATTTTTGGCGCTGGGAACAGAAAGCAGACCTGTCCCAGACGACCTGAGAGGTCTGGATGGTTAAATGTTGCAGCAGATCAGAGATGTATTTTGGCCCTAAACCATTCAGTGCCTTGTAAACCAACAGCAGTATCTTAAAATCAATTCTTTGACAGACAGGAAGCCAGTGTAAAGATCTGAGAACTGGAGTGATATGATCCACTTTCTTGACCTTAGTAAGGACTTGAACAGCATAGATGGACAATTTTCCAAATTCTGCTGAGACATAAGTCCTTTAATTCTTTGGGTGATAGTAGGCTGAATTTGTAATTGTCTTAATGTGGCTGTTGAAATTCAGGTCTGAGTCCATGACTACACCAAGATTTCTGGCTTGGTTTGTGGTTTTTAACATTATCGATTGAAGCTGAATGCTGACTTTTAAAAGTTCTTCCTTCGCTCCTAAAACAATTACTTCAGTTTTATCTTTGTTTAATTGAAAAAAATTCTGGCACATACGATTTGTTCAATGCACTTACTCAGCATTTGTATTGGACCATAGTCCCCTGATGATATGGTTATGTAAATTTGTGTTTCGTCTGCATAACTGTGGTAGCATATTTTGTTATTTTCCATAATCTGAGCTAGTGTGAGCATGTAGATGTTGAACAGAAGAGGCCCTGGAATGGAGCCTTGGGGAACTCTGCATGTCATTTTTGTCTGCTCAGATGTGTAATTATCTATAGACACAAAGTAGTCCCTGTCCTTTAAGTAGGATTCAAACCAGTTTAGTACTGTGTCAGAAAGTCCCACCCAGTTTTCCAATCTGTCTAGTAATATGTTGTGGTCGACCATGTCAAATGCAGCACTGAGATCCAGTAATACTAATACTGAAATTCTGCCACTGTCGGTGTGTATGTCATTGAAGACCTTAACAAGAGAAGTCTCAGTGCTGTGGTGTGATGGATTCCTGGCTGGAGGACATCAAAACAGTTATTTAGAGCCAAGAAGTCAGTCAGCTGTTGAAAGACAGCTTTTTCAGTGATTTTACTTAAAGACAGAAGGTTTGATATGGGCCTATAGTTGCTCATTAATGAAGTGTCTAGATTTTTTTTTTTTTTTTAAGAGTGGCTTGATGACGGCAGTTTTCAGGGCCTGTGTGAAGACACCCGAGAGAAGAAACGTGTTGACAATCTGTAGAAGATCTGAGGCCACGCAATTTAACTGTGTTGAAACTGGCTGAGGGGGGTTTAGGGGAGAGAAAATGGGAGTAGGACGGGGTGTAAGTTTGGTTCCAGCAGTGATCAGCTCTCTCATCTGGTCAGTGAACTCAAAGAGTGGCGAGGAGGAGGAAAGGGTGACTGGAGAGAAGAGTGACCCGGATGGGGTTTGGGGGGGTGAATCCTCAAAGATGGAAGTTGGTGAGGGGGTGGAGACTCATCCTCTCGGTTCCAATGACTGTCATGTTTAGAGCTCTCTTCAGGTGGAGGCTGAGGCAGCTCTCTTTCAAGGTTTCTGTTACATCTTCTTTTTTTGATTCTTCTTGTCTCTTGTCCTTGGCAGAGGGAACAGATGGGTGAGGCAGGAAGTAAAATAGGTTAGAGATGAGCAGTTTTACTCCTGACTTATTAAGGCAAAGTCCATTTGACCTTAAAAGATGTCTGCAGTCCCAGAAAAAGTTGAAATTGTCATTAAAGTACAGTGAATGGACAGTACATGTAGTTGAGAGCCATGTATTCAGTGCCAACAGTCTTTTACAGCATAGTCACCCAAAATTAGAGTTTGAGGTTCAGGTGTTAGCTTTCTCTGTAGCCTTTTATTTTCTGATTTACGCTCAGTTGTTATCCTGTTGTGTGAAGATTAGGTTATCCAGGTCATCAGACAGAAATCCAGAGTCCTGCTGCAGTGTAGAAAACCTGTTCTCCAGTTGCATGCTTGGTTGTTGGGGAGGTTTGTTGTTATTCTCCCTTTCACAGCTGTCCACGGCTGTGTCCTACTAAGAGCAGGGGTTGAAAAAGTGCTCTGCCTGAATGGTAATGCAGGCCAGCCGATGGCATCACAAATCACAGGGCGCTGGGCTCTGCCTTTTACTCGTCCTCCCATTTCCCAGGGAAATGATTTACTCTCAGGCTTTTCACCAAGCGAGTTCCAGGGAGGACTACCACTTGAAATTTTGTATCCAATACACAGCCCTCCTGTTTCTTGGTAGTCTTGGTGGTGCTAATTAACTGTGTGTTAGCCTGCTCTTGTCCACTGTTTTGAGTCCATGGTAAAGTGGTTTTGTTCCCACATAGCGCATTCACTTCCATGTTAACTTCTAACTGGTGAATTTTGGTTTCCAATCTTCTTAGTCTTCTGTGATAGTCGTCTGTAGGGAAGGGGGCATCTTGCTGCTAATTAGATTTAGCTAAGTGCCATGTTTCCAGTCACTGCAGCACAGGCTTGTGCCGCTGATAGGCCTCACTCACGTAGTACTGAGGAGGTCATAAAAATGTTGAAATATAGCAATAGCCTATTATATGTACAAAAAATTAGTCCCAGTGATTTATACGTATCCAGGAGCTGCTGCTCATAGTTTATCACAGAGGAAAAACAAGAATATCAGCAGAAAAATGCAAGCACAGGTGAGGTGAGGTGCTCTGTAAAAAAGCAGGAGACTGTGATCTGAAGAGTGAATTTAAAAAGAGCCCTTCTGCACCAAATGTGGTTTTTGGTACCATGCTTGTTTGCTTGGAGAAGTTAGTGGAGACTGAGTTGGTGTGCCCTTGCAATCCTAAACAGAATACTAGATTTGCCTTTGCATTTTTTATCATTCCTGCAGTTATTGCCTTTGTGTTGATGCTAATCAAGGATGCAAGAATGGAGACACTGTGTTTTCCAGCTTTATGCTCTTTGATGGCCAATACTTTGTGCAAAGACAAACTGATTAGGCAGGTTTGTAACTATTGACAAAGCTGCTCCTGAGAAATGGTGCGATCCAGCAAACCACACCTCTTCACATGAGTTACTGATCAAGACTTACGATTGACCAGTTTTTTGTGTGGGCGTTTGTTACTTTAAGGCAACGATTCTTTGAGCTAAATGCTCAAGCTATAAGCTCATAATTACATTGCTAACATATGATAATGTTAAGCAGGTACATTAACCATGTACAGCTGAAGCTGATGGGAATGTCATTAGTTTTGCAAGTAGGCCTATTTCGTCATGAACCAAAGTCTTGGTTGCCTAAATATCATTGTAAAGACATTAATCATGACCTGGTGGCACTGCATAAAAAGTCAAGGGGTTACCAAAGTGATTACAGTTCATCCTGTCAGGGATATGAATGTCTGTACAGAATTTCATGGCAATCCATCCAAAAGTTTTTGACTCATTTCACTTAAAACCACAAATGTCAATTTCATGGTGGCACTGAAAAGTCAGGGGAAAAGATTCATCCTCAAGGGACCATGAATGTAATCCATCCAGTAGTTGTTGAGATTTCAGTCTGGACCAAAGTGGTTTACCATGCCGCTAGCATGGCTGAAAATATGTCTTTCCTTCCCACGCACTAAAATATGGTTGTATATGCCTATCCTCTCTCTTAAGAAGAGATATTTGACATTAATAAGGATATTCTTTTCTCTTTTTAAAGCTATCGGCCATCCTAACACTAGAAATGTTTCAAGTTATATTTAAGTGAATGAAAACTGGAATAGATTTTAATCAACTTAGTTTGTTCTTGAATTATTGATTTGTGATTCAAATACCTATGCAAAAATGCAATATTTGTGATGTACATGTTTGTGATGTACAAATAAAATCTATGGCATCATTTTCATATTCTGCTATATGCTCTAGTATGAGAGAAGATGATATTTACGTGTTTGAAAGCTGCTTTTCACAAAAAGCTAGGCAAGAATTACCTTGTAAACTATCACACTTGAAAGGGCTTTAAACATTGTGTTGTACATTAGTAAACTTTAATAAGATATATATTACGAGCTGTCAAGAAAAGTGTGAAAGTGAGACTTTCTGTAACACAGTAAATATTTTGTGCTGCATTGTTTTATTGGCTATTTGTAGTGACCTTATTTTTTCATATCAGTATGCACATTTTTCATATTTCCTTTGTAAGTTCTGAAATAAATTCTATCTCTCTGCCGACCAGCTTTATCTTGACACTCACTTTTAAAATGCAGATGATGATCTGATGGTAAGTATGTCAAACAGGAAAGAAAATGACACTTTGACCACACATCCTGTATGACACAGATGATTTTGTAGTTTGTACTATATGCACTATGCACTACCTTGTAACAGGAGGCTTTGTCAGCATCCATTTCTCCAGCAGACATAGTAGCATGCATTAAAATGCAAGATAATGTAGCTCTTTTTATCGTAGGTGAATGTAACACAAGAAATGGCACAGTTTTTCTTTGACGAACTTTCTTATTCCTGAAGTGAAACTGATTTGCACACAACTGTTGTGATGCAGTAGAGCAATGAATGACTTTACAAATCACCACTATAGATTTTCAAAAGCCTGTGTGTCTTCATGTGAATCTCTAAGCAGAGCCCTCAAATGTGACCACAGCCATCAAGTAGCTACAAGACTGCTTGTGCAATTATTTCCTTTCCTGGCTGCATGAACTTCGTTGTTCTATGCTGCAGACAAATACATTGGTTTGAGAAGGTATTCATTTTGTTTGTTTCACATTTTGTTCTTGTTACACCTCCAAATTTGAACGTATTGAAATATTTAAAAATTTAAGACACAGACCAAAACATTTCTTATTCAGGAAAATTGTGTTTTGAAGCAGCATTAATCTGTTTTTTAATTTGGAGTTGTTTTTGGTTTTGTTTTCTTTTTTAGCCACTTGGGAACAGAACTTTACAACAACTTGAACATCAAACACACAGCCCAATGAAGTTGGTACAGCTAATATGTTAGCTAACATGCCTTTTTAAACATCCAGCAGACATGGAGGAACATGAGAATTCTTTCGGATTGGTGTTTCTGGTGATCTAAAGACCAACAAAAAAACAAACAAACAAGAAGTCCAATTTCTCTTTCCCTCTAGCTCTGTTTTGGTCTTCTATAGATTATTATGGTAAATTCTTGCATTTTATAGTGGCTACAATGGTCAGTATTGGTCACCAGCCAGTCATACAGGATACTCTGTGGTAGGTTTATCACTGAAAATGGCTGATACAGGGTTGATGAGAGTAGTGAGACTAAATTCTTCCAATAAGCAATCCTAACTAAGAGTTTCCTCTCAAGACAGAGCTACAGTATATGTTGATGGAAAGATTCAACCAGTGTACCAAAATATTTAAAAAACTTACAACAGTCTGTCAGAATTTTTCATCAGGCCAAAAATACAATCTTCAGGCCTCATTTTGTTAAGAAAGGACAGGGGTAAAAATTTGGAATTTTACTAAATCAACTAGATGTTTGTGTCACAATTTCGGTCTCAGTTTCAGAACCATTACACCCCTATTCATTATCATTGGATTGTCCAAAATACAAAAGCAAGGGGGCACATTACTTTGAGAGTCATCTGGGCTTCAAGTTGGGAGTTGTTGATCCATCACTCAAGAATAAACTTGTTGACTTACTCCTTGTTCTCACCTACTTCATTTCTAAAGTGGTGTAACTCTTCAAAACAGAGCTTAAATCTACTCAAAATGCACATTTCTTTGCCAGTAAAGCAACACCTATGAAAAGCATTCTGCCTTTCTACCTTTATGGTAAAAACACAAGGCTGATAGTTAGACTTTCTGTCAGCTATCTTTCATATATAAAAAAAAGAACTCAATAGGTGATACCATTTAGTAAGTCCGAAAGAGTGAATGCAAAAAAGAGCTAGAAAAACTGATTAAAACACTCCAAATGTGTTTAACATCATGTCCAAACTGTCTATGTTGTGATATTTGCCTTATATAATCCACTCTAGCAACATCACAGAATTGTTTTGTGACATTATCAGTGTTGTTGTTTTTTTCAAACTTTGGAAAGGTCCCTCCAGAGCTACAGAAAACAAACAAATGTTTTACAGGCTGAGTGTTACTCTTCATGACAAGTGGACTGAACTTTGTATAAAATCAGTGGAGTGCCCATTTTCTACTAAAAATCTTCCACAGTAATGTTACACTGCCATGAGCAATACAATTGTTACCAAAGTTGTGACGACATCATCAGAGACATCCATCAACCAGACAGTCTTTGAAGATGATGCGCTCCTTTATGTCTTATGCCATATTCATATAAAACAATAAAATGGTGAACACCAAAGGCTAAACACGTGCACCTACCCGAGTGACCTCTCTCCATGGCACATCTCTAGTGTAACATCTGCTAAACAATTAAAGCTGGAGAAGAATGACACTTGTGTAATCTTCCCAAATTCATTGGTGTGGTTGAAGTATCTGATCATAAGAATTTGAAGTTCAGACACCATTAACTAAATATTTGCATTGTAATTAATAATATTGCCACTGGAAAGGCTGCCCCTTGAGCATTAGATACCATCCCCCAATTGTTTCTATGTTTTAGCTCCTATGTAGCATAATTTATAACATTTGTCACGTAGACTCTTAATTTATCTTTTAACCCCCATATAGCCTTATTTTAGTACTCATTTACCAATTTTAATTATAAGCATGGATCCCTTTCAGTGTCAATTTACTTGTCAGATTCCAGACTTCGAAAAATAAACAATCATTTTACTGCGATTGGAACGATGTAAACAAAAAAATGTAACAACTGTATCAAGACAGCAAAAGTTTCAGAGGTTAGCAGAAGGTAACAAAAGGAAACACCCACCATAGAGACTTGCACGCCAAACCCAAAGGCAGAGGGAAAGAAAAAACATCTTTAAAAACAAACTGAACAGTTGAAAGTTTCACTTTGGCTAAGCATTCTTCAAGAAGAGGAGTACTTTTCTCAAGGTTTTCTCAACGTCAATCTGAAGGTTGGTTAATTTTCTTCTTCTTATTGCACAAATACATACTGAGAGAGAGTTATAGTAGATTGGTTTTAGGTTTTTATTAAGTCTTTGGGTTTTATATTACATGGTGTACTGTCTTCCGTACAAGGGTGCAGCATTGTTGCCCATAACATGTCTGGCACACTTGAAAATCTTTAAATTTCAGAGACATTTTTAGCATGTTTCTGAAATGTTTTAGTTCTAAAAAGTTTCAATTTTTCATATTCTTTGTTTTTTTTTAATTCATTAAAATATTTCTTAATCTTTTTGATCTAATAAAAATATCAATTTAATATTATTCAACAAATGCATAAGAACATCGTCATTGTTAAACATAGAAATATTCAATTTAATTGGTTCAATCCATTTTGGTGTGATGTGAAATCCAACAATTCCATCATATTTACAATTTGAACGAATGAAAGACACTTTGTAAGTAATGCTGAAGGTGTGTTCAAGCTTTGTCAGAGTTTTTGTGTAATTTTGTCAATCCCCGCAGAGAATTCTTCTTCCACCTACTGTACAACCCATGATCTGTGCAAAAAGATTGATTTCACATAGTTCAAAGAGGGAGAAAAAGATGTAAAAAGATGGTATTCTTGGGGCATTTAAATACCTATAAACACTAAGTACCCATTAGTACCCAAAGTACAAATAAATACCACATAAATCAACATAAATAAGTTACAACATTTTAACTATAAAAATAGTCGAGATCTTTACTTCCTATTGTGTATAATTATGTCTATAATTAGTCCTTAGAGATTCATAAGATGCAATGTCTGTCATTAATTTGAACCATTCAACAAAGTCAGGCTTTGTCAATGGTGGAGAACAACACTTGCTTGGATTTGGATGAACCCGTCTCCTAATAAACACAGCTGTGGAGATTCTGGCAATGGTTAACACAGCCACTCTCCAATACTTCTGATTACTCGTTTGATCCTCATAATTATTTACCACATAGATATTTTCTCTCTTTTTACATCTGCGTTTTTCTCTTTGTAGAATTCATAATGGATATAAAGTCGCTGATCTCAAATCTCAAGGAGGGGTTTGGAAACAGCCCTGTTGTGGCAAATGTGATTTTTGCCTTCCTCATGGCTGTCATAGAGAAGATACTGGAGGTGGAATATGCTTGTCCTTGCGATCCTAAATGGAACCGTCTTTTTGCTGCTGCAGTTTTCGTCATTCCTGCTTGTACAGCATTTCTGCTGATGCTGGTGATGTATAGATATAGGAATCAAAATGGTTCCCACAGATGGTGGTACAGCCTTTTACCTCCCATGGTGTGGCAGGTTATCATTTTCCTTGATGGCCAGTACTTTGTCTGTGCAAAGACAGACTGGCCAGGCACATTTGTTTCTGTTGACAAAACATATCTGAAGTGGTGTGAACCAACCAACATGACAAGATCATCAGAGGAACTCATAGCTCGTTCACACACATATTATATTCAGTCTCAGGTGAGAAAAATATCTTTTGTTTGTGCACAATGTCAGTTATTGATTTGTAAAACTGGAGAATCAGCTTTCTACCAAATATGATTGGTTATATGACAGTGATGATGAACATCTTGGTTCTGTGTCTTACTAAATTATGTCAATTCTCCACTCTTTAGGGAATCGGATTTGGTCTGCTCTTTTTTTTAACCTTGCTTTTCGCTGGATATGTGTTGATGAAGTGCCTAAAGAAACAAAGATTGGAGGATGTTGAAAAAGTATCAATGGCTGGATCAGTAGAACAATAGGTCCCTTACTATGCATAGAAGCAGGAAGACCACTTTCAAAAGAACACATGATCAGAAAAACATATTACACATCACTCTTGAATCCTTCAACTCCAATATTTTTTCCCCCAAAATTTCTTCCCAATTTGGAAAGCCTAAATCTCTGTGCACTGGGCTGGACTGGGAATGTCCTGTCCAGCTGTGAAACCCACTGAGAAACCTGAGAAACCCACTGAATACAACCTATCCCAGCATCAAACAACATGCAAACTAATTGAGTGGCTTGCTGGTGAACTGAATTGGAGACCAAAGCATAGAGAGAAAGTGAATAAATCTTGGACTTTCATGAATCAGGGGGACAGAAACAAGACTCCAAAAGGATGACACTGCAATGTTGGATGTTCTGTATCCAACCTGTCTGTCAACTGGCTTATTTTCTTCCATCCTCCAGTGGCCAAACAATCAGTTAAACAAATACTTCTATAAGGTCAGACGATTTACCTAGAAACAGCTATTTTAGCATGGCCCATCTAACTTTAAACATTTTCTTAGTAGCTAACAAGTCAAATAAATTAAATCAACAAAATAGAGATCAATTTTATTGAGCCTAATTACATTAATTTTATGTTAAAGGTTATGTATGTAGGAATCAGACATT
Source organism: Thunnus albacares (assembly GCF_914725855.1). Taxonomy (NCBI): domain Eukaryota; kingdom Metazoa; phylum Chordata; class Actinopteri; order Scombriformes; family Scombridae; genus Thunnus; species Thunnus albacares. The sequence goes on along the minus strand of NC_058112.1, from coordinate 21,389,065 downwards.
CCTTCTCATTAGTGACATCTGTGGCCTTTTAATGAGGTGCAGTCAACATCCTGCTGTTTCATTAGCTAGAGAGCTCTGCGGGGTGTTTCTAGTTGGATAGCACCATTTTTGTTGTGTGGTTATGTCGGTCGTTTGTTGACATTAGAGGGAGAGAGGCAAAGCACTAGGGGGCGTGCAAAAAAATGGAAATGGAAACATCCTTCACATAGAAATCAGTCCACGGGGTGTTACAGACAACCGAGAAAGTTGGGGAAGGTCTCATTTTTTATGTTACATTACTACCCGTTCACTCATTGGCAATAAAAAACAATTAATACATGTAAATTGCTTCACAATTCTACATATAGAACCTTTAAGTGTTAAACAAATATAGTGTTTAGTGTTTTATGCATTTTGTCAGTGTTTACTTTTAACATTTCTAGATATTGTCATGTAATTTATATTATATGGTATGTTAGCTGAATTTTTACAACAAATTGTCAAGAATAACTATAAACATAGAACTGTAAATGTAATGCTTAATGTTGTGAACTTATTTCCGAGCATAAACAGTTTTGAATTTATCATGATTCATTGCATGATTTGAAATAAGGTTACATTCTGTCAATCTGCTTGTCTATTCATCTGAAATATGCACACTTTTTTTTTTACTCTTCCAGTTTTTTTTCCAGTTTCCATGCTGTCAGAACACATGCTTTTGTATGCTGAGATTCATTGATTAAATGTTCACTGTTAATATGATGATATGACTGATGAAAATTTTTATGTATATGACAATATAATGGGAAAATTATTATTAAAGAAATATACCCAAGATGGTGTGGAACAGTTTTAAGTATGACATATATTAGCGTAGTTCAACAAATGCGTGCTGAGCATTTTTTAGTACATGCTGTAGCTTACACAATCACAACCACACACACACACAAAGTGAAACTGATGAATTCAGGTAAGGACTTTCATAGTGTTTGTCCTCACGTAGAACTCCCAGCAGACCACATAGATGCAACCACAGTCGACAAGGAGCTGTTAGACTACTGCTGCAATCATTTCCTCAGTCTGAACTGAACCATACAAATACCATATATTACATCATTATTGCATTGCATTAAATGACATTACATTGAAAATACAAAAACTAAATCCAACTTCTTTTTATTTTATACCCACTTAAAAAATGTAAAATGAGAAAAGTCTGAACCACAATTCAAATGTATGTTTATTCACTGCTGTGTAGACTCCCTTGCAAATTCATGCCGATTCATGCATGTAATCAGGTTGATACAACAGTTTCCAGTTACCGCCATCACATCTTATGAGACACATCTTTGAATCTTTTAAATAACATTTACTGGTAGTGTAAGCATGCTCGATTAAGCATATTGATCAAGTCAAGTCAATTTTGATTTGTATAGCCCAATATCACAAATTTGTCTCAGGAGGCTTTTACAGTCTGTACAGCAATACAACATCCTCTGTCCTTAAACCCTCGATTCAAATAAGGAAAAACTCCCTAAAAAAAAAACCCTTTAAAAAGGGAATCTCCCAATAAAAATCTATCATAACATTAAATGCTCTAAGCAATACTATTTACCAAAGTTGTGATGTCATCAGCAAAGAGGTCAACAAACCAGGACATTACTGTTAGGAGCAGATGATGGGCTCCTTTATGTTTATGTCATAGTCTAAAGCAATGCCTGTTCCAATGGTTTCATCAGCTCATTTCTGTGCAGCCTTAAGAGCCTCTGCATGTTTTCTTTCTGAGAGGAATTATAAATAATTGTTCATTGTAAAGTTGAATAACCTGATAACAGCCAAAGACAAACAGACTTGAGTATCACATCTTTTATTGTACATGTTCAGTGTAATATCTGTGGAACATTAAAAGCTGAATCTTCCAGATATACAGTAGATATTAGCTCTCATATAGCATAATCCATAAACAGGACATGTCAAACATGGCCACCATATTCATTTTTGTCACATGACAGTGCAAGATGAAGATGTCTGATTAACTTCCACTTTTAAACCACATGAGACCTTTTAGTCTAGACGCACGTAGATCTTGTCTGGGCTACACTTGAACTATGTTTTGTTTGGCCAAGATCTAAACACAGAGGGTTACTGAGGACAAATAACAACGGAAAATGAAAGGTAACACCTAAACAAGTGAGCACTTAAAAACCACAATACAAAAAAAAGAAGCGGGAAGGAGAAAAAAACATCTTATAATGCTGAGCAATTGAAAGAGTTTCACTTGAAGTGATCAGTCCTCAAGACGAATATTTTTCTGTTTGAACTTAAGGTTGGTACATCTTACGTTCATGTTTATTCTGAATGCACAATTAGAAACTGTGAGACAGTTATAACTAATTTATTCCAGCTTATGTTAAATGTATAGGTTTGTATTATGCAATCTTTGTGTGATACATAAATGGTTGTGTATACTACATTTGAAAATCATTGCATTGCATGTACATTACATTTGAAAAGGATTATATACATGCCATTCTGAAGTTGTGTTTTTGGCTTGTAATTTTTCAGTAATTTCTTTAAAACACTGAGAGCTTTCTGCTGCCACCCACTGCAAATGATGTGAAAACTGACATGTGCAAAACAGTTTTATTCTACCTATTCCCCAAAAATCCAATTGTTCTTGAAGAACGTTTTAGTCACTTCCTGTTCCATCAAACATGCCTTGAAAGCCACAAGTCAAACCCTAACATATCTCCCCTATCTCTCCCTCCACTTTATCTTTATTCCTCTACAACTTCTCAGGGTTAAGAAATGGCCTAAGCGCAAAAATGCTAAACAAACCTATGAACAACAAAACAAATGAAAAATCAAAGCAGATCCATAAAAATACATGCCTGAATCATCCATAAATGTTCACTTTTTTCTTTTTGTCTAGAACTCATGATGAGTTTAGAGATACAGCTGATCGCAACACTCAAGAATGAGCTTGGAGACAGGCCTGTTGTATCAACTGTGGTTTTTGCCTTCATCCTCGCTGTTGTGGAGAAGATGTTGGAGGTGGAATTTGCTTGCCCTTGCAATCCTACATGGAACCGTGAATTTGTGTTTCCATTTTTTTTAATTCCTGCTGGTACAGCGTGTCTGCTGATGATGATGATTCATGGATGCAATGGATACAAGAAAGTTCTTTGTGGCTTTCTCCCTTTTATAGTGTGGATGGCCCTGATGTTGCTAGATGGACAATACTACGTCTGTGGAAACTAAGACTGGCCGGGCACATTTGTAACAGTTGAAAATACCTATCTTATGTGGTGTAAACCAACCAACACGACGATTAATTCTGAGGAGGAACTACTGCACCGTTCACACAAGTTTCATGTTTGGTCTCAGGTAAGAACAAGTATGATAGTGTTTGTTTTGGCAAATGTCAGAAATTGATCTGTAACATGAGAGCACCAGCCTGTGATTTTTAATGTGTCTTACTGAATTATCTGTCAATTGTCCACTTTAGGGGTTCGGAAACACGATGGTCACGATTTTACTCATTTTACTCGTTATATACATTGCACATACAACAAAGATGCAGCTGTGCCACTTAAGGATCAGAAAAAACACAAAACACAGGAGACTGAAGAACATACTGCTGTGTGAATATTATGTATACTTCAATATGCAAGCAAGTCTAGTCATTAAATTCAATTCTCTACTTTTACAATAAAAAATATCTGTTGCTTTTATCTGTAATTTGATGTGCTTGTAGGGACCTGGATATTATATTTACTTAACATCCGCATGTAGCGTCACCGTGAGGTTGATATTTGTGGTTTTGACTGAGATATCTCAGCAACTATTAGCTGAATTGCCATGAAATTTGGTCTAGACATTCATGTTCCCCGCAGGATGAACTGAAATAATTTTGGTAACTTTTAATCTAGCACCAACTCAATTTAATTTGTCCAATACTTTAGTTTATTACCAGTTTCCTGCAAAACTAATGACATGTCAAATCAGCCTCAGCTGTACTTAATATTTGGTGTTAATTACACGGTAAACATTGTACTTAAACATCCATATGTTGTCATTATGAGCATGTTAACGTGCTGATGATTGTGTTTAGTTCATAACACCACCGTACAGCCTCACAGATGCAGTAGCATTAATCCTTTAACAGGCAAGAATTACTTTCTGATCTAATTCCCAATGCAAGCAAGGGTTTTATAACTTGTAATGGTTATGTTTAGTGTGATAAACTGTCTACTTTGATATTGTTTTATATATAATTTTAAGCAAAAACTGGATAAAGGTTTCATTTTGTGCTGCATTGTTTTTTTTCCAGTAAGTTAAAGTATGAACCTGACTTTAAAATAAATAAAGCTTCTCTTATTTCTCTATAAACATGCTCATTGCTCTGTTATGTCTGTGATGATCTTAAATATATGTCGCCAGACAGTATTATGTGTGTTTCAGTTAGGTGGCAAATACATACTGAGGTGAAATCAATTACATTTGCTGACTTGGCAGTTACCAAATTTCTAGGCTACAACAGTCACATCTCATAAGACTCATCTCTGAGCCTTTTACAGTGAATAGGATAGTTAGGGATTTGCAGGGAGCTCAGTATTTGTATCTATATTTGTTGAGGCAGCAAAATAATCAAAATTTGTTTTTGTATTTGAATAAAAGTGGAAAGACGCTTAAAAATCCTGTTTTTATTTCGCTTATAATTTTAGAAAATTAAAGTGTTACAATAAGTGTTCATGAATAAAACTACCTTATGAAGGAGGTCCCCACACTGGGTCTTGAACTGAAGTCTCTCAGATCATAGACAACTGCACTGACTACTGAGCTAAAACTTTACTCATCGCCTCATTGCAGACTGACCTCTACCTATTTATACACCCATAACACAGACAGCACAGCATATAACATGTAGGGAGGAACTTCAAAGGCGATTCTTGCTTTGCACTTTTCATTTATTGCTGTAGAAACAGGAAGAGACCACCTTCAAAAACCACATGATCAGAAAAACATATCGTTACACATCACTCTTGAATCCTTATTTTCCAATATCCTCCAAAATTTCTCCCAAATTTTGAAAGCCTAAATCCCCATGCATACTGGGAATGGCTACACACAGACTTGTCCCTACTTCCATGATGCATGGATCATCAGCTGCTTCTTTTTCCTCTGCCAGCTGTGAGCTTTTCTTTGAGAAACCCACTGAATACAACCTATCCCAGCATCAAAACAGGCAAACTAGTTTAGTGGCTTGCTGATGAACTGAGTTGGAGACCAAAGCATAGAGAGAAAGTGAATAAATCTTGGACTTTCATGCACCAGGAGGCCAGAAACAAGACTGCAATAGGATGGTACTGCAATGTTGGATGCTCTGTATCCAGCCTGTCTGTCAACTGGCTTATTTTAGAGTTCTTCTGTCCTCTAGTGGCCAAAGAATCAGTTACACAAACACTGCTATAAAAGGACAGACAATTTACCTAGAAACAGCTATTTTAGCACAGCCCATCTAACTTTAAACATTTTCTTAGTAGCTAACAAGTCAAAGAAACATTTCTAGATATTGTCATGCAATGAGTAGAGCAAGTGGACCCAAACGCAGAAAACGGCAGGCAGGATCAGATGCCGAACTTAAGACACAGGACACACTGTAACGGGTATAGAATGGACCCAATAGCAGCACAAATGACACCGGTATAAATTTTACAGTCTTTCCTCCACACAATGTCAAGACAATAGTAGCACGGTCAGAGAAACATAGTTCTGATGAGTATGGCTCCACCGGGAATCGAACCCTGATCTCCCAAGGCAGACAAACCACAGCACTGGCAACAGTCCAACAGCTCGTAGGCAGGCTAGATCGGTGACGAAGAGGGAGAGACGCAGGTAAACAGGCAGTAGAGCAGATGCAACCAGAGACGATGGCAGAGCAGGAATCGGAACGTCTCTCCACCACAAGCAGACGAAGACCAGGGAACAGGCAGGCAGAACTCAGAGTCAGGGACAGGAGGCTGTGGGTTTACCTTTGCAGAGACGAGGAGCGATGGTCGGAGACGAGCTGATCAAGAACCAGGAAGGCAGTCCGGAGATCAAGGCAAGACAACTTAGCGTAGACAATCTGACAAAGAGGGAGTGGGCTGAGGCAGTTTATATACTGGCTTGATTGGAGATGATGAGCAGGTGGGAGCGCCAGGTGAAAGTGGTTGAACTAATGAGGGGTGTGGCAGAGCAGAGAGAGAGACTGAATGATTGGATAATTCCCACAGCAACAGGTGAGGGGGAGAGCAGACTCTGACACACTGAGACTCAGGAACAAAGAACACTGACCAGATACACAGACAACCCGACAAAAACTGAACTGAGAACAGGACTTAAATACACAGGGTCTGATTACAAATTGAACACAGGTGAGTGAAGGAACACACAAGGGAAACACAGAGAAAACCAAATCCCAGAACACACAACACAATCCAACTGAAAAAGCAAGAAAGTCCCCCAAAGTCAAACATCATAAAGAAGCTCAACCAAATGACCAGGAAACATAAGTGTAACACAGAAAACCCAAAAGAACAAAAACACAACAGAAAATCCTGACAGGTTGTGACAGATATTGTCATGTATTTTATATTATTTGGTATGTTAGCTGATTTCCAAGCAAGAACTGCTCTGTATTTCTCATGATTCATTGCATGATTTGAAATAACGTTAACCTATTCACCTGAAGTATGCTCTGCTTTTTTACTCTTCCAGTTTTTTTCCAGTTTCCATGCTGTCACAAAGCATGCTTTTGTATGCTGAGATTCATTCATTAAATGTTCGCTGTTAATATGATGATCTGACTGATGTCAGGAACACAGAGAGGCTCAAAGTCTTTAACCACCATCCATTTTCAGTTTACATGTATTCAGTATTTGGGAACATTAAAATAACAGGATTGGAAACTTTTGTGTTTATGAGAATATACTGGAAAAGTTATTATTAAAGAAATACAGCCAAAATGGTGTGCAACAGTTTAAAGTATGACGTACATTTGCGTGGTTCAGCTAATGCATGACAATCATTATCATGTACATGCTGTAGCTTCCACATTCTCAGTCACACACACACAAAGTGAAACTGATTAATTCAGCTTTTCATGTCCCACTGAAACCTTTCATAGTGTTTGTCCTCATGTACAACTCCCAGCAGAGCACATAGATGCAACCACAGTCGACCAGGAGCTGTTAGACCACTGCTTGAGTCATGTTCTCACACTCCATCAACACTGAACTGCACCATACAAATACCATTTATTACATCATTATTACATTGTTTTAAGTCACATTATACTTAAGACACAAAAACTAAATCCAAACTCTTGTTATTTTATACCCACTTAAAAGGTGTAAAATCAGAAAAGTCTGAACCACAATTGAAATGTATGTTTATTCACTGCTATGTAGACACCCTTGCAAATTCATGCACACAATCAGACACATGAGTATTCAGGTTGATACAACAGTTTCCAGTTACCACCATCACATCTTATGAGACACATCTTTGAATCTTTTAAATTGCATGCTTGATTGATGTAAGCATATTGATCAAGTCAAGTCCATTTTTATTGTATAGCCCAATATCACAAATCACAAATTTGTCTCAGGAGGCTTTTACAGTCTGTACAGCAATACAACATCCTCTGTCCTTAAACCCTCGATTCGAATACGGAAAAACTCCCTAAAAAAACTCTTTAACAGGGAGAAAAAAATGGAAGAAACCTCAGGAAGAGCGACAGAGGAGGGACCCCTCACAAAACCAACATTTCATTCTTCAAAGGATGCTATTTTTCTCCCAATAAAAATATATCATAACATTAAATGCTCTAAGCAATACTATTTACCAAAGTTGCGATGTCATCAGCAGAGAGGTAAACAAACCAGGACATTACTGTTAGGAGCAGATGATGGGCTCCTTTATGTTTATGTCATAGTCTGTCTAAAGCACTACCTGTTCCAATGGTTTCATCAGCTGATTTCTGTGCAGCCTTAAGAGCCTCTGCATGTTTTCTCTCTGAGAGGAATTATAAATAATTGTTCATTGTAAAGATGAATAACCTAATAGCCAAAGTCTAATAGACTTAAGTATCACATCTTTTATTGTACATGTTCAGTGTAATATCTGCGGAACATTAAAAGCTGAATCCCAGATATACAGTAGATATTAGCTCTCATATAGCATAATCCATAAACAGGACATGTCAAACATGGCCACCATATTCATTTTTGTCACATAACAGTGCAAGATGAAGATGTCTGATTAACTTTCACTTTTAAACCACATGAGACCTTTTAGTCTAGACGCACGTAGATCTTGTCTGGGCTACGCTTGAACTATGTTTTGTTTGGCCAAGATCTAAACACAGAGGGTTACTGAGCAGAAATGACAACAGAAAATGAAAGGAAACACCTAAACAAGTGAGCAAAGATAAAAACCACAATACAAAAAAAAGAGGCGGGAAGGAGAAAAAATCCTCTTATAACACTAAGCAATTGAAAGAGTTTCACTTGAAGTAATCAGTCCTCAAGAGGAATATTTTTCTGTTTGAACTTAAAGGTTGGTACATCTTACTTTCATGTTTATTCTGAATGCACAATTACAAACTTTGAGACAGTTATAACTAATTTATTCCAGTTTATGTTAAATGTATAGGTTTGTATTGTGCAATCTTTGTGTGATACATAAATGGTTGTGTATACTACATTTTAAAATCATTGCATTACATGTACATTACATTTGAAAATGATTATATTTTAAAATGATTTTACTGACATATTGAGTAATGAAATTTTCTACATTATGTTTATATAATGTGTGTATAATGTGTGTATATATGTATATATATGTGTGTGTGTGTGTGTATATATATTGATGTGCCATCATTATATCTTAAAATGTGACAATTATCTTCTCAATGTTAATTCAAATTACTTTCACTATTTTTTGTATTCTAACAATTTCATTTTTAGATATCCAAATAACTTCTTTTCTTTTCTTTGGACATGACAAAGAATTTGGCATCAGAAATTGAACTACATGAACAACAAAACAAATGAAAAATTAAACCAGATCCATAAAAATACATGCCTGAATCATCCATAAATGTGCACTTTTTTCTTTTTGTGTAGAATTCATGATGGCAGCAGAGAAAGATCTGATCACAAAACTCAAGAGTGAGTTTGGAAAAAACCCTTTTGTGTCAAATGCGGTTTTTGCCCTCCTCCTCACTGGTGTGGAGAGGATGTTTGAGGTGGAATTTGCTTGCCCTTGCAGTCCTGGATGGAACCGCATGTTTGTTTTTCCATTTTTTTTAATTCCTGCTGTTACATCGTCTCTGCTGATGATGCTGAGTCAGGAAAACACGAATACAATATGCAAGAAAGTCCTTTGTAGCTGTCTCCCTCCTATAGTGTGGATGGCCCTGATGTTGCTTAATGGCCAATACTTGGTCTGTGCAGAGACTGACTGGACAGGCACATTTGTAACAGCTGACAAAACCTATCTTAAGTGGTGTAAACCAACCAACGCGACGACTAATTTTGAGGAGGAACGACTGCGCCGTTCACACAGATTGTATATTTGGTCTCAGGTAAGAACAGTATGATTGTGTTTGTTTTGGCAAATATCAGAAATTGATCTGTAACATGAGAGCACCAGCCTGTGATTTTTATGTGACAGTGTTGATGAATATTTTGTTTCTGTGTCTTACTGAATTATCTGTCAATTGTCCACACTACAGGGGGCTGGAAATGCTATGGTCACTGTTTTACTCTTTTTACTCATTGTATACATTGTACATACAACAAAGAGCAGATGTCGTCAAAATGACGAAGAAGACCCTGATGCTGCAGCCGTGCCACTTCAGCATCAGAAATAACGCAAAACACAGGAGACTGAAGAACATCCTGCTGTGTGAATATTATGTATACTTCAATATGCAAGCAAGTCTAGTAGTTAAATTCAGTGCTCTACTTTTGTAATAAAAAACATCTGTTGATTTTCTCTGTAAATTGACGTGCTTGTTGCACCTGGATAAGATGGTTAAGGACAGTCAAGAATCTTTCACTCTTGAGATGAGTTGTGAGCTTTTTTTTTTTTTTTTTTCTTAAATCCACTCACTAAATCTCAATTAGATTCATTTTAATACAAATATATCTCAAAACAGAGGTCTTTGATGGGAGGTGTTTCTCAAGTTATATTCTGTTTCTCCTATATCTTAATTTTATAACAATTTTAACACATTTAATTCTTAAAAAAAATAGTTAAACCAGTTTATATTTTTGTTTATACTAAGTATAGTATTTTTTACCTTTATCTGTGTTTACTCAAGTAAATCTTGTTCATTATCAATGATTATCTTGATAGCAGCATGGTTTTAGGGATGGTCGGTCAATCAGTCGGTTGAATACTTTGGTCCAGAAATACCTAAAGAACTATTTGATGGATTGGCACAGTTAATTTTGTACAGACATTCATGGTTTTCACTATGAATTATAGTGACTTTGGTGATCTTCTGGATTTTTCTCTAGTGCCACCATGAGGCTGATATTTGTGGTTTTGAGTGAGATATCTCAGCAACTATTAGCTGAATCGCCATGAAATTTGGTCCAGACATTCATGTTCAAATTTTTGTGACTTTTAATCTAGCATCATCATTACATCCCGGTTTAATTTGTCCAATACTTTGGTTTATTACCAGGTTCCTGAAAAACAAATGACATGTTGAATCAGCTTCAGCTGTACTTTGTGTTTGGTGGTAATTACATGATTAACATTATACTTAACATCCACGTTGTCATTGTGAGTAGTTAGCATGCGGATCATAGCTTTTAGTTCATAACACCACTGTACAGCCTCACAGATGCACTAGCATTAATCTTACAATAAAGTGTGTAACAGGCAAGAATTATTGTTTGGTCTAATTCCCAACACAAGCAAGGGTTTTAATGCTTGTAACACTTTAGTAAACTGTCTTCTTTGATACTGGTTATATAATTTTGAGTAAAAACTGGATAAAGGTTTCATTTTGTGCTGCATTGTTTTTTTCAGCAAGTTGTAAATTATGAGCCTGACTTTAAAAAAAAATAAAACTTCATCTTATTTCTCTATAAACCTCCTGATTGCTCTGTTATATGTCTGTTATGGTCTTAAATATTATATATCACCAGGCAGTATTATGTGTGTTAGGTGGCAAATACGTACTAAGGTGAAATTAATCACACTTGCTGATGTGGCAGTTACCAAATTTCTAGGCTACAACAGTCTCATCTCATAAGACTCATCTCTGAGTCTTTTACAGTAAATAGGATTGTAGTGAATATAAGTATGACTGGTCACACAAATATTCACTCTTCATGAATACTGTTGGTATACTGGGGTTATAAGCTTCAATCATGTCGATCAAGTTTATTTTTCAAATTTTATGAAACAAAAAAAACTCACATTTTTGGTAATGCTTGGCTTTCATACACTAAACCAACATTTTATTAATGTTTAACTTTTTTCCCAACAAAAATCATTCTCCACCATAACCATACAATTGAAATGCAGGTGAATGTCACGAGCAAAACAACTGTCAGCAACATCAGAGACAAATGAGGCACTTTCATACTGATGTCGCTGAGAGACCCTGAAAATGTACAAAAACAAGTTAATAACAGTGTTCTGTCTGTCTAGTCTGCACATACAGTATTTTTGTGGAATGTAAACTTGTATTAACTAGGTACAATCTGTGATCCAAATGTAAACTAAAGGGTCACACAAAAAAACTAATTTAAAACAGATTGTAAACCTCTATCACTCCCAAAGTGATTGGCATGTCTTTAACTACAGGACATGCTCTAGACAACTAATGAAACCATGTTTTAAAGCACAAGTTGATTGCAACGACAACAAGCAAAACTTTCAACATATTTCATGGCTGTTTTTATGCATGTAATTTGTTTCAGTTATGTTTTTATAAGGTTTTGAGTAATATTAACACTTACCCAAGCCCACTTGTACAGGAAAGGTAATCCAACATCAAAGTGACAATTCAGCGACAGTATTAGTTGTGAAATATGATGGCATGATTTGTGTGTAATTGGAAGAAGAGTAGTGAATGCACCTCCTAACCTGACCTTCAAAGTCATGACTGGCTGACATGTAGTTACATGTAATGTACTCTGCGTTCTGGGTTCAGTGAAACACATGCTCTGTTGTAATAGGTGTGTGTGCTGCTGTAGATGAGGGTCCTGTTGTAAAATGTGTGAACAGCCACAATAGAAGCAGGACAGGTTTATCTTTTGTGCTATCTAGTGTCAAGTCAGTGCATACAAAGTTGGATGTAATCTTAACCAGTCCATACAGTTTTTCACAACTGTTGCATCCATGTATTAAAAGTTTTCCTAATACTGTTAGCATGAAGCCATAAAAACCGCACTGCAATGGCCCAAACATAAAATAACTGCAAATCATGCTATTATACATACAAACTTTGCCTTGCTACAACTCCCTAAACACAGTTCGTTCCAAAGAAGGCCCAACACAGTTAAAGAGTCTGGAGGATCCAAAGGATCCAAACCAATTTATTAACAAAACCAACAGCTACTAACAAAAGCTTATGGGCTGGCTAAAAATAACAAAAAGAAGGGAAGACACGCAGACCAACCCACAAAGGGTCATAGGATCTAGACTCTCCCCTCTAATCTAAATCCACATGAAAACTAAACCTAACAGAAATAAAGCTGAGAAAACAGGATTACCGGACCCACCAAACAAACAAAATGTGTTTTCTGCAGGAGAAAAAAACAAAGTTAACACACAAACAAAAAATGTACACTTGTCAGGATACACTGTTCAGAAACCAAGTGTTTCCAGGCACGACAATGCATCAGCCAGAACATTATCCCTGCCACGGATATGTCTGACTTCCACATTGAAGGCCTGCAGTCACGAACTCCAACTCATTAGATGCCTATTCTTGTTCCACATTCTATGTAGAAAGACGAGTGGATTATGATCCTTATACACAACCACCGGAGCGCCAGGCGAGCCAACAAAAACCTTGAAATGTTCTAGAGCCATGACAAGCACCAATGCTTCTTTTTCAATGGTCGAGTACCATGTCTGACGGGAATCAAGTTTTTTTGAAAAATAAGAAACCGGGTGCTCTACCCCATGAGAACCATCCTGTAGAAGGACAGCGCTGACGCCAGTGTCGCTTGCATCCACAGCTAACTGAAACGGCTGATCAAACCGAGTTGCTGCAAGGATGGGTGCATTTAACAGGAGACTTTTGGTTTGTTCAAAAGCAGACTGGCAGGCATAAGACCACATAAAGTTCACTTTCCGACTCAGCAGGTCAGTTAAGGGTGAGGCTACAGCAGAGAATTTTTTACAGAATCCCCTGTAAACGCCAACCATAGCTAAATAACGATGAAGCTCAGTTCGAGTGGTTGGAACAGGAAATGCCATAATACACTCCACCTTCGCCTACACAGGACGAACCTGACCTCCCCCCACCACCTTTCCAAGATAGGTCACTGTGGCCTGCCCAAACTCACATTTAGACAGGTTCACAGTCAACCCGCCTCCTTCAGACGGCAAAACACTGCACGCAGATGCTCCAGATGTTCAACCCACGACTCAGAACAGACAACCAAATCATTAAGGTATGCCTCACAGAAAGACAGACCAGCGAGAACGACATTCACCAAACACTGAAAAGTGGCTGGCACATTACGCATGCCAAAGGCCATAACTGTGTGTTGGAGAAAGTCATCAGGCGTAATAAATGCAGAGATCTCCTTCACCCGCTCAGTCAACAGGAATTGCCAATATCCCTTCATTAGCTATAATTTAGTAACAAACCTGGTTCCCGATCTACACAATCCTCCATCCTTGGAAGAGGATAACAGTCATAAACTACCAAATAAACATGAGACACAGATGAGAGAAAAAGACACCGCTCTAAATGTTGTTTATTAATCAATAAATATAATCATTTTCACATTGCTACATCATGCAAGGATACAAGTACTACTCCAAAATACATCATTTTGAGTAAAGCCAATATATTATTTTGACTTTTTTTCCAATTTAGTGTAAAGTGAATTTACAGATATGAAAGCGTGAATGATTATGTCTTGCTCCAGTTGTGATACAACATACCTGAATTTTTTAAATATTTCTTAGTTGCAAAAACATGTACGGGTCAGTGATTTTATATGGTGATCGACTTGCATCGCCTGATCAAATATACAACTGAGATTTCTTAAGTTAGAATGAACAGCTGAGGAAAGAGACCCAATACTCTGAACAACCTTGGGAGCTATACTGTCTGAGGCTATAATAAGAACCTCTGTCTTGTCTGTATTAAGCTGTAAAAAGTTGTTAGACATCCAGTCCTTAAATGGCAGTCAGACAGAAGAAGCCCTCACATCTTTAACCATGTTGTTAAACTCAGTTAAAACGTCTCTGCAGTAAAGGCGGTGAACATGGAGTTTAGTGGATTTCCACAGACACTCTGACTTCCAACATTTGCGCTGGAAACAACGAATGGTGTCATTTACCCAAGGGGATGAATTTACGGAGGGGACAAAACGCATTTTACAAGGAGCCACTATATCCAAAACTGAGGATTAATGTGCATTAAAGGATTGAACTGGACAATATACGTCTGCATAAGAACACAACACTGTGTAAAAACAAGGTCCAGAGTATGCCCCCTAATGTGTGTGGGACCAGACACGTGTTGAATAAAATTAAAAGACTCAGTGACATTAAGAAAATCAGCAGCAAAGCTGTGGACGCCATCCACATGAATATTAAAATCACCAACTATAATAACTCTGTCTAGCCTTATGATGGAGGATAAAAAATCACTGAATTCAGATATAAAAGAACTGTTAAAACCAGGGTGTCAGTAGATTAAAATACAATAAAACGGATTAGAATGACCAACTTTGGTTAACTGCAGTTCAAAAGAGGAGAAGAATCCAGTGCTCACTGATCGACTCTGGAAACAGTTCCTGAAGACTGATAATTGTCTGTATCAGTGGCGGCTGGTGACTCAAAACATTGGGGAGGACAGGAGGAAAACCAACATGGAATCTTACAACAAACCGCATCAAACTATATCATTGTCCCCCACCTGATGAAATCGGAGGGGTGGGGCCCAATTTTATATGCCAATAAAAGAATTTGCTTTTAAAAACAAAAACCCCTGAGTAGTGTAAAGGCTGCTTCTTTAAAGACATTTAACATATACATATTGTTTCTAAACAGAGACGTGTTCATTTTAGCCGTGCAGTGGTTCAGATCTGTCATTTTACCAGATCTAGCCAGTGATAGTATAACCACACTGATCTGAAAATGCTATTGAATGCTCATTTATTAACAAATAAAGACAATCGACTGTTCTGGGCTGCTTATGTACTCTGTGCATGCGCACACTTCAAGCTTATTCCAGTCTGGATAGACTTAGTGTTGACTAAACACAGCTAAGCTGCATTAGTGGAGCCTCAAGTGAAAGTTGACGTTCATTCTAGTCAGGCTTTTTCAAGTAAGTGCAGCTTTCTTTAGCTGCGTTGATGGAACATCCCTCTGGTCTCAGTGTTCTTCCCCTGTCTGCTTTTACCTTCACACCTGTCCTGTATCAATCTCGTCAGCCCTGCCCTGCTCCCAGTGTCTTCCCAGCCTGCCCCTGTGTCTTGCCACCTGTTTCTTGTTGTCTAATTAGTTTAGTTTGTATTTAAGTCCTAGTTTTAGTTCAGTCTCGTTGGATCATTTGTTTGGTTTAGTTGCCTGCACACACTTCTGTGTCCTGTTCCTGTGTTAGTTAGTTATATTCTTCAGTTCCTTCTGCCTACTGAGTCTCTGCATTTGGGTCCACCTGCTCCGCATATCATGACAGTGCAGCAGTTTTAATTATGACATACATTAGAGTGGTTCAACTAATGCATGCCGATTATTGTCATGTACATGTATGATATGTATGTACATATATACTGTAGCTTCCACAATCTCAATCACACACACAAACAAAATGAAACTGATAAATTCAGCTTTTTATTTCTCACCGAGGCCTTTCATAGTGTTTGTCCTCACATAGAATTCCCAGCATACAGATGCAACCACAGTCAACCAGGAGCCGCAATCATTTCCTCACACTCAATCAAGACTGAACTGCACCATACAAATACCATTTATTACATCATTACATTGCATTAAATCACATTATATTTAAAATACAAAAACTAAACCCAGCTTCTTGTTGTTTTACACTCATTTAAAAGATGTTAAATCAAAAAAAGGACCACAATCCAAATGTATTTTTATTCACTGCCATGTAGACACCATTATCCCTTATCAACATCTCATCTTATAAGACACATCTTTGAGTCTTTAAAATAACATTTACTGGTAATGTAAGCATGCTTGATTGATGTAAGCATAATGAAGCTTAATGAACTTATTTTCAAGCAAAATTGTATTTCTTATGATTCATTGCATGATTTGAAATAGGGTTAAATATTGTCAACCTGCTTGTCTTTTCACCTGATATATGCAGATATGTTTTTACTGTTCCACTTTTGTATGCCGAGATTCATTTATTAAATGTTCACTGTTAATATGATGATCTGACTGTCAGGAATACAGAAAGGCTCAAAGTCTTTAACCACCATCCATTTTTAGTTTACATGTATTCAGTATTTGGGAACATTAAACTAACAGGATTGGAAACTTTTGTGTTTATGAGAATATACTGGAAAGTTATTATAAAAGAAATACAGCCAAAATGGTGTGCAACAGTTTTAAATATGACATACATTTGCGTGGTTCAACGAATGCGTGTCAAGCATTTGTTAGTACATGCTGTAGCTTACACAATCTCAATCACACATACACACATTTCATGTGTCACTGAGGCCTTTCATAGTGTCTGTCCTCACGTAGAACTACCAGCAGACCACACAGATGCAACCACAGTCGACCAGGAGCTGTTAGACCACTGCTTGAGTCATGTTCTCACACTCCATCAACACTGAACTGCACCATACAAATACCATTTATTACATCATTATTACATTGTTTTAAATCACATTATACTTAAGATACAAAAACTAAATCCAACCTCTTATTTTACACCCACTTAAAAGATGTAAAATCAGAAAAGTCTGAACCACAATTGAAACGTATGTTTATTCACTGCTGTGTAGACACCCTTGCAATTTCATGCACACAGACACATGAGTATTCATGTTGATACAACAGTTACCACCATCACATCTTATGAGACACATCTTTGAATCTTTTAAATTGCATGCTTGATTGATGTAAGCATATTGATCAAGTCAAGTCCATTTTTATTGTATAGCCCAATATCACAAATCACAAATTTGTGTCAGGAGGCATTTACAGTCTGTACAGCAATACAACATCCTCTGTCCTTAAACCCTCAATTCGAATACGGAAAAACTCCCTAAAAAAACTCTTTAACAGGGAGAAAAAAATGGAAGAAACCTCAGGAAGAGCAACAGAGGAGGGACCCCTCACAAAACCAACATTTCATTCTTCAAAGGATGCTATTTTTCTCCCAATAAAAATCTATCATAACATTAAATGCTCTAAGCAATACTATTTACCAAAGTTGTGATGTCATCAGCAAAGAGGTAAGAGGCCTGCCCAAACTCACATTTAGACAGGTTCACAGTCAACCCGCCTCCTTCAGACGGCAAAACACTGCACGCAGATGCTCCAGATGTTCAACCCACGACTCAGAACAGACAACCAAATCATTAAGGTATGCCTCACAGAAAGACAGACCAGCGAGAACGACATTCACCAAACACTGAAAAGTGGCTGGCACATTACGCATGCCAAAGGCCATAACTGTGTGTTGGAGAAAGTCATCAGGCGTAATAAATGCAGAGATCTCCTTCACCCGCTCAGTCAACGGGAATTGCCAATATCCCTTCATTAGCTATAATTTAGTAACAAACCTGGTTCCCGATCTACACAATCCTCCATCCTTGGAAGAGGATAACAGTCATAAACTACCAAATAAACATGAGACACAGATGAGAGAAAAAGACACCGCTCTAAATGTTGTTTATTAATCAATAAATATAATCATTTTCACATTGCTACATCATGCAAGGATACAAGTACTACTCCAAAATACATCATTTTGAGTAAAGCCAATATATTATTTTGACTTTTTTTCCAATTTAGTGTAAAGTGAATTTACAGATATGAAAGCGTGAATGATTATGTCTTGCTCCAGTTGTGATACAACATACCTGAATTTTTTAAATATTTCTTAGTTGCAAAAACATGTACGGGTCAGTGATTTTATATGGTGATCGACTTGCATCGCCTGATCAAATATACAACTGAGATTTCTTAAGTTAGAATGAACAGCTGAGGAAAGAGACCCAATACTCTGAACAACCTTGGGAGCTATACTGTCTGAGGCTATAATAAGAACCTCTGTCTTGTCTGTATTAAGCTGTAAAAAGTTGTTAGACATCCAGTCCTTAAATGGCAGTCAGACAGAAGAAGCCCTCACATCTTTAACCATGTTGTTAAACTCAGTTAAAACGTCTTTGCAGTAAAGGCGGTGAACATGGAGTTTAGTGGATTTCCACAGACACTCTGACTTCCAACATTTGCGCTGGAAACAACGAATGGTGTCATTTACCCAAGGGGATGAATTTACGGAGGGGACAAAACGCATTTTACAAGGAGCCACTATATCCAAAACTGAGGATTAATGTGCATTAAAGGATTGAACTGGACAATATACGTCTGCATAAGAACACAACACTGTGTAAAAACAAGGTCCAGAGTATGCCCCCTAATGTGTGTGGGACCAGACACGTGTTGAATAAAATTAAAAGACTCAGTGACATTAAGAAAATCAGCAGCAAAGCTGTGGACGCCATCCACATGAATATTAAAATCACCAACTATAATAACTCTGTCTAGCCTTATGATGGAGGATAAAAAATCACTGAATTCAGATATAAAAGAACTGTTAAAACCAGGGTGTCAGTAGATTAAAATACAATAAAACGGATTAGAATGACCAACTTTGGTTAACTGCAGTTCAAAAGAGGAGAAGAATCCAGTGCTCACTGATCGACTCTGAAAACAGTTCCTGAAGACTGATAATTGTCTGTATCAGTGGCGGCTGGTGACTCAAAACATTGGGGAGGACAGGAGGAAAACCAACATGGAATCTTACAACAAACCGCATCAAACTATATCATTGTCCCCCACCTGATGAAATCGGAGGGGTGGGGCTCAAAAAAGGCTCAAAGTCTTTAACCACCATCCATTTTTAGTTTACATGTATTCAGTATTTGGGAACATTAAACTAACAGGATTGGAAACTTTTGTGTTTATGAGAATATACTGGAAAGTTATTATAAAAGAAATACAGCCAAAATGGTGTGCAACAGTTTTAAATATGACATACATTTGCGTGGTTCAACGAATGCGTGTCAAGCATTTGTTAGTACATGCTGTAGCTTACACAATCTCAATCACACATACACACATTTCATGTGTCACTGAGGCCTTTCATAGTGTCTGTCCTCACGTAGAACTACCAGCAGACCACACAGATGCAACCACAGTCGACCAGGAGCTGTTAGACCACTGCTTGAGTCATGTTCTCACACTCCATCAACACTGAACTGCACCATACAAATACCATTTATTACATCATTATTACATTGTTTTAAATCACATTATACTTAAGATACAAAAACTAAATCCAACCTCTTATTTTACACCCACTTAAAAGATGTAAAATCAGAAAAGTCTGAACCACAATTGAAACGTATGTTTATTCACTGCTGTGTAGACACCCTTGCAATTTCATGCACACAGACACATGAGTATTCATGTTGATACAACAGTTACCACCATCACATCTTATGAGACACATCTTTGAATCTTTTAAATTGCATGCTTGATTGATGTAAGCATATTGATCAAGTCAAGTCCATTTTTATTGTATAGCCCAATATCACAAATCACAAATTTGTGTCAGGAGGCATTTACAGTCTGTACAGCAATACAACATCCTCTGTCCTTAAACCCTCAATTCGAATACGGAAAAACTCCCTAAAAAAACTCTTTAACAGGGAGAAAAAAATGGAAGAAACCTCAGGAAGAGCAACAGAGGAGGGACCCCTCACAAAACCAACATTTCATTCTTCAAAGGATGCTATTTTTCTCCCAATAAAAATCTATCATAACATTAAATGCTCTAAGCAATACTATTTACCAAAGTTGTGATGTCATCAGCAAAGAGGTAAACAAACCAGGACATTACTGTTAGGAGCAGATGATGGGCTCCTTTATGTTTATGTCATAGTCTGTCTAAAGCAATGCCTGTTCCAATGGTTTCATCAGCTGATTTCTGTGCAGCCTTAAGAGCCTCTGAATGTTTTCTCTCTTAGAGGAATTATAAATAACTGTTCATTGTAAAGATGAATAACCTGATAACAGCCAAAGACAAACAGACTTGAGTATCACATCTTTTATTGTACATGTTCAGTGTAATATCTGCGGAACATTAAAAGCTGAATCCCAGATATACAGTAGATATTAGCTCTCATATAGCATAATCCATAAACAGGACATGTCAAACATGGCCACCATATTCATTTTTGTCACATAACAGTGCAAGATGAAGATGTCTGATTAACTTTCACTTTTAAACCACATGAGACCTTTTAGTCTAGACGCACGTAGATCTTGTCTGGGCTACGCTTGAACCATGTTTTGTTTGGCTAAGATCTAAACACAGAGGGTTACTGAGGACAAATAACAACGGAAAATGAAAGGAAACACCTAAACAAGTGAGCACTTAAAAACCACAATACAAAAGAAAGAAGCGGGAAGGAGAAAACATCCTCTTATAACACTGAGCAATTGAAAGAGTTTCACTTGAAGTGATCAGTCCTCAAGAGGAATATTTTTCTGTTTGAACTTAAGGTTGGTACATCTTACGTTCATGTTTATTCTGAATGCACAATTAGAAACTGGGAGACAGTTATAACTAATTTATTCCAGCTTATGTTAAATGTATAGGTTTGTATTGTGCACTCTTTGTGTGATACATAAATGGTTGTGTATACTACATTTGAAAATCATTGCATTGCATGGACATTACATTTGAAAATGATTATATTTTAAAATCATTTCACAACAGATTTACTGACACATTTAATAAATTAAAGTCTTTCTACATTAAAATATGTTTTTAATGCCATCATTATATTTAAAAATGTCACAATTATCTTCTCGATGTAAAGCCAAATTGCATTCACAAGTGTTGTATTATTTTTTAAATTAACAATTTCATTTTTAGATATCGAAATGATAAAAATGAGTTCAACTTCTTTTCTTTTGTTTTCTTTTCTTTGGACATGCCAAGGAATTTGGCATCAGAAATCAAATCAAAAATTGAAATGAACTACATCATGCCATTCTGAAATTGTGTTTTTGGCTCATAATTTTTCAGTAATTTCTTTAAAACACTGACAGAGCTTTCTGCTGCCACCTGCTGCAAATGATGTGAAAACTGACATGTGCAAAACAGAAACTTTTTAATCACTTCCTGTTCCATCAAATGTGCCTTGAAAGCCAGTCGAACCCTAACATATCTCCCTCCACTTTATCATTCTTCCTCTGCAACCTCTCAGAGTTAAAAACGGCCTAATGCAAAAAGTGCTAAGTGAACCTATGAACAAAAACACAATTGAAAAATCAAACAAGATTCATAAAAATACATGTCTGAATCATCCATAAATGTGCACTTTTTTCTTTTTGTGTAGAATTCATGATGAGCGATCCAACACAGCTGATCACAACACTCAAGAGTGAGTTTGGAACAAACCCTGTTGTGTCAAATGTGATTTTTGCCCTCCTCCTCGCTGGTGTGGAGAAGATGTTTGAGGTGGAATTTGCTTGCCCTTGCAGTCCTGGATGGAACCGCATGTTTGTTTTTCCATTTTTTTTAATTCCTGCTGTTACAGCGTCTCTGCTGATGATGCTGAGTCAGGAAAACAAGAATACAATATGCAAGAAAGTCCTTTGTAGCTGTCTCCCTCCTATAGTGTGGATGGCCCTGATGTTGCTTGATGGCCATTACATGGTCTGTGCAGAGACTGAGTGGCCAGGCATATTTGTAACGGATGACGATACCTATCTTAAGTGGTGTAAACCAACCAACGCGACGACTAATTTTGAGGAGGAACAACTGCGCCGTTCACACAGATTGTATATTTGGTCTCAGGTAAGAACAGTATGATTGTGTTTCTTTTGGCAAATATCAGAAATTGATCTGTAACATGAGAGCACCAGCCTGTGATTTTTATGTGACCGTGTTGATGAATATTTTGTTTCTGTGTCTTACTGAATTATCTGTCAATTGTCCACACTACAGGGGGCTGGAAATGCTATGATCACTGTTTTACTCTTTTTACTCATTGTATACATTGTATATACAACAAAGAGCAGATGTCGTCAAAATGACGAAGAAGACTCTGATGCTGCATCTATGTCACTTTAGGATCAGAAATAACGCAAAACACAGGAGACTGAAGAACATACTGCTGTGTGAACATTATGTATACTTCAATATGCAAGCAAGTCTTGTAGTTAAATTCAGTGCTCTACTTTTGTAATAAAAAACATCTGTTGATTTTCTCTGTAAATTGACGTGCTTGTTGCACCTGGATAAGATGGTTAAGGACAGTCAAGAATCTTTCACTCTTGAGATGAGTTGTGAGCTTTTTTTTTTTTTTTTTCTTAAATCCACTCACTAAATCTCAGTTAGATTCATTTTAATACAAATATATCTCAAAACAGAGGTCTTTGGTGGGAGGTGTTTCTCAAGTTATATTCTGTTTCTCCTATATCTTAATTTTATAACAATTTTAACACATTTAATTCTTAAAAAAAATAGTTAAACCAGTTTATATTTTTGTTTATACTTAGTATAGTATTTTTTTTTAATAAATAGTAATTTTTTAAATATACAAAATATTTTCTATTTGTGTTGTACTGTATATATTTGTATCTGTGTTTATTCAAGTAAATCTTGTTCATTATCAGTCTTGATAGCAGCATGGTTTTAGGGATGGTCGGTCAATCAGTCGGTTGAATACTTTGGTCCAGAAATACCTAAAGAACTATTTGATGGATTGGCACAGTTAATTTTGTACAGACATTCATGGTTTTCACTATGAATTATAGTGACTTTGGTGATCTTCTGGCTTTTTCTCTAGCGCCACCATGAGGCTGATATTTGTGGTTTTGAGTGAGATATCTCAGCAACTATTAGATGGATTGCCATGAAATTTGGTCCAGACATTCATGTTCAAATTTTTGTGACTTTTAATCTAGCATCATCATTACATCCCGCTTTAATTTGTCCAATACTTTGGTTTATTACCAGGTTCCTGAAAAACAAATGACATGTTGAATCAGCTTCAGCTGTACTTTGTGTTTGGTGGTAATTACATGATTATCATTATACTTAACATCCACATGTTGTCATTGTGAGTAGTTAGCATGCGGATCATAGCTTTTAGTTCATAACACCACTGTACAGCCTCACAGATGCACTAGCATTAATCTTACAATAAAGTGTGTAACAGGCAAGAATTATTGTTTGGTCTAATTCCCAACACAAGCAAGGGTTTTAATGCTTGTAACACTTTAGTAAACTGTCTTCTTTGATACTGTTTATATAATTTTGAGTAAAAACTGGATAAAGGTTTCATTTTGTGCTGCATTGTTTTTTTCAGCAAGTTGTAAATTATGAGCCTGACTTTTTAAAAAAAATAAAACTTCATCTTATTTCTCTATAAACCTCCTGATTGCTCTGTTATATGTCTGTTATGGTCTTAAATATTATATATCAACAGGCAGTATTATGTGTGTTAGGTGGCAAATATGTACTAAGGTGAAATTAATCACACTTGCTGATGTGGCAGTTACCAAATTTCTAGGCTACAACAGTCTCATCTCATAAGACTCATCTCTGAGTCTTTTACAGTAAATAGGATTGTAGTGAATATAAGTATGACTGGTCACACAAATATTCACTCTTCATGAATACTGTTGGTATACTGGGGTTATAAGCTTCAATCATGTCAATCAAGTTTATTTTTCAAATTTTATGAAACAAAAAAAACCTCACATTTTTGGTAATGCTTGGCACTTGGTGCATGTAATTTCTTTTGTTGTAAAGCACTTTGAGCTGCATTTCCTGTATGAAAGGTGCTATACAAATAAAATTATTGTTATTATCATTACCAAAGTTTTGATATGTCATGATATCATTACTCTAAGAGGAGATGATGGGCTCCTTTATGTATATGTCATAGTCTGTCTAAAGCACTTCCTGTTCCAGTAGTTTCATCAGCTGATTTCAGTGCAGCTTTAAGAGCCTCTGCATATTTTTCTCTAAGAGGAATTATAAATAATTTTTCATTGTAAAGAAGTCTTTGCTCTAATTCTTGAGAGTAGGGTCGGCTCTAGCCATTTTATGATTCAATATACTTTATTGCACTATTGTTACCATAATAATGCAAGTATGTAAGAAACCATTTAATAATCGGTTGCATTGGTATTTGACTTGAAACTTTCTTAAATGGACCCATAGTTCAGTGTAGGTCTAGCTCATTAGAATTTTTTGTTTTTGAAATAGGTCCAGTAGGTGGCGATACTGCTTCAAAAATAAATGAAAAAATTAATGAATGAATGAAAATGAAAGAAATGAAATCTTTGTGTGCAAGCTGCAATTCCCATGTCTTTCTGTCATTGTGAAGGATTAGAAAATAGTTTAAGGTTTGGCCAAAATACTGGCATAATAAAAATAGATTCCCTCACATCCATTTGTGGAAAAATGAACAAAACAGACAAGACATTCCAAATGTACAGGCTGAGTTATGTATGTTATATTTTTTCATTCACCACGCACAAGCTTAACTCAGAGTGAACACGGTCAGATTTGATTGAACTGATGCTGATCAGCTGCTCTGGAGTTTTCCATCTCAGGATTCATCAACCCAAAGTTCAGGTTAGACTCAGAGTTTGTTAAACCTGCTTTCTGGAATGGACTCCTGTTGCAGCTGCTTGTCTGTGATTTGTGATTGTTTGGGGCCTATGCAGAAGGTCTGCTGGTTGGTCCTGAAAAATGTCAATAGTGTTGTAAGCCTTGAAGGATATTTTTTGCATGTCAAGCATATAAATGAGGGTGTGTAAGTCATGTATCTGATACATGCATTGATACCTTTTATGTGAACATAAGGTTTTAGATCTGCAAATTTAGAGCTCACACCTGCATCAGAGTTTAAACTTTGTTGGTCTGTAGCCTATATATTTTTGTTTGCTAAGTAAATAAGAGAATTGTGAAATAGCCTACTTATTATATGTGGATTGCACACTTGGTTGAAAGAATTTTCTGGATGAGTTGGCTACTGCTTCCCTCCTAACAACCCATTCCCCCAAATTATGTATATGTGTCTGCAAGCACATCAGATGTTTCAGAGACGAATTTCAACACTTAATGAGATGTTCCATCATGTTTTGCTATGGGATGAAACTTCAGCTCTGTAGAAAGCAGAAACAGAAAAATAACATTAATTTACATTCTAAGCTCAGTTAAATATAGTATCCACACTATCTGAGGACATTTCTATTACTTTTGTGATATGCATGTCTTCGGATTTAAAGCAATATCAGTGCAAAGACAGACTGGACAGGCACGTTTGTAACAGCTGACCAAACCTATCTTAAGTGGTGTAAACCAACCAACAAGAAAAT
Source organism: Thunnus albacares (assembly GCF_914725855.1). NCBI lineage: Eukaryota > Metazoa > Chordata > Actinopteri > Scombriformes > Scombridae > Thunnus > Thunnus albacares. The sequence goes on along the minus strand of NC_058112.1, from coordinate 21,363,202 downwards.
GTACTTTTCAGAGGAACTACTGCACTGTTCACACAGGTTTTATATTTTGTCTCAGGTAAGAAATTTGATTGTGTTTATTTTGGTAAATGTCAGAAATTGATCTGTAACATGAGAGCACCAGTCTGTGATTTTTTTATGTAACAGTTTTGATGAACATTTTGATTCTGTGTCTTACTTAATTATCTGTTAATTGTCCACTCTACAGGGACTTCGAAATGTTATGCTACTGCTTTTACTCTTTTTACTCGTTGTATACATTGTATATACAACAAAGAGCAGATGTTGTCAAAATGACGAAGAAGATCCTGATGCTGCATCTATGCCACTTTAGGATCAGAAATAACGCAAAACACAGGAGACTGAAGAACATACTGCTGTGTGAATATTATGTATACTTCAATATGCAAGCAAGTCTAATAGTTAAATTCAGCTCTCTACTTTTATAATAAAAAACATCTGTTGATTTTCTCTGTAATTTGATGTGCTTGTGGCACCCGGCTAAGATGGATAAGGACAGTCGACCATCTTTCACTCTTGAGACGAGTTTGTGAGCTTTTTTTTTTTAAAACATCTACCCACTAATATCAATTAGATTTTCATACAACTATATCTCAAAACAGAGGTCTTTGGTGGGATGTGTTTACCTAGTTATATTGTGTTTCTCCTGTATCTTAACCTTTTTTTTATTCTTAAAGTTCATGTCAAGTAAAAGTAAAAATTAAAAAAAAAAATGTTTATAATTAATTTTTTTGGAATAAATAGTAATTATTTAAATATACAAAATATTTTGGTGGTAATTACATGGTAAACATTATACTTACTTAACATCTGCATGTTGTCATTGTGAGCATGTTAACGTGCTGATGATTGCTTTTAGCTCATAACACCACTGTACAGCCTCACAGATACACTAGCATTAATCTTATAATAGGAAAGTGTATAAGAGCCAAGAATTATTTTCTGATCTAATTCTAAATGCAAGCAATGGTTTTAAACTTGTAATGGTTATGTTTAGTGTGGTAAACTGTCTTCTTTGATATTATTTCCTATATAATTTTAAGTAAAAACTAGATAAAGGTTTTTTTCAGCAAGTTCTTGTTTTTTTTAATAAAGCTTCATCTTCTCACTCTATAAACCTGCTCATTGCTCTGTAATATGTCTGTTATGGTCTTAAATATTATATAAAACCAGGCAGTATTATGTGTGTTTGAGTTAGGTGACAGATACATACTGAAGGGAAATCAATTACACTTGCTGACGTGTCAGTTAACAAATTTCTAGGCTACAACAGTCTCATCTCATAAGACTCATCTCTGAGTCTTATGAGATGAGACTGTTGACCACAGATGAGACTTACAGCTAATAGGATTGTAGTGAATATAAGTATGACAGATTGTACTTGAACACATTTGTCATACAAATATTCACTCTTTATGGATACTGTTTGGGGTTATAAGCCTTATACCTGTAACGCCAAGTGAATCATATTTGATACATGAGTTTTTGAGACCATCATCAATGGGATATTTGTCCTGAAAAACCTGATGTATACAATCAGATACATGCAGTGCACAGATAATCCACTAGGGTGCAAAAGGCATGCAACAGAGGACCTTCAATTGAGACATCCAAAACAGACGTCATCAATCAGTGACCCACATGTGGTTTTGCATGGATATTTTTGCCAGTTTTGAAAAGCTTAAGGTAAGAAAAACATTCAATTTTTAACTTCTACTTCAAAAGGAATATTTACTGGACTGATGCAACATATAATGGCTTAATATTTTGTTACTTGTTCTATAGTAAAATCACATTGGAAATGTGTGTATCAAATTATATACAGCATGTATATAAGGTAATTTATCTGCAAATCCATCAATTGTCATTATATCACATTTCATGCATTATGTATACCATAAAGCAACATACACTCTTAGCACAGGAAATGTAAAGTCCATCTTTTCCAGAACAAGTACAGCAGCTAAAATGCAGAAAAAGAGGTTGTGAAACAAGCAATGAACCAAAACAACTGAAAGGTTCCTCTTTCACACTGTTGGCCCCATTGGTGGGTTTATCATTGCTGCATGATGAAGCTTCAATGTAGCAACTACAGAATATGTATGACATTGTCATAAATATGGAAAAAATGTTCTTTTCTAAGTTTGAAATTACTTAAGGAAAAATTTCAAGGAAACTCAGACTTTAAGGGGTTAAAAAGTGTTGTGTTCTGTATGATTTTGTTTGATTTAAAAAAAAATGCTGTGAGCAATAAATTACAAAAAATTCTGGATGTATCAAATATGATACAAAACAAAACTCAAATGCAAAGAGTTATTTGATTTCTTTTTTTTTTAAACTTGTCAGGAGATCCAATAAACTCTCCATTTTCAAATAATTAGTATTTTATGGCAATTATTTGATGGTTCAGGATTTATAGGGTTAATCATGTCAAGAGGCAAAGTTTATTTTTTATATTTTATGAACCAAAAAAAATCTCTAGCACATTTTTGGTAATGCTTGGCTTTCATACACAAAACCAACATTTTATTCATATTTAACTTTTTTCCCAACAAAAATCATTCTTCACCATAACCTTATAATTGAAATGCAGGTGAATATCACAAGCAAAACAACTGTCAGCAAAGCTGCGATGACATCAACAGAGTTGTAAACAAACCAGGACATTTTGTTGGACTGTAGCTGCAGTTGACGGGCCCCTTTATGTCTTACAACATATTCTATCCAAAACACAGCCTGGTCCAGTGGTTTCATTGGCTGATCTCTGTATGTATGGCACATTTGAAAATCTATCAATTTCAGAAATCTTTTTAACATGTTACTGAAATGTTTTCACTCTAAAAAGTTTCAATTCTTCAATTCATTCTTTTATTTTTATTAATTTGTTAAAACATTTTTATTATCTAATAAAAATATCAATTTATTTAATATTATTTTAATAATGATAAAAATAGTTAAGATCTATTCCTCCTATTATGTATAATTATGTCTATAATTAGTCCTAATGATAAGAATTTCATAAGATGCAATGTCCGTCATTGATCTTATTCAACAAAGTCAGGCTTTGTCAATGGTGGGGAACAATCCTTGTTTGGATTTGGATGAACCCGTCTCCTAATAAACACAGCTCGAGAGATTCTGGCAATAGTTAACACAGCCACTCTCCAATAATGGGAGCAGATTAGCTGATCTCAAGAAGGAGTTTGGACTCAGCCCGGTTGTGGCAAATGTGGTTTTTGCCTTCCTCATGGCTTTCTTAAAGGAGATACTAGAGTTGGAATTTGCTTGCCCTTGTGATCCTAAGTGAAACGGTTTATTTGCGGCTTGTGATGGCCCCTGCCTAACCTACTTAGTATATTGCTTGAGACCTTCGATTGAGACTTTCAAAACAGACGTCATCAATCAGTGACCCACATGTGGTTTTGCATGGATATTTTTGCCAGTTTTGAAAAGCTTAAGGTAAGAAAAACATTCAATTTTTAACTTCTACTTCAAAAGGAATATTTACTGGACTGATGCAACATATAATTACTTAATATTTTGTTACTTGTTCTATAGTAAAATCACATTGGAAATGTGTGTATCAAATTATATACAGCATGTATATAAGGTAATTTATCTGCAAATCCATCAATTGTCATTATATCACATTTCATGCATTATGTATACCATAAAGCAACATACACTCTTAGCACAGGAAATGTAAAGTCCATCTTTTCCAGAACAAGTACAGCAGCTAAAATGCAGAAAAAGAGGTTGTGAAACAAGCAATGAACCAAAACAACTGAAAGGTTCTTCTTTCACACTGTTGGCCCCATTGGTGGGTTTATCATTGCTGCATGATGAAGCTTCAATGTAGCAACTACAGAATATGTATGACATTGTCATAAATATGGAAAAAATGTTCTTTTCTAAGTTTGAAATTACTTAAGGAAAAATTTCAAGGAAACTCAGAGTTTAAGGGGTTAAAAAGTGTTGTGTTCTGTATGATTTTGTTTGATTAAAAAAAAAATGCTGTAAGCAATAAATTACAAAAAATTCTGGATGTATCAAATATGATACAAAACAAAACTCATGCAAAGAGTTATTTGATTTCTTTTTTTAAAAAAACTTGTCAGGAGATCCAATAAACTCTCCATTTTCAAATAATTAGTATTTTATGGCAATTATTTGATGGTCTATAATTTACTCCCATCCGTTGTGCCCACATTTGTCATGGCCTAGGAGCCGGGTTATGACATGTTACATTTTTTATCATTCCTGCTATTACAGCATTTCTGCTGACGATGGTGATCCATAGATGTAGGAATCAAAATGATTCCCACAAATGTTGGTACAGCCTTTCACCTCCCGTGGTGTGGCAGGCCATCATTTTCCTTGATGGTCAGTACTTTGTGCAATGATGGACTGGCGTATCTGAGATGGTGTGAACCAACCAACACAACAAAATCATCAGAGGAACTCATGGCTCATTCATGTAGTGATCATGTTCTGTCTCAAGAGAGAAAAATATGTCAGTTATTGATTTGTAAAATTGGAGAATCAGCTTTCTGCCAAATATGATTGGTTATATGACAATGATGATGAACATTTTGGTTCTGTGTCTTACTAAATTATGTCAATTCTCCACTTTTTAGGGAATCAGATTTGGTCTGCTCTCTTTGTTTACCTTGCTTCTCGCTGGATGTGTGTTGATGAAGTGCTGAAAGGAACCTGAAACAACAGCATCCTAATTCTCCATACATTTAACTTCACAAAGGTCCACAAGTAACACAAAACACCAAAGAATGGAGGATGTTGAAGAAGCATTCATTAAATGTTCACTGTGAATATGATGATCTGACTGATGTCAGGGATACAGAAAGGCTCAAAGTCTTTAAGCACCATCCATTTTCAGTTTACATGTAATTAGTATTTGGGAACATTAAAATAACAGGATTGGAAACTTTTATGTATATGAGAATATAATGGAAAAGCTATTATTAAAGAAATACAGCCACAATGGTGTGCAACAGTTTTAAGTATGATGTACATTAGCTTGGTTCAACTAATGCATGCTGATCACTATCATGTACATGCTGTAGCCTACACAATCTCAATCTGTCAAAGTGAAACTGATGAATTCCGCTTTTTATATCCCACTGAGGTCTTTCATAGTGTTTTTCCTCACGTAGAACTCCTGGCAGAGCACATAGATGCAACCACAGTCGACCAGCTGTTAGACTACTGCTGCAATAATTTCCTCCACAGTCAATCAAGACTGAACTGCACCCTATAAATACATGTTTTTACATCATTGTTACATTGCAATAAATCACACTATATTTAAAATACAAAGACTAAATCCAACTTCTTGTTATTTTACACCCACTTAAAAGATGTTAAATCAAAAGAAATTTGAAAAAGGACCAAAATCCAAATGTATGTTTATTCACTGCCATGTAGACACCATTATCCTTATCAACATCTCATCTTTTGAGACACATCTTTGAGTCTTTTAAATAAGATTTATTGGTAATGTAAGCATGCTTGATTGATGTAAGCATATTGATTAAGTCAAATCATTTTTTACTTGAAAAGCCCAATATCACAAATCACAAATGTGTCTCAGGGAGCTTTACAGTCTGTACAGCAATACAACATCTTCTGTCCCTAAACTCTAAATTCGAATATGGAAAAACTCACTAAAAAGACCCTTTAACAGGAAAAAAAATGGAAGAAACCTCAGGAAGAGCAACAGAGGAGGGATCCCTCTCAAAGGACAGACAGATGTGTAATAGATGTGTGTACAGAATATAACAAGAAAGACAAATTACAGAAATATAGTATGGAAAAGGGTAACAAAATTACAAAGGATTTATAACGTATATGAAGAATGTGATGAAGAGGACACTTGATGACAGGTTAATGTGTATTTGATTTGTAATATGTCTTCTGCATGTTTTTGTTCTGAGAGGAATTATAAATAATTGTTCATTGTAAATATGTCTTTGTTCTAATTCTTGAGAGGTTGGAATTAAATGGAAAATATCAGTATTTTACAGCATTTGACATGTCAAACATGGCCACCATATTCATTTTTGTCTGGTTAACTTTCAATTTTAAACCACAAGACTTTTAAGTGTAGACATCTATATGCACGTAGATCTTGTCAGGTCCAGGATTGAACTTCGTTTTTTTTACAAGATCTAATTAAGAGGGGCCATACTGAGGACAAATGACAAAAAAACAAATAAGCACAGATAAAAACCACAATACAAAAGGAAGTGGGAGGGGAAAAATAATCTTATAACACTGAGCAGTTGAGAGAGTTTCACTTAAAGTTAATCAGTCTTCAAGAGGGATATTTTTCTGTTTCATCCTAAAGGTTGGTACATCTTACTTTTATGATTATTCTTAATGCACAATTACAAACTGTGAGACAGTTATAATTAATTTATTCCAGCTTAAGTTGAATGTATAGGTTTGTATTGTGCACTCTTTGTGTGACATATTAATGGTTGTGTATTTTGTTCTTGTATTTTTTTAATTAAAAATTTCATTTTTAGATATCAAAACAATAAAAATGAGTTCAATTTTTATTGTTTTCTTTTCTTTGGCGTGTCCAAAATTTAAAAAATAGAATCAAACATTGAAATGAGCTACACGCCATTCTGAAGCTTGTAATTTTTCAGTACTTTCTTTAAAACACTAACAGAACTTTCTGCTGCCACCTACTGCAAACGTTGTGAAAACTGATATGTGGAAAACAGGTTTATATTACCTATTCCTCAAAAATCCAATGGTTCTTTTACTATTGTATTTTATTTCACTTAAAACCCAACAAAGTGGAGAACTTCCTGTTCCATCAAACATGCCTTGAAAGGCAGAAAACTTTAGCTTGCGTTCAGCTCAACTGCAGGATTTATTCTGCTTCCTCAACATCAGAATACTTAACACTTGACTCCCTGAGGTGATCAACAAAATGTTTGTAGCATCAGGTAAGTTACTGTATCCTCAGGTATGAGAGATATCCACAATATCTTCAGAAAATACCAACCCAATCGCCAGAATAAAACATTGGCATTGAACGTTTCTGCAAACCACAGAAACGTTGAATATCTACGTTTCAACACGTGTAATATGTAGCATATTAACATTTCAACAATATGTATCATATCAACATTTCTACAAAACGTGGCATATTAATATTTCTATCCGTTGAATAATGATGTTTTATGGTGTGACAACGCTGTGGTTAAGGTCTGGTTAGGTTTAGACACAAAGACCACTTGGTTAGAGAAAGATCATGGTTTGGGTTAAAATAAAATAAAAAAATAAAATAAAAACGCCTGCAAACATCGTCTCACTAAAAACACCCACCCGCTTTTGTCGGTTGAAACAGGAAGCAGGCATTGGTTTTGAGGTGGTCTCAAACTGCTGATTTCCAACTTTCAACTTTCTGCCAAGAAACTTCCTAACCATTATATATAAACTTAGCACAAAAACTAAGGACATTTGTGTTTGGTAGATTATTTCTTTGTTGTAACAATGTTTCTTGGCAATAAGTCTTATACCGTTGGAAAGTCTGTTTATTTCCCTTTTAAATGGTGCCACATTTGTTAGGAACACGCATTTGTGGGATGAGCAGCAGAGCTGAGTATGTGGGTTGTGCCCATGAAGAAATTGCCAAATCTTCTCTGCCAATGCCAAACAGCTTATTCTGCCATTGACTCTTGTTTGGTGTTTGGTGGATTGGATGATTGAAGTTTGAAGAAACAAGACATATTGGCAATTTAACAATTTATTCATTTAACAAACAGGAGCCTCAGTAGGATGTGGAAGAACCATACACAGCCACAACAGCCTGGCACCTCCTCCTCATGCTGGTCACCAGCCTGGTCACACGCTGCTGTGGGATGGCATCTCATTCTTCAACCAGCATTTGTCGCAAGTTAGCAAACATGGTTGTGTTGGTCACTCTGGCATGAACAGCATGCCCAAGCTGATCCCACAGTGTTCAATGGGGTTGAGGTCAGGACTGCTGGCAGGCCATTCCATCCTCTCCACTCCCAAATTCTGGAGGTAGTCTCTGATAAACCCCACTCTGTGGGGTGAGCATTGTCATCTTGAGTTCGGTCCCAGACTGTGAAGATATGGGATTGCCACTGGTTGCAGAATCTCATCTCGATATCCCTCTGCATTGAGATTGCCTCCAATGATGACAAGCTTTGTTTTTCCAGTGAGGGAGATGCCGCCCCACACCATCACACTGCCTCCACCAAAAGATGTTACTCTATTGGTGCAGCAATCAGCATAGCATTCTCCGCGTCTTCTCCATACTTTGACCCTATGATCCAACTGCCGTAGGCAGAATCTGGACTCATCGCTGAACATAACGTTCCTCTACATGTTCAGGTTCCAGTGCACGTGTTGCTGACATCAGTGCAAACAGGCCTGACAGTGAAGGGCAGTCATGGCAGGCCTCCTGGCAGCCCTATGAGACCAGAGATTGGCTGCGTGCAGTCTGTTCCGGATTGTCTGGGCAGGGAGCCGTCGGCCATATGGTCCTGCAAACCTTGACTGCAAATCTGTAGAAGACAGCCTACAGTACCTAAGTGCTGACAGGGTGAGGAAACGGTCTTCTTGGGGTGTCGTCTTCTTGGGACACCCACTTTGCGGTCTGTCTTTGACATCCCCCATTATATGGAACTTGGCTTTCATTTTGGAGATGGTACTAGAGCTCACTCCAAATAATGCCGCAACTTGGTTTTAGCTTGAAGTTGCCCTATTGCACGGGCCCTATCCAGATGAGTCAAACGTGGCATGCCGATTCTTGGAGCAGACACCTACTGACCACTGTAGCAGGACCCATGCTCACAGCACCTGGGGGTACCAGAAGCTCAAAACAAGAGTCAATAGCAACGGCAAAATAAGCTGTTTAGCATTGGCAGAGAAGATTTGGCAAATTTTTCATGGGCACAACCCACACACTCAGCTCCGCTGCTCATCCCACAAATGCATGTTCCTACAAATGTGGCACCATTTAAAAGGGAAATAAACAGGCTTTCCAACGGTATAAGATTTATTGCCAAGAAGCATTGTTACAACAAATAATCTACCAAACACAAATTTCCTTACTTTTTGTGCTAAGTTTAGATCGCATGTGATCTAGAAATGTTGATAGGATTCGTATTGTTGAATGTTAATATGTTACATTTTGTAGAAATGTTGAGATGTCACGTATTGTTGAAATGTTAATATGCTACGTATTACACATGTTGACTTGTAGATATTCAACGTTTCAGTGGTTTGCAGAAACATACAATGCCAATCTTTTATTCTGGCGACCAGGCTGGAAAACACATACATAACCATAGCATAGGTAAATACATTGAAAACTGAAGCACTGTGAAATAACCAAAATGAATGTCCTTAAGTGTCCTTGTTCTTCAGTTGTGCTTGAATCACATATTAACCAGTAGAACAACAAAAACTATTTGTTCTCATTTGGTCACTGCAACTAACATTTTCCCACATTCAACACTTTCATCACATTGCACATAAAACAATATTATACAACCTCACAGTGAGTAACTATTGAATTTACACCTCATATTACTCCTACTCCATTGTCAAACATTCACAAATTACGGTATTTACAACTCCTTTCAAGTCAGTAACAAACACACATATACAGGAAAACAGTTTAATAGACTGTGCACTATACATGCACTAGCACTTTCAGTATCTTCAGATCGGTTAACAAGCCAAAACAAACCCCTTTTGCGTGTCTCATTAGCATTTCTATTGTATTGTGTACCCATTAGCAACAGGTCCGCTAGCCTAGCATGACAATGTATAGCCAAACATCCCTGTTTCGACACATTACTGCAAAACCACTTTACTCTAAACATTGTACGTCATCACAAGTGATTCACAACACTCTTATCCCTTATACTGGGGTACATGCATGTGATTTTGAGGAATATTAACTCACCTTTATGTAAAAACAAAGAGGTAGAAAACTTTAGCTTGCGTTCAGCTTGACTGCAGGATTTATTCTGCAGTGCTTGCCTCTACGGGATTTTAGGTTCCTCCCGAGCGCTAAGCGCCATCTAGCGATCTGTTGAGTATCACACTGACACAGTAACAAGAAAAGTACAATTAAATTTGGAAATTAATCACTATTTGACACAATAAAATAAAAAAATATAGGGGTGTCTATTTTTGAAACACATTTTATTATTTTTGCAATGAACTGTACTATAGTCTCAATGACTTTTTAATATCTTTTTATGCCATTTTTAATTCCCGTATATACATTTTTAACCCTTTACACTCTGCATATTTATGTCTGGCATACACATTTTTTAACCCTTTACAAGCCATGATTCAAACCCTAACATATCTCTCCTATCTCTCCCTCCACTTTATCTTTCTTCCTCTGCAACCTCTCAGTGTTAAAAATGGCCTAAATGCAAAAATGCTAAGTGAACTTATGAACAAAACACAAATGAAAAATCAAAGCAGATTCATAAAAATACATGCCTGAATCATCCATAAATGTGCACTTTTTTCTTTTTGTGTAGAATTCATGATGGAAGCAGAGATACATCTGATCGCAAGACTCAAGGATGAGCTTCGAAACAACCCTGTTGTGTCAAATGTGGTTTTTTCCTTTCTCCTTGCTGCTGTGAAGAAGATGTTGGATGTGGAATTTGTTTGCCCTTGCAATCCTACATGGAACCGCATATTTGTGCTTCCATTTTATGTAATTCCTGCTGTTGCAGCGTCTCTGCTGATGCAGCTGATTCATGGACAGAGTCTTTGTTGCTTTGTGCCTCTCATGGTATGGCAGGCCCTGATGTTGCTTGATGGCCAATACTCGGTCTGTGCACAGTCAGACTGGCCAGGCACATTTGTAACAGCTGACCAAACCTATCTTAAGTGGTGTAAACCAGCCAAAACAACAATTTACTCTTCAGAGGAACTACTGCACCTTTCACACAGGTTTTATATTTTGTCTCAGGTAAGAATAAGTATGATTGTGTTTCTTTTGGCAAATGTCAGAAATTGATCTGTAACATGAGAGCACCAGCCTGTGATTTTTATGTGACAGTGTTGATGAACATTTTGGTTCTGTGTGTTACTGAATTATCTGTCAATTGTCCACACTACAGGGGAGTGGAATCGCTATAGTCACTGTTTTACTCTGTTTACTCGTTGGATCCATTATATGTACAAGACTGAACAGACAAAACAATGAAAACCATGAAAGATGACGTCAAAATGAAGAAGAAGCTGTTGATGCTGCATCTATGCCACTTCACACCACAGGTCCTGAAATAACACAAAGCACAGGAGACTGAAGAACATACTGCTGTGTGAATATTATGTATACTTCAATATGCAAGCAAGTCTAGTAGTTAAATTCAGCGCTCAACTTTTATAATAAAAAACATCTGTTGATTTTCTCTGTAAATTGATGTGCTTGTAGCACCTGAATAAGATGGATAAGGAAAGTGAGGAAACTTTCACTCTTGAGATGAGTTTGTGAGCTTTTAATTTTAAACATCTACCCACTAAATTTCAATTAGATACATTTTAATACAACTATATCTCAAGACAGAGGTCTTTGGTGGGAGGTGTTTCTCTAGTCATTCTCTGTTTTTCCTGTATCTTAATCTTATAACATTTTACTTAATTACTTAATTACTTACTTAACATCTACATGTTGTCATTGTGAGCATGTTAGTGTGCTGATGATTGCTTTTAGTTCATAACACCACTGTACAGCCTCACAGATGCACTAGCATTAATCTTATAATAGGCAAGTGTGTAACAGGCAAGAATTATTTTCTGATCTAATTCCCAAATGCAAGCAAGTTTTAACACTTGTAACAGTTATGATTAGTGTGGTAAACTGATTTGATATTGTTTCATATATAATTTTAAGTAAAAACAGGATAAAGGTTTCATTTTGTGCTGCATTGTTTTTTTTCGGCAAGTTGTAAAGTATGAACCTGGCATTTTTTTAAAAAGTAAAGATTCATGTTATTTCTCTATAAACCTGCTCATTGCTCTGTTATATGTCTGTGATGATCTTAAATATTATATATCTCCAGGCAGTATTATGTGTGTTTGAATTAGGTGGCAAATATGTACTGAGGTGAAATCAATCACACTTGATGTGGCAATTACCAAATTTCTAGCATACTACAGTTTCATCTCATAAGACTCATCTCTGAGTCTTTTACAGTAAATAGGATTGTAATGAATATAAGTCTGACTGATTGCACTTGAATACATTTGTCACAGAAATATTCACTCCTCATGGATACTCTTTGGGTTCATAAGCCTTAATCATGTCAAGAGGCAAAGTTTATTTTTCATATTTTATGAATGAACAGTTCTCGAGATATGCGAAGGACAAACTTACATACATACATACATACATACATACATACATACATACATACATACATACATACATACATACATACATACAGACAGAGATTCCTTGCTTTATAGAGAGAAATTATATAGAGAGATGACCCCTGGTCTCTTTGGAAGAATGGCTTGGAGGAAGAAATTTTGTTTTTTGTTTTTTTTTTAGTCTCACCACTCTCATCAACCTTGTATCAACCCGCAGCAGGCAGCTGTTTTCAGTGATAATCCTACCACTCAGTACCCTGTATGACTGGCTGGTGACAATAGTGACCACTGTAGCCACTATAAAATGCCAGAATTTACCATAAGAATTTATAGAAGACCAAAACAGAGCTAGAGGGAAAGATAAATTGGCCTTTTTGTTTATTCGTTCTTTAGATCACCAGAAACACAAATCCAAAAGAATTCTAATGTTTGTCTATGTCTGCTGGATGTTTAAAAAGGCACGTTGTGTTTGATGTTCAAATTGTTGTAGAGTTCTGTCCCCAAGTGGCCAAAACAAAAAAATCCCAAAATAAAAAAAATGGATTACTGCCACTATAAAATATAATTTTCCTGAATAAAAAATGTTTTGTTTCATATATTTGTGTGTGTGTGTGTGTGTGTGTTGTTTTTTATTGACACATTACTCATAGCAACATATAAACCACACAAAAATTAACACCACACGTGTACCCACGCGCTTACACACATACTGTCACATCCTGCCTGGACTTTGTTTGTTTTTTGGACTTTTTGTGTTTTTGTTCTTTTGATTTTCTCTGTTTCCCTTGGGTGTTCCTCTTGTGTTCATGTGCTCCTCCTCCCACCTGCCCTGCTCCTAGTGTCTTCCCCAGTCTATCAGCTCCCAGTCTGCCCTTGTGTTGTGTCATCTGTCCCTTGTCTGATTACTTTAGTTCCTGTTTTATTTTGAAATGTTTTCTCCTTGTGTTTTGTTACCTTTACTTCCTGTGTTTTCCCGTCTGAGTTTATGGTCAGTGTTCCTGGTTCCTGTGTTTCAGTGTCTCCTGAGTTATTCAATAAATAATTTCTGCATCTGATCCTGCCTGCCTGCCATATCCTGCCTTTGGGTTCACCTGCTCCACTCACTCCATGACACACACACACACACACACACACACACACACACACACACACACACACACAAACACACAGGGAAAGAGGTATACAAGTAAGATAAGTAAGAAAAGTTCATCTTAAAAAAACAAACAGAGAAAGCAAAAAACCCAATCTATATATACATACAAACACAGTCAAACTGAGTCCAGAGGTTGCAAAAATGGACCCCAAGATTCTTATTTATGTTGACCCTTTAAATTTTTAGATCACAGTTTTTTCATGTGGATAACCACAACAGGTTCATGCAAGTTCATCCATAAAGCTGTTTGAATGTGTGAAGGGAGAATTAAAGAGTCCTCTGAGCATCCAAAGATGTCAGAGGACTGTCCCTGTCAGGCGAGAGAGTCCTGTGGTAAACCCCAGAAAAAAAAGAAAAAAATCTTGACCAGAATGGATTAATTAGTGGACAGTCCCAAAATAAACACAATGTACCATCATTTGATTTACTTTTATTACAGATTGGAGACACAGAGGTGTAAAATTTATGTAACATGACCTTAGAGCAGTGGTTCTCAGCCTTTTTGGGCCAGCGCCCCCTGTATCCATTATACAGGTCCCTTACTGCCCCCATCAATTAAAATGTAAGCTAATTAATATCAATGTCAATTATTATTTTGTTTTATATCATTAAAAAGCATGTCATTGGATGCAGTGGAGGCTGGTCCATAGAGGCAGAGGAGGTTGCTCCTCCTCTACTTTTTGAGAGGCAAGAGGGAGATCAAAATATAAAAAAGAATATTTGGTTGAAATAGACCATTACCAAATCTCAATATTATTTATACAATATTTTTTCTCTCTTCTTTGGAAAAAACCATAATTCAAATTCTGATTAAAATGCTTCAAAAGCGACACCTGCAGGGCAGGAGGAGAAAGAGCAGCGTGTGAGAAGTGGTGGTGAGGGGGAGTGGGGGACAGAGGAGGACTGGCTCCTACTGTCCTCCGCAGGCCGGGATCTCCTACATCAATTTAATGTACTTCATTTTTTTCATGCTAATCTATGATTGGCCAAGACACGTAAAATGACGCTTCAAGGGAGGACGTCCTCTCTAACCAATCAACAACCAGAATGCGATATTGACATTGCGTTGGTCCAATGATAGTTTCCAGATTTCATCTTCAGTTCTCTCCACTGTAATATACAGGAGTGTGACAAACTGTTGAGAGAAGAAGACCAGTAAGATATAGATAAATTATGTTTCACCTCTTTTATCTAGCAGTAGATAGCTCCTTGCGTTAGCCAACGCAACAGTTAGCTCGTTGTAGCAGCCTGAAGGACTCTTTATACATCCATGGAAGCAACCAGAGAAACAACCAGGAGAGTTAGCTTGTTTGTCATTGTTGCTAATGATATCAGACTGGTTAACCAGCAGCCACAAAGTTCTGTTAACTAACAAACAAGATGACCAACAGCCACAAATGGACGTTATGACATGAATACTTCATCTTCATGACAGAAAGAAGAAGACATCAGATAACGTGAGTCAGATACAGCTTCTCTCTCTGTGTCTTTGGTCACTGATTTCATCTCTCATGGTTAAATGTCTCTGTGTCGCTGTTGTGTGAATTTATCTCCTTAACAAGAATGCAGCAGAGATCATATAATGTGCTGTAGGTAGTTTACTTGTTGAAGTTACAGTGAGCTGTCTGGACTCACTCATTCATTTGGAATTGATCCAGTTTTTAATTGAGTGGTTGTTCAGTCAGCTGTTGATGTTGTGTGATTAGTGAATGAGTGTGCAGGAGGTCTGGCTGCTTGTTGTGACAATTTCTTCAGTTGGTTTTTAAGCTGAGTCTATATTGAGTAATAAGCTTAAAGTAACTAGAATAACAAGTGTTAGCATGTCAGCTTTGTAGACTATATTTTGTATGTCGTGCATATAGATAAGAGTGTGTAAGTCATGTATTTGATACATGCATTAATACTTTCTGATGTGAACCTTCACTTTTAGATCTGTGAATGTTTTTAGTGTTCAATCTTTCTAGTATTCAGCACATCTGTACCTGTATCACATTATTAACTTTGTGGTACTTTATATATTTCTGTATACTAAGAAAATACACAAGAAACACGTGTAAATCATGTGATATCTTGTCTGTTTTTGATGAGAGCATAAATCTGTTGTCACAATAGAACAATACTGTAGATTTGAATTTAACTTTGTTAGTAAAATGAGACATTGTGAACCACTGCACGGCTAAAATGAGCACTTCTTTGTTTGGAAACAATATGTATATGCTAAATGTCTTTAAAGAAGCAGCCTGTGTTCAATCTCAACACCGGCAAAGACCGACCGACACCTTATTCCCCATTTCCAAAGGAAGTTTAAGACTGGAGATGAGATTTAAAGTACCCTTACGTCATATGACCACCCTTATTGTTTGAGCTTGTTATGTATCTATTTTGGAAAGAGAGCATTTCTGCTCTCCAGAAAACTTTTCTGCAAAGGAAAAATTTGTTGAGCTAATATATTTATCTCTAACCTGTCTTGAGGGTTTTTAACAAGACCAGGTAACTGCTGTTCAAACTGATGGTCCGACTATGTTTACCCTGGTGAAACACATTTTGCGTTAACATCATGACGCTCATGCTCTTGTGGTGCCTGTATTGTCTGAAAATCTTGACTACTTCAGGATGGTCGGAGGCCTGAAAAATGACATCGTCCAGGATAATCAAGTAATTCTGATCAGGCGGAAACAGGTTTTCATCTTCAAAAGAATCAGATAGTCCCTCAATAAATTTAATATTTTTATTCTTCTTATGCAGTTCAGCTTTCAAGGGTTGACAGTTTCTTGACAGTTTTCCAACACATTTTTTACAAAAAAAGTTTTTCCACAACCACTTGGTCCCACAATCTGGCATGAAAAAGGTAGTTGCAATCCAGGATCGAAGTCAATTTCTTCAGTAACACCCTGGTGTGACATTTTCAATAACCAAAAGGTTTTTGACCTGTGGAAAGCAACCGTCTCTTATCAAACACGACTCGAAACTTTATCTGAAATGATGAGTTTTTTAGAAGAAAACCCTTTTGATCATGCACAGTGTTGTGCTGAGGGGTTTCAATGATGCCCTTCACAGTGCAGTTTTGCATGTAGCTCCACCAGCTCTTTGACGCTATCAAAGTTGACCTATTCGCAACATTCACTCGCCTGAATAATACCCTTCATGCGCAACACCACTTGTTCGTTTTTAGTCTGATAGGCATAATTTTTAGGTCTGGCAGCTACAAGTTCTGTATGCTATCGCCACCCAATTTGTCCGTCAAATCCCCCAAGTAATTTCCCAATATGAGTCGAGGTTATCCCTCTTTTGTGACATAGATCAAGCTGTCCATTGAATGGGAGCCGTTGTGTCGTTGGGGAAGGAAAAGTATTTTTCTGAAAACGTGTAACTGACAAATTCTTCAGGGTCACTGATTAAAGTGGTCTGGTTCAGGTTACTCCTCTGCGCAAACTTTCCCCAAAAGCTATTAAGACAGAGTTCAGACACTTGTCTTTTAGCCGGGGTTGGTTTGATTTTGTCGGCGTCCAGCAAAATTCCATGATTGGTCTTGTAATCCCTAATGTACTTTTCTCTACTTTCCTGATCTGTGGCCTCAGGGGGGTACCCTGATGCTTCCTGTTTACCCTTCAGAAAAGTGTCATCAGAGTTCTGTCGATCAAAGTGCCACACCTCCGTGATCTTACCTAATTGATACCATCTCCAAGGCCTTGTTAAATTCAGGAGTGACCCAAACCCCCATCAACACTCTGGCGTCCTTGTCATGTGTACATGCACCGTCCTGAAAAAAGCTCAGTGCACGTACAACAGAGAATGAACAACAGTTTACCTGCAGCTGTTCTGTCAGGTGAGATGAGAACTCCAGCAACATTTGTGGTATGAAGAACAACTTTATTAGTGTAATAATGAATAATAAATAAAGTTGTTCTTCATACTACAAGTGTTGCTGGAGTTCTCATCTCTCTAGACTTCTTTCCCTTCTCCGTGCACCTTGGAGGTAGGTGAAGTTGTGCCAGAGACCTTTAACTACAGCTGTTCTGTCAGGTAAAATGGGGAAAAACAACCCTGAGGTGGGTAGACAACAGCCCTGATTGTCCCAAAGTAGTTTTGAGGCTCTTGGAAATCTGTGTAGATCATTTTAGGGTGTCCTCGAGGGTAAGGAAATGCACAGTTGACAAAGGGATACAAGGATGTCACATGTACTTACTGTACCTCAGCCTCACAGCACTTGTTCTACTGCCGTACAGAGCATCACAGGGTGAGAGAGGTTGAGGAGCTTTGTAATGTTCGAGAAACTCCTTTAACCCCTGATGGGATTTTTTCACCTCAGCCCAACGATGCTGTCTTGTGACAATCACTTTGATGCCATGGGCAGACTGTATCGTCTGTAATTTCTCTTCGCAGACCACATGCAACTCTTCAAACAGTCTTTCGGTCAGAGGACAGGTCTCGTGAGGCTGAAAACAGGATGGACAACCATGGTAAGAACAATCCAGAAACTCCCATGTATATTTCACACCTTGCACCTCTGCATAACCGTCTACAAAGTATCGTTTTTCGCCCTCATTCAAGGCATGTTGAAAGAAGATGTTCTCTGTATGCACTACCCACTCTAACCATTGGATGCTGGCGTTTGAATAGGATTTGAATTGCCTTTGATAATTGTCAGGTGATGAAACAGCCAGGGTATTAAGAGGTACGAAATTTGTGCAAAACACTTTCATGCAAGCTGAAGCAATGATGACACAGCTGAATGCGCCCACACCTGTTTTGTCGGTGTAACCTTTTCTGAAAATGCAGCAAGCCTCCAAGAGAATATCCACATCATTTTGACAGTAACGGCTAGCTTCTTTTTCAAAATTGAATGTGCCTTGATGCACCGCCTCATACCGTATGTCAAATTCTCTCTTTCCCTCTTTAGTCATTTGCTCAACGCCTTAAGCCTCAGGTGGGAGGTAGGGGCCTACATAATTCAAATATTCTATGAGTTAAACCCATGAGGAAAAAAACCCTTGGTTTTATCGGAAAAACCTAAAGCTGGCATGGCCGATAGATGCATGGTGAGAAAGCTGAGAGAATCAACGTACTTGTGTTCGTAATCTGTGTCTGTGGAACAAATAACTTTGCTGCCTTGCATGATGAGACTGGGCTGCATATTCAGAGCAACCATGGCATTGATCACAATGTAGCTGTCAAATCCTTTAGCATTGTGAGCGACAAAGACATAGAGATTTTTTGTACAAAGGTTGCCTGAAATGCACGATATACCATTCAGCGCAATCCACACCCTGTGCGTTCCATCTTATAGCGTTTTTGTGCATATCAAAAAAGGGACGTGTACGCCTGATGAATCTACATACGTCTCAAAATCATAGAATATCAATTTCTCGGTATGTTCTGTTGCTGTCGACAAAGGTTGTATGTAATACTGGTGCACCTCGTTCTCTTTTTCAGACGCCATAAATTCCCCACAGATTTGATATTTTAACATCTGACAGTTGACATTTTGCATTTCTGGCATTTTTTAAACAACTCGCAGGTACTGACATATTTTTGAGCCCTGACTCTCTCTGTTGTTCCTCGTGTTTGGTAAAACATGAAAGTGAACGAC
This sequence comes from Thunnus albacares, assembly GCF_914725855.1. NCBI lineage: Eukaryota > Metazoa > Chordata > Actinopteri > Scombriformes > Scombridae > Thunnus > Thunnus albacares. Next base: position 21,344,024 of record NC_058112.1, on the reverse strand, counting down.
ATGTCATATTACAGTCAGTGCAGACTACGGCTTGGGGCGCTTGTACAGTACAGGAAAGGTCTAAGCAAGCGTTGCAATGACCTCTGCATTGGTGACTCAATAAGTTGTCATAACTCATGTAAAAATAATCGCACACATCCTGGGTGCATAGAAAGGCTTTCACATTTATTACACTGTTGTAGTGGTTTTCGAACAGAAACATAAACTGTGTTTTTTGTCTTCTAGGGATATTGGTCATTAATTTAGAGAGCGTACATTTAGCATCAGCCCTGAAAAAAATACAATTTTGCAGTTCAAAACTCTTTCAAATTTTGGTATATCGTTAAATGTTACCACAGCCTGATCAGTTAATCTGGCTGTCTTCTGAATGTCTCTGCTGCACGATAGCACTTCGCTATCAGTGACATTTGAATAAAGCAGAAGAGCCAGATTGATAGCGAGACACAGTTGGTTGTCAGGGCCATTGTCTACGACATACAGAAACCATTTCTTCTTTTTCAGGATTTCGCTGTCTAACGTTTTTGCTAACATTCTTTTACCGCTACCTTGCAGGTTTCTGACGACCTGGGCTACCAATTGTAGATTACTGTCTGCACTAATACGCGTGTTGGATTGTACAATGTGGTCTATGAAAGACTCGAGTTGGTTTAGATCATGAGGTTCGCCACTCAAGATGATAGATATGCTATTAGGCAGACTATCGCCTCTCAGCTCAAGCTGTACCAGGTCTTGTCACCTGGCGTGTTGGGGGGGGGTGAGGGTGGGGGGGGGGGGGGGGGGGGGGGGGGGTTGGATGTGTGTCAAGATGTCTGTCAGTTGTAGAGGCATCACAGAATATCACAGGATATTGTTAGGTTTTCATTCGATATCTGGAGACTACGATTTGCTGGGTTTTGTTTCTGAATTAGGTAGTTTCAGTTGGTGGTATGTCTGTGAGAGGAAATTGATATGTGTGTATGTCAGGGTAGTTGTCTGCTGTATGTGCATCACCTCACACAATACTGTCACTGAGAGTGAGTTGATATGTGTGTGCGTGTGTTATCCCTAATAGTATACATTTGTAAACTTTTAAGAAAAGAGTTGGGCTGCAGCCGGTCATCTAACCTGAATTCACATACCAACAAACCATATGGTTCTCTCATTACTCCTCTATGGACATAGCTGATGATGAAGAAGCTACAAACCTGTGTTAATTCTGACACAGCACCTTATTTGCTCTGTTTTTAACTTTATCACCAGCCACAAAAACCATATGGTTCTGTCATTACTCCTTTATGGACCCTTAGCTGATTACATGAGCTGTAAACCTATATTTGTCCTGCACACAGACTCTTATTTGCTCTGTCTTTAACCTATCCCTATCATACATACCACATCATCAAGACCCTTGTGGTCTGTTCTCTCATCAGTCCTGTAGAGATGCAGCTGCTGACCTGTGTCACTGATCTGTGTTTATCCTGCACACAGACTGTTATGGATCCAATTCAACACCAACCCACTTTCTCCCTGACTGGTACATAGAAGGGCTGGAAGTGTTTTTCTTGCAAGAAAAAGAAAGGTGTTAAAATCTCATGAAACGCTTAGTAGAACTCAGCTCCAAACCCATCTGGTCCAGGACATTTACCTATGGGCATTGAGTTAATTTATTCTACTAACTTAGCAACAGAAAACATTCTTTCCAGAAAACACTGATTCTGCACATCAAAGCTATTAAACATCAAAGCTCCACCACGGTGCGCCCCTAAAAATTATCATTTGGCTTGCATTCCAAAAACTGTATGTGCATCACCTCACACAATACTGATAATACTCAATAATTCAATTTTATTTATATAGCACCAAATCATAACAAAAGTTTTCTCAGGGAAATTTTCACATAGAGCATGTCTATGTTCCCCCATCAGCAAGCACTTTGCGACAGCGGCAAGGAAAAACTCCCCTTTAACGGGAAGAAACCTACCTAAACCAGGCTTTAGATGGGTGTAATGGAGAGGAAGGGGGGGGGTTGTTTTAAAGTTAAAAATCGGTTGGAGAGCAACAGCGTGGCAACCAAGGAAGACAACAGAACTATATTGAGTCGAAGATTAATTTATTGCCAGGATCATACAATAAATTATAACTAGGCTATAAAAACAATAAAACTATAAATACACTACTAAAACTAATAAATACTGAAAAAATGTACTCAAAGAAGCTCAACCCAGATAAGAGTCCTTGATGCTGTAGCACACAGTCGAATTTGAGGAAGTCCACCAGAGTGGCAGGCCCTGGTGAGCCCGGAACGGTGACCAATCCCTGTTGCTCCATGGGTGGAGGAGATGCCGGCCCTTTCCTCGTGGCAGAGGTGTGTCAGCCGTCCACTCTGTCTCTTCAAAGCTGCCGCCACCCCACACGGGCCACTGGCTCACTAAAGACACAAGCAATCAGCAGTAACTCGCCCTCACGAACACGACGCTGCACTAAGCCCAAGCATATTCTCTTTGTACTCACGCTTTTGGGCAGAGTTTGAACACTGCTTGTTGTGTTTCATGCCATAGTACGCTGTATGACATCGGCTCTGCTCCGGCTCTCTCTGGCACGTCCTCTGGCCATCTAGAGGTCCGCTTTGGAGGGCTGGGGAGCGTCACCCCGCCCACAGTCTCAGGTCGCCATGGCAAGGCAGATTGCGACCCTTCTCCCTCTCTCCCTCTTCCACCACGGTGCGCGCCTAGGTACGCAAAGGGAGAGAGGGAGGTTCATGTTATCCACGGCCAAGCTGCTCACACCTGGATCATACCTCGACCACAGGCAGGGCTAACTGCTGCTCCCCATCCTCTGACGCCCTCCCTCCAGACTCGTGCTCCTCCGTCTTTCACTCCTGGTTCCTTTGTGTATTTCTCTCTTTTCCTCGCCATCATGCCACCATGTTGGTTTTCCCGGCCTTTATTTGCGTCCCAAGTGTTAAGTCCCTCCTCTTGGCACATCTTTGGCTGGATTGGCTGCAGTCTCTTTTCCCATTGGGTTATTTCAAAGTCTTTCAAATACAAGGGCTCAAACAGGTGTAAAGGTTTATCAATCAGTGGCAGGAGGTAAATATTCTCAACACGGCAGGATTCAAACTAAAAACATGCAAACAACAAACAAAAGTAAGCACAATAATAAAAACCATCAAAAATCATGCAAAATCAAAGCACAGCATACAAAAAAAATATAAATATAAGGAATCAAATAAAACCAATACTTCTGGTGTGTGACATCAGCAGCCATCTGCCTTGACCGGTTGGGTTGAGAGAGAAAGAAGGAGGGAGGGGTAGGCGGGGAGAGAGGCACAGAGAAACATAATAACAACAATAACAACAATAATAACAGAGATATGACTATTAATAGTAATAGCAATAGTAATAGCAACAGCCAGAGAATTTATTATAAATAATAAATAATCAGACACAATTTGATAATTGATTAATAATCTAAGTTTTCAAGTAAATTAAGCCATTATTTTATGTTTCTAGCTTCCCAAATGTGAGATTTTTCTTGCTTTTCGTTGTCTAATAAGTAAATTGAATATTTTGGGTTTTGGTGTGTTGGTAGGACAAACAAGGCATCTGATGATACTGTATCACCAAACTTTTAATCAAAAAAAAAAAAAAATCGTCAGCTTTATCGAAAATAGTCATTAGTTGCCCACCTAAAGTTTATTCACTCTTCATTTGTATTTAGGCAACCCAGTTAATTTCATCCTTCCCAGAATGTAAACAATGAACCTGCTGTTCACTGTGGTCTTTGTGCACGCGGCACTGGGAGAGAGTGTGTATGTTTGCTCTCACCACTGGCTTAACAGACAAGCTGCACCTGCTGCACTGGGGTCAGGACACATATATGGTTTTGTCTTCAACGTAAGGTAACTTTGTCCTGTTATTTTATTACTGTTTGCATAAGTTATTGTTTGTCTTGCTGTTTGAATTGTAAAAGTGCATTGTGTGAATGCTTTGATGTGTTAGCTTAACGTTAACGTTACTGAGTTGGGCAAACTTTAGCCATAAGTTAGCTTGCAAGCAGGCCAATTCATGCTGTAGTGGTTCAGCAATAAAAGTTTCATAACGTTAAGAGACTTGATAGTATCTTTGTATAGATCACTTGATAGCTGATGCTGAGTAATGTTGGTTTGTTAAAGTTTTATGTTAAAATATAACTGTTAGCTCGCTAGCTAATATACCCATATCTCTCAAGAGCCACTCAGCCAGTGTACTTTTTTTTAAATTCATAATTGTAGGAATGCTTGATCTGGATAAAGAGCTTAAAATTGAGTAGTTTCATATGGTATGTCTATTTGTCTAAAAGATGTTTGTAAAATCCAGTTTTACAATCTCACATTGCTTTTGTTTTCCATGCATCTCAACAGTGGATTTCACAGGATCACTAATCAAAATCTACCATTTTCCTTCTTTGCTGAACTTGATAAATATACACCTCAGCTGCTCTATAAAAAGAGGAAGACAAGGTATCCCTATATGGATACCTTGTCTTTCTTTGTGCAACAGGATGAGAACATCAGTGCAGCTAGAACAGCAACCCTGGCCAGCCTACCGCTGTACTTAAAGGATTCATCAGAGGTCTCCAAAACTTGCAAGGTATTTTTGTGTTCTCCTTTTCCCATATTCATAGCTCAATACCTCACAGATGAATATAAAAATTGCCTTCTACATTCTACTGTGTACCCTGTTGGCTGCCTTTAGAGCACTTCTGTGCGTTACTTAATTTTTGCTGTGTAGTGGGTGTCACATAATTTAGCCCTGAAAATGCCGAATTCCCCCTTGCTTAACTGAATGTTGACTGTTAAATGTGATAATATTGTTGTATTAATTGCAAGACAGGTGTGAAGATGGTGCTTGTCTTTATTCTTTATTTTCATCACTAGCCCTTTTATAAACTCAATGATTTGTAGAATAACACTCACATGCACTGAACATGTATTCTCTTTTCAAGATGAGTTGCAGGCAACCTAAGAGGGAGCAGTGGCTCTGTTGGCAGTGGTCAATGAAGAGGAGGTGCCAGCAGGAGTCCCTTTGAAACTCACCAAGTGTCAGTCGTCCTCGAGGATCAGGTTGTAATGTCTCACAGATCTGGACAGATTCACTGGTGATTTTGTTGGACTGCTCTATGCTCTCCATTTGTGAGCTTTCCTGAGAAGCTAAGTCCTCTTTGAGTTCATCCACGTATTCTTCCTCTAATCTTCATGATGGGAGACAGCAGCTCAAACCCAAGTTACAGGCCTTGAGAAATGAGCTGGAGTAAAGTTGTCAGCAGGTTTTGTTGTTGATAGTCAGAAATGTCTAAAAATTATCATTTGGCTTGCATTCCAAAAACTGTTTTTAGTTCTGATTGTGTGTTGAAACAGGTACTTCAGTCACAAGTCACTAGTCACAAGAGTTCTAGTTTGATTTAATAGTTTTTACTACAATGTGTGTTTGCACTGTTTCTGTGGTGTCTTCACACTTTCTGCACACACATGAAAATAACATTTATCTCAAGATTGAGACCACAGTTGTGGGACATGAACAAAAGTGGTGTTTGGACCCATAAAATGCTTCATAAATTTGATTAAATCACATTATTTAGTAATTATTCTCAAGATGTGTAATAATACTGTGTATATGTTTATCAAGCAACATAGGACAACCTAAATTTCACTGCTGGGACTTGAAAATGCCAGTAGTTGTAGAAACACCAAGTGTCAGAACAGAAGATAACAAGGAAACACCCACAGAAACACGTAATAAAAACCCAAAGACAGTGTTGGAAGTTTCACTTTGGCTCAGCCTTCTTCAACAGTACATCTCTCAAGGTTTGGTCAAAATCAATCTGAAGGTTGGTTATTTTTATTTTTCTTAATGCACAAATACATACTGAGAGACAGTTAAAGCAGATCGATTGAAGTTTTTATTAAGTCGTGACGTTTTATATTACATTGTGTACTGTTTATCTTACAAGAGTGTGGCATTGTTGCCCATAACGTCTGGGACACTTAAAAATCTTTAAATTTCAGAAACCTTTTTAACATGTTACTGAAATGTTTTCTTTCTAAAAAGTTTTGATTTTTAACATTCTTTTTTTTTTGTTGTGTTTTTATTTATTCATTAAAATATATTAATCTAATAAAAATATCAATTTATTTAATATTATTTAACAAATACATGAGAACATCATCATTGTTAAATACAATAATATTAAATTTAATTTGTTCAATCCATTTTGGTGTGATGTGAAATCCAATAATTCCATCATATTTACACCTTGTAAGTAATGCTGAAGGTGTGTTCAAGCTTTGTCAGAGTTTTTGTGTTATTTCTGCATTCTGCTGCCACCTACTGCACAACCCATGATCTGTGCCAAAAGATTGATTTCACATAATTCAAAGTGGTAGAAAAATTCAATTTTGTAATGTAAAAAGATGGTTATCTCAGGGTATTTAAATACCTATGAACACATAAAAGTAGCTATTACAAGAGAAGATAAAAAAAACTGGGAAAGGGGGCACAAAGTACAAATAAATACCACATAAAAAATAAATACCAACATAAATAAAAACCAACATAAATGAGTTGCAACATTTTAGCTATTTTAGCTTCATATTATGTATAATTATGTCTATAATTAGTCTTAATGATTAGAGATTCATAAGATGCAATTACCATCATTAATCTTAACCATTCAACAAAGTCAGGCTTTGTCAATGGTGGAGAACAACACTTGTTTGGATTTGGATGAACCCGTCTCCTAATAAACACAGCTGGGGAGATTCTGGCAATGGTTAACACAGCCACTCTCCAATACTTCTGATTACTCATTTGATCCTCATAAATATTTACCATATAGATGTTTTCTCTCTTTTTACATCTGCGTTTTTCTCTTTGTAGAATTCATAATGGTTGTAAAGTCGCTGTTCTCAAGTCTCAAGGAGGGGCTTGGACACAGCCCTGTTGTGGCAAATGTGATTTTTGCCTTCCTCATGGCTCTCATAGAGAAGATACTGGGGGCAGCATTTCCTTACCCTTGCGATCCTAAATGGAACAGTTTTTTTGCTGCTGCGTTTTTCGTCATTCCTGCTTGTACGGCATTTCTGCTGATGGTGCTGATGTATAGATTCAGGGATAGAGATAATGAAGATGAAGATAAAGATAAAGATAAAGATCAAGATCAAGATCAAGATCAAGATCAAGATCAAGATTCTGAGAAATGGTGGTCCTGCTTTTTACCCCCCATGGTGTGGCAGGTTATCATTTTTCTTGATGGTCAATACTTTGTCTGTGCAATGACAGACTGGCAAGGCAAATTTGTTTCTGTTGACAAAACGTATCTGAAATGGTGTACACCAACCAACATGACAAGATCAGAGGAACTCATGGCTCATTCACACAGATATTATATTCTGTCTCAGGTGAGAAAAATATCTTTTGTTTGTGCACAATGTCAAAAAATGATAATTTAAAAACTGAAGAATCAGCTTTCTACCAAATATGGTTGGTTATATGACAGTGATGATGAACATCTTGGTTCTGTGTCTTACTAAATTATGTCAATTCTCCATTCTGTAGGGAGTCGGACTTTGTCTGCTCCTTCTTTTGACCGTGCTTCTCCTTGTTTATGTGATCATTAAGTACATGAAGAAACTTGACAAAAAGACTACAGACACACAGGGATCATCAGCTTCCCCTGCCTGCTGTCCTCTAGTGGCCAAACAATCAGTTACAACATAAAGACAGACAATGTACATAGAAACAACTATCTTAGCATGGCCCATCTATCTTTAAACATTTTTTAGTAGCTAACAAGTAAAAGAAATTAAATAATTAAAATAAGGATTCATTTTATTGATCCTAATTACCTTAATTGTATGTTAAATGTTAAACAAATATAGTGTTTAGTGTTTTATATATTTTGTTGGTGAGTAAGAATTAAAAGAATATATATTTTTAACGTTTCTAGATATTATCATGTATTTTAGATTATATGGTATGTTTTTTTACAACATTGTCAAAATTTACCATAAACATAGAACTGTAAATGTAATGCTTAATGTTGTGAACTTACAACAGAAAGTCTTTAACCACCATCCATTTTCAGTTTACATGTATTCAGTATTTGGGAACATTAAAATAACAGGATTGGAAACTTATGAAAATATATTGGAAAATGTATTATTAAAGAAATACAGTGAAGATGGTGTGCAGCAGTTTTAAGTACAACATACATTAGTGTGGTTCACTTAATGCATGCTGTGCATTGTCAAGTACATGCTGTAGTTTACACAATCTCAATCACACAAACAAAGTAAAACTGATAAATTCAGCTTTTTATATCCCACTGAGGCCTTTCATAGTGTCTGTCGTCATGTAGAATTCCCAGCAGAGCACAGATGCAACCACAGTCGACCAGGAGTTGTTAGACCACTGCTGCAATAATTTCCTTCACAGTCAATCAACAACAGGCAAGAATTATTTTCTGATCTAATTCCCAATGCAAGCAAGGGTTTTATATGTGCTGCATCGTTTTCTTCAGCAAGTTGTAAAGTAGGAACCTGACTTTTTTAAAAATATAAATAAATAAAGCTTCATCTTATTTTTCTATTAACCTGCTCATTGCTTTGTTATATGTCTGTGATGGTCTTAAATATTATATATCGCCAGGCAGTATTATGTGTGTTTCAGTTAGGTGGTAAATACATACTGAGGTGAAATCAATCACACTTGCTGATGTGACAGCAAATTTATAGGTTACAACAGTCTCATCTCATAAGACCCCTCATAAGACCCCTCACTAAATATTTCACAGTAAACAGGATTGTAGTGAATATAAGTATGACTGATTGCACTTGAAGACATATATCATACAAATATTCACTCTTCATGGATACTGTTTTGGTTTATAAGCCTTAATCATATCAACAGGCAAAGTTTATTTTTCATATTTTATGAGCTGAAAAAATCCCTAGCACACTAATTTTCCATATATTTATTATTTACTATTTTTCTGTTTGAACTTAAAGGTTGGTACATCTTACTTTTATGTTTATTCTGAATGCACAATTACAAACTGGGAGACAGTTATAACTAATTTATTCCAGTTTATGTCAAATGTATAGGTTTGTATTGTGCAATCTTTGTGTGATACATAAATGGTTGTGTATACTACATTTGAAAATCATTGCATTGCATGGATATTACATTTGAAAAGGATTATATACATGCCATTCTGGTGTTGTATTTTTGGCTTGTAATTTTTCAGTAATTTCTTTAAAACATTGACAGAGCTTTCTGCTGCCACCCACTGCAAATGATGTGAAAACTGACATGTGCAAAACAGTTTTATTTTACCTATTCCCCAAAAATCCAATTGTTCTTGAAGAACTTTTTAATCACTTCCTGTTCCATCAAACATGCCTTGAAAGCCACAAGTCAAACCCTAACATAGCTCCCCTATCTCTCCCTCCACTTTATCTTTATTCCTCTACAACTTCTCAGGGTTAAGAAATGGCCTAAACGCAAAAATGATAAACAAACCTATGAACCACAAAACAAATGAAAAATCAAAGCAGATCCATAAAAATACATACCTGAATCATCCTTAAATGTGCACTTTTTTCTTTTTGTCTAGAACTCATGATGACCGTAGAGACACAGCTGATCGCAACACTCAAGAAAGAGCTTGGAGACAACCCTGTTGTGTCAAATGTGGTTTTTGCCTTCATCCTCGCTGTTGTGGAGAAGATGTTGGGGGTGAAATTTGCTTGCCCTTGCAATCCTACATGGAACCGTGCATTTGTGTTTCCATTTTTTTTAATTCCTGCTGGTACAGCATGTCTGCTGATGATGCTGATTCATGGATGCAATGGATACAAGAAAGTTCTTTGTGGCTTTCTCCCTTTTATAGTGTGGATGGCCCTGATGTTGCTAGATGGACAATACTACGTCTGTGGAAACTCAGACTGGCCGGGCACATTTGTAACAGCTGACAAAACCTATCTTATGTGGTGTAAACCAACCAACACGACGACTGAGGAGGAACTACTGCAACGTTCACACGAGTTTCATATTTTGTCTCAGGTAAGAACAAGTATGATAGTATTTGTTTTGGCAAATGTCAGAAATTGATCTGTAACATGAGAGCACCAGCCTGTGATTTTTAATGTGTCTTACTGAATTATCTGTCAATTGTCCACTCTAGGGGCTTGGAAACACGATGGTCACGATTTTACTCATTTTACTCATTGTATACATTGTATATAAAACAAAGAGCAAATGTCGTCAAAATGACGAAGAAGACCCTGATGCTGCATCTGTGCCACTTAAGAATCAGAAAAAACACAAAACACAGGAGACTGAAGAAGATACTGCTGTGTGAATATTATGTATACTTCAATATGCAAGCAAGTCTAGTCGTTAAATTCAATTCTCTACTTTTATAATAAAAAACATCTGTTGCTTTTATCTGTAATTTGATGTGCTTGTAAGGACCTGGATATTATATTTACATACATCCGCATGTTGTCATTATGAGCATGTCAACGTGCTGATGATTGCTTTTAGTTCATAACACCACCGTACAGCCTCACAGATGCAGTAGCATTAATCCTTTAACAGGCAATAATTATTTTCTGATCTAATTCCCAATGCAAGCAAGGGTTTTATAACTTGTAATGGTTATGTTTAGTGTGATAAACTATCTTCTTTGATATTGTTTTATATATAATTTTAAGTAAAAACTAGATAAAGGTTTCATTTTGTGCTGCATTATTTTTTTCAGTAAGTTATAAAGTATGAACCTGACTTTAAAATAAATAAATAAATAAATAAAGCTTCTCTTATTTCTCTATAAACATGCTCATTGCTCTGTTATATGTCTGTGATGATCTTAAATATTATATGTCACCAGACAATATTATGTGTGTTTCAGTTAGGTGGCAAATACATACTGAGGTGAAATCAATTACATTTGCTGACTTGGCAGTTGCCAAATTTCTAGGCTACAACAGTCACATCTCATAAGACTCATCTCTGAGTCTTTTACAGTGAATAGGATTGTAGTTAGGGATGTGCAGAGAGCTCAGTATTTGTATTTGTATCTATATTTGTTGAGGCAGCAAAATAATTTGTATTTGTATTTGAATAAAAGTGGAAAGACGCTTAAAAATCCTGTTTTTGTTTTTATTTCGCTTATAATTTTAGAAAATTAAAGTGTTACAATAAGTGTTCATGAATAAACTACCTCATGAAGGAGGTCCCCACACTGGGTCTCGAACTGGAGTCTCTCAGATCATAGACAACTGCACTGACTACTGAGCTAAAACTTTACTCATCGCCTCATTGCAGACAGACCTCTACCTATTTATACACCTATAACACAGAGACAGCACAGCATATAACATGTAGGGAGGAGCTTCAAAGGCGATTCTTGCTTTGCACTTTTCATTTATTGCCTATTTTTTACATCCTAACTTTGTGGAAAGGAGAAGGGGAACAACAGATATGGAGAATCCCTTGTAAGCACTTGTCAGTAGCTCAGCTTTATCTCTGGGGAACACCCCCAACTCCGGGAGTGATGTCCAAATAAGGAAATGTGTGTCATGTAGCAGATGGATGTGACTCCCCTGGTTGTGACCTTCTGATGGACATAACAGTGGAGCAGTGGAGAGAGACTGAGATAGCAATATAACCAACCTGCACGCTGGTGTTTGAGATGGGTTTTTTTCTTTTTTTCTACCTCCATAATACATGGATCATCAGCTGCTTCTTTTTCCTCTGCCAGCTGTGAGCTTTTCTTAAAGAAACCCACTGAATACAACCTATCCCAGCATCAAACAATATGCAAACTAATTTAGTGGCTAGCTGGTGAACTGAATTGGAGACCAAAGCATAGAGAGAAAGTGAATAAATCTTGGCCTTTCATGCACCAGGAGGCCAGAAACAAGACTGCAATAGGATGATACTGCAATGTTGGATGCTCTGTATCCAGCCTGTCTGTCAACTGGCTTATTTTCTTCCGTCCTCTAGTGGCCAAACAATCAGTTACACAAATACTTCTATAAGGTCAGACGATTTACCTAGAAACAGCTATTTTAGCGTGGCCCATCTAACTTAAAAGATTTTCTTAGTAGCTAACAAGTCAAATAAATTAAATCAATAAAATAGAAATCAATTTTATTGAGCCTAATTATATTAATTTTATGTTAAAGGTCATGTATGTAGGAATCAGACATTCCTTCTCATTAGTGACATCTGTGGCCTTTTAATGAGGTGCAGTCAACATCCTGTTGGTCACGCGCATGCTCATGGTGTGAGACCATTGCAGGTGATGTCTTTTTCCTCACTTACACTTCTCATAATTACATAATAGTTCTTTAATGTTTTGCATTGTAATGCAACGTGCTGTGACGGGGGAACAAAGAGCTGCGGTTTTGATATGAAATTTGTGCTTATTACAACCTTTGGACTACCAACAGGAAAAAACAAAAGGGGTACGCTATGTTCTGTCAGCTCGAGAGTGGGCGACTTGTCATTGCAGGGGTGTTCTGTTGTGAAATGTGTAGTGGTTGACGGAAGCAGCTAGCTGTTTCATTAGCTGGAGAGCTCTGCAGGGTGTTTCTAGTCGGATAGCACCATTTTTGTTGTGTGGTTATGCCGGTCGTTTGTTGACATTAGCGGGAGAGAGGCAAAGCACTCGGGGGCGTGCAAAAAAATGGAAATGGAAAATTTGGCCAACATCCTTCACATAGAAATCAGTCCACGGGGTGTTACAGACAACCGAGAAAGTTGGGGAAGGTCTCATTTTTTATGTTACATTACTACCCGTTCACTCATTGGCAATAAAAAACAATTAATACATGTAAATTGCTTCACAATTCTACATATAGAACCTTTAAATGTTAAACAAATATAGTGTTTAGTGTTTTATGCATTTTGTCAGTGTTTATTTTTAACATTTCCAGATATTGTCATGTAATTTATATTATATGGTATGTTAGCTGAATTATTACAACAAATTGTCAAGAATAACTATAAACATAGAACTGTAAATGTAATCCTTAATGTTGTGAACTTGTTTCCAAGCATAAACAGTTTTGAATTTATCATGATTCATTGCATGATTTAAAATAAGGTTAAATTCTGTTAATCTGCTTGTTTATTCACCTGAAATATGCACACTTTTTTTTTTACTCTTCCAGTTTTTTTTCCAGTTTCCATGCTGTCACAATGCATGCTTTTATATGCTGAGATTCATTCATTAAATGTTCACTGTTAACATGATCATATGACTGATGTCAGGAATACAGAAAGGCTCATTTTCAGTTTACATGTATTGAGTATTTACATTAAAATAACAGGATTGGAAACGTTCTGTGTCTTACTAAATTATGTCAATTCTCCACTTTTTAGGGAATCAGATTTGGTCTGCTCTCTTTGTTAACCTTGCTTCTTGCTAGATGTGTGTTGATGAAGTGCTGAAAGGAACCTGAAACAACGGCATCCTAATTCTCCATACATTTAACTTCACAAAGATCCACAAGTAACACAAAACACCAAAGAATGGAGGATGTTGAAGAAGCATTCATTAAATGTTCACTGTGAATATGATGATCTGACTGTCAGGGATACAGAAAGGCTCAAAGTCTTTAAGCACCATCCATTTTCAGTTTACATGTAATTAGTATTTGGGAACATTAAAATAACAGGATTGGAAACTTTTATGTATATGAGAATATACTGGAAAAGTTATTATTAAAGAAATACAGCCAAGATGGTGTGCAACAGTTTTAGTTTGGTTTGACTAATGCATGCTGATCATTGTCATGTACATGCTGTAGATTCCACAATCTCAGTCACAGACACAAAGTGAAACTGATAAATTCAGATCAGGCCTTTCATAGTGTCTGTCCTCACATAGAATTACCAGCAGAACCCAAAAGTGCAACCACAGTCGACCACGAACTGTTAGACCACTGCTGTAATCATTTCCTCCACAGTTAATCAAGACTGAACTGCACCATATAAATACCATTTATTACATCATTAAATCACATTATATTTACAATACAAAACTAAACTAAACTTCTTGTTATTTTACACCCATTTAAAAGATGTTAAATCAAAAGAGTTTGAAAAGGACCACAATCCAAATGTATGTTTATTCACTGCCATGTTGACACCATTATCCCTTACCATTACCCTTATCAACATCTCATCTTATAAGACACATCTTTGAGTCTTTTACATAACATTTACTGGTAATGTGAGCATGCTCGATTGATGTAAGCATATTGATCAAGTCAAGTCGATTTTTATTTGTATAGCCCATTATAACTTATATCCCAAATTTACCTCAGGCGGCTTTACAGTCTGTACAGCAATACAACATCCTCTGTCCTTGGACCCTTGATTTGAATAAGTAATAACTCCCTAAAAAAAGGTGAAAAGAATGGAAGAAACCTCAGGAAGAGCAACAGAGGAGGGATCCCTTTCCCAGGATGGACAGATGTGTAATAGATGTTGTGTGTATAGAATAGAACAAGAAATACAGCATGGAACAGGATAACAAAACTATAAAGGATTGATAATATATATGAACAATGTGATGAAGAGGATGCTTGATGACAGCTTAATTTGTATTTGATTTGTAATACATCTTTAGAATTATATAACTGTTGGTATAATATATTGTGATTGTAACAACTAATCAAATGCATTTGTGCTGAATGTTGTCAATTTTAACAATTACATACAGAATTGTTGCGCTGATTTTTTACTTGGTTTTCACACACAAAACCAACATTTCATTCTTCAAAGGATGTTATTTTTCCCCCTTACTGTCATGACATTAAATGTCCTAAGGTTAGTGGGTTTCATTTTCCATCTTATGTTACATAGGTGCTGAGGTCAGTGGTTGGTGGGTTTGAGAAAAGACTGTGGTGTGTGTATTTTAAACCCACAGTGCCACTAAGGGTGGTTTCTTTCTGGGGCAGCTTTGGGTTGCACCTGACACAGATAAGACCCACAATGAGGTTAAACCCGTAGGAAGACGTTCTGAGGTAAGCTGACAGTCGCTTATTTAAGTTAATCAAGAGCAGTGGTGATTCTGTGTCCATTGGGAAAAATGAGGTTCTGTTTGCTTATGGCTTCAGAGACCTAGGTGCCGTTTTACAGATTGTTTACACATTAGGGGTGTGCCTGAATACAAATAAATTGGTATTTGACTTGAAACTTTCTTAAATGGATCCATAGTTCAGTGTAGGTCTAGCTCATTAGAATTTTTTGTTTTTGAAATAGGTCCAGTAGGTGGCGATACTGCTTCAAAAATAAATGAAAAAATTAATGAATGAATGAAAATGAAAGAAATGAAATCTTTGTGTGCAAGCTGCAATTCCCATGTCTTTCTGTCATTGTGAAGGATTAGAAAATAGTTTAAGGTTTGGCCAAAATACTGGCATAATAAAAATAGATTCCCTCACATCCATTTGTGGACAAACGGACAAAACAGACAAAACATTCCAGATGTACAGGATGAGTTATGTATATTATATTTTTTCATTCACCACACACAAGCTTAACTCAGAGTGAACACGGTCAGATTTGATTGAACTGATGCTGATCAGCTGCTCTGGAGTTTTCCATCTCAGGATTCATCAACCCAAAGTTCAGGTTAGACTCAGAGTTTGTTAAACCTGCTTTCTGGAATGGACTCCTGTTGCAGCTGCTTGTCTGTGATTTGTGATTGTTTGGGGCCTATGCAGAAGGTATGCTGGTTGGTCCTGAAAAATGTCAATAGTGTTGTAAGCCTTGAAGGATATTTTTTGCATGTCAAGCATATAAATGAGGGTGTGTAAGTCATGTATCTGATACATGCATTGATACCTTTTATGTGAACATAAGGTTTTAGATCTGTAAATGTAGAGTTCACACCTGCATGCGAGTTTAAACTTTGTTGGTCTGTAGCCAATATATTTTTGTTTGCTAAGTAAATAAGAGAATTGTGAAATAGCCTACTTATTATATGTGGAATGCACACTTGGTTGAAAGAATTTTCTGGATGAGTTAGCTACTGTTTCCCTCCTAACAACCCACTCCCCCAAATTATGTATGTGTCTGCAAGCACATCAGATCTTCCAGAGATGAATTTCAACACTTAATAAGATGTTCTATCATGTTTTGCTATGGGATGAAACTTCAGCTCTGTAGAAAGCAGAAACAGAAAAATAACATTAATTTACATTCTAAGCTTAAACTTAAGTTAAATATAGTATCCACACTATCTGAGGACATTTCTATTACTTTTGTGATATGCATGTCTTCCGATTTAAAGCAATGTCTGTGCAAAGACAGACTGGACAGGCACATTTGTAACAGCTGACCAAACCAAGCTGACCAAATCTTAAGTGGTGTAAACCAACCAACAAGAAAATGTACTTTTCAGAGGAACTACTGCACCGTTCACACAGGTTTTATATTTTGTCTCAGGTAAGAAATTTGATTGTGTTTATTTTGGTAAATGTCAGAAATTGATCTGTAACATGAGAGCACCAGTCTGTGATTTTTTTATGTAACAGTTTTGATGAACATTTTGATTCTGTGTCTTACTTAATTATCTGTCAATTGTCCACTCTACAGGGGCTTCGAAATGTTATGCTACTGCTTTTACTCTTTTTACTCATTGTATACATTATGTGTACAACAAGGAGCAGATACTGTCAAAATGAAGAACTGGTCACTGTTTTACTCTTTTTACTCGTTGTATACATTGTATATACAACAAAGAGCAGATGTTGTCAAAATGACGAAGAAGATCCTGATGCTGCATCTATGCCACTTTAGGATCAGAAATAACGCAAAACACAGGAGACTGAAGAACATACTGCTGTGTGAATATTATGTATACTTCAATATGCAAGCAAGTCTAATAGTTAAATTCAGCGCTCTACTTTTATAATAAAAAACATCTGTTGATTTTCTCTGTAATTTGATGTGCTTGTGGCACCCGGCTAAGATGGATAAGGACAGTCAACCATCTTTCACTCTTGAGACGAGTTTGTGAGCTTTTTTTTTTTAAAACATCTACCCACTAATATCAATTAGATTTTCATACAACTATATCTCAAAACAGAGGTCTTTGGTGGGATGTGTTTACCTAGTTATATTGTGTTTCTCCTGTATCTTAACCTTTTTTTTATTCTTAAAGTTAATGTCAAGTAAAAGTAAAAATTAAAAAAAAAAATGTTTATAATTAATTTTTTTGGAATAAATAGTAATTATTTAAATATACAAAATATTTTGGTGGTAATTACATGGTAAACATTATACTTACTCAACATCTGCATGTTGTCATTGTGAGCATGTTAGCGTGCTGATGATTGCTTTTAGCTCATAACACCACTGTACAGCCTCACAGATACACTAGCATTAATCTTATAATAGGAAAGTGTATAAGAGCCAAGAATTATTTTCTGATCTAATTCTTAATGCAAGCAAGGGTTTTAAACTTGTAATGGTTATGTTTAGTGTGGTAAACTGTCTTCTTTGATATTATTTCCTATATAAATTTTAAGTTAAAACTAGATAAAGGTTTTTTTCAGCAAGTTCTTGTTTTTTTTTATAGAGCTTCATCTTCTCACTCTATAAACCTGCTCATTGCTCTGTAATATGTCTGTTATGGTCTTAAATATTATATAAAACCAGGCAGTATTATGTGTGTTTGAGTTAGGTGACAAATACATACTGAAGGGAAATCAATTACACTTGCTGACATGTCAGTTAACAAATTTCTAGGCTACAACAGTCTCATCTCATAAGACTCATCTCTGAGTCTTATGAGATGAGACTGTTGACCACAGATGAGACTTACAGCTAAGAGGATTGTAGTGAATATAAGTATGACAGATTGTACTTGAACACATTTGTCATACAAATATTCACTCTTTATGGATACTGTTTGGGGTTATAAGCCTTATACCTGTAACGCCAAGTGAATCATATTTGATACATGAGTTTTTGAGACCATCATCAATGGGATATTTGTCCTGAAAAACCTGATGTATACAATCAGATACATGCAGTGCACAGATAATCCACTAGGGTGCAAAAGGCATGCAACAGAGGACCTTCAATTGAGACATCCAAAACAGACGTCATCAATCAGTGACCCACATGTGGTTTTGCATGGATATTTTTGCCAGTTTTGAAAAGCTTAAGGTAAGAAAAACATTCAATTTTTAACTTCTACTTCAAAAGGAATATTTACTGGACTGATGCAACATATAATGGCTTAATATTTTGTTACTTGTTCTATAGTAAAATCACATTGGAAATGTGTGTATCAAATTATATACAGCATGTATATAAGGTAATTTATCTGCAAATCCATCAATTGTCATTATATCACATTTCATGCATTATGTATACCATAAAGCAACATACACTCTTAGCACAGGAAATGTAAAGTCCATCTTTTCCAGAACAAGTACAGAAGCTGTTTTCTCACCCACTAAAAAAAAAGAGGTTGTGAAACAAGCAATGAACCAAAACAACTGAAAGGTTCCTCTTTCACACTGTTGGCCCCATTGGTGGGTTTATCATTGCTGCATGATGAAGCTTCAATGTAGCAACTACAGAATATGTATGACATTGTCGTAAATATGGAAAAAATGTTCTTTTCTAAGTTTGAAATTACTTAAGGAAAAATTTCAAGGAAATTCAGAGTTTAAGGGGTTAAAAAGTGTTCTGTATGATTTTGTTTGATTAAAAAAAAATGCTGTAAGCAATAAATTACAAAAAATTCTGGATGTATCAAATGTGATACAAAACAAAACTCAAATGCAAAGAGTTATTTGATTTCTTTTTTTAAAAAAAACTTGTCAGGAGATCCAATAAACTCTCCATTTTCAAATAATTAGTATTTTATGGCAATTATTTGATGGTTCAGGATTTATAGGGTTAATCATGTCAAGAGGCAAAGTTTATTTTTTATATTTTATGAACCAAAAAAAATATCTTGCACATTTTTGGTAATGCTTGGCTTTCATACACAAAACCAACATTTTATTCATATTTAACTTTTTTCCCAACAAAAATCATTCTTCACCATAACCTTATAATTGAAATGCAGGTGAATATCACAAGCAAAACAACTGCGATGACATCAACAGAGTTGTAAACAAACCAGGACATTTTGTTGGACTGTAGCTGCAGTTGACGGGCCCCTTTATGTCTTACAACATATTCTATCCAAAACCTAGCCTGGTCCAGTGGTTTCATTGGCTGATCTCTGTACGTATGGCACATTTGAAAATCTATCAATTTCAGAAATCTTTTTAACATGTTACTGAAATGTTTTCACTCTAAAAAGTTTCAATTCTTCAATTCATTCTTTTATTTTTTATTTTTATTAATTTGTTAAAACATTTTTATAATCTAATAAAAATATCAATTTATTTAATATAATTATTTAATAAATACACAAATACATTGTCATAATTAAACATAATAATATTAGATTTATTTAGTTTAATCCATTTTAGTTTATAGTGGGGGGGGTTCAATGTTGTTATGTAAAAAGATGGTTGTCTCAGGGTATTTAAATAAATAGAGGTAGATATTACAAGACAAGACAAAGCACTGAGAAAAGGCACAATGTACAAATAAATACCATATAAATCAACATTAATAAGTTACAACATTTCTGCATTCTCGCCTACTAAAATGCAGAAAAAGAGGTTGTGAAACAAGCAATGAACCAAAACAACTGAAAGGTTCCCCTTTCACACTGTTGGCCCCATTGGTGGGTTTATCATTGCTGCATGATGAAGCTTCAATGTAGCAACTACAGAATATGTATGACATTGTCGTAAATATGGAAAAAATGTTCTTTTCTAAGTTTGAAATTACTTAAGGAAAAATTTCAAGGAAACTCAGACTTTAAGGGGTTAAAAAGTACTGTGTTCTGTATGATTTTGTTTGATTTAAAAAAAATGCTGTGAGCAATAAATTACAAAAAATTCTGGATGTATCAAATATGATACAAAACAAAACTCATATGCAAAGAGTTATTTGATTTCTTTTTTTTAAACTTGTCAGGAGATCCAATAAACTCTCCATTTTCAAATAATTAGTATTTTATGGCAATTATTTGATGGTTCAGGCTTTATAGGGTTAATCATGTCAAGAGGCAAAGTTTATTTTTTATATTTTATGAACCAAAAAAAATCTCTAGCACATTTTTGTTAATGCTTGGCTTTCATACACAAAACCAACATTTTATTCATATTTAACTTTTTTCCCAACAAAAATCATTCTTCACCATAACCTTATAATTGAAATGCAGGTGAATATCACAAGCAAAACAACTGTCAGCAAAGCTGCGATGACATCAACAGAGTTGTAAACAAACCAGGACATTTTGTTGGACTGTAGCTGCAGTTGACGGGCCCCTTTATGTCTTACAACATATTCTATCCAAAACACAGCCTGGTCCAGTGGTTTCATTGGCTGATCTCTGTATGTATGGCACATTTGAAAATCTATCAATTTCAGAAATCTTTTTAACATGTTACTGAAATGTTTTCACTCTAAAAAGTTTCAATTCTTCAATTCATTCTTTTATTTTTTATTTTTATTAATTTGTTAAAACATTTTTATTATCTAATAAAAATATCAATTTATTTAATATTATTTTAATAATGATAAAAATAGTTAAGATCTATTCCTCCTATTATGTATAATTATGTCTATAATTAGTCCTAATGATAAGAATTTCATAAGATGCAATGTCCGTCATTGATCTTATTCAACAAAGTCAGGCTTTGTCAATGGTGGGGAACAATCCTTGTTTGGACAAGGAAACACAGCTCGAGAGATTCTGGCAATAGTTAACACAGCCACTCTCCAATAATGGGAGCAGATTAGCTGATCTCAAGAAGGAGTTTGGACTCAGCCCGGTTGTGGCAAATGTGGTTTTTGCCTTCCTCATGGCTTTCTTAAAGGAGATACTAGAGTTGGAATTTGCTTGCCCTTGTGATCCTAAGTGAAACGGTTTATTTGTGGCTTGTGATGGCCCCTGCCTAACCTACTTTGAGTATATTGCTTGAGACCTTCAATTGAGACTTTCAAAACAGACGTCATCAATCAGTGACCCACATATGGTTTTGCATGGATATTTTTGCCAGTTTTGAAAAGCTTAAGGTAAGAAAAACATTCAATTTTTAACTTCTACTTCAAAAGGAATATTTACTGGACTGATGCAACATATAATTACTTAATATTTTGTTACTTGTTCTATAGTAAAATCACATTGGAAGTGTGTGTATCAAATTATATACAGCATGTATATAAGGTAATTTATCTGCAAATCCATCAATTGTCATTATATCACATTTCATGCATTATGTATACCATAAAGCAACATACACTCTTAGCACAGGAAATGTAAAGTCCATCTTTTCCAGAACAAGTACAGCAGCTAAAATGCAGAAAAAGAGGTTGTGAAACAAGCAATGAACCAAAACAACTGAAAGGTTCCTCTTTCACACTGTTGGCCCCATTGGTGGGTTTATCATTGCTGCATGATGAAGCTTCAATGTAGCAACTACAGAATATGTATGACATTGTCGTAAATATGGAAAAAATGTTCTTTTCTAAGTTTGAAATTACTTAAGGAAAAATTTCAAGGAAACTCAGAGTTTAAGGGGTTAAAAAGTGTTGTGTTCTGTATGATTTTGTTTGATTAAAAAAAAATGCTGTAAGCAATAAATTACAAAAAATTCTGGATGTATCAAATATGATACAAAACAAAACTCATATGCAAAGAGTTATTTGATTTCTTTTTTTAAAAAAAACTTGTCAATAGATCCAATAGACTCTCCATTTTCAAATAATTAGTATTTTATGGCAATTATTTGATGGTCTATAATTTACTCCCATCCGTTGTGCCCACATTTGTCATGGCCTAGGAGCCGGGTTATGACATGTTACATTTTTTATCATTCCTGCTATTACAGCATTTCTGCTGATGATGGTGATCCATAGATGTAGGAATCAAAATGATTCCCACAAATGTTGGTACAGCCTTTCACCTCCTGTGATGTGGCAGGCCATCATTTTCCTTGATGGTCAGTACTTTGTGCAATGATGGACTGGCGTATCTGAAATGGTGTGAACCAACCAACACAACAAAATCATCAGAGGAACTCATGGCTCATTCATGCAGTGATCATGTTCTGTCTCAAGAGAGAAAAATATATTTTGTTTGTGCACAATGTCAGTTATTGATTTGTAAGATTGGAGAATCAGCTTTCTGCCAAATATGATTGGTTATATGACAATGATGATGAACATTTTGGTTCTGTGACTTACTAAATTATGTCAATTCTCCACTTTTTAGGGAATCAGATTTGGTCTGCTCTCTTTGTTAACCTTGCTTCTTGCTAGATGTGTGTTGATGAAGTGCTGAAAGGAACCTGAAACAACGGCATCCTAATTCTCCATACATTTAACTTCACAAAGATCCACAAGTAACACAAAACACCAAAGAATGGAGGATGTTGAAGAAGCATTCATTAAATGTTCACTGTGAATATGATGATCTGACTGTCAGGGATACAGAAAGGCTCAAAGTCTTTAAGCACCATCCATTTTCAGTTTACATGTAATTAGTATTTGGGAACATTAAAATAACAGGATTGGAAACTTTTATGTATATGAGAATATAATGGAAAAGTTATTATTAACGAAATACAGCCACAATGGTGTGCAACAGTTTTAAGTATGATGTACATTAGCTTGGTTCAACCAATGCATGCTGATCACTATCATGTACATGCTGTAGTTTACACAATCTCAATCTGTCAAAGTGAAACTGATGAATTCAGCTTTTTACATCCCACTGAGGTATTTCATAGTGTTTGTCCTCACGTAGAACTCCTGGCAGAGCACATAGATGCAACCACAGTCGACCAGCTGTTAGACTACTGCTGCAATCATTTCCTCCACAGTCAATCAAGACTGAACTGAACCCTATAAATACATTTTTTACATCATTGTTACATTGCATTAAATCACATTATATTTAAAATACAAAAACTAAATCCAACTTCTTGTTATTTTACACCCACTTAAAAGATGTTAAATCAAAAAAAATTGAAAAAGGACCAAAATCCAAATGTATGTTTATTCACTGCCATGTAGACACCATTATCCTTATCAACATCTCATCTTATGAGACACATCTTTGAGTCTTATAAACAAGATTTATTGGTAATGTAAGCATGCTTGATTGATGTAAGCATATTGATTAAGTCAAGTCATTTTTTACTTGAAAAGCCCAATATCACAAATCACAAATTTGTCTCAAGGGGCTTTACAGTCTGTACAGCAACATCTTCTGTCCCTAAACCCTCAATTCGAATATGGAAAAACTCACTAAAAAGACCCTTTAACAGGAAAAAAATGGCTGAAACCTCAGGAAGAGCAACAGAGGAGGGATCCCTCTCAAAGGACGGACAGATGTGTAATAGATGTTGTGTGTACAGAATACAGACAAATTACAGAAATATAGTATGGAACTCTTTCTAAGAGGAATTATAAATAATTGTTCATTGTAAATTCTTGAGAGGTTGGAATTAAATGGAAAATATCAGTATTTTACAGCATTTGACATGTCAAACATGGCCACCATATTCATTTTTGTCTGATTAACTTTCACTTTTAAACCGCATGAGACCTTTAAGTCTAGACATGTATATGGACATATATCTTGTCAGGTCCAGGATTGAACTTCGTTTTTTTCCAAGATCTAATTAAGAGGGCCATACTGAGGACAAATGACAAAAGAACAAATGAGCGCAGATAAAAACCACAATACAAAAGGAAGTGGGAGAGGAAAAATAATCTTATAACACTGAGCAGTTGAGAGAGTTTCACTTAAAGTAATCAGTCTTCAAGAGGAATATTTTTCTGTTTCATCCCAAAGGTTGGTACATCTTACTTTTATGGTTATTCTTAATGCAGAATTACAAACTGTGAGACAGTTATAACTAATTTATTCCAGCTTAAGTTGAATGTATAGGTTTGTATTGTGCACTCTTTGTGTGACATATTAATGGTTGTGTATTTTGTTCTTGTATTTTTTTAATTAATAATTTTTAGATATCAAAAAAATAAAAATGAGTTCAATTTTTATTCTTTTCTTTTCTTTGGCATGTCCAAAATTCAAAAAATCGAATCAAACATTGAAATGGGCTACATGCCATTCTGAAGCTTGTAATTTTTCAGTACTTTCTTTAAAACACTGACAGAGCTTTCTGCTGCTACCTACTGCAAACGTTGTGAAAACTGATATGTGGAAAACAGGTTTATATTACCTATTCCTCAAAAATCCAATGGTTCTTTTACTATTGTATTTTATTTCACTTAAAACCCAACAAAGTGGAGAACTTCCTGTTCCATCAAACATGCCTTGAAAGGCAGAAAACTTTAGCTTGTGTTCAGCTCAACTGCAGGATTTATTCTGCTTCCTCAACATCAGAGTACTTAACACTTGACTCCCTGAGGTGATCAACATGTTTGTAGCATCAAGTAAGTTACTGTATCCTCAAGTATGAGCGATATCCACAATATCTTCAGAAAATACCAACCCAATCGCCAGAATAAAACATTGGCATTGAACGTTTCTGCAAACCACAGAAACGTTGAATATCTACGTCTCAACACATGTAATATGTAGCATATTAACATTTCAACAATATGTATCATATCAACATTTCTACAAAACATGGCATATTAACATTTCTATCCGTTGAATAATGATGTTTTATGGTGTGACAAAACGCTGTGGTTAAGGTCTGGTTAGGTTTAGGCACAAAGACCACTTGGTTAGAGAAAGATTATGGTTTGGGTTAAAATAAAATAAAAAAAAATAAAATAAAAATGCCTGCAAACATCGTCTCACTAAAAACACCCACCCGCTTTTGTCGGTTGAAACGGGAAGCAGACATTGGTTTCGAGGTGGTCTCAAACTGCTGATTTCCAACTTTCAACTTTCTGCCAAGAAACTTCCTAACCATTCACCAACCCCTCCTCCTCCTAACAGGAAAGTCAGCTCATATAAACTTAGTACACAAATGCATGTTCCTACAAATGTGGCACCATTTAAAATGGAAATAAACAGGCTTTCCAAAGGTATAAGATTTATTGCCAAGAAGCATTGGTACAACAAATAATCTACCAAACACAAATTTCCTTACTTTTTGTGCTAATGTAAGCGACGTGGGTGTGAGTGAGGGAATAAATCAGTCCAATACGTTTTGGGTTCTCCTCATAACTTTAGTCACGTTCAAGTACAGCCTTTTCACCCTTTTCTCTCCTTCTCTCCCCTCAAAAACTAACCACTGTCTGAACAGCGCCGCCAAGTGGCTGACACTACAATATCACCCAAACACTGCATCAGTAAACATATGCAAACAGGCAATGTTCAATAAAAACACAGTAAACTGATGTTTAACCTTACGTTTACACAACTTTTGCCCATAAGACACAACTTCACTCTTACACTAAGTTTAGATCGCATGTGATCTACGTCATACGTATTTTTGTAGAAATGTTGATGGGATTCGTATTGTTGAAATGTTAATATGCTACATATTACACATGTTGACTTGTAGATATTCAACGTTTCAGTGGTTTGCAGAAACATACAATGCCAACGTTTTATTCTGGCGACCAGGCTGGAAAACACATACATAACCATAGCATAGGTAAATACATTGAAAACTGAAGCACTGTGAAATAACCAAAATGAATGTCCTTAAGTGTCCTTGTTCTTCAGTTGTGTTTGAATCACATATTAACCAGTAGAACAACAAAAACGATTTGTTCTCATTTGGTCACTGCAACTAACATTTTCCCACATGAAGAATCAACAATCAACAACCAGAATGCGATATTGACATTGCGTTGGTCCAATGATAGTTTCCAGATTTCATCTTCAGTTCTCTCCACTGTAATATATAGGAGTGTGACAAACTGTTGAGAGAAGAAGACCAGTAAGATATAGATAAATTATGTTTCACCTCTTTTATCTAGCAGTAGATAGCTCCTTGCCTTAGCCAACGCAACAGTTAGCTCATTGTAGCAGCCCGGAGGACACTTTATACATCCATGGAAGGACTGTTAAGGACTGTTGTTAAGCTAACGGGAGAATGGATCTGGATTGTGCGGTGCAGCAGCAGCAGGACGCTGCCGGGGAGGCTGGAGAGAGAAGCAACCAGAGGAACAACCAGGAGAGTTAGCTTGTTTGTCATTGTTGCTAATGATATCAGACTGGTTAACCAGCAGCCACAAAGTTCTGTTAACTAACAAACAAGATGACCAACAGCCACAAATGGATGTTATGACATGAATACTTCATCTTCATGAAAGAAAGAAGAAGACATCAGATAACGTGAGTCAGATACAGCTTCTCTCTCTCTCTGTTTCTTTGGTCACTGATTTCATCTCAAATGGTTAAATGTCTCTGTGTGGCTGTTGTGTGAATTTATCTCCTTAACAAGAATGCAGCAGAGATCATATAATGTGTTGTTGGTAGTTTGCTTGTTGAAGTTACAGTGAGCTGTCTGGACTTACTCATTCATTTGGAATTGATCCCGTTTTTAATTGAGTGGTTGTTCAGTCAGCTGTTGATGTTGTGTGATTAGTGAATGAGTGCAGGAGGTCTGGCTGCTTGTTGTGACAATTTCTTCAGTTGGTTTTTAAGCTGAGTCTATATTGAGTAATAAGCTTAAAGTAACTAGAATAACAAGTGTTAACATGTCAGCTTTGTAGACTATATTTTGTATGTCGTGCATATAGATAAGAGTGTGTAAGTCATGTATTTGATACGTGCATTAATACTTTCTGATGTGAACCTTCACTTTTAGATCTGTGAATGTTTTTAGTGTTCAGTCGTACTAGTATTCAGCACTGATCTGTACCTGTATCACATTATAAACTTTGTGGTACTTTATATATTTCTGTATACTAAGAAAATACACAAGAAACACGTGTAAATCATGTGATATCTTGTCTGTTTTTGATGAGAGCATAAATCTGTTGTCACAATAGAACAATACTGTAGATTTGAATTTAACTTTGTTGGTAAAATGAGACATTGTGAACCACTGCACGGCTAAAATCAGCACTTTGTTTGGAAACAATTTGTATATGCTAAATGTCTTTAAAGAAGCAGCCTTTTCACCACTCAGGGGTTTTTGTTTCAGAAAGCAAATTGTTTTATTGGCATATAAAACTGCCCCCCACCCCCTCCGATTTCATCAGGTAGAGACAATGATCCTCTCCAATTTTTTGAGTCACCAGCCGCCACTGATTGGATGTCAAATAACAGATTTGATTTAACTGGACATGTGGAATATCATTATCATTAGTTTCCCAGGAGCCAGGAGCAAAAAGTCCATGTGAATAGAAATTATATTTATGTGTTAAACAAATGCAATGGTAAGAAATTTGACATTCAAACGTCAACCAATCAGAAAGCAGTAATTTGGTGCTGGTGGCAAACAAAAAGCATACTTATTAATTGTTCCAACGAAAAGACAATAGCAGCCTACCAAGGAAAAAGTCTGAGATTACTGGAAAAAAGCAGAAGGATATGTATCGATAGCTAAGGTGTCCATTAGAATAATGGTGCCATTTTTTCTTGGTGTGCACCCTTTTGCTGATATGATATGATTGTTGTTGTTTTATGATGCTATCCAGCAGTCAAATAAAAACACCAGTTCAAGGGCCTGGCACACAGGGGTTTTTTTGTCAAGGAGTTTGGAAAATTTGATGTTATTTGACTAAAAACTATGCATTTTCACACAATTTTAGACTATTAGCATTACAATATGTATGTAAAAAAACACACTGTGTGCCATAAAAAATAATAATCACAAAACATTGGTAAAACAGGCTTATAGTGAATGGATTTGAACTGCGATTTTCTCATCCTCCCATAGTCAGGCTGTAGCCACTAGCCAGCTGTAGAGATGGCTATGGTTACAATTTTATCTTTATTGTATTTAAATGGCTTTTTACATTGCCTTGTGTTGCTTTTATATTCTGTCTTGATGCCTTTTGTGTTTTATGTAAAGCACTTTGAATTGCCTTGTTGCTGAAATGTGCTATACAAATAAATTTGCCTTGCCTTGCCTTTATCTTATCCACAAACGATATTTTTGTCCTGTTTTGCACATATCGCAGAGATACAACAGACTGCATTAATGTCATCTCAGCACCTGTTATTTCCTTGTTGGAAATAATAATGATCAAAGGATAAAATATGATAAGAACAAATTAAAGTATAGAATACGTAGAATGTATAAAATGAGGTAAAATATAACATTTTAAAAGAAGCGAAGTAGAGCATAAGCGAAAAGCTGACTGAGCTTTAAAGGTGCAGCAGAGGGCAAGTGCAAAGCTATTTAAATGTTCAGGTAAAGAGATGGGTTTTAAGCTTTCTTCTGAAAGTATCTAGCAAGCTGGCTTCCCTCATGTCTATGGGCAGTGTATTCCATAGTTTTGGGGTGTAATTGACACAGGTTGCTCATCAGCAACAGGGTTGAGCGGAGGTGTGTGGGGTTGTGGGCATGTTTATTCGTGCAGAGAGAGAGAGGGATAACTTCTCTTCAAATTTGACAGGTTGAACTTCTGAACCCGATTTTTGACCTTCTGGCCGTACCTTCCAGCTTGTCCTTCCGACCCCACCAGAAATCAGAAAGTGCAACGTCATTGAAGTCCAACCCCGCCCATGAACCAATCAGAAAGCATAATGTCATTGAAGAAGAAAGAGGTTTGGTGTTAAAAAGGTCAATAAGAGGAGAGGGTTCAACTGCATTTATCATTGAAACTGAACATTTTGATTGCATAAAAAAAAAAACCTCAACATGGCAAAGAGAGCATCTCAATCCTTGGTTTCTGATATGAGCAATGAAGAAATACGCAGAAACTCGAGACACTGAGCTCCCCTAGTCACGGTGATCAGTGAGACTCCTGTGACGAGTTATCAAGAATCTTGGCCTGCACCAAGAAACGAGATGGATATTTTCAAAATTATTTTGTTTTGATGAAAAGAGGTTTTGCCATCGCTAAATCTCATCTTAAATCTGCTAATCTGCTAAACACATAGCCTCGGAGGTGATAAGCCATGCCGTCAGTAAAATAACGGGTCACAGGAGGTATTATGATTTTGGCTAGAGGAGCGAGGAAGAGACCTCCAGGGCAGCGCATTTCAGAGGGATCTAAAAAACATCAGCACACTGAAAAGTGACAATCAGTCGACAGAAGCATTCCTAAAGGAAGGAAGTCTACCCATGTAGCAAGGTCCAGAGATATCTTTTAACACCTAATTTTTAGAAGCAAACAAAGATGGCTCTTTTACATCACCAGCTTTCAGTCTCATGTGTGCCCCAAACAGCAATTTCTGATTAAAAATACAGGGAGCCTCTCTGTTTGTCAAGAAAGCCACTGCCTTATTGAAGGGTAACGCTCTCTATCCCTTATCCCACATAAATGTAAAAATGTACTCCATCTCAGAGAATTCACGAATATGTAACCAAGAGAGTCTCCTCTTGGGAGCAATGCCTAAATACGTTGTTTTAGGTATGGTGAACCATACCTGTCGATCAAAGTGCCACACCTCCCTGATCTTACCTAATTGATACCACATCTCCAAGGCCTTGTTAAATTCGGGAGTGACCCAACCCCCCATCAACACTCTGGCGTCCTTGTCATGTGTACATGCACCGTCCTGAAAAAAGCTCAGTGCACGTACGACAGAGAATAAACAACAGTTTACCTGCAGCTGTTCTGTCAGGTGAGATGAGAACTCCAGCAACATTTGTAGTATGAAGAACAACTTTATTAGTGTAATAATAAATAATAAATAAAGTTGTTCTTCATACTACAAGTGTTGCTTGAGTTCTCATCTCTCTAGACTTCTTTCCCTTCTCTGTGCACCTTGGAAGTAGGTGAAGTTGTGCCAAAGACCTTTATCTACAGCTGTTCTGTCAGGTAAAATGGGGAAAAACAACCCTGAGGTGGGTAGACAACAGCCCTGATTGTCCCAAAGTAGTTTTGAGGCTCTTGGAAATCTGTGTAGATCATTTTAGGGTGTCCTCGAGGGTAAGGAAATGCACAGTTGACAAAGGGATACAAGGATGTCACATGTACTTACTGTACCTCAGCCTCACAGCACTCGTACTACTGCCATACAGAGCATCACAGGGTGAGAGAGGTTGAGGAGCTTTGTAATGTTCGAGAAACTCCTTTAACCCCTGATGGGATTTTTTTACCTCAGCCCAACGATGCTGTCTTGTGACAATCACTTTGATGCCATGGGCAGACTGTATCGTCTGTAATTTCTCTTCGCAGACCACATGCAACTCTTCAAACAGTCTTTCAGTCAGAGGACAGGTCTCGTAAGGCTGAAAACAGGATGGACAACCGTGGTAAGAACAATCCAGAAACTCCCATGTATATTTCACACCTTGCACCTCTGCATAACCGTCTACAAAGTATCGTCCTATCTGTTTTTCGCCCTCGTTCAAGGCATGTTGAAAGAAGATGTTCTCTGTATGCACTACCCACTCTAACCATTGGATGCTGGCGTTTGAGTAGGATTTGTATTGCCTTTGATAATTGTCGGGTGATGGAACAGACAGGGTATTAAGAGGTAGGAAAGCACTTTCATGCAAGCTGAAGCAATGATGACACAGCTGAATGCGCCCACACCTGTTTTGTCGGTGTAACCTTTTCTGAAAATGCAGCAAGCCCCCAAGAGAATATCCACATCATTTTGACAGTAACTGATAGCTTCTTTTTCAAAATTGAATGTGCCTTGATGCACCGCCTCATACCGTATGTCAAATTCTCTCTTTCCCTCTTTAGTCATTTGCTCGACGCCATAAGCCTCAGGTGGGAGGTAGGGGCCTACATAATTCAAATATTCTATGAGTTAAACCCATGAGGAAAAAAACCCTTGGTTTTATCGGCAAAACCTAAAGCTTTAGGCATGGCCGATAGATGCATGATGAGAAAGCTCGTTAAATGTTACCACAGCCTGGTATACAGCATGGTATATCGTTAAATGTTACCACAGCCTGATCAGTTAATCTGGCTGTATTCTGAATGTCTCTGCTGCACGATAGCACTTCGCTATCAGTGACATTTGAATAAAGCAGAAGAGCCAGATTGATAGCGAAACACAGTTGGTTGTCAGGGCCATTGTCTACGACATACAGAAACCATTTCTTCTTTTTCAGGATTTCGCTAACGTTTTTGCTAACATTCTTTTACCGCCACCTCGCAGGTGCACTAACACGCATGTTGGATTGTACAATGTGGTCTATGAAAGACTCGAGTTGGTTTAGATCATGAGGTTCGCCACTCAAGATGATAGATGCGCTATTAGGCAGACTATCGCCTCTCAGCTCAAGCTGTACCAGGTCTTGTCACCTGGCGTGTTGGGGTGGGGGTGTGTCAAGATGTCTGTCAGTTGTAGAGGCATCACAGAATATCACAGGATATTGTTAGGTTTTGTTTGATTCGATATGTGGAGACTACGATTTGCTGGGTTTTGTTTCTGAATTAGGTAGTTTCAGTTGGTGGTATGTCTGTGAGAGGAAATTGATATGTGTGTATGTCAGGGTAGTTGTCTGCTGTATGTGCATCACCTCACACAATGCTGTCACTGAGAGGGAGTTGATATCCCTAATAGTATACATTTGTAAACTTTTAAGAAAAGAGTTGGGCTGCAGCTGGTCATCTAACCTGAATTCACATACCAACAAACCATATGGTTCTCTCATCACTCCACTATGGACATAGCTGATGATGAAGAAGCTACAAATCTGTGTTAATTCTGACACAGCGCCTTATTTGCTCTGTTTTTAACTTTATCACTAGCCACAAAAACCATATGGTTCTGTCATTACTCCTTTATGGACCTTTAGCTGATTACATGAGCTGTAAACCTGTATTTGTCCTGCACACAGACTCTTATTTGCTCTGTCTTTAACCTAACCCTATCATACATACCACATCATCAAGACCCTTGTGGTCTGTTCTCTCATTAGTCCTGTAGAGATGCAGCTGCTGACCTGTGTCACTGATCTGTGTTTATCCTGCACACAGACTGTTATGGATCCAATTCAACACCAACCCACTTTCTCCCTGACTGGTGCATAGAAGGGCTTAAAGTGTTTTTCTTGCAAGAAAAAGAAAGGTGTTAAAATCCCATGAAACGCTTAGTAGAACTCAGCTCCAAACCCATCTGGTCCAGGACATTTACCTATGGGCAATGAGTTAATTTCTACTACTGACTTAGCAACAGAAAACATTCTTTCCAGAAAACATTGATTCCTCACATCAAAGCTATTAAGCGGAGTTTCAGGAGCAGGACCACACCTCAACCACGCCACTTCCGGCATTCCTATAAATACCACCTAACCCTCTCCTCTTCTTCCGCTCTCACATTCTGCCCCCCCCCCCCACCCTATTTTTCTCTTCCTGTTTCTTCCCAATTCTTCCACTCCTCCGTAGGGTCGTGAGGGGTTCCGCTGTTGCCCGGGTGCTGCGGCGGATTCCCCATAAGCTTCCCCAAAACGCAGTCAGCAACTGGAAGAACTAAACACATCAATTGTTTTCCTTAATAAATCATCCAAACGCATTTTGTTGATGGTGTGGTCCTTACTAGGGAAATTCAATTGAATTCAATTTTATTTATATAGCACCAAATCATAACAAAAGTTTTCTCAGGGAACTTTTCACATAGAGCATGTCTAGACCGTACTCTTTAGAGACCCAACAATTCCCCCATCAGCAAGCACTCTTGCGACAACGGCAAGGAAAAGCTCTAGGTGGGTGTAATAGAGAGGAAGGGGGGGGTTTGTTTTAAAGTTAAAAATCGGGTGGAGAGCAACAGCGTGGCAACCAAGGAAGACAACAGAACTATATTGAGTCGAAGATTAATTTATTGCCAGGATCATACAATAAATTAAAACTAGGCTGTAAAAACAATAAAACTATAAATACACTACTAAAACTAATAATTACTGAAAAAATGTACTCAAAGAAGCTCAACCCAGATAAGAGTCCTTGATGCTGTAGCACACAGTCGAATTTGAGGAAGAGGAATAGTCCACCAGAGTGGCAGGCCCTGGTGAGCCCAGAACGGTGACCAATCCCTGTTGCTCCGTGGGTGGAGGAGATGCCGGCCCTTTCCTCGTGGCGGAGGTGCGTCAGCCGTCCACTCTGTCTTTTCGAAGCTGCCACCACTCTACACGGGCCACTGGCTCACTAAAGACACAAGCAATCAGCAGTAACTCGCCCTCACGAACACGACGCTGCACTAAGCCCAAGCATATTCTCTTTGTACTCACGCTTTTGGGCAGAGTTGGAATACTGCCCATTGTGTGTCATGCCATAGTACGCTGTATGACATCGGCTCTGCTCCGGCTCTCTCTGGCACGTCCTCTGGCCATCTAGAGGTCCGCTTTGGAGGGCTGGGGAGCGTCACCCCGCCCACAGTCTCAGGTCACCATGGCGAGGCAGCTTGCGGCCCTTCTCCCTCTCTCCCTCTTCCACCACGGTGCGCCCCTAGGTACGCAAAGGGAGAGAGGGAGGTTCATGTTATCCACGGCCAAGCTGCTCACACCTGGGTCATACCTCGACCACAGGCAGGGCTAACTGCTGCTCCCCATCCTCTGCCGCCCTCCCTCCAGACTCGTGCTCCTCCATCTTCCACTCCTGGTTCCTTCGTGTATTTCTCTCTTTTCCTCCACGCCACCATGTTGGTTTTCCCGGCCTTTATTTGCGTCCCGAGTGTTAAGTCCCTCCTCTAGACGCGTCTTTGGCTGGATTGGCTGCAGTCGCTTTTCCCATTGGGTTATTTCAAAGTCTTTCAAATACAAGGGCTCAAACAGGTGTAAAGGTTTATCAATCAGTGGCAGGAGGTAAATATTCTCAACACGGCAGGATTCAAACTAAAAGCATGCAAACAACAAACAAAAGCAAGCACAATAATAAAAACTATTCTAAACACAATCGAAAATCATGCAAAATCAAAGCACAGCATACAAAAAAAATGTAAATATAAGGAATCAAATAAAACCAATACTTCTGCCGTGTGACATCAGCGGCCATCTGCCTTGACCGGTTGGGTTGAGAGAGAAAGAAGAAAGGAGGGGTAGGCGGGGGAGAGAGACACAGAGAAACATAATAACAACAATAACAACAATAATAACAGAGATATGACTATTAATAGTAATAGCAATAACAGCCAGAGAGGGTGTCAAGGCAGGACACTCACAGGAACATGCCGTCATCCCTCGGACTTTGGAGTTTCCTGTGGGACGAAAAGGCACAAAAACTCTGGGGAAGAGGCAAAGTTAGTAACACTGATATTGTTGAAGGCTGATCAACATTAAAAGACATATGGCCAGGTCATTAATACCTTAAGATGCCTTCATCCTTTAATACAAAATATAATCATGTCAAGGGTTCTATATGATAGTTAGTTGAGGATATTAATTGAATCTTTAGTCTACTCAGTAGATAATAACTGAGTTTGAATTTCACACTAAAACAAAACTAGATGCTACTGAAGGTAGAGTCCTCGCATGGGGCCAAGCCCTCTGCCTCATACATCCCACCTCATGCATCATATGATATTTCAAAATAAGTGGTAAAAGTGGTAAAATTCAGTGGTATCCAATCTTATCCACAAAGGGCCGGCGTGGGCGGAGGCTTGTGTTCCAAAAAACAGTGACACGTGACCTCATAGTTATGTGGCACACTGGAATCACATGTGTCTCTGCTTGGTTGAAATGCACCTACAGTGGCCCTTAGTTTGGACATCCCTGATGTATGTGAACAAATTTGTGTCAGCTTTGACATATAAAATTATTTATAAGCATTTTCAAAGGTATGAACATGACCCAGAATATTGTAGATGAATTTGGTCTCTTTGTTTGTGCAACAGGATGAGAACATCATTTGCAGCTAGAACAGCAGCCCTGGCCAGCCTACCGCTGTACTTAAAGGAGGATTCATCAGAGGTCTCCAAAACTTGCAAGGTATTTTTGTGTTCTCCTTTTCCCATATTCATAGCTCAATACCTCACAGATGAATATAAAAATTGCCTTCTACGTTCTACTGTGTACCCTATTGGCTGCCTTTAGAGCACTTCTGTGCGTCACTTAATTTTTGCTGTATTGTGGGTGTCACATTATCTAGCCCTGAAAATGCCGTATTCCCCCTTGCTTAACTGAATGTTGACTGTTAAATGTTATAATATTGTTGTATTAATTGCAAGACTGGTGTGAAGATGGTGCTTGTCTTTATTC
This sequence comes from Thunnus albacares, assembly GCF_914725855.1. Taxonomy (NCBI): domain Eukaryota; kingdom Metazoa; phylum Chordata; class Actinopteri; order Scombriformes; family Scombridae; genus Thunnus; species Thunnus albacares. Next base: position 21,308,632 of record NC_058112.1, on the reverse strand, counting down.
TGAAATAGCCTAAAGTAAACAATAAGACTGAGATCGGACAAAGGAATGAATGAAATAGTTAGAGGTTTATATTGTGATTTAATTGTATTGTGGGTAATGTTAGTTCTTTTTCATTACAGCTGGTTGCTATTGTTCATCAAAACTATGTAATTTACAGGCAGGCAGAGATATACATTGTTGTATCAAATGTTACCAAGTTATAAAACTATATTCCAAATGAAGAGATACTCATTAAATAAATTACATTAAATTAAATGTAAGAGTGAGTTACACCAAACTTAATGAAGAATTCTAGCAAACAGAACATCTAAAGTGATACTCAAGCAGAACCACATCAGCACTTCTTTAGAGCACAACAAGAACAATATATGTCTTACAATATCTAGTTGTTCATCATCAAGTCTGATCATATGTTTTCATCCTCCTGTTACATTCTATCTTTTGATATCTAAAGGATATTAAAGACTACTTATCACTTACTTATACTTAAAACTTATCACTTCAGTTGTCTGAGCTAAACATTGGTGACAAGACAAACTAGAACTCCCCTATCATTATATGGAAGGACAAATTTAGGGTAATAATTTTAATAAATAATCTTGTACTCTTAGCTTGGCATAAGATGTTAATACAGTGAAACATGAAACACCACATTGCTGAACTAATATTAATGGAATAATAATGGGATTATGGCCCAGCATTTCTTTGCTCAAGCTTACACATTGCTTTGACTTGCATGTAAAAATCTGGACGCAATGGTACTGTGATGTTTTCTTTTTCATCACTAGCCTTTTTATGAACTCAACGATTTGTAGAATAACACTCACATGCACTGAACATGTATTCTCTTTTCAAGATGAGTTGCAGGCAACCTAAGAGGGAGCAGTGGCTCTGTTGGCAGTGGTCAATGAAGAGGAGGTGCCAGCAGGAGTCCCTTTGAAACTCACCAAGTGTCAGTCGTCCTCGAGGATCAGGTTGTAATGTCTCACAGATCTGGACAGATTCACTGGTGATTTTGTTGGACTGCTCTATGCTCTCCATTTGTGAGCTTTCCTGAGAAGCTAAGTCCTCTTTGAGTTCATCCACGTATTCTTCCTCTAATCCTCATGATGGGAGACAGCAGCTCAAACCCAAGTTACAGGCCTTGAGAAATGAGCTGGAGTAAAGTTGTCAGCAGGTTTTGTTGTTGATAGTCAGAAATGTCTAAAAATTATCATTTGGCTTGCATTCCAAAAACTGTTTTTAGTTCTGATTGTGTGTTGAAACAGGTACTTCAGTCACAAGTCACTAGTCACAAGAGTTCTAGTTTGATTTAATAGTTTTTACTACAATGTGTGTTTGCACTGTTTCTGTGGTGTCTTCACACTTTCTGCCTTACTACATGAAAATAACATTTATTTGTACATTGTGCATTTGTACATGTACATGAATTTATACATTTATTATCATATTTTGTTATTTGTTTTTTGGTTATTTTTTATGTCTTTTATTCACCAGTGTCATGGTATAAAATTATGGATATTATTACTCCAGTGCACAAGGTATCAAAACATCAAATTGAATAAAAATTTCTAAATCAGGTTTAGAGGTGAAAACTGTCTTATGCACGATCATTGTTTTATGTAAATTTTATGTCAATGTTTTTCTTTTTTAAAGAAAAACAAAAGTAAATGGAGAGGCGTAAACTACCTTTCAAGAACTATGAACACTGAAATGTTTTACATTGAAATGTTATGTGTTCAGTTATGAGTGTTCAGCATTCAACTAAATAAATTGTTTAAGTTGTGTATGACGTGTGTTTACATTGTTTTAATCCAATTTAAAAGGTTTAAGGCAATCGCTTTCCTCAAATGAATTGAGTAGCTACAAAGTTGTCACAACTGGAATATAATTTGCTTTAGTGGAAGATAACTGGGTAAAGGAAACTTAAGTGGTAACATTTGTGTAGAAGATCCATTTAAGTTAGTCTTACTTAATTCAGATAAATTCTATTAACACATTTTTAATAAGTTTGGAGAAATGCTACATATGAGTCTAAAATACTTAGTTTTAAGTTCAATGAACTCAGTGGAATCGGTACTATTAACTTTATTTACAATAAATACTTTAGTTACTTGTATGCAAATGAAAGAATTTTTCATGCTTAAATTGTTTGAGTTAATAAACTTAAATGGTTCAAGGCAATCGGTTTCCTCAAACAGTTTGAGTTGAACTAACTCATCGGGTTTTACAGTGTAAGAACACACAATTAATACGTCACAAGAAAAGATGATCCTTACCTTGTTTTTCTTTTACTATGGCATTTGTTCTGTGTCACTCAGAAGTGTGGGGCAGATGCATTAAATGAAAAAATCATAAATAATCAGTAAACAAAAAATAATTTTAATATGGTGTAAAGTAAAATTTATATTAAACAGTTTCATTTGAAATAATGTCATATTGTAATTGAATTAGCTCATTTTATGCATCTCAAGATTGAGACCACAGTTGTGGGACATGAACAAAAGTGGTGTTTGGACCCATAAAATGCTTCATAAATTTTATTAAATCACATTATTTAGTAATTATTCTCAAGAAGTGTAATAATACTGTGTATATGTTTATCAAGCAACATAGAATAACCTAAATTTCACTGCTGGGACTTGAAAATGCCAGTAGTTGCAGAAACACCAAGTGTCAGAACAGAAGATAACAAGGAAACACCCACACAGAAACACGTAATAAAAACCCAAAGACAGTGTTGGAAGTTTCACTTTGGCTCAGCCTTCTTCAACAGAACATCTCTCAAGGTTTGCTCAAAATCAGTCTGAAGGTTGGTTATTTTTATTTTTCTTAATGCACAAATACATACTGAGAGACAGTTAAAGCAGATCGATTGAAGTTTTTATTAAGTCGTTTTACATTACATTGTGTACAAGAGTGTGGCATTGTTGCCCATAACGTCTGGGACACTTGAAAATCTTTAAATTTCAGAAACCTTTTTAACATATTACTGAAATGTTTTCTTTCTAAAAAGTTTTGATTTTTAACATTTTTTTGTTGTTGTTGTGTTTTTATTCATTCATTAAAATATATTAATCTAATAAAAATATCAATTTATTTAATATTATTTAACAAATACATGAGAACATAATTGTTAAACACAATAATATTAAATTTAATTTGTTCAGTCCATTTTGGTGTGATGTGAAATTCAATAATTCCATCGTGTTTACACCTTGTAAGTAATGCTGAAGGTGTGTTCAAGCTTTGTCAGAGTTTTTGTGTTATTTCTTCAATCCCTGCAGAGCATTCTGCTGCCACCTACTGCATAACCCATGATCTGTGCAAAAAGATTGATTTCACATAGTTCAAAGTGGTAGAAAAATTCAATTTTGAAATGTAAAAAGATGGTTGTCTCAGGGTATTTAAATACGTTATGAACACATAAAAGTAGCTATTACAAGACAAGATAAAAAACTGGGAAAGGGGGCACAAAGCACAAATAAATACCACATAAATCAACATAAATGAGTTGCAACATTTTAGCTATAAAAATAGTCAAGATCTTTACTTCATATTATGTATAATTATGTCTATAATTAGTGCTAATGATTAGACATTCATAAGATACAATGTCTGTCATTAATTTGAACCATTCAACAAAGTCAGGCTTTGTCAATGGTGGAGAACAACACTTGTTTGGGTTTGGATGAACCCGTCTCCTAATAAACACAGCTGTGGAGATTCTAGCAATAGATAACACAGCCACTCTCCAATACTTCTGATTACTCATTTGATCCTCATAAATATTTACCACATAGATGTTTTCTCTCTTTTTACATCTGCGTTTTTCTCTTTCTCTTTTCTCTAGAATTCATAATGGTTGTAAAGCCGCTGTTCTCAAGACTCAAGGAGGGGCTTGGACACAGCCCTGTTGTGGCAAATGTGATTTTTGCCTTCCTCATGGCTGTCACAGAGAAGATACTGGGAGCAGAATTTGCTTGCCCTTGCGATCCTAAATGGAACCGTCCTTTTGCTGCTGCATTTTTCGTCATTCCTGCTTGTACAGCATTTCTGCTGATGGTGCTGATGTATAGATCCAGGGATAGAGATAATGAAGATAAAGATAAAGATAAAGAAGATAAAGATAAAGATAAAGATAAAGATAAAGATAAAGATAAAGATAAAGATAAAGATAAAGATAAAGATAAAAATAAAGATAAAGATAAAGATGAAGATTCTGAGAAATGGTGGTCCTGCTTTTTACCCCCCATGGTGTGGCAGGTTATCATTTTTCTTGATGGTCAATACTTTGTCTGTGCAAAGACAGACTGGCCAGGCAAATTTGTTTCTGTTGACAAAACGTATCTGAAATGGTGTGAACCAACCAACACGACAAGATCATCAAAGGAACTCATGGCTCAGTCACACAGTGATTATGTTCTGTCTCAGGTGAGAAAAATATCTTTTGTTTGTGCACAATGTCAAAAAAATGATCATTTAAAAACTGAAGAATCAGCTTTCTACCAAATATGGTTGGTTATATGACCGTGATGATGAACATCTTGGTTCTGTGTCTTACTAAATTATGTCAATTCTCCACTCTGTAGGGAATCGGACTTTGTCTGCTCCTTCTTTTGACCGTGCTTCTCTTTGTTTATGTGATCATTAAGTGCATGAAGAAACCTGACAAAAAGACTACAGACACACAGGGATCATCAGCTTCCTCTGCCTCCTTTCATCAAGTGCCCAAACAATCAGCTATAATATAAAGACAGACAATGTACATAGAAACAACTATCTTAGCATGGCCCATCTATCTTTAAACATTTTTTAGTAGCTAACAAGTAAAAGAAATGAAATCATTAAAATAAGGATCAATTTTATTGATTCTAATTACATTAATTGTATGATAAATGTTAAACAAATATAGTGTTTAGTGTTTTATATATTTTGTTGGTGAGTAAGAATTAAAAGAATATATATTCTTAACGTTTCTAGATATCATCATGTATTTTAGATTATATGGTATGTTTTTTCACAACATTGTCAAAATTTACCATAAACATAGAATTGTAAATGTAATGCTTAATGTTGTGAACTTACAACAGAAAGGCTCAAAGTCTTTAACCACCATCCATTTTCAGTTTACATGTATTCAGTATTTGGGAACATTAAAATAACAGGATTGGAAACTTATGAAAATATATTGGATAATGTATTATTAAAGAAATACAGTGAAGATGGTGTGCAGCAGTTTTAAGTACAACATACATTAGTGTGGTTCACTTAATGCATGCTGTGCATTGTCAAGTACATGCTGTAGTTTACACAATCTCAATCACACAAACAAAGTAAAACTGATAAATTCAGCTTTTTATATCCCACTGAGGCCTTTCATAGTGTCTGTCGTCATGTAGAATTCCCAGCAGAGCACAGATGCAACCACAGTCGACCAGGAGTTGTTAGACCACTGCTGCAATCATTTCCTTCACAGTCAATCAACAGGCAAGAATTATTTTCTGATCTAATTCTCAATGCAAGCAAGGGTTTTAACGCTTGTAACAGTTATGTTTAGTGTGGTAAACTGTCTTGAACTGTCTTTGATATTGTTTTATATAGAATTTTAAGTAAAAACTGGATAAAGGTTTCATTTTGTGCTGCATTGTTTTCTTCAGCAAGTTGTAAAGTAGGAACCTGACTTTTTTTGAATATAAATAAATAAATAAAGCTTCATCTTATTTTTCTATTAACCTGCTCATTGCTCTGTTATATGTCTGTGATGGTCTTAAATATTATATATCGCCAGGCAGTATTATGTGTGTTTGAGTTAGGTGCAAATACATACTGAGGTGAAATCAATCACACTTGCTGATGTGGCAGTTACCAAATTTATAGGCTACAACAGTCTCATCTCATAAGACTCATCACTAAATATTTCACAGTAAACAGGATTGTAGTGAATATAAGTATGACTGATTGCACTTGAATACATGTATCATACAAATATTCACTCTTCATGGATACTGTTTGGGTTTATAAGCCTTAATCATATCAACGGGCAAAGTTTATTTTTCATATTTTATGAGCTGAAAAAATCCCTAGCACACTAATTCTCCATACATTTAACTTCAACAATCAAAGGTCCACATGTAACACAAAACACCAATGATTGGAGGATGTTGAAAAAGTATCAATGGCTGGATCAATATTACAATAGGTCCCTTACTATGCATAGAAACAGGAAGACCACCTTCAAAAGAACACATGATCAGAAAAACATATTATTACACAACACTCTTGAATCCTTATTTTCCAATATTTTTTCTCCCAAAATTTCTCCCTAATTTGGAAAGCCTAAATCCCCATGCGTACTGGGAATGGCTACAGACAGACTTGTCCCTACCTCCATGATGCATGGATCATCAGCTGCTTCTTTTTCCTCTGCCAGCTGTGAGCTTTTCTTAAAGAAACCCACTGAATGCAACCTATCCCAGCATCAAACAACATGCAAACTAATTTAGTGGCTTGCTGATGAACTGAGTTGGAGACCAAAGCATAGAGAGAAAGTGAGTAAATCTTGGACTTTCATGCACCAGGAGGCCAGAAACAAGACTCCAATGGGATGATACTGCAATGTTTGATGTTCTGTATCCAGCCTGTCTGTCAACTGGCTTATTTTAGAGTTCTTCTGTCCTCTAGTGGCCAAAGAATCAGTTACACAAATATTTCTATAAGGACAGAAGATTTACCTAGAAACATCTATTTTAGCATGACCCATCTATCTTTAAACATTTTCTTAGTAGCTAACAAGTCAAAGAAATTAAATCAATAAAATAGAGATCAATTTTATTGATTACAATAATTTTATGTTAAATGTTAAACCAATATATTGTTTAATGTTTTATATATTTTGTCAGTGTGTAAGAATAAAAAGGAGAAGATATTTTTTAACATTTCTAGATATTGTCATGTATTTTATATTATGTAGTATGTATGCTGATTTTAACAACAAAATTGTCAAAATTTACCATAGGCATAGAACTGTAAATGTAGTCCTTAATGTTGTGAACTTATTTACAAGTTTATTTACATGATTCATTGCATGATTTGAAATAAGGTTAAATCCGGTCAACCTGCCTAACCTATTCACCTGAAATATGCACACATTTTTACTCTTCCAGTTTTTTTCCTGTTTCCTGAAAAACGTTTTTTGTTTGTGCACAATGTCAAAAATTCATAATTTAAAAATTGGAGAATCAGCTTTCTACCAAATACGGTTGGTTATTTGACAGTGATGATGAACATCTTGGTTTTGTGTCTTACTAAATTATGTCAATTCTCCTCTCTTTAGGAAGTCGGATTTGGTCTATTCTATTTATTAGCTGTGTGTCTCACTGGATATGTGTTGATGAAGTACCGAAAGAAATAACACATGAAGAAGCATTCATTTAGTGTTTACTGTGAATATGATGAGCTGACTGATGTCAGGAATACAGAAAGGCTCAAAGTCTTTAACCACCATCCATTTTCAGTTTACATGTATTCAGTATTGGGGAACATTAAAATAACAGGATTGGAAACTTTTGTGTTTATGAGAATATACTGGAAAAGATATTATTAAAGAAATACAGCCACGATGGTGTGAAACAGTTTTAAGTATGACATAGATTAGAGTGGTTCGGCTAATGCATACTGAGCATTGTTATGTACATGCTGTAGCTTCCTCAATCTCAGACACACACACAAAATGAAACTGATGAATTCAGCTTTTTATCAGCTGTTAGACCACTGCTGCAATCATTTCCTCCACAGTCAATCAAGACTGAAATGCACCATACAAATAACATTTATGACATTGTTTTAAATCACATTATATTTCACAATCCAAATGTATGTTTATTCACTGCCACATAGACACCATTATCCCTAATATATGTGAAGAATGTGATGAAGAGGATGCTTGATGACAGCTTAATGTGTGTTTGATTTGTGTTAAGAGTAAAGGGGGCGGGGTTTATAGTTCCTCTTTCTTCATTCCTTTCCTAAACACTGGACTGGTTTTCATTGAGAAGATAAGAAGGGGTGTGGTTAAGCTGCGGTTTGATAAAAAGGACGTCACGGTGAGGTGCGCGCGCAGCCGCTGGGGTAACACGAGGAGGCTCAGCTGGGAAAGCGCGACAATTGAATAAGTGTTACGAGTTGAGTTAAAGACCAGAGACGTCCTTTTAGAAGCGTTTTCGAGACATTACAGCTTCACACCTTTCCTGCGCCCTTGTGTAAAACCAGCTTTGTTCTTCGGGGACCCATCTCCCAACCACCTAAAACTGAACTGAACCGCCAGAAGGAGCTCGCGGCTCACGAGAGCAGCGCTGGCGAGGCCGAGTCGGAGGGACTTGAAATGCTAGTCGGCTTGGAACCTCGATAAGATAACCCACCTCCAGACTGTCTCTCTAATATTGGAAACCAGTCCTTCTTCCTCTGTGTTCTTCCACGTTTTCTCCTTTTCTACACCCTCCAGGTTAGGACTAGTATTGGTTCTTAATACTGGATCCCCTAGACTTGACTAGTCCGTAACATTTGTAATACATCTTTAAAGTTACAACCCTGTTGGTATAATTTATTGTGGTTGTAACAACTAATCAGATGAATGTGTGCTGAATGTTGTCAATTTTAACAATTGCATAAAGAATTGTAGCACTGATGTATTACTTGATTTTCACACACAAAACCTACATTTCACTCTTCAAATGATGCTATTTTTCTCCCAATTTTCTCCAAATCAAAATCATAACATTAAATGCTCTAAGCAATACTATTTACCAAAGTTGTGATGTCATCAGCAAACAGGTAAACAAACCAGGACATTACTATTAGGAGCAGATGATGGGCTCCTTTATGTTTATGTCATAGTCTGTCTAAAGCAATGCCTGTTCCAATGGTTTCATCAACTGATTTCTGTGCAGCCTTAAGAGCCTCTGCATGTTTTCTGTCTGAAAGGAATTATAAATAATTGTTCATTTTAAAGTATCTTCGTTCTTATTCTTCAGAGGTTGGAATTAAATGGAAAATATCAGTATTTTACAACATTTGTAGTAAAAATGGTGATTGCATTTTGGCTCAGTAAACTGGTGTGCTTACCTGATAACAGCCAAAGACCAACAGACTTGAGTGTCACATCTTTTATTGTACATGTTCAGGGTAATATCTGCACAACAATCAAAGATGAATCCTCCAGATATACAGTAGATGTTAGCTCTCATATAGCATAATCCATAAACAGGACATGTCAAACATGGCTGCCATATTCATTTTTGTAACAGTGCAAGATGAAAATGTCTAATTAACTTTCACTCTTAAAACACATGAGACCTTTTAGTCTAGACATCTATATGCACGTAGATCTTGTCAGGTCTAGGTTTTGCTTTGACCAAGATCTAATTAAAAGTGGGCTATATTGAGGACACGTGACAAAAGAACAAATGAGCACAGATCAAAACCACAATACAAAAGAAAGAAGCGGGAGGGGAAAAAACATCTTATAACACTGATCAGTTGAAAGAGTTTCACTTGAAGTAATCAGTCCTCAAGAATATTTTTCTGTTTGAACTTAAAGGTTGGTACATCTTACTTTTATGTTTATTCTGAATGTACAATTACAAACTGGGAGACAGTTATAACTAATTTAGTGTATAAGTTTGAAAATCTTCAAATTATTATATTTTAGAATTATTTTACAACAAATTTACTGACATATTTAATAAATGAAAGTCTTTGTGAATTAAAATATGTTTTTTAAATGTCATATTTAAAAATGTGCCAATTATCTACTCAGTGTTAAGACAAATTACATTCACTATTTTATGCACTTTTTGAATTAACAATTTCATTTTTAGATATCAAAATAATCTTTTTCCTTTGACATCCCCAAAATTCTGAAAATTGAAACAAAAAGTGAGATGAGCTACACGCCATTCTGAAGCTTGTATTTTTTCAGTACTTCCTTTAAAACACTATAAGAGCTTTCTGCTGCCACCCACTGCAAACGTTGTGAAAACTGACACATGCAAAACAGATTTATTTGACCTATTCCCCCAAAATCCAATTGTTCTTTTACCATAGCGCTTATTTCACTTAAACCCCATCAAACGTGCCTTGAAAGCCATGAATCAAACCCTAATATATCTTCTCTATCTCTCCCTCGACTTTATCTTCCTTCCTCTGCAACCTCTCAGGGTTTAAAATGGCCTAAGTGCAAAAATGCTAAATGAACCTATGAACAAAAAAACAAATGAAAAATCAAAGCAGATCCATAAAATACATTCCTGAATCATCCATAAATGTGGACTTTTTTCTTTTTGTCTAGAATTCATGATGGGAGCAGAGATACATCTGATCACAACACTCAGGGATGAGCTTAGAAACAACCCTGTTGTGTCAAATGTGGTTTTTGCCTTCATCCTTGCTGTTGTGGAGATGTTAGAGGTGGAATTTGCTTGCCCTTGCAATCTGGGATGGAACAGCATGTTTGTGTTTCCATTTTTTTTAATTCCTGCTGGTACAGCGTCTCTGCTGATGATGCTGACTCACGGATGCGATGGATACAAGAAAGTTCTTTGTAGCTTTCTCCCTTTTGTAGTGTGGATGGCCCTGATGTTGCTTGATGGCCAATACTCGGTCTGTGCACAGTCAGACTGGTCAGACACATTTTGGTACAAAGTCCATGCCCAGAGATTGCCTCCCCATTGGTTTACATTGTAAGGTGCAATGTGGCACTCCAACTTTCGGGGCTTATAAAATCTAAACCGTTCAAGTTATTACAAAGTTTTTAATAACTTTTGTTCAGCACAGTGTCATAAGTCATGTATTTAAGTTTGAAGCCGATACCATTAACGCCCCTGGAGGAGATAGCGTTTCTTGGGGGTCCAAATTTGGCACAAAGTCATACTTTCATGGGTGAATTGTGGACTTCCTGTTGGATTTAGGTCAGGAGTGTCAGGAAATGATTTGTAGGCCTTGATGAGACGAATAATTGAGTTTTGGTTCGATCTCTCTACGACATTCCTACAGGCCGTGGCGGCCATTTTAGTGACATAGGTGGAACTACAGAGCACATTTTGGCACTTTGGGGGATAATTTTTACATTTTATCAAATTTTTCACCAGACCTGATGTGCGTGCCAAATTTTTTGAACATGTTTAGGGGGTCAAATTTAGGTCCGAGATAATAAAGAGAGAAAGAAACACAACAGATACAAGAGGGTCTTCGCCCCTTTGGGGCTCAGGCCCTAATTAGAAGAAAGAAACAAACACACGAAATACAAGAGGGCCTTCGCCCTTTGGGCTCGGGCCCTAATAAAGTTATAGCAACTTCCTCTGTCATGGCGAAGCATCAAATCTCAATGGCCACCATTTCCTAATCTTAAAATGTTGAAGCCATGACTGGTAAAACAAAGTGCAGAATATTTTTTTGCATTCAAAAACAAATTCTCTATGTTGTTTATAAGTCATTATATCATTATCGTCTATTTAAATTGGACTTAATAATGTTGGCTTTTTCATACATTTAAAAGTGTAATTGTATTTTTATACAAACCTTTTATAGGAAATAATGAACTCCTTTGACTTTAAAAGTCAAATCCACATACCTTCAAAAGTGAGACTTAAAGATAAGAGTAGGAAATACTTATTGAATATAATTTCATGCTTCAGCATTGGTAGAAGTACTATTTTACTTACCTACAGTATGTAAATGAAATAATAAAACATACCTTAATTCAATATTTGACTGACTGTTAATAATAAACTTGAAACCATGAAGACAGGACTGTTAAAGTTAATCTAAATGTCAAAAGTTCTTCTTTTAAATAATAGTGTGAAATTATTGATGTGATAACATGTAAGCAATGTTTAAAGGTTGTAGCTGCTCAGAGTGAAGATTAGACCTTTACTGTTAGGGATTTTACAGCAATGACTCTTATTGTTGCTGTCGAGTAAAAAATCTCACATGTCCAATTTAGGAGATTTATTTTTTTCACATTTCTCTTTAGGGGCAACTCAAAATTCATAATTAAAATGGTGCAATTTCATCACATCAAACAGGCGGTGTGACAGTAATACTTAACCGAAAACTCAGAAGCCCATATGTACATTGAAATATTTATTGGTCCCTGTAATTGTTCCTCCTGTTCATACTTGCCCTGAAGTACTGCCAGACTGAAATGTAAGTGATGGGAGTCAAATATTCAGTCCCTGTTTTGTGAAAAAATGCAGTTAAATTCAACTTAGGCTAGAATGAAGGTTCAATAGCCTGAGTTAGACAAAATCAAGTGGGTACCCTTCACATTTACAGCTTTTTCAATATGAAATTCCTAAAATAAAGAACCTCAAAACACAAGAACAGATCTAAAATAATAAAAGAAATCGTATACAACACAAGTTACCCTTCCACTATATTTTAGACATGGACTTTCAGAACTGTATATTCATTTTCTGGTTGGTGGAGCTGTGGCGCCTCACTCTGAAAACTGAATACGTGACAATACATGCATATTATAGTTCCAACATGCATGTATTGTCATGTGCTTTCCAGTAATCTGCACAGGACTAGTTCTTGTCGAACAAGCTCTTATTTCCTCTGTGGTTTAGTTGGACAGGAAGTCACACCTGACAAGACCCTCTGCAAAGCTCTGAGAGACTCAGACACAAAGAAGAAAAACTAGAGAAACAGAAGAAGCAAAGCAATAATCTTTATAAACATTATTACTGTATTTGTTTGAAGATTTCCTCTTTATCATTTTCCACCAAGAGAAGACTTACTGTATCTTTGATTTGTATAATCTTAATAAGTACAAATCTTTCTTGTCATTTTTCAGACTGCCAGGGTGTTGCATCCATTGATCTTACTTCTCTTATTACAGTCATGGGGAGGTAATTTCAATGAAACATGCTTGAGTAACACATGGATGTGTGTGAATGTGCTGGAAAGCAAAGAACATAATTCAGCTTCTGACAAACAAACAAAAAAAAATCCTTTTTATGTAAACACAATGAATAAGATGAAATAAAAAAAATGACATGAATGTAATACTGACATCAAAACTAATATTAAATTATAAAAATGACCATTAATTTAACAAGAAAGGCTGGTTATAGTCTACAGTTAAGCAGCTCTGTGAGGCTGCACTTCAAAACACCAAGTGAGGTTTCCAGTATGAATTCAGTTGAAATTTCCAACATCTTAAAAGGTATTTTATTTTATTTTTTTAATTACCAAAGAGATTATAGATCAACTGATTAAAAATGAAGATACAGAGTTGCCAGTTTATTTTAACTATGACCAGATTAGCCTGCATTAGTCTGTACAGATCAATTTTATGTTTGCCTGTTATTGACTAATTGAATATTATGTTGTTTAGTAGCTTTAACTTGTGTAATTTTAAAATACCACCTGAATAAGTGGTACATGTATATACAACTTTTTTCCAGAGCTCCAGAACAGCTCAACAGAGATTTAACATTTAAAAATTAAAGGAAAAAATGTTTTGTAGTGATGAAGTGAAAGGGTCTCCTCAGATAAATGTAATGTCTGAAAAGATGAAAATCTCAAACTCAGTCAATCTTACAATAAGATACCATGAGACAGACAAGAGTTCATTCCTACGCTCACTTTTCAAATGTCATTTAGTTTCTCTTTCTGTTCACCTGCGACTGTTGAGATAAAATGTCACACTGGTTGTGGTTAGAAAGACGCAGGAAAGTCAAAGAGTGAGAAACAGCATATTGAAAGTCACTGACTTCACCTTATAACTGTCTTCAGTGTATCATATACAGTATAATGGCTGAGGACTTTTTTATTCCTGTTTGAATGATGACATTTGTTAGTTTTCTTTTAACTTTTTTGAATTCACAGAAGTTCAGGATGATTCACCTGACTGATGGACAGTTGTTCAGAGCTTTGCTTTTCCATCACACCATTATTTATTAAGGCCTGAGCACAGAGTTATGAGGGGCTGTTAGGGACATTATTAGGGACTGAGCCCAAAAGGCAGAGGACCTCGTTTTACTACTGTAAAACAGTAGTCCTCGCCTAAGGGCGAGGACCCTATTGTTAGGGCCTGAGCCCCAAAGGGGCGAAGACCCTCTTGTATCTGTTCTGTTTCTTTCTTTCTTTCTTTCTTTCTTTCTTTCCTTATTATCTCGCCACTTCAGACCTAAATTTGACCCCCTAAACATGCTCAAAAACTCACCAAATTTGGCATGCACATCAGATCTCGATGAAAAAATATGATAAAATGGCCGTAGGAATGATGTAGAGAGATCGAACCAAAACTCAATTATTCGTCTCATCAAGACCTACAAATCATACGCTGACACCCCTGACCTAAATCCAACAAGAAGTCTGCAGTGTGCTCATCAAAGTACGACTTTGTGCCAATTTTGGATCTTGAATAAACTCTATCTCCTCCTAGGGCGTTAATGGTATCGGCTTCAAACTTTAATACATGACTTATCACACTGTGTTGAGCAAAAGTTGTTAAAATAACTCGAACAGTTTAGATCTAGTAAGCCCTGAAAGTTGGAGTGCGACATCACACCTTACAATGTAAACCAATGGGGAGGCAATCTCTGGGCATGGACTTTGTGCCAAACTGGGGCGTCTGACGTCTAAACTATAAGTCCGACCACTTTCAAACCTGTATCAATGGATTTGCAACGAAAATTCCTATAAAAAATGTGATTTTTAATGTAAGATTTGGCCAAAGTCATGGGATTTATGAGGATATTTCACAAGAAGAGTACTCTGAAATCCTTCTCTCCAGCTGAGAGGGAGAGAGAGAATGGGAGGGGGGGAGATGGGTAAAGTAAGACCTGTCAGCCCAGGTCTGAAAACATCTATTGCCTGTGACAGAAGCCCTTGGACTGCGCCACACTCCAGTTACTTAGTGTTTCTACACATCTGACAGCAGTGTTCAATCCTTACTTTTTTTTCAAGGAGTACATGTGCTCCTAAATGAAAAAAAATTAGGAGCCCACATATAACTTTAGGACTCTTTGTGTGTGTGTGTGTGTGTGTGTGTGTGTGTGTGTGTGTGTGTGTGTGTGTGTGTGTGTGTGTGTTTGTTTGTGTGTGTGTGTGTGTGTGTGTGTTTTTAGGGGTGCTCGATTATGGCAAAAATAATCACAATTATTTTTGTTCAATACTGAGATCATGATTATTTAACATTATCACTTTTTGACTGTCATTTTTGCCAGTTGCCGATGTTGATATATGCACATATTTTTTCCCACTTGGCTGAGGAGACTATTACACATGTAATCATATATTGTACTAATGATCAAGAAAGACTATAGCCTATATGAGGGAAGAACTCAGGAAGAGGGAGTTCCGGAGCTCAACATTAAAACTTTAATGGACCTGCCATGAGGGTGGAGCAGCAGTTGTTTTTTTTTTAGTTTATTAGACAGACAGGATTAATGTGTAGGATTTAATCATTGGTTCGTAGTCCGAAGCGGAGGGTGGCAGTAATGCACCTAATATGCTGGTTGCTGTTGGGCCTCAAACCACAAGGTCACACAGAGAAGGCCTACATGTAACCTGTGAGGCCTGACCACGAGGTGCTTTTTCTTTTGTTTCCCCCGAGACAAAGGAATAGCGCCAAAATGCTGCATACAGACAATGGGAGTCCATTGCAAACTCCATTTCCAAGGATGCTTTGCGATTTTCACACCTCAGCAGGGAACAGTCAACATGCAGTCCCTCATTGGCGGAGACACTCCTGCACAGCAGAGCGTCCTGATGACGCAGCCATGACATCACCGCCCATTTAAAAACTGAGCACGCCCTGAAACACACACCTTTCCCATGTCACTGAGTAAGGGATAACTTCTGTTCCTCTGTGAGTCAGCTTGACTAAAGGGGGTACCCCACGCATATGTTTTCCCCTCATCGAAGACTCCCCTCGCCGGACGAGACGAGACTTCGCCCGTGTTCACCCGAACACATTCCTGGATCCGAGAGAGACCGCTGCTGCAACCAGCGTCCTCAAATTCCCTCGAGAAGGTAGAAACAAAGTTTCTTCAGGAAAACGTGGAACTTCTCTGCCCCGTTCGTATTCACCGAGTCGACTCTGCTGTTCTCTCCGCGACGCCACTGAGAGCCAGCTGCCTTGATTTTCGCCGACCGTGCGAGAACGGCCACCGTCTGCATCTGAGCCAAGGCCAAAGTTGGACAGAAAGACGGACCATACACACACACCCTGCTCGCTTTCTGAAGCGACCAAGTAAGAGGCATGAGTCCAGGCAGAGGCAGTGTTAGTTGTGTGTTCTTTTCAGCATCAGTTGCTGTTTTGCAATTAGCTTTTTAGCTTTATTGCTATTGTTCTTGTTGTGTTGTTGACGGACACCGTGCTCATTTTTCTCTGCTTACGCTTAGGAGTATTTTAAGTTTGCTGCCTGTTAGTTGTGTTCACCACACTAGACTATTTTGAGTTTGTCCCGCTCGGGATTACTGCTGTGTTTGTGCCACCGTGAGTAAGAAAGTAAATTGCTTTGTTGATCAGAAACCAGACAACGTGCGTCACAGACTGCCGTCCGTGCATGCGCTCTCTGTGGACAAAAGAACCGCTTCTCTCCCTTTCACGATCGTTTTCCCTCCTTCTCCCTCTCTTGCAACTAACACGCGTGCGCGCACAGATACACGCACTGGCGTCTTTTTGCACATCTGATAGTCAGATAATGTCGGACAAAGCTTTGCTTTGTCTTTCCTTATCCACCATCAGACACGTGTGTTTTTCACGGAATAGGGTGAGTGCAAGACGCCGACCACCAGGCTGCGCCATCTTGCTTTTGTCTGGCCAAGACACCGCCGTACTTCTGCCATTCGGGTCTCGCATGACATGACTTCCTCCCACAGTCACGTCCGTGTCACAGACCGACGACGTTATCACGTCAGGCCCAGTCGCCATCTTGTCGCACACGCACATGCATTCCCCTGCATGTGTCCAACCCTGTACATAGCTGTTGTGTTTTGTTTGGTAGAATTAGATTTTAGAATAGTTGTTTATTGAATGAAGCATTTGTTAACTTTGTTAATTTTGCTAAGTTTAATAAACACTGTTATATCTTTAAAGAGAAATTCTTTTTTCATTATTAACATGTAACATATTGTGAAAAGTGGCTGACTGAAGGAGTCAGAGCTTGAATTCAACCCTTCTTTGTTCACCCTTGAATGTTTGTCTCTCAGATATTAACTTTCTGTATCCGTTGTTTCAACTTTAAATCCCTCTAGCGTTTCATATAGTGTTATGGTTGTAATTTGTAGTCGCACAGTGTGCGAGTAAATTATTTCTCCATTTCACACATATCTATTTTTAGGGGCAAATGCGAGTGAAATACTAACACTGTAGAGCCCAGTGACAGTACACATTTCAATCAAACTTTGACCAGATCATGTGGGTTAAAAGTGTTTACTTTTCTAAAAATAGCCGACGAAATATAGGAAGTTAATTTGTTTTACACACAAACTCATCAAGACTTTTCAATTTACTAATTGAAATTCAAGTGAGCAGGCTCAAAACCTGCACAGTTTTGATGACACAGGTGTGAGCAACTCAGCCTTATATGACAAACAACATCTGATTCACATGAAATTTTCAAAGTGTGCTCTACAATTGATATACAGCGACATGATGTTCACTTAACGGGTGTTTTCTAGCACCATATAGTGGACTCAGGAAATGATATTTAACTTCTTCGTGCAATGTTAGATAACAGTGAAAAACTAAAGTTACTAAAAGTTCTTTGTCCAGCAAGTACTCATAACAATGTACATTTAAACGTACACCACATAGAACTGCTGTCAAACTGGCTGAATAGGGCCCCCACAAAATTGCAGCAAACAGTTCCAGCAGCAGGTAAGATAGTGAACAAAGGAAGTGTTGTTTATCTCCTTCTTGCACTGTCTGAAAACAGCCCGGGTCTGAAGACATCTACATGCCCGTGACAGAAACCCTTCGGCTGCGCCGCGGCCCGACGTGCGCAAAGGTGCGAGGGCCCGTTCAACGCTGCTTGCAGCTTTAACTTTATTACTGTTTGCATAAGTTATTGTTTGTCTTGCTGTTTGAATTGTAAAAGTGCATTGTGTGAATGCTTTAACGTGTTAGCTTAACGTTAACGTTACTGAGTTGTGCAAACTTTAGCCATAAGTTAGCTTGCAAGCAGGCCAATTCATGCTGTAGTGGTGCAGAAATAAGTTTCATAACGTTAAGATACTTGATATTATCTTTGTATGGATCACTTGATAGCTGATGCTGAGTAATGTTAGTTTGTTAAAGTTCTATGTTAAAAATATAGCTGTTGCTCGCTAGCTAATATGCCCATGCCTCTCAAGAGCCACTCAGCCAGTGTGCTTTTTTTCGAATTCATAATTGTAGGAATGCTTGATCTGGATAAAGAGCTTAAAATTCAGTAGTTTGGTGTGACTGTAGACTGGTGTGAAGATGGTGCTTGTCTTTATTCTGAAATAGCCTAAAGTAAATAATAAGACTGAGATGGGACAAAGGAATGAATGAAATAGTTAGAGGTTTATATTGTGATTTAGTTGTATTGTGGGTATTGTTAGTTCTTTTTCATTACAGCTGGTTGCTATTGTTCATCAAAACTATGTAATTTACAGGCAGGCAGAGATATACATTGTTGTATCAAATGTTACCAAGTTATAAAACTATATTCCAAATGAAGAGATACTCATTGAATAAATTATATTAAATTAAATGTAAGAGACCAAACTTAAAGAAGAATTCTAGCAAACAGAACATCTAAAGTGATACTCAAGCAGAACCACATCAGCACTTCTTTAGAGCACAACAAGAACGATATATGTCTTACAATATCTAGTTGTTCATCATCAAGTCTGATCATATGTTTTCATCCTCCTGTTACATTCTATCTTTTGATATCTAAAGGATATTAAAGACTACTTATCACTTATTTATACTTAAAACTTATCACTTCAGTTGTCTGAGCTAAACATTGGTGACAAGACAAACTAGAACTCCCCTATCATTATATGGAAGGACAAATTTAGGGTAATAATTTTAATAAATAATCTTGTACTCTTAGCTTGGCATACGATGTTAATACAGTGAAACATGAAACACCACACTGCTGAACTAATATTAATGGAATAATAATGGGATTATGGCCCAGCATTTCTTTGCTCAAGCTTACACATTGCTTTGACTTGTATGTAAAAATCTGGACGCAATGGTACTGTGATGTTTTCTTTTTCATCACTAGCCTTTTTATAAACTCAACAATTTGTAGAATAACACTCTCATGCACTGAACATGTATTCTCTTTTCAAGATGAGTTGCAGGCAACCTAAGAGGGAGCAGTGGCTCTGTTGGCAGTGATCAATGAAGAGGAGGTGCCAGCAGGAGTCCCTTTGAAACTCACCAAGTGTCAGTCGTCCTCGAGGATCAGGTTGTAATGTCTCACAGATCTGGACAGATTCACTGGTGATTTTGTTGGACTGCTCTATGCTCTCCATTTGTGAGCTTTCCTGAGAAGCCAAGTCCTCTTTGAGTTCATCCACGTATTCTTCCTCTAATCTTCATGATGGGAGACAGCAGCTCAAACCCAAGTTACAGGCCTTGAGAAATGAGCTGGAGTAAAGTTGTCAGCAGGTTTTGTTGTTGATAGTCAGAAATGTCTAAAAATCATCATTTGGCTTGCATTCCAAAAACTGTTTTTAGTTCTGATTTTTGTGTGTTGAAACAGGTACTTCAGTCACAAGTCACTAGTCACAAGAGTTCTAGTTTGATTTAATAGTTTTTACTACAATGTGTGTTTGCACTGTTTCTGTGGTGTCTTCACACTTTCTGCCTTACTACATGAAAATAACATTTATTTGTACATTGTGCATTTGTACATGTATATGATTTTATACGTTTATTATCATATTTTGTTATTTGTTTTTTGGTTATTTTTTATGTCTTTTATTCACCAGTGTCATGGTATAAAATTATGGATATTATTACTCCAGTGCACAAGGTATCAAAACATCAAATTGAATAAAAATTTCTAAATCAGGTTTAGAGGTGAAAACTGTCTTATGCACAATCATTGTTTTATGTAAATTTTATGTCAATGTTTTTCTTTTTTAAAGAAAAACAAAAGTAAGTGGAGAGGCGTAAACTACCTTTCAAGAACTGTGAACACTGAAATGTTTTACATTGAAATGTTATGTGTTCAGTTATGAGTGTTCAGCATTCAACTAAATTGTTTAAGTTGTGTATGACGTGTGTTTACATTGTTTTAATCCAACTTAAAAGGTTAAAGGCAATCGCTTTCCTCAAATGAATTGAGTAGCTACAAAGTTGTCACAACTGGAATATAATTTGCTTTAGTGGGAGATAACTGAGTAAAGGAAACTTAAGTGGTAACATTTGTGTAGAAGATCCATTTAAGTTAGTCTTACTAAATTCAGATAAATTCTATTTTTAATAAGTTTGGAGAAATGCTACATATGAGTCTAAAATACTTCTTAGTTTTAAGTTCAATGAACTCAGTGGAATCGGTACTATTAACTTTATTTACAATAAATACTTTAGTTACTTGTATGCAAATGAGAGAATTTTTCATGCTTAAATTGTTTGAGTTAATAAACTTAAATGGTTCAAGGCAATCGGTTTCCTCAAACAGTTTGAGTTGAACTAACTCATCGGGTTTTACAGTGTAAGAACACACAATTAATACGTCACAAGAAAAGATGATCCTTACCTTGTTTTTCTTTTACTATGGCATTTGTTCTGTGTCACTCAGAAGTGTGGGGCAGATGCATTAAATGAAAAAATCATAAATAATCAGTAAACAAAAAATAATTTTAATATGGTGTAAAGTAAAATTTATATTAAACAGTTTCATTTGAAATTTTGTCATATTGTAATTGAATTAGCTCATTTTATGCATCTCAAGATTGAGACCACAGTTGTGGGACATGAACAAAAGTGGTGTTTGGACCCATAAAATGCTTCATAAATTTTATTAAATCACATTATTTAGTAATTATTCTCAAGAAGTGTAATAATACTGTGTATATGTTTATCAAGCAACATAGAATAACCTAAATTTCAGTGCTGGGACTTGAAAATGCCAGTAGTTGCAGAAACACCAAGTGTCAGAACAGAAGATAACAAGGAAACACCCAAAGAAACACGTAATAAAAACCCAAAGACGGTGTTGGAAGTTTCACTTTGGCTCAGCCTTCTTCAACAGTACATCTCTCAAGGTTTGCTCAAAATCAGTCTGAAGGTTGGTTATTTTTATTTTTCTTAATGCACAAATACATACTGAGAGACAGTTAAAGCAGATCGATTGAAGTTTTTATTAAGTCGTAACGTTTTACATTACATTGTGTATTGTTTATCTTACAGGAGTGTGGCATTGTTGCCCATAATGTCTGGGACACTTGAAAATCTTTAAATTTCAGAAACCTTTTTAACATGTTACTGAAATGTTTTCTTTCTAAAAAGTTTTGATTTTTAACATTTTTTTGTTGTTGTGTTTTTATTCATTCATTAAAATATATTAATCTAATAAAAATATCAATTTATTTAATATTATTTAACAAATACATGAGAACATAATTGTTAAATACAATAATATTAAATTTAATTTGTTCAGTCCATTTTTGTGTGATGTGAAATTCAATAATTCCATTGTATTTACACCTTGTAAATTATGCTGAAGGTGTGTTCAAGCTTTGTCAGAGTTTTTGTTATTTCTTCAATCCCTGCAGAGCATTCTGCTGCCACCTACTGCACAACCCATGATCTGTGCAAAAAGATTGATTTCACATAATTCAAAGTGGTAGAAAAATTCAATTTTGTAATGTAAAAAGATGGTTGTCTCAGGGTATTTAAATACGTTATGAACACATAAAAGTAGCTATTACAAGACAAGATAAAAAACTGGGAAAGGGGACACAAAGCACAAATAAATACCACATAAATCAACATAAATGAGTTGCAACATTTTAGCTATGAAAATAGTCAAGATCTTTACTTCATATTATGTATAATTATGTCTATAATTAGTGCTAATGATTAGACATTCATAAGATACAATGTCTGTCATTAATTTGAACCATTCAACAAAGTCAGGCTTTGTCAATGGTGGAGAACAACACTTGTTTGGGTTTGGATGAACCCGTCTCCTAATAAACACAGCTGTGGAGATTCTAGCAATGGTTAACACAGCCACTCTCCAATACTTCTGATTACTCATTTGATCCTCATAAATATTTACCACATAGATGTTTTCTCTCTTTTTACATCTGCGTTTTTCTCTTTCTCTTTTCTCTAGAATTCATAATGCTTGTAAAGCCACTGTTCTCAAGACTCAAGGAGGGGCTTGGACACAGCCCTGTTGTGGCAAATGTGATTTTTGCCTTCCTCATGGCTCTCACAGAGAAGATACTGGGAGCAGAATTTGCTTGCCCTTGCGATCCTAAATGGAACAGTTTTTTTTCTGCTGCATTTCTCGTCATTCCTGCTTGTACAGCATTTCTGCTGATGGTGCTGATGTATAGATTCAGGGATAGAGATAATGAAGATGAAGATGAAGATGAAGATGATAAAGATAAAGATAAAGATTCTGAGAAATGGTGGTCCTGCTTTTTACCCCCCATGGTGTGGCAGGTTATCATTTTTCTTGATGGTCAATACTTTGTCTGTGCAAAGACAGGCTGGCAAGGCAAATTTGTTTCTGTTGACAAAACGTATCTGAAATGGTGTGAACCAACCAACATGACAAGATCAGAGGAACTCATGGCTCAGTCACACAGATATTATGTTCTGTCTCAGGTGAGAAAAATATCTTTTGTTTGTGCACAATGTCAAAAAAATGATCATTTAAAAACTGAAGAATCAGCTTTCTACCAAATATGGTTGGTTGACAGTGATGATGAACATCTTGGTTCTGTGTCTTACTAAATTATGTCAATTCTCCACTCTGTAGGGAATCGGACTTTGTCTGCTCCTTCTTTTGACCGTGCTTCTCCTTGTTTATGTGATCATTAAGTACATGAAGAAACCTGACAAAAAGACTAAAGGAACACAGAGATCATCAGCTTCCTCTGCCTCCTTTCATCAAGTGCCCAAACAATCAGCTATTATATAAAGACAGACAATGTACATAGAAACAACTATCTTAGCATGGCCCATCATATATTTAAACATTTTTTAGTAGCTAACAAGTAAAAGAAATGAAATCATTAAAATAAGGATCAATTTTATTGATCCTAATTGCATTAATTGTATGAAATGTTAAACAAATATAGTGTTTAGTGTTTTATATATTTTGTTGGTGAGTAAGAATTAAAAGAATATATATTCTTAACATTTCTAGATATCATCATGTATTTTAGATTACATGGTATGTTTTTTTACAACATTGTCAAAATTTACCATAAACATAGAACTGTAAATGTAATGCTTAATGTTGTGAACTTACAACAGAAAGGCTCAAACCAAGTTAACCACCATCCATTTTCAGTTTACATGTATTCAGTATTTGGGAACATTAAAATAACAGGATTGGAAACGTTTGTGTTTATGAGAATATAATGGAAAAGATATTATGAAAGAAATACAGCCACAATGGTGTGAAACAGTTTTAAGTATGACATACATTAGAGTGGTTCAGCTAATGCATACTGAGCATTGTCATGTACATGCTGTAGCTTCCTCAATCTCAGACGCACACACAAAATGAAACTGATGAATTCAGCTTTTTATCAGCTGTTAGACCACTGCTGCAATCATTTCCTCCACAGTCAATCAAGACTGAAATGCACCATACAAATACCATTTATTACATTGTTTTAAATCACATTATATTTCACAATCCAAATGTATGTTTATTCACTGCCACATGAAGAATGTGATGAAGAGGATGCTTGATGACAGCTTAATGTGTGTTTGATTTGTAATACATCTTTAAAATTACAATCCTGTTGGTATAATTTATTGTGGTTGTAACAACTAATCAGATGAATGTGTGCTGAATGTTGTCAATTTTAACAATTGCATACAGAATTGTAGCATTGATGTATTACTTGATTTTCACACACAAAACCTACATTTCACTCTTCAAATGATGTTATTTTTCTCCCAATAAAAATATATCATAACATTAAATGCTCTAAGCAATACTATTTACCAAAGTTGTGATGTCATCAGCAAACAGGTAAACAAACCAGGACATTACTGTTAGGAGCAGATGATGGGCTCCTTTATGTTTATGTCATAGTCTGTCTAAAGCACTGCCTGTTCCAATGGTTTCATCAGCTGATTTCTGTGCAGCCTTAAGAGCCTCTGCATGTTTTCTTTCTGAGAGGAATTATAAATAATTGTTCATTGTAAAGTATCTTCGTTCTTATTCTTCAGAGGTTGGAATTAAATGGAAAATATCAGTATTTTACAACATTTGTAGTAAAAATGGTGATTGCATTTTGGCTCAGTAAACTGGTTTACTTACCTGATAACAGCCAAAGACCAACAGACTTGAGTGTCACATCTTTTATTGTACATGTTCAGGGTAATATCTGCACAACAATCAAAGATGAATCCTCTAGATATACAGTAGATATTAGCTCTCATATAGCATAATCCATAAACAGGACATGTCAGACATGCCATATTCATTTTTGTAACAGTGCAAGATGAAAATGTCTAATTAACTTTCACTCTTAAAACACATGAGACCTTTTAGTCTAGACATCTATATGCACGTAGATCTTGTCAGGTCTAGGTTTTGCTTGACCAAGATCTAATTAAAAGTGGGCTATATTGAGGACAAGTGACAAAAGAACAAATGAGCACAGATCAAAACCACAATACAGAAGAAAGAAGCTGAAGGGGAAAAAACATCTTATAACACTGAGCAGTTGAAAGAGTTTCACTTTAAGTAATCAGTCCTCAAGAAGAATATTTTTCTGTTTGAACTTAAAGGTTGGTACATCTTACTTTTATGTTTATTCTGAATGCACAATTACAAACTGGGAGACAGTTATAACTAATTTAGTGTATACGTTTGAAAATCTTCAAATTATTATATTTTAAAATTATTTTACAACAAATTTACTGACATATTTAATAAATGAAAGTCTTAATGAATTAAAATATATGTTTTTTAAATGTCGTATTTAAAAATGTGCCAATTATCTACTCAGTGTTAAGACAAATTACATTCACTATTTTATGCACTTTTTGAATTAACAATTTCATTTTTAGATATCAAAATAATCTTTTTCCTTTGACATCCCCAAAATTCAGAAAATTGAAACAAAAAGTGAGATGAGCTACAAGCCATGCTGAAGCTTGTATTTTTTCAGTACTTCCTTTAAAACACTATAAGAGCTTTCTGCTGCCACCCACTGCAAACGTTGTGAAAACTGACACATGCAAAACAGATTTATTTTACCTATTCCCCAAAAATCCAAATGTTCTTTTACTATAGCGCTTATTTCACTTAAACCCCATCAAAGTGGAGAACTGTTCCATCAAACGTGCCTTGAAAGCCATGAATCAAACCTTAATATATCTTCTCTATCTCTCCCTCGACTTTATCTTCCTTCCTCTGCAACCTCTCAGGGTTTAAAATGGCCTAAGTGCAAAAATGCTAAATGAACCTATGAACAAAAAAACAAATGAAAAATCAAAGCAGATCCATGAAATAAATTTCTGAATCATCCATAAATGTGGACTTTTTTCTTTTTGTCTAGAATTCTTGATGGGAGCAGAGATACATCTGATCACAACACTCAGGGATGAGCTTGGAAACAACCCTGTTGTGTCAAATGTGGTTTTTGCCTTCATCCTTGCTGTTGTGGAGATGTTAGAGGTGGAATTTGCTTGCCCTTGCAGACACATTTGTAACAGCTGAACAAACCTATCTTAAGTGGTGTAAACCAACAAACACAACACAACCATTTACTCTTCAGGAACTACTGACCCGTTCACACAGGTTTTATACAGGATACAGGTTTCTTCTGTATCTCTATTACATTTTACTTAATTACTCACTTAACATCCACATGTCATTGTGAGCATCTTAGCATGCTGATGATAGCTTTTAACTCATAACACCACTGTAAAGCCTCACAGATACACTAGCATTAATCTTCAAACAGGCATATGTGTAACAGGCAAGAATTATTTTCTGATCTAATTCCCAATGAAAGCAAGACTTTTGACACTTGTAATTGTTATGTTTAGTGTGGTAAACTGTTTTTATTCGATATTGTTTCCTATATAATTTTAAGTAAAAACCAGAAAGTTTCATTTTGTGCTGCATTGTTTTTTTTTTCAGCAAGTTGTAAAGTATGAACCTAACTTTTTTTTCATCCTCTCACTCTATAAACCTGCTCATAGCTCTGTTATATGTCTGTCATGGTCTTAAATATTATATATCTCCAGGCAGTACTATGTGTGTTTTAGTTAGATGGCAATACATATAAAGGTGAAATCAATCACACTTGCTGACATGGCAGTTATTCCAGGCTACAACAGTCTCATCTCATAAGACTCATCTCTGAGTCTTTTACACTAAATAGGATTATAATGAATATAAGTATACTGATTGCACTTGAATACATTTGTCACTGAAATATTCACTCTTCATGGATACTGTTTTCGGGTTATAAGCATGTTTGGGGTTAATCTTGTCAAGAGACAAAGTTTATTTTTCATATCTTATGCACTCAAAAAAACAACAACACAGAACTGACATTTTATTCATGTTTAACTTTTTTCCCAACAAAAATCATTCTCCACAATAACCTTACAATTGAAATGCAGGTGAATGTCACAAGCAAAACAATTGTCAACAAAGCTGCAATGACATCAGCAGAGTTGTAAACAAACCAGGACATTTTGTTGGACTGTGACTGCAGATGACGTGCCCCTTTATGTCTTATAACATATTCTATCCAAAACACAGCCTGGTCCAGTGGTTTCATTGGCTGATCTCTGTGCAGCCTTGAGAGCGCCTGCATGTTTTCACTGTAAGAGGAATTGTAAAGAACTGTCATCAGCGCGTCCTCAAAGATGTGTCTATCAAGCACGGCGATATCCACGTTCACAGCTGCTCCTTTTGCTCTGATTCTGGAGAGATTATCAGGCTGATCAAAGAATAAGGGAAGTCCAACTATTGGAACTCCGTGGTAAATAGCCTCCTGAACTCCATTAGTACCTCCATGGGTCACAAACACTCTAGTTTTGGGATGTCCTAAGAGGTCGTTCTGTGGTAGCCATTTGACCAGTAATGTATTATTGCCCAGGTTGGCTGGCCTTTGTCCCATATACCTCCATACAACCTTCTGAGGCATTTGAGCAAAAGCTGCAGCAATCTCCTCTGCAATGTCTTCAGGAAGCTTCCCGACTAAAGTTCCTAATGTCATCATAATGATCCCATGATCTCCAGAACTCTGGACAAACTCCTCCAAATCGGCAGGGAGCGGCTTAGGGGGCTTGCACTGAAATCCACCCATGTAGACTATATTTGGCATTGTAGGTCGTGGAAATTCAAAGATAAAATCATTTCTCATAAGCCATATGTCAGCATCCAGGAAAAACGTTGAGTAATCCACACCAGGACCAAAGTACTTCAAAACTACTGGTTTGTAATGAGGTTCTGTGATAGATGATAGTGTGTACATCCCAAGCATATAGCTCAAAACATTCTTGATTCTTTGAGAGAAAGTCATCTTATCTGTCAACTCTGTTGCAGTAAAAGGAATGTATGCCAGAGGTGAGGGGGCAATAAGGAAATGAGCTTCACCTTGAATGGTCCATCTGACATTGAAAACAAGAGGAACTTGAAGCTGACGTGCCAGCATTGTCCCTCCGCCAATGCTGGGGTCAGTCAAAACCACATCATATTTGGCATTGTGGAAGGAACGCATCAGGTTTTCATCTTCAAACATCTGAACAATCATCTCACTCATTGTCTTGTGGAACTGAGAGACCTGTTCGAAAACCATCCGCTCCCTCTGAATCTGAGTCCAGATGTGAGACCAAAAAGATGAAGGCTTACTCTGAAGCCGCATTTCCAGCTGTGGAGACAAAAAGGTTGAAAGGTTTTCCTTAAATCCACTAGGGTTGGGAAGGTTGACAGAGGTGTAGAAGGGAGACTTTTCACTGATGTACCAGCTATCAGACGCCCGAACCACAGTGATCTCATGGCCTTTGTCATGCAGCTCCTCTATGAGTACTTTCATGTTTACCCAATGACTCCCATCCAGTGGGAACACCAGGATTTTGCCCCCAGATGCATAGCCAGATAGTTGAATCAACAGTAGAGTAAAGGTGACCAGAGACAAATGAGGCACCTTCATATTGATGTCAGTGAGAGACCCTGAAAATGTACAAAAACAAGTTAATAAGAGTTCTGTCTGTCTAGTTTGCACATAGTGTTTTTTGTGGAGTGTAAATCTTATATTAACTAGGTACAATCCATGATCCAAATGTAAACTTGAAAGTCACACAAAAAGCACAAAAAGCAAAATTTAAAACAGATCAGAAACCTCTATCACTCCCAAATTTATTGGCAAGTCTTTAAATACAGGACAAACTCTAGACAACAACTAATGAAACTGTGTTTTAAGCACAAGTTGATTGCAATGACTGTTAAAAAGCATTATCTTCTGTTATACTTCACACTTACAAGACATGATAGTAAGTATTACATCTAAACAATTCAGAAATTAAGATTTGCACAGAAAACGTTCAACATATTTCATGGCTGTTTTTATGTGCATAACATGTCTCACAAAGTTTTTTTTATTTGTAGGTTTTGAGTAATATTAACACTTACCCAAGTCCACTTACACAGGAAAGGTAATCCAACTTCAAAGTGCCAGTTCAGCAACAGTATTAGTTATGCAATAAGATGGCATGATTTGTGTGCCGTTGGAAAGAAAGAGTGGTGAATGCACCTCCTAACCTGACTTTCTACAAAGTCATGACTGGCTGACATGTAGTTACATGTAAAGTACTCTGCGTTCTGGGTTCAGTGAAACACATGCTCTGTTGTAATAGGTGTGTGTGCTGCTGTAGATAAGGGTACTTTTGTAAAATGTGTGGGTGGCTACAATAGTCAATGTTTAGCTGGAAGCAGAACAGGTTTATCTGTTGTGCCATCTAGTGTCAAGTCAGTGCATAAAAAGTTGGATGTATTCTTAAACAGTGCATAATTTTTCACAACTGCTGCATCAATGTATTAAAACAAAAGCAGTTTTCCTAAAACTGTTAGCAAAAAGCCATAAAAAGCACATTGCAATGGCCAAATCTTTACATAAAATTGAATGGCAAATCATGCTAATATACATAGAAACTTTGCCTTCACATACACAAACGACCAAATAAACATGAGACACAGATGAGAGAAAAAGACACCATTGTAAATGTTGTTTATTAATTAATAAATATAATCATTTTCACATTGCTACATTATGCAAGCATGCAAATACTTATCTAAAATACCTAATTTTGCATAAAGCCAATATATAATTTTTTACTTTTTTTCCAATTTAGTGTAAAGTAAATTTACAGCACTTCATCTACAAAAATGTTGGAGATCCACAATAGAT
The DNA here is from genome assembly GCF_914725855.1 of Thunnus albacares. Lineage (NCBI taxonomy): Eukaryota > Metazoa > Chordata > Actinopteri > Scombriformes > Scombridae > Thunnus > Thunnus albacares. Next base: position 21,278,995 of record NC_058112.1, on the reverse strand, counting down.
AGATAGACAGATAGATACATTGATAGTTTTTTGTATAGTGTGCTGTTGTATTTATACAAAATACTACAGACACTATAAAAATATTATAGAAAGCCATCACAGAAATATGAGATGAGGGTTATATTTTCTTAAAGTAGAGCTATTCTGCTGCTCTGATTTAAATTGCTTTCCACATTTTACTTTACTTAATCTAATCTGTAATACAAAGGTGGAGAAATAAAAACAATATTGGGTTGGAGTTGCTTGGCAGATATTCAATATTAAAATTTCTCTCTCTCTCTATATATATATATGTATATCTAAAAAGATCTATCTTACCCACTGGAAACGGACAGGTAGGACTACATTACAATCAGTAGAAACACTTTATAAACAGGCTTTGAAAGCAAAAGTCAATTTCATACCATCTTTGTAAAATTTCAGCTAAATATGATTTCTTAAACTGGAAAAACATGATCAAATTTGCAGATATTTTACTAGTGAATAAAATTTTTTCATGGTCTGCCCCCCCTCTGCTCCATGAATTCATTAAACAAAATCAAAACTCATCTACCAGAGGGGATTGTAAAATACCACATAGAAAAAATACCTTTGAGCAGTCAGCCTTTTCCTATCAATCAGCACATACCTGGAACGCTATTCAGAACTAATGAACATCACATCTCTCAACTCTGTCTTAAAATCTACTGGACAATCAAGCTGGCTGTCATAATCTGAAGTAGTGGTCATGTCATTGTTGTGCTTATGTGCTCTTGTATGTTTTCTTTTAATGTTTTTTATATGCCATCAACCTGCCAGGGACTGCAGATGAAAATGAGACTTTATGGCTAAATCTGGCACATTTACATGCTGGACCCAGGTGCTCATGTTAATTAAAGTGCATTGTCCCTTCTTAGATAAAATATACATAAACATGAATGTTTTCATTTTGTTTTACAGGTTCACTACAATGAGATTAGTGCAAAATAAAACAAGCCTTGTAAAACTAATTACTCGATAATACAAATAAGAAGAAAGGAATAAAACAAGTTGTATGTTTACAGTTGTATGTTAACACTACAGCTGCAACTCTCAGTTCTTTTAAATCAAAGCTGAAGACTTTTTTGTTTTTGTTTTTCTGTTTTCTACCTTTTAATAAATCAAATTTGAAGCGTTTGATTCATTTCTTGCACTGCACCGTGACTTTTATCCTCGTATTTTATGTCTTATTCTATTTTAGCTTATTCTTTTATTTTCTCTTAGTTCTTTAATAGCTATTTTAATTGTATTTAATTATCCTTTAATAATGGATTTCTTTTGCATTTTGTCTTAATGCTTTGAATGTTTAATGTGAAGCACTTTGAGTTGCCTTGTTGATGAAATGTGCTGTATAAATAAACTTGCCTTGCAACCCTCCAGCCCTTTGTTGTTGTTCTCACGCTAACATGCGAGATGATCCGTAGACTCGACTCCACTGCGCGGTCGCATTCCGCCCCGACTTCCCCTCTGCCAGCGGCCTGCTGCTTTGAGATGAGTTGAAGATGTCGGTTTCGGGGCTGAAGGCCGAATTGAAGTTTTTGGAGTCAATTTTTGACCCAAACCACGAACGATTCAGAATAATAGACTGGAAACCCGACGAACTCAGTTGCCAGTTCAATGTAACAGGAGAGAAGCTGCTGATCATTCACTGCAACATCACGGTGAGTCCAGGCCAGCTCTGCGCACAAGCTAACCCAAGCCACTGACTATCGACTGAAACCCAATCATTCCGCGGAGGGTTCCGTGTTTACAAATTAACTACGAATAAAGTGATCGTTTTCATTTTCCTTTTAGTGTTTGGCCATCAAGATTTAATCAGCCCCGTGGATTTAATAAAACAACACCGCACAAGTGTTAAATTCACTTTCAGAAAGTGTACAATAAAACGTCTATTAGTAACGACGCTGCGGTAGCTTTTGCTAGCCTCCCAACTGAAAGTAACGTTAACGCTAGCTTGTCTTGTTAGCCAAAATAACTGCGTTACTGTTTGCGGTACTTTAGCGTAAGCTTACGGCGGCTAACTTTCTAACTACGGAACCGTGTCTGGTTTAATCTTAACGTTATTTAGCCATGGCATAGTGGAACTTTTACTACATTACAGTTTTTTTTTAAAACCATATCGCGGAGAACATGTTTGTCTGAACCGACTCTGTCCCGTACACATCTTAAACGTTACACAGAGGCGGTTTAACGGAATGTTGTTTTTTTGGCTTTTCAGTAAATAGACTGATCCCTGTTGCGAACTTACTGGCCGGTGACGTTAGTGGTTCTTTATCAGGGCACCAAAACATGCAGAGAGATATGATGTAGATATGACGGAGTTGTTTTTTTCAAGCAATAATGTGAGCGAAGGTGTCTACATGTTTTGTTAACGTAGATTACCTTAGACGGGCCTGGTAACGTTATTTTAATGCATTGCAACACCGACTGCTTGTCATGTAAATAATGTTGAATCTTGAGTAAAGCACATAATATTAAAGGACGGGTTCACAATTTTTCCAAGTCTTAAAAGAACAGTCAGGTGCCCATATGAACACTGAAAGAGGTTTTCCTCGCTGTAATCATTCCTCCTGTTTATACTGGACATTAAAAGATCCCCTTCAAATGTGCTTTCAATGTAAATGATGGAGGCCAAAATCCATAGTGTGTCTACACAGTCATTGTGTGCCAAAATGCATTTAAAAGTTTATTTGAAGCTTGTATGAGGCTTCAGCAGTCTGAGTTAGTCATATCAAGTGGATATCTGCCACATTTACAGTCTTTTTAGCATCCAATTCCCTCTTTGTGTTTCCCTGCTGAGCTACAGTGGAAGTATAGTAACAAAAAGAAGACTTTTGGCGCTTAAAAGACTGTAATGTTGAAAGATAATTACTTGATCTCACTAATTTGGACGGCTGAAGCTTCATATCAGCTTCAGATAAACTTTTAGATACATTTTGTACATGAGGAGGCTTGTGGATTTTGGCCACCGTCACTTACATTGTAAGTTCATTATGAAGGGATCTTCTAATGGTCAGTATGAAGATGAAGGATGATTACGGCAAGAAAAGTCAGTTTCAATGTTCATTTGTGAATCTGACTATTGTTTTAAGAAAGACTTGGAAAAATTGTGAACCCATCCTTTAATCCAGTGGTTCCCCCTCAAGTGACACAAATTAGACCATGGACCCCCATCTGATAAGATTTTTGCTTTTAGATGATTTATTACAGATAGTGTATGAAACCCATGATCAAAATAGTCACATATTCTGTCATTATGTTACTTATGGATGGAAATATAGTGGAAGAAAATGATTCCCCTTTTTGCTGGAGACCCACTGGAGCCCTCTCCACGACCCCTGGGGATCCCTAGACCCCACTTTGAGAACCACTGCTTTAATTTACACAAAATGTAGGTGTTGTCATTAACAACAGAGGCTCACTCATGTCATGTCACTCATCTGCCTGGTATCCTGACCACATCCTCTTCTCTAAGCAGAAACATCCGCACAGTTTCACTTAGGCTCATTTTTTGGGGGCACAGACAGGCTCGTTAAAATGTTTTGATAGCTGTGTCATGTTGAAACTCAAGCTGAGTCAGTCTGCAACCCATCTGAGTCAGCTGAATCTCGAAAAAACCAGGGTACATTCAGCATCACAATCTTTCTACTAGAAAACGAGAAGTTAAAGGTGGTCCCTCCCCTTCGTCAGTCAATCCTGCTGCTGGTTACGCCAAGCGGTGAATATTTTCAATTTCTCCCTCCTTTACCTACATCTGATTAGCTGAATCAGGTGTGTTCACTTGTTCTAACTGGGAGAAACAGAAATGCAATGAGCAGCATTCAGAAACAGTTCCTTGGTCTATCTATATCAGTGATGATACTTGATCCACTGAGCATCTACTTCACAAAAAATTATGAAGAGACTCAAAATGTTGAAAGACAGCTGTCATGGTTTATGACATGGATTTATATAATATCAGAGTTAGCATAATAAGCATTTTCCAACTAAATAGTGTTAAAATAAACATCCAGGTCGTTATTGTGACAGCTCTGATGTATCTGGTGCTTCATAACATAAAAATGCTTAAAAACCAAACAAAATGAATGTCGTCAGTTAAGTCTGTCATTCAGGGTGATTAAACCCAAGTTGAATTAATATCGAGCTATATTTTGTATTTTTAAACCATTATATGACCAACGATGCCATCACACAACCATCTTGAGTTGTGTGATGGCATCAAGGTCCACAAGTTGATTCTCATCCTAATCTATCTATTGTAACTTCATACCTAATGACTATTGCTATATAAAATGTATCTTCCTTTCTGGAAATTGGACTGCTGAAAAATGATCACCAATACATTAAATAGTAGTACCAAACACGATTTTACCATCTGAGCTTTTTTGCTGAACTACACAACAGTTTGGCTGTAGTTTTTTTTTTTTTTTTTTTTTTTACCCCTCTATGCTAAGAGCCAGCTTTTTATAATTCAAAGTTGTCTCTCGCATCTTCAGTCATGTAAACTGAAGTTCACACATGATTTAACAACTGTATTAAGGCCTAATTGAAAGTTCAACACAGCGCTCAGCTACTTGCCAGCATCGGTACCGGAGATATTCGTGCAGCTCTGCAGCTGACGGTAGACAAATCATTTTGTTCAGTGGGTGGCTGCGTGGGCTGAGACGTTTGGTTTTAAGATCATTTTTTTAGCTTTGGAACAGACTTTAATATGTTTTTTATGTAGATAAAATGTCTGTGGGCAACATCAGTCATGTTTTTGTTTTCTTAAAAGAAGCAGTGTTCTCTGTAGTCTATAAAGCCATCAACACACAAGCAGGACTAAAGGCTAAATTTCCATGTCCTATTGTGGCCTCTGTTGCAGGAATCCTATCCTTCAACGCCTCCGATATGGTTTGTTGACTCTGATGATCCTAGTCTGGCTGAAGTGTTGGAGCGCTTAGAGGATGTGAGAAAAGGCAGCACATTGGTAAGTTGGCTTATGTCACACAGGTTCAGTGCTATGACTGTGGAAGCTTGGTTGAATTGTTTAACGGCAGTTTGGTTTTCCTTTTTGACGTTTAAATCTGTCAATTTTGCCGACAGCTTCTTCAGCAGTTGAAGCGCCTCATTTGTGACCTCTGTCGGCTTTACAACCTGCCTCAACATCCAGATGTAGAAATGCTCGACCAGCCTCTACCTGCTGGCCCGATTACCCAAGAGCGAAAGGTAGGCGCTACCAGCGTGAGAAAATTCAATGTCTTTTATTCCAAAACTCAGTTTTTTAACTCACAATATTTCACCGCACTACAGCACGGACCATCAGATGAGGTGACGTCTGAAGAGGAGGAGGAGGAAGAAATGGGAGAGGTGCCTATGTATATTTCTTCTACTTCCGGAGATATATATTATTTATGTCCTAATGGTTCAATTTGTATTACATCCTGTATCTGAACATGATTAATACACTGTGGCAGCAGGACATCGACCTGGACCAAGACCTGGACCATTACGACATGAAAGAAGAGGAGCCAGCAGAAGGAAAAAAGTCAGAAGATGACGGAATAGAGAAAGAAAATCTGGCCATCTTGGAGAAGATTCGTAAAAACCAGAGACAGGATCACTTGAATGTAAGTGTTCACTCAGTTTGTGTTTTTCCTCTATTGAGCATTGGTGACTGTAATAGAGTGGAGAAGTGAAGGAGCTGCTTGTCCCTGTAAATTCTAATTTGAACGTTAACTTTTGGCAGCAACCTCAAAATACGGAGTCTCCTGGGTGATTTTTCATTGCTACAGGATTATATCATGGCCACCAGATACAAATCCTTCCATTTTATTCCTTCAGCCAAGTCACTTTTTTTTTCTGTCAGTTCAGCTACATACAGACCGACAATAGCACTGTGTGAAAAATGGCAGACTTCCCACTCTTTTCAATGAGACTACTGCATTGGCGTAGCAGGTTAAGGGGTTACACTGTGCCTAGGGTGAGGTACTACTGTGATTGGTCAGATTTCTGATGCAGTAGAGATATTTCAGCATGAATACAACATGAAGCAAGTTGAAAAAAACCACTCTTTGTCCTTTCAGTGACACACCTAGTAAAGTCATTTCCACTACGCTACTTGAGGCCAATTCATGGTTGGTCTGAGTGATATACATTTTGGCATCCGCCCATGTCCACCAGGGTCCACGTGGATCCCTGTGGGGATAGTCGCTGTACACAATACAAGCGCCCAAACTGTGGATGCACTAGAAAAGCAAACCAGACGCTTGTTTTGTTACAGTTTATTGTCCTTTTAAGTGTTAGTAATGCTCAAATGGCTGGTCATGTAACATTATCTTTGGCCTCACGATCTCTGGTTTCCTTCATGTAGCTCCACCCGCCTCTCCACTCAATATACTTCTCATTTGTCCAGGTGTCCTAACATGTGTGTGTGTAATGCATCTTTGTGATCTTCTGTCTGTTTCAGGGAGCAGTCTCTGGCTCCGTGCAAGCTTCAGACCGCCTAATGAAGGAACTCAGGGAGATCTACAGATCACAGAGTTACAAGACAGGTGACTACAGGGACACATCTCTCTATTGTGGTGGCTTTTATTCTTTTGACATTTCTAAGTAAAGCGTGTTTGTGTTTCTGTCACTAATTTCACAGGTATTTATTCAGTCGAACTAGTCAGTGACAGCCTTTATGAATGGCATGTCAAGTTAAGGACGTAAGTTGTTACTTTCAGTTGCTTTTAATATTTTCCAACTTGCCAAATATCGTGTGTGTTTGTTTAGATTTGACCCTGTCGTTCTTCATTACAGGGTAGACCCAGATAGTCCATTACATAGTGACTTGCAGGTCTTAAAAGAAAAGGAAGGAGTGGACTACATTCTGCTCAATTTCTCTTATAAAGTGAGTTCTGTGATTTATAAAAAAAAAAAAAAAAAAATGTCAAATGTTCTTTTGGGTAAAGGATTTTCTCATGACTTTTCTTTTCTTCATATGACAGGATAATTTTCCTTTTGACCCACCTTTTGTACGGGTTGTCTCACCTGTGCTCTCCGGAGGGTGAGTGTGTTGTGATTTCCCTCTGCTCAGTTTACATATGAAATCCTCTAAAGAAAGTATTCACTTGATGGAACTTGGTCCACATTTGTTGTGCACAAACTTTTGAGATGGATTTTGTTGGGAGAGATTTACTGACAATATTTATTTGTCCCATTGTGGATTTAAATTGAAATGATACAAATGTATGATAATGTAATCGCTGTGTGCTTCTAGAGGCAGGGTTGACTTTATTATGCCATGTTATTACTGCGTAATGGAGGACATGTAGTTTGCTTATTGCTGGCTGCAAATTATTGCCTCTGAACTGAATGCAAATAAAAGCATCACCCATACAAGCAGCATAATTAGGATTTTAAAGACTCCTTGGTAATTAATGCAATGCATTAATACTGTGATACAATTTCATCATGCATCCTAAATCATGCAGATTCTTTAAAGGGTCCTGATGATAGGCTTAAGCAAATTCACTTCAAAATTACAACATGAATTTCTTGGTACATCCAAAAGTTTAATTTACAGCAGTTTAAATTCAAATTGCCTTCTTGCAAAAATCAAAAACATTTCTCTCCAACAAGGCATATCTAGACTCTGTGAAATCAATTTAAAGCACAACAAATCTGCAAAAAGTCAAGTGAACGCTTTCTTGATCAAATGTGCATTTGCCTACTTTTGAATATTTAATAGACATTCCTAATACTGTGTATTATTTCTTATTTCAGTTATGTTCTTGGAGGAGGGGCCTTGTGCATGGAACTTCTCACAAAACAGGTGTGTAAATGAGTTTGATACGTCTTAGACTTAATCTTAGACTTAAATTTCCTTAATTTAAACAACACAATATATGTTTTGTGTGTGTGGTTTCAGGGCTGGAGCAGTGCCTATTCCATAGAATCTGTCATTATGCAGATAAATGCAACCCTGGTGAAAGGAAAAGCCAGGGTGCAGTTTGGAGCCAATAAGGTAACTAATGTCATCATGAATTGTTACAGTCCTAATCTTGTAGCAGCCATGTTGTGATTCAGTAGAACAGGAATAATCTACAGCCATGTTAGCAGCTCTGTGAGGCTGTATTTAGACACAGTGCTGCTTTGAGCTAAATGCTCACAGGTATAATGTTTACCATATTTACTATCTTACATTCGCCTGTTAGCATGCTAATGTTTTCAAAGTACCACAGAGTAGTGTTGTAAAGTCATTAATTTTGCACCTGTTCAGAAACCAAAGTATGAATTTTGACCAAATGGTAGCACTAGATTGGCCAGTCAGAGGATCATCACAGTCAGAAGATTTTATCCTCTGAAGATCTTCAAGTCAAATTCATTTATAAAGCCCTTTTTAAAAACAGCTCATGTCGACCAAAGCACTGTACAGACCAGAGCAGGTAGCTAAAATCACAAATACAAGAAACACTGACATAAACAACAAGGCACACAGCTCGTAGGCACGAATGGGCAACACATGGGCACAAGCCAGAAATCAGCTGCATCAGGAGGATTCAAATGCTAGTGAATAAAAGTAAGAATTGAGCCTGGACTTAAGAGTCGATGGAGGGGGCAGATCTGATAGGGAAGGGAATGCTGTTCCACCATCTAGGGGCTGCAACTGCAAAGGTGCAGCCACCCCTGAGTTTAAGTTTAGATCGCGGGACAGCCAGGAGCCCAAAGTCAGCTGACCTGGAGGACCTGGAGGTAGAATAAGGGGTTAGAAGGTCTGCAACCTTGAAAATCTGCAGCACATTTCACAGAAATCCATCCAATAGTTGTGAGGCTATTTCGCTCATTAAAGTCAGAAACCATGAATGTCAGTTGGTGTGATATTTTAGTCTGGACCAAAGTGGTTTCTTTCATTGCCATAGTAATTGTTTATATATTTCACACTGTATATTTATATATCTCTATGCATCTAACAGAATATTCTTTGTCTCTTAGAACCAGTACAATCTTGCCAGAGCACAACAGTCATACAAATCCCTTGTGCAGATTCATGAAAAGAACGGTAAGTAAATACTTCTGAATGATTGGGGCTCAGTAAACACACAGTAGTACGAATCCATTGGCAAAGGGGTTTTTCTTTCTGTTCTTACAGGCTGGTACACACCACCAAAAGAGGACGGATAAGGAGCCACCACCACTATGCACTGGGAACATGTCTTTGGGTCAAAGTATCTTGTTTTCTTTGGAATATTTCCCCCCCTCTGACTTACTGGGAATATATCATCTTTCTCGCGGAAACCATCTCGTTGGCTCATCTGACAAGTATTCCTTCGCCCCGCTTCGGGAAAAAGACTTTGTTCTGGTGTCACTTTGCTTCTCCCCTCAGTGTTTTAGTGAGGAGGAAGATGTGAGGGTATCACTAGCCCTGTTTTCTAAATATGCTCATTTGTCTTTAAAAAAAAAACTTTTCTCCCTTTAAATGTGGGGAAATGCTTTTTTTTCTTTAGCTGCTTTGACAAAGTGGGCTTCACAAACAGTCAGTTACCCCTCTTTAAATGGGAATTTTAAAAGAAGATTGATACAGAAGCTCTTGAAGTGGCACCTCACCGCACCTGTTTTTATTGACTGCAATTCTTTTTCTTTTGGAAATTAACTGGTACACGAATGCAAGTATTGTTTTAGAAATATTCTTTGGCTATTGTTTTTATTCTTTGAGCATCCACAACAATAAATGAAACAATTTTTCATATTTTGGAAGCTTATCTTTAAATTGAATCGACCCACCACTCCGCATCTTTTTAGTTATTACATTTTAAAATGTGTAAAGCATATTGGGCCAAGCAGAAACAAAATGCTGCAACTAAGATCAACCGTTGTTGGTGAACAAATCCACCCCGTGGTCAATATTAAAACAGAAATGTCTCAGAATCTGCACATTTTTAAAGAGGGCATGAAACATTCTGACAAGAAGACGATAAGATGAACGTCATGGCGTCTGTTTAGGAAGTTCCAACAGACTTAATGTTAAAGCTGAAAAGCTCTTTGTCCCTCAGTTTAGCTATTAATCTTTCTTTTGAGTACAGCTGTAGAGGTTGATGGCTAGTTTGATGCTGAAATTAGGCTTCGCTGTGGTTAAGATAATTGGATTTGATTACAGTCACTTTGTTAAGCAGAACCGTGCTGGAATGAGCTTCACAGAGTAAAGAGATGAAGGGTGTTAGGATGTGTGATTTTTCATCATTTCTGCACATTTTTGCAACAATTTTTTTTTTTAAATGTCATATCGTCCTGACATACATCGATCGTAGTGGTTTGCCCTTTCTCAGTTTAGATTTGAACCTGTTACATGATGTTACTTTCAGCTGGATTTATCCCCTCAGACTTTATTTGCAGGGCTTCCCTTCCCACCATGGACGTGTTTCGGTGTCGCTTTCGGTGTGCAACAAGAAAGATCATTTGTAGTTTAATAAGAACTGACCTGAAACTCAGAATATCTACTGTAGATGAAACTAAGTTTTTAACGTGACCACACAATACATCCTCACTACTGCTGTTCCCTCCCCCCCGTGCTACAGGAGACACACTGTATCTATCAATCTGTCGGCTCTTTTGCAGTTTATTTGTTAACACTGTCTGCAAAAGTATGTTTGAATGGCAACTCAGGTAACAAACAATACTTAAGGAGGGGAGTCTGATTATTTTGGAGGGTGGGGGGGATTCATTAATGCTCCGTACCTCTGACATTTAGGCTTACTCACCCACTGATCTGATGTCAAAAACAAAAAATGGAATTTGCTTTTACGTTGTTATGGGTCACGTTACTTTGAATTAAAGCGAAGCAAGAGGGAGGACATTTACAGAAGGATCACGTTTTAACAGGATTACAGTAGCATGCATCATCTATACCCACTGTAGTATGTGTACTACTCTTTAAATATTCCTGATTAAAATCTTTGCACAGCTGGCAGTAATTTGCCTGGAGAGGTCAATTGTACAATAAAGTGAGCTAAATATTTTCAAATCAGGAAAAAAAAAATTACTTCTCAGCACACTGCTCCATATCCTGTTGTTACACGTCTGATATATCTGAGGGGGCAGAAGTTATCAGGTATCATTAACAAGAAGTGTCCCCACCTCTGAAGGGGCTGTGTTGTCTGAAAAGTTGGACCATAAACTTGTGCATCCTTTTTTTTTTTTTTTTTTTTTTTTTTTTTAAGGGTTTAAGTTCAGCCTCCCCCTGCTGCAGAGCCTTTATCCACTTGTATGATTGCCTCCTTCCGAATGCCAAAACTCCGGTCAGAGGGGATATTACGAGGCGATTCAAGTTTGATAGTCATGCCGTGGTGAATAGACTTGCACGCTTCTCTAACTGGACTGTGTGTTGAAAAGATTAATCTATCTCAACTGTCAATTCATTTTCTGGCACCAACGAACAGATGACCACGTCTGGCGCTGTTGGCTTGCTTTGGTTTTATTTTATTTTTCATTTTCCATTTGAAGAAATTTTGACCATGTACAGTAATTTGTAAACTTGCATCAAGTTTATGAATAAAGAATTTTAAGATTATTGCTGTTTCACTGTTTTTTTTTCTGGATATTCCTCAATTTAAACAACAGATATAGATCGATAGATATACTGGAAATGTTCTCCATCTGTGCTGAAGTGTATACTTGCATGTCCACAAATTCCACATTTTTGCATGTTGAGCTGACCTGCTGTGCACAAACACAGACTATTACTATTGGAAGTGTACAAATTGCACATTGTGTCTGTTTTCATCATAATTAGTACAAATTACATCATTTCTTTCCAGGAAATTTACTGAACATTTTCAGAGCTACAGTGGAAATTATGGAGTCCATATACTGTCTTGGTATGAGACTTGTTGATGAGGCACTAGTTGCAACTTCATTTTATCCAACAATCTATAAGATGTATATTCAGTGATGAAGGGGGGGGGGGGGGGGGGGGGGAATGGCATAGAGGCCCTTGAAAATAAAAAGAATATGGTCGAAATTGTATAAAGTCAACTCCACAATCACAAGAACAAAAAGCTGACTTTTATCCAGTATTCTGGGAAGCTTATTGGTATCCATACTGTCTCTCAAATCTGTTTTAATATCAGCTGGTTCCATTCAGAGACTAGACGACAGTAACGAGCATCCAGCCACATTAGTCTTATGTCTTCTGAAGCAAAGATCGGCACTTCATTTTTGGCCTGTTCATCCCCACTTTGTGTAAAATAAAGTAACTCAATACAATAAGAGTCTGGCTGGAATGATACAAGAAAGGGGTTTTACTACAATATGCAATACGTTCATCTTGAAAAAGCTTGAATTTTATCACCTCTTCTGTGACATATATGTAGATTCATAGTGTTCAATGGACAGCAACACATGAGATATTCTAGCGTGTGTGTAGAAGACCTGTGTGAACTCATCAAATAACAAAACAGGATGCAACAAGAACTGTTTAATATCTATTAGGGTAAGACCAAATAATACAAAAGTAATAGACAAAAAAAAAAGTATTCCTCATTTACGCCCCTTATGGAGACACAGCCTCCTCAAACATTTCATCCACCTAATTAGAGCATGTTCCTATTGAATGTGTTTATCCATGGCAAATATTTACCTCACCTCAAGTAACTATATATTTATATCTACTTATGATATAGTACATGATAATACATATCAAACAACATACAGTACATGTGGCAACACGGGGAGGTTGGGTCAGTAATGTGAAATGGCTCTCAGAAGCTTTGATACAGCGATGTGAAATGCAGAGTATCAGCTGTCCAATGGGCTGCAGTTCCTGCTACACGATAAATATACAGTTGTAATTTCTATAATCACACTAACTGTACTGTATGTACAAATGGCAAAAACGTTTGGACGGATCCAAAAGTTCACCAAAGACGGTGATAACTTACAGAGAAAAGTAGCTTCTTTGTTCATCTTTGTGCATAACTTTACACTTTAAATAGAACTGATCAGCTCAACCATCAGATGAGCATGTGAATAGTCCGCTTTCCAGGGTCATACTTCACTGTATGTGCATCTGCTGGTGAAAATGTTATGCAATTGTAAAATAATAGTAGTGATGTCCAACTTGAGAGCATAACAGTTTATATCATTATTTGAAGCCTGCACAACAGGACCCCACTTTAGTTCAACTGTTTAATAGATTTATATGTTAGTATTGCTCCGCTGTGATTCACTGTGAATTTGGTTTGCATTGGGCTCCACCAACAGGTAACCAAGTGCAAACATTCCTTAAAATTTTCAAAAAGTTAAAATAAAAAAAAACCCAAAAAACTTCAAAATCTGTTACCCACAGCCATGGAAAGACACAACGAACATGTGCTTCAAACTCACCCACACGTCATCCGAAATACACAAAAAATACAACAGAAAAATAAAACAACAAACACCCTATTGAATACCACATCATCACAATCAGACAAGACGACTCACAGGTTTTCAAATAACGAGCATTCAGATACGTTATCTTTACATTTGTTTCAAGTCTAATACTGTGTTACTGTATTAACCATCTACTGAATCTTGAAGACGTTTTCAAAGAAGACTTGTGAAGTCATGTGACACGAAAGGTTAAACAACCTTTTCTCACTGACAACAATATGACACAGTCTCTGACTGAACACATCGGGCAGTCCTCACGAGGGCGACACACATATATTCTCTCTTTCAGTTTCACTTCATCAAGAAATGATTGGATTGAATTTATATTCAGTTTTCTTTATATAAATATCATATTACACCTACTCATGGAATAACACCAACAGCCACGAAATGACACACTAAGGCCTGAAATCCAGAGCTTCAGAAACAAGTAGTCATTTAAGCATTTACATGTATTTATGGGTTAAAGGGAGAATTTGCCAAAGGGGGAAAACATCCATCACTTCATACAATGGTATGATCACCAACAACAAATGATTATTTATATTTTTCTACGTCCAATCACTTTTAACCTGTACAACGTTGATTTGGAATGTTTTATCCAATGAACTGCAATCCTAAATACTGCATGTGCTTCACTTTGACACGTAATAGTAATGTGTTTAACTGAAGTCAGCCTACTCAACACATGACCAGTGTGTAATGACAAAACCAAAACACCCTGAAGGGTTGAATAACAGCGATAAAGGAGACAAAAGCCTGACATGTTGACACTTTACAGGTTTGAAGTTTAAAACTAGCTATCACACCTTTCCTGAGAATGTAAAAAAAAAAAAATGCTGAATTAAAACTGAAAAGTTTCACTGATGCTTCTCATCAGTGCCAAAAAATCACCAGAACATGACCTGTAAAAGGTCTTTTTCTGGAAGTCAAACTCTCCGAAATTCTGCCTGATAAATTTAGTGGATATTGCTTCAAGCAAATTACATCTGATTTTAATCATGTTGGAGACAAATTATTCAATACTTTTTTAATATCTTCCCATCAAGTTTTTCTCTCTTTTTTTCATCTTTTGAAATGTTGATTCAATTGTTGAAATTATTCAAGAAATAATCCATTATTATTAATCATTATTTGCTTTCTTGCAGAGAGTTAGATGAGAAAATTGATACAACCAGAGTGGTATCGATCTTCTCATCTAACTTTTTGCAAGAGTCAATATTTTCCAAAATGTTGAACTATTCCTTTAATAGGAAATCATCCTATAAGTTGTCTTAAACATTTTGCACTTATAATCTGTCACCTGATGAGAAAGCAGTCATTATATCAACTGAGGGGCTATTTATTTTAGTGTTTGGTGACTTTGTAGCTTCAAGGCAAATGAAAGTAATGAAAGAAAAACACTCATAGTCATTACAGTACCTTAAAAAACACATTATAGGTCAGTGTTGATGTTTTAAACGTGTGACTCAGGCAGAGAAGTCACTCTGTGTTGACCACAGATGAACCAACCTGAATAAACTGATGAAGCTCAGGGGACTAGTTTTAGCTATATTATGTGTCTCCGTTAAAAAGTAACACAAACACATTGATGAGCTAAATTTCAGCAGCATAAGAGATAAAAAACAGCTTTTTTATAACTTGCTGTTGATTTAAATGTGAACTGACTAAAATCATTAACTTCCATATGTGCCAAAATTCAATAAAAGTACATTTCCACCGAAAACATGACTTTTCTCTACATTGTTCTTTTTGATTTCAGCTTGTACAGCGTTATAATGAAGGGCACCTAATTCTGAATTGTGTTCTTAATTGATCCCTTTTTATCTCTCCCACTTGACAGCCTGGGCCCCTCCTCTGTCCTACATCGGGTCGTCGTAGTTGTAGGTGGGAGCTGCTGAGTACTGGTTCTGGTTCTGCTGCATGGCTCCCTGGGCGGCTCCCATAGCCGCCTGCTGAGCTGCCTGCTGGACATGCGGGTTCTTCCACGCCCCGGTGGCCCACTCCTCCTGGGCCTTACCCAGACTGCCACCACTGCCACGGTAGAAGTTATGAACCTGCGGAAGACAGTTTGTAAGAGTTCTGTTACTGAGTGCGTTTCAAGAAAAAATGTTTTGAAGTCAGACTGAAATTAAAATGTAGTTTTGCAAGGAAATCAGTATATATGTATCCTTGGTGTTTGTTATGACGACTTATTTCTCTGCTGTGATAGCGCCCCCCACATTAGTGCTCTACACGCGCCATGAATTCTTGGTATTACTGATGATGTCTGAACAGTCATTTAATTGGTGCAATATCTGTGCAGACAGGCACTAAAAATGGCAGCTCGAGATCTGGTGTTGTCAGCAGTTGCTTAGTCCCATCTGTGATTTCAGCACTCCATACTTAATCCGTGACTCCATACATTAGTTACTGCATCTCGTGTCGGGGAATGCTGAGGGCACTTTCCAAATGGAGTTGAGACTTAACAGCACAAAAGGACCTTCCAAGTGTTGAATGTTATAAAGTAGACATCTTAAATCACTTAGGAATATGGGTAAATAATATACTGGGTGTATGATAAGGTTGGGGTCAGGTTAAGCATCTCAGAAGACAACTGGTTGGGGTTAAAGATGGTTGGGTTCAGGTTAAGATACAGGGAAACAGGAAAACAGTCTTCGACACAACACAAGTCCAAAAATATCAGTCAAATGCTGCTATGCTATGCTGCTGCTATGGGAAACGCCTACACAGAGGTTTGAATCCCAGATGCTGTTTTTACAAATGTGTCCAAAACAGTTTTATCCTCTTTTGAAAATTAGAAAATCATGCACAATATCTGCAGTAACATTATAGTTTATATTTCCCTACAGAAAAATTGAGGAGAAATCAAATTTAAATTTGGCTTTAAAGAGTCTTTTTTTTAACCAAATGAAAACTACAAAATGCTCATTCCTGCCAAGAAAAGAAGCTTAAACAAACAAGTAGAGATGGATAAGTCACCTTTGTGAGAGCGATGAAAGAGAGCACAGCCACTGCAGTAAACATGATGGTGGGAATCAGCATGACCACAGCTGAGCCAACGTTGGTGCTGAAGAAAGTGATGGTAGCCAGCCAGCCACTGATGGGAACAACAGAGGATTTAACATAATTGCACACAATGCATAAATACATGATGCATTATTGGTCATTTTCCTGTAGCTTCATTCTCCCAGCATTGTTTAAGGTAATATGAGACACTTTTTGAGAGCTTTAAAAAGGTAAAAGTCTGGTTTCTGATAACTCTTCTTTATATTCATGACTTTCTCTCTGATATTTAAAAGTTTTATCTACATTCTGGGTTTGGTGCAATACACTGATGTGACTTAATATTTATATTAAATATACTGACAATTTAAAGAAAAAATTAACTAAATGAGGGGAGAAACATAACAAATGCAGATGCTTTCACAGTCACTAGATCTCAACCCAACATCTCAAGGAGATTTGGGGTGTTGTGTCCAACAATTTCTGTAACTTTCTGAAACCACAAATCTGCCACTCACTCCTGTTTCACGCCATGATTGGCCAGCTGTGCAGAGATGAGAAAGGAGCTCAAGCTTTCATTCTTTACACAACTATTTATGTCACTTTTCATGTTTACAGATGAATGCAACACTACGAACGCCTTCCAGGAGAGACTGTCTGAAAATGTGCACAGTTATTCCCATATTTAAACAACATTTCATCCCACACCCTCACTTTTCACTCTGCCTTGATTGTGGCCATTCGAACCAGCTAAATACATTTTTTTCCACACGTGGTTGAACAACACGTCATACGAACTAGTTCAATTCTAGTATAATCCAGCCTTTAGACAGTGCTCTCCACCACCATCATCACTATGCAAAGGATCAGCAACAGCTGCTCCAGTCACCCGAGATCTTACTAAGGCACTTTATGTTGTTTTTCTTTTAATTTGTCACCCATCTGTATTTGCACTTCATGCTAAATAAGTTAGATATCTGCCTAAGATTTAATAATCAATTAAAATCTCTTACCACACTCCCCATCCAGGAATGCCAACTGTCTGGATAATACTGATCACGACCTGGGCCATGAATACGAAGAAGAAAGCCATAAAATTGAAAGAGCTGTCAGTCCTGAGGAGAGAGAAAAATCAACGTCAGAAATGATCCGATTCAGCAGAACAGCAGGTACACATGTTTTATACAGACAGAGGGGGGAACCTGCTTACTTGAAGGCCTTGTAGATGGGCCTGAACCAGCACACATAGGAGCAGGGGGTGAAGAGGATGAGCCACAGGATGGCCATGCCGAAGTTGGTCGCTCCGCCACCACCGCACATCCACGCCAGACAGCCAATCAGATTTACAGCCAGCGTGGCACTATTCACTGTCGACATCACAGACAGAGAGCAAACATGACAAAAAAATTTTCAAGACTGAACACGAAACGCCTCTGTGGCGATGTTATCCTTAACGCAACTAGACTGAATCGCTATGAATCTCAACAACTACTCAACACCAAAACTTCCAATTCTATATATATTAAATCTACAATAATGTAACATAGACTGAACCTACAATTTATTTACAACAGCACATGGTTTCTATTCTATACCAAACACTATGTGTAAACTAATCTACTTTTTCACCAAACTTACATGCTTGTTTTCAAATGGCAGAACCTATGTGGTGAAAAAGATACCGTGCTCAGGTGAATATTACAATATGTCACAAAACCACAGTCCAGGAAAAGTATAATCATGATTACTCTGAACTCTGAGCACCTGTTTTAGATTTAAGAACATTTTTCCGCTCAAAACACAGAGATATTTCAATCTATACATAAAACTGCACACGAAAATGGAAAAAATATTCATCTGTCTTCGTGCCAGACAGTGAAACCGGTCGATCTGGTCTCACAGCTATACTGGAGTGTCTTTGATGTTTTGGGTAAAACAGTGACAGAGCATGACAAAACAAAAGAAGTCATGCAAGCAACATAAAATGCTTAAAACTTGTACATGTAGCATTTACTTTACCCTCACCAACGCACAAACTTAAACCGCGGGACACTGCACTCACAGATCCATAAGTAGTACAGCCTCTTGCACATGGTGCGACGCTGGTCTGGGATCTCATTGAAGTCTTGGTAAAAACATGGCTTGAGGGGGATGAATCGAGGCAGGGGAGGGAAGTTGTTTTCTAGGGATACAAAGACACAGTTCAACGCAGCTGCCCACACACCAAATTCATAAAGAAATCAAGACAGCTGCAAAAAAAAAAAAAGGGATTAGGCTTTGGCATTTAGCAGTGCTTTATAAATGGGTTGATTTTGCTTTAGTAGACATATATTTGCCTGGAAGAAGGGTGTTTTCTTGGCCAGCTGAAAGCTTTTTAGTTAAACAGTATGATATAATTATGCTACTTAAAAAAGCTTTAGTTGTTTCCCATAGGTTTGAGGGATCTATATATTCATTATCACTCTCCTGGATGAACATCTGTAGTTCCCTTTGGGCCATGGAACAAAAATCTGTGTCAGATAATATAGATCTATTGCATTTCCAGCTGTAACTCTTTGAATTGTTATTTGAAATGGACATCACTAATAAGACAGGAGCATGGTCTGATAAGTGATTAGAACCATTAAAACATTTTTCAACTAGTTCAACAGAGATTCGTGTAACGAAGATAAAAATCAGACACATATTTGCCTGGAAAGAAGGTGTTTCCTTAGCCAAGCTGAAAGCTTACCTGCCATGATGAGCGTTCAGTGATTTTCCTCCACTTGCAAACAGGCACACACAGACTTCAACCTCAGCTGCCTTGAAAACCAAACTGCAAAGAAGAGAAGCTGTTTCAAATAAGTGCAAAATCACTCACTCACACTGCTCTCCTTGCAGGCAACAGGCCACAATCCTCCATAGGCCTTCCTGTAGATCACTCCATTGGAATAAGACTTTCCACCCCCATAGGATTTTATTAGAGGTGGTTCCCAGTCCTTTCCAGTACATCCACCCATAATGGAGCATCGTTCATTGTATCGGGTGAGGTAAACATGTTTTCTTAACCACACATAACAGCTGTGTAATGCGCGCGGTGGGAAACAGTGTGGCCTAAAACGTATTCATACCCTATGGGCGCATAAAAAAGGCGTGTTACAGGCCTACAGAGTTTACAGATTGGACTATATACAGTAGAGCTGTGTGTTTAGCTCCTTATCCATCCAATAGGCTATAATCAACCGCCTTCCACATTATATGGCTATGTTTGTAAACCACGATTCAATTATGGTGGATGTGGAGGATGAAGGACATCTTTCTACCACAAAATAAAGCAATCTCTGCATGCACAATAGACGGATCCTGGTTGATTTGATATGTATTATGATGCTAACACTGTCTTATATGTGCATATCCTTCGGCGGATGGCAGTGATGCTGCAGTAGGACACAGTGCATCGTGATCACACAGGCGATGGAGAAGCGTCCTTCAGCCTGAGCATCGGCGCTTCTTCGTCCAGACGCCGCCGAGTAGGTCAAGCCCAAACTCTTCACCACAAAAACCGAAAAACAGGCTTCAATGTTTTTTTACTGAAGCCAGAATCCGGTTTATTTTAACATATTAATCCCCCTCCCCCCTCCACCTCCTCACCTCCCCGTATCTGGAGTATAATGAATGAAAATGCGGTGATTTAAAAACGCCTTACCTTCCGTTTAGTGACGAGTGTGTCGCTAGAATCCCTGCGTCCGTTTAAATTGCATCATATGGATTAATCTGCATTAGAAACACATGGGTGACAGCCAGATCTGAAGGCTGGTGACACACAAATATGCAGCGCTATTCCTCAAATGATGGGGTTAGGGAGTAAGAGGCGGTCACGTGACGTAAGGTCTTTTCTTTACGCGCATAGGCCGGTCATTCCGATGGTTTTACCCGCCCGGGTAGGAGGGAGGAGGACCAAGCAGGGCCCAGGAGGAAGGGGAAAAAAACGAAAAAACGGGATTTGTTGCTGGCCTGAATCGACCAATCAGAAAGCAGATGTATTTCATCTGACCCCGCCTCTTCCCGATGCTGTCCACAGTGCTGAAAACCAAGAGGAGGAATTACACAATCTCCTCTGATTGGCTGCTTCAGTGCTTAAATATACTACTATAATGATAATATCACAGAAAAAAAGATATCAAGATGTAAGCTCCACCCTGACAGAATATTATTATTGTGATACCAAATATTCTTGTTTCAGAGTAAGTGAGTGTGGTGTGAGGATATCAGAATCATAAATTGGTTTATTGCCAAGTAGGTTTACACATACAAGGTATTAGCTTTGGTGTTGCCGTGCGTAACGGTCAAAAAATAGAAAGTAAAGAGAAAAATACTTCAGTACTACGGAAATAGCGCGTTCATGGTCTGACGTGCGTCTGCGTGGTCTCCACTCTTGGGCGGTGAGCAGTCAAAAGTAAGAGCGCTGGGAGAAATGCTGCAATTATGTGCTGCAAACAGACGAAACATTCAAAACAGGCACTGCAGGATTGCTTTTCACAAGTAAGTGGCAATTTATATTGTATTTAATTATGTGGTATACACTACCATTTATGTATCACACAAAGAGTGTGTAATACAAACCTATACATTTAAATTAAATTGGAATAAATTAGTTGTAACTGTCTCCCAGTTTGTATTTGTGCATTAAGAATAAACATAAAAGTAAGATGTACCAACCTTTAAGTTGAAACAGTAAAATATTCCTCTTGACGACTGATCGCTTCAAGTGAAACTCTTTCAACTGCTCAGTGTTATAGTGTTTTTTCTCCTTCCCACTTCTTTGTTTTGTATCGTCGTTTTTATCTATGCTCACTTGTTTACGTGTTTCCTTTCACTTTCCTTTGTAACTTGTCGACTGTAGCCCTCTGTGGCCAAACAAAACATACTTCAAGCCTAGACCTGACAAGATCTATGTGTGTCTAGACTAAAAGGTTTCATGTGGTTTAAAAGTGAAAGTTAATCAGACATCTTCATCTTGCACTGTTATGTAACAAAAATGAATATGGTGGCCATGTTTGACATGTCCTGTTTATGGATTATGCTATATGAGAGCTAACATCTACTGTATATCTGGAGGATTCTGCAGATATTACACTGAACATGTACAATAAAAGATGTGACACTCAAGTCTGTTAGTCTTGGCTGTTATCAGGTAAGTACACCGGTTTACTGAGCCAAAATGCAATCACCATTTTCAGTACAAATGCTGTAAAATACTGATATTTTCCATAATTCCTCTTAGTAAGAAAACATGCAGAGGCTCTTAAGGCTGCACAGAAATCAGCTGATGAAACCATTGGAACAGGTAGTGCTTTAGACAGACTATGACATGAACATAAAGGAGCCCATCATCTGCTCCTAACAGTAATGTCCTGGTTTGTTTACCTCTTTGCTGATGACATCACAACTTTGGTAAATAGTTTTGCTTAGAGCATTTAATGTTATGATAGATTTTTAGTGGGGGAAAAAATAACATCCTTGTCATCACATTCTCCATATACATTATAAATCCATCATAATTTTGTTATCCTGCTGTATTTCTGTAATTTGTCTTTCTTGTTCTAATCTGTCCGTCCTTTGAGAGGGATCCCTCTGATTGTCTGTGCAGGAAATGATTGCAGCAGTGGTCTAACAGCTCCTGGTCAACTGCGGTTGCATCTGTGTGGTCTGCTGGTAGTTCTATGTGAGGACAAACACGATGAAAGTCCTGACCTGAATTCATTAGTTTCACTTTGTGTGTGTGTGGTTGTGATTGTGCACACTACAGCATATACTTGACAATGCTCAGCATGCATTAGTTGAGCCACTCTAATGTATGTCATATTTAAGACTGTTTCACACCATCTTGGCTGTATTTCTTTAATAACAACTTTTCCAGGATGTTCTTTTATACACAAAAGTTTCCAATCCTGTTATTTTAATATTCCCAAATATATATTCTGTATTCCTGACATCAGTCAGATCATCATATTCACAGTGAAATAATTTGTATATTTCAGGTGAATAGACAAGCAGATTGACAGAATTTAACCTTATTTCAAATCATGCAATGAATCATGATAAATTCAAAACTGTTTTTGCTTGGAAATAAGTTCACAACATTAAGCATTACATTTACAGTTCTGTGTTAATTGTAATTCTTGACAATGTTGTTGTAAAAAATCAGCTAACATACCATATAATATAAAATACATGACAATATCTAGAAGTGTTAAAAATAAATATTCTCCTTATTATTCTTACACACTGACAAAATAATAAAACACTAAACACTATATTTGTTCAACAATATGAACAACATAAAATTGATCTCTATTTTATTGATTTAATTTCTTTCACTTGTGTGTGCCTGTTCGTCTCCAGTCCTTCAATGATGGTTTGAGCAATGACCTTCAGAACCTGATCGTGGCACCAGCGATATCTGCCGTCTGTTTGGGCTTTTGGGCAGCGACTCAGTGGGCACAGTGGGCATGTTAGTGACTCTGTTTTGTTTCACATATGGAGGTGGGCTGGGTAGGATACAGAACATCCAACATTGTAGTATCATCCCATTTGAGTTGTGTTTCTGGCCTCCTGATGCATGGAAGTCCAAGATTTTTGCTTTGGTCTCCAACTCAGTTCACCAGCTAGCCACTAAATAAGTTTGCCTGTTGTTTGATGCTGGGATAGGTTGTATTCAGTGGGTTTCTCTAAGAAAAGTTCACAGCTGGGAGAGGAAAAAGAAGCAGCTGATGATCCACGTATCATGAAGGTAGGGACACGTCTGCCTGTAGCCATTCCCAGTCTGGCCCAGTGCATAGAGATTTAGGCTTTCCATATTGGGAAGAAATTTTGGTGGAAAGAAATTGGAATTGAAGGATACAAAAGTGATGTCTCTTGAAAGCCTGACTTTGTTGAATGGTTAAGATTAATGACGGACATTGCATCTTATGAATCTCTAATCATTAGGACTAATTATTGACATAATTATACATAATAGGAAGTAAAGATCTTAACTGTTTTTATAGTTAAATGTTGTAACTCATTTATGTTGATTTATGTGGTATTTTGTATCCCCTTTTTCAGTTTGACACACCTTCAGCATTGCTTACAAAGTGTCTTTCATTCATTCAAAATGTAAATATGATCGAATTATTGGATTTCACATACACCCAAATGGATTGAACTAATTCAATTTAATTATATTATGTTTAATAATTATGATGTCCTTATGTATTTGTTGAATAATATTATATTGACATTTTTATTAGATAAAAAAGATGAAGAAATATTTTCATAAATAACAAAAAGAAAGAATAAAAGAATATGAAAAATTGAAACTTTTTCGAATGAAAATATTTCAGTAATATGTTAAAAATGTTTCTGAAATTTTGAACAAACAATGCTATACCCTTGTAAGTAAGACAGTACACAATGTAATATAAAACCTAAAACCTGGCACCAATGTGCTATAACTGTCTCTCAGTATGTATTTATGCATTAAGAAAAAGAAAATAACCAACCTTCAGACTGACGTAGAGAGAAGTATTCCTCCTCTTGAAGAATGCTTAGCCAAAGTGAAACTTTCAACTGTTCAGATTTTTTAAAGATGTTTTTTTCTTTCCCCCTGCCTTTGGGTTTTATGTGCCAGTTTCCACTGTGGGTGTTTCCTTTTGTTAACCTCTGAAACTTTCTATGCTTATAAATAAAATCGATAAATGAGTACTAAAATAAGGCTACATGGGGGTAAAAGTGAAATTAAGAGTCTACGTGACAAATCCTTTAAATTATGCTACATTGCAGCTAAAACGTAGAAACAATTGGGGAATGGTATCTAATGCTCAATGGGCAGCCTTTCCAGTGGAAATATTATTAATTACAATGCAAATATTTATTTAATGGTGTCTTAACTTCAAATTCTTATGATCAGATACTTAAACCCCACCAATGAATTTGGGAAGATTACACAAGTGTCATTCTTCTCCAGCTTTAATTGTTTAGCAGTTGTTACACTAGAGATGTGCCATGGAGAGAGGTCACTCAGCTGGCACACGTGTTAAGCCTTTGGTGTTCACCATTTTATTGTTTTATATGAATATGTCATAAGACATAACGGAGCGCATCAACTTTAACAACCCATCAACATATAAATTAGCCTAGTTAAAGCTATCACCTTGAGCAGATACATTTAAATGCTGCCTGTTTTTGAAGGTGGTCTTCCTGTTTCTCTGAATCATAAGGGACCTTTTGTGATATTGATCCAGCCATTGATACTTTTTCAACATTCTCCAGTCTTTGGTGTTTTGTCTTACTTGTGGACCTTTGAATGTTGAAGTTAAATGCATGGAGAATTAGGGCGCCATATGGTGCCATGAATGATGGTCATTGCATCTTATGAATCTCTAATCATTAGGAATAATTATAGACATACTTATACATAATAGGAAGTAAAGATCTTGACTATTTTTATAGTGAAATGTTGTAACTCATTTATGTTGATTTATGTGGTATTTATTTGTACTTTGTGCCCCCTTTCTCTGTTTATGTCCTGTCTTGTAATAGCTACTTTTATGTGTTCATAGGTATTGAAATACCCTGAGAAAACCATATTTTTACATATTTTTCTCCCTCTTTGATCTATGTGAAATCAATCTTTTTGCACAGATCATGGGTTGTACAGTAGGTGGAAGCAGAATGCTATGCAGGGTTTGAAGAAATAACACAAAAACTCTGACAAAGCTTGAACACACCTTCAGCGTTACTTACAAAGTGTCTTTCATTCGTTCAAATTGTAAATATGATGGAATTATTGGATTTCACATCACACCAATGGATTGAACTAATTAAATTGAATATTTCTATGTTTAACAATGACGATGTTCTTATGTATTTGTTGAATAATATTAAATTGATATTTTTATTAGATAATAAAGATTAAGAAATATTTTAATTAATTAAAAAAAAACAAAGAATAAAAGAATATGAAAAATTGAAACTTTTTAGAATTAAAACATTTCAGTAACATGCTAAAAATGTCTCTGAAATTTAAAGATTTTCAAGTGTGCCAGACATGTTATGGGCAACAATGCCACAGCCCTGTACGGAAGACAGTACACAATGTAATATAAACCCAAAGACTTAATAAAAACCTAAAACCAATCTACTATAACTCTCTCTCAGTATGTATTTGTGCATTAAGAAGAAGAAAATAACCAACCTTCAGACTGACGTTGAGAGCTCTCCTCCTCTTGAAGAATGCTTAGCCAAAGTGAAACTTTCAACTGTTCAGTTTTTTTAAAGAGGTTTTTTTCTTTCCCGCTGCCTTTGGGGTTTTTGTGCCAGTTTCCACAGTGCCTGTTTCCTGTTGTTCACAGTAAAATGATTGTTCATTTTTCGAAAACTGGAATCTGACAAGTAATTTGACACAGAAAGGGATCCATGCTTATGAATAAAATGGCTAAACGAGGACTAAAATAAGGCCACATGGGGGTTGAAGAGTCTATGTGACAAATGTTATAAATTATGCTACATGGGAACTAAAATGTAGAAACAATTGGGGGATGGTATCTAATGCTCAATGGGCAGCCTTTCCAGTGGAAATATCATTGATTACTTTTCAAATATTAATTTAATGGTGTCTGAACTTCAAATTCTTATGATCAGATACTTCAACCACACCAATGAATTTGGGAAGATTACACAAGTGTCATTCTTCTCCAGCTTTAATTGTTTAGCAGTTGTTACACTAGAGATGTGCCATGGAGAGAGGTCACTCGGGTAGGCGCACGTGTTTAGCCTTTGGTGTTCACCATTTTATTGTTTTATATGAATATGTCATAAGACATAAAGGAGCGCATCATCTTCAAATACTGTCTGGTTGATGGATGTCTCTGTTGATGTCATCACAACTTTGGTAACAATTGTATTGCTCATAGCAGTGTAACATTATTGTGGAAGATTTTTAGTAGAAAAATGGGCACTCCACTGATTTTACACAAAGTTCAGTCCACTTGTCATGAAGAGTAACACTCAGCCTGTAAAACATTTATATGTTTTGTGTAGCTCTGGAGGGACCTTTCCAAAGTTTGAAAAAAAAACAACACTGATAATGTCACAAAACAATTCTGTGTCATGTTGCTAAAGTGGATTATATAAGGCAATATAGCGTAAAGCTTACTGTTTACAGTGAATCTGTGCTGTGGCTTTGTCAAGATATCAAAATGCTACGGAGGCATTAGAGCCAGCGGTAAATTACAGATGAGCTGCACAGATCAGAAAGCAGTTGCACCACGGAGATAAGTTACAACATAACTCTAAGTAACAACTAAATAGTTACACATGTCTAATATTGTGGGAGTCCAGACCACTGCATAGCAGCTCATTTTTGCCCTGTGATCTCCCAGCAGGTTCTAGGTCAAGCTTAGATGGTGGATTTAATCTAATGGAGAACAGTAACTGAGTAGATTGACATAATGTAAGTATTGTACTTAAGAATTGTACAGTACTGAGGCACCTATACTTTACTTTTTATATGTATTCCTATTTCACGCCACTTTATTCATCCACCTCTCCACATTTGTAGTGAAATTTTGTACATTTACTTCACCACATTTATTTGAGAGCTTTAGTTACAAGTTACATTATATCGTCAACAAATTAAGTATGATGCACTGTTATAGATTTAACAACCCAACAACATATAAATTAGCCTAGTTAAAGCTCTCACCTTGAGCAGAGACATTTAAATGCTGCCTGCTTGCACCAAAAATTATAATCCACATATACTGTATAAACATTTGATACTCTGAAAGGTACAATTCTGCACTAAAGATGTGTTTACTTACAGTATTGTAAATATATTTTGATGATAATACTTCTGTACTTTAAATTTTGAATGCAGGAGCTTTACTTGTAGCAGAGCATTTTTACATATTAGGCTACTACTTGTACTTGAGTTGATCATCTTAATACTTCTTCCACCACTCTTTTTTATGCTGATGACAGTGATTTATTGTGACAAAAAAAGAATAACAGATGAAGTGTCACCAGATATCAGTATTTTTTAGGTAATATGTAGGTTATTCTCGGTGATCATCAGTGGAATAAAGTTAATCAGGCTTAGTAGTAGTAGGCATTAACCTTTTTTGATTTGGATGTAAACTGCGTGATTTTCACACACTACCTGTATCGACCACTTGGCTGGAAATGTTCTAATGATACAGATGTTTCCACAAATACATAGATAGCCAGGTAGTTGTGGCCTGGTTGTCCATTCTTTCAGTATTTTTACGGCCCTATACCTGGTAAAGTTTGTATATGGTTATGTGCAGAAGCTGTCAGTGTAAATAGTGCTATGTTGTGTCCGCTGTCGAAACTTACATGACTGGAATGCTGCGTTCAATGTCTAATTCAGGGCTCAGAATGGAAAAGCAGATATAATGCACACTGAAAATGTACTGACGTTTTTCACCAAAGGTAGTTGCCTATAATTTATTTATATGGCTTCCACACTTTCCTATTCCCTTATATATATGCTCGTTTCGGCTGCTTTGGAAACATGAACATTATTGCGAGTTTTAAAGTTGTAATTCCTACGTGTCCATTTGCTTACATTTCGTGATTCTGACAGCACTTGAAGGCAGCAGCGCCTGGAGGCACCGTTAGCTCTTCCTGTAGTGTTATGAGTTGAGCACAACTGAAGGTAAAGGCAAATAATCATATGAAACTTCTGTCTGTCATGTGAAATAGGCCCTTTTGCTACAGAACTGTAGTCCTAATACCTTCAGGGTCACACCGTGAGCCGACAGTGTTGCATTTATCATTAATAACTTGGCGATAGCTATGTTAGCAGCTGTTCGTTTGTTGTAGCTCCGTTAGCTAACGTTAGCTAATGTGAACGTAGCTTCCTGTCTTAGTCAACAGGATTTGCATTCGTAACTAACCAAATACAGGAACTAAACAGTAGCTTTAAATGAAATAACATTAGCTATTCGTGAGCACACAACGTTGCACACAAGTGGGACTTCTCGTGTTGGGGTGTCAGTTTTTGTTTTTGACGTTAACCATAGAAGATCAAATAACATCAGTGGTGCAAGAAGTATCCAGGTCGTTTACCTAAGGAAACAAAGCAATGTGAAAATACTCCATTACAAGTGAAAGTCCTGCATGAAAAATCGTAGTGTTAACAGTAAAATGTAGTTCAAGTATTAAAGTAAACGTAGTGGTTTGGCCCCTCTGACTGATAGAATATTATAGAGTATATGACATTATTAGATTATTAATACTGAAGCATCAGTGTGTAAGCAGCATGTTACTGTCATAGCTGCTGGAGGTGGAGCTAGTTTGAACTACTTTATATACAGTTAGCTAGTTTAGTCTAAGTCTTACCTCCAAAGGGTCACCAGATAAATCTGAGGGGTCATGAGATGATTAATGGGAGAGAAAAGGAGAAAAAACAAACAAATCTGATACACAAATCTGTTCTTAGTTTTTGGACTTTGGGAGAACAGAAGAAGGGAATTTGGACATTTCCTTCTTAAAAAAATGACTCAAAACAATTAATGTATTATCAAAATAGCAGATTAATTGATATTGAAAATACTCATTACTTTCAATCCTCAATGAAATGGTCTGGGAAATAGAGGGAAACTGATTCTGATGGAAGTACTCAGCTGTTTCACAACTGTGTAGAGGTGCCTGTCTTCTGTTAACACCTAACTTAATTTTTGGCTGTGCTTCACTTTTGTCTAATCTTATCACCTTTGTCTGCAGTGCTGGGAATGCAGCCACCGCTCCCACCTGAAGCGGTCAGAGAGCTAGTGTGCTCCTGTCTGCACAGAGACCCAGTAGCAGCAGACCTCCGCTGCAGCCTGTTTGTTGCTGCTGCACAGAACTACAAGAGGGACTCTTTGCTTCGACCCTTCCCTCCCAGATACATAAGTGGTGACACTAAAGACTTTGAGGAGCTGGTAAGAGATACAGTGTAGTGACAGTCAAAAACTTTTGAATACCTTATGTTGTAGAATTTATGCTTACATGTCAAGCACTGAAGTCCTTTTAAGTACTCTAATTCTTGATATTATAACTATACAACACAGGCAGTAAGTGAATTGAGAAAAAAATTGTGACTTTTTACGTCTTTAGAAAGTACACACATTCATTCATCATGAGCGTGCATGTACACATGATGTACATACACTTGGTGGCAGTAATGTGCTGTGAAAGGTAGCGTTGTGTCAGTTAAAGAGGTGAAGAACAAGACTGCATACCAGTATAAATGATGCAGATTAAAAACAATAAACATGACTTTGCAAATGGTTTAAGAGGCAGAAAATGTTCGAGAAGATATTAAAAATGCCTTTGGTGAGAGATGTTGCAAGCACATCAAACATAACAGTTTGTTTACAACCAAAATGCTACAGATACATTTAATAAAGCACATAATAGGAGTCCTATAAAGATTTGAGATCTCTTCAGTTAGCAGGTACTTAAAGACATACTATGCAGGATTTTCCTTAAAAAAAAACAATGTATAGACTCATACAAAAGTAATCCCTCTCAATCATCACTTATGACCCACTAGAAGTGTGAGGTGGTGTATTTATCTACAGAGATCATAGACTCACAAGTCAGTCTCTAAACACTTCACTCATCTAGAGACTGAGAACAATCTCCCAGCTTTTGTTGTTAAAACTGAGTGGAAACAATTTGAGAGTTAAAAAAAAAAAATTGTGCATTGCAGAACCAATCCAAAGTCTTCAGGGCAGCCCTTCATATCAGGGCAGTGACATTCAGTTCACTATGGAGGAGAATGAGGGGAGAGCATCATTTTTGGTAAGGTGTGCCCGTCACACAATGTAAGGGGCGTAGGTTTGTTAGCAGCCGTTCTCACCGCTGTACAAGCAATTACCGTGCATTGAGAAATCCCCAGACAATCGGTAGGTGGGGAGATCTCTGATTGTCTGGTATCACAACACTACAGAGACTCTACCCTCTGCCTGTATATTCTTATTATTTTACTGTGTTCGGGATGCTTCTGGGCGCGTGTTGGTCTGTGTGTCTCCTTGACCAAGGGTGGAGTTGAGCTACACACACGCAGAGCAAAGAAGCCACAGTGGACAAGATGAAGCTCTGCATTCACACAAAATCCAGCGATGCAACACTTTCCAATAGGGTTGTGCAGAGGTGTGGGTGTGTTTATTTGTGCTTCAGAATGTAACCACCGTGTCAGAAAATAACATTTTATTTATCTGATTCACGGCTTTGTTCTCACCAGCGCCACTCACTGTCTTCATTCTCTCTCTCGCATGTCAAGCCAGAGGGGAGGGGCCAACTTGTGCTGTGTGCTTACAAACACTAACCAACAAATCCTGCATAGTACACCTTTAAAAACAAAGATTTATGTCTTTGGTAGGACCTTTAAAGTCACTCATCATTTATCATGGGAAGCATCAGCTTTTATACATTTCTTACACATACAGTAAACTTTAATTGTAGGTTATTTACAATGTGTGTGTCTCTAATGTTTGATCAGAAATGATAAAATGGTGTAAGAAGGTGTTCAAAACATTTCATTTGGTCGTGTAGAATAACTTATATGGTCAGTTGTAACACAAGAATCTGTGATGGTGGCATTGATGAAGAGATGATAACAACTCAGTGTCAAACTGACACATGGTGCAAAGACAATAAGGTTTTACATACTTTAAAAGGGAAAACAACCTTTTTTTTTTGTCTAGCTGGCAGATGTGAACTCTTTTCCTGGTGTGAGAGAGTTGGTGAGACTGCGACCTGGAGAGGGAGATCATCATCTGGCTCTCGCGCACTGGATTCTCTCTTCAAAGAGCTTTGCTGTGAAGACCCTACAGAAAGACGAGGTAGGTCATGACAAGTGTAAATATATAAACCACAGCGTCTTTAACCGCTTCCTTATTTGCTCACGCTGTGCTTCTCGGATCCTCACCAGTATGCCAAACTTTGTAACTTGATGGAAAATGAAGGAGTTTCTGCGCCTGTGCCAGACTTCCTGTTTGAGCTGGAGTACTGTGACCAGATGAATGCGAGGTTTGAGAGAACGAGAGCAGGCAGAGACGTCTTCTATGCATTCCACGGGAGCCGCCTGGAGAACTTTCACTCAATCATTCACAACGGGCTGCACTGTCACCTCAACAAGGTCGGTGCAGTCGTCACAGCTTCACCTCTTCTGTGGCAATGACAGGCTGTTTCAATATTGTGGAAAATACTAGAATGCTCCCTTGTAGGCCTTTATTATACAATATATTTCATGAGATATTATCCAGTTTGTTAAAGATTGGTGATTCTTCTACTGTTTATACCAGTTGTTTCTAATTGATATGGAAACTTACATCTAGTCGATCTGGTTTCCTTTTTTTGCATGTCGTGTGCAGAACTCAGTGTTTGGAGAGGGGACCTACCTCACCAGTGACCTCAGCATGGCTGTTCTTTACAGTCCCCACAGCAGCGGTTGGCGAGAAAGTCTCCTGGGTCCACTGCTCAGCTGTGTTGCCTTATGTGAAGTCATTGATCACCCAGATGTAAAGTGCCAGGTGAAGAAAAAAGGTGCGTTAACCATGTGTCACCCTGTTCACACAGAATATGAATCCAGTAACACTGATGTTTAAATCGCTGCATAATATAATCACCCACTTATATCCCATTTCAGACTCTGAAATCATTGACCGGCAGCGCTCGAGGGCAAAAAACAGTGAAGGAGGTGACGTACCGCAGAAGTACTTTGTGGTTACCAACAATCAGCTTTTGCGAGTCAAGTACCTGCTTGTTTACTCTCAGAGGAGGCACCTGTCCAGGTAAGAATCTCCACTTTGGGCGAATGATACAAATATACAGAAAGTATGTACAAGTAAAAAGCAAAGTTTATATAAAAAAGAATATTTGTGTGAATGTTTATAACTCCACACAAGCTTTACAAGGTATAACTTCACTTTCACTGGCGTGCTGAGCTTAGTGTGATATAGTGAAGTACAGGGATGCTTATACATATAGCAATAGTGCTTATTGATACAGATGCTTCCCGTTATTTTTGGGCATTTTCTGCCTTTATTGGATAGAAGGCAGTAGAGAGCTGACAGGAAATGAGGGAGGGGAGAGAATCTGGATTACATGTAACAATTGTCCCTGACCAGATTTGAACCAGGGACATTTAAATTGATTCTTTTATAGGTAATTATTCATAGTTTTACAAATAAGATGTTTTTTTTTGGCTTTTAGTAGAAAAAAACAGTCTTAAAGTTTTGTTGCCGCTTTACAACAAATAGAGCCAAATGGAAAAAGAAAACAGTTGAAGTATAGCTTCCTAGAAGCTTAAAGAAATAGATAAATAACTTTAAAAAACAAACTGTAATATTGCTAGAATATACCAGATATCAGACTAAAATCTTGGCCTGCTGTGTTTTAGGAAGGTGAATGAGTTAGTTTGGGTTGGTCATCGTTCTGGTTTTGTGTTTTTCCTCTCCAGACATTCCCGCAGCACCTCCTGGCTCCTCAGACACCATTTTGCTCTCATGATGAGTCTCTATCTTCTGCTACTCATATTTATCGGTGCCTTCAACTCCACCACCTTCATATCCTTTTGGAACAGGCTATTCAGGTGACAAGACAGCGGGACAGACGGCCTGGATGTTTATCCACTGTGCCTTCCTGATCAGAGACTGACTGGAGGCCTGAGCAGCGATTTTATGCACCTTTTTATACTGTTTTCTCTCGACTATCTTTCCTTTCTTAATTTGTACAAATAGTTATAATTACTGTTATATCAAGATAACATACAGTACCTTTTCAAATAGCAGCTATGTGTTAATTTCATTGAAATGTGCAATGAGACATTTTTCATTTTAAAGATGTAATGCAATCTTTCAACTGTAATTGTATGGTTTAGTAAACATCGTCATCATTTTGTAGATAAACTCTGTTGCTGTGTGGTTTTAGTCGTCTGAGGACAGTTTTATTACCCAAAGGGGGAAAAGAAAGAACTTTACATTAAAAATAATCTTGTTTAAATAAGTATGAGTGATTGGGACAACATTGAGACGTCTTTTTTTTTTGTTTGTTTGTAATGTCTTTCTAGCACATTAACTGATCATGCTGGGTGATTAGTGTAACTGGTACCTGATGGACAGTCTGTTGATCAGGCAATAATGACAATGTTCCTCTTTAAATGCTTGCTTTTTAATGGTATACTTTTGTATTTCTGAGTTTTTGGGAAATTAACGAGTAAGGACTTTTTATAACTCGTGATTTAAGTGTAACTTTATGGTATTTAACATAAAAGTTAGGTTTGATGAAGGAGAAATACATGAGTTGGCCATTCTGGTGATTCTAATATAGAGTAAATGGGTTGTAGGAAGGACAACCTAATTTATGATAATTTAGGATATGCTTTTATACTATTATAGCAGTCGAGAAGGTGAGCTTAAGAACGTCACAAAAGCAACGAGTTCTTAAAATTTGTTATCATTTTTTGACACTAATAAAAATGATTCTTTGTTGATTTTAAATTTGGCTGAAAAATCTTTTATGGGTTTGAGTGAAGTTAGTTTGTCCTGAAGTTGACTTACAAATCTAAATAAACTAACGGTTGATTCATGATCCCTTCAACATCACACACTCTATTGTTCTCAGGTTTTGTGTTGTTCATGCACATATATTCAAACTTTAACATAGGTCTCCTCCACATTTATTACAGCTGGCATGCAGACAGTCCTTTGATATCCGCTGTTTTTATCAGTTAAAAAAAGTGAGAAGGATATATGGGATTGATAACAGAGGCGGCCTGCTTTGATGACACATCCTGCTGCTCTAATAGACACCCGATATGTTGATGTGTAGCCACAGTTGAAAGCACAAGAAATCTAGAAGTGAAAGAAAAAACGTCTTTTTTGCAATTTGACCAACATTGTAAAAGGACTAATTATTACTGAAATGATGGAGTACTGAATTTAGAAGCTGTGACACAAGTTGTAGCATTCAGTAGATATTTTCTGGTATGTACATCTATATCCAAAGTGCATATTATAGCCAGATTTGGAAAAAAAGAAGTAAACCTTTTATTTAAAAAGAGAAGTCAATGATTTAATTCACTTCTCTTGCTCTTAAGCATAACTGCTTGTACAAAACTGCTTGACACTGATTCTTATCGATCAGTTTTGCTCACTGCCTTTAGAAACAAGTTGAAAAGGGAGCTGCACAATCCTCTCTTGTGTCTCATTAAACACCAGATATTATTTAGATATCGCTCTTCTAAAGTGATGCAACTGACTGACAAGTTCAGAGAGAAGATGAAAGAAAACCCAGGCCTTTGTTTTGGTATAAAAACTGCCCCCATCTTGCGAAATCCTCCAGATAAACGGCTTCTTCTTCAGAAACGGCTCACATTTGAAGGACACAGAACAAACTGCCCATTGTTGGTCCACACTTTATTCCCTTTCTGTACAGGCTTCATTATTGCTGCCTCATAAACTGTCTGTTATTCAATAACCATCGACTGTCGGGGGCAGCGATGTCAGAGGGGACTCAAGACATTTTCATGTGAACCAGAAAAACTCCTGAAAGCAGAAACCAGAGAAGACACGTGGTACTGATTTGACTGTCATTCACGATATTGTTTTACTCCCATTATCCTACCTCCTTTTTTAAAAAATTTTAAAAATAGTTTCTTCTTATTCTTCAAGTGTTGTTTCCAAAGTGGTTCAGTCAGTCATAGTTTCAAATTCACTATATCAGGATTTCTTTGTAGAAGATTCAGATGACAGAAAAACAGTAAAGCAGTATCTGACACTGCAGGTCATGTGCAAAGCATCATGGTAGTACATGCTTGATTAATTATAATCACCTGTTCACTACTCTTTATGTTACAATGTGGCATCAATTGAGTCCCACCACAAACAGTGTGATAATTGTCAGCAGAAAACCTCTATAATCTCCAGTGAAAAGCTGATGTTGGATGACGATGGATATGTCCGTCCAACACTTTGGTCTAAACTGAAATATCTCAACAACTACTGGATGGATTCACATGAAAGTTTTTACATATATTCATGTTCCCCAGAGGACGAAGCCATCTCACTTTGGTACTCATCTGACTTTTTCTCAGGCACCACCATGAGGTTGAAACTTTTATTGTTTAGTGATATGACTTTACAACTATTCCTGAAACACCATCATCAGATCAAAGACTTCGCTTAATCTGTGAAATATTTCAACATCTACTTGATGGATTGGCACAAGATTTTGTACAAACGTTCATGGTTATTAGATGACTTTGATGATCACCTGACTTTTCCTTTAGCACCACCATGAGGCTCACAGCTAAGGTTTTGGGTAAAAATGACTCAATAACTATTGGACGTATTGCCATGAAATTTGCTTCAGACATTCAAGTCATTCTCCAAATGAATTGTAATATCTTTGATGCTCCCTTGACTTTTCTTCTAGCTCCATCATCAGGTCCAAAATGATGAACGAACTGGTTTATGACTAAATATGTACGTGTTTAGTGCTATTCTGCGAATGTTGGCACGCTAACACGATAAACATTATACCTGCAAAACATCAGCATGCTAGTATTGATACTGAGAGCATGTTGCCTTGATGTTTTTAGCATTTAGCTCAAAGTACAGACTCACAAAGCTGCTATCATGACTGTAGACTCTTAGTCTTGTTATCTTTTACCCTCAGGTTCATTGTGATGAAAGAATTCATCAGCATACATACTGTATGTTTACTCTTCAAAGCAAATGGATTTTGTGCACAATACTGATCACATCAACTTTATTAAAATGAAATACATTATGACATGAAATTTTACATCTCACAATTTAAATTTCACATTTTTATTCAGATTTACAATGTATACAAAATATGATTGCTGGATACAATATTTTCCAGGTATGCACAAAGTTAAGTGATAGCTGCCTTTCTCCATTTTCCTACATGACCTATTTAACATTTCCTCTGGGTTTTCTTCTCACAAGGAATCACTTCGTGGAGTTCGGACAGTCCGGGACCAAACACACATAATGCCCCTCAGGATGACTCTAAAGAGAAAAGGACACAGTGACGGATTAATGGATGAAGCATTTGAGGCAGTACAGTATAGTAAATACTTTAGAAATGCTTTTCTAAAGCCCCTCTTACCTTGAGGTTCTGGTTGCACACAGGACTTGGAGGTGCTGACAGGTGATTGTGCACACATTTCCCAAAGCGGCGTAGACAGGCAGAATCCGAGGAGGCGCAGGTCTGAGGGCACGATGGAGGCCTCAGCAGCAAACAGCTTGAACAGGAGGTGTGCTGGCAGGAGCCCTGGCACGTTTTCTTCTCCAGAGACACAAACCTACAGATCAGAAAATTCAGATTCCTGTTAAAAATGCAGCATGAAAAGACATTAAGAAGGTTTTATCGAGGACATTTTCATTCAGTCACCTGGCAGAGCAGATTTCAGAGGGGTTGGCCTGACAGTATTCCTTGGTGCACTCTGGCTGACAGCTCTCTGGATCCAGGGGTTCAATCACTGCACAAAACACATTTTAACACTGAATGACAATCCAAAAGAAGTGCATTTTACAAGGTATTGAATATATGTTAAATGTATTATTTACATTTTTTTCCTGAGCAGCAACAAAACATAAAATTCTCTAATCTCATACTACAACTGATACTGTATCAATAACAGTGACAAGTCTTTTCACCATAGAGATAAGAGGTGTAATTATGGCTTAACTCACAGCAGAAACCCTTTGAATCAAAGGAAGCCTTGACACACTATCAGTTCTCACAGCTCATAAACAAAATTTACTACATTGGCACCATATAACTAAGTACTGTTTTCAATTATAAGATGTGTTTATTTCAATTTTATGGAGGGAAATGTTGTACTTTTTACCCCAGTATATTTATTTCACATGTGTAGTTTCGGATCTTTTGATGCTTAAAGTACTTTTCTCTCACAATACGTATGTACTTTTATTTGAAACACATTTTGACTGCAGGACGTGTACTTGTAATGAGTATTTTCATATTGAGTATTGCTATTTCTTTGTAAGTAAAGGATATGAATACTTCTTCCACCTCTGATGACTTATATCAGGGCTCCAAACTTGTATTTTGAGTCTATATTATTGACTGTTATTTGATGCAAAATTCAGACATTGCTGCATCTTTTTTTGAATTGATTTGAGAAGCTCACCTGCTCTGCAGATCCCTTTGCGCTCTTCGTCTGGTTTGTCATTTGCTGCGTCCTCGTAAACACACACCAGCCCCTCGTCACAGTTCCCCAGATAGTCCCACATCCCTCCACAGGTCTCCCCCTCTGTTTTGGCACATACAGGGCAGCAGCCACAGACACCTGTCGTGACACCACCTTTGCACTGGAGCTTCAGCGCCCGCTGGGAGGAACAGTGTATCTGCTCACAGGGCGGGCAGTGAAGGGTCTGAAGCTGCTGAGCTGCTCTGGCGGGCTGTGTCACTGACCCCAACGCCCCCAGCGCAGCACTCAAGAAGAACAACATCCACATCCTTGATACTTGAGTTGATCAACCTAATGTTATCATGGGGTGAGAGCACCTGTCAGCACCTTTTATATAAGTAAGCCCCCAGGATAACACACCAGCAAGGCTTGATGGTTTATGAGCCTCAACCTCCACCCCCACCAGCAGCCAATAGATAAGGGCAGGGGGGCGCCGCACTGGGTGGATTTAGTCTAAATACACAGTTAATTATCCCCACATCTTATCTTTACGCTATCAACAGTGTGATTTTTTTTTTTTTTTAATGAACACTGTTAGATAAGTCTGATGAAGGTGGAAAGACTGGCCCCCTTTGTATTTGGAGTCACATGACCTCTGGGAGGAGCAATTCAGTGCGCGCCTACAATCAGGTAATGACCTATTTCTTGAAAGAACAAAAGGATTAAGACATCAGCAGGTTATCTGATCAGGACATAAGTTGCACATCTGAATAAAAACTCTTATTGTGTACATAACAATAAAATATGCCACCTGTGGCTGGATATCTGAAGGTTTCAATGCCATTAATTTCTTTTGATCTGGCTTCTTCTTAATAAGGAGCCAAACAGCTGAAGAGTGTAACGAGACAAACTGAAGTATTTGAATTATTTTTAATTGATTTTAAGGTAGTCACATTACAGTATTATTAGCTTATTCAAGATCACAAAACAAGGTAAAAAAAAAAAAAAGTCTACAGCAGCTGAGACAAAAATAATATTCCAAAGTGGCAGCACTTACAATTGGTAATATTACAGTATTAGGAAATGTCCTGCTTAAAAACACAGAAAACACAAAAGAGGTAAATACATCAGATAAATAAAATCTGGTTTATTACAGTCACTGACATCAGTGTACTGTATGTTGTGGGTTTTTACATTAGAGAGGCGTTAAATAGACGCATTCATATCTTCTCAAATATATTTTACTCCTCAAAGTCTTAATCCGAGATTGCAGCGGTGCACATGAAAGAAGCAGTTGAACCACGTGTGCCTTTGTTTACATACTGACTTACTGTAGGATTATTATTCAGTTCCACTTATAATGTTCATAAAAATGGCAAAATATACAGCTGTACTGTTCCAGGAAACAGTTTTGTGTAATACAAGTCAAACTGTAAAATAATTTAACTGATTTTACCTTTAACTTTAATCCTACCAACTTTTAAAAATACCAATGTACTTGGGTCCTGGGGGACCCCAATCAAAAGCACCCAGTTCTGCCTCTGCAGTTTTAATAGATGGAACTATGTATTGAGTTCATGTTTGCTATGGGTCCTAATTTAAAGTATCACACACTATCGGGGGGAGTAGGAGCACTCTGTCAGTCATTTTGAAGACTTTGTAGAAAGATCATACTTGGGCTAAAAGCTGCAATTTGTATTTAAGAAAAGTATATATTTTCATTTTACACAATATGCAAATTAACTTTAAGTTTCCTAAACTTTAATAATAATAATCTGGGGTTTTTTCAGAAGACTTTAATTACATGACTAATAATGTTTTGAGAAGAAATAAGTTAACATTTGCTATGATGGTTGTTTCTTACAGTAGTTCATTCTTGGGGTCCCCAGTCAGTAGTCCTTGTATGTTAAATGTGTTGGTAGGATGAGAGTTAAATAGCTAATTTGGAGTAATAATAATTACATATTCAGTTACTTTATTAGGAAACAGCGTGTTTTTACTCAACTTTCAACACTACAGGTGATCATTACTTTGGTACTTTAAAATATCTAAATCATCTCAGTGTTTTTAAAGTATTCAGTATATTTTACAGTTATGTGTGTGGTTACGGTTGGATATGTTTCTCCATCTGTCTATTTAACATATCAGTGCAACCATCACAGACACACTGAAGGCTCTGACACA
This sequence comes from Thunnus albacares, assembly GCF_914725855.1. Taxonomy (NCBI): domain Eukaryota; kingdom Metazoa; phylum Chordata; class Actinopteri; order Scombriformes; family Scombridae; genus Thunnus; species Thunnus albacares. The sequence goes on along the minus strand of NC_058112.1, from coordinate 21,239,175 downwards.
GCAATTCATCCAGGATGTTTTTTTTTTTTTTAACTGGGTCTCCAAAGGTAATGAGTTTCATGAAGGATGTTGCAGTCCTTTGTATTATGTGTTTGTCATGGTTTTAAAGTGTAGCTACTATAAATAAAACTATATATACAGTATTCACTCTGCTGGTACATCATGAAAGAATTTTGTTCTCCAAAATGAGGCAGGAACAAAAAGTACTTTGAAATTATTCAGTTTGCACTCAGATGCAAATGAGAAGAGTGACTCAGTATTACCAGAGACACTGTAAAGAAACATTACCTTAATTTAACCTAACCTAACATAACTTTTTTCTCACATCATTTGTAATGTTTCAATTTGAAAAGAAACTTAGGACCCTAACAAAAAATAAAAAGGTTAAAATGCTTCTAGACTCACAAACATGGAAGAATCTTTGGCTCATCCCAACAAGAGAAAACTCTCCAGTGATTAAGTGGAACCTCTGTGTCGTCTATCAGTGAAAATGCTTCTGCTGATCCTTAAGATAAAAACATTTATGTAAAGGATGTTACTGGTGGATCCCTCAATACTCAGATCTCAGTGAAACCTCTCAAGGAGATCCACTAATATGCAGTTGTTCTCACTGTTAATCTTTATAGGTTTTGACAGCAACTTGATTATAAGACTCACTGGATGTTCACAGATTATTTCAGAAAATCTTTGATAAAAAAATTATATAGGGAGAGTTCATTTTTAATCTGTATTTGAGACCCTTTACCTTAAAATATGTTACAGCTTTTCGGAGATACTTATAAAAGAAACCAACAATAAATAATAATAAATTGTGTAATGGAGGGTAATGAAACACAGAGAAACTTTAAAGTAGGAAAATACATCAGCTGTCTATTATAGTGTAATATTCGCTTGATTACCTCTGTTGTACTACATTAAATCCTCTGAGAGGTTTCTCTTGTATGTGTGTGTACTACATTGTTTAAACTAGACTACATTACAAACCACCAGTGACCAATATTACCATGAATTTTCACCATTAAATCTATAAAAAAAAACACATAAAATATCCAAGATGATGTATTTAAATTATTAGCAGGAAGCTTTGAGTCGTATAAAATGTATTTATTTTCAAGGAAACCATTGAGTAACACTGAATACAACAGGAGTGATCATTCAATAGTCAATAAAACTTGTGACTCCTACATCATAAAGATCCCACATATAAGACGTCTTGGAAAACAAGATTTCAAAGCAAACATGTTGGCAATTTGCTGGTGCTACAATTTCTTTTTTTCCTTTCTTTTTTTTTTTTTTTTTTTTACCCCCACATAACAAACCGAGGTGATACACACCTGTGTAGAAAAGTGACAAGATTTTACATCAACTTACAAAGGGCTGGATGTCAAAGTGCAAGATGCCTGAAACCCCCGCCCCGCCCCTCATCAAAGAGGACGATCAAGGTGTCGAAATGGACTCTCAAATACAAATCTCCAAAATTATTATTCGGCCATTATGGCTTTTGTATTCAGCTGAGACCCTATTCTAGCTTACATTACAGAGCTTTAAAATATCGTTTTAGAAACATTTTCCTCCCAAAGATACATTTTTAAAACCGCACCTTATTACAGACAACTGCATGTAATGGAGTAAAGCATCACAGGAATAATGCAGGCATACAACAGAAAAGCAGCTGTTTATCAGCAACTTCAAACAGAACACACTAACATTTTGTTGGTTTTTATAAAAGCAACTGAATCAAAAGAATACATACTAAAATCTGAAAATAAAATGACTTAAAAACCTCAAAGAGAAAAAAGAAAAAAAAACATTATGTACATATATTTACAAGTAAATAGAGTGAATATTATACAGGTTTGACTGGTCGTTCGAGGTCAGGCTGAAGCCAACAAGGTCCATATCATCCAACACTGCATGACATTCAGTTTTGTCAATCCAAAATGGTTGTTAAAAGACAAAATACCTTCCAGGAGGCCGTCTTCAAGGTCGCACTTAGAAGAAGCGAGCAAAGAGTGAAGACCCTGCTGCAGCGAGCAGCTCTGTTTGTTCTGAGTCTAGTTTGAGCGTGTATGCATAAAAACATCCAGGGCTTTTCACTCAAACGTAGCTTTCAAATTTTTTGCATGATTTAAAAAAATAATAACAATAATAACAATAATAATAATGGCAATGTTTGCAAAGAGAGATCCATTGAATATATCCTTCTGGGGGGGTCAGTATTTTTCCAATTTTGATACCATCTTGAACTGAAAGAACATGAGATCCTCAATCTGGAGGCAAGAGGTCGTGCAAACGAAACCGCTCTCGGATGTGCGGTCTGACATCTTCATTCTGTGATTAAAAAAAGGAAAGAGACAGAAAAGGTAGAATTATTTCAGAGCTGCCCAAAAACCGACTTTGTGACTCTGTGTCAAGAAGCAAACGTTTTCAGTTAAAATACCTACCAGCTCCACGAGCTTCTCGAGGAAAGGAACAAGCTTTAGAAGCTCATTGTCATTTCTGTCCACAAACCAGCTCTCGATTGGGATTCCATTGGAAAGCTGAAAACGACACAAAAAGCTTTGATGAGCATCACCGCAACATTAATATAAACACTTGAGGTTTACTTTTGAATTTATGTTTTACCTGGTAGGCAAAGGCTTGGGGTGAGTTGTCAATTATTATCGTCTTGGAAAGATCCCGTCCGAGAATGTTGAGGTCTTTAATATAGTTTCCTTGAACACACACACAGTGCTCCCGAAATAGCCTGTGTCTGAAAAACACAGAAGGAACAAATGCTCCTCAATTAAAACATCTTCTCAAGTTCATGAGATATACCCCTGACAATTGAAACTACAAAGCAACTACAAACCTAAATTAATTGGCAAAGCTAATAAGCCTTAGTACGTGTTAAAAACAAAACTAAACTAAAAAAAGTGCTGCTTTAAGCACTGGTGTCTAGTTTGAGTGACAAATCCTTGAGTGTGAAGGTGCCAAAACCCTGAACACCATTATACTATAACATAGAAAGATTTTACAATTCTGGAAAGTTATCACAACAGCAATTATTTTATCTTTTGTTGTGATGATCTCAAGAAAAATGGTAGAAATTCAGTCTCTTTACAAAGTTATCTGGCAGGAATGTTTTTTGAAAGCATCTCATTGGCCACCGCATCATCTTGCCAGATGTTGCTTTGTATTGCAGCAAAAGTTGAGCCTGTTTCATCTTTTTTGTGGATGTTCCTGCATTTAATTGCCCACTGTGTTGGTACCTGTGCCTACACAACGGCTGTATTCAAATGAATGAGGGGGCTGCTTTTTGTTTTTTTTCCACAGCATTGATGAACACATCAACAATCTGTCTGAACACAGCCTTACAGAAAGGGAAGTGTGGAAAGTTGCCTGGTTAAATCCCCACCCACAGGTTCAGTGATTCAATGAATATAGTGGAATAAAAACACAATAAACATTTTTGATTTTTGACAAAGCAGGAAAAGCACAGGTATTACTAACAACATTAACAATAGCGTCCCTGTAAGTCCTGATGCAGCAGCACAACACCAGGACCCTGAAACTGAAGCTGCTAACTGAAATTCAGTCATCATTTATTTTATTACCTGTGCCTGTGACATAACAGATTTTTGCTTTAAATGCAAAAGTGCAGTTGCACAACAAAATATGTTAAGTGACCAGTAATTCAAGTACAAACATACTGACAGGAAAAATGTTCAAAGCGGCCTACGCAAGCAGATAAATAGTGAATGTTTGCTATTCATTAGCAAAGCGGGTTCTTCCTCTTGATCATTCCCATCACAGAGGGAAGAGGAAGTTACTGCTGCGTCCAACCAGACCATTTTACATACTGTATCTGTGGCTGAAGATCTTAACAAAATAAATAAGTATGAGGTGCGGTGGACCGGATCAGAAATGATGGGTGTGGAAGGAGGAATTTATATCAAATTATCAAATTAACTGTTTCTAACCCACTAAAGAACAAACTCTGCATCCATTACACAAAATGCCACAAAGCATGCAGGAAATTTGGGTGGCATGTTGTTAAGTAGCGGAGGTGGTGTATTGACATTCACCATTTATCAGTGAGATGAATTAAAAAAGGAGGGCAGAGTCGAGCCAGAGCCCTTCGTCGCTTGGAAAATCTTCATACAGTACAGGTTACAGGCTGAGTGTTAAATAAGGCTACTGATCGACATGACTCCTTTCACCTATTTCATCCTTATCAGTACGTCTAACTCACTGCACACATACCATCCCACAGACACACTGCAATAAACTTGTCATTTGTTATAAAAGCTTCCTCAGAGTCTCATGTTTTCACTGACCTGACCAACTGTTTTTTGGGATCCAGGATGTTGAGCAACTTGTCGGCGTACACTTTCTTCGAAGCCGTGAAGAGGATAATCTGAAATATTATAGGATAGCAATAGATGAGTAATATATAAACTGACAACAGGTCAAGATATAAACACTCACATAGAAATGAACATCTTACCTCATACATTTGAGACATGCGCTCAAGAAACTCTCGGAAAAAGGGCCTCAACCGAACATAAACCTTAAGATTAAACAAACAAACAGGAGAAATTTAATCACAGCAACAACAAGAGGAGACATTTCAATGAGATAATGATAATTAACAATTAGTACCTGGTATATTACATCCTGAAAGAGTACAGGGAATGTCAGAGCGGCATCTTCTAGCTCATTCAAACTACAGTGAACCAGAGTTTCATCCTGAAAACAGAAGAAGAGGAAAATCAACATGAAAATTTACTTTACAATATAAGATACAACACAAGAGATGTTTCATTGCTCACCAGATCCAAGACGAGGGAAAACTCTGGCGTGCTGCGTGTTTTTAAAGGTAACGCTGGTTTGCGTGTTAACTGCTCTTCTGTCAGCGGAGGCACGTGCTTGATGAAGAAGTACCTTAAAGCAGAGAAGCCATAAAAATATTCTCATTTAAGAAAGAAACTAAACAAAGACACTAAACAAACAAAGTGTTGGTGCTTCTTGGTGAAGAGTGACTGATAAGTATGTATAATTTGCATGTTTTCACTGTTTAATGAACAGAAAATCCCTTTTTAATCCTACAGCGTCCTGTAAAGATCTAAAGATGTACTATATGCTGTGAGTCTTGTCAGTGTCAATCAGTAAACACAGTGTTAAGTCCAATGAAATACAGCAGTGGTGTAAACATGGAGTCACATGTAATACACAGGCTGAACATTGTGCTTTTGCTGCCATCTAGTGGTTGAAAGTTTCAAATTGCAGCAAGCCCTGTTCACACGCCAACACACAATGTCACCTTGGATGTGATTTCAAGTGGAGTCGGATAACACTTCTGATCACAAGCAGTGTGTGTTGTCAAATTTGCAGCACTGTAACAACAAGCAACAAAACTTTTTGCCCTGAAGATGTGCTGTTCAGTTATTCATCTCAGTATCGATTTACGCTCTTGTTATTTTACTTAACAGCTCATCAGTAAATTTGCTCTTATCGTTAGAAGTTCGATCTACTTACGGATCAAAAACTTCCCAGTCCTCATCGTATGAAGTCTCTGGAGGGGCTGAAGGTAACGTGTGCGGGTAACTGCCATCTGGCATACTACCGGGAGCTGATGGAGACAGAAAGAAGGAAAAAAACATTATCATTTGGAGGAATTATTCATTATTAAGCAGAGAATCTGGAAACAAATATGTTGATAGTTTTGCTGTTATGCTGTAAAAACTGGGATAGGTGTAGGTTTCTAACAAGGCTGTGATGCTCATAAATCTGCTTGTCCCCAAAAAATATTTGTTTTATTTGAATATCCTAATAAAATAACCCATCTGGACACCCAAGCAGGTTAAAACAAATGCTGTAAGTTGTTTACAGTAAGTTTTTGGCTCAGATCTGAATTGCTTGCACTGAAAAAAAAAAACAAATACCTGAACTAACAGTTACATAATCTGTCCTTGCTTATACTTCTGTCAACAAAGAAATTATCACATTGTTTACAGAATGAAATGAGGTTTCAGGTTAGACCAGTCGTACCTGTTAACGGGGGCATGTCAGTTTCAGTGACAATCTCCCCTTCTTCTATGGTTGTATCAGAGCCTATCTGAAGCCTCTGTGGTAAGACTGGGGCAGTGTGACATGGAGTGATGCCCTCTGTGGATGTAAGAGTGCTGCTTGGCATTTCTTCCGCCTGCTCAATGTCCAGCTGCTTCATGATTTCCTCTGCCTCCATTGCTTGGCCGGGAGAGTCTGAGCCAGGAGTGGCTGAAAAGACGGATTACAAATACTTTTAGTCACATATCAAAGGTTGCCTCTAAAACAACCTACATGATGCTTAACCAATGATTTAAATCAATCCTAAATGATCCATTTTAGATGTCAAATATCAAAGTATCTTTTTTTTGTTTTACCAGTCTTAGTTGCTGGTGAGAAAAAGTTGAAGACTGGAGAGAAGATGGTTCCAAGCAGGGTGGTGCGTGGTGGGCTGCTCGCTGCCTCGACGGGAGCCTCTAGTTTACCGTTTGGTTTCATGGGTTTACTGTTGCATGTCATTGTGTCTAAGAGAGGACAACGACTCGTTAATAATAAAACTTATAAAGAAAACATCTACAAAGAGCAAACAGAAATATACTCACACAGACACACATATAATTTCCTGGTCACTAATGTCATCAGTATTGATTTAAAAATAAATATGTAACCTGGAAAAGGCAGAAGTTTTCCTTTATGAGATGAGACATTTCTTTTACAACACTTCATATTGGTTAAGATGTACCTTTATTTGGAGTTTTCCGGCAAACTCTGGAGACTGTTTTGTTGGAAAGGCCTCTAGTCTGTGGTGTTGAAGTAATAAGATCGCTTTCAGAATTACAATCAATACGACTTCTCTTGGCAGGGATATCCTGCTCCACCTGATGAAAATAAAAACACAGATAAAGAGACACTCAAGGTTACACACATCATTGAAGCTTTTCAGTAGGTTTTTGTTCTTTTAAAATCTGAAAATTTGCAAATTATTATGATGATAAATAGAATTAGTAGTCTTGTAAAATGAGTAAAATCCTTATAGAGGCATATTTTCATAACAGCAATTAAATCATGACACCAGTCCACATTTAAAAGGACATATTCATTTTAGAAATTTTGCAAAACCCTTCAATTTGTGAGAACATGAACTGAATGGATGGACTTGAAACACATCTTCCAAAGTAACAAAATATCTGAGTATCAGTGATATGTCCTGAATTAAAAAGCATGTATATTAGTGGACAAAAGAAGTGATTGAGATGATGCCAACTTTAACAGTCAACGAGCTGCCATATATCACCACACTGAATAACAACCACTTTAATTTTCTTCTGTACATAGTAGATGATAACTGAGTGAAAAATTTCTAGAGGAAAGGTAACGAGACGTGTTTAATTTCTCTCTGTGCATGTTTTACCTCGTGCTGCTGCAGCCTTTACGTTAATGTGATGGCAGTTAATTCTGACTTGTGTCATGTTGAAGTGTTACGGAAATGTTACGAACATTTGACCTAATAAGATTGCAGTCATGAGTACTTCAAGTGACTTATTATTCATTTTTTTGGTTCCACATCCTCTTATTCAGACCAAAAAGTTAAATTGCCAACACATTTACATAACGAGGTGCATGTCTGGAAGGTGCTACAGAGAAAGCAGAATAATTTCCTAAGTGGGGATAAAGTATGCTTTTTAGAGAAATGCTCATGAGTTAAACTACTTTTTGGTGTTCATCAAATAAACATACAGTATGTGGTTTCACAGTTGGCTATTTTTCTTTACATTTATATCAGCTGCCAGAATTAAAATAGAGGATGTCAACAGAAACTGAATAAAAAGCCAGTAGGAAACCATATTGGCTGTGTTGAGACTTTATGTTAAGTCTCTTAAACACTATTTGCTGTTATGTACAAGACTCCTTTTCACATTAACAGAACAAAATGCAGCTAAGGCACTGCTGAAGAAAATAAGTGTATGTGCACCTGTAGTGCATTATTATGTTAAAGCAGCTAAATAAAGCAAAATAAAATAGTGAAACAGCAGCCGTGAATCCTGAAGCCCACCTTGACAGCATTTCCACGGATGAATTTCTTAATAGTGGAGAGCAGGCCTGTTTCATTCTTCTGCATTTTGCCTCGACCTCTCACCGGGGATGGTTCCACTTCACAGTGTTTCCGTTTGGCCTGGGACGGGTGGGTTCGACGGCCTACGTTCGGCTGCTGAGGAGCTTTACGCACTCTCAGCCTCATCATGCTCCAACGTCACATAGAAGAAGCTGACGAGGGAAGAAAAAAAAAAAAAAAGAAGTGTAGAAAGTTTAATATAATAATGAAAACAATACATTCCTCAAATCTGACCACAAGATTGCAGGTGTTGGTTCGTGACAGTTTTTTTGACAGCTTGCCATCCGTACCAAAAAGTAGTTTGATACCCAGTCCTGTGCAGTACATTGGGAATTGTGAGTGAAGTGACTCATTTATCATGTAACTTGAACACAATTTGTCTTTAATGGATGAAATATGTTCTTGTGCAATAATATGTCATTGGTAACTCAAATAGATGTTTTGGAAAGTTTGGTTGGTTTATTTAATAAGTGGTACAAACCAATTAAACTGCTTAATTAGAAATATGCTATGACAACATCAAGGAAAAATGCGATTTACACCTAAGGACTTCTCTCCTGCAGTGGACCACCTAGTGATCATTCACATTTGTGTCTGCGCTGGTGATGAGACTCATCAAGTGACAGAAGACTTTAAGGCTGGCTTGTCAAATTCACTGATGTGGAAATATTCACACATTTTATCATTTACAGACAGAAAACAGAAGTTCAAAACGGCAAGCTTTGCATGAGTATTTAGTGTCATTTCACTGGTTTGACACAAAGCATTAAGTGTGGATTGATTGTGTTGGTGTGGGAGCTTCTTTACTGCACTGCCTGTGTCTGAAGGTGTCAACTAATTAAATCTTAAAATGTAATTGTCTTAATCTTCATTTCTTTTACAATGTTTAATGGCAAACAGTTGCAGTATGCACAGAAATTAATGAAATTATTATGTTTGTAGCTGAACATCTCTTGAGTACAGCCCAACTAGTCTGATACCGGTGTTTTTCAAATCTGATAACAAAAAATGGACCAATAATGTATATATCTTACATAAACACAAAACATAAACAAAGATTTTTTTAATAAGGATCGTTTCAATTTGATTACTAAGTATCGTGACCAAGATATTTTGTACTGAGCAGGACATTTTACAGATTGAAATTACACTTGGTGTAACTTTGACACCTTTTGGTTTGAGCTACTCTCATGACTTCAACACTGCAAAGACAGAAGTTCCCATTTTATGTCATCATGTTATCATCTATTTATGTTTTCAACTTTTCAGTTCCTGATTCTGCCTCTATTGACGAGAAATTATATTTATAGATGTTGTCAGCGTCTTTATAGCCCGAGAGCAATCTTTTAGCAATCTGGTCTTGTGTGATTATGATTTATGGATTTTTTTTTTTTTTTAAATCTAATGTAATACTTCTTTAAAGATATCAAGCTGTGAGCAACAGGGAAATAAGATAACAGGGTTAAGCGATGCAGCTGATGACAACAGTCTCTCACATTGTGATCACAGTGATATCAACACTGTCTCAATCAATTCAATGAAATTAGCACAGAAAGGCGAGCAGCTAGTTTTACCGCCTGAATGTGAGGATCAGCTGATCAGTTAAGATCAACTCCTGTTTCATCTTTGGTTGTCACGGTCACTTAACAAGATTATAAACAAAGTTAAGAGCTTATGTTCTGTCATCCAATGTATGTCAATGGAGTGGGCGGTGTATGGGATAAACATGCAGTTAAATCGGAAAGTCGAAGCCTTTAATATGTTTAATTTAAGCTGGTGTTTCGTGTAAACGCCGTCTATGTGTATGTTTAGTCACTTAATGTTATGTTGCAGCTAACTTAAAGGTTTCTAAATCAGATCTGATAACATAACAGCACCGCTGACTGTCGTTATGTAACATCATACAGGCTGTATTAACACCAACGACGTCAGCTATCGCTAACGTTAGCCAGCTGCTGATATTCAGCTATCTTAATTAAAAACCCAACGTACATCCACCACTGGTTTGATACTAGTGTCCCACACATGGTCGGACGAGACTATCCGTCTATGCGACCACAGCTGACACTTGTCGCCTTATTTTATCTGCTATCAATTAGTATTAATCTCAACGGAAACCAGATGCCGTCAGTTGGTTCCGTTGCTGACGTTAGAAGCTACAGTTAGCTTCCAGGCTAACAACACACGAAGGCCGTGACATTTTTCACTTCAGCTCCCACAGCATATCTCACATGTGTACCCGTTACCACGTCTGTGTTTGACATGCAAACTGGTCGCCATTTCACCCATAAACAATAGCAACATATCTGCTTGCTATGCTCTGGCTAGCGCGTCATTTTGTTCACTTCCATAACTATTTCCAGCCATTAGACTACGCCCCCTTCGCTGGCTAACGTTAGCCGCTAGTTAGCAGCGGACGGGCTATCCGGGGGGACAAACCTTTTTTTTTTTGTTTACATGTTGACGTTGTTCGTTACTCACCGACTATATCAAGGAAGCTCTTCGAAACTTGCCGCAGCGTTGTCAGCTCTCGGCCGCGACCGTGACGGCCACCGATAGAGGTCGGGCCGTGCTCGGTGCTGCCAGCTGTGTCTGTCGCTCGGTAGCTAGTCACGGATCAACCATGTCTGTGTGGACGCCATTTCCCGCCTCATCACAAACATAACGCTGGTGGTGCGCAGGAGGAGAATGCGACACACACACACACACGTAGAGGATCCAACGTGGCGGAGAGCGGAGTCAACAGGAAAATGGCTATAGTGTGAGCGCGCAGCTGGACTGACGCTCACTATCACACTTTTCCCTGCTGGTATTGTTGTGTGACTACAGGAAACATTCATGTTCAAACTGCTGCACGGTGATCTATGTGTTAAAATGTGGGCATTTTCTTTATTTCTTTAGCCACTCTCACATTTTAAAGAACCGTGGTGTTTGGCAACTTTTTTTGCCAGTCTTTGCCTAAAACATGTCCCAAGTTTTAAGAGTTTTGAATGCGTTTCTGCACCCACTGTTTCCACAACACAACAGTGTTAAATTTAGCTTGCAGAAACTAAAACTTGAGAATAACAATGCATCACAACAATAAACTTTCCCCCAGCTTAGTTTTTAGACAAAAGCAGCTGAAAGAGTTTCAAGCCCTTGTGAAAAGCTCTGTGAGATTGCTGAGCAGCAGTGCTCTTATTAAGTTTAAGCAATACAAACAAGCAAATGGTTTGAAAGAATAAACTTGATCTTCTTGCTAAGCAAGCTGGGATCAAGTCCTGGCTGTTAGCTGCTTCACACCAATAATGAAGATACTTGAAAACACTGTACTTTCAGCTGCATCACCATGAAAACTTTGACAACCAATAATTCAATAAATCAAGCAAGTTTCAGACTGCAGGTTGACAGTCATACCACACTGAGGTGAGGTGTTGGCTGACTGGAAGGTAGTAATAACTATCAATCAGCACACTCAATTTTGTTATGAATAGATGGGTGTTGAATTATGAGAGCCTAAAATAAAACTTATCAGCATGTTCAATATGCAAACTGGTAACAGACTATTGCCAACATTTTTGCATGAATAAATCATTTAATCAGAGTCTTGTCCTGGAAGGTAGGACAAAGGCACTGATCAATCTCAATACAATGGTAAAACTATGAGAAATGGTTGGCATGTAAAGTGAAATAATATAATAATTATATAGTAAACATGGCTGAAATGTGGAAAAACATCAGAACAATGCTCCAAGATTAGAATCAATTTACATTTGCATCCCAAACTTCCTTTCTGCTTCAGCTTTATGGTCCAATAAACATGGTCAGATAGTCATGACCATTTTAGTAGATTGTAAAAGTTTCATATTTGAACACTAACCATGTGGACTCTTGTGCAGCAAGGGCTCTACTCAAATTGCAGAATGACAGTGATATTAATCATGGATTACAGGAAAGTACACAAGACACACACATTGCAGCAAAAATAAGACAATATGTACACTAGTAAATGCAACAAGTTTAAAAACTATATTGAAAATATATTTATGATCATATATTTGTCATCAGCAATGTCATGTTTGACCTCAGTAGCATAATAACAGAATATTTATAAGTGTACAGTCATTTTTTTGATTAAAAGGCAACAATAAAGTTAGCACCGACTATCATCGAGATGTTAATCATTGATATAAAAAAATGCAATTATTCCGTACAAAACTATCCCTGACATTGATTTTCACATTTAAGAAAAAGCATTCATGGTAAATTGAATGGTCAGTCATTCCCCAAAATAACTATTCATACAAGCCTTCTGGTAGCACAAATCCTCAATATCCTGCAAAAACAATCAATCGTAATCATACCAAAACAGAAGTGTATATCAACATTTTGCTTTGCTCATTTATACTTCAATTAGCACATAAAAGGCAAAGCAGTCACAATTTTTTTATAGCAATTTTGGGTCAGTTAATTGGATTAATGTGGGTAACATGGACTGTACACCCTGCAGAGAAGCTGAGTAAACATTGCAAGAGTCCAACTAACTCCAACTTGGCTGTGTGTTGTTTATGAAATCTACTGGCTTCTAAAAATATACTGGCACATGGAGTAATCTCCAGCAAAATTTCGTTCTAGGCTCCCATAAAATCCTCATTGCTGGGTGAATAATGGGTTTGAGGAAAGCAGCAAGACTTGAGTGTTAATTCTCAGCAGATTCTGCACTTTAAGCAACCCTTTATAATTACAAGGAGTCTTTTTATTCTACGGTAACATCAAAAGCGCCACTTGATCCATGCTCTGATCATATAACCAATGTAGTACCCACTTTGTGCTCCTACTCTTTTAGAGATTATGAAAGATTTAGGAAATTTAACTCTTAACATGCAAACTGATGGTGAGGTTTCATTTCATTCCAAGATGAAGGAGTTTCCTGTATGGTCCTGGTCCACCCCATAGGCCCCTGACCAAAGAAAAATAAAGAGAAATTAATAAAACGAGGGATGTGGAACAATTAATTACTACCAACCATTATCATGTTGTCAATATACATACGTGAGAAGACCATGCCAATAGAGGTGAGGCATCACATCAGCTTTCATGTAGTACATTATTCTTCTTTCCTTGGCTTGGTTGATGGGGAATGTTTCCAGTGGTTGTCCATTGTAGTCAAACTCTGCCAGAATGACTGTGTTGTAGCTTGTAACCAATGGACATGAGGTGTAGCCATCATACTATAAGTAAGAAGATTACTGATTATGTATTTGCATAGTTTTCATGGTATTTCAAACACAAGAGATCACATTCCTTAACTTAACACCCCCTGAAAATCTTGTTTTTGCAGATATCCAGTGGTTTAACTTCTCACCTTGCTGCAGAGATGTACAGTTCAGGTGATTCCGGAGAGGGCAGTGAAACATTGTTTTTAAGCCTGGTGTTAAGTTACTCTTTAAAAGATGAAACATAGTTTACTTTGCATGGCCACTTACCTTCTTATCAGGCTTCTCATTTTTCAGAATTTTGCTGATGGTTCTGTTTAAGATAGCAGACTGTGCAGCTAAAAATGAGAAAACAAATATTACATTCCTTCTATAACTGTTTACATTCTCTTTTTATTAACACAACTATAAGTTGTAGAGTTGCAAAGTCCATTACACACAAAAGAAAAATTGTTGGATGGATGAAAAATGGACATTGCTATTCTTAAAATGTGACCATTAATAGGGCAAATCTAGTGAAAACAAAGGTTTTAACCATCCATCCATCCATTTTATTAGCCTGCTTAAGGCAGGGTTACGCAAAAACAAACTAGTTTGTACGACACATCGTCTGGCCAGATGGAAAACCTGTTGTCATAGAAAGGGGTGAGACGCAATATTTGTTTATATGGGGATTAGAGCACTTTTTTCCAACCATCTCTCCTATAGCCTTCCTAGGGTTGCACTCGTTTGTACACACAAAAAGTGACAGGTGTAATTGTGTGAAGAATGAAAAAACAGAGCTTGAGAGAGAATATCAAATGCTGCCTATTCTGTAACCCCCAAACACCTGGCCAGTCCCTGCGTGGATTGGGTGTGATTGTCAGCTTTCTGAAAGTTACAAACGTAGTTGGATGCAGCCCCCCATTTCTGAAACTAGAAATGTGTGTGTGTGTGGTGGTTGGGCAGGGGGGCGGTGGTGTCAGACACAGTTTGACCATCTTACAAGCACCTTGGTTGAACCATACTGACACCTTTACCGTGTTCCGGGTTGCAGGGGTTTGGAGCCTATCCAGACATGAATAAAATTGAGAAAACACCCAAAAAAACGGTCTACCTTACTGCTGGAATATTTATTAGTTTACGATCATGTCTGTTTAACCTTCATCAGATATAGCCTATCCAAACATGCATTGGGCAAGAGCTAGGACACACGTTAAACAGGTCATCAGTCTATCACTGAGTTGACACACAGACATTGACACTCATACAGGAGCAATTTAGAGTTGCCACCTCACAGGCATGAACAGGGCAAACATGCTGACTTAACACACAAAGGCCTCAGTTGGTCTGAGGATTTGAACTGAAGACCCTCTTGCTGTGAGGCAACAGTGCTAACTACTGTATCACCATGCCACCCCATCATGCTTTCACCTAATCAAAAGTGTCTGGCCTCTGTATGGTAGGAAGTTATCAGACTTTCGGTGGAATCAATTCCATATAATCCATGTAAAATGTGTGCTTCTGGACATAATCTCCTCCTGAATCAAGGGGAAGATATTCAACATGTCTCTTAAAAAGACAAAGTGAACTTTGTCTTTATAAAGCATGAAGCATTTTTTTATATTTTAATTAGGAGAGGTTTGTTAAATCAGCACTTGTCAAAAAGTTCAACACTAGTGGCTCACATGAGAGAACATAAAGGAAAGACAGTGTGCTAATCTGGAGCCAAATGTACAGCTGGCACAACCTTAATCAGCCTCAGCTACACTTGTGAGCTTTAAGGACCAGTGTGTAGGATTTAGTGGCATCTAGTGGTGAGGTTGCAGATTGCAACCAACTTTCCAAGTGTGTAGGAGAACTTAGAGGAGCCGTTAAACTCATGAAACACGAAAGTCCCTCTCTAGAGCCGGTGTTTGGTTTGTCCGTTCTGGGCTACTGTCGAAACATATATTATATTCCATTTCTGCCAAGTCCTTTCCGCTAGATGTCACTAAATTCTACACACTGCACCTTTAAAGTAAGACTATTTAAAAGTGACATTGTTTCACTTTAATGCAAACATGGCATTCTGTGCTAGCATGTTAACATGCTTAAACTAAAATATTAACATGTATATGGTTAACATGTGAGCATACTACGACTAACATGTTAAAACACTGTGTTTGCCTTAAGTTCAAATTACAATTGAGACTGACAGGTTTTCAGTTATTTTTGGGGTATGTATGAATTAAAGCTTTGAACAAATGGAAATTTTGACATGCTGGTAGTGCTATATTAATAAAAAGTAATAAAAAAATCAGGGGATCATCAAAGTCACTAGGATTTATCCTCTAGGGATCATGAACATGTGTGCCACATTTCATAGCAATACAGCCAATAATTGTTCAGATATTTCCCCCTGGATCAAAGTTGACTTAAGGAGAGACGGATGGACTGACACGGTCAACCCTACAGCCACTAGTATGGCTAAAAACACCAAATTCTGTACATTGTTTGAAAACCCCCACCCCCCAAAACAACAGCAGTCACAGACACATTCAGCATGACTTCTGACTTATATCAGCTTTACAGTTGTGCAGGAAGTGATAAGTGATAAGCACTGCTTTATTACTGGATGTCATCAATAATGATGCCAAGTTGCCAGGAACTTCCCATCATTTCCAGTTAACAGACAGGCACAAATATGGGAAATTTAAATTAGCAAAGCACGCAGGGTTTACACCATGTGTAAACAGGTCAATCAAATAAAACACAAAGGTAACTGAGGAAACTACACAACCTGTTAAATACTACCAAGAAGTATCCCTACAATGCAGGTCTAGTGGGGTATGGTGTATGATTTTATAATCTGGTGTAAATTATTTCACAATATTGTGGTTATTGTGCCACCAAAACCATATGAATCATATCCTGCAAGAATGCTTTCCAGTATTGCGTTGATGCAAAGTTCATACTGTTGACACATCACAACACTTACCGACAGCAGCAGCCGTTTTAGCTGTGGGCAGGTTGGTACAGTCTCCTATCCCAAACACGTTTGGATACTTCTTATGCTGTAGGTTGTCTTTGTTTACATCCAACCAGCCAGCCTCATCAGACAGTGGGCTGCCTTTTACCACCAAATTAGGTCCCATTGGTGGTGTGACATGAAGCATTTCATACTAAAGATAAAAAACAGAAAAGTTTAACAGTTATTCACTGGAATATCTTTCATTGATCTGGCATATATTTAGGTGCAAAGAGACAAAATGTATAGTGCATTAAGTTGTTGAGGCATTACAGACAAAAACTACATATTTTCAACATTTAAAGGGGAAGGAGATTACATCGCAAATGGTACAATATGTAAGTTGTCCATTGAACAAATCAGCACAATACAATAGGTGAAAGTTATAGTGGAAGTACACTAAAACCATTACCTCAAACACCTTGGTTTCGCCTGGTTTATCAAGATTTTCAAACACAGCTTCTTTCTTGTCTGCCCGCACTTCAATCAGGTTATGTCTAAGGTTCACTTGTAGGTCGCGTTGTTTCACAATGTCCCAAAGAGAGTCAGCGTATCTCTTGATCCCAAAGAGTACAGGTAGGGATGTGTTGTAGATTAAATTGGCCTTTGCCCTTTTTCCTGTCTTAAATAGGAACATATAAAATATCTTCATTAAATTTGGAAAACAAAACCTACTAGTTCAAGAATGTACTAGTTCATTACAGTGAAACATTCAAGTACCTTTCTGAGAAAAGCATCTGAGAGGTACATGATCTTCTGAGGTGCTCCAGCACATTTCACAGGAGTATTTGGGAAAGAGAACACAGCGTTGCCTTCTTTGAAGTTCTGCAGTGCCTTCCATGTTTTCTCCACAGTTTGAACTGAGTAGTTTGACCCAATATTTGGATGTTCAAACCCCTCTGGTAGTCCTTTTATCTACATATCAGACAAGTGTAAGTTTCCTTGTATGTAACTGAATTTATATACAAGAGCAAAAGGTTACTAGGTAGAAGTAGAGTTTTACAGACAAAGCATTACATCACCTTCTCATAATGGAGTTGTAAACCAAGAGCCACAATCAAATACTCATAGGAGATCTGTAATGTGAAATAAAGTTTAAGTAGGGTTAGATGCACATTTCAAATCATCATATCATTTAAAAATTATCTATTTCATTTACAAATTGACACTCAATTCCAAGCCAGTAGATGGCACATTATTAAGCAGTTTTATAACTTAAATATACACTCTGTTATACAAGAGTTTCCTAAAGCAAACATACTTCAGTGCCATCATCTGTGCGGACAGTATTTGTATCTGGATTTATTTCCTGAACTTTAGATTTCACCCACTTCACCCCTGATGGCATAACATTTGCTGTTGGCCGACCTGATGAGCCGACAGTTTTCGCACCAGCACCAACCAGGGTCCATATCGGCTGATAGTAGTGCATCTACAAAAAGAAAAATTAAAAAAGTTGTTAAACACCAGCTTTGTATGACAGAAAATACTGTTATATATATATATATATATCTGATGGAGTGAAAACTTTTTAATTCCATGCATTAATTCCATTTAATGAATGAAAGCCACCAATTTTCATAAATTACAATTTGTATCATTGTCCAGATAAAGGAGGCATTGCAAATAGTGATCATAAACTACTGGATCCTTGCCTCACTGGGCTCCACAACAGCCACGCTCTCAACTCCCATCATCCTCTTCATTCGAGCAGCCATTGCAATTCCCCCACTTCCTCCTCCGAGCACTAGCATTTTGTAATGCTGTTTGGCAAAGACACGGCTGCTTGTGTGAAGTTGAGAGATAGCGATGCCCGCGGAGTGGCACTGCTTCAGACGACGCAGTGCAGCCATTCTGTGTCTGAAAAGTCATTTTGGTTAGCAACATTTGGGCTTCAAACAAAACAAAATCTGTCAACAAACCACACTCATATGTGCATACGTGCAGTTTAACCATTAGAGAAACTAGCTGTGGCTTTTTGTCACTTCTGTAAATAACCTAAATAAGGGTTCAGAATCAGGTCACTTTAGTGAGAAGGGTTTAGACATGTGAAGTTTAGCATCCAACAAAATATTTGGTGGTCTTCTGACATGTACTTGTGAGAACTATTTAATTATGGCAATACCACAAAGGTGGGAAATTAACTTTTTAAACCAGCCACTGACAGATAAATGTTCAAATTCACCAGCCACTCAATAGCAAATCATTATTTTGTGTCTGATATCTACCAGCCACTGTCATATTTTACCAGTATTTGACTGGTAGCTGGTGCTTATTTCCCACCCTGATTACCAACCATAACTACTGTAAACAGAGACCATCCCAGGAAAATCCCCCTCACAAAAAAAAGCAGAATCATTGCTGGAGAAAATACCAAATGGTCAAAAGTTCTTTTACTCTCACTTGAGTAACTAGCTACTAAGTCTTGAGTGAGAGGTTATGACTTTGACTAGATGTTTATGTCTAACTTGATTAGTTTGACAGAGGTCATGACAACGTAAAAACAGTTTTTACTTTTATGAAAATGTAGACCCAGCCGATAACTACACACTTAATTATATATATATATATTAATTTGGGGTGTTTACATTTGCTTCTATAACACCTGATCTGCGCTGAAACGTTACTGCTGCATGCTGCGTAATAACTGACTGTGCCTCCATTATAACACGCTTTCAGTGAGGATCTGATAACATGATCGCATGTACAGTGTAAGGTCGAATAATACAGACATGTAGCATACTTACTTTTACCAGCACTATAGATAAAAGCTCGCTTAACTGTCAGTTTTGTCAAAATCCTTAAGTGACCGAGCGTGACTCAGTCTGACTTGCTTTAGAGGAGTAGCGGTACCTGTGAGAAGCGCTTTACCCGATATGAACTTGAACGGACTTCAACAGACGTGAACGGAGCGGCAGTATATAACGTTCGTCCCGCCTCCTCCACCGTTCGACCAATCAGAACACGACATAAACAACTGCCAGTTCAAAGTAACACAACATTATATTTTATATTTCATTTAGCTAAACTTTATGCTTAGTAACGGGGCTGATTTTTATCACATTGGCAAAGATATCGAGAATGGACGTCTTTTGTACTGTTACTACTGATTGACACTGTTTCTCGCGTTACTAGATTGTCGAAATACTGACAGTTATGCTTTTTAGGAACAAAATCTGGATGTAACTTGAAGGCACTTTATAGTGGGCGCGTCTGGATGGTAACAATGCGACCTGCCTACAGCCCTGTGAGACAGCACGAAGTCGTCTTGGTATGATAACTCTGATACACTGTGAAGTATGTTTACAAAATGAACTTGCCATTGCTTCCCATGTGTCTCCAAGCTGAGACAGTAGTGTGACGGACGGAGACAACAATTTGAATTTCCGATTTTTAAGTAGCGAACCTGAATGCAGCATTTGCTGTAAACAATGTAGTCTTGACTGATTTGCATAGAAACCATTATATAGATAGATAGATAGATAGATAGATAGATAGATAGATAGATAGATAGATAGATAGATAGATAGATAGATAGATACTTTATTTATCCCAAAGGAAAATCAAAGTGTTACAACAGCCACTTGACATAGCCTACATCAAAATACAAAAACAATGAGGTAGGTAAAAGAAACAAAAACGATTAAAGTCTAAATTATATACAATAACTAAATAGACTAAAATATGAAAAAAATAAATAGAATAACTAAAAATAGAATAGAGACTAGAGATATAACCATAACTATAATATATTATTTGCTGAGTATACACTGTTCAATGACATGTGTTTGCAGGAAAAACAGAAAACTGCAAGTTTTAATGTCACTGTGATGGTAAGCATCAATCTACGAGGAAAATGTTGCCTCCTAAACCATCAGCCAACGAATGTACAGCTGCAGTATATATATATGTTTATGAGTCATCAGTTTCCTAGACAAGCCAAGACAAATTTACAGTATACCATGGAAATAGTGACAATCTCTCATACAAAGGCTAAAACAAAATGTAGGAGGTCTGAGATTGTGGGAGAGAAGATGTTCAATTTATGTTCATAAAGGAATGTTCTAATAAATGTCATGCCATGATGATCTAATCTACAGGGCCTCTCTGGCCTTTAATGGTCTCTCACGCAAGATGTTTTATGTTCAGGGCGCCAGGATAGGAGATAAGGTGGCCTTGGATGGGTAACAAAGCTATCCTCATTATTTTGAATTGGACACTAATTCACTCTGACCCAGAGTTAAGAGTTCCGCATATTTCTCCCCTCCCAGGTGGCGTGATCTAAGATACTCTACTAGAACAAATAAAGTTTTTGGTGACTGTATCCATGTGTACACTGTGCCAAAAGGCATATCTGATATCAGATTCCGGTTTTTAATAAACCACATATATTCAAGTACGAACCAACTTGAGTCTGTGGAGTTTCTTCATCTTTATTCATCATCAAAGTGTTGGTAGACAGATATTAGCCAAAGTGTAAGTTTTCTTTATCAGAAATCCTCATGCCAATTAGTGCACATTAAAATTGTTAAATAAGTTACAACAAAATGTGCTACTTCATCATGACTTTGCTTGACTGTACTCATCAAACAACTGGTTCAGATGGTGTTTAGCCTTTATTTTCCCTGATAATTGTACATGCCTGGGTCTATAGTGTGAAATAGAGGTCTTAAGAGCTCCACTGTAAAACTAAACAGTCATATCCTTTGGAGCAGTGTAATCCCCTTGCAATGAGAACATCAGGTGATTTTATATTACCTACAGGCTCAGCCTTGCCCGCTGCACACCTGTTAATGTATTACACAGTAAAGAAACACCAGTTGTTTTAAATTGGTGTTGAGAGGAAAGGTGTGACTTATTTTATTAAGAAATACAAGTGCATCATTTTTCAGTTACAGTATAAGGGGGACTAGATGCTGGCCCACTTTTCATCCCACTGAGGAAAAGATTATTGTTAGAAATAGTTTCACAATCTTTTGAAAGGTGGATGCAGTGGTCAGAGACAGTTGAGTAGACAGAGAAGTGGATGTGTGGTCCTCATAAAAACACAAGCCAGGATGCACCTCTATGTTACCCACATTGTTATCTTCTAGTGGCTTAATCTAACAGAGTCCGGGCAGCTGTTAAATTAGAACAACTCTCAGGCAGGGAGCCCGGAGGTAATTCAGTTTACAGCTTCTTTTGGACATATTACCTGGTTTAATTGTGATTGGAGTCTGGTCTATCTGATTTGGCTGCAGGACACATAACCTGCCCCACCCTGTGTCTCAGAAATTACATTTATATTATTCAAGGCTCCATGAAGGAAACTGAGACTGACTGACTGTGTGGATGTTCTTCAGAAACAAAATCACCACTTATTACTAAATGGTCTGCCTCAGTTATTCATTTAATTTAAATTACATGAGAAAGCATAATAAAAAAGCTTTGCAAACACCAAACTAGAATGTGTATTTCCTAAAGAAAATGCATGTGATTGCTGCTAGCTGATGAGACTGCCAGCTGCAGCTGCTGCTTGTGGAAACATGTTCAACATGTTGGACTTAGAACCATGTTTCTAAGTGTGTTAGATTAGTTAGGCACCAAAGAAACATGACAGAATATGAATACTGCAGGTACAGCAATCACACAATTATACAACAATGTGTTAACTTTGAAGTTGAGGTGATACAGAGGGATTATAGCAGTAGAGCTGGTTAAGATTTGACGCTTTCTTATAAGAAAATACTTTAATTTGTACAGTGATATCAGACAGTTTGTGCCCAGAAAAAAAAGCTTTTCCCATCCACAGATTCCTAAACACATATAGGTGATTTTTAGATTAAAAGGTAGCCCACAACCATCTCAAACATCAACTCTCTAGTCAACAATCAATTTAAGTAAAAAAGGAGTTTTCATATTTGTCCAGAAAAATATAGTAAGAAAAGTTTGTGACATGATGAAACAGGTCAGTATGAACTGACAAACATTGCCTCCATCTGCTTGATTTTTAATGAGATCATGCCTGAGAGTTGTGACTGTAGATGTCACAACCATATGATATTTTATAATTTCCCACAATGAATCAGCATATTTCTGGACTGTAAACAGCTCTGACCATGTTGTGTTGTAGAGCTACTGTTCTGACCTTTGTCCTTTTCACCATCCCAAATAGGGAAACCAAGTGGCTGCAAGAGATCAACTTGCAAAATTTATATAACAGCACTCATGTAGATCTTCAAATACAAATAAGTGCAAATCATAAGACCATTCTGAGTAAAGTGTAAAGTCTAGATGATTAGATTTCAACAACAACATTTCTATAATACATGAAAATGTATCATATCTGAGTAAATCATATGTGCAGTACCTTATCTTCTGTGGTTCAACACGGACTTCGGACCTCCAAAATAGAAAATGGTTTGAAAGCCTCTAATCTCCATAATGATAGTTAATGACCATGGCTCTTCAAAATGTGTTGGTATGTTGACTCTTGTTAATCACAAGCTATTATCAAATACTGATAAGATATCAAACACCAAAAGAGATATCAATATATTTATTGTTTTATTAGCCATGTAAATCAAGTATCCCCACAGTGTTCTTTACAAAACAACTGTTTAAAAAGTACTCCATACATTAAGCTGCCACTTTATAAGGTACATCTAACTAAAAATAATTCAGTCTGATGTAATTGTCATGTTCAGTTTTTGTTGATTCATCTTTATGGTCATTTTGGAGGCTGCAGTTTGCAGTTCTATTGAATTGTACTGCACAATAAGAGGAGAGGTGTTTCTAATATTTTGTCCACCCCCTTTTCATTAATTATGTTAGACTACATATTATGCTAAGTCCAACATTTTACATCTGTTGTTGTCATTAATACTTTATTGCAGTAGATACAAGTCTTTATAACAATTAAGGCTATACTGTAGAGTGGAAAGTTGATTATCAGTCAGAAATGATGATAATTTATTTATCTAGACACTGACAAGTCTAGAAAAGTCAACAAGGAGGTCTGTACTCATGCTTTTGTTCATTTTAACCACATTTTACAACTAGCCTATATGATGACAATGCAAATGCAACAGGTAATCTAACACTGTCAGAACACAACACGACTTTTTCACAATTGTTTAGCAAACTGTGGCTTCAGACCAGACACTAGTAGCTCTTTATAACCTCAATAGTGAAACATGTGATAACAAATTACATATTATACTGTACTTTCCACTTCTCTGTTTATTTTGCCTGGCTTTATTATTTATTTTTTCTGGATTGCACTCACTTCACTCCAGATGGCAGCTGCAACACAGACAGGCCACCAGCAGCAGCCAGTATCAGTGTTGGCTGACAGAAATCATGACAACAGAGAAAAGCAGTACATTAGCTTCACATCATCGGATTTGTACAGTGTGCTTTGGCTTTCACAGGGGCACCAGTTGGGGACGCTATAATCACAGTTTCAACTCAAGATGATATGCTGTGTGAAATTGAAAAACTGACAATAATGTATGTAAAAGATTATATGATGATATGATGATGTTGATGGACCTTTTTTAACAAACATTACAAATATATGTTGAGAATCATAAATCAAAAGTATCATCATACAGAAATCAATCAAAAGAAGCAATCATAGGCTATAAACAATATTAGCTGTAACTTTATTACAAATCTTATTTTTCTCATATTATTGTTTTTAATAATCTAACTGAATCAGAGCCAACACTATGAAAGATTGGTGCATCTTCCCACTGTTATGAAAATATAGAATAAGTCCTCACGGGGGCGAAATTGCACCATTTCAAACTAATAAAGCTTTTTTTTTTTCCTTTACAACGCGTAACCTCGGAAACATTATTTGCTTATTTATTTGAATTACGTTCTCACAGTCCTAATTTAATGTTTGTTTGTTGTAGTTTTTTTTTTTTAAGTTATTGTTTTTTTCATCTCTACTTGAGTTTCAGAATAGTGTAATTAGAGTCAGTTGAAAGTGTTCCAACATAATTATAATAAACGTGTGCTGGAGAGAGAGAGCATCATCATGAGTATGTTGTTTACATGAGAGAAACAGAGAGAGAGAGAGAGAGAGAGAGAGAGAGAGAGAGAGAGAGAGAGAGAGAGAGAGATGCTCATTGCACCCACCCACACACACACACACACACACACACACACACACACCTCCCCAATGAAGGCTTCAGCCTCAGCTGCACGTCGTCGCTCTCGGTAAGTGATCAGCAGTTGATTCCTATCCAGACTCACTGTTTCTCCACAGATCTGTCTCTCAATAGCCGATTGATTATTATTGTCTGCCTGCACCGTCTGTAGTGCCTCCTCTTCCTCTTCTTCTTCTTTCTCCTCTTACTCGCCGCAGCTGAAAAAGGCTTTGCTGTCCATC
The DNA here is from genome assembly GCF_914725855.1 of Thunnus albacares. NCBI lineage: Eukaryota > Metazoa > Chordata > Actinopteri > Scombriformes > Scombridae > Thunnus > Thunnus albacares. The sequence continues at coordinate 21,214,468 of NC_058112.1, read as the reverse complement.
CATGCTTGATTTTTGGGTTTTTTCTTATAATTCAGGAGGAAAACAACGTTTGCTGCGGAGAAATCTGCGGAATGTGGTGCTTGAAATAAATTGTCGTCACTGAATGTCAGGATACATGGAGACAACACAAGCCTGCGCCTGTGACAAACTTGTGCAAGGTAAGGAAAGGGGGAGAAATGTTAGCAGACGTCAGCAAATTATGTGAATATAAATATATGGCTGTATTAGCACTGCTATTAGACAGGAATCTGGAGAAAACTACATCAAATATATACATTATATGCTGAAAAATAAGAAAATATACATGTTGTTTAGGTGATTACACTCCTAGCTTTGCTCACCTGGGATCTTTTAATAAGGAGACACATTTCACTGGGGATTTACCTGTTTGCTGCTGCTGCTGCTGCTTACTGTACACCAAGCGCTTCATTAAAGTTGCTTGTCTGAACAGAAAAGAAACAAGACCACCACATCACATTCACTCCCTGCACTGCAAAATTCTCTACAGCTCCACACTCTTCAATGGAGTTAGTTGATGACGGTGTGTCTTTTATCAGGGAAACCCTTGGGAGGTCCCCGGAGAAGATGGCCTTCTGGAGGAGAAATACTTATGTTGGTAAGACAAATGTTCCTTGATTATATTTGGATCTGAAAAGATGTAGACGAGACTGATGTGAATTGGTTTGGTGTGGAAGGTAACAAATAAATATCACAGGCTCATCTTTGGTTTGTCTTTCAAAAGAAGGAGATAGCTCTTGTCGATGTTCCTCTCTCAGGCAAATATACAGTAATTTCTCATTGTCTCTGGTTTAGAGGGATACAATTACACAGTGTAGAGTAGCCTCTCTCTCCCTCTCTAAGTGTGTCTATGTGGTCTGTGTTTTTCATGTGTTGGTTGTCTGTCTGTAGCATCCTGTAATCAGTATCTGCCTCACACACACACACACACACAGATGCAACAGGATAGACCTCCTCACACAACAGTCAGGCCTCATCCTGCTATCAGTTACTATGAAAATGAATTATTAAGAAAGGCTTTTGTTGTTCAAAGGTCTGTTTAAACATTTAATTAGAAGATGTTTTGCTTTTCTACTACAGCACAGTGTTCAGTCTCCACTTTGTATACGCTTCTTCCTGGAGGAGTTTCTCTTTTCTACTTCAGCAGCCTGCAAGTCCGAGCAAGCAGCTTATACAAGTCATTGTTTATTAGAGTGAAATGATTCACAAAAGCTCCTGGAAATAATTCAGACCATATTTCTCCTGAGAAGAACGTCAATACAGGAAGCTTTTAGATGATTTTCAGTAGCTTTTCAGACATCTTTCTTCCCAAAAGGATGACATGACAATACCTGTACCTGGCAGTTCTCACTTTCTCTTCTTTAGAAAGGGGACAAATTTCAGACTTAGGACTAGTTGATTGGGGACGGCTTGTCCAAGCAGGGACAAAAGCCGTGTCCCCAAGTGGGAAAAAGCTGATTTTTGGGTCATTGGTTAAGGTTAGGGTAAGTCTCCAAGTCTGATACAAGCCTATGTAATGTCCACATAAAATCATCTGTGTGTGTGTGTGTGTGTGTGTGTGTGTGTGTGTGTGTGTGTGTGTGTGTCTGTGTGTGCTGTTGGTCTCTCGGGTGATTTATGCATAATTCAATTTAATCTTGTTTGGAAACAACAGATCTATCTGCGTGCTCCTTCAGCCACTGCTCTGTGAAAGTTAAAGAGCTTTGATGAATCGTTTCATTGTCTTGCAGGTGTCTGGTATTTATCTTGTTGTTTGTGAGCGAATATATCTCCCGTTAAGACTGTTTAAAAAGCATGACTTGGCACGATAATGACCCTTAACGCATCACCTTCATGTATGAGCCATGAGATGAACGGGAAAATTGTAATTGCGGATAAAATCTTCAGTTCTTGGGTAACAGGGCGTGCTCAGACAGCGTCTGCATGCCACAGGCAGTATTACAGTTGTACATTATCAAAACCCATTAGGCAGATTCACCAAAGAGCCTTACTTTTCTGCATCAACTGTAGTGAGGCGTCATGGTGGATTCATGTCTATTGCTCACCAACCATAACAAAGCCATAAAACTTTGTCTGAATGAAGGAAACAGCAGAGTAGTGAGTGTCATGATAGTAAACAAGAGAAATAGCTTACATGGAGAAGTGGGACCAAAATATGAGACAAAGACATACAAATGTCAAAAAGGTGTGTGTAGTTATAATATTTTAATGATTGCAAACAAGGGATAAATAAATTTTGAATGTGTCTTTCAACCAGTGGTGGAAAGTAACTAAGTACATTAAATATTGTACTTAAGTACAGATTTGAGGTAATAGTACTTTATGCTTCTACTTCACTACATTTCAGAGTGAAAGGTTGTACTTTTGCTCATTTATTTTGCTGCACAATAAGATTTTACAACATTACAAAGTGACTGTATGATGAGTATATAAAAAATGATGTAAATTACTATTAGATTCTCATATATGTCTTATTAAACATCACTGCAGTATGTAAAGTAGTTTAACTGAGCTCCACCTCAACCAGCTACAACATTAAAATGCTGTTAGTATCAATAATAATATAATAAAGTGACCACTCTTAATAATGAGTACTTTTACTTTTTATACTTCAAGTACAGTTAGTTGTTAATGCTTCTGTACTTTTACTTAAGTAAAATTCTAAATGCAGGACCCTTCCTTGTAATGGAGTATATTTATATTGCAGTATTGCTACTTTTACTTAAACAAAGAATCTGAATATTTATTCCACCACTGATTTCAACAAAGTTAAAGGAAATGTCAGAAATAAGGTAATACGTCTGAAATAATTAAAACTAATTAGAAGTATTTATTCATTAGATCAGGAGGAATATGGGCTAATATTCTGCGCTAATATTCTGCTTAAAACAATGATGACAATTTTTTTCTCTTAGCAGCATCGTAATGGCTCAGTAAAACAGGATGTTGTGCAAAGCAGATAATTCAAGTTGTCCTAGTAGGAAAAGCACAGGTGGCACTAATAACATAAACGATGACTCTGCTCTGTTCAAATGTCCCAGTGAGCCACGACAGTGAGTCAGCATGCACAATAGCAGCACCCTGAAATTGAAGCAGCTATCTTAATAATTAATATTATTTAATTATTTACACAATACATGCACAATACATTTATTGTACCAGATATAGCTAAAAGTTATTTATTATTTATTATGTTATTTATTTTAGTGGAGGCTACCAGTGATGCTCTGACAGTGCATCACTGGTAGTGACCAGTGACTGACAACAGGGCAAAAGGGATGCAAAAACATGCTGACTGGCACCTCATAGGTTAAACTAACAACTCAGTTATTCAGTTTGATCCAAAGTCACTTCTATTTGTATAAAAAATGATATATTTCCATTTTGTGTGGATGTGTCTGTTTGTTAACAGATACTGGAAATTATTTAAAATCAGCTTGATACCATCTTCTTCCATATGGAAAACAACATCTACTTCAACCTACGTTTCCTCTGTTCATCCTCCCTTCTGAGGGCTTTGACTTCACCCCTGGACAGCGCTGAATACTTTTATATCAAAGCTGCTACTTCTGGCAAGATGACACATTCTGTTTCAGTGCATTAAAGAAAAGCCTCGGCGTATAATGCAGTGGTAGAGAAATGTTCTCCCAGTGGAAAGTCTCACTGCTTGGGAAATAAAAACACCTGACAGCTAGTCTTATGTAGCCAGCAAACATTTTTGATTTAATAGCAAGTGGTAGACCAACCTTTTAGTGTGAGCTCATCTAACAAAATAAAATGAAAAAATAATGTATTGATCCCTTGATTGTGCCTCTATAATTCTCTACAGGACAAAACTAAACTGTGCTACTATTTTATAACATTATTATGTTTACTCTATTTGTGTATAATTGCATAATTTGACTCTTTATAATAACCAAGAATCCTCTATATGCAGAGAAGGAACGCCGTGTGAAAGCCAATGCACGGGACTACAATGACAAGTTCTCTTATGCTGTAAGTAGGACTCAAAATTACGTCAGGCTTCAGCTACAATGTTAGGCTGTGTTATTTTAATATTGAGAGTATTAATGCTTTTTGTATATGTTGTTCTTCAGGACAATCACATCAAAACCTCAAAGTACAACATCTTCACCTTCCTGCCCATTAATTTGTTTGAACAGTTCCAGAGGGTTGCGAATGCTTACTTCTTAGTGCTGTTGATACTGCAGGTAGGAGAAATATCTGCGTTCATACATAGTTTTTATGATTGTTGTTTTAAGGAAACATCAGATTAAACCATGTTGGCTAACATAGACTTTTCTTCTCATGTAGTTAATTCCAGAAATATCCTCTCTGTCCTGGTTCACAACCATCGTGCCTTTGGTGATGGTGCTGGTAATCACTGCTGTGAAGGACGCCACAGATGATTACGTTTGTTCAACTATTCTCTATTCTTACAGCTCCTCTGAATGCTCCTTTGTTACATCTCCTGCTGTTTAAGACTTGTTTAGGCCATTTTTATTTCTAAAATTTCAGTTCCGTCATAAGAGTGACCAGCAAGTCAACAACCGTCAGTCTCAGGTTCTCATCAGGGGAAGGTAAGACCACGTTTGTCTGTGTTTCACAGTGAGATGCTTTGTAAAACTGCTGAAATGATTTTATACTGTTCAATGACATCTATATGGTTATTTCAGATTTTTTTTTTTGTCTTTAAAATCCAAGTTTGCAGAATGAGAAATGGATGAACGTTCGTGTGGGAGATATCATCAAACTAGAGAATAATCAGTTTGTTGCTGTGAGTAAACTCAGCTACAGTTTGCTGCAGGTTATTCTGTAAACTAAATGATCTTGTGCTGGTGATTCATTCAGAGTTTGAGTTTATTAGAGGATGTTCCATTCTGTCTATTATGTTCAGATATAAAAGAGAAAATAGTGAATAGACAACAATTAAGGATTTATTTTGGGAGATTGAGAAGACGCTGAGTGCTCTTGCAGGTTCAGTGGTGCAGAGATTGATTTTTTTTTTGCCTTTTCTGTGTTTTACATCGGTTTTACACACAGGCAGACATTCTTCTTCTCTGCAGTAGTGAGCCCTGTGGACTGTGCTATGTCGAGACTGCAGAGTTAGATGGGTAAGTGCTGCACAGCACTTGAAATGAATTTGACGTACTGTTCTGTTTTTTACATTTCTATAGCACCATAAAAAGACAAAGCTTTGTAAATTTGGTATTTGCATTTCTCCACGTACAGAGAGACAAACCTGAAAGTCCGTCAGGCTTTGAAAGTCACCTCAGATTTGGGAGATATTACAAAACTGATAGACTTTGACGGTGAGATGACATGTTTATTTATTTTGCTGGCTTGTGACACTCTTTGGTATAACTATTTGTATTTTGTGCATATCCATGAATTTCTTCTTTGAATCAGAATCAGACTTAAACTAAAATACCAATCTGCGATTACTGTCTTCCTCAGGAGAAGTCATCTGTGAGCCACCAAACAACAAGCTGGATAAATTTATAGGAACGTTATTCTGGAGAGACAATAAATACCCTCTGGATAATGAGAAAATGTTGCTACGAGGTTGTGTGCTCAGAAACACTGAGTGGTGCTTTGGAATGGTCATCTTCGCTGGTCTGATTTTCTCTTTTCTCCAGCTCATAAACGCTCCTGCTGTGAATGTTTCTCTAGTACTGACAGTTATTTTGCCCTCCAACAGGATTACAAACGAAATTGATGCAGAACTGCGGAAGGACGAAATTTAAAAGGACCAGTATTGACAAACTGATGAACACTCTGGTTTTGTGGGTAAGTTGTTTTTACATGGCAACAAACAAAGTGCACTTCAGCTATTTTGGTACAGGAAATGTTTTGCACTCTAGCAGATGATTTAATCAATCAAAAAACATTTAAGTTAAGTGCCTAAAAATATTCCATGAAATGAAAGATCACTCACTGTATTTGACACATCTTTCAAACTGAACATACATGCTGATTTTATATTGCAGATCTTTGCCTTCCTCATTTGTATGGGAGTTATTTTGGCCATTGGAAACACTATTTGGGAGAGTTTCGTTGGCAGAAACTTCCAGGTTTTTTTGCCCTGGGATAAGTTTCAGAGCAGTGCTGTTTTCTCTGGCTTCCTCACCTTCTGGTCCTACATCATCATCCTCAACACCGTTGTGCCCATCTCACTGTATGTCAGGTAAGGAGACAAAAGCATCAGATTTATTTATTTTTTTTGTAAATGGCTATGTATCCACTCTTACAAGTGTTTTTTCCCAATCACTAAAACATGGCATTATTTCCCAGCAGTGAATTGCCACTTTTTTCGGGCAATGGACATATCATTATACTGTACAACAGAATGTGTGGTCAGTACTAAATACTCTTTCAGTGTGGAGGTTCTGCGGCTCGGCCACAGCTACTTCATTAACTGGGACCAGAAGATGTACTACAGTCAGACGGACACCGCAGCTGAAGCTCGTACAACCACCCTGAACGAGGAGCTGGGCCAAGTGGAGTTCATCTTCTCTGACAAGACCGGAACCCTCACCCAGAACATCATGGTCTTCAGCAAGTGCTCCATCAACGGACAGACATATGGTAGGGAGCTTTATGAAACTCTTCTCCAAAAAGTGATATTATAATGTTAAAGATGCTGTGTGGAGAATTTAGTGGCATCTAGCAGAACAGACTTGGCAGAAATGGAATATAATATTCTATTATAAGTCTGTTTTCATTAGTGTAATCACCTGAAAATAAGAATTTTTGTGTTTACGTTACCTTAGAATGAGCCCTTTATATCTACATAGGGAGTGGGTCCTCTTCCACAGAGCCTGCCATGCTGCACCGCCATGTTTCTACAGTAGCCCAGAATGGACAAACCAAAAACTGGTTCTAGAGAGGGCCTTTCGTGCTTTTCACGAGTTTAGTGGCCACCGTAGGAGGGCGAGGGGAGGTGTATTCATGCAATCTGCAACCTCACCGCCAGATATCTCTAAATTTTACACACTGCGCTTTTAAATTGATACCGTATATGATACACAATATCATTGGCTCATATCATTCTCTTATTAAATATGGAACAATGTTAAATGAAAAAATGATTCATACAAACATTAAACAAATTCCAATAGTGTTTTATTGCACATTTTCCAACCTTTATTGTACATTGCATTTTATCACATTGCCTAGCAGTTATCCAAAAATGTATTGCAGGCTTCACCAAAGAATAACTCTTGAATTCATCTTACCTAAAAGTGCTGCCAACTCATCCAAAACAATTGCATCTATTAGTTTTAGTGAACAGTTTTAGGACAGTTGGATAATTCTCCAATGATTAAAATACTGTTTCAGAAGTTTGTCCATCCAGTTTTGTAAAAGATTTTAAATTGTCTACTTGTCATTTGTCACAAGTATGACTATTAGCAACTTCAATCTTAAAAGATGCATGTCACTGACCTCAGAAACACTGATATCATTCGATCACCAGTGTCAAAGCAATATTTCTGTAGTTACTTTACTACATCTACATCTCATACCGTAGGTGATGTCTATGATGACTTTGACCAGAAGGTGGAAATTACAGAGGTATGTACAGTAGATCTGAGCCAGCATGAATTCTTCACTCACTAACAACACAATTATAACACAATAACCATGTCGGTGGTCCATGTGCCTTCAGAAAACAGCCTGCGTGGACTTTTCCTTCAACCCTCTCTGTGACACAAAGTTTAAGTTTTATGACGGCAGCCTGGTTGAAGCCATTAAACTGGAGGATTCTGCAGTGCAGGAGTTCTTCAGACTGCTGGCTTTATGCCACACTGTCATGCCAGAGGAGAAGAGTGAAGGTAAACTAAACACACATGATCCAGTCGTTCACGTCAGAACAGAAATTACTCAATATATTAAAGCATTTTCTGATCGATGTTTCTGTTAACATGAAGGAAATTTGGTGTACCAGGCCCAGTCACCTGACGAGGGAGCCCTGGTCACCGCAGCGAGAAACTTTGGGTTTGTCTTCCGGGCCCGAACCCCAGAGACCATCACGTTGTGTGAAATGGGACGAGCCGTCACCTACCAGCTGCTGGCCATACTGGACTTCAACAACGTGCGCAAGAGAATGAGTGTCATTGGTTAGGTCTTCTCTCATAACAGCACAAGTAGTCAACACGACATTATTTGCACATGAATAGTTTAAATCGACAACAAGTCTGTTTTTCTAATAGAATCATAATTAATCTGACTTCCTATTTAGAGCAGTTAATAATTAGCAATACATCTTTATTGGTAAGGTGATTCTGTCAACAATCTTGCTATTTGTTCTGTGTATATTAATAAGATTCACCTTTGACTAAAAGGTAATGTTGTGTTTTTTGCTGTGTTTTAGTGAGAAATCCACAAGGCCAGATTAAACTGTACTGCAAAGGAGCTGACACTATTATCTTTGACCGCCTAGACCCCTCCAGTCAAGATCTCATGTGCGCTACCTCAGAACATCTCAGTGTGAGTGTTATTAGAACATATAACATTACACAACAAGCATAAATACTGTAGATGCACTATACATCTTTATTTTTAGTGATCCAAATCAATAAATCAGGCAAAGTTACCAAGCACATCAATGTGATTACATACAGTAAGATTGATGATTCTCGCAGCAGTTTGTGCTGAGAGGATCTGCTGTGGCAGGTCGTTTTAAGGTTCAAAGGTTTTATTTCTCATATGCTCATACAATATGTGCGCAGACACGCAGGGTGGCATACTCTAAAAGCTGTGTGCATAAAGAATAATAATTAGAAAACGAGTACAAGTAAGAATTTTCAAGGATAAAAAATATAAATATGTGTAAAGTAAGTGTAAGTGTATCTTGGCCACAAGGTATGTAGGAGGGCTGTGAAATCTTTCAGTATTTAAATGTTAAATTGTACTTATGTCACACTTTTAACTATGCAACAAAAGTTTTTTTTGGCAAGATTCACACTATGCTTGTGTCTGTCCTGAAAAATATGCAATTTAAGTGATTGAAGCAGATAAAAAAATGTGTGTACTCTGGATTATGTCTGGTTTGATTATAGAAACTGCTATATTCAGTGAATCACAACACCACACCACAGCTGTTGTATGTATTTTTTCTGTTGTCACGTTATTTTCCCTGCAGGAATTCGCTGGAGACGGACTTCGGACATTAGCTCTGGCCTACAAAAATCTCGACGAAGATTATTTTGATGTTTGGATGAAGAAACTCCTGTTTGCCAGCACTGTAATTGAGAACCGCGAGGAACAGCTGGCGGTCCTGTACGAGGAGATCGAGCGGGGCTTGAAGGTAAAATTTACATCCTTTTGTTTACAACCTTGAAGCGATCAAACTCATCTAGCCCCTGCAGACTGACTGCTGTCCTGGTTGAAGCTTCTAGGAGCCACAGCAATCGAGGACAAACTTCAGGAAGGAGTCCCCGAAACAATTGCCCTTCTAAACCTATCAGACATCAAGATCTGGGTCCTCACAGGAGACAAACTAGGTAATTACAGCATTACAACATCTTCACAGGAATGACTGATACTTTGATAAATGGTTACCTACAGTATCTAGTTGTAAACTGTGTATGATTTCGCAGAGACAGCAATGAACATTGGCTACTCCTGCAACATGCTGCGAGACGACATGAATGAGGTGTTCGTTATCTCTGGCCACACACTGCTGGAGGTGCAACAGCAGCTCAGGTGACACACTCAACCTCTAACTCCTCCATAAGAGGTTCATATTCTCAAAATAACTGCAAGTCCCAGAAGAAATACATAAATCTCTGTGTTTACCGGAAAATCATGCTGTCCAATTTTTTGAAAATTAAGCACCTTTAAGTAATATTAGTTTATCAATCTATCCTTGTTGAGTGAGAGACTTTTTTTGTTGGAGAAGAATGAATTTTCCATGAATGAATATTTACAGGTTACCTCTCTCCTCAGGAATGCTAAAGAGCACATCCTCGGTCTGAGTCGAGTTAGCAGTTCAGGAGATGTTGAGAAGACAGACATGTTTGCAGATGACTCTGTGTTTGAAGAAGCCATTATTGCAGAATATGCCTTAGTCATCAATGGACACAGTCTGGTAAGATACTCAAATGTTCGTTGTTGTAATGATAACTCTATCCTCTTTTGTGATTGTTTTTTTCATGCTTGTTTTTATTTTGGGACTGGCGCCTGCAGGTGTTACTTTGTTTGTTAAACATGATCATGTTGCTGTCTGCTGAGTCTGGCACCTCTGTGCCTGCTGCTGACTGTGCCGAGTCTGTAATGAGCAGAGAGCTGCTGTGCTGCTGAGGCCCCTCGGCTCTATTACACGTTTTCATTAACATCCGTTTCCTCACAGAGGAGCTGCTCCCTTGCTGTGCCTTGAGCAGTGTGCATGATGCACACAGCTTGGTGGAAATGTTACATTGAGCTGTTGTTTGGTGTTGCCTCCGCAGGGGGTTGACGTTACAGAAAGGTAATGATAGGTTTAACAGGTGCAATGTCGTTGTGTTCCCTGCTGCAGGCTCACGCTCTGGAGCCACAGCTGGAACATGTGTTGTTGGATTTGGCCTGCTTGTGTAAAACAGTCATCTGCTGCCGGGTCACTCCGATGCAGAAAGCTCAGGCGGTGGAGCTGGTGAAGAGGCACAAGAGGTCTGTCACCCTGGCCATAGGAGATGGAGCCAATGATGTCAGCATGATCAAGAGTAAGTGTCAGGATCGATATGACACTGAAACAGCCTGTTCGGGAACAGCAGCATGAAACAGTGCTGCAGTGAGTAGAGCTTACGTTTTTGGACTTTAGTGAGCCACTGAATCCTTGATGAAGGGCTACTGCAGAAACTCTGGTGGTCAATAACTGTCACACAGCTGAAGGAAGAGTGTTTTTTCTTTAGTAGTCAGCAGCTTGCTGCCTTTTATCAACCCGAGGGATGTTCCTCTCTAGCTGAATCTGACTTTCCTCTGCAGAAAGGCAAACACTAACAAAATTTCCTCCTGCAAAAGCCCCAATCTGCAATTTTGTAACTGTGTAGTATACATGTTTGAAAAGTTTGAGTTTGAGTATTTGATATCCCACAGCAGAGAGACGACAGGAAATTAGGGAGAGGGGGTACAATATGCAATAAAGCATACAGAAAATGGGGGGATGTTGCGGTTAATGGTCGGTGCCTTTACCCCATCTCACCAGGGCATCCTGATTTTTTTTTTTTTTTATTGTAACCCCTGGTATTTGAAGATATGTCAACTAATTTTAAAGTGGCACTCAGATCACAGATCATAACATAAATGTGAAACTGTGTTTTTCCTCTTCAGCCGCTCACATCGGTGTTGGCATCAGCGGTCAGGAGGGGATGCAGGCTGTTCTGGCGTCAGACTACTCCTTCGCTCAGTTTCGTTACCTGCAGCGGCTCTTGCTGGTGCACGGGCGCTGGTCCTACTTCCGCATGTGTAATTTCCTGTGCTACTTCTTCTACAAGAACTTTGCCTTCACCCTGGTACACTTTTGGTATGGTTTCTTCTGTGGTTTCTCAGCTCAGGTAAGAAGACTGTTATACATCATGAAGCTTTTGAAAGTGTCTTCTTTTTGTGCAGAATTAATGATGCACGTAACTGTCTTCTTTCCACAGACTGTGTATGACCAGTGGTTCATTACACTTTTCAATATAGTCTATACGTCTTTGCCTGTCCTCGCAATGGGACTTTTTGATCAGGTAATACTGTTAAATATGTGATCATAATACAGCACTGACTTATATAGTAATCTAAAACTTTTTTTTCAAGATACTCCTTAATTTTTACATTTGTACTTAAGTCCATTTATTTTTCTTATACTTTTCTGTTTGTTTTTCTTTCAAGATACTGTCAAGTCATACAGGTGAATATGTTATAACTGTAGACCTCCCTTACTGTCTCATAATTAATGAACTTCCCAAAGGCACCTAAATATCTAATCCCACGTACCTCACTAAATGTAACTAATGTGTGACTGGCTCCCCCAAACTAATCAACCCATATTAATATACAACAATATTGTATATTGTTCATCTATCATCTTCTATTGATCATCTTCCACATCACTACCAGCACTTCCCGTCCCTACCATCACATATACCATATTTATTATTTAGTAACACATATCACATGACACTCATGATTTCTCTGTTTTCCTAAAGGATGTGAATGACAGGAACAGCCTCCGTTACCCGAGTCTGTACAAACCGGGCCAACAAAACCTTCTCTTCAACAAACGACAGTTCTTCCTGTGCACACTTCAGGGGCTGGCCACATCTTTCCTGCTCTTCTTTATTCCTTATGGAGCCTTCTCTGTCATGGTGAGAGAGGATGGCTCCCACTTTTCAGACCAACAAGCCTTTGCCGTCACCATAGCAACATCCTTGGTCATTGTTGTCAGTGTTCAGGTAAGAGTGTAAACAGAAAGAGACAGGCTGAAAATAGCACTGTTGAAAGTTAATATATAATTATGTTTATGATTCATGTGTTTCTTTGTAGATTGGACTTGACACACACTACTGGACAGCTGTCAATTGCTTCTTCATATGGGGGAGCCTGTGTGTGTACTTTGCCATTTTATTTGCAATGCAAAGTGATGGCATATTTGGCATCTTTTCAAGTAATTTCCCATTCATTGGTGAGTTTTACTCAGTGTGAAACATAAGTGAGGGAATAATATTGATGCATGGAAATTGAGCACAAATGAATTTGGGTTTGTGTGTCCTCAGGGACGGCTCGCAACTGTCTATCAGAGAAGAGTGTGTGGTTGGTTATTCTGCTCACCACGGTGGTGTGTGTCGTCCCTGGCTTAGCATTCAGCTTTCTGAGAGTGGACCTCTTCCCGACTCTAACAGACAAGGTACAACAACATTCATTCATGAAGTGCTTGTCTAAATGTTCATTACGTGATTAACATTCCTCCCATTGCTGTATTTCAACAGGTATGTCATCTGCAACAGTCCAGAAAGAAGCAAGGACCTCAGGAGCAGAATCTGAGGCGAGTACGCAGGACGAGCTCCCGCCGCTCCGCCTATGCCTTCTCCCACCAACAGGGCTATGGAGAGCTGATCACCTCAGGCAAAAACATGAGGATGAGCACAGTCTCTGCTGCTCACTCCCCTGGAAGAACAGCACAAAGCCCCACCTGGATAGAAAACATGTTAAAGAGAAAGAATGAAGTTTCTTGCATCTCTGACGAAAGCACCGGAGCACCAGAGGGCAGCACCAGAGAGACACAGACTCCAAAGCAGCAGCACACAGACTGAACTCCACCTCGGACTAAAAGGTACCATATACAGGATACCATACACATGGATCCCAAAGACCAAGCACAAATTATGAGTGTCCTTCATTTGGGCGAGTTTATGCTCAAATTCCACAACACAGACGTACCTCATTTTTTTATTAGAGGGAATCATGTGAACTCTCTTGAAGCTGAATGTTAAAGGCCAATCAAAACATGACTATCTGGAGGAACCATTTCCAAAAAAAGCCAGCCTCTATAAAACAGACAATGGACAATGTTTTAATCTTGATCATGCAAAACATTTGTTTAATTTGTAAACTCTTGGCTTGACAACAGCAGGTATATTTTATTATGCATGAGTTGCCAAATTGAAATAAATCTTTATGGTCCTGCGTCCAAACCAATTTGATCCTTTCATGGTTGGTTCTTTTATTCAATATTCTTTTCTGATGAATAAAGAAAGGTTGGGAAGTTTCATTTGGAAATTTGTCACAAACAACTGCGTTATACATAAATGACAAAAGGTAAAGGTGGCTCCATGCATCTGTACAAAAAGTACCAGTAAAGGGTTTATTAATAGACTTCCATCTGTAACGCCTATGCACTGAAACTCTCTCAACCTACACCCAAAGTGCTAAAATACAAGTGTTCCTGTAAATACCTAAGTAAAGCTGCTAAATATGATGATAAACACAACTGAATTATTGATTTGAAACTTTTATTATATTTTACTGACTGTACATTTTTGCCAGTATATATCAAACTGAAACCTCGGATATATGGGATTTGTAATGCTAAGTCATTCTGAGATCTGATTTCTCTGTGCTGTGCCTTGTATGGTTCCTGTTAAAGATAATAAACCTTTTTTTATTTGATATTAAATGGTCCTTTGGCTCGTGTGTGCTCAAAGAAATGTGTGAAACCGGAATGCATGGCTTGAATCTGATATCCTCTGAAATGGTTTCTGCCTACTGATAACCGATACCCCCTACCGGTGTGGATAAGGCACCGACAGACGGCTGTCCTCTACCTCTGACCAAGTATCGAACATAGTTCCCAAAATCTACAGACGCACAACCATCCTAGCCTTGCTTAGGGAACCAAATTCAGCCTGGCTTCTATAATCACCAGCTGTCGTTGAACCACTACCAACAGGCCTATATAGTCTGGGTCACAACGAAGTGTGTTGGTGCAAATAGGTGTTAGAGGTTTGAAAGTACTCCAAGATGGCCTACTAACAGATCATCTCTGGAGGAGGCCCACTCTGTCGGTCAAGGGCACTCACCTAGTTTTACAGGGCAGCTTCAGAGCCCTGGCCCTAACAGTTTAGCCAATTAGATCCCTAATTATAAATCACTCAACCTAATTTTAGACTGAAATCACACCTCTATCACATGTACAGCAATATATATTAACCTCACTGAACCTGAACCATTTACCACTCTGTTATTCAATAAACAGCATTTTTACCTTTACAAAATTCAACAATTTGTAATCTAAACAATTTCAAAACTAATCAGCCTATCCCAAGGGGACGTCTTAAAAGAACACCAGAGGACCTCAGAGATGAGCATGAGTCAGGAACTTTGGTTGGAGTGTATAAAAATACAAACCAGTTTTATTTGGTTCTACAAAACAAGCTATCTAAGAAAGTAAAATACAAAAACTTAAACAAAAAATTAAAAAGCAAAAATTAAAAGATTAAAGAGAGTCTCAAAGAGATCCCTCAAAAGGCCCTAAAGAAAAAAGAGGTCCTGCAAAAACTCCCCTGAGCCTCTCTTGGCTTTACTTTTTATAACTCTACAACTTCCTCTTGTTTGTGTTACCACATATCGTCTATCTTCAAGATATCTAACAGTTTCATGACTTCATGTGACAGTTACATGACTTTACACAAAAAAGTGAGCTTTTCTTTATCTGACACTTACATCAGAGTACATCGAACCTTTGAGCTTCTTCTTATCAACGTTTTGAGATTGTAATCAAGGGATGTCTGATAGGTGCAGAAACACAGCTCCTCTATTGCCTCAGAATATCTGGTGGTTGCCTCAGTTCTTGATGTTTGTTTCTGTTCGTTATAGTCATCCTTGAAGGTCCAGCTCTAGTTCAGTACACGTTGCACAAATTGTGTAAATTCCTCAGAAATGGTGCAAGACATTAAGTTATGTTAATTTGTCTCCAATGAAATTAAATAAAATAGTTTGAAGTAGGCTTGAATAGACTTTGTCTCGGCCACATATAGTGGAACTTTCAACACTTCTTTAAAATAAACAGTAACTGTACAACATATGTGTGAACTATTAGACCTCAAACATGATGTCTATTTCTATTTAGTTCATAGCCTAGTCGCACAGGCCTGCTCCCCAAAATGAGGAGAATGAGTGAGACAGAAAAGAAAAGTTAAAAAAAACAATCTATTAAAACCTTAAGTATTCAAACAAACAACTCTTTTTTTCCACATTAAATTGGCCGTTGACCAGGGAGAGTAACAAGATGTACTGGCTGGGTTGGGGATACTATATGATAAAGGTCCCTGAACAGATGTGAATGCAGAGTATTGCAGTATATGTACAGTACATGTGCCTTACACCACACCTCCACCTCCACCATCACTGCTCTCTAATAAAGTAAAATTGATCTTGTGCAGAAGCTCAAGCTCATAGTGGGATCCTGTAATCAGGACTTTCTACCCTGATTTCCCAGTGGGCCACATAGCTTTACCACAACATAAACATGACACACTGCAACAGCAGAAAAAACATGTGTAAGTGATGCTTTTCCAATTATGACAAGTGCACATGTAAAGCCTGAAAATATTCAGCATATTTAATTCTTCCTGTTGTTTTTGCCCTTGTTAATTACATGATGTTGATATCGGAAATGTTAATAACAGATGGATGGATGGATTTTATACAGTACAAATTAAACGTGATTGTTATTTGTCATCTTTTGTTCTTTACAAGAACATAATCTATAATGAACAGTATCAATGAGTTAGCTGTACAAAATCATTTTATTACAAAAACATTCATGATTTATTTTGAAAAGCATATTTTAAACACAAAAATCAAGTTCCCTTTGTAAGAAATAACACACCCCTGATGTCAATTTTTGGCCCTTCAAGAATAATCTTGAATTAAGAGGTAAAATGAAACACAGAAGTAAGTTTTACCATTCGTTTTACATTGTAATTTGTAAAAGCCCATAAAGTGTAAAAAAGAAAAAAGTAATTTATTTCCCTGCAGCTGTGTAAACAGACATGGATGATATGTTTCACTCCTCGAGGAAAACTGCAGCTCCTCCACCCGGCTTTGATACGAACAAACTTTGTTTTTCCATCGCTGCTCTGCGTGAATCGGGGAGGTAGAAAGCTTCTCTCACTGCTTGTAAGAAAGACTCCACTTTCTCACTGGGAACCATGGAGACAGCACAGCCGCCCCAACCTGCTCCTGTCAGCCGAGAGCCCACTGCCCCCGACTTCCTGTAACCAAGAGAAACAAGAAAAAGCTATTTATGACTAATGTATGTTTCAGTACACTGTTTCAACCTCAGTATGGAGCATTAAGAGTTAGTTAGCTGATAGGTATAGAACATGGAAGAGGTAAAGTGTGATCGTATGATGGTAAAGCAGCACTAAATATACAGCACACAGGATGAGAGGTCTAGATTCCACATTTCCTTTAAAAGTTTTTATTTATTTATTAAATTTGTTTACATTTTTCAACTGTATAAAATAAAGTGGACATTTTTGAGTGAATGTGGAGCCGAGAGCTCTTCTCATAATAAAGACTGATCATTGATTGATTTAGTTTTGTAATGTACTACAACTTAGAAGCATTTGAAGCTCTATTATTCATTAGTTTAACACTTAAGTACTGTTCATAATCTGACCCTTGACAGTATCCCCTCATCATTAATCTTCATATCAAACTTCTGAACTTCACATCTATTTTTTCATTCATAAATACTGTATCAGCCATTAATAAATGGGTGATTAATCCTTAATTGAGTTTTCAGGGAGCAGTGAATTCTTTAGGTTTTACACAAATTGTTTATGGAGAAAAAACTCTATATGGTGTTATGTTACATAAAGCGGAACAACATAACAGCCATCAGGATTTCAATGAATGTTATTGAATGTGAAGAATGCAACATTTTTGAATGGTTATTTTTTAAATTTTGTAATATTTACGGGTCAAATTTAACCTGGAACACCCTCCATGTACAAAAATATGTATCAGCTACCAAAAAATGTTTTAAAAATTTGAAATATTTACACTTTTGCATATTCTGGGTCACTTTAGGAAGAGTCTTAAAATTGCAGGCTAAAAGAGTGACGTTTAGTGTGTTTTTACTGATCTCATATGTAAAAATGGGTCAAAGTTAACTTGAACAGTATGTAAGAGTTAAGGATGTACAGTATATGGCACAATATTGGCCTGTAAACACTGCGTAACTGTGAATGTAAATAGACATTTTTTAATAGCAGACATTTTGTCTTGTCATAGTAGGAAAAGGTATTTCTATTAATATTAACGATAGTTCTGATTCACTTAAGTGTCCCGATAAGCAATGACAGTGTGACAGTGAGCCAGCATGCTCAATACCAGGACCCTGAAACTGAAGCAGCGAGATGGAACTCAGCCATCATGAGTTTTATTATTTACACCTTTGTTTTTGCAGAGATTACAAAGCAGATATCACTACACCACACAACTAAAAAACTACGTCACTTCACCCAAAGTTTGATGTTCTTAAAGACCTACTTCTTGTATTAAGAGTCAAATCTCTAAAACTACATTGGCTACAAAAAGCCCGACATCAGCTGTAATACAAAATGTAAATGTAGCTCATTTTATCTCATTCTGTCCTGTATCGCAGTGAGTGAAATGAGACTAATTTGCTGCACTCACAGACAGATGTCCACCAGTTGGTCCAGTTCGGGGCAGCTGCACTCGTACAGGTCTCTGCAGCTTGCATGGCTCTGGTTCATCAGGTCTCCTAGTAGCTGTACGGATTCAGTGGGTTCAGAGTCACATACGCTCTTGAACCGCAGCACCCGCGCAGCTTCACCGTACACGTGCTTGGCTCGCTGGTACAGCTTGAAGTGCGTCACTGAGAGAGAGAGGAGAGAAAGCATGTGCTGTTTTGTAAAATCTGTCTGTTATTCATCTGAATGGAGACTCTGATCCTGCCAAACTTTCTTCTTGGTTGTGATGATGTCGACATAGCTGAGCCAAACTGACATATTTAAATATTTTGACGAAATACCTCAATATCAATGAAATATGATGATATTTTCAGGATCATCTGCAGCTTTTTAGAAGATATTTACACAAAAGAATGTTTTTGAAAAAGAAAACTATTAGTAATGGCTGGTCACCATTCATTTGTTTAAGCTAGAACAGGTGATATGCTTGTAATTTATGATGCATAAATGTAATGTCATTAAGTCCAGGAATATATAGATATCACACTACATTGATAACATACAACTGTATGTGCAAATAATTAGGGCTACAGCTACTGCTGACCAATCTGTTGATATGTTTTTTAATTTGTTTAGTCTATAAATTGTCATAAATAATGATAAACGTCTATCTCAACTTAACAGAATCTAAAATGCAGTCCAAAAACTCCAAGACATTAAATTTACAGTGATAGTAAAAGAAGAAATTCAAGTTCTCACATTTCAGAAGTTAATATTTGGGATTTTCACTAGATAACTGACTAGATTACTGAACATTCAATTAATGTTTTAATCTGTAATCAATTATTCAACTATTTGTTCCAGCATTAGATATAATCCAGATATAAAAATACATAGATGAAGCTATTTGCTGTTTCTCACCATGCTGAGTGTTAGCGCTCAGCAGCTCAGTGGAAAACAGCTCAGAGGTGATGCCCAGAGCCTTGCAGATCTCCTCTCGGCTGTACGGTTCAGGGTGCAGCACCTCATCCACCAGATCCAGCATCTCCTCCAGAGACACCTTCAGCTCCGTCTGAACCTGCGCCAGCTTCAACAACCTGCTCGAGTCCAGACCCCGGGCCTGGGCCAGCATCTGAGTTCACACCAGCCAAGATATTTTGTATAAAGTTTGATGGAATATTACACACATCATCCATCCTGTTCAAATGCCAATCATGTTTTTCACTTTTGCCATACAAATATTTACATATTGCTCAGAATCAGACCCAACACAGGTGCAGCTCGACTACGTCTTCAAGTGCAACACGGAAGTTCCAAGATAATCAGTGTTAAAACACATCTCTCTGTACATTTTAATGATTTCCTCCATTCTCTGTAAGTCAAATGTCATTAAGCCTGTGATTGTAATTTTTTTAGAGCAGAAGTTGATTGGTCTTTGGTTACATTATAAATCCTGCATTAAGTCATGGTGCAGGCTGAATATCTCTTTAAAATACATTTTCGAACTCTGCAACAAAGGACAACTGAAATATAACTGTCAGTGTTCAATTGTATCTGAACACTACAATATGTAAAATATACATATACACCTATAATATGTAATGGAGTACATACTATATGTCACTGAAAGACACTGTCCCTTTACAAGTATTATGTTTACCAAATCAACCCACTCTTTTTGTTTGAAAATATCATTTCAAAAAAAGAAATAACCCTGCAAAATGCATTAAAAAGTCTGGTGAATGGAGATTTCTTCTCATTTTCATGGACACAATATTTATGCTCATGGGTGCTAGTAAGAGGACTAACAGTACCGGGCCTACAAAACCTTTTTTAACTTGTGTCCCCTTAAAACAAAGTGATGCTTGTTCAAAACTCACATCAAAAGCTGCACATGCAAAGTAAAACCTTTTTTTTCTTCATCTTTTCAAGTTGTCATTATTTTACCTGTATCTAAATTAACAGACGTGATAATAACTTTATAGTGTATAATTTGTTAAATCATCCTTCGACCCCCCAGAATCAGTTCGAGAACCACTGATCGGGATGACTGTACCTTTGTGGCGATCCGACACTCCACCACACGGATGTTGAAGTGAGAAGAGGCAGCTTTGTTCATCTCCTCGCAGCAGTTGGAAATCACAAACATGGCTCCATCTGGGAGTTTGACATCAGTGGCCCGCAGAGGCTGAAACTCTATCAGCTTTGCCTGATGGAGGGCAGAAAATTCAAAAGGTTGAACTGCTGACTAGATAGAAAATATTAAATAACAAACCAGATCATTACTTATATGGTAGGGACTTTGCACCAAACATATATTCATTACGCATCTTTTTAGACAATTATACAGTGTATTAATGCTTTATAGTGTAGTGGAGCTATTCAACGAGCACAACATACAGTTCCTCTTTCTGCCAGGAATGAGATGGACTGGTCCATGCCCCCTCCCTCTGTGCCAATGTAGCGCTCACATTTGGCACATATCTCAGCCAGCGCCACCTGGAGGAACACAGAGCAGAACGAGGAACAGATTAAACAGACCAGTCGAGAAGGACAAACACTCTCTTACATTGACTGACGGCATGAAAGTGAAGCACATTATGGGATCATTTTGAAGTTGGGAGTCATGTTTGCTTGTAGAAGAGTTCATCTACCTCTTCAGCCTGGATTTTGATTAAAATATTTTATGACCATTATTTATTTTACTTACTTATTTATTTTATTGTACTTATGTTTTATAATGTTTAAGTCCATCTTACTTATTTTAACATCATTGTCTTTTTCAGTTTTATCTAATTCTTATTTTATTTGAGATGTATTTTACTTATTTTTATTATTATTCACATGCATTAGTCTTTGTACTGCCTGCATTTGTTCTCATTGTTGGCTTGTCAGTCATCTGTAAAGCATTTTAAATTGCTCTAACTTGTACAAAAAGTGCTATACAAGTAAAGTTTGATCGATCGATTGATCTTTTGCAGATTGAATCCCTTATATTTGTCAATTTCTGCCTAAAAAAATTGTTTTTCTTTAAAAAAAAAAAAAGATTATATAGTGTCTACAAAAAATGCCTCAATTATAAAGCATTTTACCTTGGAGAGGGACTTCTGATTTGCCTCCATTGTAACGAGCCCGGCACAACAAACTAAGGCACTAGAACTGGACAGGCCAGAGCTGGGAGGAATGGTCCCATCAACGACACACGACATCCCTGATAAAGGAGCAATCCCAAACTTCTCCTGTAATAAAGACATAGCAAACGTAACCAACATTATATGAACATTTTACCATCATGTATGCAGTATTACAGACTGGATACTATATTCTATCCTTGACGTGAATGAAGAAGCATCAGTGCAAAATCTTACCTGAATACCTTTAACTCCACAGAGAAAATAATAATACCACTTTGGATTGTCTCTGTCTATGGCAATGTCACCTGAACACGACACGTTGAAATCGCTGCAAAGAGACAAACAACAACAGATGAGGATACTGTTTCATGCATTTTAAGCTCCTGAATTAATTACAAAATCAAATGTAAAAGTTCAGCAATGATCACGAGTGTTAAAGTCTTACTTGTATTGAGGATTTGTGTTGGCAAGTTGGATTGTCCCTGAATTGTTCACTGAGACGGCTGCAAGGATATTCTGTTCAATAGCCATTGGGAGCACAGAATAGCCACAGTAATCGATGTGCTCTCCTGTTAAATGTGAGAAATGTGAAAAAAATATGAGAAGGAGTCGACTGCTGAATAGACTAAAATATTTTATCTGACCAATATTGTTGGATAAAAGCTTAAATTTGATTATTTTCCTTTCATAAAATTACATATATCTCATTTTTTTCCTAATGAGGGTGTTGATCCACTTTATGCACAACACACACAGACAGAGATTAAGATCCTCCACTGAAACTATGAATTAAATTCCTTCAGGAGGCAGGAGGGATTTTTTAATATTAGGAGCCTTTCATCTAACAAATAATACAATTTTTTTAGCAGTTGAGTAAATAATAAAAGTGAAATGAAACCTACCTATGAGATTAACCCTGCCTGGTGCACATGCGTAGAAAAGAGGAGATTTTCCATACTTTGTTTCAAATGTATTTTTTAAGTTTTGCAGCCTGTAAAGAATAAGAAATGAACAATGAAATGAGGGAGCATCAGACACAGAAATCATCTGTTTTCTTCACCTCTCTGTCTCTCTTTCAATCAACACATCTTACATCTACTCACCTCTCATTGGCACTGATCGCAGTTTTTAACTTGGGCGGATTTGTGGCCATCTCTCCCTGTTTAAAACGACTATGAACTTGTGGCTGTCAGACAGCTGCACTCACAGCTTTTGCAGATCCTGGTCGAGATCAGCTGACTGTCACAAGAGGAGCGCGGACACCAAAACCACTGAACTGGGATCAGCTCTAAAACACGAGTTCAAGATTAGTTCTGTGTCGGTAACTTGGTGTTAGTAACAGAAGAGCTGACTCTGAAACAGCTGACGGTGCAGCGGCACAAACACGGAAGAGGCTGGAGGAGAGGGGGCGGAGTCAACTTACGTACAGCGATACGTAGACTCAGGGCGATGACGTCACAATATACCTATTTAGTTATTATTGAGGACAAAATTCACCGGACTGTCTCCAAACTCACCTTTAAACGTTTTATTGTCAAACCCCAGCAGTCTGGCACTTTAGTTAAAATTGTAAAGAAAGATCTAAAACAAATTTGAAAATTAAAAAGATTTTAAATAGCCTATTTTGGTTTGATTTGAACTGTAACCCCTTAATAATTTCCTGATTGTGCTTTGTGCAAGTCAGGGCGTTTATTTCACCAAGAACCTACTGTATTTTTGTATGACTTATGTTAAAAAAATCTAAACAATTTTATTGTCCACGTTTGTTGAACAAAACTAGAAATTCGTCTTCAGCTTGCATAACAATCAACATATATCACATCATTCACATAATACGTTACATTAATTATAAGAATAATAACACGTTATAGAGATGTTAACAACACATTTTCACTTTTTATTTTTCTATTTGACTTGTATTTTAGATTAAAATTATGCAACGTATTTGATTTTCACTTACATGTTTTTGTGCCATTACAATTCCGCCTCTCTGAATCTCTAAATAATAAGCATTTCTTTTTGATGCAATTATACCACACGTCAGGCGTACAACTGCCAAGATGAGAACATAACATTTTAAAATGCCAGAGATCAAGAGCCAGCAACCTAATTTGCATAAAGTGACCTAGTCAGATGCTGTTTCCATATGCGGTAAACTCAAAAAAAGCAAAGCAATGTGATAGATGTCCCTCTTATTAGAGGACACAGAGTAGCCTACATACCGCCTCAGATTCTGTTAAAGATTTGTTCACATGTGTAATGTTTGTTAACTTATTTCAATTTCCAGTATGATTAATGCACAAAATGTTTATCTTTAGTAGACAAACTATGTGATTACATAGCCTATAGGTATACCTGAAAAAACCAACGCAGCAAATGTTTACAGTTTACTGCAATCTTTTGCGTGCTAAGCAACAAAGTGCATGCTTTTTTGCACTTTTTCTATTATTCAATGTCAAAAGATGGAGTTGTATAAGGTAAAATAAGTGACGAGAGACATCGCCTTGTTTCATAGACTTGTTTCCAGGGAAACACGGTGACTACACTACCCAGGATTCTAACAACTCTGTTACCATGGAGACGTAGTTAGCTTCGCAGTTCCTGGATTGGCAGTAAGATGAATAGTGTTTATAAAGTAGCTACTACCATGCATTTTTTGTTAGGGAGAATGAATATTAGACAGATGTACGAGTCTATTTGTGAAATAACGTCAGTCATGACGATATAAGAAGCTCTGTTCAGTCAGTGTTTATGTGCTCTGCCAATAAGATCCGGAGCGGTTTGGCGCTGCTGCTGCGCGCGAGTTTTCAAAGTGGGCGAGACTGCTGCTTAAAGAGGAAGAGCAGCCGGCTAACGTTAGCCTGTGTTAGCTTTGTATCTCACGAAGTTTACTGCTTGGACAAATAGTAACAAAAGTGGCGTTAAACTTCTGAACGGACCCGTGAATCTGTACGTTTGATTAAACGTACCTAGCTTAGGTTTTTCTTAGCATGGCCAGGTCGTTTTTTATGTCTGTCGGGTTCGTTGTTGCAAAGACAAGCTAGCATGGCCAGGGTAACGATAGTTAGCTAGCTTAGCGTCGCTGCTTTGTAATGTAAACAGTAATGTGGCTGGCAGTTAATAAACATTAACGACAGTACTTCAATAAAGGAATACGCAGCTCACCAAAGGAAGCAACAGTCCTATTTTGCAAGAGGTAAGCTATGTGTCTGTTTGACTCGTTGATATCAATGCGGCAGTCACATAACTTTTAGCCAGATTATACCGTTATCTTCGGTAACTCATTTACTCATATTTAACGCCAACATCAAACGTAATAAATGACGTCTCCTGGTTCTTTGTAACTTCCCCTCTTACGTTTGTTTGTTTTTCCACCTCTTTTCCCAGCGCACCATACACCAACAGGCTGTGCATTATGTCTATTGATTTTGACAGTGCTGCTCTTCAAACCCAGCATGATGAGGAAGAATACGATCAAGAGGACTATGCAAGAGAGCAAGAGGTGCAACACACATAGTTATTATATTGTAAAACTGTTTTTGCCACTTCCCAATTGTTGGATTTGGTTTTGTCACTTGCCAGAGTGATTTTGTTAAAGGTACTCTGATTGAGCTATGTTGGTTTCTGTATTGAGCTTTGTTGGTTTCTCTATTGTTCATATAAATTCAAACATCTATTAATCAACACGTCAGATTATAGAAAATATTTAGGGTACACTAAAATTATATAAAAAAGTAGCTTGTAATGTGGAGTGCTCCATGCATTACTTGTCTCTGCTTCAACACAATGACTACCAGCTTTACCTCACTGATAGTGCATAATGTTAACAGTCATATTGGTATGTTAACCTAATTATTACTATCCCTTTTGAGCTGTTGTGAACATTAAATTTGTGAGGTTCTGATTTGTTCTGCTCTGAGTTAGTATTGTTGTTTGGGGAAGCATTTGAGGGTGTGCATTGTTTGAATATTACAAGCACCGGCAGCTTCACAGTTAGATAGGTATGTTGTGTTAGTACTCACGCCTACAATCTGTTGCACCATGAACCTGTGCTATTATTGGCTCAAGGAAAAATCCTCCTTTCAGGTGTGTCACACTGAAACTAGTGCTGCCCTGTAGTTTCCCTACTTTCTCTCTATTTAGGTTACCTTGATTCTGTGCTTGGCGCCACTTGTACTTGAATAGAGTGAGCATGAAGAAACTCGCTGAATGTCTTTCCAGTGGGCTAAAACAATCAGAAGAATTGGACTTTGGAAGAATATAAATCTGGAAATTGATTTTTTTTTTTTTGTGGAGTAGCCTATGTATTACACACAAGCTGGTCAAGTGGACAATGTTTGCCACCGGTAATTGGAATGTTTCTGCTCCAGTTAACCATGCTATATGTTTTGTCTAAACAATGGAGTTCTTTCTGAGCAAAACACGGCAATACTGCAGGGAGTCGACCACATGCCAGGCACATTTTGGATGTTTCACACAGAAGGTCTTTTCTGCAGAGAGATTGGACTAGGAGGTTATCATGTGGCTTCACAGCTGATGCAGAAGTGCCTCTTTAAAACTTTGTTAAATGTGTAAGTGGGATAATATGGGTCCTTCGGTTGTGGACACAGTGGAGGATTTGAGGAATATTCAACAGTCCTTGTGGGAAGTAAGTCCAGCTGGCTCTGCTTGTTCCATCACTCATGGCTGGTTGCAAAGCAAGACTGGTCAGTCTGTTACTGACGTAGAGTAGAATTTGCTTTGTTGTTTTTGTGACATAAAGTGCTAAGCTGTTTCGACGTGAAGACAAAACATTGTTGTTTGTCAGTTTTTTGTTTGTGTTTGTCTTCACCAAAAGCATATTAAGTGTATTTTACAAATACAGTAGAGCTTTATTCCAATGTGAGATGTACACATATGCTAAATGACACATAAAATACCCATGTTTGTGAATACTAAAACTTATGGAAAATGTTTCTTTATCTGTATTGAGCTTTATTCATCACTGGGCAATAGAATTTTGGTTTAACCTATTTTCAAAATACTGAGTGCTGAATTTTATTGAAAATTAAATTGTTTCTCAAAATTGATGTTTTAGATCTCTTTGAAGCAAAATTATAAAAATGTACCTTCTGACATTTTGTCTGCCTAGCAGTGATTGCTGCTCCTCTCTGCTGTTTTTTTTTCTGTGTTCTTTTTATAACTTGGTTGCAGAACAACCTTGGTGACTCATTTCCATGTGCTATTTTTCTACAGCTGCACAAACTGCTCACGGACCTGCCTGATGACATGCTGGATGACAGTATCGACTCCTCCTCCCCAGAGCTGGAGTACTCTACCTGCAGCAATAAAAACACTGGCAACAGGTAACATATACTGTATGTGGTTGTTGACACATTAATAATCTGCATAAGTATGAGTGACGTTCAAAACAAGTGAGACATACCATGAGTACATTCACTGTGATATAATTATGCTTTTTCTTTGCCCTCTCAGCCCACGGTCCACATGGACTCAGCAATGGTCAGACCATCCAAGGCCAAACTCTCATGAACAGGTATGGTGTTAGTTTGTTCTCACAGATTTTGGTTTTCTAAACTTCTAATGTAAAAAAAAAAAAAAAATGAATCACTGTTATTGTCAATGTCTCTCTAGAACTATGAAGTTGACTATGATCAAGGCTCTCATGAGTACGCTTATGAGGATGGAGAAGTTCAGATCAATGGACATCAGTGTCATCCTCAAACTCAACCTCTGCCTCGCACCTGGAACCAGCAGTCACAGGATCACCATTTCACACAAGATTATATGCACACCAGCATGGGAACAGAAAACTCCACAGAGACCAATGATTTTTCCACAGATGAAATGTCTAACCCATACCCTCAAACCACTAATAACCCTGTGGAATATAACGGAGAAGGAGGACGCAGGGACAACCACATCTACGGGGAACACAACAATGCCAGAAATCATTTTCAAGTCAGTGGAGTTTTTTATTTGGTCTATTTCATCATAGATGCAGAATAAAGTAACAGCACATGCATTGATGGTTCATTACCATTATTGTTGCTCTTGTCACATAAAGTCTCTTAGAGCTTATAAAACAGACATGCTGTCTAATTTCAATTATTTTTCCCTTTATGTATATTATACATTTTATTTCATACATGAAATATATACATGTGCCTTTCCTTTTCCTTAAATAACTGTCAACGAACATTTTGTTATGTTGCAGTCTGCACATTGTGCAATGTCATTGTGGGTTATAAGAGTGATACTGTAGTTTAATTTTGCTACTTCGAGTTTGTTCATTCTTGAGTTGCTGAAGACAATAATATTTTAATTTCAACATGATGTGTTTCTTGTGTTTTATCATCAGAATTTGAAGTCTGGAGCAGCAGACAGAGTTGTGGATCAGTACAAGGCCAGCTACAATCCTCACCATCCTGCCCGTCAGCCAAAGATGTTTAACTCACAGGCTGCACACCAAGAACGTCAGTTTGACCATCTACAGAGAGAATTCCTTGACTCGACACAACGTAAGTCTCACAACCTTGATTAAACCCTTGAATTAATAACACAGGAGTAGAGTGATGTAAATCACAGTACTGTAGCTAAAAAAGTGATCTTGTCTCAGCCTCCGGACAAAAATCACATTTACTGGAGCTCTACAATAGTTTGAGTAGAAACACTGGGTTCAATATTTAGTTTTTATAAAGTGGTTTATTTTAAGAGTTTTATTTCCTCTTTTAGAAATAAAAATTATGCTTGAAATTATGCCTAGTATATATGATGAAGTCAGAAAGGATTCATTTGGTTATTCAGCCTGCATGAAAGTGTAATTTCTCATGCAATTAGTAAGTTGCTTTAATAGCCTTAATTAGTCAATGTTTTTTGGATTCTCCACCCAGGATGTAAAAACAGGGAGTTGTCAGCTGATTACATCAGTTTAAGGCGTCAGTGATTGATGTGTTGAATATCAATTTTGTGCTGCGTTTCAGAAACTGCTGATAGGGAGCAGCTTGCCCAGCTGCAGATTTTAAACAAGGCTCAGCAAAGACAAATTGAAGACCTGGAGCAAAAACTGGAGGATTCAAGGCGTAACATGAGATATCTCGAGCATCAGTTTGCTATCGTCAAAGGTATGTTTCGCAATGTTTTAACTTTCAAAATAAGGGGTTAAAATTGCATCTCACTTTATTACAATACTTAACCAGTGAAAAGTAATGTGATTTGACTGATTTTGTTGTACATCAAGGATTAAATGTCATGCTACTGCATGTTATTATTTATTGTTTTTATGTTTTCCTGCAAACATTTAAAAGTTGTGAAAATTAAACAAATCACTTCAGCTTTGAATGAATAAATCTCTAACCTGAGGCTTTGAAGAGTTATGAGATACTTTCTATGTCTCACTTTTGTGTTTGGCACTTTTATGTTTCAAATGTGTCTGGTTGTGGCATAAAGACATATTATAGGATGTATTATCTTCATACATATCTGTCCCCTTGTGGCTGTTAAGAAGCATTGCAGTGTCTACAGACACAGAGGGACAGGATCCTATGTTGGCCTTATGTGTCTGTATTTTCTTGCTTGACTCTTATGGGAACATAACATAATATTTTTAATTATCAATAGATGAAAAGGATGGTCTAGCCGTGAGTCTCAAGGAATCAAGTCGACTGGTTGAAGAGGCCAAGGAGCGAGAGGTTCAAATGCAGAGTAAATTTAAGACAATGGAGCAGCAAGTACAGGCCCTGAATGAGAGAGACCAGGAGGTAAGTTCTGTTCTGACACATCCTTCTTTTATTCCAGTCCTCTTGTTTAAAGCAAAATACATACAGGTTGTATAACCAGTGGTGCAGGAATTGATCCTGTCACAATATTTTGCCCATGATAATAAACAATGGTATTGCTAGTATCACCATACAGATAATTGACAACTGCAGTACATTAGATTATCTGTAATTGGAGAAACTTGTAAAAAGCAAAATAATTGTTGAGAAGCAATCAGACATACAAGGTTTAATTAGTGGATTTTAAAGCTGTCAAGCTAATATGAAACACCTCACTGAAATGTTTCATAATGCATCACTGAAACAGAGGCAACGCAGACAGTATGAATATCTTCACAGAAAGCTTTGATACAAGATGCTTGTTTGTTTTTAGTTTTGAGTTGTTGAGACAGTATTTTTACTTTGATTGCAGAACACGAAGAAGCAGAGGGTGGCAGAGGCTGCAGTAGACAGTATGAAGCAGCAAATGTTGGAGCTGTGTCGCTCCGACACCCTGTCCAGAGCACGGGAGCAGCATGATCGAGACCTTGCTGTCATAAAGGAGCAGCATGAGGTTGCACTCTTGGCCATGGAGCAGAAGCTTGACTCTACCTCTCAGGCTCTGAGTGAACAGGTCTGTAGTTTTACTGTTACAGGATGCAGCAGTGAAACATAAGATTAATGTGTCAACTTGTTAACAATTATTTTAAATTCAGATAAATATCCAGACATTTTCATAGTCCAAGTCACTTGAAGAAATACAATTGTAAACGTATGAGTATGTTAACAGTTGTTTGTTGCTTTCAGATTGCTTTAAGTCAGAGGTTACGAGAGCAGGTGAAGCAGCTGGAGCGCCAAAGAGAAGAAGAGCAACTGGAGAGAGCCAGAGTTGTCAATGCCCTCACTCAGCGTCTGGAGGAGAGTCAAAAACAATGTGCCAAGCTTCTGCAGACAAGTGAGTGAACACCTCTGCATGTAGACTGTAACCACATTTTTAACATGACTGAGCAATTTTGATGTACATGCTCTTATTTTTCTCTGTTGTGGTTCTGTTTTCTCAAGGTTCAGTGCAGGAGACGAGTCAATTGCAAATCAAACTACAGCAGGCTCAATCAGCCAAGGCACTGAGTGAAAATATGAACAAAGTCTTACAGGTTTGCTCTCCTATTTTCTGTGTTAGGATGGAATCATCCTCAAAATGTTATTACTCAAAAAAAGGTGCTTAAACTTGGTTGACTAAACTCTTTTTCTTTTATTTTACATTGTATCCTGAAGGAGGATCTGGCCGATTTGAAGGAGCAGATTACTCTGTATGAATCTGCTGTTAAACATGGTGTTATTGCATTAGACCTGAATGGTGACTGGGAGAACCAACTGTCTGAATCCTGCATGGATTTAGGATTAAAGAAAACCAACAGGAAAAATGGCACTCTTCACAGGTACAACATGATAATAGAGTCATCATGACTATGAGTCTTGGACTTCTTGAATTGTCTGTGTCCTTTTGTCTTTGTACCATGAATGCAAAGTGTTTACTATGAAACTTTGTGAACAGACAATATTTCTACCACTCTCACTAATATTAATAATAATCCTTTATTCCTACGCCATGGTCAGTACTGCCCTGGCTAACCTGTCAGACTCTAAGCTGCCGAAGGATGAAGCTTTGCGGCTGCTGCGAGTGGAGATGCAGCGCTGTCTGGGTAGTTTAAAGGGGAAGCGGCAGAAGATCAGCCATCTGCAGGAGGAGCTCCAGCACTGTCAGGCCAGAGTGAACGAGCTGCAGACCCAGTTAGATGAAGCCAAGCTCAGCTCTTCGGTGAGGACTCTACATGACCAGACATGATGTTAAATGCAGAAAAAGGGAAAAACATGCAAACTGTTTAGGCAAGATGATGAACGTTTAAAAACAGGGACCTGAAAGGTTTAAAGAATTATATTATTGTATGTTTTTCACCAACACTATTCAGTTGTGCTGGCAAAAAAAACTAATGATATCAGATCTGTCCTAAATGGTAGATGGATAATACAATTCATAAATAACAGGTGAGAGATTAAATGGCTCTGATGCAGACAGTGATCATAAAAAAATGCATTTATGTCCACAGGTCAGAGAGACCAGCCCCATCAAACATCTAGACATGACTGGAGAGTCTAAGAAAGAGTTAATCAGACTACAGGAAGACAAACGACACTTGCAAGAACAAGTGGAGGTTGGTTATCACCAAATGAGTCATGTGTTAATATTTTGTTTGTGTTTTGATTAAACAACAAAAGGTTGTTGTTCTGTTCCACTTCTAGGTGCTAGAAAATAAGATTAAGGAGCTGAAACTGAGTGAGGACAAGGTGAAGTCTGCCAACTTGGAGCTGTGCACCAAGATGAGGGAGATGATCCAGGACATGGACCAAGAGAAGCAGGAGGCTGCGGAGCGGTAAGACACAGTTGGAAATAAGATTACATTTAATGTTTTCTTTTTAACCTCCTCATGAGGTGTTTGTGTGTATTTATATGTATGGTTTCTGTTTCTTCATGGAGATCTGAACGGATCAACCAGCAGTATAGGGACGACGTGGTGAACCGAGTCAAAACAGAGCTCATGCTGGAACATGATGCTCATGTTGAACAGCTGACTGCACAACACCAGCAGCAGCTCCAACAACTGCAGTAAGTCTACAGTATGTGACTGAGAATTTGAGTGGTCGGGAAACTTTTGCAACTTATTTACATTAATTATTGTTTCCTACACAGGACCCAGCTGTCTGAGGTCAATGATAAGATGTTGGCAGTGCAAGAGTGTTACATATCTGTCTGCAAGGAGAAGGACATGCTTGAAGAAAGAATACGAGACAGGGAGAAGGAGGAGGCTTTGATGAGAGAAAATGAGGTATGCAAGATTCAGAAATGTGTATAAAATATTAATTATGGTTGTTGTGAAACGTTTAGTTATTCATTTATCAAAATTGTTGGTGATTAGTTTTCTGTCAAACATTAAGGTAATTTATCAAATGGCTCATTTTTGCCTCTCAAATTTAGTTTGTTTTTATGTTTATCATTGTAAATTCATTATTTGGGGTTTTGGACTGTTCAATATGTCCATATTTACCTATGTTTTCTTTTGTTTATATGTTAGTATATACAGATGTTGTATGTGTAGATTCAGCTTGGAGTGGAAGCTTTATCTATACATTTTTTAAACTATTTATTCCCATGACTGTTGCTATAAGTTGTATTTCACAAAACTGTTACTGAGCAAATAATTTGCCTCTAGATTGTCTGAAGAAAGGAAATTGTTTCTGATTGATCGGGTCTCATTTTCAGCAAAAGATAAGAGGGGAGAGCGGTACTGTGAAGAAACTGAGAGCTGAGCTTGAGGCTCAGCATCAGGCCTCAATAAACCAGCTGAAAGCTCTGTGGTCCAAAGAGAAAGAGACTGAGATCCAGCAGCAGGTGAACTCTCATGTAACCTCAGCCAAGGCTGCTTGGAAGGAGGAACTGCAAGAGGTATGTTTTTCACAAATTACTGTCCATCTCCCTCAAATCAGTGATGACGGTGTCACATCAGACTTGAGGTTTTGTTCTGGTTCTGTGCAGATGGAGAGGACCTGGACCCAGAGGCTGGAGGAGGCTAGTAGAGAGAAACACAGACAGACTGCTGAAGGAACCTGTCAGACAGATAAGACTGAGGCCAGCAGTGTGACAATCACTGTTGAGGAGCTGGACTCCAGGCTCAGTGCCCAGAAACTGCAGCTGCAACTGGAAACTGACAAAGTCAAACGCAAAGCGGTGGAGGAAGCCAGGAAACAAGCCCAGAGAGAGCTTCACGAGAAACACCTGGAGGATATGGCCAAACAGGTCAGTGGGCTTTATATAATACTTATGCTAGTCAGTTATAAAGGTCACATTTAGTAGTAAACATGTGTGTGACATTGTTACAGGTTGAAGGTGCAGTGACCAGAGCCTATAATCGCTGGATTGAAGATTTGACTTCATTACCAGAATACCAAGCTTGTCTCCAGACAGAGAAGGAGAAATGGGAGGAACAACAGGAACAACACACAGAACATCAGGTATGACCTTTTCATTGTGAGCTAAAAAAGTGTCACTGTTGTTATCTGGCTTTTCTTTTCTGATTACACATCTTTCTTTAAATGTGTCAGGTAACCCAGGCCCTGAGGGAGGCAGAGGAGCGGTGGCTTAAGCAGCACAGGAACCAGCTGGAGGAGCAGAGCTCTGAAGCGCAGAGGGTGGAGGAGCTCCAAGAGGAGGTGGCAACTCTCCAGAGCCAGCTGGAACAAGGGAGGAGAGAGCAAGGTGCCCTGCTGAAGGCTGAGCTGGCCGGAGCTAGAGCGGCCTGGAACCGAGACAAACAACAGGAGATCTCTGTTATCCAGGTTCACAGTGAGCAGGTGTACCAAACCAAGCTGCAAGAGCAGCGCAAAAAGCTGGAGCAGGCTCTGCAGCAGGCTAGACAGGATGCCAATCTCCAGAAGAAGGAGCTGCTCCTGCAGATGGAGGCCAAGCTGCAGCAGACTCTGAGGGCCAGGGAGGAGGAGTGGAGATGTCAGCAGGCAGAGAAGGAGCAGGCCCAGACACAGCAGATGAGGGGGGATTTACTTGCAGAGCTTCAGACTGGGCTGGCCGAGGTCCAGGGACAACTTCTCAGGGATCCCATAACAGATCAGCAGGGCACCGAAGAAACCAGGAGGACCAGCGGGGCCACGTCAGAGGGCACAATAACACACATCATCCAAACTTCCTGCAAAGACATAGTCAACAGAGCAGTATCCCAGGCCAAGAAGGAGTGGAAAAGAGTGAGTGTTATTAGATTATCTGTTGTTTAAAGATGAAACAAGTGATTGTATCTGTTAATTATATAAGAGGACTGGCTTTGTTCAATGATTGATTTACTGAGTCAACAGACTACGAAGGTTACTACCACAAGGAGTACTGCCATGATTAAAGGCTGCAGCATTGAATATATAATTTTTGAATGTGCTGTCTTTATGATGTTGTGTTTCTGATGTGGTACAATGTTTATAAGTTGCTTTTTCCTTTTATGGCGTCATTTTTTCCCTCCTATAGATAAGTGAGGAGCGGTTGAGCCGGGTATTAAAAGAAACGCAGGAACAGCACGAAAAAGAAATCGACAAAATGCAAAGTATGTGACATAAAGTATCAATTAATGTCATGAAACTGAAGTTGAGTGACTATCAACAGTTTATATGACGTTATCATCCACTATATCACCCACTGTTTCCAGGCTCCTTGTCCCAGAGGAGAGAGCAGACTCGTTGCAGGAAGGATTGTGTTGAGACTGCAAGTAAGCTGCAGAAGAAGAACCAGGAGCTCCAGAGACACTTAGAAAAAGCGTGTCGTCAACTCCAGCACAGCGTTCGAGAGCACAAAACTGCTATACAGCATCTCAAAGGTATTTTATTGCATTTAAAATGTGTGTCTAAATGGCATCTAAATAGATTTACTCAACTGTATCTGTGCATCTGTGTTAATGAGATACACTAATGTTTATTGTAGATGAACATGAAAGCAGCTTACAAAAGGCAAAGGCGGAGCATCTGCAGCAGCTAGAGGATGTGAAAAAAGCCAAAGAATCCTCAGGGTTTGTATTGTTTTTGTCATTTCTACTCTTTATTTCAAAGGTCATAGAAATTAATTATTGTTATTATTGTTTCTTGAGCTGTATTGTTACACTGTCTATTGTTACATGACAAGTATGTCAAAAAAAAAAATCATTGTGTATTTTTTCCTTTCAAGATAAGTTTGTTTAAGCATATCAGATCTGGTTGCATATTTAAATATTCCACCAAATTAAGTCACAACTCAGTGAACCTTCCTGATTTACATAAATAAATGAATAAAAGCCAGTTAACATTCAGCCTTATGATAACTAGCTTGACAAATGGGATTATGTTGATTTATGTTTGCTTGATGTGTTTGACTTTTTACTTTTGAAGTGTAAGTAATCAAATCAGTTATTCCTTCTAGATATTATGTCCCGCCCTGACATCCATGCAGAAACAAGAAAGGAAATTAAAGCTCTAAAAGTAATTTCATGAAAAGTAATTTCATGAAGACCCAATTTAGAGTTGAAGTTTGACAGAACAGCGCTTGGCCTACTGCTATTTTTATATCTATTTGATTGGAAATCATTTAGACTTTGCGTAGCTATGAGTGAATAAATGTAATCATTTGCAGAAAGCCAGAAAATAGTTTTACAGGATTCATGAAACTTGGCTCATGGAAATTAGTCATGTAGGTTCTGCTCAGTATTCAATCAATAAATAATACATACTGTATTAATGTAGCTTTTACTTTATATGTGGATTTATTGTCTTCTTTTAAGCCACATGATGAGCATGGTGGTAGTAGCATTGATAACATGAATTTCAATAAAATGATGCCAACACATTTAATGTTCTTTCTTACAGGACTTCTGATCAACTTTCTGACCAACAAAATCTTCAGCAAGGCCTCGAGGAGATGAAGCAGCAATACCTGCAGACTGTAGAAAAGATCAGAGGTTGGTAATGATGGCCTTCAAAAATATTACATCTTTGATGAAAGGAGTCGGTGCAGACAAAAGTAGACACTATTTCCGCACTACATGCAATGTCCTGTACGGCATGTGGATCTCCTCACCATGTGTGGATTTGATGCAGGTTTGCATGTTTATATGTACATGCCTAGAACCTCACCAAGTCACTCACAGACTGTAATTGTGTTTGTGTGGCAGGAGACATGCTTCGTTATCTCCAGGAGAGTCGGGAGAGAGCAGCAGAGATGATCCGCGTGGAGGTGCAGAGGGAGCGGCAGGACACTGCCAGAAAGATGCGGCGCTATTATCTGACCTGTCTGCAAGAGTTACTGGAGGACGGAGGAAAGACGACAGGGTAAGAGGCCATAATTGTCCTAAACTTGTTTGCGTGTTTGATCATGGTTCCTCGGGCTAATTGTATTGATCTTCCTGTCTGCTGCAGGGCTGAAAAGAAAATAATGAATGCTGCAAGCAAGCTGGCAGCTATGGCTAAAGTGCTAGAGACACCTTTCAAAAGTAAATCTGGAAAGAACTACAGTTTACCAAGTGAGTCCTTTTGTATAGAACTGCTTTACTGTTGATTTTTTTTTTTTCCTCAATCTGATTGTTGTTGATGTACGTTATTGTATTGACAGGTTGTCCGACAGCTGTGTCCACCACTGGCTGCCCTCCAGGTTTCAATAAGAACCCGTCGACACTAACTGAGCTTCTTGACGTCAGACCAGAGGAGAGATCCCACAGGGGAAAGACTTCTGCTGATTCAGAGCAGAAACTAACCGCTGCAGTGAGGACTAAACCTTTGAGCCACCAGGACATTTCTGCATCTAGGAAGGATGAGGCCTCAGCGGATGCAGGGATTAAGCTCCAGGCGGCTGGCAACACACAACTCCACTCTCATAAACCTTCTCAACAGATGGCCTCTCCGTCCCAGGTGGATTTCGCCTGTGTGTCTGTGAGGAGTAAGAACAGGGAGCTGTACCTGCAGGGAGGTGAATGTGTCATAGCAGACAAGCGCCTCAACTCAGAGCGACAGAGCAAACCCCCCCTCTGCCAGGAGGCTCCTGTCAGAGATGAGAAACGGACCGACTGGAGCATGACCAGCAGTGACTCGGACATGGACTTCCAAGTCCCCAGACTATCCTACTCAGGAAGGAGAGTAGAGCCGGTGAGGCCGTTTTCTGTGTCTGCTGCATCAGCCACTGACTTCAAAGAGTTTGGTAGTCTTACCCCGGACGCATCTGACCTGACAGTTTATAATGAGATCGCTAAGAAGACACCTCACACCCAAACGTTGAACCATCCCAAAGCGAAGATGAGCGCACACAGACAGCCCACTCCTGGCTCTGAGGGTGAGAAGCAGCATGGCGTTGGTTCCAGGCCTCTGTTCTCTGAGTTGAGACAGTGTCAGCAGGACAGCGGCTTTGACAGTCCTTTCTTCCAACAGAAATGATAAAAGTGAAGAACAAGTCTGAGGTGAAGTAGGGAGATGAGTTTGAAACTCATTTGATGATTTAAATAAGTTTACCAAATTGTGCCTTTTAGTACTGTGTTTAAGGGTTACATTTTATAGATCCTTCATGGATGTGTGCAGTGTGTTCATGTGTAGCATGTTGCATTAAAATTAAAGGAAATAGTTCAACATTTTTAGAAATACACTATATTTGCACTTCTACTTATTTGCTTTCTTGCCAAGTTTTGGATGAGAGGATCGACACCATCTCATGTCTGTACTCTCAATATGAAGCTACAGCCGGTTAACTTAGCTTAGCACAAAGACTGAAAACAGATGGAAACTGCTAGCATTGCTCTGTCCAAAGATAACAAAATCACTAATTAACACATCACTTGTTTGTTTAGTCTGCACAAAAACCAAAGTGTAACAATGAAAAATGTGGGTTTTACAAGGGGGGTTATGTGCCAGTGAATACAGCAAGTCACTGCTCCAAGCCAAGAAAGAATAAACAAATGAGATATAACATTTGATGACAGTTTCTTGGCCAGGGGGAGATTGAAACAGACTGGATGTAACATGTAAGCTAGGCTAGCTGTTTACAGTCTTTTCGCTATGCTACGCTAACCCACTGCTGGCCATATCTTCACGTTTACCACACAGACATGAGAGTGGTATTTATCTGCTCATCTAACTCGACCAGAAAGCAAATATGTGTATTTCCCAAAGATGTCGAACTATGACTTTAATTCATGGCTTGTTCCAGTGTAAAAAAAAAAAACGCTGGTTACATTTTATACCTCTCTGTTGTGGCCTAGATTATGTGTCACATCAGGCAACAGCAAAACATTTAGAGTTCTGTAAATACTTGTTTATTTTGGCCTTTCATAATCCTGTTTGCATTTCAGTCTAGCTTTCAAAATGCAGCTGCGGGTCTTTGCCTCACTGAGATTTAGGTCAGTTTGAGGAGCACAAAGCCAAAACATAAACTTGCTGTCAGAATATTTGCAGTGCTCAGTCTGGATTTTACAGTGTTGGTGCTCACTGTTACCCTGAGAGGTCTGATGAATACAGCCTCGATAACTAGAAACCCACAAAACTTTTCTACATTTTCACTGTGACGGTGTTAAAGTTCATAGTGATATTTTACTGTAACAAACATCCCTCATTTTTTGACGAATACCACAATGTTTGCTCATGAAAGCGAATGTCTTACATCACTTACTCGTGATGTAAGTGATGCAAAAATCTCTCCAGGTCGAAAGTCATAGTTCTGCCGATACTGTAACTTTAACCTGTGATATCCTGAAGAGATACCGGCTGCACCCTGAGTACCAGACAAGCTGCTGGTTTAGACAAATTGTGTCGTTGTTGTGTTTTCTCTCTGTGGGATCAGAAGGATTTAGATTCCAGTGTGTTTGTGTTTTTATATTTTAAAATATTTTATATCAAGTTAATGAGATATGCTGTGCATAGATAAGACATGTTTTTTTATATATTGTTTTAATTTCATTTTAATAAATCTAATGACCTTGCCACACATTCAGAAGTGATAATTGATTTGTATTTGTAAGAGCTGATAGATCTAGAGGTAAAACGATGAAGAGATTACTCGATAGACAGAAAATTTATCGGGAACAATTTTGATAATCAATAAACCTCGAATCATTTTATTAGTGAGTGATGACAACGTGCTCGTTCCACCATTTGGGTTCAAACTAAAATATCTCAACAACTACGGGATTGATTGAGATTGAATTTGGTGCCGATATCCATGGTGCCCAGAGAATGAATCCTGATGAGTTTGGACGTCTTCTGTATCACCGACAGCAGGTCAAACATTCATGGTGCCCCGATGATGTGTCCTACTGACTTTGGTGATCTGATTTGAATTTTCCTCTTGTGCCACCATGAGGTTCACATTTGTGGTGTTGAGTGAAATGTCTTGACAGCTATTGGATGAATTGTCATGAAATCTGGTGCCGACACCCTTAAGACATCACATCACAGATTTCAGTTTGTCCACTGACTTTGGTTTATGACTAAATATCTGCCAAACTAATCACATTCCCATCATCCTCAGCTGTACTTTGTGTTTACAGCTAATTGGCAAATATTCACATCGTGTTTAGCTCAAATCACCTGCTGTGCCTAAATACAACCTCACAGCTGATGCCAACAGAATTAACAAGCTCATTAAGAAGGCTGGTTCTGTTCTGGGAGTCAAACTAGAGACTCTGGTGGGTGTCTGAGAGGATGAAGCTGCAGAAACTTCTCAGCGTCATGGACCCTGCATGCCTCCCTAGAAGGACATCAGAGCCCACGCAGCAGGAGACTCATTACTCCTCGGAGCAGGAGGAGATCCTTTCTGTTGCTTTAACTCCTCACTTTGCAGGGAGATCACCTAAAAACCCTTTCAGTAAGAACAATAAGTTATAACATTCGACGGGCTTAAACCAAATATGTATATATATTATATAAGTAATTTACTATGTACTTTGAGTGCAAAATAGGGTGCAGTATCTTCACCCCATCTGTTTCTGCTTCTATCAGTACTGTGGCCTTCATTCTATTATTTCAATATTAATAGACTGAAAAACAATGAAAACTGGGTCACTGGGGGGGGGGGGGGGGGGGGGGGGGGGGGGGGGGGGGGGGGGGGGGGGGGGGTGTTGTGTAACATGCCGTTAGGGTATCAACATGAGAAGGTGTGTGTCCTGTAGAAAAGTGGGTGTGCCTCCAGCACTTTTTTCTGCACAAGTTTGAAACTTGACAGAATCACACAGGCTGAGTGTTTGACAGACAAACATGTTTGTCTGGTTGATATTTGCAGCTGCTTTGTTTGGCCTTTTATTCCGCTATGCTTACTTCTTCCAGGATCTCCAAGACGTCCTAAATAAATTCAAAACAGGGCGTCATATCTTCAAATACATGAAGACTAATTACACCGTCCTCGACCGGTTTTTAGACTTGGTGCAGACGCAGCCACACAAGCCTTTGATCCATTTCAAAGATGAGACTTATTCCTACCAGGACGCAGATGAGCTCAGTAACAAAGCCGCCAGAGTCCTCCTGCAGACTGGACGCGTCAAAGAAGGAGACACGGTCGCGCTGTTCGTCGGGAATGAGCCGATATTTTTCTGGCTCTGGTTGGGTTTGGTGAAGCTCGGATGTTCTGCAGCTTTTCTTAACTCCAATATCAGATCCAAGTCGCTGTTACACTGCTTCAACTGCAGCGGAGCGAAGACTCTGGTGGCAGCTGAAGGTAAGATTTCATTCATGTTTTCAGAGGTGGAAGAAGAGTTGAGAGGATTTATGGAGCAATACTTCTAAAATACTCTGTTACAAGTAAACGTCCTGCATTCAAAGTACATTTAGCTGATAATACTTTTATTTAATTATGAAAATTGAAACTTTTCTCTATGCATAAGGCTCTATTATTATTGCAGTACTTGTAATGTTGCCGCTGGTTGAGGTGGAGTTTATACTATATACTGTTAGTAATTTAATCTATATCAATACATTATATTTTATGAGCTGATATGTGTTTTATGCAAAATCTTAAAAAGTTAAAAGTGCAATATTTCCCTCTGATATAGTGGAGCATAAGTACAAAGTAATATGGAAGTAGTCAATATGTTTGTACTGAAGTAAAGTACAGGATGTCCTCAGTTACTTTCCACCACTGATGAGATCTAACATAAAGGTCTGTAATAAGGGTTTCAAGGATGGAGTCATGTTATGCAACCTGAAAGTAACAAGTCAAAATACAATTTACGATTTTGATCAATGTGATGGCAGTCCTCAGATTAAAGGATGGGTCTGCAATTTTTCAAGTCTCTCTGAAGACAACAGTGAACACCGACTGGGATTTTAACGTTGATTTCTAGTTGAAAACTGGGTGATATTTGGTCTGAACATCTTCTCAACCAGCTAAAATGTGGTTACAATATCGACATATCACAAAACACACATTTGTTTAATCATTTTGATCATTTCTTCAAGTATTTCTCCAAAGTCATATTGCACTGGAAGGTGAAATGTGGCCTACACGAAGACGTGATTTCAATGCATTTAATCTTTCGTATAAAATGTCATAAATATAGACCTATATATTAGGGGTGGAGCCAAATCCGAATACGGTATTTGGAAAAACACAAATAGTGGGTTTTTATGAATATTAATTTCATACAAATAATTTTATTATTTGTTTTCATCATGTTGCCATCATTTACCAGAGGCAAACTTCAGGAATTTGTGATTATTCTGTCGATGACATTAGATGAGGATGAAGTGCATTTGGTGTAAGAAAGAAATGCAGCAAGGATTAATCAAAACATTAGGAGAAGAATACAGATTGAGAATACAGCATGTCTTCTTTGGTCATTCTTTATCTTTGTAAGTCCTTCATTTGCAGAGAACATGTTCTTTGGGTTTTATTTCCAGAGTTACAGGATGCTGTGGAGGAGGTCCTGCCCAGTCTGTTGGAGCAGCAGGTCACTGTTTTCACCCTGGCTGACAGATGCAGAACAGCAGGTGTGGAGAGCTTCAAAGACAAAATGAGCCAGGTCTCCTCTGAGCCTCTGCCCAAGGATTTAAGATCACATTTAACCTTGCAGAGTCTGGCACTCTATGTGTACACATCAGGGACGACAGGTAAACTGCATCGGCTGTTAATGTTCAGGATACCACCGTAAAAGGAAGCTGTTTCTACACTTCATGCACCTTTTTAACTTCTCTTCAACAGGTCTCCCTAAGGCAGCGGTGATCACTCATAGAAAACTGTGGGCCATGTCTTTTCTTCAGTCTACAGCAGGAGTGAACAACAAAGATGTGGTTTATGTAAGCCTCCCTCTCTATCACGTCGCTGGCTTCATTGGATTCACCGGAGCCCTCCAGAGGGGTACGCACACATTTAGGTTTACATTAGACAAGCGGTGAAACAAAAGTTTGAACAGCATCAGTGATTATGGTTGTGTTAAAGTGGACAAAACATGTTTGTCGTGATTTGTTTTCTTGTCATTTATATACTGTTATAATGTCGGATGTCTATGTTAAACATAGTCAAAGTTCCAGGTGAATGTATGTAAAAATGCTTCCTGCAAGTCAAAAGTTTCAGTCTGCTCTGAACCTCTACTTCTCCATCAAACTGATGTCAGATCGTTCATGCCCACAAACAGCCGTCTGTTCCACAGTTGCTAAGGTTGTTCCACTGCTGTTCATGTTGTCCGCTCGCATATTTCAGATCCGATTCTGGCTCAAGCATGTACGGATATATAATTGAGAAGTTTATTATTTATATTATATATGTATATATTTATATACATTGTTTAACTTTGTTAAAATAACAAAGGTTTAAAGTTCTGATAGCATTGCTGTAGTGGATGCCGATTGGTGTCTTGATATGAAAATAAACTCCAGGAACATGCTTCATTTTTTCAGTATCTGTACAAAAGGTGCAGACTTTGACTACACAGGCGATACTTATTAGTAGGATCAATCATTATTGGTATAAGGATCAATCATTATTGGTATTAGGATCAATCATTATCGGTATTTTCATGGGATTTGTTGACAAGAAAAAATTAAAATATTACCAGTTTTATCCTTTAAGGTTGTTATTTGTCATCTTATTGCTGTGTGTAGGTATCACTGTTGTTTTGAGGAGTAAATTTTCGGCATCTCAGTTCTGGGACGACTGCAGAAAATACAACGTCACTGTCATACTGTACATTGGTGAAATTATGCGTTATCTCTGCAACACACCAAAGGTACGCACTGCATGTCACAACACTAATATTAAAGGTACTGTCTCTCTGAAGATCACCAGGAATTAAAAAGTTCCCATGTTTCTTACAATTTTCTTCATTGACAGAACGTCAATGATCGAAACCACAAAGTGAGACTTGCAGTAGGCAACGGGATCAGGTCAGATGTCTGGAGGGAATTCTTACGCAGGTTTGGAAACATTCAAATCAAAGAGTTTTATGCTGCAACAGAGGGGAATTTTGCTCTGATGAATTACATCGGCAAGATTGGAGCCATTGGTCGAGACACCTTTTTCCACAGGGTAAAGTCCATGTTTCATTTTATGTCATGAAGTAAAAACTGTTAATCAATAAGCAATGTTTGGATTTTTTTTTGTTTTGTTTTTGTCTTGCAGAGGTTTTTTCCATATGCTGTGATCAAATATGACGTGGACAAAGAAGAACCTTTGAGGGATTCATCTGGTTTCTGCATTGAGGCTGCTAAAGGTGCATTAGTACCAGAGCTGTAGATTTTTATGGGTTTATGGGCACCTGAAGTGCACTTTACATTTATAATTAAAATTTACACATAGTGAGTTTGTAAAATATGAATGCCAATATTTTTTAAGACTCAATATCCTTATATTTGACATTTTTTAGGCTCAGAAAAATTAACACATCAAGAAATAGAACAGGTTAAAATTTATCCCCCGTGGAGTAGAGAAAAATATTAAAGAAACCACTTTTAGACTGTAATTTAGAGAAACTCCAGGACATAAAACTGTTTTAAATGAACAAAGAATTTTACAAACAAAAAAAGTGCTGATCATGAAAAAAATATCCAAAGTAATAGATGATTTTATATTATTTCCAGGTATGAAAATGTGGCCTGTAGGGGCTGCTTGGACCTTTTTTTTTAATCAATATTTCTAAAATCCTGCCCATAGTCCTAATATGTGCTTTTCAGTACAGTATTCAGTGTCTCTAACAAAATACTTAAAGATCCCCTTCAGACATGTTTTAAACATTACTATTATTTATTTTTCCCACAAAAAAGCTCAGTCAAGTTGATACATCACACATGTTTAAGTTGAATACTGGACTAAGACTGGCTTCAAAAACTAGTTGTGATGTCTTAAAACTGTGTTTAACTTGGTTAAACTTGATTTTCGGTGAGCACATGGAAATTTTCCACCTCCAGTA
The DNA here is from genome assembly GCF_914725855.1 of Thunnus albacares. Lineage (NCBI taxonomy): Eukaryota > Metazoa > Chordata > Actinopteri > Scombriformes > Scombridae > Thunnus > Thunnus albacares. The sequence goes on along the minus strand of NC_058112.1, from coordinate 21,170,420 downwards.
GATGAATGTAAAAACATCCAAGTAAAGTAACAATAAGCTTTAAATCAATTATTATACCTTTTTATATCTTGCATCATCATGCACAGGGAATGTTTTCAAAATGTAGTAGTTTGTTACACTGTAGTGTTGTAAAGATCTTGTATATTACACCACAAAAGAAGTGGTTTATTTTTTTTAGATTATGCTTAAAAATAGTGTGATCACACACACACTCTCACACTGGTTCCAGAGTGAGTACAGGATCGCCCTACATTTAACTTCCCTCAAAGTTTAGCTTCCTTGTATTAACTGTCCTCAGGTGAGCCTGGACTTCTGGTGTCTGAAATATCAGTGAGAGCTCCATTCTCTGGTTACGCAAGAGACCTGCAGCAGACTGAGAAGAAGAGGCTGCATAACGTCTTGAAGAAAGGAGACGTGTACTTCAACACGGGCGACCTGGTTCTCATTGACAAAGATAATTTCATTTACTTTCAGGATCGTGTTGGAGACACTTTCAGGTGAGTCCATCTTTTGTTTCAGTCAAATGTAGCTTATTAACCCGATTGCGCACAGCCTGGATGTTTGTTTTTGTTATTGTCAACAGATGGAAAGGAGAGAACGTGGCTACGACTGAGGTGGCGGATGTCATCACACTGGCTGACTGCATTAAAGAAGCCAGCGTGTACGGAGTTGAGGTGCCAGGTAACTTTCACTGTTTATCTTCTTTTTTTTTTGGTCACAGGTGCATCAGCAAAGAGTCTTAGCAGGAATAGTGAAGGTAACTTTACTTCAGAAACATGGACAACCTCAGCTTTCACTAAAAAGTCATCTTTGTTAGAAATGATTTAGCTGTTGACATCTACTAACACACAAACCCACTTTCAGCTGAAACTTCCCTCTGAAGCTCTGTGCAAATAAACAGGTCCAAACTGAACACTATGTTGCTGATGCAGTTAACACTGATGTGGAGTATCTTGTTAATGTACTATGATTATAATTTTAATTAAGAGTAGATTAGCGCGGAGAAGCTAAAACACCTCATTCCTTGTTTATTCCAGGATCCAAACCCTGAATCTGTCACAACAGACTGATGAGGACAGTCCAGTTTCTGAAGCAAAGAATATGCAGCCTTTTTATCCCAAACTTGAAAGACACAAAAAGTCTTTCTTCCGCAGCTCAGTATCATATATTCTATTGTGCATCAGTCAGTTGTTTAATGAAGCATTCAAGCTATGTCTGTCAAATTTAAAGTCAGTAAATATCTTATGACCGCCTCATATTTACCAGGTATTTGCACTGAGGTGATCAGTCAGTTGAACTAGACCAATAAATATACAACTACAGGGTGTAGATGGTTAATGATAGATGTAGACTGTCCGGTTCCAACTTGCACTATAAACTTGGGTATAATGGAGGTTGCCTCCCAGTGTTGTTTACACTTCTTAAGTCAATTGAGGTCAATTTCTTCATCATAAACTTTGACCACAATATTTAACAAATCTATTACTCAGCAAGACCAATCTGGGGAGAAGGAGCATAAGGTTCATCCTGGCTCTCCCTTTGTGGACTGTGTCTCTCAGCGAATCCCACCCCCTGAACTGGGACATAGTTTATGTAAAGTTCCAAAGGACAGTGGGGCAACACAGAGGATGAAGTTCAAAAAAGTGAACTGTTACCTGGATGGGATGGACAACATGGCTAGACATGTAGATTGCAGCATGTTAGGACACACAACTCCATTCAGAGTGAACCTAAACTGAATCGACAACAATGAAAGCAAACACTTAACTGCATTGACAGAACAATTAACCTGAACAAAAGCAGCTAATTATAGCGGGTATCAGCGACACCATGTGTGTTCAGTCTGGCTGAAACCCGACACTGATGCCCATGTGACCACCAGTTTGCCCAGTACCACCAGCACTGTGACTCTATCTAGATTAAAAGGGCACTCCAGCATTTTAGTAGTAAAGATCCCCTCCAGACATGTTATTAAGCATAAAATAACAATTTGTGTCCTATATGGTTTTACTACAAAAAAAATACAATTACCTCATTAAAATCCTTAAAATGACTCTACTCCTTAACTGCACAAGATGTCTCCTACTTCACTGCCAGGTCCATTCTGTGTTTATGCACTTAAGGCTTCAGTTTTCCACATCACACTTGTGTAAGTTACATACCGGACCACAACTGGCTCAAAATTATGTTAATTAAGAAAGGAGGTTTTTTTAGTTAAGACCTCCTTTCTTCTCTTTGTTAATTAAGAAAGGAGGTCTTAACTAAATAAGGAGGACTTGTGAGAGACAGATTAATAGAAGAGCGGACAGAATCTGTGCAACATTGGGTGAGATTTTGTGCCAAGTACGAGTCAAACTCTGGATCCTACATTTCCCATAATGCAACACAATTGCATCTTTCATTAGACCCTTCTACCTGGTCAAAACAAAACAAAACAAAAACAAACAAACACATGTCCCCAGTTTGTCATGCAAGCTTTCTGTTATAAAATTGTCTAAGCCCAAGCAGAAGTAACCCTGATGACATCACTATGACATCATTAGGGTTATTTTCCCCATTTGAAGTTCCTCCAGAGCCACAAAAGATACACATACACATTATACAACTGGTATCACAGGCTGAGTAGTGCTCGTCATGTTAACTAACTTCATGTGTCAAATTGGTGTAGTGGCCCTTTAAGAGGAAGTCTTCAACAAATCTGGATGAACATTTAATCAAAAATGCTTTGCCTCAGTAAGTTAACGTCCCCTGATATTTTTCTTTTTTTAATTTTCACAGGTCAGGAGGGGAGGACTGGAATGGCTGCTGTAATTTTAAGAGACGGACAGATGTTTGACTCCGCAGATGTTTTTAAACATATTGAAAACTTCCTGCCAGCCTACGCAAGGCCACGTTTCATGAGGATTCAGGTACGTTTACTGCAATTATCTTATTTTCACAAAGCATTCTGACAATTTCAGCCGTGGTATTGAGAGCCATATTTGATTTTTAAATGTAAAAAAAAAACAAACAACCAATACTTAATAATACTGTGATTGGTTACAGAGTTCCTTGGAAGTTACAGGCACATTCAAGCATTTGAAAGTGAAGCTGATCGAAGAGGGCTTCAACCCCGATAAAATAAAGGACCCAGTCTATTTTCTGGATGAAAAGGAAAAGAACTATGTTCCACTCACACTGGATATATTCAACGCAGTTACATCAGGGAAAATGAAAATTTAAAGTGGTTTTTGTTGCCTCTTTGTTCCCTCTGTTAAAGGAAAAATCCACCTGCTCACACATCAGTGTAACACATCACTCATCGGTGACGTTCAGTGCATTTGAGGGTTTATTTTGTGATGAAGGGTTATAATTTATCATTGTGAAGCTAATGTCTGTATTTGCACTAAAGCAGTGATTTCATACATATATCTAAATAACTTAAATTCTGCTTTACAGAGATCATGGTTGACTCATCTGTTAATGTTTAGAAACATTTGTAACACATTGGATTTAATAGTAGTTTACTCAACCGACTGGTTTGTTATTGCATAATGGTGCATAGTGATGCATAAAAACTGTATTTTTCATGTACCTCAATAAACATTAATCAGTGTCCTTTCAAAGCACAGTTAAGTTTTTCAGATCGATATGACCCACCAGCTCCCAGAGTAGAAATTGCTTTTTGACTCTCTGGTCGGCTGCAGGGTGACCCAGGTTGTGGTGCCTCTGGAGCCGACAGAGGATCAGACCTTGACAGCTAAAGACACACACAGGGGACTGAAGTCGGGCAGCTCAGACAGTGGGAACAACCTCATTAACCACACGATCACAGATGTTAAAAAGGGGATCAGGAAGAGGAAATTACCTTAATTCATTCAACTTTTATTATAATGCAAATGAACCGTCCACCATATCACAAATAATTTTAATGAACAATCTGTGATCCCTTTCCTGAGGGGTTTTCTTGACCTGACCTGACCTGTAGAGACTGTCAGAGGTGTTGATTTAACTTCATGGTCATTTCAAGACAGTAGTTTGTGATTTTAGCTAAACATCTACCAGTTTCAGTGTTGTTGAGTGTCGATATGTGTGAAGCTTTATGACTTAGATGATCCTTTGACTTTTCTTCTAATGCCACCAATTGTGCTACACAATCCTTGACAAAATGCATCAAACACACTTTCCCCCTTCACCACAATATACACATCAAAATGTAATGCAGTGTTTGTCAGTGACACAATGTCAATTTAGGCAGCGAATGCATGAAACCACAGTAACAAACACAGCTGCACACAGACATGTCATACAAGTGTATAGTTGAAAACCACCTACAGCTTTGTGTGTCAGCTTTTGAAATCCACCATCATTACAAGTGAGATTTCGGCAGTGGTGGAAAATAACTAAGTACATTTACTCAAGTACTTTACTTAAATAGAATTTTGAGGTACTTGTACTTTATTTATTTCCATTTTATGCTACTTTATACTTCCACATCAGCACATTTCAGAGAATGAATGTTCTTCCTGTTTTCAATAGTGTGTGAGTCAGCCTGATTTGGTGCCTCTATCCTTTATAGATATTTTTCAGACACATTCAATGATCCACCCATATAACACCATTTGTGTTAATAATTTGCATCCTCGAACATGTAGAACAACTCTTTGTCAATGTTTTACAGACAAATTGAAGATTAAAGCTCATTTAGTGAGTTAAACTAAGTTGTATTTTGTATGTTGTGTTGTCGCTATTTTTGTTATTAGCGATTGGCATGTGTTTATTTTATTGTTGGCGCATAATAATTCAGTTACTCTTTTCCGTTCTTGTCTTTTTCTATTTTCTTCTTCATATAAATAAATTAGAATTTTAGATGTTTTTAGTGAGATGTCTTTAAAAGCCCTTTTGGGTTTTGTTTTTTTTTTTTAAATCTCACCAGCACAATTTTTTTTGTGTCTTGTTATTTGTGCAAAAAAAAAAAAAAACTGCTGCATTTATCCTGTTGGATAAATAAAACCTCTGGCAGTCTCACAAAAACCGAATATCATGATCATCATTTGCGTTTTGGCAGCACAACAATATCGTCAGGTGTTTGTGTTATTTAAGAGTGTGTGTAATTTAACCACTCCCCCTAATGACCCCCCTTATCTATCAGCAGACAAATACGCTTCAGCCTCAGGAGTAAACGCCCACCTCTTGCTCAGATTGCGGATTTTTGACGAGGGTTGCCATTTGCAGAGTTTCTGGAATGGTTAAATGACTTTTATTATTACTGTGCATGAGTGAATTTCAGTCCTTTGTTGCTTTTGGCACTTTATGCCAGCTTGAACATGAATTAAGAGGAAATTAAGTGCAGTGAACTATCATAACCTGCAGGTGTCACAACTGTAAATCAGTCTGACAGGTATTATTAAGTGCTTCTCTCTTCATATTTACTCACTCTTCACACTCTTAAAGACCTTACACCCCCAAAAACTCATGTTTTAGAGAATGATGGAGGAATAATACAACATGAGAGCAACATAAATATGGATAGAAATGAGTGTAAAAATCAGTCCAGAGTGGATGTGGAAACACAGGATCTGGCAACCAGAGAACACCCGGAATGTGGGAGGGTCGACTGTGAGTGAACTTTGTCACAAATTTCTCCGAGCTGAGTTACTGTAAATTTCTCTGACTCCCACTGACGGATGAATCAGTGCACTCTGCAAAAATGTATATCTGGTTCACAGTTTTAGCCGGATTGGCTATTCTGTCCTTTTCATTCCTGAAAACATTTTTCCCATATTTCAGCCAGGACTGCGCGTACATCCTGAGGAGCATTAAACTTGGCATCAGGCTCGTTAAATATAAGAAGATCAAACCTTTTTACAGCATCTTAGACTGCTTCTTGGATGCAGTGAAGCGGCATCCAGACAAGATCCTTCTGCACTTTGAAGGTCGACAGTATACTTATGGCGAGGCGGATAAACAGAGCAACAAGGTCGCAAGAGCTCTGCAGGCTGAAGCCCGGTTGAAGGAGGGGGACACGGTCGCCCTCTTTCTGGCCAACGAGCCCAACTTCGTGTGGACTTGGCTCGGCTTGTCCAAGCTCGGCTGCCCGGCTGCTCTGCTCAACTTTAACATCAGATCTAAGTCTCTCCTGCACTGTTTCTCCTGCTGCGGAGCCAAAGTGCTCATCGCCTCCCCAGGTAAGATTCAGGGGCGCAGAAAACAGGGGTCCACCATTACTCCACATGCATGCTTGTAGTCCAATGTACAATTAGGCCTCTGAGTCACATTTCAGTACTTCCAGAACTTTCAGCAACTTTACACTTGCAACAAAAAAAACACTGTTCAGGTTGGATTTTTATTGCTTTTTGTTTTTACAGTTGTTTTATCTTCTGGGTAGACGTGCAATTTACATACAGACCATTTGATAAGCTGATAACATGAGTCAATATCAGGGATGGAGTAATCTGCTTGGGTCCCCAAATATGAGCTGTTGCCCCAGTTGACCCCAGTTCTGTTTACCTACTCACCTTCAAATCCAATCCAATCAAATCAAAGCAAAACAAATTAAATCAAATCTTCATTGTTATATACACAGAGTCAGCTGCACTGTGCAATGAAATTCTTACTTTTCTCTCTCTTCCAGCCACCGTAGATCATTAAACAGAGTTAGAATTAAATATAACACTATGAAAATTTAAACTATAAGCACAGTAAATACAAATTTTACAAGATACATTTACAAAATTGGATATAAGCAGTGTGCAATCAGGTACAGAGCAAACCAACTGCCCTCGAAATCAGCCGGTCCAGATATTCTTTTCCATTATTCTGCCCTGTAATGTGATTATAAGTGTATTCATTAATATGCATCATGTTAACACATTATAAAGTGAAATAATAAAGGCGCCTCAAGATCAGTGAAAACTGCAGAAACCTGCCTTAAGGCGCTAATCATTTCAGTTTATATTCTGCTTTAATTTAATTCATATTACCACAGAAATGTGCAAATTACTTCATGCACATTTGTCGCACAGTAAACCAGAGGTCATTAGTGACCATGCAGTAGTTTGAAAGAATATCCATGAGTTATTGATTAGTTATTTATCACCACTTAAACCAGCTATAACATTAAAAGGCATTGGCACAGCTGTTATTCATAACGGCTGCTACTTTAACTTCATGAACAGATCTGAGTTGATCCTCCACTGCTAGATTACGACACAAACAAACTAGAGATGCACTGATACTGATATCAGACATCAAATGAAGTACTCTATTGATATCAGTATCACTTTAAGGGTACTGGTATTGGTACTGGTATGGTCATTTTTTAAATGATACCCAGACAATTAATGAGTCACAGCAGTTTCCCAGCAAATTATATCAGGAACAAAAGTTTTATTCACTTTTTCTCCTCATGGTCGCAGTCAGTCCACATTCAGTTCTGGTGATATAGTTCGTGTGAGGCAACACTGCACCCTGAAAATCTCTCCACACTCCCATTTTGGCGCTAGCCTCACTACTGAGAAATGTATACATTTGAGTTGACCTGCCTGCACCATGTGCTCGTATCCCGGTGGGATGTGAGGTAACATGATACAGGCCGACATGTGCAGCATTGCACAACAGGGCACTCCTCATATTGTGTAGAGCTGAAAGCCTGTGTGTTGTGGTGTGTTTTTGCAGAGCTGCAGGACGCTGTGGAGGAAGTTTTGCCTACACTGAGAGAGCAGGGCATCAGCGTCTACCTCCTGTCAGACACATGCAAAATCCAGGGCATCAACACATTGTCCGACAAGATCTCGCAGGCCTCAGACCAGCCACTGTCCCCGCAGCTCAGAGCCAACATCAATATCAAGAGCACTGCTCTCTACATCTACACGTCAGGCACTACAGGTACAACAGGAGACGCCTCGAGAACAAACACTGATAAATGAAAAGAAAAGGTGTCATCTGACAGCCATTGAAATTACATTCAATTGCCAGTTTATTAGGAACACTCAGATAAAACTAAAGCGGTTTAATACAACAACACTGCAATAACTCCTCCTTTCATGAGGGTTCAAATGTTCAGGTTCAGTTTAAACTGTTTTGTAGAGGTGTTGATTCAACTTTATTATTCTGGAGGCTGTAGTTTGTGATGCTGTTGAATTGTGCTGCATTATACTGAGAAGTGTTATTTTAGGGGTACAGCAGTAAATAATTAATAAAGGGTCTTAAGAATCTCAATTTCTAATAAGCCATCAGGAAAACATTGTCAGTCACCTGCAATTATAAATGTTAATAAATCATTAAAAAAGGGTCCTTATAGTAATCCATCAAGTCTGCAGTGATTATGTGGTTGTAAATGTTAATAAATGGATTTTGGTCCAGATGTCCTGCAGCACTTTATAGGAAGTAAGTGGTCAAACAGTTTCTCTGATGAACTAAAGAGCTAAAAAGACTAGTCTGACGCTGGTAGAGGATTTTCTAAAAACCTGACGATCCAAAAGTTTTTCTTATGGCTTATAAATGCTGAGCATTTACCTAGAAATGGACATTCCTGCTCTCTGCTTTTGCATTCAAGACATGTATTATTGAATCAGTACATCAAACCTACCTGTCCCTACAGATCCTCTGATTTAATCTGAGTTTTTCAGTTTTATATTAAGATTCCTTTATAGAGTCTGTGGGGACAAACACGTTAGTCTGTGATTATTCTGCTGATGTTCAAGTGATGCACCACACAAAATCTTTTGAATTTGAAACACTCACTTCTTGTAGACTTGAAATGTTTCTGTAAAAACTTTACAAGAAAAAGTGGTTGTGGTTCAGCTCAGAGTTTAATGAATTTGCTTGTGAGGTTGGCAGGGTTGTGTGTGAGAACTGTGGCTAGATTTCAAACCAGCTTTAATTGATTTTTTTGGCCTCCTGGGTGCAGCACGGCAAGCTGTAAACACAACACCTTATAAAGTTAATATGGCGGGCTTGTTAGCAGACAGTTGCTTGTTTACTCACCCGGCAGACACAGAGCGACATTATCATTCATTAGGAGTCGTGTTTCTGGAGATCTGATTCTCCTTTTAGCTCTGTTTTAGTCTCCACCAGCTCCCGAGAGAAATATCGATCCCTTAAGCTGCTGATGCTTCATTACGTCATCTGTGCTGTTTTGTGCTGGGCAGGTAGTTTACAGTCTGTTTATGAGAGCTTTTTCACCGAAAACAGCTGCCGGACGCTGGAAACGACGCTGATGAGAGCGGTGAGAGTGAACCAAAAAAATAAACAGCTGGAAAACCAAAACAATGAGCTGAAAGATGCTAAAATGCTCTGCAAATCTGAGAGGAACTGCAGAGTCAGGTGATATTCTCACCATGAGCAACTCCTTTCAGAGACATTTTGTTATTGTTAATATAAAAATTTTGATTTTAGGGCTGCAACTGATGATTATTTTCATTATTGATTAATCTGCCGATAATTTTCCAAATTAATCGATTAATCGTTTTTTCTATAAAATGTTAGAAAGTAGTGAAAAATGACTAATAATTTGAAACGTGACTTCTTCAGATGTCTTGTTTTGTCCGACCAACAGTCCAAAACCCCCAAATATTCAGTTTACTAACATGTACGACAAAGAAAAGCATCACATTTGAGAAGCTGAAACCACTTGATTTTTTTGGTTATAAAAATAATTATGTCAACTAATCGTTGCAGCTCTGTGGATTAGTGCAGCTTTAAAGAAAAAACGCCTGTTGGAACATATAGAGCATGTGAATGGAAAGCTGAGAAGTGGATTATGTGGCAAGAATGGGTTGATGTGTGGGTGTTTAAGTACCTTTTTTTCCCCTGTGAAAACTCGTCATTAACTTTTCACAGCCACCGTTCAGGCCTACAGGAGGTGTGTTTCTCAAATGATAGATTTTGGTGGAATATCATATCATATCCAGTGATATCGGTGAAGCACAGAGACTCTGTTTACCTGATACTAACTGCACCTGCTTTATTCAAGAACCTGAGATGCATAATCTTTCTTTGACCTTGGAAGGTTTGCCTAAAGCAGCCATTGTCACCCATGAGAGGATGTGGGCCGCCTCCTTCGTACAGGCTGCGTGTGGATCCACAGCAGACGACATCTTCTACGTCAATCTGCCTCTGTATCACAGCGCAGGCTTCCTCATTGGGTTGGCTGGAAGCATCGAGAGAGGTAATGATCCCCGTAAACCTCTCATGAAAGTAAGAATGAAAGCATGTACACACCCGATTTGGGCACTTAAGAATGTGATGTAGAAGGTTGTGTAATTTGATCTTAATTGCAGGTAACACCATTATTTTAAGGAGAAAGTTCTCCGCCTCTCAGTTCTGGGACGACTGCAGGAAGTATAATGTGACGGTAATGCAGTACATCGGTGAAACAATGCGCTACCTCTGCAACATGCCCAAGGTAATCCAAAACTGATATCCATTTAAATTTATAATATTGTTCTGATGCATGCTTGGATGTTTTGAATCAGAGTTGATCTCCTTCTTTGCAGAAGGACAATGAGAAGGACCACAAAGTGAGGATCGCCATTGGCAACGGAGTCCGGACAGACATTTGGTCAGAGTTTCTGAGACGGTTCGGTGACATTAAAGTCAAGGAGCTGTACGCTGCAACGGAGGGAAACATCGGCTTCATCAATTACACATCCAAGATCGGTGCAGTTGGACGAGTCAATCCCGTCCACAGGGTAGGTGGAGGAACATGTGTGGTGTTCATAGTCACGGTGGTAACGACGCTGTAGGTACGGCAGTGTTGGTCAGTTGGTCGACCACTTTAGTCCAGACTTGAGTTACTCAGCTGTTGGATGGATGAAATTTTGTACAGACATTTATGGTCCCCAGAGGATGAATCTTACTGGTGAACTTCTAGCAACCTCTAGCGCCATGATGAGGTTCACACATGAGGTTTTGAGTGAAATGTCTTGACTACTGTTAGATTGCCATGGTCATCGTTAAATTCCATGTTTTCCAAATTAATAGGTTATTCAGTTTATTTATCATTGTTTCAATAACACTGACATTTCAGTGATTATATTATATGATAATATAATATCATTATATTTCAATGATTATTTCAGTATATTTAGTATCATTCAGGACTATGAAAACAGGAATAATCATCGGCTTCAGTCTGTATTTTCAAGAACTTTAAATGCCCAATACAGGATTTCTAATAGCGGTCCTGGAATCTTCAATTCAGTTTCCAGTAATTTTGTAAACTTTTCCTCAGATGTTTTTTTTAATGTAAAGAAATTCCTCATTGTTAACTTTTAGTGCCTTTCTATTCTGAACAATTTGTAGATTCTGGTTCGCACTGATAAGTGCGTGAATGTTGATTGTAGATATTTTGCTCCTGAAACATGTTGTTGTGATAATAAAATATGATACTCTTATAAGGAAGACACACGATAAGGCTTTTGGCTTTTTGGCTCCACCTCATCTCTTGTGATTGTATTAATCTTTCCTTATGGCTTAACCTGGTTTTTAATTTTCTTTTCGATATTGTGTAAATAAACAAACTTTTCCTCCAGTGCCATCATCAGATCAAAATTTACCTGTAAAACTAATGACATTCCCATCAGCCTCAGCTGTACTGTTTGTTTTGTGCTAATTAGCATTAGCATGTAGTTCAAAGCACCGCAGCCTCACAGAGCTGAACTTCATCACATGTTGGCTGTTAAAAGTGTCCACAAACTGTGCTCCTTTTAACTGATAAACATTTTATTTCTTCCTCCTAGTTTTTCTTCCCCTACACTTTGATCAAGTTTGACATTGAGAAGGAGGAACCTGTCAGAAACTCTGAGGGTCTGTGCATCGAGGCAGCCAGAGGTGAGTCAGTATTACAAGTGGATACATTTGTCTTTGCTCTTTCTTCGACACAAGCAGTAGTGCCTCATTTGTTGTCTTATAACTATTAATTAGTCAACTGAAATAAATGAAACAACAATGTTCATAATCAATTAATTATTCAAGTCATTTATTAAGCAAAAAAACAAAAGTCTCTCTTGCTCCAGCCTCTCAAACGTGAAGATTTGCTGCTTTTCTCTGTTTTAAATCATTGTATATTAAATATTTTTTAGGTTTTAGACTTTCAGACAAAACTAGCTGTTTAAAAACGTTACTTTGGGCTCTGGGAAACTGTGATGACCTTTCTTCACTCATTTCTTTATCTGTTTGTCAGGTGAGACGGGACTTTTGGTGGGAAGGATCACTCAGAGGTCTCCCTTCGTCGGCTACGCCGGCAACAAGCAACAGACTGAGAAGAAGAGGCTTCGTGATGTCATGAAAAAAGGCGACCTGTTCTTCAACACCGGCGATTTGCTTCGGTTTGACCACGAGAACTTTGTGTACTTCCAGGATCGAGTTGGTGACACTTTCAGGTGAAGTTGTGGCTCATTTTGTGTTGATTTGTGTCAGTTTTGCTGTTTTTTTATTCTCTCACAGGGTTGATCCATTAATCTAGTTTTGGCTACATCACTATTTTATGCTTGTGTAAAAAAACTATGTAGATGAGAGCGACTGAATAGTGAGTTCGGCTGTTGCAGTGATGTAAAAAAAAAAATTTTTCTGTACAAAAGAGAACCAAAAGGAAGCGATTAAGCTGTTTTCCTGTCGTTTAGGTGTTTCAATGTGGATGGAGATATTTATGAAAATAATTGGATTAGATTGGCTTTTTTCAGATTTAAACGGCCTAGTGTGGACAAATTGTTAAGGATGATGCCTCACTGCTGCGTAAAATTTTAAGTGACAATTCATCTTGTTACTATTTTCACCTTCAAAAAACACCAGCAGGATGAAGGAGTTACAATTAAAAGTCAAAATATCTAACTTTGGAGGCTTCACACATCATAATCTCAGTTCTGTAAAAACACTCTAAGATATTTTTACAGTTTTGAATTTGGTGCCGATTAGTAAATCAAAAAACTTTTCTTTTTATATTTGACTTATATTTGTTTATTTGTTGCTTCATTTAAAAAAAAAACAACCTGTCTTTTATTAAAGATGGAAAGGAGAGAACGTCGCCACATCGGAGGTTGCAGACATTCTCTCAATGGCTCACTGCATTTTGGAGGCAAACGTCTACGGAGTTAAAGTTGAAGGTAAAGACACTGAAGTCATAAACACCTTCAGACATGTTTCACAGAAGTTTTAGAAAGTTTAATATACAGTAGTGTGTGTTTTAATATCATCTGTTCGTGAATCAAATGCTCTGATAAGGTCATGAGGGGCGGATCGGCATGGCGGCTGTCACTCTGAAAGAAGGGGAAGATTTTGACTGTTCAGATGCCTACAACAAGGTTGCTAACTACCTCCCAGCATACGCACGACCCCGATTCATCAGGATTCAGGTAATGCTGACTGTTCATTTGTATGATCTCTATGCTTCACTGCATGGAACTCATCACGACCATTTTTATGCAAGAGAAGAGAGATTATAATATAATTTGTCACACCGATCTGATGGATAGTTTGTTGTTTCTCTGTCGTGTTGCAGTTTTAAAACTTAAGTTGGCGAACAAGTTGTTTCAAAATTCCTAAAATGTGTTTTTGCAGCCCTGCCTGGAGATGACGGGAACATTCAAGATGAAGAAAGTGAAGCTGGTGGAGGAAGGATTCAATCCAGCGCTCATCGAAGACCCTTTATACTTCCTTGAAGCTGAGAAAAAGACGTACGTTCCCCTGACTGAGGAGATTTACAGATCAATAGCTGCTAGGGAAATCAAACTCTAACACAGAAAACTGAAATAACCCATTTGTTTACAAAGATGTAACAGCTCACTGACGGACCTCTTTAACACAATCAACTAATCTCAGGGACAGACGGGACTTTTCATCGCGTTTGAAGAGACTTCTTTATTATTAACAGCTACTGTGCATCTCTACAGTTTGTGTAAATGTATTCCTGACAGTATGTAACATACAGGTCTGTCTCACTTTTAATAATTACTGTTTTTTTTTTCATAATGTCTGATTGGCCAGATAAATTGTAGCGTTTACATTTTTTGTTTTAAGCCAAAATCTTTTATCATCTAAAGCGTTTTGCATTAGATTTAAGATACAGTAAGTTTTTGTTGTAAAATTCTGATCAATGTAAATTAACTTTGTACAACTTTGGGTATTAAACCTTTAAAACCTACTTATGTCACATATTGTACAATCTGTTGCAGGTTTATCAGTGAACCTTTGCTCTGACGTTACGTACAGGCAGATCGTTTGTGTAATAATGTCACTCAACGATTAACTACAGCTTTATCGTGTAATATGTAACAAAAGCGAGTGAGGAAATGTTTGGATCTTTAGCTTATTCTGTCCAAAAGTGCTCTAGAAGAGTTCATCTAGAAGCCTCTGATGTGTTCTTGTAACAACTTTTATGGGCAGAGCAACTTATTGACCCTTGAACGACAAACACAACATTGACCTCTGACTTTGCTGCAAGATTAGTCACTTTACAAATGTCGAGATCAAGGGTTATCTGCAGGTTTCAGAAAGTCAAAGTAAAGTAAAGACCATTTTAAAACTGAAACATTTTCTTAAATCTTATTCCTGATCTTATGCCAGCGATTAACAAGAAGAAACCTGAAATACTTTTTCTAGTTTTCAGTAAACCAACTGGGTGCATGTTACTAACTGTCTGTACAATAATCCTCTTGACTGCTCAGTTCATTGAATGTCAAATACAAGTCTGCAGTTTACATGTGAAAAATGAAGCAGCTGTGAACGATAAAAAGCTTAAATCAAGCGTTGCGTGCTGTCAATACATTCGCCAACTTCACAATCCTCCACAATCTAAAAAAAACAAAAAAACATCTAGAAGTTTGGAGCAACACATAAGACTTGAATCCACGGAGCAGTTACTTTAAAAATGAATTTATTTATTAATACAGTGGTATACTTAGAAATGTGTCGCAAAGGAAAAAAAAAAAAAAAAGTTGAACCGAAGAGAAATCAAAATAAATAAAAATAATGTCAGCCACACAGGAAAATAAACTAGTGTTGGGTTGAAGCAGTGTTATCATATCAAAAGAAAATAGTACTGATGTGCCATAATAAATTGTCTATTAGTACAAAAATACATTTCAGGGCACACAATACAGCATCCAGTATCACAAATAAAGGAAGGGACCACTCTTCACAGCAGACCCCCTCAAGTACATCTTTTAAAATCATTTAAACCAAGCACTTCTCTATTTTGTAAATAAGAATAAAAAGTTTTTCTGACTGTTAAAAATGCCTAAGTAGTGTGTTTATATGTTGGTAGAAAAGTCGGACTTATTACTGCTTATGTCAGTTCCAAGGCTCAGGGGTATAACCAGAATACAAACATAACCAATGTAACCGCTTTCTCTTTTTTAACAAACATTTTCTCTTTTATACAAAATAACAAAGATGTACAAAAGTTCATTTACAGAGAACCAAGGCCATATGCTAGCAATATGTACAGCCACAATTTTAAACATCTTCTAGCTTTTTGTATTTCCTCAGACTTCATATGCATAGCAGTAAAAGAAAGCATACCTTTTCATCAGCCTCGATTATTCTCGTGTGCTAAATCCGAGTTTCACTGTTTATGAGAAAATGCAGAGACAACTTTTTCTTCCGTAGTGATCGCGATAAACTGAAGGATCCGATGTTTTTAAAGTTTCACTGAAAAGTTAATATGCAGATAAGGCATCACTGCTTGCAGTGTAACGATGGGATTTTCATGTGTTGAACTTAGTAGTAGCAGGCTTGTGGACCTGAGTCATAGCACATGCATAGATCTCTAGACAGCAGGAGTTTGTAAAATCAAGTCAGTATATTTATCTACGGTAAAACAGTGCTACAAAACATCAGTTTTAAACAGAGATTGCCCGGTCAGAACAAACAGGCGTCTGATACTAATACTTAACCTTCATTTTTATTATTATTTTTTTTTAAATCTTTATGATGCCTACGTCTTCCTTCATGAGTCAGGCTCAGCATTTCTCAAGTCCTCAGAGATCCTTCGTGAGTGAAACGCATGACCACAGAACTCACAAACAAAAGTTTTGCATATACCAACTTTGCTGTTTGTGAGTGCTTTTTTTTTTTTTTTAAAGTTTTTTTTTTTTTAAACAGTACGCAAAAATCCCGTTGCAATATTAAACAAGTTTTCCAAAATTCTCCTTTTTCTTTGCACCGCTCTGACCTTTTTATAAAATTAGCTTAAAAATGTCAAAATGAGATTATTCAGTCTGTGGCACTGGTCATGCATTCCAACTTCAGTTCCACTGTTTAAATAACTTGTTTTAATCTTTATTTTTTGCAAGCCTTGAAAGCACCGAAAAAAATGAAAGAAAAGAACAAGAGTACAGCCGTGGGGATGCTGGACTCCTCCGACTCTCCTTGTGTGTGTGTTTCTTGTTTTTTTTCTCTTTTTTCCTTAAATTTTTGGGCACAGTAAACAACGTGAGAGTATCAAATTCATACTTCATCGAGCGTTATGCACCCCGTCGTGGTGGAAGGAGCACAGCAGGGGCAAACTGAGGTCCCCTGTTTATCACATTCAGTAACAGGCCAGCTGTTGCCCTCTTCAGAAGTGGTCAATGAGCACAGACACACAGTTTGCACCCACCAGGTAGTTTGGATCTCCGGGGAGAGATTTGTTCTGCCAGGTTTTGGGATCACCTGCAGGAAACAGAGACATGATGTCAGCTGCTAAAGAACATCCCTTCCTCTTTAAAATACAGCAAACAAAAACAAGACAGATGCTCAAAACAAGAACGATTTTTATCAATAAAAAACATTAAATAAGAACATGTACATCTGATACCACATTTGATCATTTATTGCATCAATTAATGCAGGATGTATCATGAATTCCTGTTATGTGATTAGTTGAAGCTTAATGGATCCTAAATTTAATGAATGTCAACTCAGTTACTTCTTACATTCATTTATATGTCACCAAATTAACAGGAATCAAGTTACATAGAAGATGACGTTTCAGCCTCTATGAGAGCACAAGGAACTGCTTTTATCAAACTGGTAGTCACTGGTAGAGTTTTTGTTTTGATTTTTTAATTTTATCATATTTATTTGTTGTTGTTGAGCGCAGCACAGAAGAAGAATGATGCATGAAAACCCCAAAAAACATCAAACTGGTTGAAGGAGTCAGTACAGTGACTGCTGAGTGTTGACTTGTGTCATGATACTAATTTGCAAACGAATACTTAATGTACACTAGAACAAAAATGATATCTACTTACTACTAAATAAATACTGTGCTGCTTTCACAGAGGCTGATCAGATGCATGAGTCTCATCTATGTAACTTGATTCCAGCTAATGTATGAAGTCACTGTGAGTTAATCATTAACTGATGATTCACTGAGTGTGAACTAATCACATAAACTCACAGCGACTTGATCATTTATTAATGGGGAGCAGCAGAAGTTCATAATACATCCTGCATTCATTTATGCATTAAATTATATAATCTGTTAAGCTGCATTACCTAAGCATAATGTTTTGTAGCTTCACATTAAAGTGCTATTTTACATCTTAAACAAAAGTCATGATCACAGCACAGAAAACATAATTGCAGGTAAAGAAAGTTCAAGCTTTGTTAAAGAGAAATGTTTTCTAAAAACTGAACTCAAAACTGACAGAAAATAAACTGCATGCTCTCTATAACACCGTCTTCTCTGTTCAAAACACTGGATTGGCATGATAAAGAAAGCAATTAAAGAAAAGGGTGGCATTTATAACAGATTATTTTCGCCATCAATTCATCTACAGATTATTTTCTTAATTAACTGATTAAGTGTTTGGTCTGTAAAATGTCAGAAAAGAGTGATAAACTAAAAATTGCTTGTTTTGTTCAACCTACAGTCCAAAACTGAAAGATATTCAGATCATTATCAGCTGGTACAAGGTCGTGTTTGGCAGTTTTTCTTGGGAAAATTACTTAAAAAGATTAATTTGTTGTCAAAATAGTTGCCAATTAATATTCTGTCAATGGACTCAATCGATAAATCGACTAATAGCTTCAGCTCTGGTGACATTGTATTGTGTCTTTTTATTTTATTTATCTTGTTGTTAGGAAACTCAAGATTTGAATAAAATCTTGAAAATTCATTAAAGTAAGAAAATAACTCAAATCTCCAAACAGCACATGCATGATGAAGAAGTGAGGGGAAAGCAGATGAGATGATTAAAATTATTAAGACACCAATTAACTCTCTCCTATAATCACCAAAGCCAGCCCAAAGACCCCAAAAGGACAGAGAGAGGACAGCGTACCCGACGAGGAGTCGGAGGATTTTAGAGCAAAAGACCAACCATCAGGGGTCATAGACGCACAGTGAGGTAAGCGCAGCTCCACCGGCTTCAGGAACTTGAGTCCGTGAGGGCCGCACATCACCAGCGGACTTAGCAGCGTTTCTCCTGCGTGGACACACAACAAGAATTTGATTCCAGAAATCAAAACATGCAGGAATTAACAAACACAAACGCAGGATTATTTATTACAACAGTCTGTTGTCAGGACTTCATAGCGAGAGAATATTAACTGTTGACCGACTTGCCAGGTTAATTAAAGTACTGCACTCCTCTGGTGCTATATGTTCATTAAAAATACTCTAAATATAGCTGCTGACATTATGGATTTATTTTATGTGCGAACAGATTTGTAACTCTACTTTCTGTACATATAACCACATGTATTGGCTTTGCATCAGCCATTTTTTATATATTCCATCTATTCATACACCTCATAATAAAGATAAGTAATGTTCTTTGTTTACAGCAACACAAATAAAGTATAAACTATAATTGTTCACAAATGTAATGTAGACGTCATATTTTCAATTATCTGACGAAGGTACTGCTGAAACTTTATCTTAAACATTTATTTAAATGCATATCTGCAGTTAAAGCCTAAATTAGCACTAAAACAAAAAAAAAACCTTCCTGTTTACTATAAATACTTTTCATCCACTTTTTTTCTCAGATTTAGTGACTTCTTGTTTTTTGACCTTCTTAGGACAGAAACAGCAGCGTGGGACTGACCTTTCTCCTTGTCGAGGGGGGGCAGGATGCTGTTGTCCCGGCACACCTTGAAGTAAATCTCCTGCTCCACGCTCTCGGGGATGGCACCCTGGGGGATGATGATGCTGACGCCCGTCTCGATGGAGCTCAGGACCCCTCCGTTACAGTTGAAGATCCCCCGGGCGGTGGCCACCACCGTGTGCCCTTCATCCTCGTCGTCATCTTCCAACGCGCTGGGGCTGAGGGACGGAGGCACAGAAGTCGGTATCATCAGTCAAAGCAGTGCAGGCAGAGAATAATGTACAGCAGAGGACACAAGAGTAAACCCCCTGTGAACAAACACGTCTCGTTCTGCCTCAGTAACTTTTCTCCAAGAACTTACTGCTCGTCCTGCTGCTGATTGATTTGAGTAAAATTTATGAGCGTCTTACCTTACGGGGATGGCCTTGGGGATGGCGTTGATGTTATTGTGCTGGTACTTGGGCCTGTTGTCCATAGTGCGTGTGAAGGTGTCCAGGCCGCTGTCGTGATCCAGGGGCTGTGGTGACAGTTGAGGCTTTCCACCGCTGTTGCTCACCACACCGGGCTTGCTGAGGAGGTCCGTCTTCACCTGTGTGTCGTTGGGCAGCAGGTTGTGGTTGAACTTTGGGCTCTCAAACTTGCGCTCAAAGGGCCGAGCTGAGCTGGTGTAAGGCTTCGGGACGTAGCGGTTGTAGCTAGTGGGAGCACCAAGGGTCTTTGTGGCCGCTGTGTCAGTGCCATTGACGGGGGACTTGTCGGGGAGACCCCTCGGGGGCAGGTAGCCACTTGGTGCGGGTTCGTCCCTGCTGGCCGGCCTGAGAGCTGCCAGCTCAGGTTTAGGATTGGGCGAGCTCAACGGCTCAGGTATGGAGTTCGCTGCAAATATTGAAGAAGGAAATGATCACTGAAATACAGTTTTGATCAAATGATTATATCTTTTTATTTTGCAATCTAGATAATTCTCTCTTTTGATTTAGTGGGCACAATAAAATAGTTACTGCTAGACTGACAACATTATATACACAATATATAACATTAGAGCTGAAACAATTAGTTGATTAATTGATTATCAGAATAATGGTGGGTTAATTTTCTAAAGATTGACTAATCAATTGATTAATTGCTTCATTTTTTCCAGTTCAAATGTGAGAAAGTGTGGCATTTATTTGTCTTATTCGACAGTAAACTAAATATCTTTGGGTTTTAGACTATAATAAAACATAAGTAATTTGAAGATGTGACTGAATCGACAGATTAATTAATAATGAAAACGATGCTTAGTTGCAGCCCAAAACTACAACTCTGAAGAGCGGAGATGACACATTGTTGCATATTTATGTACACTAGATAAGTACTAAATGAAATATAAGAGCCAGAAGAGTTAGAGAGCTCACCGTCACTGGGGCTGAGTTTGGGCAGCGTGTTGGGTGGGATGGCGGAGGCAGGTGGCCCATACTGAGAGGAGGGGCTGATTTGAGGCAGGGGTTCATATCTTTTCTCCACTGGACTTACTTTCTCTACTGACTCAACTCTGCAGTAAGTTGACACAAACAATGCAGTTAATAAAAACAACTGTGATTCTGCAGCAGGTGTGAGTACAGAGCTCAGGACAGTACTGCTGGTGTTCGGTGTGTGGTTGTACCTGTTGTATGGGTAGGACAGCTGCGCTGGTTTGGGCAGATCATGGAAGCGATTGATGCCAGGACTGGGCTGGCCCATGGCTTTGCTGTCGAAGCTACGGCGATCAAAGTAGGACAACTGCTTCCTGTAGTACTCCTCGTCCTCATCTGGGTCGTAGTGGTTGGAACGCACTACATCATCCAGAGGTTTAGTATGAGGCTTCTGTGGCTCAGGAGCTCTGTGGAGAAAGCCAAGGAGAACAAGTGAAACAGCTGCAAAGTATGACAGCATGATGGAAAGGGACAATATGACCTGGACCCAGATAAACTGTAGAAAATGGGTGGACAGATTTACTGATTAAAAATTATTAATTAATTTAGCTTCCGAGCTGCTGTTGCTAGCAGTAGTGACAGTGTTAGCTACCGATCTGATGGTGCTGACTGAAACTCCACAAAAAAGGATAAAACAGCTTCCTGCAGCACAATCCATTGTCAAAACAATCCCACTTTTAGTTTGTAGGTGTATAACGTATCCTGACAGTCAGCAATCAGATACAAAAACTAACTTACTTTCTACTACAGGCAAGAAAAAATAAGACACTCTAATTTGCACTCTGCAATCTGCACTCTAGTATTTTTATTTTTCATACTTTAAGTACATTTTGCAGCTAATACTTTCATTCCTAATGTTCCTAATAACTTTTGAGTCTTTGCACACCACATACTGTAAGTCTGGCTTGCAGCAAAGTGACTTAGCTCCACTAGGTGGAGCTCAAACAACAATGAATGAATTCAAAGACGCCTTTTGCAAGGTTCTTTGAGTTGTCCTTCACCCACCTATTCTGCAACCTGGAGTGCTGTAATGAGGACTACATACCTATAGGTGGACTTCTCCTGCTCCAAGTTGCTAAGGGAATTGGCTTTGAGGACTGGGCCAGGTGCACTCACAGGTTTCGGAACATCTGCAGGCTGAAAAGCAAAGAGAGGGTGTCTTTAGTGCTTGCTTGCATCTTACTCCAGTCTCACTTTACGGCAGAAAACTTACCCTGAGTGCTGGCGACTCTCCTTCTTTAGCCCTGTCCATAGAAACAGACCGTTTATTCTCAAACATCTTGACTCTGTTAAGCACTGACTGCGGTTTCATGGCCGGGTCCTCATCCAGGTCTTCCCGGGGTGGTGGGGGCAGCGGTTTGGAGCCCGGGGTGAGCGCTGGCTCACCTGGGGAGGGAAGGGTCTCTGGTTTAGGAGGGGGAATGGTAGGTTCAGAGTTCACCATAGGCTCATGCATCCCTGGCTTGTAGCCCCGGTTTGGAGGCCCAGGAATGTAGGCGGGCCTCAGACCAGAGTCACCATAATACTGCTTTGGGGGCTCCGGTGATCGAGGTGAATTTATGGGGAAGCAGTGAGGTTCTGCCTCATAAGGAGAGCGGGCATCATAGCCTGTTGGGGGTGGAGGTGGAGGCTCATCATAACGAATGGGTCCAGGTTTACTGTGGCGTGGTCTGCCATCATACCCCACAGGTGGGGCCTCATCGTAGCGTGGCTGAGGGGGGCTGTAGTCCCTCCCTGGTCCATCCTCGTAAGGGGACCGGGGGTTGTAGCCCATGGGTTGCTGGTGGCCCGGCTGGTAACCTGCGGGCTGGGAAGATGAGGTCTGCTGGTCGTAGGGGGGCCACTGTTCGTTGTAATGAGGCACACGGTTGTCGTAGTGCAGGTGAGAGTCAGTGTTGTGAGGCTTTGGTTCTGTGTAGCCGCCTCCATCGTAACCGTAAGGCGGGTGGTCGTATTCACGGTATGGCTGTTTGTCCTGGTACGGCGGCTGGTGACTGTAGCTCATCGACTGCTTCAGGCCATGGTTGATTCGCATGGGTTCGTCCATATTGTACAGATCTTTCTTGTACATCTGTGAAGAAACAATACTGAATGAATACATCTGTCACATCATCATTATTCTGAGCTTCTAACAACCACCATGTCGAACGACAGAAAGTCAGGGAAAAAGGATTTCCCAACACCAGATTAAAAATAACTTTTTCAATAATTCAATTCAATTCATGACTGGGAAATTAACTGAAATCTTAAGGAAATTAACACATAACATGTTAACCAAACTATAAAAAAAAAAAATCCCTCATCATTTAATTAAACATCAAGTCAAAGTGCAAATTACACAAGCAAACATTTGTCCATTATTCAAAAACAGTTCTGAATGCCTGTTTGACAAGATGCCTTTCAAGAATGATGATAATATTCACAAGTGGATCTTACACATTAACATGTTTTATAAATAGTGGACTAACAAGCAATTTGTACATTTCTGAAAGGCCTCGTTTCAAACATATGATGTGTAGCCTGTAGACAGCAAATCTAGTTACAGTACTTCCTATGGAAGAAGGTTGGTTTGTTGGCATCTACTCAGGACAAAACTATGAAACAGAAGACATTATGCAGTGTGTTGATGTAGGTTTGTCTTTCCATAGGGAGAATTGCTTGATGGAAATCATTACCAATAGTACTGTCTGCAGGTTAGCTTTCATCATGCAACCAACATTCAGTTTGCATCTAATGCAATGTCAAACTACTGGCACTACAACAGACGACACATCTACCATTACAATGCCACTGTAAGTGCTACTATTGTTCATCTACAGAGGAAAGTTAAAGCTGAAAGGAACCCAAAAAACATTAGGAGCCATGCAAAGGAAGTAAGAGGCAACAGTTAGGGCTGGTTGTGGATGTCTTCACCCTGGTCAAAGACTTAGATGTACCAGTCCTTCTGGTCTCCCAGCCCACTGTGGTGCATGTGGACTAGTCTGTCACACATTTTCTCTGGGAGCCAGAGGCACACAGTGGGCTCAGTGAGTCACACAGTGTGGGCATGTCATGCAGAGAGCGAGTGGAAAGCATGTGCGAGAAGACAGGCAGTTAAAACAGCAGGCTGGGGCCCAGGCCCGGTCCGAGTGGCTGGTGAAACAGCGGGTACCTTTGGTTCTGGACCAGGCGGTCCAGACGGGTGGGGTTCATGTGGTGGTGGTGGGGGCTGAATAAGCTCAGGGGCAGGGCTGGGACTGCTAAGTGAATCAGCCTGAGGAGCTGCGGCTGCAGCAGACGGCTCCTCTAGGTGCATACCCTCTAGCTGTACAGGCTGCTCAACAGCAGGGGGTGCTACCACCGTCGGAGGCAACGAGGGCATGGGCAGAGCAGCCTCATCTTGCTGTGAAGTATTGTTAAAAGACATTTATAACACAGCCTGCCAAGGGCACACAAAGTACAGCTCACCCCAACACCATGATCTTCTTCCTTATACTGAATCAGTTTTACACCAGCCAGAGAATGCACTTGCAAAAATGTGGTTTGATTAGATAACATACCAGTAGCTTCTAAAACATGTTTATTACTTAGCAAAGGACATTTAATTTTAACAAAGGTCAGGAAATGACACTGAACACAAAGGAGCTATTCCTCTGCTCTGCAGTCATATACTTTTAACCATACATCCATCTCTGACAGGCACAGCCTGCAGTGGCTTGCCTGCAAAGCGAGATATGAACTTTACCTGCTGCGGAGCGGCCATCTTGAAACCAGCAGGGTCTATACGACTGGCTGGATCAGGCTGCACTGGGTGCTGGTATCCAGGGTAACCAGGAGTGTCCTGAATTACAGGTGGGTCTTCTCGCACAGGTTCGGAAGAGCGGGTGATGGCGGGCTCCGTGGGCAGACCCACCTCATCGTTCAAAGTCTCATCTAGCTCCTGGTCTGTGTACGCTCCACCCTCTGTGTCAGTGTCCTCATAGTCTGAAGTGTGCCGGCTGTCTGTGCTGTACATGGAGTATTCGCTACCTGGCGCCGACAGGTAGGACAGACGGTCATCATGGATATCCAAGTCATCCTCTGTAGTGCCATCCGCCTGAGGAGAGCAGTGAAACCATTAACCCATGGCTCCGACAGACCAACAGAACTCATAACGCTGTTCTATGATATGGATTTACAAAACCTAGATGGCCCGTTTCTCACCTTGCCCTCCGACACCCACACCAACTGGTTCTGCTGCTGCTGGATGGTCTCTTTAAGAGCTCCGTACCAACCGTCATTCATGTTGTTCAAGTTTATGGTGGCTAAGAAAGAAATTTCATCAAGTTAATACATGTAAAAGAAAACAACAGACAATTCATATTTTTCCTGTCTTTCAACATTTTGAGCCCACTCACTTGTGAACAGGTGGTGATTATTCTTCCTCAGTTTGATAGCACGCTCATAGAGCTTCCTGGCGCTCTTCCTGGACTCTGGACACAGTCTGGTCCTCATGTTCTTCACGCCCTGCTTATTATCAGGATTTAGGAAGACTACAATCGGATACCACTGAGCATAGTTCAGCCTATCCACAGCATTCGGGGTGATGTCCAGCACAGCGTGTTTGTCCTTCATGAAATAAAGAGAAGGAAGGATGAAGAACAAATTTGTGATGAAATAATCAAAAAATCAATCTACGACACATTTTAAATAAAAAGGAGGCATGCTCACTCTGTCAATGATCTGCTTGATGGTATGAAGACGAATGATTCCTGAACTACGCTGGTCGGTTCCTGCATCTCTCGGTTCACTCTCTGAAAAACAAGACAGAAGAGATTTACATCAAAAAAAAAAAAAAAGAAGAAGCTATGATTATGTTTTGTGTCAGTTGCAATTATATTTACAAACTTACTTGCAAGCTCAAAAAGATCTGGCTCTTCTCTGGAGAGTTTTTCTCGAGCAACATCAGCGATGGGCCCAAATATCACAACAGGTCTCAAGAAACCAGCTGTTATAAAAAATAATGAAAATAAGATCAGACTAAGAATGCAGTGTTAGTCTCATATTGACATATACAGGCAAGCAGATACAGCCAGATTTCTCACCTTCTCTCAGTACAACCCTTTCATATGCTGGGAACTTTGTCTGAACTGGCTGGGAGGAAAGGTCCTCTCTGCTTTTCCTCAGGTTCCTCTTCGAGCTGCGAAGACCGCGGAACCTCCAGAAGTCCGCCCTGTCGCCCCCTGCTGTTTTAGGGAGTGTGTATTGCACGCTGGAGAGCTGCTCCGCTCTGTTGACAAATAGCGGGAAGAGGGATAGTTCATAATGTCACACAAGCTAATGGATGTGTCATAAACTTGGCACTGCTCACCTCAACGCTGCCAGCGACTGAGGACATTTCATGGCAATGATAATCATAACGCGTTTAATACAAATAAGGTGAATGACTGTCCACTGTTGTGACAAAACATTCATCCAGCATGTCATTCTTTGAGAAAACTGACATACGATTAAAGCCAAAGCACACACACATCTGTGAGCATGTTGTCACCTGTTTTTGTTGGGGATGATGCCCCTCTCCACCTCCTGGTGGTTCTTGCCGATGCGAATAGCCAGCCAGGAGCCCAGCTTGCCATTGTAGAGGGTGTCCACAACACGGAACACCTCGCCCTTGTTAAAGCTTAACCCATACGGAGATTCCTTCTCGTACTCAAAGTGGGTCCGGATGTAGAAGGAGTCGCCAACATCAGACTCCACGATCCGCCGATACACTGAACAGGACAGAGCAGAGAGTCAGATCCACTGGACCAATGAGACCAGTCGAAATCAATGTCTTGTCATATTCCCTTACTCACTTCACTTACCATCTTTCTTCTTCTGGGCAAGAATTGTGACCTCTTCACCCTTAGGAAGGTCAAGGAGGAACAGCACCGCCTCCTCTCGGATTATATTTGCAAAATCTACATTATTTACCTGGAATTTGGGAAAACAGAGATTACTGTTTCATGCTTTTTACAGAATAACTTCCCTGCTATCTCATACTTTTAAGTGTAAGTTAAGACTTCATTGTACATTGAGTGCAAAACAGAAAGTGTAAATCTCTATTTAAATTTAGGTTTACATAGCTCTTCCTGTTCTCAGCAGTGCCTGGGAAACTGCAGGTTTTACTGCACTGCAAAAACTCAAGCCATTCCTCATTACACTTGGAGAAAGGAGGAGGAGGTACAAACAGTGAGATATATGGCTGTGAGGAAATAGGACAAACACAGTGAGAGGAAACACAGTTTTTTGTGTCTGTGTGCTCCCTCGGGGCCATTGCTAAGAGACCGGCCTGGAGGTACAGGAATTTTGGAGCAGCCAGCGTGTAAAACCATGAATAAAAGGGAAAGCTTGAGACACATACCCCATAAAACATGGCTGTTTACAGACACTATCAGATACCCATTGTAAAAACAAATGGAATAGAAAAAAGATCAATTGTAACACACAGTTTTTGATATATAACTTTATGCAATAAATTTTTTTCACCAACTCTAAACTAAAAAAAAACAACCACATTAATTCTTAAAACTGCGGTCAGCTCATACACTGGACTGTGTAAAAAATAAATGATCTACCCTGAGAATTTGGTCACCCTCCTCCAGTCCCTCCTTAGCAGCCGGGCTATCCTCCAGCACTCCGGCAACGAAGATGCCCACGTCATTCCCCCCAGCCAGCCGCAGCCCCACACTCTCCCCCTTCTTGAACTTCACCAGCTTCATGCTCGGCCTGAGGATGGGGAATGAAGACAATAGTTAGGCTGCTTTTCTTTGACATGGCACCATTTGATGGCATTTCCTTTTCTCCGATGCAAACTACTCTTTATGAATAGTAAGTGAATCTTGGCTGCTAGCCAGGTTTTTCTTTTGTTGAGAGACTGTTTACTCTTTAAGGAACTTTCAAAAGCAAAGATGTAAAATTGTTCTTTAGAAAAGGAAATATACAATCCTAAAGAACGTTCGTATATTTTTCAACGTTTTAGCTATAGACCAAAATAACCACAGACGAGTGTTTGTCTCATGCAGAAGCACTGACAGTTGTGCATTCAGTCATATTCAAAGCTGCTTATTCAACTTGCCAGCAAACAAGTACGTGCAACATTTTTCACAGCACTGAGTTCTAAGCCTTGTGATGTGCCAAAATGCCCCTGCTTTGTATAGATAATTCAGGGCACAGGAGCATTTCAAAAACTTTCAAGATGTGCTGTCGCTATGTGAGCTGCAGGTTAAAACTTTCCCCTAACAGTCGCCTTCCCATCTGATTAAGTGAACTGAGAGCTAATGCTCAGGGGAGTTGCTCATAGCATAGTAGCTTTGGCTTTGTAGTTCTTCAGGAGACTTGTATATTTCATTGGATGGTTTATGATACTGTTGATTTTACCGTAGGATGCTATCGTCATGGGCAGCACTTGGCACAGGGGCATCTGAGGGACTGACTGGCAGGTCTACATCTGGCTGTCCAGGCTGAGCATACACCGGCTTGGGCTCTGAAAACACACAGACAATGACATGTTATCAATGAACAGATAGATGATTAACAGGTACATGTTTTAAAAAGGAA
Organism: Thunnus albacares; assembly: GCF_914725855.1. Taxonomy (NCBI): domain Eukaryota; kingdom Metazoa; phylum Chordata; class Actinopteri; order Scombriformes; family Scombridae; genus Thunnus; species Thunnus albacares. The sequence continues at coordinate 21,142,396 of NC_058112.1, read as the reverse complement.
AATAACCAAAACACTGTAAAAAATTAACAATACCGCAGTTACATACTGAGAACATACATACAACCGAGAACAAGTGCACTAATGAAAAACACAACTGCACAAAAACACACAGGCAAAATATTATCACATTGACACTTGTGCACACACGCACACACACGTACGCACGCACACAAACACACACACAAGGCACACAGCGGCGTCCTGAGCAGGGAGGTCAAACAGAAAGGCAGCAGAGTGCTGCAGGCTGGGGAGGAACGTCAGACTCGATCAGCTCATACGGTTTATTGTCACTTGGCTCCAGGCAAACTCAGCCAGGCTCAGCAGGCGTCTGGATCTAACTTTTTTTGGTATTTGTGCTTTTCAAAAGGGCAAGAATGACTAGTTCAAACAGGATTTCATTTTACTATTATGAAGCCATCTTAATTTCTGCTGTTAATGACAGACGGGGAAATACTTGCTGTTTTATTGGCTTACAAGTACAGATGTTGATATAGAGACACAAATTAAAATCACTGATTTTCACAAAAATCTGGTTTAATGACTGGGTGTTGTATATCTAACCTGGGAGCGGTGGGAGTTGTTTCTCCTCTCTGGCAATAGCCGACTCCTTGGGCTTGGGCAGAGGAACTTCCTCTGGTAGCTTCGCTGGTGTTGAAGCCGCCTTCGAGACCCGTTCGTCGTCACGACTTCTGTGACTGCAGACAAAAATGGACATTTTTGTACAATTTATCTTAAGAAATGGAAGACATATCATTATAAATAATGTATTCTGGAGATGTAGAGCTTGGAGGCAACAGGAGAGCTTTAAAGATACAACATCTGGACTACACGCAACAACAACAAGGCTGTACTACTCTCAATACAAAACAGAGACAGTATTCAATTTTCTCCTGACTGCAGTGGACACGCACTAGCCGAGAAAAGAAAAAAAAAAAGCGGCATCTTAGTCTTGAAGGTCACAACTTTGTGTTTCCTTTCTTTTGTGCTCTATTTTTAGAGCAGCTTATCGAAGGTGTCAGAGTGGATTCTGTCCTCCAGGTGAATTTCACTGTGTGGCTCTGGCTAAAGACCAGAAGGGGTTTAACTTCAATGCCAGTTTTTAAACAGTAAGGCTGGGTAAACAGATACACAGTGACTCTGGCCAATTATGATTGTAAATGATGACAGAATGTCCTTGTGTTTTTGATAAATGGTGACAATACCAATGTGTTTCTCAAAGAGGATTCAGAAGAGAACAGGAGGAAGCTAAGCCAGCTGCCCAGTGGTAGGGCTTCCTGGCACAATTTTACTGGCAAAGTATTGCTTTATTCACAGGGTGAGGGACAAAGTAACCAAGAAGGACACTGTTTGAACAGACTGCAGTGGAACAAACTTCTTTTTCAAACCATCCTGGAGGAGGCCCTACTTTCAACTGCCAACTTCCTGGAGTGAGAGAAAAGGTCACAGGTCACAAATCAGGTTACGATAAACAATAGCGCTCTCTCTCAACATCTCCTTCTTGCTAATTAAAATATTTTCTTTAATGAATTATTCAAACGCTTCAGTGGCTTCGATATTTCATCAGGAAATCATTACAAAACATTTTTGGTTTTTGTGAAAACTGCCTTACAGACAATCTTTTCAACATAAAGAGTGAGTATTATCAAGCCAGACGTCCACAGATATGAAGACAGGAGCCCTGACAAAAGCTCAGCCGCATGTAAAAAGGGGAGACAGTTGACACTGATAGCTGGTGACGTCCTTTTGTTCCCTCACTGTTGGAGCCATATTGTCCTTGTGCCAAACATGCGGTTTGTCCACCAAAATATTCAAGAGACACAGAGATTATGTGACACTCTCACAGGACGCTGTCATCTCAAGTCAAAACAAGATGCGTCACTGAATAATTGATGCCACGTAACGGCCCTTCAACAATATTTCACCAGGTATAGTTTGCTGTTGCCTAAAACACTGATTTCACAGTCAAGATCCCAAAATTTCTCTGTTGTTATGATGGCCACGAGTTTACGGTTTGTCACAATATCTACAACAAGATCTACTTCTCTAGTAATGCGCTTTAAATCTATTTAGGGTTTACTACTAAACTATTACTACTAGTAGCACCTAGTCACACTTTTCAAGGATAACAAACTTACGGTATTCTCCAACTGGTGGCGTATCAAGGGGATAAAAAGGACAATATTTAAAACAAGACAAATCTTTTTAAGTGTCTTTCTGTCACTGTTGGTGAGACTCCACTTTCGACACTTTATATAATTTTGCAGTGTTTGCAACTGACGCATCAAAAATGCTTTGTTGAAAATAGAAGATGACATTTTATCCCAGAAACACAGTAATATGGGTCAAAGCACTGAACTTTGAGTAACTTGATTATTTTGCAGCTTTTATTTTTCTCGGGTCGCTAAGTGGTTTGAAAAGGCAACAATTGTGGTGCTCTGCTGTGTTTAAATGAAGAATTAATGAGGTGCTTTCAAACAAGGTTACAGTCAAAGAAGTGCTGAATGGGCTGATGGCTGGTATTAACCCAAACATAAAATCGAAGGTCCTTCACAACTCAAAAAACCCCCGACAACAACAAAAAAACAAGCCGGGTTTAATTAACTTTGACAGATGGAAGCTCAGATCTTAGAACAAGATCAGTTAGGGTCAGAGTAATGACATCTTTGGTGGTAAGTGGTCACTGCGTGTGTGTTTCAGATCAATTTGAAGTCAAATAATGTGGCCTCTATTGAATTTGTTTGTTGAAATGTGAATTAATGTTGGTACTGAGTCACTATTGTTTTATATGAAACACAGAGAGTAAGTAGCAAGACTGAATGTATCCACATGAAAATAACACAGATTATCATTCAACACTTATCCCCAGGTTGCAATTTGTGGATGGATGGTCCCTCACCTGCCGTTGCTGATTTGTGGTGGGGAGTGTCTGGAGTGGTCTGAGGGTTCAGATCGTCTGTCTGGAGAGCGGGAGCGGCTGCTACGATGTCTGTCATGCGATCGATTGGAATGGTCGGATGCCAGAGAATGGATATCTGAAATGTCTGATCAAACAAGAGCCACTGTTCAACAACTGTAGCCTGATAAACACACTGACAAGTCTGGCTTTTAAACTGCGCCCCCGTGTCAGCTGAATCCAACACTTAACACCAGTCTCACCATCTCTGTCAGAGGCGTTGGCTGAAGGAATGCTGTCATCGAGGTCAGGGATGTTCAGCAGGGTCGCCCTCTCGTCCCTCTGAACAACCATTTTTAGCTTGCCCTTTGACCTTTCTATCAGCTTCTTGGCATCTATCAAGGAGAGGTTCTCTGTCACTGTGCCATTAATCTGAGGGAAGCAGAAAAAAAGACTTTTAGTCATGACATGACAAAGAACATTTTTTCCACAGCCAATGAATTTGAAACAATGTCTTTGTTGCACATTTTAATGCGATAGCATGGTCATGCTTGGACGACAAATGGATTGTCATCTGAACAGCAAGAGATCAGATGCAAATTAGCTGCAACACTGCTCCTCTTTGTCAGGGTGAAATCAAATTAGAAAGCTATGAGAGGCAGCCTAGACAAGGAAAAATGACATGCAGCCAAGGCTCAGATACAGAATAGGCAAATTCTGCCCAGTGTCCATTTTATTAACCATTCATCTCTTAAGCACTGGCATAAAAAGAGAGTAACATGACACATGTGAGAAGGCTGAATGTGAGAAATGATTGATTCAGTTCAAAAAGTACCCGTTATGCACATGGAGCTACTTTATGTGTACTCCAAAAAGAGCTGACCTTCATCAAGCAGATCAAGCTGCAACTGTGAGTACTGTTATGCAACATTAGATAGCACAAAACATATAGTAGTAAAAAAGCACAGTGTAGCAGTATAGTGAGTACTTTTCTCAATTTCTATCAATACAAAAATGAAGAAATGCCAATTTTCAGTTGTTTCATTCATCTGTATTGTTTTATAATGACTCTCTCCCTCACCTTCAGTACGACGTCCCCTTCCTGGATGTTGCCGTCCCTGGCTGCCAGGCTCTCAGGGGAGATGTCCTTGACAAAGATGTGGCTGGCCAGGCGCAGGCCATATTCTGCTTACAAAGTGAACGACAGCAACAAAGACCATGTTAGCACAGAGTTCACGTGACAACAGCACACTGACCACACTTTGCTGTCAGCCCGTTGCTCCCGCTGGGATTAACAGTACTGATTAAAGAAGATTAATTGCTCTTTCACTTAGATTTACTTGAGTTTACTTGGATTTTGCTGTGGCTGGCAAGTTTTGTTTACTCTGGCAGTTCACCAGTGCTGATTTGGAGGTCTAATTCTCTTCTAAAAGTCAGGCTGTCTCAGGCAAACAAAATGGCAGGTGATTTCCTGGATTATCAGCGACTGCAACGTCTTCAAAAACAGAACATTTTCTTTCTTCCCTCCATTTGTATCCCCGACTTTGTGAGCCTCACCTTCATTCTTGCGGGATTTGACAAGTGTGACCTTGGCGGGGCGTGGGGGTAGGTTGTGTGAGCGGCGGTCTGACCGTGGGGAGAGACTCCTCTCCCGCGAGCCGCTGCGTTCACGTTCCCTGTCCCTTCGCCCGCTGCTTCGCCCGCTGCGCCTGCCCATGGCTCCGCCCACACCGCTGTAAGCACCGCTGCGTCCACTCCGCGTCTCGTATATCTCTTCATCATAGCTGTCCTCCTCCTCGTCGTGCTCTGACATAGTTTCCCGCTCTCCAAGGCGACCCATGGGGACATGCACCTTCCTCTTCCGTCTGATTGTCTGCCCGAAGGAAATGAGATATAAGAACAGCCCGACAACACATCACTTACAGTAAGAGGAATCAATCACTCCCCTAATCAAGCACGATCAATTGTGAAATATGAGGAAAAGCAAGGACGAGTCCTTTAACACATCATTCAGATTAATATAAATACGACGTCTCTTTTTCTGACCCATTGTACTTCCTGATTTTAATTTTCAGCAACTGATCACAAAATACTCTACAGGAATTCATAAAGGGGTTTTGACACTCACAATTTTGGCAATTTTTCCACTTTTACGAAGCTGCTGGACTGCATATGCGTGCTCCACATTATCCATGGAGACAGCATTGACCATGACGACTCTGTCATTTTCCCTAGAGAGAGGACACAGAGAACAGACGTGCTGGAGTCCTTCTGGAGCAGGCAGGGTAATTTAATACTAATAACTAGCAATCTGACCGGGCTGCCGATAACAGAATAAAATCTTACTGTAGTAGGCCTTCTGCTGGGCCGCCTTTCAGCACATCCGAGATGACAATGGAGGTCTCGCCACTCTGAAAATGAGGGTTATCCCGACCTCCTGATATGGCTATCCCGAAGCCAAACCCTGGTGCCTGCACACAGAGGAACAAATACATTAAGATGTTGATTTTAGGTGGATGGAAAAAAAGACACCAGTATCACCTGCTTGTGGATTTGACCAAATAAGTATTTCTTCCCTGGTTGTTTGTGGACCCAAACTACTTTACTTAACAGCCACGGATGTAGGAGAAAATCAAAAGCTCTGTGATAACTCCTCCATTTTGTCTTATCTCTTCCTGCAACTGTGTACACACAGAGCCCACTTTTGACAAGATAGCGCAGTGGAGATAAGAAGGAAATCAAAACAGAAGGATGGGGACAAAGATAGCCAGACAGACAGCAGGACAGACCGATATCTAGACCAGGACCAGGATTCAACAGATACCTATGTAGAGAGAGCATCTGAAGGAGGATACCAAATACTCACCCTGTGTAGTGTTACTGTGTGCTGTTCCCAAATGACAGTCTCCTCCATTGCTGCACTCTAGAAAACAGAGATGCAGAAGACAGTGTGAACACGACGGATCAAACAATTTCCAAGTCTAAAGAAAAAGAAGTTCTGCTGGACCGATAATCTTTTGGCGAAAGGGACACATGTTGAGTCACCAGAAAGATAATGTGTCCTGCTGAAGTTTTCTTGAACAAAACTCAAAACACTCTTTTTCTTTGTCATTTTACATCTTAGCTACAGCCGGAAAATATCATTTCAACACTTATCCTTTTGCCAAAGAACATGTTAAGTGACTAAAAATTATCAAGTTGACAACAGTAAAAGTGCAGATATTTCATTGTTCAAGCCAGTTTGTCCCTAAAATAGAATAGATGTGCACAGCATCTCTACCAACAGTGAATTTAACCTTTAACACAGTCTGCAGAAAGGTCAATTATCATCATTTTTTAATGAACTGTGTCAGTGTTATCCGTGCGATATAATTGGCTGTATAATATGCAAACTTGTGCTTCCAGGCACATATGTCCATTTAACACGTCTGCAGCAAACCTTGTATTATACAGAGTCAAGAAAATTTAAAGTAATTATTTGGATGGTTTCTTTTTTTTTTTTTTTTAAACAATAGCCTGAGGTATTTTTGTTTTATTATTTGCATCACTCCCTCATTGTAAATAAAGCATGTAAGGAATATACTAACACATACTGCTACATACTGAACCCAAATACAGTGAACTGAACTATCAAATAACAAAAAAACAGAAAGACTTCAGTAAAAATGACAAACAGGGACCAGTCTAAAACCATACACATTTTGAAAGGCAATAGTATTTCAGTGAAGCCCGTGTCATTCTTTCTACTAAGAGTTTCTACTAAAAAGGAGAATCTCAGTGTTTCTGGATTATTTCAGACACATAATTTAATAAGGACACAAACTGTCTCTGAACACATTGTACCCAGCAGGCTATTGAGTTTGTTTCAACTTTTACTCTGTTGCTTATTTACAGTGATACAGATAGCGCTGTGCTGCACACACACGCTGCCAATCAAACAGACCACACACACTCTCAACATGTAGGTGTCAGTCAGGAAACACTCTTCTTTATAATGGCTCCACAGTATGCGGTCCCATGTTTACAGTGTATTGAATACAATAGGTACAATGATAAAAAAAAAAAAAAAACCCCTGCTAGATACAAGAAGGCCACACTGACAGACGGTCTTTGAAATTAAAGCACATCCTCCGTCACATTAACAACCAGAGAGGATAAGATGAAGGTCGACTCCTTCAGCTGTTAGGTCAGCGTTGTCCTCTGCGCCCCACAGCTCGCTTCTTATCTCTGCTTCTATATCATTTCACCTCCACCACAATCTCACGACACATTAGACATTCAATGACTGCGTATAAAATACTATCAGGTCCATCCATTTGGGGCAAATTACAACCTACATCACAGCACCTAATGCAATAACCCCCATTTGTCATGTAAATTGATCCCAGGTCTGTGACCTTAATAGGTGAAACTATCACACATTTCCCTCCTGCTTTGCTGGTAATTTCCTTGACACCTCTAACACTTACAGTACGACTACCTCGGCAGAAAACACATTGAGGAAGAATGATCTCATGTTGCGGCACATTAAAGTGCGATGAGAGATGAGGGAGGGGAGCTGAATCTTACATTAAAAGCAGCTGACATCATCGCCACTCTGCTGGCAGCTCCGAAACCCAAAACATCTAGCAGGTGTCAGTCCAGCTTCGTGTGGAGGATGAGTAAGCACCCATATTAACATGAAAACCTGCTAATGGCGTCGCTATCAAGTTCCTAGAAGTGATAATGATGCATAAATCTTGGAGGAGCCACAGGCGAAATATTCAAAAACCAAAATTTGAATAAACATCTTCTAAGTTTGAAGAAAAACAGTGCGGTCCTACTTTGTTTTTGTCTGATAGAGAAGCACAGCCTGAGGTAGTAATTTAACCGACTGACACTGTTGCTGCCCTGTTTATTTTATTTTTTTTACCACGCAGGCTTCAACACATCGTCCTTATGTCTGTCGTGAACTGTCGGCCAAATGCCAAACATTAGCCAGCGTCTGGGAATACAGGCAGCTGAATAAATCGCCACAAGTGGCCCCAGACGTTCTCGGCTTGGCAGCAACAGTCACAAACCCCTCAAGCAGCTTATGGTGGGACTCGCATAAGGTGGTTGAAAAAAAAAAAAAAAAGGTTGAACAAGGACACTCCCCCTTGTCTTTTACATTGAATACACTGCAGCACTTGAGAGAGAGAGAGAGAGAGAAAAAAGACATCAGAATATTAACAAGACTGCTGAAAACAGAAGCATGAATTCTCTGGAAAGTTTGCTCTTTAGGGAGGAGGATTTATGCCCGTGTCTTCTTGATCAGCACTGTGGAAACGCTGATGCAAAGAAGTCTAACATTTAGTGTAAATTTATAGAGAGGTTTGGCACTAAACTGAAAAGTTATGGTAGGCACTTGTTTCCAGTTGACATTTCTACTTTCAGAAATGTTTATAGGCTTTAATGCAGCATAACACAAACATGCACACAAACAAACGTATAATATTTAAGGCCCCGTGTTGCAGTGAGGTTGCGAGAAATGTGATTTTGTTGTCTGGAAAATATGATTAAAGAATGCTTACTACGCCTGATCCAATACAAATAAATCACCATAAAATTAATGGAATGTAAAATCCTAAATGGAGCAAAACAGGAGGAATCTAAATGGAGTAAAAACTAAACATAATTTAGGAGGAAAAAAAACAAAACAAAAACAGATTTAGCAGGGTCCTGCAGTGTGCATCTCTCCCACCCTCCGTCTCACCCCCCCACACACATACACACACACACGCACACCTTTCATTTTGAAGGGATGTAATTTTGCTTTCTCCTCCTGCAGAGCTTGTTGCTCTGGTAACAGAGGGGGAACAGTGTGGTGTTGTTCAAGTGGCCTGACATTTTCAGGCCGTGTCTGAAGGTTCCTCTCAACTGTGGGAGGTTTAAAAAAGACACGACTGAATTAATTTGCAAACAAAAGCCTTTTTCTTTTTTTTTTAGCTTTTAGATGAGCATTGCTAAACTGTTGATACATGCACATCTAAACACAGTCTGCACTAATGGCCCAACGTTGGTCTAAAACAAACATATTACCATTTCTTTTGATCCCCTCAAAAGTGCTGTGCTTTGTAGGATTTCACAAAGACGCAGACACAGACACTTTGCAAAATGATAAAGCAAAAGAATAACAGTGTTTACATGGCATTTCATATTTAGTCCCACAACCAAACTAACATCTTAGTGCCCTATTCAAAGCTGAAGACACTAATCTCGTGCAAGTAAACAGAAGAAAGACAGAAAAAGGAGCCGTTGAGACTCTGCACTACTCCTATATCTGTGCATATTGTGACGAAGTCGCATCAGCATCCAGTGACTTATGAGTTTTTGTGGCACTGTTGTGTACGCCCTTTATGGCCACAAACAACTGGTGCCAACAGAAGCTTCATGCCACAAGCCAGAGCCAGAGCTGGCAGCCGCTCCACAGTGGAGACACACCATGTTGGTTGGGTCATGCTTGGGGGATTACAACCAGGCAACTTGGGAGCCAACACTACGACACAGATGGACTATAACACAGATGGATCGCACAGCTGAGAGTTGAGGAAGACAGAAAAACTGTGGTCAAAATGGTCAATACACAAATGTAAAATGAAACAATTATCCATTATGCGTTTCTGTCAAATAATGATCTATCAACAGCCTGTTCCGCTATTAATTTCCACATGTAAATCAATTGAGGGCTAAAAGTAATGATTAGTTTCATCATTAATCAATTAATCACTAAATGCAAAAAGAATTAGTAGTAATACCAATCAACATTTGCTGACATATTTATGTCCAACCAACAGCCCAGAAGAAAACCAACAAATAATTCACCTTTTTTTACAAAGCTGGAACAAATGAATTCTTTGCATTTGCTGCTTAATGAAATTAAACAATTAATCAATTATTAAAATAGCTGCTGATTATTGTCCTGTCAACTAAACGTTTCAGCACTAAATCAATTAACTGTATTTGCAAGTTCAGCAACACATATGGCCAAGGTTAATGGTATTTGACGCGGGCGTTTGTAGCTATTTATAAATCTATAGCCATCTATGTTTATCTGAGTTTTTATTTTGCATGTTGAGCTTGTCTACTTTGAACTTTGGAGGTTAATAACAACCCCCACACATGTGCGATCTGGTGGCCCAGTCTGAAGCCAGTACAATGAATATGACCAAATTTTGGCAACTGTTGGGATGCCCACCAGCCATTTTGGCAAGGTATCTGTCTTTTGACGGTTCTTTTCAAATTCAAAAATCTATTTGGCTGGTAAAATGGTGAAAGGAGCTGATCATTGCGGTATTATTCCAAGTCATGCCTCACATCTCTGCCTTCTTCACTTCCCAGACTCTGTCCTGTAGCCACCACAAAAACAGAGAAAAGTCAAATGACACTCCTCTAAAATGTAAATTTCCTCGGCGTAGCAAACATCATTGCTATATTATAAATAGTGGTACAGTTTAGATTAATCCACACATCGTGTAAGTAAATCTGAACCCAAAAATAAAAGAAGTCTGTCTCGCCTTGCAGACAAAAATCCTTTATGTACAATGAGTCATCACAATACTAACCTAACACGACCCACGACGAGGGAGGCTAAGATGGTGTTTCATTTTAGATTCACTTTGGAGTATCATTAAAATTAAAGAGTGCAGGTTCCCTGACTCTCTATTCAGCAGAAAAATAAAATCATATTTCATCCAAAAGAAAGAACTGAGGCAATATGGCGGGGTGTTCAATTCTCTGACTAAGGGAACAGATTTTGTGCTGTAGTACAGTTTGGGGATGAGGCAGAACCTTATTCAATTCTGACCACTCTGGGACCAGAGTAGCTAAAAATAGCTCTCATTAATTCTGCCGTTGTGATGCTGCAACAGAGTGATTTTAGGGAAACTTGCAGCACGAACACTGGAGAACATTTAATAACCTCTTGTTATATTAAATGCCACGGATCGACTGAAACAAATGATGCAATACAGAAAAGAAAATGAATTAACTTTCTCTCTAGTGCCCATTTGTCGGTTTTTGTCTGCAGTGTCTGAGGAAAACAAAGAGAGGTAGATCATTTTCACAAGTCCTTTACGGTGCCAGGGCAGAAAACGTGGCTATTTTAAAAAAGATTTACAATACAGAACGCTTAATGTTGGTGCTGGGATACTCATGTGTTACACAGTCTGGTAGTAAAGTACTAAATTTAGCTGATAATTTGGCAGATTAACTGAAACAATTTCCTGGGGACAATTACTCTGGAGTTTTGAGGATGCAGACAACCACAACTCTCCTTTTTCTAGTATCAGTCTGAGATTGGATACCACTCTTTTTCTGGAGAATCCTTATTTTAAGACCCAAATGAGCTTCTCCACTCCAACTACGGTTGAGTTCCCACATGATGAGAGCAGCACTAAAGCTCTCTGAGTCTCCTGCAGGAAAACAAAAAAAATCTCTTAATTTGTCCAAGAGGTTTTCCGCAATCAGAATCCTGTAACTGTTAAATCAAATTAGGAATGAAATTGACGAAATGACTAGCACGTCAGCGAATGAACAAATTGCTATGTCCAAAGAAGCATACTTTCAGAACATTGTGCAAGTTGCACTGCGGCCAAAGACAGAAAACAACAACAGGATCACACACCACTGTGGCTGCTGGCAGTGAAGCAGCAAACAAGTAGAATAAGATGATTGATCACTTTAGAAATTGAAAACGATGTGCCGGGGAGTGCTGACAACTGCTAAAACTCCCATGCCTCAGAAAACGTATTCAAATGCAAATGAGGGCCCATGCCTTAGCACCAGTCAGGGGGGTCCCCTGAGAGTTAAGTGACACTCAGCACATACAACATGGTTAGACACTGTACTGCAGATCTCTAATGGAGGGCAGAGAGGGAGAGATGCAGCATTGAAAGAGCGATAAGAAGGTCAAAAGATGAAACCTATTAACTCTGACATAAAACTTAATCACCAGCCATTACAGCCATGAAAGACACACACTTGCATTATTTAAAAGCTACAGTTAAACAGACTTCCACCTCATCTTTGGTTTGTTGCTTGCGTATGTAGACAAAACTAGAAGCATGACGGTTAAAATAGAAGATCAGAGGTACTTACATCAGTTCATTCTGCTCACTACAGAGGATACAGACAAAAGCGTCTCCAGCCTCCAGCTACTGCTTAGTAAATCCAGCAGGAGATTCCAGCAGACGCACATCAGCAGCCTCAGTGCATGACCGCACCAATCAGTGCTGGGAGGGACTTGCCCCCACCTTCCTTTCCCCTTCTATTTTCTTAGCTCTGAAACAACTGAAATTACGACCACAGGTGAGGGGTTATGAAAGACTCCCTGCAGCTACACCCTAACGCTTCCTCTGTCCCGCAAGGGTTCGTGTCCTCTCTCATCATCTTACTTCAATTCATTCAAATTTATCCCTCCCTCCAACTCTCTCCTTACACGCTCATGGGATCGAAGCAAATCCCCTCTGGCTTGGCAGCGATCTGTGTGGGATCTGCAGTTCCGCTACAGCATGGGACTCCTCTGTACTAGCGAACATCCATCCGCAGTGTAAACTGCTGTATCGGACTTAACCCTCAAGCTGCCGCACTGAACCAGAGCAGAATCCATCAATTCTCTCAGCATGTGGGACATTATTACGCCCTTCCTCCCCAGGTGTGCTGCATTACATGCATAAATTATGCTAAACGTGTCAGTCACGTAGCACAGAGGATGACCAGCCATCAAACAGACAGTTAAGCATAAACAATACACGAAGACGTAATACTCTGTTGTTGTTGTTTTTTTTACTGCAGCTGATCACGTAAAGACAACAAAAACATAATCTCCATTGAATTTTACCACCAACAGAAATTAACATTGCAAACAAAGCAGATAAAAATAAAACCAAACACAACAGCCCTAGAAAAGGAGGCTGAGAGGAAAACAAGAAGGCACATGAGACTTGTATAACATCCCACATACACAAGGAAGGTTGCCCGGGGAATTTCTGACATCTGAACAAATGGATATTAGGGCAACATGATGTGTTTAACAGTCATTTGCTATGCACTAGTGCAGTGCCCGTTCAAAACGTGCGTGTTTGAAATGGGGCCGATTGCCTGGCCTCCGGTATTGCTGCTTCAACACATATAAAAATTATACTGTTGATGTGAGGTATGTTTGAGTGCAAGTATTAACTTTTCTCTGACTCACCGTATGGCTCTGATCGCCAGCTGTGCTATCCTTTTATTATTATGGAGTACAAAAAAAAAAAAAAAAAAAATTCAGAAACATAAATATTTTTTGGTCAAAAAAAAATTATGCAGGGACTTGAGGGTTTAATGAACACTCACACTCAATATTTTCAGTACTTTTTTCGTTATTTGACTATTATACACGTCATTTAGCTACTTTCAGTTAAGCCCTATGCAATTTCCATATTATCAAATTTTATCCTGAGTAAGAATATCCCCTCACACTAATCCAAATTCATTTCCAGATTCAGAGACAAGCTCCGGACCGTCATCTCTTCAACACCCTGCTCTTTTTACACCTAGACGGCAAACTCCGCACTCAGACACAGAGCTGAGCAGCTCGCTGTTCATTCAAAGTTTATTAATAGTAAACATGTCACGTGTCAAAGCACACCATGTGAAAATACTTTCCTCTGACTCGCTGTACAGCTCTGATCTCCACCTGTGCTCATGACATGCAGTTGCAGAGACCTGAAGCCCCGCCCCGCTGCTGCAGAGCTGAGCAGCTCTCTGATCGCTGGTTTATTCAAAGTTTATTAATATTGAACGTGTCACGTGTCCAAATTGCACCAAATTTGACACCGCACTTCTTTGGGTCCCCAGCAATACAGCCACCAAGTGTGAAGTAGATCGGATGAACAGTTCTCGAGATATGCAAAGGACACACATACATACGGACAGGGTCCTTGCTCCAGTTAGATTCCCTGATTCAATTTTCATCACGCTAAAATGTCACTGCCCTTGTTATTTTGTTTACGTAGCATTAAAAGCAGTTCAATAAGATGTTTTATGGGAAATGAAGATGATGAACTTGACAGCGTGTGCAAATGTGTGAACATGTAGTTTCATGACATCATTAATAACAAGTGACAGCCACTAACTTGCCATTATTCAGAGAACAGCTCTACCATGCAGCTTCCAGCGAAAAGGCAAATAAAAAGCAAGGACACTGTTCTGTCCAGTGGAAAACATCTTTGTATCCAATCAAGTGGCATTTAGAGGACAGGGTATGACAACTGGTCAAGAATGTTTATATTTGTTCTAGCAGTCGAGACATTTTTCCCCAACACTGTTAGGACTTGTGTGTTTTCTGTGTAGGAACATACTGCATGGTTGCACAAACATTCAAATTCATCCTAAGGCTAACTTCAAGCATCTGCAGAATGTGCCAACCACATATACTGAAGCATTCCTTGTTGTCTATGAAGGACTGCAGTTTCCCTCATCACCAATAGGAAACACATGGTATACTGCATAGTGTAGCTGTTATAAAGGTTGGAGTTATCGTCCTCTTTACAATGCAGCTATTTTTTCAGGTCACGTTTGGAGGACAGATGTGACTACAGCCACGGAAACCAACTCCTGTACCATTTAGTTCTTTTATACTGTATCAGTGTGTGATGTAGCAACATTTCATTACTCAACATCAATTCTTGAAATGCTTTTGTAACGGACTGCTTGTTCCTTCACAAATTTCTAAGGATCAAGATTACCAAATACTGCTGTATGTAAAGGCATCATTTGCACTTTGCCTTTGACATGCTCTTTTTAAGCAGGTTAACCAAACCATAATCACTGCCATGAATCCTATGCATCCAGACAAAATAAATAAGTGACTTATTTGAGAATGGATCAACACTGTGTCATTACAGATTTGTTTGTGACTGTGAGAGAAGGAATGCATTACATTGAAAATAATAAAAATACACACAATGCAATGACAAGGTAATGGTAAATGGACTGCACTTATATAGCGCCTTTCTAGTCTCCTGACCACTCAAAGCACTACAATACACGTCAACATTCACCCATTCACACACACATTCATACGCTGATGGTAGAGGCTGCCATGCAACCTGCTCATCAGGATCTAATCTAATGCACATTCACACACTTTGGGATTCAGTATCTTGCCCACACTTTGACATGTGGACTGTACACCAAACAAGGACTTGCTACGTTCTGCAGGTAGGTGCTGACCCCACCTGAAAATCAACATATTTGACAAACAATGTAAAAATCTTTCTTGGCCTCCAATCTTCCGATTAGTGGAGCCACAGCCGCCCCCAAAGGAGGAAGCAGAAACTCTTCAAAAGGCAATATGGCGCCAAAGTAGCTGGCGGTGTGCAGCTTTGAAGCAGCAACAAAGAAAAGGAAATCTCCATGCTGTAGGTTAAATCAAACGATAAGATCGCTATATCAAGCACTCTGTATCTGAAGGACTTAAGCTCAGTTGACTATAATGCTGATTCCTTTATTGGCTCGTTTGTTTATCTGCTAACGGACGGCATGGCTTCTCGCTCGCCTTGTAATCCAGGTACAAGTACACCTGTAGAGAAAACCGATCTGAATACTTTTGCAAGAGGGGAAGCCCAAGTCAATCAGGAAAGAATTGTCTAGCCATGAACTGCAACACAGACCTGAGCCTAAAGACACAGAATATAGTCTCATATTACTGCGTGAGGAGATTTATTGAGTTTATTGATAAACTCAATAAATTGGACATTCTGGATGCAAACAGAGATAAAGGATCTGAAAGAAATAATCAATGCCATGAAGTTTGGAAATGAGGAACCAAGAAATGGTCATTGGGACATGGAAAAAGAAATCATATGCCTCAAAAAGGAAAATGGAAATCTGAGGGAAACCGTGACGGATCTTCAGTACAGATCGATAAGTGATAATCTAATTATCACTGGCATACCTGAAGTCCTCGGTGAACATGTGGAAGGTTAAAACATTCTTCCAAAAGAGGCTCAACCTTTCAGAGGAGACAACAAAGGAGATCATCTTTGCCCGAACACATCGACTGGGAAAGACAAGACCGTTTGCAGACGTGGCTGCTCCAAAAACTCCAACGCCAATTGTTATCAAGTTTGAACACTTCAAGCAGCGACAGCAGATTAAAAAAATCTGGGCCCAAGGCTTAAAGGTAAGCCTTTCAGAATCTCTGAACTGTTTCCAAGAGTGTTAATGGAGAGGCGCAAAGTGCTTCTACCACTTTATCACCAAATAAAAAAGAAGAGGCAAAAAGGCAAACTTGACTACCGATAGGTTATATGTGACTGATAAAGTGTATATGGATCCAGACTCTACTCTCCGGCTTAAATCACGGTTCTGAGCTCACCTGCCCACCTTTCCGTTAATACAATGAATTTAATGATATGGCCAGGCCTGTTATTTCATTAACAGTGGAATTCCTCAGTTTCTAAATGGACTAATCTGGTTATGATGCTCGCCAACGTATGTGTGTAAAGGAAAATATTGGCTGCTGTACATGTGCTGCCAAACTTGCCAAAACATAGAAGTATTTGTTTTTGTTGGTGGTTTTTATACTGAAGCTCTAATATGTCCAAGTTATAAATGTCAAGCATAAATTGTAACGGTTTAGCTGATAGGAAGAAAAGGGGAGACATCTTTACTTGGCTTACAGATAAAAACTATTATATATTTTGTTTACAAGAGACTCACTTTACCCAACTGGATGAGATTAAATGTAAAAAGTAGATATTGTGGATACAATAATACATCACGCAGGCAGATTCATTATACAAGATACATTAGTGGATAGCATAGGATTTGTATTAATAAATCTGTGCGCACCTAATTCCAACGATCCACTCTTCTTTGAAGACATTTTCAAAATGTTGCAAGAAAAAAAGGCTACAAATTTGATAACAACAGGAGACTACAATACTGTACCGGATGAAGATTTGGATCAAAAAGACATACAAACTAAGAGCCTATAATGCTATTTCTAGCATCATTATAAGTCCTCATTAGACTTAATTGACATATGGAGATTGCAGAATCCGAAGCAAACAAGATATACATGGAGACGAGGAAATCAGGCAAGCAGAATAGATTAGGCTATTTCATTTTCATTGACTCCAAAAATTAACAAAGTTTGGATTAAAGAAAGATTTAGGTCAGATCATCATCTTATAATTTTGAGCATTATAGCGTTTCATAGGGGCCCAGGATACTGGAAGTTAAATCAGCAGTTATTGAAGGATAAACAGCATCCCTTGTACCTAAATTTATTTTAAATCCACAGTGGTTCTCAGCAAAGTTTTTGATGTCTGTTCATCCTCTGTATCACAAAGAACTCAATCCTTACCTTCAGTTAACTGCTTTTCAGTTTACTATTTTAAAGCAAGTCATTAAAATATTTATTAGGTTTTTTGGAAGAGGTCCTAGTCAGTTGGTTTCAATACCAATATCATCAACCAGAATCCTGTTATGAAATCCAAAGGAGTGTTAATGGTACAAGAGAAATATTTTGATTAAGGATAAGCCTTTGTTTATGAGTGTTTGGAAAAGGAATAATATTTATAAATGATCACTTGAACAGTGATAGATAGATAGAAGTCATGTCTTATCTTACAGTTGTATAAGGTAATATTTATGACCGAGCAGCTATACCACAAACGTGGAAAAGGAAACTATCGTTATGTACAAAACCAATGGCATGTTACCTCTACATTAAGGATACAACATGGATAAACAAGAGAAAAATAAACAATATATCAGTAGCTATCAGCAGTAGCTATTCAGTCAAAATGGGAGGATTTGTTAGACAAATGTACTCCAAGGGAGGGAGTTTTTACATACATTTACACAACTACTGTTAATGTCTACAACTAAATCTAATCTACGGGTACTTGCCTACAAAGAAAATGCTTAAATATGGGGCATCCAAGTATGTGACTTGTGTAGATTTTGTGAGAAGTAAAAAGTCAGATTTGATTTTATTTTGCTATTGTAAGGAAGTTGCATTAGTTTGGATTAAAGTTCAAGACTGGATCTCAGTTGTCCTTTAACTACAATGTTTAGTGATTTAAGGGATGATGACGGAAAAGACTTAAACAACATCATCATTACGATGGGAAAAGCATTTAAATTTAAAGCTAGAAAAAAGACAGCAATCAAACGCTGAACGTTTCAAAATGTTTTTGAAGTTGGCTCTAGAAAAGGATGTTAATAGGAATAAAGAACAGAATTTATTTTTTGGACGCTTTGAGTCATGTTGAAGGCTGGAGTTAAAAAAAAAACATTGGAATGTCAATAAATGTCAACTAAAGGGATGTAAATATGTTCATTTTTTGGCTGTATAATCGAACAAATAATTATGAATAGGTGTGTGTATGTGGATATGTATATGAATATGTGTGTGTGTGGTATATGCGATGTGATTATGGTTGTGTGTAGCTATAGTTTCTTCTTTCTTTTTATTTTCTAATCTGTTGTTGGTGGTGTTACTGTTATTATGTTTCTCTACATGTATGTGTGTGTATTCCTTTGACATTGTGTAATTAAAGAGAAAAAGCTCTTCAAACCCTGCAGGTTTGCCAAACTGTGACAGGGTGAAATCTGACAAAGAGAAGCATTCAAGGTTCAAAAGAATTCAACAGAGAAATAGATTTACACATTTTTACAAAGATTTAGCCCAGATTCATCAGCACTATACACCTGACACCAAACCAAGGCCGTGTTGGTCATTACAACACACACATCAGTCAGGATAATGATCGAGTTGGACAAACCTGACAGACACCGAGTCACCGCTGGCAAAGGGGACGAGTTAAATTTACATCCCTCTGAGCAGAGCCAGAGAGCGAGGTGACAGATTCCACTCATAGTTTGCTCTCTCCACTACCTTCTGCCTACCAGCCTCAAAATTAATTATTTCCACATCAACCAAAAGAGGCACATAGAGAACCGGAGCTGCTAATCACTACAAGTCAGCAGTTCAGCCACTGCAACTTGTTTTATTTTATGATACTTGATTCATGACTGCAATGGAGAGGTGGGATTACACTCCGCAAAATAAATACACTCCTCTTATTAAACACTCCAAAAACACCAATTTATCCATACAAGTAAACCACAGTTCTGTGTCTAATAACTGGAAATAGGGAAAAAAATTAAGCTAGTGATTACAGAATGACAACTTTGGCAGCAGCATTTTCTTGTTGCATTTTACAGAGTTGTAGCATATTTTTTTAAAGGAAGAAAATCCAATTCTGTTGACTACTATTATACTACTGTATACTATAACAAATCTCTATCCTGATGTTATATGTATACTCAAAATAGTGCCAATAAGTAGTGGGAAAAAAAAGTATCTCTTATCAAAATAAATAAATGTACACATAGGGCTTTTCAAGTCAAACAATTACGCCCCACACTTAAAGTGGTCATGTCTGGGGGAAAAAAGTCTAGACACAAAGTTACTTGAGCAGCAAAAATTTCTGTGTGGGATGTGTCTCTCAGGCAGCATGTGGCCAGTGGCCATAAAACATTGAATAAACTCTGTTGGCCCCACACACACACACACACACACACACACACACACACACACACACACACACACACACACACACATACGCACACACACCTTATGAAACCTGTCAAAACCACACTTGTCTTCCAAGTTCCAATGGAGGAAGCTAGCAGGCATTTAAGCTGGCTGTCAACACTGTAATTAACAACTGATCAGATTAGATTTGTGTTTAGACGGTATGATAATTTGCTGTTACAACAACATAGTTTTTCTGTCCGACAGTATAGTAACATGGAAGTTCAACGATTTCTTTTCCGACTGTTTTTAGGATGATTGGTTGCTCTCTGCACTTTTTGTCATAACACGTCATATAAACCATGTCATGTGGTGCAGGAAAAAGCTAAAATACTTGAAATCAAGTCTGAGTGGTCAGGCTGAGTTGTTTCCCTCCTAAAATATGATATTAATCCCACAGACTAAAGCATTTTGAATCTAAACTGAACTAACTTTTTTTTGCTGAAATTCAAATGTGTAAAATGACACTAAATTATCGTTTACCTGTTAAGAAGAGGAAATTCTTTCTTGGCTATCTTTCATTTTTATTTGTTGGGTTTATTTGTATTTGATGACTTTTTACTGGTGTTTAATTAACATGTCACAGACTATCGACAAATAAAGTAATTTTTTTTATTTTTTCCCCTACCTTTCCTTCCCAGGAAATATGACCTGTGTAATATGTTCATGCCACTTTATTCTTACTCTTTTCTATTGTGTTTTCATTTGAGCAAAGAGTGTTGCATCTTCACACCAATAAATTGTTTGTATCTGATCTGATTGTGTCGACAACACAACAAAAGGAGAACAGCAGAGTCTATGTCGGGGCTCCACAGCTGGAGTCGTAACCAGCAGCCTGTTGCACCAGCTGTGTGTGAGTTCAAACTAGTTATAAATGCAAATTATTACTAAGTTTTGATTTGCGCATTACTAAAATAAAAGCAGTTGCACCATAGAGATAAATTACAAACTACAACTCTAAGTAACAACTACATGCCTCTAGGGTAGGTGTAAATCATAAAATGTCAGAATTATTCTCACTGATGGTAAAACAGCAGTTTTTCTGCCACACGGTATCATTTTTTCATTAACTGCATGCCATTTTGAAACACAGTAATCCAGTGGAGACCCAATTTATTGATATGTTATTTCAATATCGATCTAGCTTACTACGATGCCAAGTGACTCATGCCAGCCAGAAAGCTAATACACACGGTAACCATGACAGTGGAACTCTATCTTTGACCGTTGATTGACGACTTGCCTTAGTTATGACTTTACGTCCAAACTAGTTAGGTTATGGCCCAAGTAATCGTGGTGCAACCAATTTTAGTAGCTGATTTAGTTACAAAATAACTAGTAGTTACGAAGTCTCGAGTGTCGACTCCCTACCTTAGGAGAGGACTTAAATACAGCTGGTATAGCCCAGTGCGGAGCTTGAGTGTGTCCTGAACACACGGACCAGGAAATCAGCTCCTGAACTGAATCAGCCCGGTGGAACTTATCAGTGCCCCACACAGAGCACACAAGAGGGCAGGAATGTGCTGATAAGCTGAGCTACTGACCTGAACCCCTCCTCCTCTCCGTCACCGTGATTGAAATGAGGACAACGAAGCCAATGAAAAACAGTAATGATATGGGATGTTTCTGCGCCATTAGAAAAAGGAGGTTCATGTTGAAATGTGATTGATGAGAGATTTTGCAAGCCTCTTCATCCTGATAATTCCACGCCTCTTTCAAACAGGGATTTACGACGGCCTTGATTTATACAAGTGAGCTTCTGTGTAACTGGAGCCACGTCCATAATGTAAACGTGCCATTTGTTAGAGAGACTTGCTGTACTATAGGAACATGGACTTAAATGTCGTATTTTTATTCGATGTTTGCTAGGAAGTTGTAGCACGGCCATATATCAGAGCAATGACCTTTTAATGCCCACAGCAAGGATTAATCAACTTCCCAACTCCACACCTTTTCTCCAAAAAGTAGCCTAAAATCTGAGTTGCATAAAATAAGTAAGGAACAAAAGATAGTGCACCAACCATTTAAAGCCTGACCCACCAAAATATCATTGATGAGACCTATCAGTAAACGTAGTGCAATTTACATATGAACTAGGCTGTATTTTATCCAGAATACAGTTGAGATGTGTAACTTTTTTGTTAGCATGTTAGCTAAATTTGCAACCCAATGGTACCCGTTGCATTAGAATTCATCTTGTACCAATCAAGCCACACTGAAGAACATGCAGAGTAACATTTGAGTGGACATAAAGAGGGAGAAGGCATTAGACTAGGCTGCAAAAAACCTCCTTAACTGGAAAAAAAAGATTGTAATGGAAGTATAAGCTCAGGAAGGGTGAAACAATGGGTGAGAAATGAGTCCATCTCAGTCTCAAGTCACACCTCTCAGTGAGTGAAAATCTCACACTTGATGGTGATGCCAACTATAAAAAATAATCCATGGTATGAGCATGGATACAATACTTCAAGATAGTGCAGGGTAAATAATTTTCCTTTTCATTCTAATGGCACCTCTGGGTTACTGCTAACACTGTTTCCACAGTTTCCAAACATTTCTTGGCATTGTTTTCCAGCACCCTGTCTCTACACAGTTGGAGCATTATTCTCTTCAAAGAAGCACCAGAGGCCATCTACCCTTTTATATTCATAACATAAACCATTTGTGTGCACATTAACTTACATACAAACCTGAATTTAAACAAGGTTTAATTTCTCAGAGGCGCTCCTTGTGTTAACACGTCATACAAAATAAAAACAGTAATGAAGTCTCATTAGTGTGTCTGTTTGTAACATAGGTATGTTATAAGCAACATCTGGGCGAGCGTCTTGTTTCAGACAGTTTCTAAAAATACACAGAACCACGAGACTGCAGTCAAATTCGACTTAAGTAGGCAAAATATCAGACACATTTGACCTTCCAAAACCACGATGACTCAGATGACTGCTGTTCCTATGACAGCTTAGGGCAACATGATTTAAAGGCCAACATTTATGGCTGCCCTTGAGCAGCTAGATACTCTCTTCATGTCAGGCCACATGCTTGCCAGAGGCATCCCCTGCTCAGCACTATAATTTGAATTATTTAAAAAGAACACACTGAATTAAACTGTGCAATGAAACCTCTAATGGCTAAGACAAATATAGTCTGCATTTTGCCTCCCCCACTTAAATTTGGAAAATCTGTTGCCCTGCCAAGCTGCCATTTATATAACTTTGCAACGCTATCGTGAGGCCAGTGATGACATATTCAGTCAAAAACCTAAAGGTAATCCCTTCTTACAGATTCTAATACTGAGATGTGCAGAAATTAATCATACTTCCATTGAAAGATAAAACTATACATGTTATAGTTAAGAAATGTAATATTACTGCATGCTTTAAATAGTATTTTGGTAGCTTCCTTTAAATTCAAAGCCTATTATCCATTTTTCAAACTAAACAAATAAATCTATGACATCTTCTCTGCCTTGTAGCATTCTCAAAAATAAGAAAAAAAACAACCTAAAAAGTAGAGCTGAGCCATAATGGCTACATTAAAGATATATTTAATATAATACCAAATTTTGGCCATTATAGAAGATGTGTTCATACAATAAGTACTCTACATTAGGGTTGTGGCATATATTTTGGAAAGCTGGCAGACGCATTCACTGAACTTGAACAGTTAAATTAGTTCAGTTAACTGTTTCATCCATATAAAGCAACTGGCTGAGGTTAATGCATTTATGCCAAATCGCATTTACCGGGATCCCGGATGATTTGAACATTATAAGAAATAATAACATGTTCGTCTCCTCACTATCGTTACATATTTAGTACACCAGTCAGATGATGAGAGTGGACAGTGTACCAACAAGATAACGTCATCCGCTCCGTCTAACGGCAGTTAACGGCAAACGAAAAAAACGGACAAAACAAGCGATACTGTCCATCAATACTCAACAGGTGACGACTGGTGCTTTATTATTCATGTTAGCCGCAGTCTGTCCGTTTGTACGGACACGAAAACAGTCAGATAGTTCGCCTAGATGTGTTAAGCGAAACCAAACACAGACTGCAGCCCCCCGACACACAGCTGACATGACAGTGCGTTATTATGACAGCTGGTTTAACATCGTGTACATGCAGGCAAGTATCTCTCGGTGTCACCAAAACTAATGCCAGCTAACAAGCTAACATTAGCCAACTGCTACCTAGCTTCGCCCACTTTGCTTTTACTAACCGGCCATCAAAACAAGGTGAGCCACCGCCTGACCTTCCCCTTTAATTTTGAAAAACCGATGTCATATTTCTAGCTGCGGACCTCACGTCACCACTCACTCTTTGCCTCCTGCAGTCTGACGCTTCATAAATCTTGTGCCCCCTTAATACCCCTCTTGGTCAAATCAACCCCCTAGCTGGCCGACATTTTGTTACAGCAGCTAGGCTAGCTGTACCCAGCTAATGTTACCTGGAAGCTCCGCCCGGTGACAGCTCGACCGCAGGGCAGTTTGTGACTCAGTATTACAGCTTATGCAAGCTCCACAAAAAATAATGCAATTGACATCATTATTCGTGCGCTCAATAAAAAGATAACGCTAGCATGTTGGGTAACTAGCTTACCGCTTAGCATAGCGCGTACATGCAGTTCGCTAGCAGTGAGGTAGCTAAGTTTACCTCCGCTTGTACCGTTATCGCTCGCTTGTGCCCGCAGGGGGGACACACACATCCACTCAGCTCCTGCTTATGGAGCAAAAAATATATACTCTCTGAAATAACGTACTCACGGATAAATCAAGAAAACCCATTCACCTTCGCAAAAGCAATGGTCCTCACGGCGTGCTTGTTAAAAATGTTACAGAAAAAGAGAAAGGTCTTCCTGGTGTGGCTCCAGAGCAGCAGCCGCCGCACTGCAATGGCAGGCAGTGGATGAAGCCTTCCCTTCCTCTCTTCCCCCCTCCCCGCCCCCCCTTCTGCTCTCACACTTCGGCTGCCTTCACCGCCGCTTCACCGGTGACAGTGACAGGTTCGCCTGGAAGAAACCATTTCGGTTTGTCCGCGGGGGGGGGAGGAGAGGAGAGGAGAGTAGAGGAGACGAGAGGAGGGGGAGAGCAGGGATGCAGAGAGGCTGTCCACAGCAGCCGCAGCAGCAGCAGCAGCAGCATCATCCAGCGCCATTCCGGCGTGAGAACAAACGGTCGACGATGAGGATGAAAATGCTCTAGTGAAGCTTTCAGCGCCTGGTAACCACATCAGTACCCACAATGTATGAATTAATGCGACTGTTATTAATATGTCGTCTATTGCAAATGTATTGATTAATAAGAAGAATACCCCTACTCAAAAAACAGCATACTAATCCTAAAAAAATACTCCAGATTAGAGCTACTGCACTTTTATCACGGAAAGGTCCCAATATATGAGTATTATCAACAATGATGGCAATTAATTTAGAAAATTCAGTATTAGACTATAACAATAATATAATAATATAATTATATCCTATTTATATTTATATTATATATTATATATTATATCCTATTTTTATGGGATATAATTTAGACAAAATGACAACATACTTTAAACTTACGGATTGATGACAGGAATCATGAATTAACTATATTGCAGATAAATAGATGTTTATTTTAGTCTTTTTCATCAGCCCATTTTTTTTGCTTCTACAAAAACAAAACAAAAACCAGGCTACTGCTTTTATGTTAGTGTCTAGTTGATCAGAAAAGAACTGACAGCTCTCAAAATGGATAATGAGATTAGCAAGGTCTAACAGTTTTTATGTAGACATAGCCAACTGTATGTGTCCATAAAAACTTCTCTAGGATATGTTTAACAAAATAAAATTATATGAGATAACCTGGTAATGCAGTAAAGAAATGCAACAAAAAACAGTTACAGTGTCTGCTTAGAAACAGTTAATATCCCTGTCTGAACTTCATACAGGCAACTGAAAACTTCCTCTTCCAGGTGATATGATTTGCCTATTGTACCAGTGGTACAGACATCTACGGGAAGACTGCCGTAGGCCTAACAAGTCATTGTGCACACAGAGCATTGTAAGCTTTGCCTTTGCCACATGTGACACAAGGAGTTACATCTTATCTTTAAAGAGCCTTTAACACGCATCCTGATCACACAGAAAGCTAATAAATCGACGTAAGGGTGAGACAGCTATTCAGTTTACAGTGAGGGTGCAGCTATATTGCCCTCATGCACCTAAAGAGAGAGGTGATTAAAATTTGTCTTTATATTGTACTTTTAGCTTTATTTGATGATGCAAAAAGACTATTTGCACAGCACATTTCAACCAAGTGCTGAGCAGTATTTGAGTTTCAGTGTTCAAGACTTGCCAAAAAAGTTTTTAAATTGCTTATGCATACAACAACAGGATTTTTTTTTTTTTTTTACACCTGTTATGTAAACAGCCAACAGCAAGATGCAATAGATATCTGGTAGTTAACACCTCTACAGCCAGAACATCTGGATGCATAATCTCTATATACCAATGTAAAAGAAAAAAAAGGAGACGTGGACTTTCTTATGTTAAGTAGGTGTTAATATTTATGGTCAGATTTGACAGATCAAATTTTAAAAAAATGAGTGGTTTGATTGATCGGGACACCTTTGAAACAAAGGACTGAACAAGGACAAGATGGCCCATCCCTTATGCCTTTCTGCGTGTGTGTGTGTGTGTGTGTGTGCATAATCAGGAAAGACTGTAATTTATTTCAAAATGTTAGCTCTCTGCAGGATGAAAATTAGAGGCTTTCTGCATGAATGCTTTAATATATTAAGTGAAAAAGGCAGTGTGAAGAAATCTATTTGGATATCAGCTTTGACTACAGCAAACATAAACTCTTTATAGGGAAAGCTGAGGTAGGCTACTTAAGTAGTAATGACATGCTGCATAAAGCCATTTAAAATTCAGAGGATAGAACTAAAATCCACCCTACAGTCACGATGCTCAATACTCCTTCCCATGGGGTATACAGATTTAATCAATATACAGTAGAATGTAAATTGTGCACTGCACCAAACCCCACTCTTAAGACTCTATCACATGCACTTTAGTTTTTTTTGTGCTGGCCTTCTAGAAGTACCTAATTCTCTGCAGCACCTTCTGTTGTGCATTTTATCACTTTGAGATTGTGTGACCGTTCTTGTCACTTCTACCTCTGGCGCTAATGAGTGCAGGAGAAGATAGGGGCTGAATATAATGCTGGAGGAGCACAGAGGTCCCGCAATGTTGCTGACGTAAGGAGACTTGCCGCAGATTCCATTGGAGGATCGTAAGGAGAGGGGGGCGGGGGCATCTTGAATGGAAGAATGCGAGTTGGTCAAGGTCATAAGAATAAGATAAACAAGGGCAGTCATAGATATCCTGTGGAAAAACAAAACATGATGAACAGCAGGATATGGCGTTAAAAAAACTCTGTTAAAACTCCACAATAAACATATTTGTGACCTGCACTTCTACAGTTGTGTTTTGTTGAGTGTCCATTGGTCGTGATAATAGACAAACCTTTAGCAACATGTTAGGACAGTATGTCACTGAGTATGAATGATGGTTAGATGATAGCAGTTGTTATCATGAGTTAACATCATGCAGTATTAAAGCTGACTAAAGTAATGAGGCAGAAATATATAATCAAGCTATCAAACCTCTCTGGAAATGCATGAATGTAAACTTTTTTTACAGTCAGTATGTGACTGACTGGGCTTTGATGTGAGCTTATGCTGCTTAATCTATCTCTGTTGAAGCCCTTGAAATACCCTCTGTTAATGCTACGACAGTGTTTGCATCACTGGCTCCAACAGCACAGAGGGAGTTTCACATGCCGTGCAACAGAATTATGCAGACCCTCTCTCCCCATCAGCACATTTAGACACAGAGGCAGAATCCAAAGCGGAGTATGACTGCAGGAAAAAAAAAAAAAAATCACACGAGTGGAAAAGCAAATTAGAAATTCACAGCAGGTTGGCTTTTAGAGTGCACTGCCCCTGACGGTGAGCGAGTCACCTCTCAGCTGTACAGGTCAGGAAAACAGCCTACTAAGCAAAGGTTGGCATGGCTATCTATGAGCTTTAATGACTGCAGCTATCAAATGACATGACAGACGTTAAACATAGCACTGCAGCAGAGGAAAATAAATGCTTTTGTCCAATAGCGGTGTGAGACTTAAAAAAAAAAAAGATATTATGTGACACTATGCTGCCAAAGCTGCAAGATGATATACAAAACTTTATGCTTCTTATCTTGTTATCCAGTCTTTGGTTTTACAAATTGGAGTATATCAATGTAATCCCATAATGGAGTGCGCTGGCTACTGTACAGAGGCTTGTATTTTTGTGACTTCTGTGTTGTCCTCTGTCAATATCACTGACCTCTAGTACGAGAAAGCAGCACACTGACTTGACGGCCAGCCCATTAGTTCAGCATAGAAATTCCTTACACGAGGCTCCGTAATGCCACACGAGCTGAGAGACAGACAGAGGTCCATGATCTAGAAAGCTTGAGCTACCTTGTAAAGTCAGCAGTAAAAAAAAAGACACTTATCAAAAGGTGCTTTATAGAGGAGTAAAGTGTGACCTTGGTGAAGAAGAGTTGAGGATGTGCAGCAGTAAAATGCAGCTGAAACATGCTGGAGTTTGGCTGCAGCCTCCTGTTCTAAGTCCAGCTTATTAGCAGCTGATTTTACAGTATGTGATTGCACCACCTGTCTCACAAAAGAAGAAATATCTCATCATTCATCCGGAGTATAACATTTAGATCCTCAATGAGTATACAGATAGATTTTTTTAAGATAATGATCCAGCCGGCTTTGCTCTTTTGGCTTTTGTGTACTCAGCTTTTATACAGGGACTAACGAAATCAATAAAACAATAGATTTTGCAGAGGACTAATTTTGCTCTTTTGTGTTTTTCTTATAGCCTGCTGCATGTTAAGAGATGCATTTTGGTGTTTAACTGGCTGCAGTGGAAATGCAGCAATGAAACAAATTTGTATAAATCATGACATTAATAAATATCATTCTGCTAACTATGTGCATAGATGACTTATCTGTAAAAAAGAAAAAAAAAAGACTGTGCTTGCATTAATTTGCAGTACTGCAGGGTGATCGTGATAGTGACTTTTACAAACACTTCTGCTTTGAAGTCAGGTATTTCATGCAGTGTGACATAACGTTGAGCCACAGGCAGCATGAGAAAGAGGCAAACACCATCTGACACCGTGAACATACAGGATGTGATTGACAAAGGCACCAATCTGGATTTACTGACTCATACATTTCAAGCCTAAAACCAGAAATCCATGTACAGAGAGGAAATACATATTTTCCAAGATTCCCCAAATGAACCTATAATCTCCATCTCATTTTTCCCACCAACAGCTGAGAGCTCAGACATATCAAGTGACATGAAATGACCTCACATCCCCAGCCGGCAGATCATGTGACAACAGGCGTGCAGTCAATGCGGGCCCACCAACATCCAAATCCCCTCTGGATCAAACTACAGCATCATGTACAGTAGCAAAGAAGCAATCACCTAAAGTATGTTTATCCCAGGAGGGGAGCACAAATGCTAATAAAGATGAACAATTCCAATCAGTTAATGTGGATGCATGTATGACAGCAGCAAAATGGTGAGTTATTTTGCTTTTGAACACACACCCAGATCATAGATTGCAGTGCTAACCATGACGCTGAATTCCTTGGGGGAATTAAAGCTTTTAAGGCAGCAGGATACTGATCAATCCAATTGTGATTTCACAGACAGACAGCTGGAAATGGTGACGGCAGATTAATTATCTATAATAATTAACCAGAAGTACTCTGAGGCTCTTATCTCATGAGTCCAGGGAGACTTGCTGGTTAAACCTACAATGTTTCTCAGAAATACACAATGCAAACAAAACACTCCCGCAATTAGAGTGGAATCACCTTACACGCTGTTTGACATGTGACATGAACTATCAGTTCAATTATTAATGAAGTGGCTGTATTATTTTATTTTCCTTCAAACTGACCTTTAAATTGGTTTGGATTCATAAGAGGTTGTCTATTCATGTTTTTTTTTTTTTTTCCCCGGAGAGAGCAGCCTCGCTCAGGATGAGAGTAAAGCAATTAAAGGCCTTGGTGGTGTGGGATCAGGTGCTCCCCTCAGACCAGACCGAAGGGGTATTGTGGAGGGCAGGTGATGGGGGTAACAGAGACAGGAAGGAAAAAGGGAGAAAAATCACCCTGGGGTAATTTACCGCACTGCGGAAAGAAGACAATACTATAAATCTTCACCGCTTCTCAATTCATCTGGAAATTAATTTTATCACAGGCTTTATCACAGGGGTTTTCTTTACCAATAAGGTAAAGAAAAAATCAAACTGCAATTATTTTTTACAGAGCAAAGAGTGCTTGTGCAATACATCAGATTAATGGGAGGTCAAACTGTATGTTTGCCTGCTTGACTTCACCAACCACATAAGCAGCAATAGATCTTAAACCAACAACTCTCCCCCTTCTTGTGGCTGCACTGCCCACTGTTTTTAATAATACAATGTATCTTGGCAAACACTAAAGCACTTGCTTGAAAGCTAAACATTCATCCAAATCCAATATCCCAACTGCACACCCAACCCCTCCTTTCACTATTGCATCAGCTGTGCAAACATGGATGTTTCAGTGTGTTCCTGTACATTTAGGTAGTAAAAGCCTGCCCTCTGCAGGACTTCAGCTGAACACTATTTATCTGCGTCAAGCCTGACCCTGTGGAGCGTTGCATGAGGAAATCTATATGAAGAATTATTTTACGGTGACGTGAAAACAAGCGTGAGGAGAGTGGAGCTGCGTGACTTCAACCCCTGCTGCCTGATGATGCACGCGTGAACTGATGGAGGGAGACACAAGAAAGAGCTGGGATTGTTCACCCACGGGTCCACCGTGATGGGATGCTCCTGAGTCTAAACAGCATATGGTGCCTCCCTGGGCATCAACACACATCCTACAAGTCCAGCAACACAGCAGGCTGCGTGATGACACACATCACACATACACACACACATTGACACAGCAGAAACCCTCTTCACTTCCTCCTTTCATTCATTCTCCAACCCAGCGTAAACATTTTGGCTTGATGTAGGAAATGAAGCCTGTGGTAATAAAACAAATTATTTTTGGTTCAGGTGTTTATCTTGTGTTTGTGTATCTTCTTTGTTGTCCTTTTCACCATTAATGGTCCTCTATTGTCACATGCTATATGATTTGACACCAATTATAGGCTTTCATACGTTCCAGTGCATGTTGCTTGTTTTAACCGATCAATGAATGAAGGATCGATTGGCCCTGAATTATGGTGTTATTACTGCTGATAATAAATAATTCATATTCTTTTAACAACACACTTTTTCAGCGATTCTCATAACAAAGATGTGTCCATTTCGATTTTGATATTTTGTTACAGAGGCAGATAAACACAAGTATATCCAGAGTGTATTTGCTGCCTGTGAAATCTCAATTTCGCTGCAGTGGACAAACACAAAATATTGCCTCCAGAAAAAAACAGTATGTGTTCATCTCATGATAATCAATCAACAGACAGTGTACAGTGCAATCTACAAAGCATCCACAACTGTGAGCATCAAACCCAGTGATTGATTAGGTTGTCTTAGGACAACCTTCCCAGTGTTTCATTCTTCATGCTTGACTTCCCCACCATGGCCACCATCTTGATTCCTACAAACATTACATCATCCTGCTGGTTGTCCTTCACTTGACCCCACGCTCAAGTACTCAAATGAACATCAAGCCCTCCTTGAAAATAATCCAAAATTACAGCAAGAGGCTGTTATAAATAGATACAGACTGTATTTTTGGAATGGAAAATATTGCATGTGATGTTGGTTTAGTGCTACATTTTCACTAATCCTTGGGCCGCTGATAGTGCTTACTGTCCAGGTCTCTCTCTCCTCTTGTCATAAATCATGTGGGGAAGTCAATAGAGTTGTTGGGATTTATGTGGGTTTGAGTCTTCTCTCTTGAAATGATTTGTTGTAGATGAAGGACATGAGCCCGACCATAAAAACAATTCAGAAGCATGAGTCATTTTCTTCAGATCTACCTCTGACAACTGAGGACTCTGCTGTTAATAATCTTTACCCCGAATCCTTTAAGGAATGAACAAGAGGGTATTTTGATCCAATTGTACAAGAAATCAATTTTAAGGATCTTAGCTTCTGGGTGTAAGATAAAACTGAACAATTACAATGAAACACATTTAATAAACACACATTATATAGTAACAATACATGATCAACATTGTAATAACCACGTTTTATATGTGTTCTTTTTTTAAAGGCTATAATTTCAGAAACAAGTGCTGAAAATGTTACAAATTGCTGCTGCAGAGGCTGTGAAGTCAATATGTTGCTACAAGATGTGTGACATGATGGTAGTAGATGCACACAGTGCCTACAGTGACCTGCCATATGTCCCATCATAGGTCGCATAGGCAGGCCTCGCTCCTGAGACACAGCCTCCAGAAATGCACCCAACATCTGCCATCCCCTCCACGCAGCCTGTAGGATCACACACGCAACCTTCACATGCATCACGCATGGCTCCACCTCAGTGTCACATACAAACCCTCCATCACCCCCAACCATCCTCCAGTGCTCATCACCTATAGAACAAAGAAAAATATATATCCATTCGACTCTGTTCTTACGTAACAGACCTGTCTCACCTAAAGAAAATCAGCTGCTGCTCCAATCACAGTGCCTCCCCTCATCCCCCCTCTCCTCCTTCCAATAAGGCCTCCTACAGTGTTAGTCGTGATAAATCTCCTGCGCCCACCCCCTGTGCACAGCTCCTCCTTCTCTCTGTCACTTTCCACAGGCCTTGTGGTGTGTCTCACTCAGGTCCAGCCCTCCGCGCCAACCCTCGTGCACCTCCACGCCTTCATCACATGGGAACAATCTCCCTCTAACAGGCCCTGAATATGCAGATTGGTTAATTCAGCTGCAGTTGCTCTCTCCGTAAATGCATCTGCAGCACTTTCCGAAGACTGAGCAGCGAATAAATGCTTACGCCGGGGCTTTTTTGGTGGTGGTTAGGGGGGAGTGCCTCTCTCCATGGCAGACTGCAGCCAAGGATGGGATTTTAGGAGTGGGATGGGGCAAGCAGAACTAATAAGAGATTAAGACTTTGACCAAGGCAAAGCTCAGGCCCAGTTGGTGACTGATCCTGATCTGTTAAGGAGTAATTAATTTAATTGCGCTTTTCATCTTGGCTTATTTGCATCTGCTCCTGCTGATACACGCTTAGTTTCTCTGCAACTCACCTGGTTATAACCTCTGCAGCAAACATTCCTTTAACATTTCCCAAAAACAGCTGAGAAGGCAGGAAAAATGCTGCATTAAAAAAACAGATCTTTCCCTAAAATCAAGGCACATGAAATGTTTCCAGAAACAGCAACCTCAGTTTAGCATCCACACTGCACCAGTGCTACAGTGCAAGTTTAATGGGTGTGAAAGATGATTCCCCCCGTTGTCATGTTGAAAAATAATATAACACATATAAGGATAATCTGAACATTCAGAATAATCTCAACGTTAATTTATATATACAAACACACTAACACATGGAGGGAAAAAAAAACAAATCTGCTTTAAAAGGTGGCAGTTTTGTGTTTCTTCTCATTTTTGAGGTTGTCTTTTTTTTTTAAGCAACACACAGGAGTCACAAAGAGAGGCTGTATTAGTGGCATAAATGAAGAGAGTAAGATTGTGTGTAGAACAGATGGACTTATGCATCTCCCTGAAGCATTAAGAAATACTGTAAACGCTGCTGCTTTGAAATGGGACGAGGTGTTGTTGATGAACGCAGAAAAATAACTCCTGGTGTACACAAAGGCATCGGGTGCATAAAAGACTGTAGTTTCCCCCCCTCTCCATCTCTGTTGTGCTTTCTGCAGCCTTAGCACTAAAATCTGATTCAAGCTTTCTGTGAACAAGTGCGCTGCTTGCCAACACAAATGACAGCGGGAGTGGGCCAAGCGCCAAAGTCCTCCCCTGACTATCAAGAGGGAAAAGCAATCAAAAGAAGCAATCGATATAAACAAAGTCTTAACTACTATTGATTATTTAGCTCTACGCTGATGGGCAATGATAGTTATGGACCTAAATTCATACACTCAGTTGATTAATATCTTCATTTTTCTCTTTAAACACCCAATCAGGTGAGATTTCTGTTCGAAAAATGACTGCAGATCATCCAGCAGCTCAGCTGTAGTGTTGTGTCTGTTGTGACATTTCAGTAGGATGCAATGGAAACTGCTCCTCAGCTCAGCATCCTGCAATCTCATCACTCACTGTAAGGCGGGCCGTTACTTCCATCAGCTGCATTTGAGTTTGGGCAAGTCAGCAAGTTTTCCTCTAGTGCACACACAGCCTGTACAAAAGAAATATACCATGGAAAGGCCAGGAGCCCTTTAGCTGAGCTCTCAGTCTCTGGTGAGATAGTGGCCTCTTGAGCCATTTGAAGCTTCCTCTGAGTGGCAGGCCATAAAGACAAATGACCGCAATGTGGTAAGTCACTCTCTCTATGACTTACAGAGCAGGAGAGGATACGAGAACACAGTGACACTATACACCGCCTTTTCCATTCAGATGAAGGCTTATGTTTGCTGTGTATGCCTCAAAATCAAGGCCAGCACTAATCTGTCAATTACAGCTTAAAAGCATCCACCTCCAACATATCACTATTATGTTTGCTAGATGGGAATTGAATGGTGGTTTTTGTAATTACTTTTGAAATCTAGGTCTTTCTGTTCAATTAATCATGACAATTTGTTTTTTTTTACCTTGACAATGTCTGATAACTGTTGCCAAATTCTGTGTGCTGTAATATTTTCACCGTTTTTTAATAAATCAGCCTTTCAGAAAGAAGCCTTGTGACTGTGACACAAAGCACCACTAAGCTGAGAGTCTTTACTTATACAGGAGTCAGAGATAAACTCTCAAGGCACATTAAATGGTATTACAAATAACTTTTCATGTTTTTTTTTAAAATATAAAATCTGGTTCAACACAGTTTACAAATCAGCAAATGCACCTTGCAAATTTTCTTTTTTTTCTTTTTGATACATGTACTTTAACATTCAAATGCTCCCTTAAGCCTATGTACTGTTGCTGACCAGTACTTCAACCAGCTCAGTGGGTTTGTGGTATCCTTTAATGAGATGGAGCGTTCGAGCTGAATTCACAGTCGGGTCATAGCGTAGCTGTCAACACGATATAACTCCCCTGAGGCTAAGGCCCTCCGGCAGTCTACTGCTCTGTCTGGAAACAACAAGGTACGTGTATTACAACTGTCTCTGCTTTGATTTATGCACGTAAGAGCTCCGAATCTAAAACACTGCTTTGTGAATTATAATGCCTTATGTATCTAAAAAACACTTGTGCAAAGGTATTTCATGATAATTCACTGTGACAATAAAAAACTGAAATACAAGTATTTCAAACTGAGCATCTGAGAACATTTTGAGGCATTTAAGAGTTGAGACACCTGTTTGTATGTCTGGGAATAGAATAGTAACCTTGATTGAATCTTAAACAGGTATTATTATAATATATTTGGCATAAAAAGTGGAACAAAATGCAGAATTTAATCAGCCTCTTCAATTATCTTCATCAAAGAATATTCAATTGAAACAAGAAACATTAAAGTCCCCTCCAGTCAAAAATATGTTTTGTTTATTGTTTTTTCGGTTTAATGTTTCAGTTTCACTGTGCAAAATGATGTATGTGTAAAATATGACACAAGAAGGCTGTTTTCATATTTATCTGCTGAAGGTGGAAAGTTTCTCTGTGCTCATCCTAAATCAAAGTTTAAGGTGTGTATCTACAAACACGATTTGTGACACCAGAATTAGTTTGGAGCCAATTATGGTCCAATATTCAACTTACACAAGTGTGATGTGTAAACCTGAAGCCTGCAGTGCACAGACATTGAGAATGGACTTTACAGTGAAGTAGGAGACATCTTGTGTCCAGCAGTTAAACTTTTAAAATGAACAATATTTGTATATTCATAGATTCTGTATTCTGGAAGGAGAAGGAGTTTAGGTGATTTTGTGAATTTTTAACAAAGTAATTGTACTTTTTGTTGTAGAAATACCATATCAGAGACAAATAATTATTTAAAGCAGAGTATTTTTATGTCTTAAACATGTCTGGAGGAGATATATATATATATATAAATATCACACTCAGGAAATTCAGGATCTTCCACTTGACTTAAATGTGGACGTATGTGTTCCACATTAGTCAAGGAAACGTATTAACATAAAAAAGGAGCACCATGCAATGCAGATACCAATATCCCATTCGTGGATAGTGATGCTACAAAACCATTTCAGGACTCAAAAAAATGAAAAAAAATTTTTAAAAAATGTCCACAACCACTTGAAGATGAATATTGTGTGATGATCTTCTCTAAGTAAGGTAGGTAATGTTAATCAGGGGCCCCTTTCACCAAATTTGCAACATGAGATGAAATCCTTATACATTAACTTTGAGAAATTTCACTAATAAAAATCAACGCCACATTTGCAGTCCATGTATAAGAGTGCACGAGCCCTGTAGGACTTTCAAATTCATCTGCAATTTGCAAGAAACAATCATTTGTGAAAAGTTACTCTTTGCAATCTGCATGAGAGCAATGCTCGCAAATTGCTTTTGTGCAACGGGCCCCTGATGTCAATCCAAAATATGTTGCATCTCTTTTTTGAGTGGTGAGTTTGTTGTTTATGTTGTTTTTTCCTAAGACAAAAAGATCCTAAATATGTATGTGCAACCTTGTTTGACCGCAAATTGCCTTAGAAGAACTGTAAAGTAGCAGTTTAGTTTAGTTTTGATTAGTGGTTGGACTAATATTTTGGATGTTTAAACAATGCATTTTCAGGATTTTTAAAGTCACATCCCAATGAAATATAGAGCGATTATCTGTCAGTATATATATATATATATATATATATATATATATATACTGTATGTATATTATGTGTTGTCAGCTATGGCCAAATCTATCACAATGTTAGGTTTTTGACTTGTTTGTTCTGTATGTTTTGGTCATACATTATAGTATTTGTGGTTAGGTGATACAGCTCATTACTACATTAACTTAGCTGTTTAGCCAGTTTACTTACATTGGAGTCAAGGAGATCAATGCTGTCGAGGCTCTTGCTCCTGTGAATGCGGCCCTTGATGCGGCGGAGTGATGGCTTGCCCTGAATGGTGCTCACTGACGAAGCTGCTGTGATGGAGCCAGCGGTCGGGCTGGGGTGTATCCTAAGGGTCAGCATGGAGGGGGCGGGAGGAAGACAAAGAAAAACAACAGCACTACATCAGGACAAGGAAGAACACACCCAGCATGGTTGCATCACAGCAGGACAAAGCACCACAGGCCAGACTGAAGAAGAGGAGGAAGAACACCGCGGTCACATGCTTTTCAAAAGGCCATAGTACCCCGCTGGATAAAATGGCATTTAAAGAAATCTATAATTGGATTTAATGTCACAGAGGCCCTGTAGGGGGAATAGTTCATGCTCAGGAAGCACTGCAGCTTCAAACACAGAGGGCCTGTGCAGCTCTGTAGGCCACAGCAGTCAGACTGAAGCTCGGTCATGGTGAGATGTGGAGATGAAGCACACTTGGCTGACCTATCCCCAATACTCTCAGGAAATGTTTTACCCTTCACAAATGACATAATTAATCAGCACTGTTGGAGCCTCGCTGACCACACTGAAACCCTCCGCCTCTCATTCCCTTTGTGTCTCCCATGTTCCTTGCTTAATTGCTGTGTAATGTGTGAAATTAACTATCCCTGTGGGGATAAATAAAACTGACATTGTGATGAACTGAATCCATCTTGTGCAGGGTTAACTTCAGAGACCAGCTATATCTATCCTCTATACTCTAAGTGTATATATAGTATAATATCGGCATCACTATTTAATAATGCCTCTTTTATAAAGGGTTTATAGGTTGTAATGCAACCAATGGCTTTATTAATGGTTAAGAAATCAATGTAGATAATTTATAAGCCATTTATAAAAGCAACTTTTGGGTTGCCAGGTTGTGAAAATCTTTCTGGCTGGTGTTTATCTTTTCGATATGGTAAGCATGCAGCAATAAATGTTGGTAATGTGTTCATAAATGCTTGCGGATTTCACGCTTTCTAATGAGCCATCAAGTTTAGAGTTGTAAATGTTAATGAGTTGTTAGTAAATGTATTTTGATCCAGATAATCTGCAGTTTTTTCCACAGGGGAAGGAGGTCCATAAGAGTATCTACCTGATTAACTAAATAACAGGTTAAAAAAGATAAAACAAGCGTCTGCCGGAGGAAGATAAACACCAGCTGGTAACCCAAAAGTTATTCTCATTAATGGCTTTTAACTAAAGCATCAGTAAAGGCTTTATTAACCATGAATGAGGCCATTAGTTACAGCTTATAAACCATTTTATAGAGGGTGATGTACCATCATATCTACAGGACTGTGCGCCTGCCATGGCGCTCTCCAGGGTGCTGATCCTGCTGCTGGGAGCAGCTAGGGAGCTACCCGGAGTGCTCTTTTTCTTCCCCGCCCACAGTAGTGAGGGGGGCTCCCGCCAGCAGGAATTTCCAGCCAATACCTTCATTGTCTAATCATTGTCCTCACCTGTTTCCTAACACACACACATATATATTAGTGTGTTCTGGTTGTTGAATCCTGAATCTGTTTTCATGTGTCACAGAAGAGTTTATCTTAGTTCTGTTCGTTATTTTCTGCTCTGTAGTTTGATGGTCGTCTAGTGACATAGTTAGATAGCCTTGTTGGTTGTAGTGGGTTTTTTGTATTTTGCTAAGAGAATAAATCTCCTGAGATCCTCAGTGTCCTGCCTCTCATTTGCACTTGGGTCCTCACTCATTGCATTCTGATACCACATCAATAGTTAAACCAGCAACCAGAATTTTGCAGCAGAGCTTT
The DNA here is from genome assembly GCF_914725855.1 of Thunnus albacares. NCBI lineage: Eukaryota > Metazoa > Chordata > Actinopteri > Scombriformes > Scombridae > Thunnus > Thunnus albacares. Next base: position 21,103,867 of record NC_058112.1, on the reverse strand, counting down.
ACTGTTACTGTTGCTCAATTTAGTTTTTATTATGAATGCACAGTGCTCATACACCACATTGTAGCTCAAATTGATCCTATTGTTACTGCTTCTCTTCTCTTTTCCTCTACATTACCCCAGTCCTTTTTCTCAGCGTCATTGAAGACAGTTGTTTTTAATGAGGATTTAACACAATATTCAATGAGGAAAAATCCTGTCAACACAGTGTGGCTCAGAGACAGTAGATATCCATTAGCGTTCTCAGCACAAGGCCCCGAGGAGCTCCTGAGGCTTGAAGACTCAGCAGGGGAAATTATGAGAGAAAGGAATGAACAAAGATGGGGGACAGGGAACATCACCTTCCACTTTCTCTCTGCATTAATTCGATTGTTGCCTGAAGCGGAGTGAGGTGCTTACTGGATGGAAATGCAAGGTAAAAGCATTCGACAATACACGCAGTCAATTACAGGCGACCTCAGATTGTTCTCATAAACAATACAGCAAACATGACTAATGAGAAAAGCTGCTTGGACTGTATCACAGGCCCGGCGCAGTCCTGCGCATTCAGAGGCTCATTTCTTGGATGTTGAATCTGAAATGGAGTTCAGCCAAAACACTTCAGGCCACAAAGGCAGAATGTAACATAGTGCCAGCAACTGTGCCGAGTCAGATATAATGTGCAGTGAATGATTTCACATTGCCATTTGATGGATTCTTCTTCTCTATCAAATATGCAGGTCTAATGTGTTTCACTTCAGGTTTGAGAGAAAGTATAAAACCGTAAGATATAATGTTAATGTCTCCTCTCTTTATCATGTTTATGGGTACAGTTTAAACTATACATGGATGAACGACACTTGGCATATGGCATCAAAAAATATTGCACAAGTTATGGAAAGTCAAACCGTTTTACCGTTTTACTTTTTATGCACATACTCAGAAAATATGACATAATTTTAAAGGAATAGAAATTATTCATCTTCTTGATGTGAGTTAGATGAGAAGATTGACACTCTCATGTCCATATGTTGAGTATAAAACTACAGCCAGGAGGTTGTAGGTTGACTTAGCTTAGCATAAGGACTGGAAATAAGGGGAAACAGCAACAAGTCCTCCAAATTAAATGACCAAATACGTCGTTTGATCATGCACCCCAGGCAGACACATAGGAGCGTTTTCTAGTAATCAGCAGGACAACATCATGTCTGTCTGTGCTTTCCAAAATTGTCACAAAATAATGATGTTTTATGATGTGATAACACTGTTGTTAAAGTCTGGTTGGGTTTAGGCACAAAAACCACCTGGTTAGGTTTAGGGAAAGATGATGGTTTGAGTTAAAATTATCACTAAATTAAAGTTAGAGAAACATGTAGTGTGGATTAAAGTTATTACCTCCTTAGGCAACATTCATTGTCATGGTTACAATAATAACCATGGGGTTAAGGTTAGGGGATGATCGTAGTTAGACTACATTCTTTTTTAAAACTCCACCACCTCCGAATGAAGAAATTTGTCAACTTATACAGACGTCATCTGTACCACACCACTGTTACAGGTCATAATTACTATGTCCGCTACATGGCATCTGTCACATATGCTGTTTTTGGGCGACTGACATTACAACCTATTGTGTTGTTTTTCTTGGGAGGACAGTCTCAGTAACAATTAGTTTGGTTCTATCTAAGAGTAATAAAATCCACCGACCAACACTTCTAATGTCCATTAATTAATGCAATATATGTTGTTTGTTTAATCTGTACAAAGCAGAAGTGTAAAACTGACAAATTGCATTTCTACAAGGGCTTATGTGTGGGACTGTTTCTTGGCCAAGTGCAGTGACTTTCTAGTTTTTTTGTCATCACAGTCGTCACTGCTTCCAGCCAGGAAACGTCTCCAACAGTAACTCTCTGTAAAACCACAACTCGTCGTTTTTTAAAATTTTTTTATTTTCTATTTTTTTATTTTTTTTTACATTTTTTATAACATGTTAATCAGTGAGCTTTAGAGGTGCTGGTAGGCAGATTTTGTTACCTTTTTACAGAGCTAGGCTAGCTGTTTCCCCCTGCTTCCAGTCTTTATGCTAAGTTAGGCTAAACGGTTGTTGGTGGTAGCTTCATATTTACTGCATAGACATGAGATTGGTCCCAATCTTCTCATCTAACTTTCAGCAAGAAAGCAAATAAGCATATTTCCAAATACACCACTATTTCTTTAATTACTTGAATGTGATCTGCTCTGTGACCGAGCTTACTTATAACCCTGTATAATATCACTGAAACTGCAAAATATGATTTTTTAAATTTTTGTACTCTTTGTATTCTGGTGTCAGATGGTAGTGTAAGGACTGAAAAAATAGATGATCTTTATCAGTAATTGGCTAAATTGTGGCCTCAAATCTTTATCTTTGCCTTGTTTTTTAGCAAATGTTGCAAAGGTTTGCAACACAATAAGTGTCTGTTTGGTCCTGATATAATGACTGTATTGGAGTCTTGGACCTTTTGGTGACTATGAGAACAAAGAAGAATCCACTTCAAAAGAAAATGGAATAAGATCAATGACAAGACCCCTGATGGTCCGTTCCATCCACCACAGAGCGTGATAATGTAGTTCACAGATAAGGTCAAGCATATGCCTGATGCTATTACAAAGAAAGGACGAGGGACACACACATTAATCAGTTGCAGGACTTTATGCAGTCCCTCTGTTCCCCCTCTCTCAGTCTGCCTCGAGGAGCCATCAAGTTCGAACAGTAACGGCTACTGCTTAATCAGCAGGTCAATAGGCAATGTTACGCTTCATTCTTCCCATCTTGGCCAGGGCTAATATAACACTTAACAAGGAGAGCATTCCTGACCAATGTCTGGTACATACACACACACACACAATACAACAGATACACAGTAAGAGACACACAATCATACTCAGCTAATTCAACAACAGACTGTATCTGACAAGCCTAAATGAGTTAGCTCTGTGCTGTAACCACACTATCTATCTGCTTTTGTTTTTGGTTTTTTGGAGAAAAGGTAGAGGTTAAAAATAAGAGGAAACATTACATAAACACAATAGACTTGTTGTATTATCCCTCCAGGCTTGCAACAGAGTGTAAAGTTCATTAAGTCAGGTTAATGCTAATCTTTGGCTGTGCGCAGGGAGGAATGGGTTCTTAAGACTGCAGGCAAGAGGAACATCTGTTTGCAGAGACTAATCCTAATTTAGCACTGCTGCTATTCAGTCTTTATCAAAGGCAAGCGGAGCTGTGCCTCCTCTAATTTTGGGAGGATGTGATGCACATACTGCACACAGTCGCTGCAGGGTGGATGGTATAAGTGTTTCAGGCAGAGTGGTGTGTAATCTCACCGCCACATGCTGTGGGATCAGCTGAACAGGAAGCCGCTCTGACCATTTGACCAGAGATGGGACAGAATTAACGTTGCAATTATGTAAAAACCTTAAAAATGGGATACTTCAATGATATTATGCGCTTCATTCAAAGTACTGTGCCTGTGAGTGACATCACATCTTGTCATACATCTGCACACTAAATGTGTTCATGAATGACAGAAATTATCCAACGGCATGTTTCCTATAGCGCCTCTCCAAATCCTGAATGTGGTGTATATACAGCTGACAATACAACATAATAATATTACTCATTGAGATAAATAATGACTGTTTTTCATCATCAATCTATCAAATCAATCTATTGATTTTTAAAATTTGATCAAATAATAGTTTATTCTAAAAAGCCAAAAAGAATGAGAAAAATTTATTAGAGCAACGTGATGTCTACAAATTGGATAAAATTTACAATATTAAAGAGAAAAACAGCAAATCCTCACATCTGAGCAGATTTAACCTGAAAATGTTTGTGATATTCACTTAATAAATGATAAATTTGAGCTGATATTACCATAACTGCCACAGAGATTCATTCTATATCAATCAACATATCGGTTAATCTAGAGTTTCAGCTCTAGTGAGGTGTTTGTGCAGTGTTTTCTTACATCTCTTAGTATGGACTCAGTGTTAATAAGAATAGAGCGGTATTGATCTAAAAGGTCACTTTAATCAAAATAGCAATATGATTTGTGGAAAAAGGTTAAACCAATAGAGCATTTTCTCCAAAATGTTGGTAAAAACAAGATGAAGGATGTTTCTTCACATATTGTGCCAGGTGTTATGTAGGAATATGAAAAGAACACAGCATAAAATATGAAGAATTATATAAAATGTATTTTACACTTGACACAACATTTCTCACTATAATAATCTTGCTCTGTACAGAACATCATTCTTGTACTGTGCTGCATGTCTGATGCTTATTAGAAGAATTGTGTGCTTATTGGCTTATTGTGAAAACTGGATGCAGGATTCATCGAGTGTTTATGATTCATGAGGTGTCCAAACTTCAGCTGAAACTAATCTATTCTAGTGAGCAGGTTTAGATATTTACTTGACAATGACACCAAGCTTTGTTTCAATCAGTGCAACAAAGATAACATGTTTTACAAAGTCTTTAACTATCCCAAAATTTCACAGAATACAAAGCTATCATTTTTTAAATCTCATTTTTTAGGACACCAGGCACACTTTGTAAAGCAAACAGCAAAGACAGAGGAGAAAAGGAGTAAAATATATCAAACTCACACAAGTTGTGTAAATAGTGAATGTCAGCTTGAGCCACAAGAAAGACAGCAATTGTACTGGCTACAAATAGCTACAACTCCTACCACTAGTAATAATAAATGTGTACTGAAGGTGTTTAATCTGAGCTATTTCATATTATTTCAACTTTAGAAACATCAGGTTAACAGGATATAAAACAAACTCATGCTATTCAACAGTCAATATTAGCTCTCAGGGTATAATGTTTAGCTTTTAATTAGCTTTTCCTTTTTGCATATAGAGAAGATGCTCTTATTATTAAGCTTAAAGGACTATACCACTGTTTTTGCAAGTTTTATCTCCCTATCTGCAAATCACTTTACATTCCGGTTGACAAATCCATCTATTATGTAGATTTTTTTTTAATGAATTCTTACATTACAACTAAACAAACAAATCACAAGTCACTGTGTTTATTTTTTAATGTATTTTCCCACATTCCAAACTGCCTTTCATTTCCATTCATTAAGGTTTCTGTATGATATAAAGATTTAGCGAATTAGTGAATTAGCACAAATACAAATTAGCAGTCTTCTCAGTGACTGTCACATCTGCAATTGTTTTTTTGGTCAAAGATCAATAACGGTAATGAACTTTAAATGCAGATTGTTTTGAAAAGTCTGCACTGCATTGCCTTAAAACAAATGTGACTTTGACAAAAATGAATGCAGACATGACTGTGATGAATTACATGACTAATGCAAATTTCAAGAGCCGGATAATTATTTTTTAATGCAGGAGTTAATGGAAAATGACAAAGGTAGAAAAAATGGGTTCAAAAATATAAAACACAGCAATGCCATTTACAGAATGGTTAGTTGTCATGAAGAGTTGTTATGTTCGGTAAATTGAGTGAAACATGCAGAATTCCTGCTATGGTCCTTTAAATGTCAAATAATTATAGAAAGTTCAAAAACAAAAATACAAATGTTAAGTAGTTCATTGTTTCTGAGGTCTTATTAGGCGTAAATGAGCTACAAGAGCTCCGCATTTTCACTTCACCTCACAATACTTGAGTCTACTGTTCTTCACTCTAGCTGTAAAAAAAAAAATAATTTAACAAGGTCAGATCTCACTCTAAGAGTTACGTAACTAGTTTAGTCTTTTGTATCAGTGCACATGCTGTAGATGAGACCAGAAGCTCCTTACAAAATCTACTTGAATATGGAGATGTAAGTATTAAAACAACAATAACAGAAGAAACATTAAAGGTCTCAGCAAAAATCCTTTATCTTCTCCTAGGGGGGCAACGGGATAATAAGAGGATGACTAAGGAATATGATTAGCCAAAGAGATAAAAAGCTGCATGTGATAAGCCTCTGACCCCTGCTGAGGTTACAGCAGCACTTTGACTTCGGTGACACCTTTTCTCTGAGTGTTTACATGAGGATTGTGGTCAAGTCTTGTAAATGTTTGAATAAAACCTGAAAACCTGTTGTACACATACTATTTACACCATGTACAGTCGTTTTATTCTTTTCATTCACAAATTCTGAAACAAAGGCTATTTGTGCGTCTTTGTAAACCTCCTTTGATCATGATAATCTACCACAAGACAATATGGAGGATTGATGTTTTGTCCTTGGTTTAGGTTGGTTATAAAGAGGTGATGATAAGCCTCTCACACACTGGAGCCACGCCAATGTAACTGCATTATGGAGAGGAAAATGATCCACACAGCACGAAACATTTTGAGTCTGTTGGAGACACTTGCTATCAGAGTGCCATTGAGCCTATTGACTCCTAATTAACAGTCTTTGCTTTCAAAGAAGATGGTAATCCGGCTATAATTAGGGATACTATGTCACACAAGTTGCAGCCTCGGCAGTGATCTGCTTACAGCCAGAAAAAGGGAAACGAAAAGGAGGACTGTCTTAAAGTAAACAAATGAAGAAGGCCGCAGCAGGAGAAATAGAGAGAGAGAGAGAGAGAGAGAGAGCGAGCGAGTGAGAGGTGGTCACTGCAATTTACTGTAGCATACAGGCACACAGAGTAATGAGGACACTGAAGAGGTGGGTAGACAAGACACAGACACACATGCTGAGAGCAGAGTATGGGTAGAAAATGTTTAATAGACATGGTTATGAGAGGTGTACACAGGCCTGGCTGCAGCACGGGAAATAAAAACAGGAGAGGACCATATTTCATGCTTTACATTTTATTCATTAGTTACAACACAGCAGTGGGGAGGAAGAGTGGGGTTGAGGAAGGGAGGATGATGGGTTTTTTTTTTTTAACCACATGGTTAGCTCGATGAGGACATTTCCAGTGACAGCAGGCGGTGCAGTGAAGGCCATATACGTTAAAGCACATGAAGTTAGAGGCAAAGAAACAGTGATGAGGCAATGACATCATCCTACGCATTCAACTTTACAAACTGATGTGAAGGAAGGACATAGCTAGAGCCACTGGACTTTGTGTCACACACACACACGCACGCGCACGCGCATACCACGCACGCAGGCACGCACGCATACAAACTCCCAGCATGCGGAGTAGTTACCTTACCTACTGTGTATCGACCACAGTAGGTTTGTGATGCTTGCAAACATGGTGCAGACTGGCTGCAGTGACTGAGAAGGAATATGTCTTTTTTTTTTTTTTTTGGGAGAGTGAGCGGGCGCACCGTGGCTCCGTGACCCGCTCATCATTTGACGAGATGTGGGAGGCGACAGCTCGACTCATCGCAGCCCCCCTCTTTTTCTCCCAACCTGCATCACATCATCATCATCATCATCACCATCATCCGCACCAAGATTCATACTCACCACATACGCTTCCTGGGTGGAAGACAATGTTCTTTGTTGGAGGCGGTCACCCCCAGAGCCAGCTGCATAACAGTAATGTATTTCTGGTAATTCACCATGGTACTGTCCACCGCTACTAAAAATCCAACCCAAAGAAAAGCACAGGTGATCATATATTTCTTTATTCCCTGGCATCCGCCTCCGCTGCGTCTTCCATGCTCAGCATCACAACGCCATTTCCAGCGCTGAAGGACTGACAGTGAAAACACTCCCCAAGGAGCTGAGCGAAAGGTGCCGTACCGCTGCGACCCATGTCTGCAATGACACTCTGACCGTGTTTTAGCGCTCGCAAACAAATCGCAGATCCATCCGATTTGTTTTGTTTTGTTTTGTTTTTTGCCTTTTTTTTTTTTTTTTTTTTTTTTTTTAAATAACGGTCAGGATTTGGACATTATCTCCTTCCTGCTGCCTCCTCCCTCCTATCCAGGGCTGGAAACACTCTTAAAAACGCTGCAGCGTCCAGGCGTCAGTGTGTGTGAGGTAGGGGAGAGAGTGTGTGTACAGTGTAGTCAGAGGGGAGCGACTGGGAGGGAAGGGAGGAGGGAGAAGAGAGGGGGAAGAGGAGGAGGAGGAAGAGGAGGAGGGAGAGGAGGAGGGGGGGGAGGCAAGGGACCGATTCATTTGGAGATGCTCAGTTGTAGCATCTGTTTAGGAAGTCTAAAGTTTGTCTACGGTTGCTTATTATTGTAGAAAGTCATGTGTCTCTGTGTTATACAACACTTCCTGGAAGCAGTGATGACTTACAAAGACAGGGGCGTAACTAGAAATTCTGAGCCCCCCTGAAAGCCTCAGAGGATCTCTCTGCATTTTTCAGAGGTGGATCGGAGGGCATATTTTTCCTACAATTAACAATTCATACAATTAGCACACACACACCGACACACACACACACACCCACAAACCATACAGGTCTCGTTTGATGAAAAAATTAGCTCAACATCTACTTACTGGAAAGTTTCAAGAGCTTTCAGCCACATCTTTTGGTTTTCATCAGCAAATGAAGCAAACTCGGAATATCAGAGAATATGTCAGATATTCTACATGTCTCTCTCAGCGATTGGACTAACCCCGTCTGCTGATGAAGGCCATGATGTGGCTGAACGCTCCTGAAAATTTCCAGTAAGTGGAGCATTCAGCTGCGTCTCATGGCTTTCCTCAGCAAATTTCCAGTTAAGAGAGGTTTTTTCTGTCACACTGCTACTTCCAAAGTCAATAACGAACCCTAAAGCTCATACTATAGTCTCTCTATACTATCATACAAGTACAGCGAATGTAAAGTGAAAGTACTGTGAATGTAACTGAGGAGATTATCAAAGGTCTTGGTGATTGTTTTTAACGTACAAAATCTGACTTGATTAGCTGTCTTGCAAATGAGCAGAAACAGCAGAAGCAACCAACCATCATGGATTTCTTCTTCTTATGTTACTGTACATTCTGCATATTTGATTGATATAAAACACATACAAAACGCCTCCTCTCACAGAAATTAAACCTTTCTGGCTTTTCTGTCAGCTTTGTGATGATAACCATTAATGTTTGACACAAAATGGCAGATGTTAACAGGAGGGTAATTAAACTTCATTAATGCACAATAAAATTTGGGTGGGGGACTACAGATACTGGTCAAGGGTCATGCTTCAGTTTATCTGGTGTGTTTAATACAAAATATGTCACATTTTCTTGAAGCATAAGAGAAAAATATGTCCAATAGGGGTTTAATTCTAATCATCATACACACACACACACACACACACAATACACACATAATACATCCAGTGTTACTAACTACTGAATTTCATCCATCCACCTTTCGTTATCTTTATCTACATCCTGTACAAGGTTGCAGGGCAGAGAGCACTCTGGACACGGTTGGCAGTCGATTACAGCGTTAACAAGTATGCACAGACAACCGTTCACACTCACATTCACACCTATTTGAGTCACAAACTCATCTAATCGGAGGAAACTGGAAGAACTCACACAGGCGCAGGGAGAAAATGCAAACTCCACACAGGACTGTTTTCTGCACACTGTTTGGATTTGTTTGTATGTCACGTACTGTACAGCATCTTGACCACCACTGGTGCATTTTAATTTCATTTCCCGTTGCATCCCATTGCAACATTGCAACATAGACATTTTTCACACTCAGTATATTAATTTTAAATGATCTGAAAACAATGAGCTGCATCGTCTTCTATGTGTTCAAACGTCGCCAATGACAGTAACTGAGATTGTCATGACAGATATTATTGATGTCCAATGTTACTGCATAGTTGCCCTTTTTGGATACTTACGTTATTATTAGACCTCTTACAAACATTATTTTTCCCAGTTCTGAACTATTTTATGAGTTATCTTTGAAGTTTTACTGGTAATGCTGTACATATTTCTCACTACGTCAGAAAGAACGAAAGAGTCGTTTAAGTCTCTTGAGATAATTGTTTAAACTTTTTTGCATCACGTTCATGCTGAAACATTTATGACTTGATTCTAAATGCAATTTAATATTAAAGAAACACATTTTGCTGCTTGAAACAACATACTTCTCAGTTTTGCTGCAGAATATTGTGGCTCGTGTCTGTCAAATCCATGAAAGGTGCAGCACCCAGCAGCTCTGTCTTAGTGGACTGCGCCTACACCACCTGTGATTAGCAGCAAACAGATGCTGGCATGGGTTGTTTTTCAGTCAATAGACTGACACGCTGGTGCTGTTCTAAGCTTGAGTTGAGAGTAAGTCGATTAGTCTAGACTTTGAAGTCTTAGAGGAGAGAGACGCCCTCTCACCTGTGTAGAGAAGTGCACGTTTCACTCTCACTAGACCAAACAGATTTAAACGCTGATGTCAAACTACACAAGAGGTCCGAGGAGGCCAAATCAATGGAAACTGAAGAACTTACATTTATCTGTTTTAGAGCAGTACAATAGAGGTAATAGCTGATATAAGCATTATGCGATAAAAGGATTATCTGGTTGGTTAATTAGGAAAAAATCAGATTGATGCACATGCTGAAAATGAGCTCGAGCAACTGTTTTGTCCTACAGAAGCTTTCCACCATACAGATAAACAGGCAGAGCATGGCACTAACACTGCCAGTGTCAGGGGAGCAAATCCCTCTGTGGCCGGCGTTGCTAAAAATGTATGCACCCATGACACTGTAGTGCTCTGTGGATGAAAGTATCCTCCACATGGTGTGCATTATGCTAACCTACAGTAATGACAGCATCATAAACCTCTCTGTATGGAGGCTAAACACATAGACCTGCATGTTTAAATACACTATGTAAAATGAAACATTTGATTAAACAAGCTGAATGGAGATGAAACTATGATAAACATCGAATGCTGCATAGCGTCAAGTCTTTTTGAGATGATAACGTGCACAACAAAGCTTGTATAACACACACAGAAAATGAGCATCAGGCCTATTCTGAAAATTAAACAGCCCTTTCTGTGGTTGCCAGTTCGTTAGTTCTGGGTGACTGGAAGCAGAAAACCCCTCAGGGCATTGAGGGAACCTAAATTCATCTAGTGCTCATATGTCCTAATATTCCTCCATGCAGTACCTGCTGGTGAGTACAGTAAGTGATTCAGTTTTCACATACTGTACAGACTGTACTTTATGATGGTTCATTAAAAAAACAAAACAATATTTAATACACTTGTATATACACTAGAGCTGAAATAATTAGCTAGCTAATCGATTAGTTGATCAATAGAAAATTAATTAACAATTTATCAAGAAAAAGTCCTCACCATTTGCTATTCTCAGCTTTTCAAAATGTGAGTATGTGCTGCTTTTCACTGTTTTATATCATTGTTAATTGAAGATCTTTGGTTTTAGACTGTTGGTCGGGTAAAACAAACAATTTAAAGTAACACTGGACTAAAAGAAATTATGACTTTTTTTAACAATAAAATTGTTAATCTTAACAATTATCCACAGATGTTAACATTATTTAGTTGCAGCCCTAATACACTTTAAGTACACTTTGTATACTAAACAAGCCTGGATGCCACATGGGTTTCTATAGTAAGTTATAGTGACATGAAATAATGATGATTTGAAGCTAAATGGGACTTAAATTTATTTTTGAAAGAATTTGTCCTAAAATGGGTGTAATAACAAAATATTTGGCACTACCAGAAAATAGTTTCAGTGGCATGATAGTACAGCATAGGATGATTCAGTTTTCACATACTGTACATATAATGTCTACACTGAGTCCTGGCTGCATGCTGGCAGTGATGTCACAGCTTCCTGTTCGTAGCCTCTTGAATCCAGTCAACACTCAACTAATACACCACTAATGGAATCATCAGAGCAGAGCTCCGCTTGGACAAACCTACCAGCAATGCACTCTGTCACCTCCCATTGACTAGGACGCCATTCACATAACTATCGGGATTAATCAGACACCACGGATCGTCATTATCAGACATGTAAGACACAGCAGTCATTAGTGAATGGGGGGAACTGCTGCGGACACACGCACACACTTATACACACATATTACTCAGGCCTCTCTCCTTCCCTCTTTGTCTTTTATGGACATACACTCACATTACGTGCAGTGTGCATGGGAACCAGTAGTAGTGTGTCAGTGGGGAAGCATTGAGACAGCAGTGGGTCAGTGGTTGTGCTGCAGTCTGAAGCCCACTGCATACCCATGCACACTCCACTGCAGCACTTTGATTTCACATTGGCATCCCCCCTCTGCATCTCCACAGTAACGGCTCAGAGCAGCCTGCCCCATCATTACCCTTCTCACATGAGAACCCACTGCTGACATCTTTTATTGTACGCGCACAGAGACGTACAAGCACACGTGTGCGTCAATAACACACTGAAGTGCTGGGGGTTTTTTTCCAGTGAGTAAATAGGACAGACAGGGTTGCCCTTCTTTCTTGTGTCCTTAGACTCTTTTGTCTACTTTATTCTGAACAGCAAAATCAAAGCTGGTTTGTAGGACTCAGAGTCTGCTCCCAGAGGAGACAAACCTGGACGAAAGCCCTAAGAACCACTACCGCTGTAACACCGTGATTTATTACTTTTGCACCGAACAAAGAGGAGAAGTTCACAGAGAAAGTCCTCTTCACATGAATGCACTGCACCACGAAGAACAAGAGTAATGAAACACGCGCGCACACACACACACACTTACACACAGTCACACCTCAGCGCTGTCGCAGTGCTTTCTCTCTATGTGCTGTGAGGTGAGTCATCAGCACAGAGAAGCATAACCTCACAGCTTCAGCTAATCTCTCCTCTTCCTCCACCTCCTCCTCAACCTGCCAGCATCTCATTTTCTCCACTTATGGATGAAGGCACGGTGACTTATATCATTGCTGTGGACTCACATATACACATAAGGCCACAAATCTAACCACATGGCCAACACATCCCGGTGAATCACACACACACATACTCTGTAGGAGAAAGCGATATGTCCTGTAGTTAAAAAAAAGCCAGTTATCCAATCAATATTTCTGTGTAATCATGTGTTTAAGCACATTAATTTCTGCTCAGACTGAGATGAAAGTTTAACATGTCAGTTTAAAAAGAAGTACAATATTGCAGTTGGAGCCCTTAAGCTGGATTCAGTCAGCTTCACATCAGTTCCCGCGCTGCTCTTCCAGTGATACACAGGTCCTCAGCCTCTGTGCCCTTTAAGACAGAAGCCCAGAGATGTGATTAAATGCTGCATGTTCACTCTCAGTCAGCAGGATACTGACCAGAGGCGGACACGAAAAGCCAAACTAATAAACACAGTGTCTCTTTGAACCTACAGAGCTGACAATCAATCTGCTCTTCTAGCGTGGATCAGAGAAAGTGTACAATAAACACACAACCTCGTGCAAAGGTACAGTTCACCGTGAGGAACATATACTCCCAGGTTGTTTCCACATTTATAACAAGCGCGGCATGCAGACATGCTTCACTCTGTCACACAGGGACACACGCTGGCACACGAATTCTGAAGCCAAGCATCCATGACTTGAGGCACTTTCTGTCCTACTTCTCCTATGAGAGAACAAACAAAAGATTATGCCATTTTCATCGCGATATACATGCAGTCAATCGTGCCCGACACTTGACTCGTTCACTCTGAATCTGCCTGTATTGACAAGTGATGCAAGAGCAGCATTTCAAGGTCAGAAAACACAACAAGAGCGATGAAAACATCCCCTCTAAGTTCTGTCTCTCCTAAGTTATTTGTGAGAGATGTCACTATCCAAGGAGCATCATCACATACAGGTGCACTCAGGAGTCTTTGGCAGTCAGTACGTACAAATAAATTTTATATTTGACTCTAAAACAAAATTTCAAGAGGACTTACATTGCCTTGTTAGCGTACTGCGTCTCCTGTGGAGGCTCTGTGATCATTCTGGCTGTGTGTGCTGCTATGAAGCTGTGTTGTGTGTGTTGGTCTGTTTCTGTCAGCCTGTGTTTGTGTGTGTGTGTGTGTCTGTGTGTGAGTGTGTGTGTCTGTGTATGTGTGAGTGTGTGTGTGGGTGTCTGTGAGTGTGTCACAGTGCCCAGGGCCAGACCATTGGGATAGCTGTCTCCATGCTGACTTAGCTGTCATACATTAAAGAGGCCTCCTTAACGGTCTAGGGAGCATATCAGCTTGTCTGTCCCGTCACTTCAGGCATCACATCCGAGCAAAAACCCCCACCGACTCAACCTCTCATGCACACACACACACATATATATATATATATACACACACTGTCAACTGTTTGCTGCCTCTCCCCTCCCCCTGCTGTGTTAGCTGGGCCAAGGGTACTCTCCAGGGGTCCACACACACCCAGAAAGACACCATCACTCAGCCATGACGCATTCACAAGGCCTGACACACAGTGACAAAAGCAGCCTCACAGGACTCTGCGCCAGTGTACCGGACTGCTCATATACCAAAGAATAGCACAGCAGATGTCATTTTATGCTCCTCTTTTCAGTAATTTAATTTATATCCACAGTTAAGTGTCACCATTTAAAGACATGAATATAGTGCTGCAATAGTCTTCACTTGTGTGTGATCATCTCTGCCAAATTAGTCAAATAACAGACGGGTGACAAGTTAAAGAAAAAAACAACATTGTGTGTCTTGGGCCACCACAACTTCATTGGCACACATTCTACAAGTGTGTGGACATGTTCAAACACTCATTTGGTGTTTTGATGATGGCACTGGAGAGCACTATGTAACACGCTGGTCTAAAATCTACTATAGGTGTTTAATTGGGTTGAGATCTAGTCACTGCAAAGACCATAACATCATTAGTCCGCCATTCAGACACCCCTCTTACCCTGTATTTCAAGCATCTGGATCCATTATGTAGCTCCACACATTTATTCAGGTTTATATTTTAAAATGTAGCCCATCAGTATGTTTAAAGTATAACATAATTGATAAGAAAAGAAGAGATCAGCGACAGTGGTTTGGAAACTGCAGGTCAGATATAGATGCCTCCATTCATAAGAATGGGGGGAAAAAAAACGGTTTAAAAAAAAACATCTATATCGCAATGATCCTTAAGTGGAATAGACACAAATTGTCTGGCACTATTTGGATTTCCAGATGCAAGCATAATTTGAAGCAGGCCTCATGACCATGTACAGTTAGAGTCAAAGACTTTTTTTATAAATGCTAATGAGTTTTGTATATTTTAAAGGAAAACATATTCATACTTTTAGGAGAAAACTCGGCTCAGCTCTCCAACCTTTTAGATTCTAACAACTGGATTGAAAACAATGAAAACACTGCATGCACAACACCAGCGAAGTGTGAAGTGGAACGCTTACCTGGAGTCAAACACAGGGTCGGTGTATGTGGGAGGGGAGCACAGAGGTTGCTCTCCTGCTCTTTTGAGGGGCACAGGGAGACCTCCTTTCCTGTTCCATCTTGCAGAACCATCTGTAAGAGCACATTAATACTATATATCAACCACTGTTTATAATGCTGTTAATTCACACTTCTTCCCCGCTTACTGAGCCTGTGAGCAGGTGGATTCACAAGTTCTTAATTGTGAGATATTACATAAAGATAAAGCAGAGGCTCACTGAGCTATAAATGTGAGTCATTTTCTGCAGGGTACTGAGTATTATGTAAATGCAAGTAAATCATATTGGTTTGGAGTAGTGCACCACACACGAGGCCCTGCACACTGCAGCCACGTTGAGGCCATAAGTTGTCAGTGGCTGGTTAGGAGCGCTGGTGGCTCAGTAATCCCCTCAGCCATCCAGATTTAAGAAGCTATTTTTGCTGGCTCTTAGTCTGTGGTGTTGGCTTACTGCAAAGTGGTTTCCTTATCTTAATATTGTTTTTTTTTTTTGTTTATGTTGTTTTTAATTTGTCACAGAAAATTAAATGCAACACAAGATAAGTGAAAATACACAGAAAATACAAATAAATAGAGAGCTGCTACAGATTGATGAGCTGAAACTCTGTTCTGTTCTTCTGAAATGCACACTGAAATGGTTTTCACAGAAAACCATAGCGCAGCAGCACGCTGCCCTCTATCTAACCTCAGTTTTTGTATTAGTCAGAGTTGCTGATGTAATTATTGGCTAATTAATGGTTGTACCTTCTCCATCCAACAGAAAGCAGGTTAGCAGGTGGGGACACACTTCCTCCAAAACAGAGCAGAATGAGCAGAATGCAGCAGGCCCCTTCGAGGACAGATGGTCCAGGAATATCTCTGTCCGTTTCTTGCTGGAGTCCTGTCCCAGTATTTCCTTGTACTCCCCCAGTGAAAAAACCTTATCATACACCAAGTAGGGGAGCACGGTGTTGACATCCAGCTCACTCAGGATCTTTTGTCGGTGCTGTTTGAGGATCTTAGCCCATCTCTTCTTCTTCCTGGCGCATGGCCTCCTGCCAGACCTTTGCTGCTGCCTCCTCTGCTTCCTCACAAACCACCTCTTTGTGCCGCTGCCAAACATCTTCAAGTTGAGGAGACCCACCAAAACTTCTTCCACAGCTCTGTCAACACAGTTCCCAAAGGAGGGGAGGTGCATATTTCATGCTGGTGAAGCTACCATGCCACATATTTCCTCGAGCCTCCCTTTGTTGTTGTCTGAGTCGTTTATCTGGGGCAGGAAGAGACAATCTGGACAGTAGCTGATTTCTAGCCGGGTACTTACCGACGCTAAGAAGATTACCAGACTCTTAAGTACGCCAATGCAAACTGCTCACCACTGCGCAGACATCCTCACCATATTTTACATTATTTTGTCTGTCCTGTTGGATGACTAAATATTTGAGCTACTTAAGTGGTCATTTAATCACCATATGCCCCCCTTTAATTAAAAATGTGTCTAACTGGTCTCTCCTTTCTGTTAGCTCCTTGAAGACCAGGCTCTACACTTATTTGGGATAATGCTGACTAGCCTAAAAATCATCAGGGAGTTATTGAAGAAGACTTGTGAGGTCCAAAACCTCTACCCATCGTGGCAAATCTGTGCAAAGTTAATGAGACTATTAAGTTGCCCCTGAGCAAGGCACTTAACCTCCAGCTGCTCCTCTGATCATCGTCCCAGTTATTGCTGAAAATGTGACACCTGATTAAACTAAGATTAAAACATTTTGTCATGTGCATTGACCCGTTACACTGAGATGTCAGGCCTGCATTGAGGAGAAACATTAACATATAATAGAAAGGAACAAGGACATTTAAAGGGGAGGTTAATGCATTGTACTGACAATCTAAAAAAAAAAAAACGTAATGCAGCACAAACCAGCATGACCTTGAATCACATTTTATCCAGCTGCTGTGTAGAAAGATAGAGAACAGCTTTACTCTTTACCAGAAGATGGTGCCATTTGTCAGTGAGTATCGAAAAGTATAAGGAATACAAATGAAATAGTACAACCAGTCGGCCTCAGAACTATAGACCAGTGACATCCATCAAAGCCTTTGAAAAAACGCTAAAAGAAGAGTATTGTGCTCAATGGAGAGAAGGAAACAAATCACACAGCCAAATGAGCTGCTACCAAGTCCCTCAGCAGAGAAATTCAACCGGCAGAAGAAAAAAGAAAATATTAGAATGAAATCTTAACTTAATAAAGAGTGAGTCACAAACTGCAGATCAAAAGAGGTCGCTACGTGAAATAACAGAAACCAGCATCTGTAACTACTGTCACTTAGACATTTAAACAGAAAAACCCTTCCTCTGCATTTGTCCAAATTATAAAACCTTTGGAAATAAACATTTTGAAAAAGCTCAGTCCTTTTCTGTTAGGGGGCGACAGGAAAACCAGAAGACCAGCAGCTCAGTTTGTCACCTGCTGCCACAGGGAAAGAGACAGATAAATAATCTGTCAACTGACATCTGCTTTTATGACATATGTACTATATGCAAAATGTATATTGCATAAACATATATGGAGCTGCTGACTGTACAGACTGGATGTTCATCTTATAAACATAACACACACATGATACACAAGATATACAGCACAATGATGTTCTTTAATGTTCACAGTTGAAAATCTTTTTTTACATAACCAGTTTGTATCTTAATTATTGTATCCACTATTTTAAGTGCTTTGGCAACACAAATGTCTTTACATCATGTTGATTGAAGTCAATTGAAATTGGATTGTTAAACAGAAAATGGCTGCTCAGGCTGTACAGATCACTATTTGGATTACTGCATAAGAGCTCCAAATAGATGAAACATTTCAAAGACAAACAAAAAATGCTATTTCTTATATAATATAACAATTCATGTTCATGTATAATATTTTCACTATTCTCTAGTTTCCTGAAGTATGAACTGATGCAAATTATAGGATGAGTGTTTTTTGGACAAAATAATCACTGCTTCGCTTGCTCTTTTAGCTGTATGTCTTGGAAGTACATTTGTTATTATTTGCGTGATAAACACATTTGCTGAGTGAAGTTGATTCTGATTCTGTAATTTCCTCTTTGGAAAGTCCTTACGCACAGTGTTTCTTTGCTGTGCTGCAGTGCACAAATAGTAACACAAAGAGTGAATTTACCAAAAAGATTGTAATTTTGGAAAATACCCACTTCATTTGACTAATTATGACTATGTAAGTCCAACATTATCCCTAGATGCTGAAGTTCAGAATGCCAGTGATCCCCATGTTTTACATTGAAGTCTCTCTATGAAGGGATCATTTTATGGCCAGTATGATTAACGACAGCGAACCATAACTCAGACATATTGGCATGAGAATATTGTTAGATAGACATTAAAAATATCTGAATCAATTTTTTAACATTTTACTTTTGCTAAACTTGATTAGAGAGCATTTTAAATAATCTGCACAATGGTGATTACAGCATCAGTAATCCACATTGCATCAGGTAAATGTCCTAAGAATTGTAGAATCACAGAAGAAGCCTATATACAAATAAACCAAACAAAAAAGATATGATTTGTCTTCTATGTCAGTTTAAACCAAAGCTCTTTATCTTATCACCCAATAAATCATTATTGCACCTAAAGAAAAACAGTGGTTTGATATAAAAGGTGAAATATATAAGGCTACTGAATGCACCTGTCTGGTTCAGTGTGTCAAAGGTCACAGAGATGAGATGATTAAAGCCTGACAGCAACAGATTATCTGTAAGAAAAGCCACCAATACAACCTGTGATACTATAAAATTTGTAAGATTTGCTTATTTTCCAGTTCAACTATTCACCGCTTAATGTATGTGGCAGTATTTATGAAATCACATAAAAAGATATCTTTAAATCTGTATTGATCCAAGACCAATGTGTCATTTCTGACACATTGGTTCAGTACTTCTATAGGAACCAGACTGTCTGCAGTGTGATGCATACAACATCGAGACGACTTTCAGCTTTATAGCATTTACTATAAGTTGTCTTTTCTCTCTTCTCCCTCTGCTGTGTGCACTAGCTGTGCCAAGTTGAAGAGGATTGTGGCCAATTAAGAAAACAAAATAGGAAAACTGAATTGATGCTTATTCTACAAAGACATTCTACAATAGCCTGGACAAAATTATTAGTACCCTTTAGAAGTTGTAAGAAATAATTGTAGTGATACTTTAGGCAGACTGTTGTGTTTTATTTAGTATCATAGGTGTTTTCAATCTTATAATCACTCATGCAGACATTTTAAAAGGAGAAAATTACTCACTCTGCTGTTTTGTGCAACTGTGTGCATCACATGGAACATGTAAAACGGAAGGAAAATTATAGAGTGGTCTGAAGACATTAGAAAAAAGGTAATAGCCAAGTATGGTCAATGTAAAGGTTACAAGACCATCTTCAAAGAGCTTGATGTTCCTGTGAGCACTGCTGCCAATATTATTAAGAAGTTTAAGGCCCATGAAACTGTAGCCGACATCTCTGGTTGCAAGAGGAAAATTGCCCTGAGATTGAACAGACGGATTGCTTGGATGGTTGAAAAAGAACCAAGGAAAACTTAAAAAAGGATCAAAGCTGAACTTCAAGTCCAAGGTACAATAGTTTCAATTCACACCATCCGTCGCTGTCTGAATGGAAATGGGCTCCATGGTAGAAGACACAAAAAAGCCTGACTGGACCTTACTTTAATGCATGTTGACAAGCCACAGTCCTTCTGGGAGAATGTGCTTTGGACAGATGAACAAAATTAGAGCTTTTTGGTAAATCACATCAATCCTATGTCTACAGAAGAAAAAATGAGGCCTTCAAAGAAAAGAACACCTACTGTGAAACTTTGAGGAAACTCAGTGATGTTTTGGGGTTGCTTTGCTGCCTCAGGCACTGGGTGCCTTGAATCTGTGCAGGGCAAAATTAAATCAGAAGACTATCAAAGCATTTTGACGCAAAACATGCAGCCCAGTGTCAAAATTCTGTGTCTTAGTCGCAGGTGAAGGGTCTTGCAGCAGGATAATGACCCCAAGCACCCAAGAGTGGATAAGAAGAAAACGTTGGACCATTCTTAAGTGGCCTACTATGAGTCCTGATCTGAATCCCATTGAACATCTGTGGAAAGAGCTGAAACTTGCAGTAGGGAGACAGCACCCATCAAACCTGAGAGAACTGGAGCAGTTTGCTCAAGAAGAGTGGGCTGAACTACCAGTGGAGAAGTGTAGAGACTTTATTCAGGTTAACAGAAAGCGCTTGACTGAAGTTATTGCCTCCTAAGGCTGTGCTACAAAATATTAAGTTAAGGTTGCTGCACAGCAAGGCTTGACCTCCAATAAACTGCATTCCTCCTGTCATATCAGATATCTCCAAATACCCAAGCCAAGCAACACTCCCACAAGTCCCACAATGTTGAATTTGTGGACATAAACATCCACCCCTTCCTCCCTTACTCGCAGCCTTGAATCTAGCTTCCCATGTCCACACATCCATCATTGTAGTGCTGTGGATATTCAGGTGTTGTTGTAGAAAAACAAGCATTCAGAAGGGGACTCATTAGAGGTGTGAAAACAGGCCGATGGAGCTGGAAGATGAGAGGAATAAGCAAGATAAAGTGAATGAGCTGCAGAAGCCCTGAGGATGATGCCACGATGTGATTGGTATACATGTTGTGTGACAGCTTTGATTAAGATACTTGCCAGCTAATCTACTGCCTCTCTGTCTCTCACTTTCTGACTCTGACATACAAATAGAAACCAGGTAGATGGAGGGATGGTGGAAAACACAGAGGACAGAGGGAGAGCAAACATTCAACAACAGGATATGATGTTTGTTCATGAGCTCGCTCATGGACGGGCAGCCACCAACACAATTCCAGCAACTCCTCAGTTCACATGCAATACCCATTACATTCTGTAGTGCAAAATGTAAAAAATTAAATTAGAAAAATAAAAAGAATGAATGTACAGGCACTACACTACATTAGCTTTGTGCTACATGCTAATATCGGTATGCTATCATGCTCACAATTACAACATGAACATGCTGATGTTTAGCAGGCAAGGTTTACCATTTTTGCCATGTTAGTTTAGCGTGTTAGCATTCTGACATTTGCTAATAAGCACTGAACACAAAATCATGAGTTTTGGGCAAAAACTGAAGTTTTGGACAAATTGAAATTTAATGAGATATACCAGTCAGGATCAAAGTGATGGATAATAATCAAAAAAACGTCCACCCAATGTTAATCTTTATACTTGTGTGGCAATGCAGTTTTAAAACAGACTGAATCGAAGTCTGCATCTCACTATATCATAACAATAATGTAACTTTGACAAAAATAGTACAATAATAATAATTACACAATAAGCAATTTTCAAGTCTACTATTTGATTTTCATATGATGCAAAAATGAATGAAAACTAAATGGAACAATAAAAAAGCTATTCTCAAAGTATACTTTATTTATTTGTCTTTGGTTTTTACAACATGGACTATACTGTTATTAAATGTAGCGTTTTCCCAGGCAAACATTTAAAAGATAAGGCTTAAGTTTTTCACAAATGTTACTCAACCATGAGAAAATGCATATCAGCTGCTATTTTCAGCTGCAAGATTAACCCATATTTTGCCAGTGAGTATTTACAGCAGCAGGATGGTGCATGTGAGACTGACTCAAAATAAACTACAATTTAGTGTTTTATTGATGTGATTTTAATAGTTTTTGGACAACAGTGGAGGTCTATGGCACAAAGGATATACAGGCTTAGGATACAATGTTGTGGAAATTTTCTCTTGAGAAAGAGGCACATGGAGACATAAACAAAGCATTAAACATTGTTACTTGTTGAAGCAGTTGTAGACACTGTGTAATCCATCACATCATCAGTAACAATTATACAAATGTCCACACACAAACAAAAATACAATCATCTTGTATTTTTGGAGAGAAAGCATGTTGTTCAGCTGGCCCTTTCTCTAAAGATTGTGAACTCAAACTAGACAGCTTTATACCTCTTCAGAAGCAAAGCTAAAAACAGTCTGGTCCCTAAATGGACCACAAACCGTTACACCTTCTTACAAACAAGTATGGTCTCTAAAACAGTAGGCTTAAGACAAAGATATCTCTAGCTAACCCCAGAGGTCAGCAAGCAATCCTCAGATAGAAACAGGTTCAAGAGTTCAACAAGCCTAGGAGTAGGATTTCTTCACCAACATGTATCCCCAAAATGACAATGACATTATATCACATTCAGTTGATAACAAACATTGACTCTTTAGTTTGAAAACATTTGTAACAAATATACAAAAGATTTATAAAATGATAACCTACTATTCAATTTTCTTTCACAACACACACAATAGCCTAGTTGTTAGTAGGATGAACTTTTCAGTTTCGGTCTCTTCATGGTATTTGTCTAGAGGCTCTTTGATCACTTCAAACAGTACATAGACAATCAGGTTTTTGAAAAAATGCCAGAGTGCACAAACCAGCAGGAGGCAGAGAAGGAAAGGCTGCAGTATTTTGACTTCAAGCTGCTGCTGGCTGAAGAAATGATTGCTCAGGCATGGGGTGGTCAAGGTCAATAAGTTGACAAGGTGGCCAGTGATGATGATGAGATGAGCACTGCTGATGAAGAGTACATTCCAACAAAGAAGAGGCCTGTTGAACCACAGCCCAATGACGAAGTGAAAAGAAATTTTAACAGAAATCCACACGAAAATGAATAAAATATCATTACATCATTACATTCTGTGATCAAACAAGACCCAATGTCCACTATGATGATAAAAAAACAAATAAATTACATTTTTGAATTTTTTTTTTTTTTTTGCTGTAACATGTTTCTTTCAGCCACAATATTTAAACTATCAAAAACAATTAAAAATATTAAAACCTTTTTTCTTCTGGGTCTCAGAACTGCTTTCACAGGCTGTCGAGTACTCCCCTTCATAAGTAAACTAATCTTCATGTGTAAAATTGGAGTAGTGCCCCTTTAAAATCCATGCTTTCAAGGAAATCTGTGCATGGCATCTGAGATATGACTAAGGTTAAGGAACGATTGTTGTTTTGGCAAATAAACTATGGTTCTGGGTTTAGGCAACTGAAACACTTGGTTAAATTCACAGAAAAATTGTGGTTGCAGTTGAGAAAAACTTCCCATTTTACTACACAAAGGGCACATTGCTTCCTACTTGGCACTGATACCCTATTTAAACCTGGTGTTAAAATGCAATCTCTTTCTGGACATATTATCTGGATAAGGAAAATATATTAATGCAGGCGTAAATGCATTCAGAATGTATTGTGATTGGAATACGATCATATCAGCCAGACCATATTTGGAGACCAGGCTCGCATTGTGATCGGATCTCAGCCAGGTGTAAATGCAATCTGTGCAGCATGATCACATTCATAAAAACAAATTTAAAAAACAGTCAGTTGATCAGTCAGTTGAAAGGTCACCTAGCTCTGCCTTCCTGCCAGTTAAAGCAAGCCCCGCAAAAGATACAAGCAGTCTATAAGCAGGTCTTCAATTGCAAAAAGTGATTTAGAAATGAATGACGTCCATCGTGGCAGCAGTTTCATTGACCTGGGACATGCCGTGTTTGTTGACAAGTCTGCCAGCTCCACCTAATTAATTTGCGTATTGAGATCAGAGAAAACAAGAACACATTTTAATACCAAGTTTGAATGCAAAGACCCATGGATCAGATGTGTTTAGATAATGTATCCACATATAAATCACATGTCGATACCAGGTGTAAATGGGGCCAAAATGTTGACATTGGACAACATTCACTTCAGTATTCCTGGGGATATTTGGCTGGGTGCTTTGGAATTGAAAAGTGGAAAAACTGAACATCATAATGATTTTGACTGTACTGTTCACTGGTCTTGGCCACACACTAATGGACACCCACTGGACTTGAACACCACAACTGACAGAGACATGAGCTGCTGGCTTGCTCAAAGAGCAAATCCAAAGACTATTTCATGTTCTACTACTGGCCTTTCAAACCCAGAGCTTTGGTCTGATGTTCTTTGGGTAGAAGCATGAGTGAAAATGAAAAGATCCAGCTTTTGCTTGCCAAAAACACAAAGGGATAATAGAGACAGAAGGCTGCAGAGTGGTAACTACTTTCTCTTAAAAGGGAGATAGTAGAAGAGTCCCCCAACACCACAACTATAAAACTGGGAAACAGATTCAAGCCACCAGAATAGACCCAGGTTCAACAACCATCCACATTAAGATGAAAAGGAGATCACCGCTCCTCAGCAAGAACCCAAAGGCTGATCGAACAATCATTAATATCAAAGGAAAAACAGAGTAGATCTCAGCGACATCATATTCCTGAACCTGAAACTTGACTTGGTGTCTCACTGCCGGACTAAGAAGATGTTGCAAATCTCCCACTCATCTGGGAGGAATGTTGTTGTGTAAGTGTGACTAGATGATATTTACAAGGAGCAGCTGAAAGCTAATTTTATGAAGTTCCTTGGAAATAAAAACATTAATCAGTGGTCCTCTCCCATCTATTGTTTATGGAATAAACAAATAGAGATGGTTACTAGGTGTTAGCGCTTGACTTTCAGTGGCCTGTTACTCCCACAGGATAAACTCTAACACACTAAACTGGGTCTGGATCTGAGAGCTGACTTGGAAAAAATGGATAGGCAGACAGCTCATCATCTAACTTTAATATTTCTTGTGAAGAGGATAAAAAAGGAAATGGCTGCCACCATCATTTCCTCTTTCCTCGATATTACAACCGGACATGCAGTGGGAGTGAAACTTACAATCTATTTCTACTACACACTTGTTCTCTCGATCAGTTTTCTCATTCCTGGCATGCAAACATACACCATAGTTTTTTGTTTTTTTTTTTATTTCTTTGATGTTGAGTCATAATGCCAGTAACTAACTGCCTTCATGACCCGACTTCTGTTTCACTTCTTGTAAGCACTTTGCCAAAAATATTGTATGGCAACTGTACAAGTGTTGGCAAATAACGGAAAGTGACAAAGATAGAAAAGAAACCGGGAAATGCATGAGCCATGTCACGTAACATGTAATATCTGAAATATCTTTGTGTCTTTACAATAGTTTTGCAGTGAAGACAGGGAGAGAAAAAGAAAGCTATCAAACCATATGTGGGAGAGGTTGTGGTCCAGATTTGAACAATTAAGGATGCTGCAGGTACTTCCATGACCCATTTGTAACAACAACTTGACTGAATCTTAACCATATTTATTTGGTACTGCAACATGTCTTTCCACAGAACAAAAAGAAATACTAGATTAGATTAGATTGGATAAAATTAAATTAAATGGTAAAGCATTTTGTTGTGTATATTCCTTTTTTAATTTCATTTTTTTACTTTGCAAGTACATTTTGTACTTTTTAAAGAAAAAACACTCTGTATGTAATTTGATTATGACTGTGGTTATCATTATTAGCAAGGATGTGCTGTGTTCATTTGTGTGTTTTTTTCATATTCCTGCTATACTCTCAAAAAATAATAAATATAGAATAGAATAGAGTAGAAAAAACAGAACATGGTGAAGATAGTACAAGAAATAATGATGACACATAAGGTAAAGTGTATTTTGTTTGTTCTCCAGTAGGATTTCGATTGCTTGACAGATTCCTCATGATGCTTGAGTGAGACAAATTTGCAATGTATCATATTTGCACACCATTTATGGTAGGAATGCTGGTAAAAGGGAGTAAATGTCCACTTCTGGCTTTCCATATTACTGTATTCATTTTCCATAAGAAAAAAATTTGATTGAAGATTATTATGAAACATTGTGTGACAAAATTCTCATCAAAGAAACACAGTTTTCCATGCACAATGAACCCTCTTCTCTCTTGCACCACCAATTTACACGACTCCTGCACCAGATTTGAAGATTCCTTCTATCACAGATCTTAATCACTGACTGAGCAATCATATCCTACCTGCATTCAACCCAAGCCAGTTTTATTAGGAAAAGACTGACAGATGTATATTTTATTCAGGGCACAAGAGCGAAGTGGAATCACATGTTTAACAAGCAGGAATGTAGATGGAGATTTCTACAGACAGACACAAGTTTTCTCTGTAATTACATTTAATGTCTAGGAAGACCTGCCAATTATGTTTTAATGAACAAAAGAAACTACTTAAAGGTAAGCAACTTGATTGTGGATGCACACAAAGTTGTCAGACCCTGCAATGCCATGTAGACACACAACACAATATTTTACATTTTTTCTCCTTTTAAGTCAGTGTGTTGTGTGCATATGTGATTATTATATATTGTGTGAATGTGATTACACAGAAAGTCTCATGTAAACTGTACTTTTATAGAATGGGAACGTCCATTATCTAATTAACCGGCATTGCAAGCAGAAGGTCGCCAGTTCAATCACCAAACTGGAAATATAAATCTGGGCGGGGAAAGTTAAACCTACTGCATCACTTGTTTGAGGAATGTAATTGTTTTAATAGTCAAGTTTTATTGTGTTTTGTTACGTTGGATGTGTTTGTTGTAAATTAATGTGTTTTTATGTAACTTTTGGTTTTATGTCACTAAACCTCCGTGATATTGACTCAGTCCCATTAAATCTTTGTATTTAACTCTATTTGTGCAGCCTGTTCTTGTGAGACTGTGCATGTAGCATAACATTTGTGCAGGGTGCAATAACTGTGTTGTGCAAATATCAAACACATAAATGTGAAAAATGCAATTTGCTGTAGAATGATGTCCCACAGCCTTAACTGATAAATAATGTATAAGACACAATTCAGTTCCTTGTGGAGAATCAAAATTTTTACTTGTTATTCATCTGCTTGGCTGAGGAGGTTTTCTGGCTTATGACTCAACCAACAAGTCAAATTTTGAAGTTTGGGTTAACTCAGGCGAATTTGAATAAGCTAGTTCTCAGTTGGCACCAGAAAGGGCCAACAGCATAATTTAGGGAACTTCCAAAATCCCCCAATTACATAATCTCATGTCCTACAACCAAGAAATCACATTTGAACTTTCTGTTGTATCTATGAGCTGCCACTTACAATGTTTCTAAGATTTAGGATATTTCCGTCTGACACAACACTGGTACAGATTCTTTTGTAAAATATTAATTTATTCCCAATATTTCACGCAAAAGCACAAGAAATCAATAACATGGAATCAATTGTACATTATCATCTCAAAAACATATTTGCAAACCATGTATGACAGCTAACTCCAGTTCCATCTCTGAGTCAAACAGCCAATAAAAACTATTAATAAAAAATGATGCATGATGATTACAACAATGATTTGACAGAAATTATGAGTAAAATCCTTTTGACATTTGTATTAAATTAAAAATCACATCCTTGACTGATTGGAATTAATGTAGCAATAATATTAATGATCAAAGAATAAAGATGTAAAGAGGAATACACATTTTATTAGTAGGCATCCAGTACCTTTCACTTCATAATATTACATAAAATCAAAACTTCCTAAATTGGCTCTGTGATTGTAAGTGGAAAAATAATATTAATTAACTGCTGCAGTGACTTGTATTCTCCAGCGCAAAGTGGCTTGTTGTTCGTTCTGTAACATGTAGTCCAGTGCTTAGGACAAGTTAGAAGTTCTCATAGTGATGTATGAAATGTGCCTGATCCCTCTTGTTCATCTGCTGACAAGCTTTCTCCACATTCTTGGTCAGTCCAGGTGGTCCACAGCTGAATACACCAATTTTACCCACCTACGGATAATAATACAAATTTAAATGGAATAGGTCCAAATAATTCATTCAGTTGTAACTGGCAAAGCCTCATAGAAACATGAGGTAGATGAAGCTGGATGAAGGACTTACCTCAGGGTGAACTTCCTGCAGTGAGCTGAAAAAGGACACAAAGGGTGGACGGCCGAAGTGGGTGACAGACCGCAGGCCGGTGAAAAGACTGCGGTTCCACACCTTCTGAAAGTGGCGCTCACACACATACTGTCCACACATTACAAAGGCAACTCATTAGTGGTTTTCACTGTTATATAATATTAAAGGAATAGTTCAACATTTTGGGAAATACGGTCTTACGGTCTTAATACGGCTTTCTTGCCAAGAGTTAGATGAGAAGATTGATACCACTCTCATGTCCGTACAGTAAACATGAAGCTATAGCGAGAAGCCAGTTAGCTTAGCTTAGCATAAACACTGGATGCAGGGGGAAACAGCTAGCCTGGTTCTGCCCAAAGGTACCTACCAGCACCTCTAAAGCTCACTCATTAACATGCTATACATTTTTGTTTAATCTGTAGAAAAACTGTAGAATTGTGTGTTTACAGGGAGCTATTGTTGAAAATATTTCTTGGCCAGGAGCAGTGACAACAGCATTGACAAGACTCTAGGAAGTCACAAGAATTAGTCCCACACATATAACCCCTTGTAATTCGCAACTTGTCATTTTTACACAAGATAAATTGTGTTAATTAATGAGCTTTAGAGGTGATTTTTTTTTACCTTTTGACAGAGCTGGGATAGTTGTTTTTCCCTATTTCAAGTCTTTGTGCTAAGCTAAGCTAACTGACTGTTGGCTGTAGCTTTGTGTTTATGATACAAACATAAGAGTGGTATTGTTCTTCTTACCTAACTCTTGGCATCAAAGAGATGATAAAATGTCTTACTATCCCTTTAACAAGGCATGTATTTAGAAGTCAACTTTAAATGCATGTTTGCTAAATATTTGATAGCATTTCAGTCCACTCTATTTTTTGTGACACTTGGAAATGGTGACTGCAGATCTTACCAGCATGGTGGTGCGGAGGTCAAACTTCTCGGCCACCTGAGTGATGTAAGTGTGAACTGAGACCAGCTCCTGGGTGTCCATCTCCTCCACTTCCCTGATGATGTCTGACACCCACTCAAACTGACGCTGAGTTCGTGTCACCCAGATGAAGTACACCTGCAAACAATCAATGACTTAGCATTATCATTTGACCAACATCACACACAGCACAAATAAATATTGCTGCAGGAAGGAATTCAAGACAAAATGTACTGTATGTTGTGTGATTTTACGGAGCACCTTTTTACACTGAGTCTTGGACCTGATGGAGGACTTGAACACCAGGTCTTTGAGGATGGAAGCAAATGGAGTGACACCAATTCCTCCTCCCACCAGAACAGACACCTCAAAGTCAATCCACTCTTGATGGCCCTCACCAAATGGGCCGTCCAGGTACAGCTGGGGATGAAATGAGATATCAGTGAAAATAGAAAGAGTGGAGAAGCAGAGGAATCACCACACACACGTTCATAATAATGCTTTCTCCTGCCTTTGGATAGGCTCCCAGCTCAATCAGGCTTTCTTCAGTGTAGAGCTCTCGGAGCTGGCTGGTCCAGGGCCCCACAGCTCGGATGTGCAGGCTGAGGGTTTCTTCGTGAGGTGCTGACGTCAGTGTGAATGGATGGTACTCATCTGTACCCAACATCAGGCACGCTATGCGAACCCACTGGCCTGAACGATACACAAAGCCCTGAGGTCGCTTGAACTCCAGATGTGTCACACCTACAGGTAGCACAGCCAAGGGAAGTGTGAACTTGAATGCAAAATACACACAAACGTTACATGATTTCAGTGAAGACGATGGAAAAGTGATTCCATAGTGATTTTCCACAAAATGCTAAGTGTCACCTGAAGGCAGCAGCTCAGCTCTGACCACAGGTATCTCTACCTTCTTCCTGCTCAAACTGATCAGTTTGTCCAGCAGAAAGAGTAGTGCGGGTGGGATTAGGTAGATGTGGAAACGGGGCTCTTGAAGTAGGGCAAAACTGCCGTGAATAACTGTCTGTTGGATGAAAACAAAGCCAGCATCACACCTCTAGCAAAACTGCTTCCCATCATGAAAGTTAGCTGACAACAGAGTGCATTTGGGGTATTCTAAAGTCAGAAAAGTACTTACTAAAATGTAGACGACAACGTAGAGGTAATGTGTGATCCAAAATCCACGAAAACTGATGCGGCGGAAATAGTGTGATGCAAAAACATACATGAATGAAAAAGCAAAGAGAAGCAAGACACCAGTCATTCCTGGGAAAGGGACAAAGCAGAGAAAAAAACCCCACATAATCAGAGCATAGTATAACAAAAAGTCCATATTCTATATGACTTTTGAGGGTCTAAAATAGGTCTCCTCTGATACCTGGAACAGTTTGAAAGAACCACCAAGACCACTTGAGAGGAAGTTCAGACCTAAAATGAAAACACACTGTAAATTAGCTACATGCCGTAACTCTGCTGTAATGTGTATCTGCTAAAATCAGGCAGATATTTCAAGCATTACCCATTATTGGATAAGACTCTGGGAAACAGGCAAGAAAGGATGCTGAGGTCACTGATGGAGAAGATGTAGATGTTGACGACATGGCCCAAACTATGAACAACTACAGATAGAACAAAAATGGGAGTTAGTTCACAAAAAGAAAAATACAAATACTTAAAACTGAACATCCCTACCAACCTGAAAGGATGATGGCAGTCATGGCCATGAAGCGATGGAAGTCAATGGCGGCGTCAAAGGGGATGTATCGGTTGAGGAAGGTCTCTCTGCACAGCGTGATGAGGTTGCGGCACACGGTGAGGAGCATGTAGGGAAACAGAAAGGAGATGGCGGCCGCCGAGCCCCGGGAGACGATGATCCCCACCACTGACGTCTCAGGGAAACCTGTAGATTCTGCCTGCAAACCGTAGTCTGAACACAGGATTTTTCAATCAGCTCAGACCAGAAAAAGTATGATACTAAAGGGTGGTGAAGAATTATCATACATCAACAGGACATAGCCGGGAATGATTTATACTCACAGTAACATCTTTCGAGTGCCACGCCAGCTGTGATGCCATATACGACAATAAAGCAGACAATATGACGGCGATAATTCTCAATGAAACGTTTGAACTGCTGGATCTTCTGCTGGACTGGGTTCCTTATGTACTGCTCACGCTTGGGCTTCACATAGACATCTGGAGTGTTGACATCTAACCTGAAATTGAAATTATTCAAATCCATTAAACATCCATTCAGAGAATATTCTTTGTTCTATATTCTTTGTCTATCATTTAGCTGTGGAGTATTTTACCATATTCAGGTCACCCCAACAACAGACGAAGTAGTGTGTGAAACTCTAACTTTCACATGTAAAATCTTTTTTGTTGGAGGGAAACAATTTCAACATTTTAGTAAACCACATGCCAACATAGTTCCCTACACAACCATTGCTTCCTCAATACATAAAAACTCATGCAAAAAGAACTTGGAAAGGAACATTTTTTTAACTAGGTAATAGTATATACTATATTACAATGACCAGAACTACTATTCTATTTTGGGGAAAATACACCATATTAAAAACAAAAACACACTCTTGAAAATCTAAGATGATAACAGTCATCAGAATTGGTTTATTTTAAGTTTTCAGACATCTTATCTTTCTTGGTAATTCGTGTTCTATATTCAGGAATTAATTTATAGTTGCATAAAGATAGTAGAACATACTTTTTCCGTCTGCGTATCTTCTGTCCATCTGTCTTGTTGTTGCTGCAAACAAAAAAATGAACAAATGGAAACAATTAGAATCACATTAAACTTAATGAAAAGTTACAATGATTAATTATTTTTGTCTATAGTGATAAGCAACAGCTATCACTTGTGTGATACAGATGAGACATTACAGCCTTACTTGTTTGCTGGAAGAATGAAGGAAACTCTTTGGTCTCGACTCAGCCGCTTCTTCCCTTGTTTCTCCATCCCTGCACACACAGCAGACACACTAAAGCATCAGAAGAGGTCAGAGAAATGAGGATTTTTTTTTTTAAAAGGACTTTGATAAAATTTTCTCTAACCTTTAACATTGAGTTGGGCAAACTGCAGCTCCTTCTCATGGTCCCGCAGCAGGAAATGAAAGTCCTCCCATGTGATTTTCTCCTTGTCATCAAAGCCTGCAGCCTGCATCATGGCCTTGATGCCGTCCTCTGCCTGGCTCTTTGACAGAGCGCCGTTGGAGATTTCAATGAAAGACCTGCAGCACATCAAAAAGGTGACAACAAACCATCAGACACACGCAAAAAAAAGAGTTGGTGCAGTCATGAAAAAAATAAAAATATAAATCAAACCTGAGCATCCTGGCAAATTCTTCTTTTGATAAGAAACCAGTTCCACCAATGTCGTTCATGGAGAACATCAGTTTTGATTTTTCCTCAGGGGACCCTGCAAAAATACTAACATTAGTAACATAATCTAGACTGATTTATCAATAATTAAATAAATATAAATAAATATGTCATCCATGTTCTCATTCCATGTCCTACTTGTCTCATCATCAAATAGGAAATCTGCATTAAGTCAGTCTATAAAAGCTGCAATAACAATTTTTTCTACTTGACATTGAATAAGTTGCAGTCATATATCCTTAATTAAAGCTTTCAACCCCCCAAAAGTAGTTCATTATTATTGATTTAGTTGGTGATGTGTTCTTTTACATGAAAAAGAAGTTAAGATGTTTAATATCTGCACAAACGATCAGATAACAAAAAATATAATTTCATCTATATTGTCATCAATCCTAACATATTCCTCTCCATCTATATGCAATCCACATCATCTGAGCCTAGTTGGTATTGTGGCTTTTCGTATATAGTATTTTTTAAAAGAAGTAGACTATTTTGGAGTCAAGTGTTTTACCTTTCATAAAAATAACCATCACATCAAGAAACTCTTGGAAGGAGAGGTAGCCGTTGCCATCTTTATCAGCTAGTGTGAACATAGAGTCCATAAATAAAGAGTCAGACTTGAGGCCCAGTGCATCAGCAAACTCTGATGCTGTCAGCTCGCACTGGAGGACCTCCCTGGCTTTCTTGTGAGAAACGCCACTCATGTCCCCAGCATCACACTTCTCTATTTCCAAGACCTGTGCAAGCGAGGGACAGAGAGTGACAGTGTTATTATGTCACCGTAGTGTTATTAGTAATATTATCAACGTCAGCTGAGGTTATGTCCATGGATGAAGTCACCATCAAAACCAACAATTAGCTCTTTTGGCTTGAGGTCCGACCTGATCTGACCTCAAGCAAAGTTTGACGACATTTTGTAGCCGAGCTTAAAGCTGCTGCCGCTGTAACAGAGCAGCGGATGAGGTAAACATCCAGAGGCTGACTGTACCTTGGAGAAAGCGTGTCGAATGAAAGTTTCCACAATCTGAGCCCTCCGCTCTCTGGTTAAAGCCTCCTTCAGTAGTTCCTTCTCTCTCATCTCCTTCACTCTAATCTCCTGCCTGATGTCTGTCACCTCCGGGCGCAGATGCTTGACAAATGCTGTACGTTTGCTCTCGTCATCAAAAAACAGCACCTGGGTGTGCAAGCGGAGACCATCGGGGGAAGATAAACATGATTGGAGTGAGATCAGAAGTGATGTAGATCAAGTACATCTGCAGAATCATGCTTGCATCGACAATTGGATGAAGTGTGTAAGCAACTTTAGTACATAAGTCAGAAAGCTGAATGTGCTTAAACTGCAAACTACCCACACATATTTGGCTATACATGCTTACACAAGAAGCAGAAACATTTTAAACCTATTTTCTTTTGACTTTAATTAGATGGCAGCTGCTTTTTCAGATACAAACTCTGAAGGTGCAAACGATTCCCTTCTGTTTCCAGCTACTCACCAGGTCGTACTCTTTCGGTACTTTGAGCAGCAGAGCTTTATGGTAACGGTCGTTTGACAGGAGGACGTCTAGGTAGTGCTGGTTGCCCAAATTGAGGCAGCGGAGAGCGGGCCCTGATCTGTCGAAGATCTGCAGTCTCCTCTTCTCATCGACCTCCACGCTGACAGGTTGCAGAGGATTTTTATGACCCTGCCACTCATAGGCTTTGGAGAAAAAGCAGAATAAAAAGAGGTTTGAGATAAGATTCTCAATAATGCTGAGAACAGGTGTCGAATAACAAGAAATACTGGCAGCACTTAGAATCCACCTGTCCCTTGTTGTTATACTGAAATTCATATAATCAGCTCAGTTTTACAGTTCTGCTGATTCTTATGTGACATACATTATGAACACCAGCAAAGTAGTAAATAACAGCTGCTGACAGTCAGCTGACGTTCATTAAGAAGTTACATTGAGTTCATTGTAAAACCCAACTGATAAATGCTGTTTTTTAGTAACACTGGACACTGCAAAAACAGTATTGGACCCTTTTAGTTTTCATACCAGTCATTCCCACAGCCAGCTCCTCTGCTCTGCCTACAGCTTTTCTTCTTCTCTGGAACTTCTTATACCTGTACTTGCGGAGATATGCCACCATACAGGCCACTAGAAAACTCACTGTGAAGGTGAAATGATCAAAACTGCTGATGAGTGATATGAGTATTATTACAGTGCAAAAACTGAGAGATTTGTGAATATGATACAGACCAACAGGGAAGAGGAATAGAACAATGATAAATATCCCAAAGCCAGCTTTGCTCCCATCAAAGTAATTAAGTTTGGTGGCATTAGTGCAGGGATGGAGCATTGATGCATTCAGCTGTGTGGGCTGAGGACAAGGGTCACCTTAGGGCAACAGAGAGATCATTTTAATTTATTCATTCATTAAATATATTCACAGATTCAAGAGAAACTCTGGATTTTTTTTCTGGTTCATGAATCAAATATACAGTTTATGTCATATTTTTTACCATCCTTCCAGAAGAAGACATTATTCTGTATATCAGTGGCCTCTGCACTAGTGACTGCAATAAGGACATCATGAAACGTCACGTTGCGGATCATTTGGATCTCCTCATCTGTGAACAAACTGGAAAACACCTCAAAGTGAGTATAAAACTGTCATAAGACGACTGACCCACATGATATGAATGGATGTTATTGTTTCAAACAGTACAATGAGATCAGTCACAAACTGTATCTCAGCTATTTCTGTACTGAAAGTCCTTTAGAGAGCAGCTCACCCATTCTGTTTGTTCTCAAACCAGAAGCGGTCTCCATTTCTGATGCGTTCAAACTGGTCCAAGATGATGGCGGAGAAAACTGGACCTGGACCATCGAGAGACTCCAGCAGTCCTCCAGGGAAGAGCTCCAGTTTCACGACGTCTCTGTCATACAGTTCTGCAATATTGTGGAGTAACTGTTGGAGAAGAACACACTTTAATTCAAAGTTATTGTAAAACTTTCAACTTACTTTTGTCTATCTTCGATTGTTATTTGTTTAAAGAAGTTTTTTTTGCTTGAGAGATTCTAGTTTACCTGTGGGTTGGTGCTATTGAGCTCAGGATTTATGTCATCAAACGTCTTCACAGGAGGCAAATCCAGAGCTTTTCTGACATCAGTGTAACTACGGAGGCCAAAGTCTCTTCCTCTCTGGATAGTCAGTGCCACCAAATCTGTGCGGGTGAACCTTAGGGGTCCGTACATGAAGTCTGTCAGGGTGGAAATCAGATCAGAAGGTTGAATATTCATTTCTAACTTAAATATGTGTTAAAGATATACAGAGTAATACAGACAGTGAGTAAGAAGGATTAAACACCTGTCAGGTCCTCCACAACAACATTGTCTACTTTCTCTGCAATCTGGGAGGCCATGCCCATGAGGAGGTCGTCTACATCCCGGCTTGTCTTCACATTGATTCTCTGGTAACAAAATGACAGAAGCATTAATACGGAATATCCTGAACTCTCCTCTTTAACAGATGGAGGCTTTTTAAAACACACATATTTTAGTATACAGGAAGGACACATTGTAGAAAAACCAACATCATCCATCACAGCAAGTATTTTCTCACTCTGTCCTTGAAGAACGTTGAAAGGATTCAACAGAACATACTGTAGATATACCTTCATTTGGTAAGCAAGCACTACTGTATAAAAAAAGATGTACTTGCAGCATGGTATTTATCAAAAAGCAATGAATTTAGTTGTAGATTCAATAGACTGTGTATAAACAATATAAATTCGACCCCCCTAAGAATCTAACTTTCCTCTACAGAAATACTGTGAATAGATAGAAAGTGATTTGTTATTAAATCAATAGCAAAATATTTTACAAATGTCCCCATTTGTGCTCAGAGACATACAGTGGTTTATTTTTCTGCTTCTAAATTTCAAGAGTTTATATCCCAATGTCCATCTGTACTTTACCATTGTCTCCATAAATAAATAATTGTTCAAAATGTGACTTAATTGCCTGTTCAAGTTTTGAAAAATCATTATACTTCTGCTTACAATGAAGTTAAAATGAAAGCAGAGTGTGGTCGAGTTTGTGGTGTGAAAGCAAAGGTTTGTGGTGGAAGATGGAGATACAGCACAGTGGTCATTTTACTGTCAACTCCTGCTTTGTGTGCTTATGAAAATGCAGCAACACAAATATTATATACCTGACGTTTCCAAAAGCTGTTACAAAGACGCATGGCTGGTGATGAGCTCCCATCTTTGTTGATAATCTCCCGAAAATGGCAGGTTCTGTTTCTGTAGGACGGAGGAGAGCCAATACAGATCATTATATTCCTCATAGAACATACACACACTGTCTGACTGTGATCACAGCAGTGCATTGACAATGTCACACTCAACTAAAACACACAAAACAAAGTGGGTTTTGTATGAGTTTTGATTTTCTCCACAATATGCAAAGGAGAAAAGAAGAACAATACCTCATGTAAACACCAGGTGGAGCCATAGTGATGCCAAGTCGTACGGCAGCAGCCTGAAACTCAGGAGAAATGCCTGGATCAACAAACTTCTGATAACCTGTATGGAGATAAATCAACATAAAATACAAGAAGCAGGAAAAGCAGAGTGACAACAAATATAACTTATGAGTTATACAATGAAGAAAGAAACAGTAGAAACAATCCTCAAGTATGAAAACAACCTTTATCATCATTTAAATGGTTAAACTGGGGCAACAAAAACATTATAGCTACGAAAAATGAAGAGTGATTAAGATGATGGGATCATCTGACTATTGTCCCTTTAACTTTCTTCAGCTGCGGGTGCTTATTCAGCAGAAGAAAGAGACTCGTGGTGATGCTCTTTGCTGACAGAGCACATATTTGTCAAACACCACCAACGATAGCTCACCTCACCATGGCTTGTGGTCACCAGAGCATGACCTGTTGCCCTGCACTTGTACGCACACGCACTCTGGCTGATTCTTACCTGGGTAAGGAGGGAGCTTTTTGTCTCCAAGGTATCCAGGCAGCCATTCATAGAGTGCAATATTCTGTTAAGAAAAATAGTAGGGATAAAAGTTACTCTTGGACTTAAACTTTAACTATTTCACCAAATGATGAGCTGATAATATATCCTTCAACCTGATTTTTTCTTCTCTTTTCCTTTTCTCACATACAAAACATTTTTGGTGAAGTTTCTTTACATATAAATACTGATTTTATTATTGCAGCTTGTTAACTATACTATAGAAGCAGAAAAATGAATTAACATGTGTGTAATGTTGTTCTGCACAGTTCCTGCAGAGGACAAACCTCTTCTAATTAAACAAGTGAGTGATGATGCATTCACCCCTAAACTAAAACCATCAATTTCATCCATAAAATCACGACCACCTGGCGTTGATGCAACCTCTTTCTGTTTCCAGAGTGCAAATTAAATCAGCACCTGAGCAGCGGGAGGATTACGTGGAGACTTTTCCCTCTACCTGAAATGTGGCCACAACGGTCTTCCTGGCGTTTTGAAACAGCTTTTCGTCTGACCACTCTGGGTGTTCCTCATGCAGTTTGGAGGCTACATAATTGTGGTAGCGAAACCAGATAATCCCCTCTGCTGCCGTGAACATGTTCTCATTGGCCC
The DNA here is from genome assembly GCF_914725855.1 of Thunnus albacares. Lineage (NCBI taxonomy): Eukaryota > Metazoa > Chordata > Actinopteri > Scombriformes > Scombridae > Thunnus > Thunnus albacares. The sequence goes on along the minus strand of NC_058112.1, from coordinate 21,065,711 downwards.
AGGCATTTCCCAACTCTGTACACAGAAGACAGCAGAAATTATAGGGAATTCTCCTGTTCCATCAGGTAAATTAACACCACTATGGCTACATCACAATAAGCAGAGAATAAGCTGTGTATGTAAGGTGTTTTTATACAGAAAACCACTCCAAAGTTCACAAATATTCAGTCACACTCCCGTGGCATTGATTGATGAGGATCTCTAACCACTAATGGAATGATAATTTGGCTGTTTGTTTTCAAGGACGTGAAAACAGAGCGGTGACAACAGTAGAAGATCCTCCGCCTCCACCCCAGATAATAACTACACACCTTTGAAAACACAAGCAACAAAACACTGGTTTCAGGGCACCTGTACGGCACCTTCTTCGCTATAGCGTGAGGGATTTACTGCGGTGAGTGTGACAAGCCATTTAGACAATAATTAAAGAGTCATAACACGCGTCAGGCATGGGCCTCTCTTGACTCAGCCTCGCAAGTTGCAACCCTGATTAAAGCAGACTTCTGTGAAATAATATTTGTAATAAATTCTTGGACTTTGTTTTCAGTCGCTTGCAGTATCGATTGGGTGGATATTGCCACATACAGTATGAAAACGCAGTACAGATGACATATTGTTAAAAGGCACAGTTCATCCATACACACAATAAAACATATTTAATCTTACATCTGAATCCAGATAGTTTTAGTGTGAGTTACTGAGATTTGGAGTATTATCATATAAAATCGCAACCAAAGTTACACTTGAAAAACTCAAAAGTAACTTCTGTTCACACATATAATGACCTCCATTCACTGAAAATTACAATTATGGAGAAGAAAATGTGGATTATTGTGAACAATTCTGTCACTCTAAAGCGACATTGCTGTTTAGTTTCAGGGATTTAAAGGACATTAATTAAATGGCACTGAGCTCCACTGTTTTAGGTTAAGCTATCGTCAGTTATTCTTAAGGTCAATAAATCACACTATCTGGTTGGATGTACTGCCCTCCAGGTGAAGACACTTTTCAGAAAGGCCCCTGATGTCGTAAACCCCACCATGTGCAGAACTGAAGGTTAAAGTATGAACTATATCTCACCATAGAGGCCATGGGGTCCATGATCACCTGTAGAGGGGTCAGCAGTGCTCCACATGTGGCTGTGTCCTGTTCCTTCTTTCGGCATGTTCCACTCAGAGCCTGAAGTCAGGAGCCCCCCAGAGAAGCCTCTCAGGGAGTCAGACCAGGAAGTGGAGGGGCCATAGATGGAGCTACCATCTATCCACGCTGTCACCAAGTTGACCTTCAAATCACACGAAAACTTTGCACTTCAGGAAAGGAAAACAGTATTTAAAATGTCCTCCAGACCTGCCTGAACAACTCTTCTCTAACAATTATTGCTTGTTTCTAAAGGATGTAATATGTTAACATTAATAAAAACAAATGATCTTGATATTGATAAGAATCGGCACCTGTGTACGAGGGTTACTGGGACTCTGGCCGGATTCTTTGTCCCATGGTCCTCTCTGGAAAGGCAACATGACTTTGCCAGTAGCAGTGGGGTCAAAAATGGGGTCACCTTTTGGGACTGGGATGTTCATGAATTCAGGTGGGCAACCAGGAGCTCTTGAGTTCAAAATCTCAAAAGCGACGTGATAACCTGAAAAGTTAAAATAATAAAAAGTCATCACTGCAAAAAAAAAATATTTACCTGAATAATAATGATGAAAGAAGGGCTCTGCTGGGAATGCAACACTGGTATTTAGACTATTAAATCAGAGATAAACTGATATCTTAACATATTATTGGTATCAGTCAATATAAGAAATATCTGAATCAATATCATATTTTAATGATTATATTTTATCTGTATGTATAATATTGCATTTTACAATTTTTTTCTAGGTGTTATTGATGCAACATCAATAAGGGTATGATGGCCTAATTATCTTAAGTGCTTACACCTGTTTTGCACCTTACTGTATCTCAATGTTTTCCACTTATTCGGTAATTTGTGAAAGTGTACTTAAATGCATTCGCCAACATATTTACCAAAAAACAGTGAGAGTACGGTCTGGTTGCGTGTTGAGGGCAGACCGGAGGGTCCAGCGGTCAGCAGGCGGCTCAGTCTTCGGGGGTTTGGCAGCAGAGGCTCCTGAACGGGTTGATAGACTCCGTCCCAGTAGTGCGCGGGCACGAGGCGCATAAGGTGAGAACCTGCGCGAGCACAGCAACAGCGGTGAGCAGGTGTGTCGGCAGAGTGAAGCTTACTGCTGCTGCTGCTGCTGCGCATTTTGGCAGCCCTGTAACTTACCGACAGCTCCGCGTCTGGGATATCCTAAACTGTTGTACCAGCCGTCAAAGCGAGGAACCTCCCAGGTTGTTTCACACTGTGAATCTGTTCAAGACATGTCGAGTTTAAACAGCTTTTCTTACTTTGCTGCCGTTTTCTGCGTTAACTTGGTTGAGTAAAGTCTGAATATGAAGTGCTACTGCTGTCTACTCACGTTCACTGACAATGAGCACCAAGCCAACCACTGCACAGACACTCCAAACCCGTTTACGCAAATCCATTGATGCGAGAGATGCTTCTCAGCTCAGACCGCAACCAAGAGCAGCGGAGGACTTCTGAAAAAGTCAAGGTGAAGGTAACTGACATTTACTGACATATTTCTGTTATATTTCCATGTGATAGCCTATACTTTGTTGCTTTAGCAGCTATTAGCAAGAAAAACGAGAGAGTCTAAGTCTAAAGGCGTCTGGTTGAATGAACAACAACTTTAGTACTGCTCATTTCAGTCATGTATGTAAAGTAGACACCAAAAGACATTTCCATTATCACTATATTTGATAGGAGAAGATGAAATAGTTGAGGCTTACCCACTGCAGGGGTTGAAATGTAGTGCAGAAGTAGTGCAGGAACACAAGTGCTGGTGAGGGATGGTGCAATACTAAAGCCAACATGTGTTGCACAGCTTGTCACAAAACTGCATGTGACCAGTGTGGCCTGAATGAGAATGGTCATCATATCTGGATCACACCTCTTTTTTGCAGCATTCCAGTCAATGCATCCTCCTCCTCAGTGACACAAAGAGGGACCGCCATTATAAAAGAAGTGTAAGTTCCCCCGCAACATTCACACTTGACTCACTTCTTCCACAGTCCTCGTCTGCCAACTTTCAGGTAAGGGACTTTCTCTGTTCCATTAATTGGTTTTATTTGACACTTTTATTTCAATTTAGATTCAAATGAGATTTTGTGCTTTATACAGATGCGTTTCTTTCTTTGCTGAAAACATACCCAGTGCAATCAAAGTTAGATGATATTAAATAATTTAGACACTTAATCATGTGCCATTGTTACACTGTGGTAATAATGTACCTTCTCTTATCTACTGTAAGGAACAAGGGCTGCTATCTCTGCATCTGGAGGTAACTGAGAGCCCCGCCGCTAACACTGTCTTCTCTGTTACACTGTCTAGTCTCAGCTGGAACCGTAAAGATCTGGAGCTAAGATGACTTTCTACGATGACATTTACCCATTCTACCCTCTACAAAGGACCTCCTTCATCTTCAGTGGCCGCTTGCTCACCATTATCCTGGTTTTCCTTGTGCTAGCAGTCAGTCTTCTTATCATTCTGCCAGGGATACGAGGGAAGTCGGTGAGTGCAACCCATCAGATAAACTTCTACACTCACTACAAACACAGAGTCAGAATTACTGTCTCCCTCTGGGCTTGTAAAGATGGTTTTGAGGAAAAATTATGACATTATGATGCTTTTTATGTCAATATTATGATACACCAGGTTAATCTTGATTATGTTCTTTCCTTTTCAACAGAGGCTCTTCTGGATGTTCAGAATAATTATCAGCTTGTTCATAGGCGTGGTGATTGTGGGTGAGTTTGTATTCCTTTTCATTGCTGTTGAATAAATTATAGATTTTGTTTTTCCTGCCATCATTATTCACCTTCATGTTCTTTCCTCTGCAGCACTGAACTTCACCAACGACTGGGCTGAGGCCAGAATGACCGCAAATGCCACTTACAAGTCTTTCAGCAATGCAGTGGTTAATGCAGAGATCGGCTTGCACGTGGGACTGTACGGCATTAATGTTACACTTAAAGGTGAGTCATTGTTGCATGTCGCAGTTGCGCAATACAACCATATGTTGGCAGCTTTATGTTTTGAGCAACTTAAATCTTTGTTTGACATGTTTGCTCAAGCGTCTGATGAAATATTCCTGCTCTTTTTGTTTTAAAAAACAAAAACAAATGTCAGCATTGTTGTGCTGCAGTTATATAAGTGATTTTTATCTGTCTTATATGAATTTATATATCTTACTTAATGTATATACATAAATGTGCCCTTCTTTTCTCTCTCTCAGGTAATCCCGTTGTTCAATTCAATGAGACCATTGACTACAATGAGATGTTCAACTGGCATGACACTATTGAAGAGGAGTATGAGGATGCTTTGGAGAAAGGTTTACCCAACCCCATCCTGTACATCGCAGAGAAATTTACCCTCAGAAGCCCATGTGGCCTCATCTTTCAATACAGATACTCTGGACGATACGCCTCTGCAACTCTTTGGTAACTATAGATAACTCACAGTCTGAAGTTCTGTCATTATGCTGTCAGATGATGGTTAAAATATAGCAGAAATGAAAATGGCTGCACATAACTTCCTCCACAGGACAGCATTTTGCTGCTGGATGCTCGCCAATATCCTCTTCTCCATGCCAGTCATTTTATACGCCGGGTACATGATGTTGGTAACGGCTGCCTTCATCTTCTTCTCCATGGCCTCCTTCTCCACCATCATGAACGTGCCTCAGTGTGTTTTCTCTATAGGAACCAACTCCTTTGAAACTGAGTACAGTCATTCATTCTGGCTGGCTCTGGCCACAGGTAACGATGAGAAGGCTTTTTCTTTCATTTTATATGTTTTTTGTACTTCAACATGGCATACAAAGCTGTCTGTGATTTCTACTAACTGAAATGATTTCTAGGTGTGTTGTGCGCCATCATTGGGATTCTGGTGGTGATGTTTAACTTTATGATACCGGAGAAGATAAAAGAGGCTTTCAGCGGTGGTGTCGACAGTTATGAAGATGAAGACATTTCTTATGGCGAAGGCTACCTGAATTCAGTATTCCTTGATGGAGTGACAATTTCACCCCTGACATCTAAAGTCACATCGGTAAGTAGAGGGTAGTACTTCCTTTTGACACATCAAGCAATCATCTAAGTAACATTTTTTTGCTGCTTGTAAATGGATTGGTTGTTCTTTTATAAGCAGCAATAGCGTGTTATTCATAATCATTATGACTTTAATGGAAAATTTGACATAGATGTACGTTTATTGCTGCAAAATACCTATGCAGTTCTACTTAAGGACATTTTAAAAATGTGACCAATGTGGTATTAACAGGGCCTGAAATATTAAAATCTAATGAATCATTGCTATTATGGCCACCACAGCATACACAATACATCCTCAATCCTGTGCTCGACTTTTATGTCACATGTTACATTTCAGGAAATTATTTCTGCCTTTGCTGCTTGTTAACTTGGATCATTTGGTTTCTATGTTTCAGGAACATATATGAAGCTCTCCAAGTTTCCCTCAGGGAGCTTTTCCAGCCAATACTTGAAGATATTTTTGCTGAATGTATTACAGGGAGAGTGTCTCTTTTCACACCTAGTTCTAATTATCTATATGAGCCTGTTAAGTGTTATAAATGATTTAACTGTAAATAGTAGGATTTGTAAAGTTCGTTGTCATGTTGCAGTAGTTGTAAATACAATATTGTATGGGATCCATACAATGTATATATATGCTAATCAATATGAATTTAGTCATTGTACAGCTCTTTTTTCATTAGAAATGGAAGATGAGACAAAATAACTAATTGTTAGTTTTATATTAAAAGGTTTAGTGTTCGATAGCCTTCTTACAGTGCATGCAGATTGCCATGGCAACATGTTGTTTAATTAGTGCATAGTTTCTGAGCGGTGTCATTGGTTAAACTATCAGCGATTCCTGTTTTCACAACTTCTGAGATCCAATTCAGTGAGAAAACACAAGAGGAAGAACGAATACCAAACTGCTTGGAAAAGTTCAACCGACTAATCTCAAATCCAGGCAAATGTGTTTTATAACTTGTCTGTTTGTAAGTTGTTTTTTTTGCCTTAATAAAATGAAAACAAACAACAAGCATTCAGCAGTGAGACTGTATTCTTAGTGTGTTTTAACATTACATTCATTCAGTAATGTTTGCTTCGATACATTCTTGTACGCTCTGGTAAAGGTAATGATCACCCATACTGTTTGTCTTTGAAAAGTAGGTGTGTCTTTGGCCTTCAGCGTCACCATAATACACATAGTTTAGTGCCTTTGTACAGCATATTAGCTTCTTTTAATACTTACTGTAATAGATTATCATGTCAGATTGAGAATTCATCCCTGGTCAGTTATTCTTCATTATAACATGCATATACTGTAGGAGTAATATGGCCTTTCCTTGAGTAATCCAAAGTATTTACAGTAGAAGTACATTTTTAAACTCCATACACATTATAAAAATGACTAAATAAAATATAAATGTACTAATTTATCTCTTCATAAGAAAATAATCATGACCTTAAAGCTACTTCTTTTCAACACCAGAAACTCACGTACAGTACTACAGACAGAGTATTCACATTGTAAGGCCATTATGACAATGTAATTCAAGATAAAACCTGAAAATGAGAACTGGATGTTCTTTACAGCATTGCAACAAGAGGCCAAAAAATAAAATGATAGAAAAATAAATTCTCCTCGTCCCACTGAGCCACCTGTCCATCATCTGTCCATCACCGTCTACACCCAGCCAGACATGCAGAACTACAGTGGGCTGATCCATGCAGGGTCTTTATATGTAGGTAGGTGTCTCCTGTCCGGTCAGCAGTCTGAACATCACAGCAGGCATCGTCTTCATGTTGATCTGGCAAAGACAGGCACAGATGAGAGGAGTGGGGGGCAATTACACTGGCAGCTTAAGAGGCCATTTATAGAGGAACAGTCGTAATCACATCACTTGAATCCAGGCCTAATTTATTCCCATCTGTGCTACCAAAGATGCAGAAGAGACCTTGGATCCATTACTGACAAATAATAAGCTTTAATGGAGATATATACTGGGAGAAAATGGGCAGAAAGAAACACACAAAAAACAAAACCACAGCATGTTAACAGCTGATAAAATCGAGTGAGAAAACTTGTCTGGGCAAAATTTAAGCAATTTGTAATTCCATTTAAAGTAAACTGTCCACTTTAGGGCACAAATTTATTTCCTTGGGCTCAAATCTCCAGCTTCAAGTACTATTGCCAGTAGCTAGTTAGCTTAGCATAAAGACTGAAAACAGGGGTAAACAGCTAGCCTGGGTCTGTCCAAAGGTATCAAAAGATATTAAAGTTTAATCTTTAGAAATACTTATAGGTGGATTCTAGCTGGATAGGTGGATTAGCTTTGGACAGAACCAGGTTTGCTGTTTCCCCCTTTCCACTCTTTATGTCTTTACACTGTAACTTCTTATTTATCACAGATATGAGTCATATCAATTTTCTTATCTAGATGTATCTAACTGATTTTATTATTGATTAATTGCATCCTGTAGTGCTGTATGTATGCAATAATCTGGACCTGGAACCAATCTCAAACTGCTCTAATCTGTATGTACAGTGCAGCTTGAAAGTTTGTGAACCCTTTAGAATTTTCCCTATGTCTGCATAAAAATGTGATCACATTTCCATCAATTAAACAAATGAGACAAAAACCTTACCTTGTTCATTTATTTATTGAGGGAAATTATCCAATTTTACATATTTGTGTGTGGCAAAAGTATGTGAACCTCTAAAATCAATTCATTTGAAGGGGAAATTAGAGTCGGGTGTTTCAATCAATGGGATGACAATCAAGTGTGAGTCTGGGAGGCCCTGCCTCTGGGTCTTCACTATCAAAGTCTGAGCTTTACAACACAGGTTTGTGGAAGTGTGTCATGGCTCGAACAAAGGAGATTTCTGAGGACCTTAGAAGATGATACTCACTCTCTCAGGGATACAAAACCATTTCTAAAGAGTTTAGACTCCACCAGTTGACTGTCAGGCAAATCATGTACAAACAGAGGACATCAAACACCATTGTTACCCTCCCCAGGGGTGGTCAACAACAAAAATCACACCAAGAGCAAGGCGTGTAATACTCCGGGAGGTCACAAGGGACACCAGGATAACATCGAGGAAACTGAAGGCCTGTCTTGCAGTGGCAAGTTCATGAGTCAACAGTCAATGTTCATGAGTCCACCATCAGGAGAACATTAAACATCAATGGTGTGCATGGCAGAGTTGCAAGGACAAAAGGCACTTCTCTCCAGAAAGAACATTGCTGCTGTCTACAATTTGCTCAAGACCACATGGATAAGCCAGAAAGCAATTGAAAAAATGTTCTGTGGATGGATGACACCAAAATCAAACTTTTTGGCTTGAATGAGAAGCGTTATGTTTGCTGATGAGCAAACATTGCATTCCAGCATAAGAACCTTAACCCATCTGTGAAACATGGTGGTGGCATTATCATGGTTTGGACCTGTTTTGCTGCCTCTGGACCAGGACAACTTGAAATCATCAATTGATGGAACTATGAGATCTGAGTTGTATCAGTAAATTCTACAGGAAAATGTCAAGGTATCTGTCTGTGAACTGAAGCTCAACAGAAAGTGTTTCTGGCTAGAGCAGAAGAAAGATAATGTTTTGGAATGGCCGAATCAAAGTCCTGACCTGAATCCTACGGAAATGCCGTGGAAGGACCTGAAGCAGACAGTTCATACAAAGAAGCCCATCAGATGTTACCCTGGGGTCCCTGAGTTAAGACTGTTCTGTGAGGAGGAGTGGGCTAAAATTCTTCCAAGCCGATGTGCAGGGCTAATACACAGTTATTGGAAACGTTTGGTTGATGTTATTGCTGCAAAGAGGGTCACAACAATTACTGAAACCAAGGGTTCACATACTTTTGCCTTACACAAATATGTAAGATTGGATCATTTTCCACAACAAATAAATGAAAAAGTTTAATGTTTTTGTCTCATTTGTTTAATTTGGTTCCCTTTATCTAGTTTTAGGACTTGTGTAAAAATCTGATCACGTTTTAGGTCATATTTATGCAGAAATAGAGAAAATTCTGAAGGGTTCACAGACTGTCAAAGCAGCACTGTATATCTTTAAAAAAGTTAAGTGATCCATGTGGTGCAGTAATCAGTGAAAATTGCCATCTTGCGGCACAAGGAGTTCTTACCTCACCCACTGACACAGACAAGGTTTGAACAATCTTCTCATGAGCCATGGCAACCACACTCTGACCATTTATTTCAATGATTCTGTGTCCAACACGCACACCACCTCGCTCAGCAATGCCACCCCGCATCAGGCTGCAGATCTGAGAATGTGAAAACAACTTTGCTCAATAAAGATTAACATAACATTATTTGTACAGTAGTATAGTATATGTGCACAGCTTTCATTCAGTAATTTATTAATTTTGAGTCTTAAGTGTCATACTGACAAGGGCTTACTTACAATGCCGTTCTGAACACTGAAGCCAAGCTGAAACTTGAGATCAGGTCTCTTGATGAGGACAGTGGTGACAGGAGGGCAGCTCACAATACTAAGCTTTACCTTCAACTGATTCTTTAGACCCTGAAATATATCCAAAAAAAAGAAAGCATAAGAGATTGAGAGAAAATTGTGATTTTAATGTTTAGTTAAGAACTTGTGTGGTGTTTCTGTGTGTAAGTGCATAATTGTGTGGATGAAATAACTCTCTTAGGGTGTTGTTTAATAATTAAATGGAACATGCTTTGATTTATCTCTCTTGTCTACCGGCTTAATCCTTTTGAGGGTCATTGAAGGCTGGAGACTCTCAGTATGCAATGAGCAGAAATCAAGGAGACACCTTGAACAGGTCACCAATCCATCACACATCTCACATAAATACACAGACACTTAAATCCATACCTACGGGCAATTTAGAGTCTCCTTGTCTTTGCAGTGTGGCCAGAAAATCGCACATAAATGGAGATAAACTTTTTTGTTGTGAGGCGACAGTGCCAACCACTGTGCTATGAGACTGAACAAAGGCTGAATGAGTCCAAAAACTATCTGGAGGTGCTTGATACGCTCCGTACCTTGATGATGCCCTGGCAGGTGGCCAGCGGCAGCCCCACTAGGCTGGTGTCATTGATGGACATAATCTGGTCCCCAACACTGAGTTTACCAGAGCGAGCTGCAGGGCCGCTGTTCAGCATGCTGGCCAGGATGACGGTGGGCAGAATGGAGCCCCAGCCGGACTCAACAATCACCACACCGAGGCTCTCCCCTTTCTGCTTCTCCACATACAGCTGGAACACAGAAAAAAGTATTTAAACTCTTCCACTGAATCATCTTCAGCACATTTTAAGTTTAAAAGATTTGTGAGATTCTCCTACAGCCTTTATGTTCTAGGAAATGAATCTGTCATCATTTACCTGCAACGAATAAAAAAATGGCACACCTCTTTACAGTTGTCTGAGTTTGAGAAATGGACGAGGTCATCGTGGTACATTTCCTGGGAGTTGATGATGTCACTGTATTGTTTCTGGCTCAAGTCCGTCGGGTTGATGCCATTGGCTCGCAGGAATTCTCTGTAAGCCACGCTAAAAGCCTGACCGATGGACTGTGCAATGAGCTGCGCCTGTGGGAAGGGGAGCGTTTGGGGAAAACTACTCAGCAGAAAGACTATCCCAGTTGACAACAGCAAGGAGGTGAGAAAGATCACAATGATTTCAGTAACACAGAGCAAATATCTAAAACAAAACTTAGGTATAAACTCAAAACTAAAACTGTATGCGCAGTTAAGCAGGAAACACTTACATCCTCTGACTCAAAGACATAGCAGATCATCCTGTACTGACTCTTCCCTTCACTGGTAGAAACAGGAGATTCTGCAAAATCCTCTGACGACGCCTGAGACATGCGCCTCCGTGCCATCAGAACCACAATACTGCCAATGTCTGCGATGTAGGAGATAGTACGCAAGGCACTGTCCATCATTGTCTCCTGTGTGGAGCAAAAAGAATGACAATCATTGCTCATTATGTCTGCAAATAGCATCAAAAGATTAAACACAGAAGGGGAGCTGATCCAACACACAGACATCTAAGAGTTACTAACCTGTGTGTCAGCATTGAGCACTTTGACAGCTTTAGTGGAGATAAACAGGTCCACTTCAGTCATCATTTGAGAGTCTTCATCTTGGCTCTTTGAAATAAATAAAGTGTTTGAAACAGACATTTCATATTTCTATGCTTTTGCTGCTACTTTATTCTTACAATGAAAACTTTCAAGGAGAGTAAAAAAAAAAGTCATGCAACAGCTCTACCTTGTGGTAAAAACACATAACTGCAGCACAGCTAACCTTTCACAAATAGGCCAGCTGGCAAACGGGTACATGTATACTGTTATACATCCCATTAAATCATTAAAACCACAGTAAAAGGCACTTTGAGAGAACAAGCCTCTGACAGTGCTGAACAAATAGCTTGCTGTTATACCTAAAGTCTTCAATTTCGATTTCTTGAACCTGTAAACACGCCCTTAGGATTTGGTATCAAGTCTTTATCTCTGTTAGTTTGATAGCTAAAGCTTAAAAGGAAACTTATCTATTGGAAAAAGTCCCAGATTCAGATCACCTACAAAATGTAATCAATTTCTCCTTGTCCCAAGGCCAATCTGTTTGTGAAATTCTTTTTAAATCTGTTCTTATGTTTTTGCGATACACAGACAGGAAGAAAGTATACAATAACCTCCTTGTCAGATTTAAATATTTATAAAACAAATCAATTGATGTTAACGACCATCTCACTAAAGAGGCAGATTACCTTGATACGACTGACAGCTTCATGGGCCTGGGACATGCGGACAGATTTGGAGGGATTCTTATCAGATAACACCTGAGTGCAGCCAAGGTAGTTAGCAGCAAAGATGATTCCATCAATAAGATCTTCAGGCTCACAGGGACCTGGGACTTTGCAGCACAACAAACAGCTCTCATTGTAAGACATTATAAGACACTATAATGTGTAAAAAATGATGAAAACTGATAAATGTAAGAATATTCTGCAATAATTACCGTCCTCAAAGCTGGGAAAAGAAGCAGCTTCCTGTGTTTTCTTTAGACAAGTTAATATGTTAGTTAAACTTCATTTTATAGCATTAATACTCAAGAGGATATACTTTATTAACCATATCAATCATCACAGCAATTATTTGTCAGTATGGTGGCCCATGTACAACAGTTACAAAAGCATATGTTTCAAAAATTAGCTAAAACCATATTGTGGTGCATTAACAATAGTTATCTTAGCTGAAACCTCTTGCTTTGTTATAAGTCTTCACCTTGGGAGTATTGCTCTCCTCTGCAGGGACGAGCTCTGGGCATTGAGGCCTCCTCGGCTGTTCTGGCACGTTCTCAGGCATCACGGCTTTGCTTGGCTTCTCACCCTGCTGTACACAAACAACTGCTTCAACTTGGGCAAGTCTTGTTTGAAATATTTCTTGTTGTCCTGAGTAGATGATAAGCCAAAGAGAACAAGGCTACAGAGACTATTTGTAGCAAAGCACATAATTGAAATCTTACTTAATTCACTGTAGAGCATATGGCAGATTGTGTAGAAACACAAACAAACACAAGCTACAGGGGATGAGATCCGACTAAGACCTGCCCCATTGGCGATGGTTACCTGCTGGGGTTTCTCTGGCGGTCTCTGCCTCTCCTCAAGAGGCTCCCTCTGTTGCTCTGGTGTCTGATGAGGAGCCAGGGATGGTTCGATAACCCTGGGATCACTCTCCCGGCTGTTAACAGAGGGACTGGGTCTGGGAACAGGAGGAGCCTCTCTACGAGGTTGAGCCTTCTGTGTGTCGGCAGGTGACTGAGCATGGGAATGACGAGGCGGTGGAAGAGGATGTTGCTTACTGGAACTAGATCTAGCTTTGGTCCGCACAGCGGCCTTTTTGTAGTCCTTTGACAGTGTCTTTGGACGCTGTTCAGCGCTGTTGGTCGTGCATTCTTTGATCCCAGAGACAATATGCTCAATGTCCTGTCCTGCTCCCCTCCTCCCTCGTCCTTTACCCTGCCTCTCCTTCTCTTTTGGACCCATGTGAGAGGACTCACACTTCTTATTGGCTCCTGGGATATTATAGTTTCTTGTGATTCGAGTGTCATCTTCTCTTTCCCTTTCATCACCTCCCTTTCTAATTCTTTCATTCTCATTGTCCTGATAAAGGCTAGCCTGCTTCTGAACACTGTTCTCTGTCTCCTCTAAATCCTCTATAAATTTGGCACCATCCAGCACCTCCTCTATCTCATCTCCGTCACTAAAGAAGAACCTGTTCTCCTGGCCCTTTTCCACTTCCCCCTCCGCTTCATCTGCAGCAATGGGGGCGCAATGCGACCTAAACCGATGGCCTGTCTTGTGAGGCTTAGTGTCTGATTGTGGTCCCTCGCATATTTCTGTGCTATGACAAGGCCTGGGAGTGAATTGGTCAATGGCACTGCTGCTCTCATTAATATTATCACCCACTGCATGCTTTATATAGCCACCATCCTCAGGACAGTACTGCTTGTAATACCTCATGTCCATGATGCCCTCCCTGTTTAAATGTAGTACCTCATCATAATCCTGCTCGACATCAGAGCCCACATTGTCGTACTCAGAGCAGGTGTCCTCCATGTCCTCAGGACGAGGGTCACAACTCGTGTAATAGTGGTTTGCAGGGGCAGGAGGAGTCAGCTGGTCATTGTTATCATCCTTCAAGGTACACAGTGGTTGCGCTGATACCTCCTTCACCAAACCACTGTGCTCTTCTTGGCTCTGTTTTGTGAGTCCTGGACCAGGGCACGGCGGAGAGCTGGGAGCCAATATTTTGGAAATGGTTCCTGGCCTCTTTCCATGAGCCATTACTGGCCCTGTAAGCCCACTACTCTCAACCCTGTGAACATTAATAGATAACCAAAATTAGATATTTGAGATGCCTGCATTATGCTCTCTGTACATTTTCACTTGATATCTTCAACAGCACATCTTCATTTATACTCTCAGCAATCTCCTACTGCCTTTTTTCTCATACTACAAAGGAATATTAGTAGTATGTTTTACAATAGATCTTATGTTATTCATCGGTTTTAGCTCCAAAATAACCACTTCTAGATACAACACAATAAAACATTACCAGCAAATTTATCAAAGTGCACCAGATTTGAATAACATATTGTCAAAGATTCTCATACCACACTTAAAATTTTGAATTAAATCTCCAATTATATCAGAGCAAAAGTCTCTCTTTCATACTTAAAACACACAGAAACAATCCCTTCTTCAAGCACAAACAGTAGCCACTTATTAAAGTCATAATATAGTACATCCATCCATTACTTTTACTCCATCTAACACCCACATGAATCATCTCAGTCCTTTTGTCTGGTGGCTGCTGATGTTTTGTTATCTGTCATCTTGCTTTGTTGTGTCGGCTCTAATTTGGTCTTGATGTTCTGCAGAACAGGAAAGCTGCAGTAAAACGGTTTTAAGCGAGTCACAGCAGTAGCGTGTTATGTCATGTCTGTTTTCTGTAAAATCATTGTTACTTTTTCTATATGAAATACACCCTCACTCACAATTTCATCCCTGAAATATTATATTATGTGTTTAGTGCGATTTATGACCCATGACTTATGTCCACTGACGAAACTGTTTGTGCGATAGTACATCATTCTTATGACATCTGAATAGCATCCCCAAATGGATGACTATGGCAACACATCGTTGTATGTATTGGCAAATAAACCAGTAACACCACAATAAAAAAAGCAAACACAGCTTGTGGATCATATTTATTTGCACTATTCTATGTCTCTGTTATGATTTTTTAGGGAGTTTAAGGGGCCAACAACAACTAAAAAGACCAATGGCAATCACAAGACTGTTACACTAAATCAAACATATTGTCATACAGTACAATAGAGCTGAAATTATGTATTGATAAGTCAACTGACAATCAATCAGCAAATATTTTGATAATTGGTTAAGTCATAATTTGTAATTTTACAAAAAATGACTTATTCCAGCCTCTCAAATGTCAATATATGCCATCTTTCTAGTATTCTATGGTAAATCTTCCAGTTTTGGACTGTTGGTTAGGCAAAACAAGCCATTTCAATTCATTACCTTGTGGGGCTCTGAGAAAATGTGATGAGCATTTTTCACTATTTTCTGCCATTCTACAGACCAAACTATGAATGGATTGATTGAGAAAATAATCTAGAAATGAACTGATAATGAAAATAATCGTTATTTGCTGCCCTGCAGCACCACAAACATACAACAACATATAACACCTATAAAAGAAGGGGAGATTTCATCAACTCAGCAAAATAAAATAAATATCCATTTTTTACATACAGTTTGGTTTTTAAAAAAAGGCTTCATCACTTGATAGACACTAAATTATACAGATACGAAGCAATCACATTGGGCACAGTAGTCTGATTCCAGTCCAAACATGTCTAAATCAACACCCTCATCAAAACATGAAGCATGCACATTGGTGATGAAATGGAAAAAAAACAGTTTGAATTGGTCTCAAGCTCCTGGATATAATGTAGGTTTAACACATTAAACACAACAAATCCCAGTCGTTCACGGTGTCGATCAGATGATAATGTAACTGAGATTATGGTATTATGAGCACAAAAACCTAATCCTCCCAGATCACTGCCAACACACATACAACACGCGGAGCAAATCATGACCTCTCCATGGTGCTGAACCGCTAATTAAAAACAAAAAAGGCTAATTATAGTCTTGGATTGATGTTCAGTATTTAAAATAAGCATTTTTGCCCTGCCCTTGGCGTATTTGTGGTGGTATTTTAAAAGCCCATTACGCTCAACTTTTGCCGCAGCTGCAGGGGTGGTTGTTGTGGTTGCTCCGGTTTCCCCACAAGTGGACGCCGCATTCCCATCTGCCTAAATATCAATAAGATAATCGGATATATGGTTTTCCTGCGCATATTGCTCGCAGTAATGGAGCTGAAACCACTGCACACACTCTGCTGGTTTTACCATCTGGAATCATCATATTATCCCGCTGCTGCAATTCACATCGACCTTGATTTAAAGCATAGACTGCACCATGCTGACATCCAGTTTATGGGCTGATGTTGTACCAGAAGAGCACATTCAGCATTGTCTCCATCTCTGTTATCGCAAGCAGAATAGGCCCATATTCATCTATATACTGCATTTATCTTAAACATGTGTAAATAGATAATTCTGTGTGGCACTTACCACCATCAGTCCTGTCGACGGCCTTCCTTTTAAAATGCCCGTGTGCTGATCAGATCAGATTGCTTCTCCGGAATGGTGATTTTTGAATAAAAGCCGCACAGCAGCCCAGGAACCTGTGTAGAAAATACACCCTCCATCATGTGCTCACTGCTCCGCTCCCCCAAAAAACACTGTGAGAAGCATAATATAATGAGTGCATGTACGTACACCAAAATAACTGACCTACTGATTATAATTTTACTTTAAAGCACTGAAAACAATAGACTAATTCATATTTAACAATGCACTAAGGTGGCATTAAGCAGGGTTATTGCAATTATCTATAATTTTACTATTTAACTAACTTAACTATTTAATATATAAATACTTCCCATTCAGACCAACAATTTTAAAAATATATATATATATATATATATTAAGTTTTGCATTTGGGCAGTTGAAAGAACACATCGATGTAACTGTGATCGATTATTACAACCTGAACTGCGCTCGTCGCTCTGTTGCTTCTGCCTGAGAAGCGGGATTGTTATGCTGCTCTTATGTTACCGGCTGAGGTTACTGCTGCTGCTGTTCACTGATATGTGGATCTACTGGCAACTTTTCTTTTGATTGTTTTGGTGTTTTTTTTTAAATGAGCATGTTAAGCACCGCGAGCAACAAATGTGTCACCGTTTCAAAGTGTCTCTTTCTGAGCTAAATTAGCAGTTTTTTGGTTAGCCGAACGGTGCCGTAGCATTAGCAACCTCACGACACTTGTATTGATATTACCACTCGGAGGATGCAACAAAGAAAAGCTCCTAAAAGCATTGTTTTCCACCATGACCGAAAGACCCAACAAAGACAAACTCAAGCGAAGTTTATCATTGTCCAAGAGCAAGAAGAAAGGCGATGTTAAAACTGGGGTTTCTTCCAGCACAGCTCCCATCACCTCGTTCTTCAGCAGCCCGCAGCCGTCTAAACTGGCCTGTCCTCTGTGTGGCCAGTTGATACCCAGATTCAGGATTAATGAGCACATTGATTTGCAATGTCAGAACTTTGAGAGAGGAGACAGCAGTGCCGCCTCAGCAAGTAATAGTGTCGTGCCAAGCATCCAGTTGTCACCAAGAAGGAATCCCCCAAAGACCCCGGAGCTGGCTCCAAAGAAAGAAGAAGAGGTCAAAGAAAGCCAGACCAGTCCTTATTTCAAAAAGAATAACTTTCAGCAGGTGCCACGGGAGATAAGAAGTAAGACTGTAGTTAGAACAATTGACCTGGGAAGTCTGTCCTCTAAGTTATCTAGGAAATGTCATAAGATACCTGAGAAGACACAGACTGAAGATAAAAATGCACCGACTTATCCTGACAAAGAGGAAGATCCTTCGGAGGCCCTTAGCAGCTCACAGAAAGAAAATTTTCTTGTTGAGGCTTTAGAAGACAAAAGAGACTGTATAGCAACCATTGACCTGACAACAACCAGTCCTGAGACCCCAGCAGCAAATCTGTCATGTTTAGAAAAAGCATCTCAACCAGAGACCGTCCGAAAACTGTTTACTCCAAAGTTGCTCTCTTCTTCCAACAAACTAACAAAGAGAAAAAAAGAAACAACTTCCACTGGTAGGTTGTCCAATTTCAATAAGAAAGCTAAATACGAGGGAAGCAGCAGAAAGACAGAAACAATCTCGTCAAGTGAAGGTACAGCAGAGACGACTGATATAGACCAGTATAAAACTGAGACGCCCTCCACCACTACTTGTGACCCCCTTTTTAGTTCAGAAGAAACATATAAGAAAAATGCTGCATCGATCAATAGTGATTTGCCGGCAGAGTCTGGTGCTGAGAAAACCAACAGTGACCAGGCAGTTGAGAGCTCTCCTCCACAACGACTACCCTACTACCTCCGTAATTTCCAGACCGTCCTACAGGCCGTGCTGGAGAATGAGGACGACAGAGAACTGTTCAACCAGGAAGATATGTCACTCATACATGCATTTGAGAAGCTCTCAGGTATGCCGAAATATCACCCAGTCATTGTAATTTTAAAAATCTTTAAAAGCCTTGTTACTTTCATGTGTTTTCCTTCTCGTAGTCATGGGGCAGAAGCTGTATGTGAGACTGTTTCAGAGGAAACTGAAGTGGCTCCAAGTTAATAAACTGGATTATGGAGAGATATGCAGTGATTTGGGACCTGTTGCTCAAGAGCTGGTTCAGGGTGGTTTTCTACAGTCAGGTGATTGATTGTACATATTTTTTATTATTTCTTTGCCATAATTGGTGTATTAAGTTGGTTACCACTCTTACACTTTACACCTCCTGAAATGTAACTGTTGTTCTGTTGAGGTAGTGCGGATGGTAGGGAGGGTGTCTAAACACCAGATCACCCCAAATATTTAGATTTTCTCGTTCTATCTTGTTGTTAATGCCCACCCATGGAAATGTTCTCTTCATTTCAAAGAGAGTGACCTTCAGGACCTTGGAGAGGCTCTGGATCTCCTGCCGGCCCCTGAACTCAAAGCTCTGGCTAAGACCTTCCATCTGGGCAGTTCTGGGACGCAGAAACAGCAGCTAGTGGACGGGCTTCTCCGTCTGAGCAAGCAGAAGTCCCTCTTCTCTCTGACCTCTGCTCAAAGCAACATTGGGGCTGTCATCCTCAAAAGGTGCAATGAGCCTCTACATTTTCTCATTGACAGCGTTTATATTGCTGTGACTGATCTCACCCCTCTCCTCTCTGACCTTAAAGGGCGAAGCAGCTTGCAGGTTCCTGTGTGCGTCTGCGTCGTGGTCCGTGGGCTGTCTTCTCTCGCATCCTTCTACTCTTCTCTTTGACGGACACTATGGATGAGGAGGAGATGGCAGCTGGTGGACAGAGCCAGCTTTACACCATCCTGCTGGTCAACTCAGGACGTCTGGCTTTCCCAGACTACACAGTGCAGCGTGCAGCAAAGGTGTTTCAGGACAGAGAGGACCTCATCAGGTGAGATATTTGCAAATTGAGTTTATTGTATTTTATTTCAGCAGGATAGGCAAAATTAAATACTCATGGCTCCATAATTCATGCCAGATATGAAGCATCCATGCGAGCCCTGCAAGAAGTGGCCTCAGCTATGCAGGCAGGCCATTGGGACGAGGCCCTGGAGCTTTACACGGCTGCCAAAAATGCCTGGCAGGAGTTGAGGCAAAATCATGACCTCAGGTGAGGACCTCATCAATCTATTTATTTGTTTCTGCCTAAAACACAGACACAGAGTCCCTGGTGGTAGTTTAATGTTAACATTATCACTGTGTTGGGTAGTCACCAGGAGGAGCTGCCGGTGTTCCTGCGCAGTTTCACAACAGGATGGGCCTACACTCGTATCCTATCCAGAGGAGTGGAGATCTTACAGAGGCTACGTCAATATGAGGTTTGCTGGCGTTATCCACTTACACACTTGCACATATTTAAGTATGTTTGAAGTGAGTTGTAATCTTATGTCATATTTTTAAATTGTTCTTTTTTTTTGTTGTTGCAGGAAGCAGTCGAGGAGCTGCGGTCCTTATTATTGCAGTCTGTTTATTGTCCTGACAGCCGAGGGCGATGGTGGGACAGACTGGCGTTAAACCTTCACCAGCACCTCAAAAAACCTGAGCAAGTGAGTACCTGTATCTGTGGTTCCATTCACCTCTTTGATACATTTTCATCATTCATTTCTCTCTGTAACACTTTGCTCAATAATAGCCATTGTGTTTTTAATTTGTTTGACTGTGGTCTTTTCCTGTCGCTCCTAGGCTATTTGTGCTATCAAAGACGGGCTGTTAGACCCTCTGGTGCGAACAGGACATAAGCTATCCCTCCATCAGAGAGCTGTAAGGATGAGAGAGTCTGCTAGCTGCAAGAAGTACCGTCTACAACTCAAAGACCTGCCCACTATCCAAGTCCAAGATGTCAGACATGTGAGTTGTGTGCAATGTGTCAGTATGTGGATGTATTTAAAGTAAAAGATGTATTATTTTCATGTTTGGGCTTTTATCTGCAGGTGACCATCCGAGGACAGCTGTTTCCTCATGAAGGCGGCATGGGGAAATCTCGGTTTCTTATTCCAGCAAACGGAGAAGGGGAAGATAGTGCTAATGCTACTGTAATATGCTCTGTGGAAGAGCTCTCTTTAGCACATTACCACCAACAAGGTTTTGATCAAGGTAACTTTTCTTTTCCTTTTAAAAATATTTTGGTATCTCCTGATCACCAGAACAATAAACTGTCATTATTTTAACGTAACAGGGATCCATGGAGAGGGCTCAACATTTTCTACGTTGTTTGCACTTCTGTTATGGGACATCATTTTTATGGAGGGTATTCCAGATGTTTTCCGAAATCCGTACCAGGTATGATAAGCTCAGTACACTGTAAGTATTGAGGGATATCAGTGCATCTAGGCAAGTTTAACTTATCTTCCTTTCCCCTCACAGACATGTCCACTGGACCTTTACACTGACAGTTTCTATGAGAACAGAGAGGAGGCAATCGATAGCCGTGTACAGTTACTGAGTGAAGCTTCTATGGAGACGCTGCATAGCATGTTGGAGGATGTCTGGATCTCCCAGGAGGGTAAAGTGTGTTCATTGGCCAACTGGGAGCGTTTCTCCTCTCTTCAACAGGCTCAGGTATTTACTGTCATTCTTAAAAATGTAATGTAATGTTTTTTCTCATATTACGTCTAGATACACTGGGACAGGTAATGCAAATTAAGCCTAGATGTGCTATGATAAATAACTAGGATTAGATGTTTTGTCATTGTACATGTGTTATTGTTGGTACTATCTTAAACATGTTTTACATTGATATTTGCAGTCTCTTGTTTCATGCCTGGGTGGAGCGTTCTTAGGAGGAATAATAGCACGGATGGCAAAAGACTACAGGCACTGCCGTGGAGGTTTGCCTGACCTAGTGGTGTGGAACACCTCCAACAACAGCTACAAGGTGAGATCAAATCACATCATGGTTATTAATTTTTATTTTATTTTCCTGCATTCAGACACTCTTTGGTGTCTGATTCCTTCAAGTCTGATGACCTGGGACGTCTTGTTTTTTTAGCTGGTGGAGGTGAAGGGGCCCAATGACCGGCTGTCCCAGAAGCAACAGATTTGGCTGGATGAGCTGCAGAAACTGGGGGCTGATGTGGAGGTGTGTCACGTGGTGGCTACTGGAGCCAGAGGAGCTCGTCTGGAATAAACAGAGACATAGAAGAACTGACTGATAAGACTGTAACACTAATGAATCAGAGTGTGGTAAAACATAATGGAAACATCAGCTGAAAGATTCTCAGAAGAAATTATTTGTGTGCTTTTTCTGATTCTGGACATCTGGAGACTAGATGTTCTTGTGGCCATCCAGCTTCTACATAGTGGTGTAAATCTTCATCTTAAAAACTGCATTTGTCTTCCATGAGTCACAAATTGAATCCTATTTTGTTACAGGGAATGTTGTGGAAAACGCTGTGCCTTGTGATATTTAGCATTATTTATTATCAGGGAAACCACTGCTTCCAACAAGAAGAGGTGAATTATGAGATGAAGATCATCACTGAGAGCTGCCAGGATCAGAAATAGCTTTCTTACAGATAATACGAGCTGATGCATGACAGGAAATGAATCCAACAACCACACAAAACTGATTGTGTTTCCTTTTCTTTTGCAACAATATATTCCCAGGGTCTTTGGTTGCCAAGCAACGAAAACTCACATTTAGTTGGCTGCTTATGAATTGTATGACAGCTCTATGGGTTTGTTATGCAAGTAATTACTGTTATGTCTATAAATATGCAGTTTTGCTATTACTTTACTAGAGGCAACTCAACTGGAAAAAAATAGAAATAAAACAATAGGGCTGCACTTAATGATTGTTTTCGTTATTGAGTAACCTGATCTTCATTTTCTCCACCAACTGATTCATCATTTGGTCTCATAAAATCTCAGAAAATAGAGCAAAATGCTCATCATAATTTCCCACAGCCCAAAATGACATTATCACATTGCTTGTTTGGTCCGACAAACAGTTCAAAACCCAAAGTTTTCCGATTACTACAAAAAAAATCACTTACGACAAAGAAAAGCAGCAAATCCTCACAATTTAGAAACTGGAATTCCAATGATTAATTGATTATATTAAAAAAAAAGGTTTGCAATAAATTGACTAATCAATAAATAAATAATACCAGCTCTATGAGAGTGAAGATTTGCCACTGAACATTATCGATTGTATGTGGAATGGTGTGGACACTGAAATATTAAAAGACAGCTTTGGTATTATTATTTTCCTGTTTTTGCATGTGACTGTAATGGTGGGAAACGTGTATTACATGACACCTAGGCATGGATGTATCCATGCACCCAGGCATGGTGACTCCTGAGTCTAATAATGTATGCAGGCCTGGATCATGGACGCATTTGGGGGAAGGGATGCCGAGCTTCCCTGCGTCTGACGTCACGACGCTGGAGAGAGAGGAGGCGATGAGAGGAAGCTGCAATAAACACACAGGGCGTCTGCGCCTATCTAAGTAGGACAATAAAGTGAAAACGGCATCAATGCTCTAATAATGGATTTGTCAGATATGCTTCTTCTTAAAGTTTTCCTCTTTGTGTACTTACTTAACTACACCCAAGGTGAGTGAGGCATTTTCAGAGTAAAACCTTTAACTTACACGTTGTGTTGAATCCATGGAGCAGCGGCTGTGAGGAGCAGAAAGGCTGGTAGCCTGCTAGCTAACATCAGGGATCAGCAGGGCCTGCTTGTTATGAAGAGGACTGCACCCTTTTTGCCGTATTACTTCTCGCTTATAAATTGCACATAGCGAAAAGGCTGACTGTGATTTATGTAGTGGATTGAAATAAGCCGATGTTGCTGAGTTATCTCTGCGTGTTGTCACCGTTTTTATTGTCAGGTTTGGGTCGGTTTTGTTGTTATCGTGCGAATAGCGCCGACAGCCATTGTTATGAGAAGATGGAGATGCCGACCGTTTTAACGGACCGTTAGCTTTGTGCTAACTAACCGTTTAGCCGCTAATGTTAACAATTTTGTTAAAATAATAAGTTTAGTCACTGACATAGTGTTAGCTGCGACAGCGTTAACAATTAATGCGACAGAAGTTGTCAGGTTTGCTGGCATTTAAAAAAAAATCAGTGCAGTCTGTGGTCAATGCTGGTGTTATATGCTATTCTCTAATATGATATACCGCTAGCCGCAGTAACTTTGAATGAGATATATTTTTAAAATAGCTTAAAGATCCCTTCCAGACATGTTTTAAGATGCATGTAAAATACTCAACTTTGAATAGTAATTTGTCTGATATGGTTTTTCCACAAAAAGTTAAATTATCTTGTTAAAATCTTGAAATGACATTTACTCTTTTTCACTAAATAAAAATCCAGAATCATAAAATATGTAAATATATTTAATCTCAGAAGTTTAACTGCTGGACACAAAATGTCTCCTACTTTACTGTTGAGTCCATTTTTCAGTTTATGTGCTCTGCAGGCTTCAAGTTTCCACATCACACTTGTTTAAGTTGACTACTGGACCAGAATTGGCTTCTAAACTATTTGTGATGTCTCAGATCATGCTCCTAGGTCTGCCCCTCTGAAATTGGATTTTCACTGAGCACAGAGAAACTTCACACTTTCAGTAGATGAATGTGAAAAACAGCCTTCTGGTTTCAAACTCTACACATACATCATTTTGCACAGTGAAGCTCAAACATCCAACTGAAGGAAGAAGAAGCAAAACACATTTTTGAGTGGAGGAGGGCTTAAAAAATGGTGTTAATGCTTTTAAGTGTATAATTTTTGGAAGCAAAGTTACCTCTCTGCAAAATGCTGTATTGTACTTGTGTTGCGCCGACTGTGGCGTCATACGCTTGCTATAAATGTCGTTACTGAGGTTTTAAACCTTGTGTCAGAAAAATGAAATTATCAGCTAATGTTACATATGAGTTAAAGCAAGCCTAATTCTAAAGATAAAAAAACTGATTGATTTTAATCACCTCATCAAACTGTAAAAATCACTCACAAAGTTTTTCAGGCAATCTAACGGGGAATTCCTGGTGCCAAAACTAACATATAAAGAAACGTGGCAGTGCTTTACCAAGTAAATGGAAAGTTCTATGTATTTTCTTTTTAAATTGTAATGATTTTGGTTGGTCACAGAAATGTAGTTACCATGTGTTTGCTGAATGTTGAGTGTCTTACTTGTTGTGGGCATACCATTTGGTAAATGAAGGTATTTCAGAGTAGTCATGGCTTTCACTTCTCATAGTCACCTCAATGAAAAATTCAATGTTAACACTTAAATATTTCATAATGCACATGAGCGCAGAACTAGCTGGAGCCTGGACTACTTACCCATCTTTGTTTCATAGTTACACTGAAAACTGTAATTTATGGCTCACTAGACAGGCATAATTACCTGTCAGAGAGAGCTAATTACATACTGCATTTACTGAAAATACTTTCTTTTGGTTTATACGTTGTGGGGCAATAATATGATCTTTCAGATGCTCCGTGAAATGTCTCAACACAGTAATTTTGTTAAGGCCGTTTAAGCCCTTCACAGAGTTTGTTTTCTGTGTTTCCTTGAGTTCGTGCGACTGCTTTTGAGTGTGAAGCTCTCGGTGAAAAGGGTGGAAGTGCTCGAGAATCTTTTTCCTTCGTGCCCACCACCCACTCTTCTGGTAGCAAAATAATTATGCTGTGACGCTGGCGGCTGTTGTTTAGCACAGCTCCAAAACCGGCATCATTTGACTTAAATAGATTTATCTGAATTTTAAAACACTGAACATACTGGGCTGCTGTCATTTTCCAACATTATAATCCTTCCTGACATCTACCGTATATGCCTGATAATCCGACTATTTGGCACCTAAATTCTCCCAACATGTAACAAGCGTCAGTTTTTCACTCTAAAGCACAGATGCAATACTGCCAACCTAAAGGCTCACATCAGAGTATCAGTTGCTCAAAATATATCGCTTTAAATATAAAACAAATGTTTCAGTTTATCTGCCTGCTGCTCTGAATAGTTGGTGCGGCAGACAAACTGTGAAGGCTGATACAAACCTAAGAATCTGGATGTTTGGGAAATGTACATTTTGTCTTTTATATGTATGTGTTGATTTTTAGAAGCTTATTACATTTAGATTTCTGTGTCAAGCACATGCACACACACACACACAATGCATACATATACAACCTAGATCTTATTGCAAGAAGATTGTATCCACACACCTGGGATGACTATGTTGTCTTTTACTTTGAATCATACGGATATGCATTTCATAAGGTTTTATATGACTTGTATTTTTCATGTGTTTCATAATAATCTCGCTCCCTCTGTTCTTTTGTCACAGGACACTATAGAAACCCCCTGAATAAGTACATTCGTCACTATGAGGGTCTGTCTTACGACACAGAGCTTATTCACAGCAACCATCAGAGGGCCAAGAGGGCACTCTCTCATGAAGACAAGTTTCTTCATTTAGATTTTCACGCCCATGGAAGGTTAGTCAACTTCTACAGATATAGATGAAGTCTTTCTGTCTGTATAATGTCTCTCCATCTATCTCTCTCTTTTTATTTATTTGTTTATTTGCAAATCTCATCCCATATGCCTACTTTGCTTATGATTAAACTAGGTCTGCAACTAACAGTTATTTTCATGATTGACTAATCTGTTAATTATTTTCTCGAGTAGTCGTTTGGTCTATACAATGTCATAAAATGGTGAAAAATGTCAATCACTGTTTCTCAAAGCCCAAGGTGATGTCCTCAAATGTTGTTTTGTCCTGACTAATCATCTGCAACCCAAAAATGAGGAGAAGAAGACAAGAAAGAGAGTTTTCTATCCTAGAAGACTAAAGAAACCAGAAAATATTCACATTTAAGCATCTGGATTTCTAGTTGCGGGTTAATATTCTGTCGATCAGCTAATCGTTCCAGCTCTAGATTAAAGGCGGAGGTCAGCTATAGCAGAGATGTGCGGTGTGATTGAAAGTTGTTTGCATTTAATCCTATTTTATGAAATCATGGAGCCGGTGAGACGATTCTGTTCCTTCTGCTTTCTGTGTATTTTCCATGCTCTCCTTTTGGTTGCGTGGGTTTGTTCTGATTTCCTGCCGCAATCTGAACGCACGCAGGTCAGAAGAAGAAGAAGAAGCTGTGAATGTGTTTGTCTGTGTGTTAGTTCTCCTTTCAATGGGTTGGGTGCAATGTGTGTCTGTACACATGATACCTGGGCTGGAGCCCCCTCAAGGTATATAAGACAGATGGATGTGAATAGACCTAGTTATGGTTCTTAAACCAGTATTTGAAGAGGTGGTGTGGTTTGATTGAAAGTGTCTGCACTCTCCATGACAAAGTCAAGACCATCTGGCTGGGATCTTGGCAAAGGCTGTTTAACGTCCTGCCTGTAGCGGGGCCTGCTGTTCCCCAAACTCCGATGCTGCTTAATAGGCAGGAGAACGATAAGAGCTGTACAAACAAACACATGGAAGGAAGATGTCTGTTTCTTTGAAAAGCAAGAGATGTATCAGCTTCTTTTCCCTTTGAATTCATGACAAAGCTCAGGCACACAACTCTCCTTCTTGACACTCAATTTGCAGCACACCACCCACCCTCCCTTTGACTGATTTGAACAAAATGTCTAAATATGTCTGAAATATTCAATATCTTACCGCTTGCTGGTTTTGTGCTCTCAGAAAGAATTTTAATGTACCTTACACCCCCGCCCCCTGAGGTGAAGTAATAACAGAAAACAACACAATAGGTATTGAGCATGTACAGAAGCAGATTTGTGTACCAACACGTCAAGTTTGAACATATTTTCAGATCAAAATTTCCCAAGACCTCTGTGTCCCTGCAGTTAATTCAGCCGCCGTGCACTGACCTACAGAACAGTAAAGTGCACACAGAACAAGCGTACAATAGGAGCACTGTGTAGGTGTTACGTGAGACCCGAGGTTTACTGTAACATCATTGTTTCCCTGCCATATGTTTGATCACCAAAAAACAGCAAGATGTCCTAATTTTGTATTCCCCTCTCTTACAACATAAAGACTGCAGTTTTGCTTCTGCAACAGAAAACAGCTCAGATGTTTTCCCCCTGCCAAACCGTACCCTTGCTTTCACCCTTTTTTCTCCTTTCATTTGCATTTTCCCTTTTCCTCAAAGGCCGGGTGAATATTGCTTACCTCCCAAAGTGAGGCCAAATTCAGATCCACGCCCAAATCCACAGGCACACACTCTGTGACATGAATAATATCAGAAGACAGTTTTGGGGCATCATGAAAAGATATTTCTTGCAATATAGAAAATGTTGTCCCATGCTGTAACTAGAATTGCAACAATTAATTGACAGAAAATTAATCTGTAACCATTTTGATAACTGATTAATCATTTTAGTCATTTTTTAAATGAAAATGCCAAAGATTCTCTGGTTCCAGCCTCTCAAATATGAAGATTTGCTGCTTTCATGTGTTATGGTAAATTGACTGCATTTATATAGCACTTTTCTAGTCTTCCGACCACTCAAAGCACTTTGCATATATGACAAGAAATATATATAACAGGAAACTGAAATGGGTTTCGGACTATTTGTTGGACAAAACAAGACATTTTAAAACATCTCCTTGAAGCAGTTGGAATTAATCGAGAAAATAATCAGCAGATGAATCAATAATGAAAATAATCATTAGTTGCGGTCCTAGTTGTAAACCTGTGTCATCACATTCAAACGTCTTTTGTTTTTGTATCAACTATAGTTTCATTTCTTTGATTTCAGGCATTTTAATTTACGAATGAAGAGAGATACCACCTTGTTCTCCCAAGATTTGAAGGTGGACGTCTCAGGAGAAGAAATTCCATTTGATACCTCTCATATCTACACTGGAGAAATCTACGGTGAGATGGTCCTTCTTACATGAATGTACTTGTTTTTATTAGAAAGCAGTGATGAGGTTCAAGACATTTGTCAAAGTGTTGTTGATCGTGTTTTTTCTGAAACACGAATACCTGGGTTTGTGTGAATCCTGTGATACCAATACCTCTAATTTGGGATTCCCAGGTGAGAAAGGCACCCTGACTCATGGCTCCATTGTGGATGGTAAGTTTGAGGGCTTCATTCAGAGCTACCAAGGCACCTACTATGTGGAGCCCGCTGAGAGATACCTGGAGGGCAAAGACGTGCCCTTCCACTCTGTCATCTACCATGAAGACGACATACGTGAGTCCCTAGAAACTTCAGCTACACAAATACTTTGACAGGCCATTTTCTTGTAATCACCGAGTATGTGTAATTGGATGCGTACATATGTAAATGTGTGATCGGGGAAAGTGCAAGGTTAGGCCAGCTGAGCTGATGGAGGCAGACTAGTGTGATCGCCCCCCCAAGGAGCAGAGATACCCGGGGTGCTCATTAGCTGAGTAACACAATCTTTCTCCCAGGCTACTGGCTCATTTAAGCAGCCTTTTCAACATCGGTACTGATAGTGAGCACTGAGCACACTTAACTACACCGGCACCTCCTAATTTCAAATCATCTGTGTACATATACAGTAGTATGTGGCTAAGGGGTAAATTAAACAGAAATGCGAGAGGAATCGCTAATGAGAGCGGCAGGAAAGTAACCGCTCACACAGCAAAGCTAGGCTCAAGTGGCGTGTAAGTACATCCATTAGCTGATCATGAATAGCGCCAGAAATAGAGTGACTCAGGGGGTTAAGTAGCTAACATTGTCTCCCATAATCCTAACAGTGTTGTGTCTGCCTCTCTCACACAGACTACCCGCACAAGTACGGCCCAGAGGGAGGCTGTGCTGATAGCTCGGTGTTTGAAAGGATGAAGAAGTACCAAGCCAGTGCCGTAGAGGAGCCACCCAAGGTGAACATCACCACACACCACAGTAAACCCTCTCAGTGTCAAGTAAAGGGATGACACGGTTTTTGTGGACACTTTCTACCACCAGGGTCAAAGAAAGGCCAATAATTTTTTTTATATATATGTTTTTATTGTCAATTAATCTCATGTGCAGAGACAAACAAACAATGAACTTACAAATATTGTGTGTGTGTGTGTATCCAAAGCCTGATATATCTTATTCCTCTGGGCTGTAGACCTCCACTGTCCAAAAGCTATTAAAAACACATCAATGAGTCACATCGTCGCACTGGATGACATGTTCCTTTGCGCCAAAGATTACAGTCGCATTAATTTGTTTAGAAACGGCTTCAAAGACTAATAACAACGATCATGTTTTCAGTCTCCATAGAGAAGTTTCTTGTGCGGCTGACACCACCACACATGCACAGGAACAGACCTTGGCTAGCTTGTTGTGCTACGTATAACAACCACTTGACTTTTTCTACATTGTAAAATTCTCAAAAAACTCCAATACAAAGTCAAGAGGTTGTGATATGTAGCACAATATGTTCCTGGTTGTGTGCAGTTTGACGTCACATTGACTGGTGAGAATAATTCACCATAGCTCATTAAATTGATTTATGTGTAATTAATTTTATATTTCATACTTGTAAGCCTTTTTTTCTAAATAATCATGTAAGGGTTAATACAATATAAGTAGACTAACAGTGGCATTATATTTTGAACTACTTTTTCTAAAAGCTGCGTTCATCCAACCTGCTGTGGGTGTGAATTCACATAAAAAGGAAGTAGATTGTTGGAAGATATGACATAATGTTATTTCTTAATAGATTGCAAAATTACACGTGGGAGGTTTAACGTCATAAATTTTCATTTTTTACTGGTCCCATAGATTTCAAAAGACTTTGACACAAGAGACTGAAGAGAACATTCGTCTGGTTAAACATGAGAAAATGAAACCGCCCCTTTTAATGTGATGTTTAGTGTGGCTGTATCTTTGTGACATATACAGCGCATATTCCCCAGCTGAAGTGCAGTTCATGAACATACTGCAGCTGAAAAACCACAGCCCTAAAAATACCAGACATTATTTATTTAGCCACTGTTTGGTTTAAAATGCTATGTATATGTTTTATTTAACTGCCTATTTCGTCCTCTCCATCTCCTGCACCGCTCACACCAGGAGCTCCATACTGAGGCTGACTTTAATGAGCCCGTGCTGCTGAGGAGGAAGAGGATGGCCCAGGTAGAGAAAAACACCTGCCAGCTGTTCATTCAGACTGACCACCTCTTCTACAAGTACTACAAGACCAGAGAGGCTGTCATAGCTCAGGTAATATACATTTATCATGATTTTACTGGACATATAAGCAACAGTAGTGTAAGAACTTGTCTGGTGATGTAGATGCAGAGGCTCATTTTTAACAAAGACTAAGGCTAATTAGTGACATAATAACGCTTGTTATTCAGTGCAAACAGTGAGTCATAACCCTTAAAATAGACACGACTTTACAAAATCACTTTAAATGTAGTTGTTCACAGTAATGCCTTTTTTCTTTTTTCCCATGCAAGTATTGTTCTTGAGGAAATATTGTAAATATACAAAAAAAAGTGACAGTTCCACACCTCGTCATAAAGTATTAATTAAGTAAATCAGCATAATAAAGCCTGAATACTTTATTGCTGACTTGTTAGTAATATGAACTGGTTATTAGATAACCGACTGATTATGAACACAGTACAGAGAAACCAGCTGAATCACAGTTGTCACAAATGTCTGATGGTGTCATAAGCAAAAAAAAAAAAACCTCACTATTTACATCCCTATTCTACATGTATATGTTACATTGAGTATTGTCAGACAGGGTTGTTGCATATGGACTGAATCTGGTTATGGGAAAGTTTTGTCATTTTGTCGTTAAAACTGTACCTTCAAACTTGCAGTTGAAACTTTTTCATGTAACGTCGTGTTTATCGTACTCTTTCAGATCTCCAGCCATGTCAAAGCGATCGATGCTATCTATCAGGGCACAGACTTCATGGGCATCCGCAACATCAGCTTCATGGTGAAAAGGATCAGGGTGAGTCTTGTGTTGATTTTTTTTAGGTTGTACAAATGTTAGATTTAGTCATCGTCCTCCCTCTGAACTCATCACCGTCCTCCTGTGTAGATAAACACCACCAGTGATGAGAGGGACAGGTCCAACCCGTTCCGCTTCGCCAACATCGGCGTGGAGAAGTTCCTGGAGCTGAACTCAGAGCAGAACCACGATGACTACTGCTTGGCCTACGTTTTCACCGACAGAGACTTTGATGACGGGGTGTTGGGTTTGGCCTGGGTTGGAGCCCCCTCAGGTACTAAAAGCTAAACAGTCGGCCTAAAACAAGATATGAGTAGATGCAGCACAGCAAATTCTGTGTGCCACGTTGCAAGTACATTATAATTATACATATCAGTCCTGGTTGAATATGAGGTTGTATGTTTTTTTGTTGTTGTTTTTTATCACAATACTTGATATCAGTTTGAGCTTTTAAAATATATTAAACCAGTCGGTCAGTGTTTACATCCTAGAAAAGCATCCATCATTTATGAGTTATTGTGACTCAACTACACCAGAGCGACAACAAGAAAGTGTCAGCGGTACTTGTGATCGCAACTTGCGTCTGATTCAGAATGTCATGAGAACCAACTGCAGCTTCAAACATCAACTCAGCAAAATATGAAGATGTGTTTTTGCTTTAAATGATTCCCGAAGGTTTTCATTATGGTCCTGTTACTGATGTGGTGAAGTGAAAATATATCTAAGATGTTTCCTGCGTTTCATTCTGACTTTGGTATTTGAAGTGAATATTTTGCTTTGTTGAAATACCTAATTTATAGTGTGCAGGTGCGTGTCTCCTCCTCGTGATAGAATTTTAAATATGTTTTGCAGTAAGACATTAGACATTAATTGAAAACTTGTCATGATATTAATCATATTTCCCTTCCTTCATGAGTATAAACCTTCCATGTTTTGAAGCTGCGGTTTGTTCCAACTTGTGCTTGTCATTCGCAGGGAGCTCCGGGGGAATCTGTGAAAAAAGCAAGCTGTACTCAGACGGAAAAAAGAAGTCTCTCAACACTGGTATAATCACTGTACAGAACTACGCCTCCCACGTACCTCCAAAAGTCTCCCATATCACTTTTGCACATGAAGTAGGCCACAACTTCGGCTCCCCAGTGAGTAACTTAGATGTGCCACATTTATGCGCGGTGAGAAGGAATTTATTAGGCTCGTACACTTTGTCCCTTCCTCTTCTTTTAATCTGTGTTTTTTTTTTTTTTTTCTTTGTTTCTGTCTTGTTCTCAGCATGACTCTGGATCTGAGTGCACCCCAGGTGAATCCAAGAGTCAAGACAAGAAGGAGAAGGGCAATTATATCATGTATGCAAGAGCCACATCAGGAGACAAGCTCAACAATAATAAGTTCTCCATCTGCAGCGTGCGAAACATCAGCCAGGTGTTGGAGAAAAAGAGAAGCAACTGTTTTGTCGGTACGTGTTACTGTTAGTGTATTACTGTCCTCACTGAGCTTCATGTCAGACAATTCAAACCACAGTGTTCTACTGATTCTGCTGTCTTCATACTGATGAGTGTGGGTGATTTTAACCTCAGCGCCCTAATTAGAGAGTTTATTTGGCTAGCTAGAAATGCACCAACTTTTTGGCCGGGGCTATCTTTGAAAAGCGGTATTGGCTTGAGTCCAGTACTATTTTTACTGACTGTATTTGGCAGAAAGTGGAATTGTGGGTTGTGATCTCCAAGTGTGCCACTTAATGCAGCTGGCAAAGCAGCAGAATAATAAAACACCTTTTTTTAGAAGTCTCTTAATTAACCAAATTGTTGGTATGTCTAAAAATCAGTTGTTTGAAGTCTTATGCATATCAGTCTTTGCTGATACCAGTAGGAAAATATCAGCTAGTTGTGTCGGCTTCACTGCCTGATATTTGATTTTGTAATTTTTCCACCAACAAACTGATGAGTGTTTATTTAATGTTTCTACTCATTTTGTTTCCTCAGTCATTGTAATGACTCATTCTTATGAGCCATATCTGTTCAGTTTGATTTTGTATTGAGACAGTTTTCTTATTTAATGTCTGGCTTAATCCTCTTTATCCTGATGTACATAAAATCATCATATGAAAAAAAAAGTTCTAGCTTTAGAGGAACGAGCACAATGTTTATGTTACGAGTACATTTGCTTCCCCAAACAGAGTCTGGTCAGCCCATCTGTGGTAACGGCCTGGTGGAGCCAGGAGAGGAGTGTGACTGTGGCTACAGCGATCAGTGCAGGGACCAGTGCTGCTATGACGC
Source organism: Thunnus albacares (assembly GCF_914725855.1). Taxonomy (NCBI): domain Eukaryota; kingdom Metazoa; phylum Chordata; class Actinopteri; order Scombriformes; family Scombridae; genus Thunnus; species Thunnus albacares. The sequence goes on along the minus strand of NC_058112.1, from coordinate 21,032,078 downwards.
CAACCAGCATGATAGCAAGAAGTGCAAATTAAAGCCCAACAAAGTCTGCAGGTAGATTTGATATTTTTCAGTCTGTGTTCGCTTGTCCGTTTGTGTTTTTTTTTTTTTTTTCCATCTGGTAAATTTTTTTTATGGTAATTCTTGACTCATACACATCTCTTTCCCTCCCAAGTCCCAGTCAGGGTCCTTGCTGCACCGCTGAGTGCACTCACAAGGGTCGTAATGAGAAGTGCAGAGAGGAGTCAGAGTGCGCTCATCAGGGCATGTGTAACGGAGTCAGCGCCCAGTGTCCCACATCGGAGCCAAAGGCCAATTTCACCGCCTGCCACGGAGAGACTCAAGTCTGCCTCAACGGGGTGAGCGACTGAAGACTTCACACCTGGAAGAACTGGTTGTTATAGCAACTTTATATTCATACCAGTCAGTTTCTGATCTCGTCCTGTCCTCACGATCCTCCCCCGCAGGGCTGCTCTGGCTCCATCTGTGAGAAGTATGGGCTTGAGGCGTGCACCTGTGCCAGCCAAGAAGGCAAGGATGAGACTGAGCTCTGCCACGTATGCTGCATGGAGAAGAGTGAGTCATCTACCTTTTTTTTTTCTTCCCAACTTGTTATCTCTGTTTTTAGAGGAAAAAAAGAAAAAAACCGCCTGACATTTTGTTTTAGTCATTTGAATTGTGTTGACTGATCGTGACTCATCTCTACAGTGAATCCCAACACGTGCAGCAGTACAGGGTCGGAGCGTCTGGCTCGTTTCTTCAATAAGAAAGTGACTACGCTGCCAGCCGGCTCACCTTGCAATGACTTCAAGGGCTACTGCGACGTGTTCATGAAGTGCCGTCTGGTGGATGCAGACGGACCTCTTGCCAGACTGAAGAAGGCCATCTTCAACCCAGAGCTGTATGAGAACATTGCCGAGTGGATTGTGGTACGTATCTTGATCCTGGTTGGATGGGTTTTTTTGTTATGGAGGTGTTTTTTTTGTATTGATTGTGCTTGATTTGTGCTTCTTTTTTCTTTTTTTTCAGGCCCATTGGTGGGCGGTGTTATTGATGGGTATCGCTCTCATCATGCTCATGGCTGGTTTCATTAAGATTTGCAGCGTACATACACCGAGCAGTAACCCCAAACTCCCCCCTCCAAAACCACTTCCAGGTGAGTCCAGAGATTTACAAAGACGGCTAATCAAACCCTTTTTATACACGTATTTATGTATATTGTTTGGAAATTTAGCTGACAAACCATGTACATGTGGTTTTGTTTACATGGATCCCTTTATAGTTTGGGTACCACTTTCTGTACCATTTTTTATTTTGTTGTTTGCAGCTTCATTGTATTGAAGGTTTCTGATATCGTGACCATCCCCCAAATATCTAATATTCTGATTATTTCATCTATTCAAGAGAAAAGACATTTTTAAAAGATGTTTAAATGCCGCAATAAATAGAAAATATTTAGTAGAAATCAAGGTATATGAACCAGGTTCTGACATGACAGCAGCCTTAATCGCTCAGATTGTTAATGTAATGTTATAAGCTCCAGTTCTTACATTTATAATTACAAGCAACCTTTAGTGAGGATTATTACAGTCATAATGTTTCCTGAGAGCAGTAAGAGGCTTCAACATCCAGCTTTGAAATTTAAGATTTTAATTTACCCCAAACAATGCTCCTAAAGAAACTGAATTTGATGTGTTTGCACAGGTTAAAAGGCTGTTTTGCAACCAAAATGAAGTGGATTTTATCAACACAGTGTGTTTTAACCTTTTATCCATTGTGTGCGATTGTTAACAACATCATGATTGATTTTCTTCAATAGTATTTTCCTCCCACAAGATCACCTCCGACTCTCGAACTCTTCCATTTGTTGTTATTGCCACTAAATGAAAAGACCTTGAGTCTTGCACTTTGCGAATTCAGTAACATTTCTTCCAGTCTAAATGTAATTTTGTGCACCACCCATCTTACAATCTGTCTTTTAACAAGCTCAAACTCATGTCCTTCCTCCCGACAGGCACTTTGAAGAGGCGGCGAGCACAGCAGCACGCTAGCTCCCAGGTGCAGCACCAGTCTCAGCACCCGCACTCCCACCAGCACGGCCACGGAGGCCACGGCGGGCACGGTGGGCACGGCGGGCACGGCGGCCAACGGCAACCCCAGAGGCAACCTCAGCGGCAGGCGCAGCCCCAGAGGCACCACCGTCAGCCCAGAGAGAACTATCAGATGGGCCAGATGAGACGCTGAGACCCTGCAACACCCCGCCTCCCTCTTCCCCCCCTCCCCCAATGCCTTGGCTCCTCCTTGTGCCTACAGTGGGAAAACAAAAGCATCACTCCATCCAAAGAAAAGCCTGACATGGTTGTTAGTCATCATCATATCCTCCATCTACAGACAAAAACAGACACGTGAAAAAGAGAAAACACTATCTAGCAACTCGATTGGCTCTTTGTGGAGTGGACTCAAACATCAGCCATTTCCAATGCAGTGCGATCTAGCATCTTTTTCCACCATTTTTTTTTTTTTTTTGTCATTTCTAAGGAGTGCCAAGGAGTTAAGGAATCATGTGTAGCTTTAGTACATTCTGTGATGTGTTTTTTTTTTTTTTGTTTGTTTTTGTTTCTATTGCAACGTCTTCATGAGTGACACACCCGTGGCTGCTGGTGAATTGTTCTGTGCTTTTCTTTCGCCATTCTAGCCGGGGAATGAGAGACACTCAGCGGGGAATTTGCGGCACTTTTGTGATTTACACATGTCAAAAACGGCAAAAGACACAGGCTCCGGTCTCTCGTGCAGACAGTCTTCTGCATGTGACTGTACATATTTAGTGTATCATAAGTGAAAACAAACTATTTCTTCTACTGTAAATGTGTAATTCTTCACTTTTTTTCTTTGATTTTTTTGGTTAGTGCTCTCAGGACTCTTAACACATAAATGAAGGAATGATGGTTGTGATGAGTTCCTTGGACGTTGCCGTTCTGAGGATTTGATGCCATTAAGTCCTCTGCGCAGTCGTCCAATCAGGTGGATCTCTTTCACTTTCGTTAGATTGCTAGAATTTGAACAAGGTCACCATATCCCACTTTTTAGGCCTTCTCTGTTCAAGGTCCCTTTTTTCATCTTTTTTTTTTTTTTAATTTTATTGTCTTGCTAACATGTTTTGGTTGTGTTGTGTAACAAGCTAGATAAAGTATAGCGTCGTCGGAACAGAAAGGGAAGATCTCCTGGCTTGATACGACCTTTTTATTGTCTTCACCGATTTGTTTTTTTTGTTTTTTTTGATAATGAAGAATGAATAACCACTAACCGAAGCTGATGATGATTCTACCTGTTCAAGTATGAAGACAAGGGAAAGTGAAGGCTGCTGTGGCGTAGTTTAGAAGTGAGAGTGTATCATGTTACAAAGTTAGTTTAAGTGTGGAAATAAATTTTAAAAATGACTCCAGTGTGGATGTACAAAAAAAAAAAAAAGATTAAATAATTCTATTACTCTTCAGATAGCGAATCTAAGAACTTTTGTGGGCATGCAGACACATTTATTAAATGTGACTATTAATTGACCAAGGTCTGTAATATTTGTATGTCGCTCAACACTATTTACTTTGACAGCTATTAATGTTTAGTCTTAAAACAAATGGAAGGATCAGCAGTATTTTCACACTGTTCACTAACACTCTCCGTACTGTGTTCACTAGTTTCACAGGAGACAAACAGCTGTTTGATTTTTTTTTTGATTTTTTTTTTTTTTTCTTCCTAAAATCTCACCTACAGTTTTTGCTCCTGGTCACATTTCATCATGGACTGAATCCCCTTAAGAGCTCATGAGTTCAGACCTCAGTGTGAGTTTACATCAGCGTGCCATTAAAACTTTATAAAGCTGATATTTGTTCACAGGTTTTATAGAATACAGGAAGCACCTGTAAGGTTTCCAGATGGACGAAATGAAGGAGATGTGATTGTTTTTTTGTTTTGTTTTGTTTGACCTCAGGTGTTTTTCTTCCTTCCCTCACTACAGCAGAGAGTGAGGGACTTTTTTGGAAAATGATAACGTGATAACACTGAGAGAAGATGTGTATTATGCAAAATCCCATGATTTCACCTAAAAAAAAGAAAAAAAGAAAAAAAAAAAGAAAAAAAATGTGTTGGCAAGTGGGTGAAAAGTGTGACATTAACAATAAAGCACAGGATTTTGCGTTATATATTGTGTAGTTGTATTGAAAGTTGTTTTTGGTTTTTTTTTGTGCTCTGACTTTATTTTATCCTGGCTTTGTTTTTGTTTTTTTTTGTTGTTGTTTTTTTTTTTAAATGCATGCAATACTAATCACGACTAATATCTTACAAAACTGTCCTGATGGTTAAAAACAATCACACATGTGCTCTGGAGGGGACCATGAAAAAAAAAATGTGTCTCACAGCTAACAATTAATTCACGCGGCAGATGAATTAGGCAGGTCGACGGTTGCTATAACTTCTCATGTCTGTACAAAGCGGAACTCTTTTTAAATTTCATCTTCTAGGCTGGATCTCGCCTGCGAAGCCTGGAGACTTTACATGTAAACTTGTACAGTACTTCGAAAAATTTGCATTTCATTTGAAAAATGAAAATTACATTTTGATACATCTGTTCATTTTTTTGTATTCTAATTCCAGAGTAAGTTGTTCAAAGATGTTCATATGTGACAAACTTTCCTCTCTTCTAAGTTATTTATGTTCTTATATGTGCTAGTTGAACTGGAGTTTGCTTATGATACTTTTTTCTCCACCATCATCAATGGTAAAAACAATTCAGTGTGATGGAGTTAATGTTACATTCTCATTTTTGTCTTCGTTATCCTGTGGCATGGTTTGGGTAGAAGAGCAGAAGAATAATGCCTGTAAATTTTACTTTCTTTTTAATTTCATAGTCTTGGTAAAAGTTTTTAGATAAACGTGCACTGAAATGTCCCAATTGAGTTGAAATGTTGTAGGTGATGTAGGCCGAAAGAACACAAGATTAAAAAGTAATACTACTGTCTGATTTTAATGTTCACTGTGTTTTATACAGTATCGGAAATTTTTGTTCACTTTGAACATTTTTACTAAAAAAAAAAAAAATTTCAAATTGTATTGTGCAAAGAGATGTAATTTTTGGAGTACTTGAAATGCATTAATTAAAAGACTCGTTCAAAATAAAATAGACCCCTGTTTACTGTCTGTCATGTGTGCTCGCTTCTGCTTTTTCTGTTCGTTTTTAGTCACCGAGGTGTCGTACAAATGGTGAAGCCGCCGATTTAACGCCTGAAGATCAGAGAACTGTTCATCCTGCGAAAAGTCGTCTGTGGCTCTGAAGGAGCTTTGTCAAATCTGAGAAAATACCCCCGAAGATGTCGTTAAGGTTATCTCGGATTGGGTTTGAGATTTAAAACGTCTAACAGAGATCCTGCATTAGAAACATGGGCTGTTGAGTTTGACAGACATGGGCGATTTAAGTGCTTTTAGTTGCATTGTGGGAAGTGTAGGATCCTGTTTAATTTGTTTGGAACTTGACCTCTGCTACGACCTGAGAGTAAAGTAACCTCGACGTCTGCTGCATCGATTGTGACTGTTCTTTTTTTATATAATCTGTTTCTGTAATATATCACTGCTTCAACAAACAAAGGCTTATTGGAGCTGCAAGAACTGAAATTCAGTGTAAAAAAAATAAATAGGAAAATCACCCACACACTCAAATCTGTACAATATTGATTTATTGAGGCAAGTGAGACCTTCTCCAACCATCAACATAGCCAATATCTATAAATTTTAAAGCATTTTTTTTTTGACTAATAACTTGCCTCGTGAATTAATTTTCCATGGATCAGCATGTGTCGATGTCTTTCTGTGCTCTTTTTTTCTTTATTATTATTTTTTTTTTTTTTTTCACCAACTTCATGAAAGTGTAATTCTGATTCATTCGACTGACCTCACACTAATGAGCCTAACAACTTGTTTTGGTTGCATTATACAGTATTTTTGGGGTCTAAAGATCTTTTTTACAAGATGATTAATCATGACACCACATGTTAATATTAAGGATTGCACAGTTCATGGTTTATATCATCTTGTTTTTTTCATCCTGTAAGGTTAAGAAAGGGGATCTGAGGATAAACAGTATAACACGCAGATGGACTGATTGAGCAATAAGAAAAAGGAATGAGAAAAATCTGATGTTTGCTTCCTTTCTGAAACTTTCTCAGATTTATCACGTACTGTGGTGAAATCAACTCAACTCAGTGGTGCTAAGATCCTATGAACTTTGTTGACTCTGTTAAATGCAGTAGGGGGTCGTCCGCAGCAGAGGGAGCAGCTGCTGTGGGTTAAGTGTTGGGACCAGATGCCAGTGAGTCACCAACATCAGCACCACAGAGCCACAGCAGGCCTCTCATCTCTGTTTCCATCGGAAAAGTATTTCAGCAATCATGACTTTAACTTCAAATGCTGTGTAGTCTCAGTAATATTAATCTGAGTAAAATTCACAGAAGAAAAGCACCTTTATTTCCCTCAATCACATGACAGCTTCCCCTGTCCTATCGATGAATTTTTCCTCATGAGTGTGTTTGATGATGTAACAACCACAGGGGGAAGTCTATGTCAGATCCTGGAGCGCAGGCATTTGCACATGCAGTGGAATGTGGCCCTCTATCGATTTTCAATGCGGATCCTCAGCTGCAGTCGCTGGTTGTGACATGAACGAGCAGTCACCCACAACAAGAGTTTAGGTTCAATATTTTCTGGATAGCGCAGGCGGCGAGTTGTTTTTCAGTTTACATTTGTTATCAATGATACTGTCGCCCATTTTTCTCACACTTCTCTCCATACTGATGCCACCCTGTGCCTGGAAACAATGTGCTGCTCAATATCACACATTCACACTGTCAGCTCTGTGCAAGGAGCCGACGTCACAGCTGATAAGCAAGCAGCACCTTTTGTCTCTCCTCGCAGTGACAAAGCATGATTGTAAAAGTGGCACGGGCCTGTTGAGTGTCACCCAGACTCAACAAAGAATGGAAATACTCTGGCAGCAAAGAAATACCTCCCAGTTCCAGTGTCTAATATCAAATGATGACTAGTGGATTTTCAACACTCCTCCTTTCAGTCTGAGTAGATGTAGTTTTGTAGATTCAGTTTGTGTTATGAAAACTTTAGCTCCATATTTTCCTCATGGAAGAAAGACGTTGCTGTTATGTGCTGCTATTTGGAGGAAAATCTCATCTACTACTATCAAAACTCTTATTTTATTCAAACACAGTTTGAGTTGATCCGAATCTAAATGATTGGATATGTAGAACAGCTGACTTGGAGAAACGGCACATATTGAACTTATTTGATGTGTCCATGTGATTTCACAGAAAGAAGGAGAAATGCATTTTTATACGCCCAGTTCTCAGAGGACTGTTCCAGATGAATGTTAAGCAGTCTGTCAGTGCTTCTTCTTCAAAGCTGGCTGAATCAGCACAGTAACGTTGTCATGCGTCGTTCAGCGGCTGCTGTAGGTGAGAGACAGTAAAGGGAGAATCACATGTACCTGCACATGTGTTGTTATTGAGCAGCCGCTCAGTCTGTACAAAGTGATTTTCCTCTGTATGCTGTCCTGCACTGTATACATGACAAACTGACACAAACTATAATGTGATCTCTACTTTGACCCTCAGGCTGGTGTCAGATGAACCGCACTAAAGTTCATCCGACACTGGGACTCTGTTGCTGTTTCCTACTTCATGCTGGCTCAGCAGATGGAGATCGTCTGGTCCGCTGGTGTCACTGACCCTCGCTCTGTTTCTGAAACTTGGTTGGCATGAATGTTTAAGCGAGGATTCATGTTGTCTGCCTGGAACTTCTTCTCATGGAGTTTCATGTGTCTCTGAAGGCATGGGGGGTACTTGTACTCTGCTTGACTATTTACATTTTATGTATCACTTTACTTCCACTACATTTCAGAGGGAAATATTGTCCTTTTTACTCCACTTCCTGTATCTGACAGCTATAGTTAGTAGTTACTTTGCAGATTAAAGGGGAACTCCACTGGTTTTACACATCAATGTCTGATTACAGGTATTTGAGAGGACTACTGTATATGTAAAAAAAAAAAAAAAAAAAAAAAAAAAAAAAAGTTGTATAAAGCCTTTCTGGCTCCAGAAGGAGCTGCACAAAGTCTGATAAATCATTTGGGGTTGAAGACTACAAGTTTTAAAAATGCAGAAAGTCTGGAGGTGTGGAGTTTGAAAGAAGTGAGGTTACTGTAGCCCGCTCCTCAAAGCAACAGTAGCTGCCATGGATGTATCACTAGCATGACACACACATAAATCTGTACAGTCAAGTGAGGCATGTTGCATTGTTGGTAATGTTGGTGCCGGGTTTTAACAAGGAAGAAGAATGTGTGGAACAAAAAAGACGATATCTCTGATTCTGCTGCATCGATTTTGATCCTTTTCTTTTTCAAACTGTCCATCATGAGTCTGACTGTGTTAAAGGAGACCAAAGCTGAACTGGTGTCGTACTCTTTTAAGATTTTATGCACAAGAAGTGTCTTGGTGGCTCAGGGGCTGAGGTAAAAACCATGAACCGCAGCATCCCCAGTTCACATCCAGCTGGGGCCCTTTGTTGCATGTCATTCACCATCTCTCTCCTCCCTCATTTCCTGTCATCTCAGCTAGTTATTAAAGACATAAAATGCCTCCAAAAAAGATTTTATACACTTAACATATAATCACCCTCTAAAATATAAAGATTTGTCAAAGACTAAACTGCCCAACAGTATGTAAAGTAGTTCAAATTTCCTCCACCAATGATCAACTACAACAGTAAAATACTAGTTACATATTAATACATTTGTAATAATTATCTGATGATGTAATACCTATAATAATATAACACACTGAATGGGATTATTTTGCTAAGTAAGAACTTTTACTGAGATACATTTGGCTGACAACAAGCAGGTACTTTTACTTAAGTACGTTTTGAATGCGGGACTTATTTGTGCACTATGGTATTAATACGTTAAGGATCTGAACACTTCTTCCACAGGACGACAGGAAGGCTCTCTTATACTAACAATAGGTTAACTTATTAATTAACCATGTGTAAGCAGATTCCTTTGACATCCTCGACTGAGTGGAGTAACCTCCTGAGGTTTCTGGTAGAGTTTAAAGTCCTGTGTATCTCAGATCATTGTTGATATGTAGAGGAACATTAACTAGAGTGACAAGCTCGTATATGACACTTTAAGGCATAATCATACTTTGCAATCCTAACAGCTAAACACAAATAATCCATCTCTTCTGTCAGTCGCAGTCCAACTATTGTTGAATGTGTTAAATCTGAGACAATAAATGTACTCGTCTGTTGGTGAGGTTAACTGAAGAGATTCATGTCTGCTGTTACTGTCTTCTCTCGCTTTGCCACATAGACTAATAAAGCAAACACAGTATCTGACTGGATGTATGAGAATAATCATGTCCATGCTGTGAGGGAAATTACATCAACAAACTCAGCTTACTGTGTTTTAAGTTCTATAAATGTCAAACTGCAGGTTGCAGTGATAAATGCAATAGATGGTGGAGTGAAATGAGTCCCGGATGTAAAAATATATCTCTTAGGAAATTGATATTTGTAGAAATTTAATGTAGACAAAACAACACTGAGTAAACGTACAAATAATGAACATCAGGAAGAATTCCTTATGGTTAGCTAAAGAAAAATAATAATAATTAAAAAACAAACATACAGTGTTGTATGAATATACAAACAATAACATGCAAGCATTGAAGAAAAATAGGAGCAAACCTTAAAGGAGACTGACATGCATGTAAAACTATTACTCCGGTGCCAATTTCAAGTGAGTATACCAAAATGAAGGGTATTTTTTTCTCTAATATCTATAATACAGTATTTACAACACATATGTGAACAGTCATAATAATGTGAAACACACACAGGACTGAGATTTTCATGTATTTATGAAACAAAAGTGTAGAAGAGACATTTCGGTATGAAATCTGATGATGGGTTCAGTGTTTTCAAGGATGTTGCCATGTTTTGCCAGTTTCCTTATTTCTACCCACAGCGCAGACAAAAACATACTGTCCATACTGCTTATTTTGTGCAACTAGCTGCAGTTTTTCCATCTAAAATCTAAAGCGTTAGACTAATTAATTTGACTTTGTGTTTTGACCCTTGAAGGTTCTAATGGTGTCAGCAGCGAGCTGAGAAAGCTTGTCTCTGCAGAGCATGAAGTCAATCAGTAACTACTGCCTATCCTGCTACTGTATTGACGGGTTTGCCAAAGAGAGCACACTGACAGAGGAAGACTGCCTTTACAGATGTTCATCTTCATCTGACTGACAGTAAAACAGCTGAATCTGACCATGTACAAGTCAGTCCTGGAGGTTAATGTCTTTTTTTTTTCTTTTTAGCTCATGGTGATCATCTCATATTTGTCCTTCAGACTGCTGTCCTCATCCTCCTCGTCTTCCTCCTCCTCCTCCTCCTCAGGGGGCTTCTCGGGCTCATCGCGGTGGTGGTGCAGCTCGATGAGCAGGTAGTAGATGACGGCCGCGATCATGCCCCCCACCATGGGACCCGCCACAGGGATCCACCACCAGTATTCTGCAGTACTGCGAGAAGAAGCAAAAGTCAGATGCAGAGCTGGCAGTCCTCTGAGCAGCTGGCATCAGAGGCTACTGCAGGTCAAAGGTGCCATCACTGGATCATTCACAAGCATCGACTGCATCTGTCGAGTGCATGTGACATTATATAACACTATTGTTCATGTCAGCAACCAGTTTACTTTCTGAATTTCTATAAACGGATCCAATAAAAGGATCTAATTTCTAGTCAGGCATGCATCAATTAACTCACTAAATATGCTTTTCCATTAACCACGTAATGTAAACATGTATTAATCCTCATCTGTCTACACTAAAATAAACATATCTATTGGCATATTACTGCAGTCAGTTAATTTCTTAATCATGCTCAGACATAAAAAAAATCCCTAATCTGTGTTTGCTGCACAGTTACCTGAAGACCTCCATCCCCCATCCTGCCACAGCTGTGAACAGTCGGGGTCCCAGGTCTCTGGCAGGGTTCAGGGGATAGCCACAGTTCAGACCCATGGACACACCGATGGCCATGATGATCAGGCCAATGGCCAGCGGCTCCACGCCTTTAGGAGCGCCAATGTTTCCACCATCGATGATAGCCAGGATACACAGGACCAGCATACCTGTCCCCACCACCTGCAGGAGCAGAACATCACTCTTTTCATAAATGGCTGTTCGGTTCATTAAAAATATATTTGTTCCATATCCAGTTCATTCATTCAGTTTATGACTCCTTCCAACTGTGTAATTTGGCTAAAACTATCAGAAGTGTTGTACTAAGGATTCTAATCTGTGTTTTTACTGCTATGATCCCTCTGAACTAAAATTATTTTGGCACTACAACCTACCAGCGTGCAACCGCAGCTAAGATTTCCCTCCAAGCACCAGTTACACAGAACCGACAAAGGAAACATTACCACTAGCACATTTAGACTTATCTCAGTGGTTCACCTGATGTGGTTTTCAACAGTTTTAGCAGCTAGTCGTGTTATTTTTGGATCGCTGCACCGATTACACAGACTGAAAATGGTGTTAAGTATAGATTTGACCTTCCAGTGAATGCCAGGAAATGGGTCATTAGACCCAAAACTAAGCAAAAGGGGGATGTTTCTCAGACTAAGTGGGGAAATCAATTTTTCATTAGGCACATTTCCTAAACTTCACAGTATTTAGGGCCTGAATGGGTGCGGCAGAGCATAATGGAGGAGAGGTCACTAGGGTCACGGTGACCGGAGCTCACCTGATCGACGAAGCCACCGATAATTGACAGGTGTCTCGCAGGGTAGGAAGCAAAAATGTGACCTGTTGCATTGATTCCCGTCACCGACAGAATCCCACTGGTGAAGTCCATGAAAGCATCTGTGGGGACGACAAATAAATAGATAAGTGCACATAGAGATTGCTTTTATCTATTCGTATCTCATATTGATGAACCTGTAGCTGAAATGTTTTTACTGTGACAGCTCAGTGATGACATATTCAGTGCTGTTTCACAGAAGATGGATGGACAGAAGAGTCATTTTATACTAACTGTCATGGTTTAATATGTATGTGTATTCACCATAATATAATCCAAAGACTGCAGCAGCTCCGGCAAAAGCACCAAGAAACTGAGCGATCACATAGAAAGGAAACTTCCAAATCTTCAGTTTGCCCAGAATCACCATGGCCAGAGACACAGCAGGGTTCACATGGCCCCCTGGGACAGAGGACAAAGCAGTGAGTGAAGGAGGGGGTGCAGTGGGTGGGGGTGGCTGGCATGATATCCTCTCCATCATTAGCGAGGCCGTCACATTTACGAGAGGCAGCAGAAGGGGAGCAGCCCCTGGGGCGGTGCAGGGTTTTGTTATGTACGTTTAAGAGCGAGGAGACAGAATAATGGTCGCATATTAGAAATTCAACCATCAACATTATTCTGTTCCTTTTTTAAGTCAAACTGTGCTCACATCCTGCCGGTTTTTTTTAACTCATAAAACAGCATTAGAAAGCTGTGTGTCTGTGATCTGTCTTCCTGAAATCAATTTTGGTCCTTTTGATGTAGAATTGAGAGTAGCTGCTGCTCAGATGAGGCGAGCAGTGTCGTTTGGACTGAGTCTGGTCACTGTCATAGACAGATGAACGTAGCCTGTGATCGATGGAGTTTGCAGGACATTTAGTGCCCAGGGTTATGTACGACCCCAGAGAGGCTGGCTGTGCTCTAGCACTGAGAAATCAATGGTCAGTACACACTCATTGAATCTGGACAGAGAGCTGGCACGATCCAGCTAACACCGGAGCCATGGAGGTGGCACATGGCTGAACAGGAGGCCATAAAGTTATAATACTACAGGCTGCAAACCTCATGAGTAACACTGTTAATGTTTAGATTATAATACATAACAAAAGAGCTGTGTCTCACTGTTTTATATGTTCTGGCAAAGGTTTTTATGTATTAACTATGGATTATTTTACATTTTAGAGTCTGTAGTGATAAACAATAGATTATTTGGCAGCAGTGAGGCTGAATATGCAAACAACAAACTGTTAACAACTATACTATTAAAAGTGATATTTTTCAGTTGATTTGACAAGATGCCAATATCCAACAGAGTGGGAAATCGATCTCAGCAACACACATTAACAATTATTCATGCAATTGTGTTGCACATGCATTAACTTCAGAGCACTTGTTGGATGTTTTGGCCCTTGTGAGTGCTTATAACGACATGAAATCACTTTTACCTGACACTCCACCGGCCACATACGCAGCCATCATCAGTCCTACAGAGAAGCCGATGTGGATGGTGAGCGGCTCACCCAGAGAGTTTCGACTGAGGACAGTTTGAGCGACCGAGCCACAGCCGAACAACTAACAAACAGAGAGGAAGAGAACATGTTTTCAACCACATCTATTCAAGTAAATCTCTTTTTAAAGGGGACAGAAAGAAGGAGGATACAGATAAAGAACAATATACAAATAAATAAGCGTATAAACAAGATCACAGACTTAAAGAAAAAAATTCTGAGGTCAATCAGAAAGCAAAAAAAAAAAAAAAGTGCACTATATAGAAATATTTTTGCACTGTTACCAAGTCCCAACTCAGTTTTTTTTTTAAAAAAACACAATTGTAAAATCCAAAATGTTACTCACAACCAAGACGAAGGTCCCAAGGAATTCTGCCAGGAATTCCTTAAGTATTCCATGTTTAAGAGCACAGTGTTGCCTCATGCTTCTCTTCTGTTTTATTTCCATGTATCACTGTGCCAACTGCTGTTAAAACTGCCAGATGTCCAGCAGTGTAAACCTCTGGAGTTGGTCAAAGCGCTCGTGTCAAATCCCCACCTCTACCCAACCACAGCCATTCAGCGCAGACCATTGATCAATTTGTACAACCATCACACTCCTCCTCAGCCTCGTCAAAACACAAAGTGTCACAGCAGAACGATCGACAGGTGAGTTTTGTTTTGTATCATCATTAAATGTAAGTCTAATGCCTTTAGACTTACAGAAACAACATCTAGCCAGATTTATTTCAGTTTTAAGGGTTTCTGGAGCTCCATGAACATCAGTGAATGTTGGAAAAGCATTTGAGTACACATTTATTTATTAGTCATGAGATTTGCAGTTTGCACAATATTAACACACACCACAAAAGAATAACTTAACAAAGACATTAATTTGAGAAATAAGTCAGAATTGCTCCGTCAAACAAGTCTGTCAGATAATGTAGTTATAAATATTGCCACTAGAGGTCAGCCTTGGCACGGTGCCATGCTAAGCACAACTGAGAAAAAGATACAAACACACCTGAGTTGTTAATGAAATTATGTTGAAATATTAAAACAACCACTCTTGAAAATAAGTTCAGCATCTCCTCCGAAAGTCCAGAAATGACTGTTGAATTATTTTATCACACATCAGTCCAGTTAATCAGAGCCGAAATCATCCAAGTCTTTCACATCATCCTCCACAACCTTAATGAGAGGAGTCGATTTCTTCTTACGCCTGTGAATTAAAAAATAAAAATGACCACGGCTGAAGAACGACATGTGATTTTCATGAATTAATGTAACACAGAGGCTCGGCGGCAGAAGGCGTGTGGTCACCTCATCTCGTTCCGCAGTGCGCTGAGTTGGCTGTGGATCTGCTCATTGGCCTCGAGCTGCTCGTCCAGCTCTCTCTGTAGCTTCTTTTTAGCGTGTTCCAGACGCTCAATCTCCTCCTCCGCCTCATCCATCTGCCTCTTCGCCGTCTTCAGTCTCTGAGTCAGCTGCAGAGTTCACAAAAGTGAGATATTGAATTATGAGTCAGGTCTGCTGCTCTTGAGTACTTTTTTTTGTTTGTTTTTCTTTATGAATAAAGACGTCTACCTGATCTCTCTGGGTCTGCAGGTTTGTGTGTTCCTCGTCTGCCTGCATCTTCATCTCCTTCACCTTGCGCTCCAGCTTGCGGTTGGCTTGTTGCAGGCTGTTGTTGTCCCTGAGAGCAAAAGCACCAAGAGATCACATCGCTGCTGCGGCAGCTTCCTGTAACTCAACACCTTCCTGGTATGTTTGGACCAGAGATACTCTCACTCTTACAACCACAGGGAAAGTGATATGAGTGGGTTCACCGCCCGACAGCAACCATCAAGTATCTGATGGAACCATTATCCACAAAGTGTCTTCTCAGTGTTATCCTACACTGTCAAATACAGACCCTCTATACTTACTATAAATCATAAAGTTGATGAGTTAAAAGGTCACATTTTAATGTGCGAGGTGCTTACCTTTCCTCTCCTTGCAACCTTTCTTCGAGTTCCTGGATGCGGATGTTAAGTTTGGAGACGAGAGAATCCTGGTTGGTCCTCTGTGATCCTTCCAGATGAGTCACTCTGCTCTTGAGGTCTTTGTTCTGACAGAGGAAATGAAACAGAAGAATGTCATTTAAGAGGAAAACTTAAAGATACCCTCCCTGTGGAGTTTGGGTTTTTTTGATGATGGATTATTTGTGCTGCAAATTTGATGTCAGAAACAGTAGATTTGGTTTGCCAAATTACACATCAGCTCAAAGTGGCAGATGGTGTCTTAAAAGGTATTTAGAGTCCATTTAATTTTCTTTTCCATCGGTGAAACTATTTTTATCTGTATTTTCCTGATGTGTTGACTCCTTAAATATAAAAAATCATTTTGCTCTGGATCTGTACCTGTCTCTCCAGACTCATCTTGTCACACTCCAGGTCCTGTCTGACTCCTCTCTCCTGCATCAGCTCGTTCCTCATCTGATCCATCTGTCACACACGACCAACAGACACAGAAACCGTTATACCGTTCAGTCATAATACACTTCAGAACATACATTTTTAATAAGTTAACAAGGCTATGACATGTGGGCACCGAACCACTAAAACAAATTCTTTATGCCAATTCTCACATGAAGCTAAATATGGGCTTGCACTTTATACGTACAGCCTCCCATATTTACTAAAAACATGGCTGTACTTTATTAAAAAGGGCAGGACGTGTTGACAAGCACCGCTTAACTCCTAAAACCAGAGGAAATGCTGTCTGGTCTGAGCCGCCGCATCAGATCTAACGGCTCTCCTCTCTAATAACATCCAGAGGCCCAGTGAAGGGAGTGTGAATAGCTGCTCACAATAGTTAGCTGTTTTTTTTGTCTTTGCACTGCACTCAAATCAGTGTTTTGTGTCAATTAGTCTGCACCACTTTGCTCTCATGAATAGTGGCCTACTTTACAGGCACACTGAGGAGCTGAGGTTCTCATGATGACGTCTGATATTAAGAAACATATATGAAGTCAGCAGGGTTCAGTCATATTTCAGGGCTGTTACAAAGTGAAACGTTGAGAAACAAAACTTGTTTCTCGAGCCTCTCTGGACATACCAATCAGCAGCTTTCAGCCTCTGATGGGAAATCTGAGTACTCGGCCCTACATCTGTTTGTGATAAAAACAGATCTAGGGGATGACAGTTCAAACTTGAGACGAGGCATAATTCTATCGCTGATGGGAGAAATTCATGACTGTTAGCAAATAGAAAATAAGAGCTCTGTGCAGAAAAAAAAGGTCAAATGCAGGATGAGGGAGTAAACCTGCCTGCTCTTTGGTTTTGTCTAATCGTTCCATCAGGCGGTCAGCACTGCCGCGCTCCTCATGAAGATCTTCTTCTAGTTGACTGATACGCCCCTGGGGGAAGAGGATAGCATTAAGAATTGTATAAAAACATCATCAAGTTAATTTATATTGCATCGGCGCACATGGTGGATCTATCCTTTGAGGGTGTGGTTAGAACAAAACAAACAGGGTAATGTTAGTAATATTCAAAGTGGGAATACTGTGGGAATTGTGTGGGAAAATAATGACTAAGATACAGATAACTGCATTTGCAAAACATGTGATAATTAAACACTTTTGGTTGTTTATTGTTGAATGGATGTTCCTGTTTTAGTCACTGGAAAGGGGGAGAGAGAAGTTTCCTGAGAACGCCCAGACAGGTCTGATAACTTTTACAGTAAACACGAGCTTCCTCAGTCGATACGCAGTGTCAACAGTGTGCACGCTGGTGTCACTGTGTAATGTTTTGTCATCAGCAAGACAAACAGTGCTGAGCAGTGAGATGTTGTTGCCATGGTTCTTTTCAACACCCTCATAGTTCACAGGAACAAGTGAGTGCAAATACTGGCATCCCAACAAATAAACAATCCAAAAATATGTGATAAACTAAAGTATAACGAGTGAATGCTGTTTCTGATTGAGAGCTGCCTGTGATCATCAGGTTTTAACGGTAGCTTTTTAGTAAACATATATATACAAATAGAAACTCCACTTTGGGAAGATTTTTATGTTGTAACTGCAGCTAGAGGATTAGATCTACTGTGTGCACAGAGATATTTTATATCATTTGTTGAGACAGTCATAGCTGTTATGTTTAAAAAAAGGGCTTATTTCTGTTTTCAGGAGGCACATCATAAAATCTTTGCTGCTGACTGACAATAATCTGCAAAAAGAAAAGATAGTCAGACCTGAAAGAGACAACTTGTGGTCGAAATGTTGTCATGACCATGTAGGATAAAAGGAGAATTGTGAACAAGAAAGTCAAATGTGGGTATTTTTGGATCTGTTTTCACCCTAAACCCATGATTCATCAATGTTTATGTTGACACAATATATAATTTATTTTCTACATTCTGCACTGAGACGTTTACCTCCATGAGTTTGACCTGCCGCTCTCGATCCTCCACCGTGGTGGCGTTCTTCTCCTCCAGCTCCTCCAGCCTCTGCTCTAGCTGTTGGCCCCTCAGCTGGGCCTCCTGCTGCTCCCTGCGACACCAACGCAGCTCCTCCTCCAGAGGAAGCAGCTGAACAGAGAGCGGAGCGCAGAATAAACACACACACGCTGAGATAAGGTAACATGCAATGCAGTCTGCTGTCGGGCAGCCAGACATTATCACACAAACACGGAATTAATCAAGTCTGGTTACACATTCGAGACTTTTATGTTTCTGTTCAATGTCACACAAAAGAGTTTTGGAAAATTGTTTTGTTTGTTTGTTTTTAGAATCTAATTAGAAGAAAAATGCTGAAACAAAGGGCATGACTCCTTTTATTTCATTGGTGACTAATAGAGTTGAACCCCCACACTGATGAATCAGTAAGACAATGAGTGCCACACCTCTTCCTGCAGATTTTTGGCTGCCTGTCGGGATTTCTCCAGCTCTGCTCCCTTTTCCTGCAGCTGTCTCCGCAGTTCGGCCAACTCCCTCTGACTCTTCTCTCTGGCCTCGTCGACCTGGTTCTGAAGTATGTCTGTAGACGCCTCGCAGTCCTCCATGATGCTGTTCATCTGACCACAAAGTATTTACAATGAGAGAAGAGAACCTCCTCTGACAGCTGTTGATAAGATAATGGGGTCGGTCAAGTCCTTTGGTTCCTTACCTTCCTCTGAAGTTGCTCCACAGTCCTGTCCTGCAGCGTCCTCTCATCCTCTAGTTCAGTTTTTGTCTTCCACAGCTCTTCGATTTGTTTCCGCTCCTCTTTGAGCTTCTCTTTCAGGTCCCTGTGCTCATGATTGAGTTTGGTCAACTTGCCCTAACAGAAGAAAACAAAAAGAAGATCAAACAACGATCTCATGTAAAGATATCAATCATACGCTTTATGTCTTTCAAGCTTTTTTTTTTTTCTTACCTGCACATCCTCCAAGCGAGAGAGCAGCGACTGGTTGGACTGACACATTTCCTCCTCGTTCCTTCTCACATCCTTCAACATTTCCTCAACCTGCTGCTTTTCCCTCTGAGGGAAAAACAAGAATATACAGGAAAAGGTCAGAATAAATCACATCAGTTAAACAAAATCTGATTCAAAACACCTAAAAAAAAACTAAAATAAAAGTAAATCAGATATTTCGCTCATGTTTCCCGACCTCCAGCTGCTTTGCTTTCTGCTCCAGCTGTCTCTCCGTGGCTCTGTAATCCTGGATGGCCTTGCTCAGCTGATCCACCTTGTTGTTGAGCTCCTGCACCCTTCCTCTCAGCTGATCTTTCTCCTGACCCAGCTCCTTCAGCTGCACCTTAGCTGCACCACTCTCCTCTTCTGCCTCAACCTTCTCTTGGCCCAGCAGAGCATTGCTCTAAGAGACAGGGTGGAATAATAAATGATGCACATAGGAGGCAAAATAAAGCATGTTTTAGCTTTTGGAAATAAGCAGAAATCAGTAGAATCTGTGTTTTTACCTCTTTAGCCCTCTCTAAATCCCTGATAAGATTCTCAAGCTCCTGCTCATATTCGTCCTTTAGAGCGGCAATGTATTTATCATGGGTCTCCACCTCCTCTTTGAACGCCCCCTTCAGGGCGCTGAGCTCCCTCTCCCGGCGGTGCAGCACATCCTCCTGCTCCTCCTTTACCTGAAGCATCTCCTGAAAGTCTGCACGCAGCTGTGCCACATCCTGAGACAGACATCCATCAAAATACATCACTACTAGGAGCTTTCCATCTGCTGTCGATTTGTGAAGTGTATCTTGTTCAAATGGTTTCATTTACCTTCAGAAGGTCTTCTTTCTCCATATTTATCACCTCTGCCTTTGTGGCTTGGTCCAGCTCATCGTGCATCTCAGAGAGCTGCTGCTGAAGGTCTTTCATCTCCGTCTTAGATCTTTCTCTCTCTGCCTTCATCTGAGTCAGACTGACATCAGACAAAAAAAACACAAAATATGCAGTTAAGACAGACATAATTTAGTTCTATATTTCATATCATGGGAAGATGTCCGCTTACCCTGCCTGAAAGTTTTAAAAGGATGAGACTAGATAAGATAAAATGATATCTGCTCACTTGATCCAAATGGTATTTGACTCTGTTTTCAGTCAAATGACCTTTATCAGATCCAATCATACATCAGAGTACACTTGAATGACCTAAGACTATGAGCGAAAGCTTATTTAAAGAAAGTAGGTTAGGCTTTAAGTGCGTCCTGGTATTTAGCACTGCATTTCAAAACAGCTTCATTTGTTACCCAAGAAAAACATCCAACTTTATTTGATTAGTACATAACTCTCACATACAATTTGTGTATTTTTACATTCTTTCTTTATAAACTGTCTAAGAAGTCGCGCCCTTACTCCTTTTTGGTAGACTGAAGTTCTGCCTCAACTTCAGTCAGTTTATCCCTGAGTTTGCGGAGCTCCGTCTGACTTTTGACCAACTCTTCCTCCAGTTTCTTCTTCTCTGTCCTGGCCTTCTCGCAGGCCTTAGCCAGAGTCTTTTCATTCTGCACAACACAACAACAGAAAGAAACATACTCAATCACAGGAATAAGATGTGAGTGGTTTAAAAGGGAATCAGCAGGATAGGACTGCACTACACCTTCATCTCAGTTTCCAGTTTTTGCTTTAACTGGGACACTTCTTTCTCCAGCGATGCCTGTTTCTCCTGCAGCTGCCTCACATCAGCTGCATTATCCTACATGTTTGGAAAAAGAGACGTCCAATAGCACAGTATCATTAGCAGTTACAGACAAAAACAGTGGATTATGTTGAACCACTGACCAACCACTCACTCTCTCCTCCTCCAGATTCACAGCAGTTTTCCATTTAAGCTTGTTGATCCTTTCAAGCAGCAGGTTGACTTTCCTCTGAGTGGTGGAGTCATCATCAGTCGTCCTGAAGCAGCAAGAAAAATATTTCACAAACACACTAACAATGGTGTGAACTTGTACCTGCCTCAAGTACCCAGAGGTTTTTGAAAAAATATTGTCTTTTCTTCAGCATTCACATTTCAAAATAGGCACTGATGAATCTTAAACACATTCCATGTGAAGAAGTTATTTTATCAGTGGAAACAAGTTCATGCTCTGCATTCCTGACCGCTGCGTGTGTGAGCACACACAGCTGGAGCAGCACCCCCTTATCAGACTACACCACATGATCACACCCACAAGCTAATCATCACAAGGTGGCTATAAGGTAAAATATATAAGAGACAGTGTTATGGAATATTCATTTTTTTTCCAAAAAGAGCACTTTTCAAGTGTTGGAACTTGAGCTGAAAGGACAAATATAAGCTCATATATTAGAGGATAAGGTGGTGATATTCTATATTTTTCTTACTGTCAGCAAATACCATGAAAAGACCAAAACATCTCAATACTGCCCAATTTCCCTTCCATGTCTGTCGCACTTAGCCCATCGGTTCCTCCAGAAGACCTGAAGCTTTAGAAATGAATCACAAATATATACTTTGTTGTGTAAAAAAGGTTCAGTAATCTCCTAAAACAGCTGGGCACTGTAGTTTCTAGGAAATGTTACTCAAACAGGAGTAAATAGTGCATTTATTAGGGACTATTTTCAGCTGCGGATTAATACACTTTTGGTATGCTAGTGTGTATTAATGGCACCAGGATGGTGTATGTGGAGTATGATTGAGTCAAAATAAATTACTGTGTCCATTTTCATTATAATGAAGGGACATGTAGCAAGGTTTCTATCCAAATTTAGTGCAAAATTTAACCAAATTTCCAGAATATCAGCAAAAGAAATTTTGAATGAACGTGCATTTTCATCCTCTACCATTTTGCAAAAATTGACTTGGTTCATCAAGATAAAGTTTAAAATGTGAAAAAAAACAGGTAAATAGAAACACACCGAACGTAACAGTGTGTCTTACTGATGTGTTTTTAGTTTGTTAATTTAGTTTTTGGACAGAGGATTTAACTGTGTAAGACTGTTGTTTGAAGATCAATTACTGTTGGCTTTGATCTTTTCCTGTGATTTGGTGACAATAAGGAAAACACAGAATATCACCAGCCTTATCCTTTAAGTTATCTTGACGAAAAGTGGTCAATACTGAGGGTGACTTACCCATCCTTGAGGTAAGTGAACAGTATTTGTTTTGTCGTGTCTTCAGTTGGATCTGCTGAAAGTTCTTGCTGTCCTTTCAGAAGATCAGGAGTGACCTGGTTAGAGAATATACAGCAAATAAATACAATCTTTAAAATTACAACTGTATCCTACAGCAAACCTCTTTACCTGTGTGTCTCTCTGATCAGATCCATCAGTTTGGTCACTACATGATACAGAGACAGACGATCTCTCCATCCTGTGAAGTAGTTTTGGGGTCTTTGGGGACATCGTCTCTCTTCCATTATGTGCTTTGAGCAGAGCGCTGGGCTTGCTCTCCTCTCTCTTGTCTGTCAAAGTGGCCTCGCCGCTGAGCAGCCGAGCCCTGGCTGACCCGGGTGGATACATCCCACCTGGGGTCTCGACTCTGATGCCCTTCAGAGACGAGGCTCTGCTGGAAGAAGAGGAGGAGGATGAGGAGTCTGAGATTCGGCCACTGTCCACGCTACGTGACCTTCGACACTGCTCTGGGTCCAATCTGTTCCTTGGGCCTCTTCCCCTCCGCTGGCTGCTGTTGAACTGATGTATTAGTTTCCCTACAGATAAGAAGGACTCTGTGTCCACTGCATTTGGGGACCTTGCAGGGACTTGTCCACCTGAGGGAGGTGCTTTGTTCTGGAGCGCATCACTCTGATCTCCCTCTGGGCCCTCAGCAGGCAGAGGGATCCTGGCTTTGGTCGGGTTGGCAGTCTGAGTTGTTTCAGAAGGAAGGCCGGTGTGTTGCTGTCCATGTCGAGCAACTGAGGCTGTTTGTGAAGGACAGAGAAGGTTGAGGTTATTATTTTCAGGGTCATAAGGTCTAAGAATCTCTGGGTGTTTCTGATAATGAAACCCAGAGGAGGCTGCAGTCCTCTGCGCCTCAGACGGAGAGTGTCTTTCATCCGCAGACCTCCTCACCATGCCCGGTTTATACCCTGCCTGGTGAGTGATGACAGATATGTCTTTGTGGCTCTCTTGGCCAGAACTGTTCAGAATCACATAGGGTTGACCTTTAATCCCCTGAACCTGCACCCTGACTCCAAACAAGCTGTCCTGGCTGCCTCTGGGGCTGTGCTGCTGCATGTAACTCCTCTGTATCCTGACGTCCGGAGAGCCACTCAGTCCGTGAGACTCCATCGTGACTGTGCTGGATTAACAGATGATCTCCTGAGCCAGTGAGAAAACAGACAGTTATGTTAAAATCGTGACACTGACAGAGACTCATCCTGCATGGGAAGGTGAACTCAAAACTGATGCATCAGGTTGGCCAAGCAGAGGAAGCTGTTTACACAACATTGGAGCAGGGTTGGAGCCACAATGGGACACAATGACACACATCCAGGGAGCTCCTCACACAGCTGCACTCAGTCAGCCAGAGAACATAAAGACAGAATAAATGGACGCTGACAAGAGCCTGATATTGCTGTGCAATGGAAACAGCTCCTTCTGTGTGCTAATGACAGGGTACTATTGTACAGCCAAAGCTGAGCCAACTGCATGACGACTGCAACTGGCCGAGGTCCCCGAGGTGTCGTCACCCACCTCATGGTATAACACTCGAGGAAAATGTTTGTCAACAGATATGTTACTGTGAAGCTGAAGCACAAGAACACAAGAGGTGCTGTGCTGCAGAGAAAACGGCATCTTCTTAAGAGCATCAGCCTGAGCACGCTCACTTTAATGAATAACACTACTGATGCAACTCAGTCAAGTAAGTTTAAGAAAAATATTGGCACCACTTTCTAGTAAAGTGCCCTTTAAAAAGGGTTTATAAGCTGTAACTAATGGCTAAATATATTCCCAAATGTTTTATAGATGAGTTTAAGGCTAATTATTTTCATTATTGATGAACTTGTCGATTATTTTCTTGATTAATTGATTAGAAAATGGTGAAAATTCTCTATCACTGTTTCCCAGAGCCCAAGGTGACGTCCTCAAATGTCTTGTTTTGTCCACAACAACCCACAAGTTAAAGATATTCAGTATACTGTCAAAGAGGACTAAAGAAACCAGAAAATATTCACATTTGAGAGGCTGGAAGCAGAGAATTTGTACATTTTTTCTTAAAAATTACTCAAGACAATTAATGATTATCTAAATAGTTGGCAATTAATTTAATACCAGGCAACTAATTGATTATTTGATTAGTATTTGCAGCTCTAGATCAGCTGCAAAGTATTAATTAGAACAACTTTTGGGTTGCCAGGTTGTGGAAAAACCCTCCTCCAGCATTAAACTTGCTTTGTCCCTTTAGCTAACTCTTAAATTAATCAGAAAGTCCCCTCAAATGGACTGTTTGACCAGCAAAATCCATTTATTTTGCTGTAACTACACTCTTTCATATAACTATAAACATTAAATTGTTAGGTAGGCTAATTGTATAAAGTCCATTTAAGGGGATTTCCAGAGGAATGAAAGAGCTAAGTTAGCTAAAACTACAAAGAAAGAGTCATACTGGCTGGAGGAGGATTTTCTACAGACAACTCGAAGGTTTTTCTTATTAATAGCTTATGACTGTTCTATAAAACATACTAAATCATTTATTAACCTTTAATAAATCCTATAATTACAGCTAGAAAGTGGCATATTTGTCAAAGCTCATTTGGTCATATATTATAAGGGATTTTTATTATTTTTCTTTTGGACTTAGTCGCCTGCTTAAACTTGTAAAAGACGAGTTTATCAGTCCATCACATACAGGTAATTATATATTTTTTTACTTTACTCATATACTATTTGCTGCGGATCTGCGCTTATCCGGTTTTACTGCTAAACTTCACTTCGTCTCATACTTTAAACATCGAACAAAGATTATATACAGTTGGAAAAAAGTACGTACAGGTACATTAAATTAACTAACATCAATCACGTAGCATATCGCGGTAGTAAATTGGAGCGTCATACTGACAGATGAAGAATAAAAGATGAAAAAAAGACGCATTAAGAGCTTTAAACTCACTCTGAGCTGCGCCTCACAGACGCCTTACTAGCAGCAATATGGTGATTTTTGTTTTTAGTCAACATAAGTTAAGAAAGAAATCGAAACACTGTCTAAACTGTGAAACTTACCCGCTGTGTGTCCAGTGTGAGAGTTGAATAGAGTCCTCCTCCTCCTTCTCCTCCTCCTCCTCCTTCTCCTCCGGACCAGACTGTCCTGCCTCCGCCCGAACTGGAGCTCACTGTCCCGCTAAGAGAGGCGTTCACCGCCGGCTCTCTGTCACATATTCAAACCACATGACGACTGCTCAACACTCAACATGATAATCTGTGTAGTAACTGGATTTGGCCATCTGTTAAACTGTGATATCCGGATAGTTTTCCACATTAAGTCCTGAACTGTTTGTAGTGGGACATGTGACCAGGATGTGGAGCCTGTTAAAGGACAGGTTCACAATTTTTTCAAGTGTGTCTTAAAACAACACTCAGGTGTCCATATAAACACTGAAAGAAGTTTCCCCTTGCTGTAATCTTTCCTTTTGTTCATACTGGATATTAAAAGATCCCCTTCAGATGTGCTTTCAATGTACGTCCACAAATAAAATCCACAATGTGTCTACAAAATAGTTTATCTGAAGCTTACATGAGGCTTCATCAGTCTGAGTTAGTCATATCAAGTGAATATCTGCCACATTTACAGTCTGTTTAGCATCAGATTCTCTCTTTGTGTTTCCCCGTTGAGCTGCGGTGGAAGTATAGTAACAAAAAGAGGGACTTTGGCATTAAAAAGACTGTAATGTTGAAAGATATCTATTTGATTTGACTCATTTGGCAACTGAAGCTTCATCTGAGCTTCAGATAAACTTTTAAATACATTTTTGCACAGAAGGAGGCTTGTGGATTTTGGCCTCCATCACTTACATTAGAAGTGCATAATGGGATCTTCTAATGGCCAGTATAAACAGGAGGAATGATTATGGCAAGAAAAACATGTTTCAATATTCTTTTTGGCACCTGACAGACTTGACAAATTGTGAACCCGTTCTTTAAAGGGATAAAGGGGGTTAAACGCTGCAAATAAATGTTTACTTAAAGAGTCTATTGCAGATGTTTGACCTCATCCAGGTGTTTAAAAGTTCAGCCTAAACGAGACACTCTCATCTTGAAATATTGGAAAACCAAGAAGGAAAGGTTTGTCTTTATTAATTAAACATCAATGGGTTATTATTAACGATGACTAAGGATTCTGGTGGGTCTCTCAATGTAAAACCATGTTTATATGGGATAAATGATGAAAAGTGACTCATCCAATACTTTTTTTCATCCTTCAGGGGTCAAGGTTTTGTGAATTCTGCATCAGGCTGCAACTTTGTGTGGTGCCTGGTTTCTGAAGTCTGGCCGTAAATAGACCACAAACTTTATGAAGCCTTCTCTGATAAGACTGTTGTGTGTGTGTGTGTATACTGTACTCTATCGATATATCCATCTATCTATCTATGAAATCACTGACACCTACTGGCTCTACACTACACTGTATAAACAGCAGGTGTGTGCTTGTGTGTGTTGTATCTTCTATAATAAATCATATAACAGACAGACTCAAATTATTTGTAAAAAAAAAAAAAAAAGACATTTATTGCTACGTTATTATTTTGACACATGCCTGCAGGCTACTTGAAACTGTACACATACTGTACACGTTATGATAGGAGTATTTCAGATTATTTGTGATTATTATTTATTACAGTATTTGTTCTGCAGAGTGATAAGCAAACAAGACATCAATTATTCTGTTAATACCGTATTGCTCGGAGCATGAAATGTGGCTACATCTAGTAAAACTGCACAAAAAGGGTTTTGTAAAATCAGAGTGAACAAAAGCAAATACGGACATTATTAAATTCACAATATTTGTATAAAAGATAACTTACATAACTTAGAAAAAAAAGGAAATGTTCTATTAAAAACTCAAACATGCAAAGAACCATTAGAGAGCTGCGACTACATCTGGAGAGCGATAATTACACTGAGAAGAAGAAGGAATAAGACTGAGAAGTGTTTGGTTCTGTCCACCAGTGTTTCAGGAAGTGTTTTCTTGTTAACAGTGCTATAACACAAATCTGTAACAAATATACAAATAACAGGACAGCTTCAATATATTGTATATGATGCCCACACGTTAAAGAACATTCTTGGAGATCTGTTCATTCATAGAATGGTCAAACTCCTACAACACACTCACACACACACACACACACATACATACATACATGACAACTCATACACACTCACACACACACATGACAAATGAAATCCGTAGTCTGAACACACAAATGCGGGAATGTCAGTCCTCTGAGCTCTGTGGAAATCACGAGTGTACATGGTAAATAGTGATACACTGTAAAAGTCTGTCAGAAATATATCTGGCTCTGCCAAAAATGAAACTGCAGATGACAACTTTGCCACAACTGGTTTTCATCCATTCAGTACAGAAAGATAATCAATAAATATACAAAATATGTACATAAAAAAAAAAAAACATCTGCAGCTTACAATGCATTTGTCTGTTATGAGTAAGTTTAGGCACAAAGTTAGAAGTCCGTGTGGGAAGAGAAGAGATGATTGTTCAACTGCATCACACTTTACAAACAGAGAGGTCAGACTCTCTCCGCTCTGGTCCGAATTCAGAAGAAACGCTGGACTTCCTGAACAGCTGGATGCTCCTATAGGATGCTCTTCGCTCAACATCTGGACATCAAAGACAAAGAAATGTCAGAGATCATGACAAAAATAACACTTTTTGAATAAGAAGATGTGTTATTATTAATTCATTTCTGGAGACTTCATTCCAAATATGAAGAAGCATAATAAAAGTTTACCAGTCAATATATATGATTTGGAAGCATTAATATTTTGTCAACAGATTTTTTAACAATACTTTTAAACTCTCCTGTTTGCTGAAAATCATTTACTATCTCATTTTGGACACATAAAATTCCTCATTGATATCAAACTATAGAGTTTAATGGGAGTTGTTAAATACTTGGACTTGTAGTTATTATCAGATGCTCAGAGATGGCCCATGGGGTTCGCTGGGTCTGTCAGACCGGGATGGAAAGCTAGATGCATGGACTGTGGATCCGTCATGACAGCAGACGCCTTCTCTTCCTCTCTCCGCCGCAGACACGCTGCCTTCGGGTTCAGGTTCCTCTCTGTGGGATTTAACAAACAATGGGTTAGCGTCTGACTAAATAAAGAAACTGAAACGTGGATATAAGTCATTTCCATCCCTGCTTTGTACTGGAGCCTCACTTATTGTATTTCTACAATAATTGTTGGAAAATACCACATGAATTCTGCTTTGGCTGTTGACTTTTACATTACAGTTTAGATCCTCTTATTAAACTATATTACAAATTATTGTCATGGTGAATTAAGTGCACAACAGTGTCTTTTTTTTGATGCATCAACAAGTCGCAAAACTCAGAACTCTAAATGCATTTTTATAATAGCAACGTATTAAATGACTGCATGTAAATAATGTGACACAAAGTGATAGAAAACACAGAGAATTATCATCTTGCTCAAAAGTTCCTCTTTCAGTCTTTCAGCTCATTGCTTCGGTTTGGTTTGGATTCACTTTCACTACTCTCGTCAGTTTCCAGCTGCAGCAGGTCAACGTTTTATACAAAATAATTCCACTGTACTGTACATACCTGCCCTGCACAACACAGCACAGAGTCAAAGTAAGAGACTAGCTGGTGAACACAGTACAGGAAACTAAGACTGGGCTAGAAGGAGCCTACATGTTGGACCTACATTCATCAGATGGACACAAGCATGACTCCAAATGAACGATAATGTTGCTCAGTGTCTACTTATTGTGTTAATAGACATCTGTGAGCTAAAATCTTGGTGATAATATTGGTGATAGTATGTTACGGCTTGTTGTGCTGCACCCAAGTGCAAAAAAAGCAATTAATGTAAGTTTAACCTCTGCAAAATAAATAAATAAATAAAAGGAAAAAATAAAAACATAGATAAATAAATATGATGTTAATATTTCTCTCTGGACCAGGTCGGCCAAACTTAAGTTTGTATTCTGTAACTAAATATTCTAGCTCTTAACCACTAGTTGAAGGTCTCTATCTTATTGTCACAGTCTATAATTCATTTTCACTCCTTCTTTTTCTTATTTGACCTGCAGCATCTCCTGCACAGCTCAGCCTGCAGCACTGACCTCTGACTTGTTGCTCCAGGCTGAGGATCACCGCCACGGCCTGGTGCAGCACCAACAGCTTGGTCTGCGGCTTCTCGCTCTTCAGGTGCAGCTGACACATGTGACCCAGCTCCTTAAAGGCCTCGTTGATGTCCCGCACGCGCAGACGTTCCCGGGCGTTGTTGGCCATCCTCCTGTCACGCTCACGTTCGGCCTTCTGCTCCGGGCTCAGGTCCTCATCCTCGTGGATACTTCAATATCAACAAAGTATGAGAAAACATTGGTGAGGATGCTCATAAATGTTTTGTCTGAATTTATTAAAATTCCAGATTTGTTTTTAAAAATTGATTTTAAAGCTCATCCATGTCAAAGCTTCAGTGGATCACACACACATATAAGAGGACTGTGTTGAGTTATACTGTGGATTTCTATGCCCTCTGCTGGCCACTGAGCTGATATCATGTTACTGTGTCTCCTGAGGTCATCTGATACACTCTCATTAGTTCTGTGAAAAGGGTTTAAATGGTACATTTACAGCAGGCTCATGTACTCAGTCACGCATTTATAAGTTGATCAGTAACCCCTTAGAGCTTATGTTTTTACTGTAAGAGCTAACTTTCAAAATATATATCCATTTGTAGTAGTGAGTGGTGCAAAGAAACTAAGTACATTTGGTAAGTACTGCACTTAACCAAATGTACTTAACTGTAGTAGAATTTTGATGCACTTGAATACTGTACTTACTTGAGTATTTACGTTTTGTGCTACTTCATATTTTCACTTCACTACATTTCAGGATGAAATATTGCAATGTCTCCGACACCATAAAAAGTAAATAAAATTAGCTCCACCCAACCAACTACAACACTAAAACACTACTTACAGTTTAATGCATCCATAATAATAATGAATAATAATGATATAAAATACTATAATATTCTCAGAGGCCATTTCTCTGCATAACCCACTTTTACTTTTGATAGTTTAAGTACATTTTTCTACTTCTACACGTCTACTTAGTAAGAGGTAAGATTTTGAATGCAGGACTTTTACTTGTAATGGAGTTTTTTTCATATTGTAATTGTGCATAATGTTATATTTTTGCACAGAACAAGGACCATGGATTTTGTACCCCATCACTTACATTAGAAGCATATTTTTCATTGGGGATCTTTAATGGCCAGTCTTGACCAGAGGAATGATTACAGCAACCAAAACTTGCTTCAAAGTTCATACTGTACGAGCCCCCGACTATTATTCTAACACAGACAACTCTTCATAGTCAAGAAAGAAAGAAGTTTGTGTTACATTTTAACAATTGTTTTCCTTTCTATCATTGTCTCATCGAGTTTTAATTAAAAAAATATGTTAAAAAAACGTTCACAAGAAAAATCATTGCTGCAGGTCATCCATATATGTCAGCAACAGTATCACTCAACTAGACATTACGAAAACATGCACTCGGATATCATGATGAGGTTTGGCCTGAAGTGACCTCTGAGACTAAAGACACCAGACATACAGGCTCATCTGTGAGGTTCACTGGAGATGTAGATCAAGATGCACTATATACACTGTATATTCATAAACCAGGTTTATAAACCTGAAAAACCATCTATATCTTTGTTGATTAATTATCATTTTTTTGTCACAAATAATAGAAGTGCAGGAAATTTTGCTTCTGAGGATTTGAGGACAGTGGTAAATGTTTAGTAATACAAAATTAACTTTGGTAGGATACAAATGAGCTTCTTGTGTTTTAGGATTTTTTTTTTTTGATAAACCCACTACCAGTAAGTACACCTTTCCACCATTTATGTGTTTACCATGTACTGTATGTCTGAGCAGCTGTTCTTATTCCTCTTTCTTTCCTCATTTAATTCACTGCAACTTAATGCAACATGAAGAAGAAAAATGAGACAGCTAAATAGGCTTGCCTGGACACAGCTGTCCTTCACAGCAGGAGGTTTGACAGTATTTTAAATGAGTAAAACTGAATCACAAGACGGCTCTACTACTTGCTTTTGAGTGAGGGGCTTATATTTCGAAATCTACTGATAATCGCATTTGATATTTAAGTGCATGATTCTGTAAAAACTACCTATAAATGTTACTTCGGTAATGTTTTTTGTAGATTATTTATCATGCACACCACAAAAGTTTCAGCACAAAGGCCTGATTCTGCTTATTCAGCACAATGCGTCTCATATAGTTTTTCTTTGACAGTCACACTCAGCAGCTGGTTTTACACACCAAAATATTTTTTTCCTGAAAAAGTGAATTTTTTTCAGATGAAAATATGAAAGCAGTGAGTGTGTTTACCTGTTCCTGGAGCTGTTTTCTCCTTGTGTTTTGTGTTCGCTCTCCTCATCTGATCTCTGGCTGTCAGAGCTGTGGCTGTGATTGGTGTGCATCATCTCTTCTCTCTCCCCCACGCTTTCCATCTTCAGCTCCAGATTACCCTGAACTCCCAAACCTCCTGTTGGGGGGGCACAAATAACACAACATTTTAAAGCTGCAACAGTTATGAATTGTGACACCTCTTGATCGTTCATAGCTATAAATTAAATTCAGATTAAGTCGGCAAAATATACAAAATCAGTGATGGACTTGCCTCTGCCTCCTGCCTGGATTGGCTGAAGCGTGGCCCTCTGTCTGACCGGGTACGGGTGGCCATTTTGTGTGCGGCTCTGGAAGGCTGGGTGGTTGTTGTTCATAGTGACAGCTTCAACCTTTATGACACACAAAGAAGAGGATGAGATAAGGGCAATATCCATGCATTCATACCTCTACAGTTCAGCCTTCAGCATATAAGAAATCTTTAAGTTAAATGATGCTGCGGCTTCGTAAATCTTCTAAGACGGCGAGCCCGGCTTACTCATATACAGTATACAACTCTTAGATCAACGAATAACAAATAAATCACATAACCAACATCTGCCCTCTGGTTTCCGACGTCACCCTGGGTAGATCGCTCGCTCTACAGAATTAATTTAATCTCAGACCATCTTAATCCTTCCCTTAAAACTACTATATACTCCCTAAACATACCCCTAATTCTCTTCAGGAATGATTCACTTCTAACCGACACATCATTTGGAAAAATAAAAGTGATAGAATTTAATACCCCCCACCCCTCCTCCCCCCAAAGGATTAGACTAAAAACCCGTTTCCCCTGCATATACTTCCACTCCAGCTGGGCTAAAATCCCCTGGTCTGCTGAAAGGGAAACATGCAGGAATGGGAGTGCACGATGCAGGCGTCCCCCATCACCCCACGGTGGAATTAGAGTCTGCACATACTGTACGCTTTCCATACAAGGCCGACACGTCACCACTCTCTCCCATTGTGCTCAGTTTCCTATTTCAAGGACAACAACCTTTACATGAGGAAAACATGCAGACATAGCGAGTGGAAAATTCCTGAAACTGAATACCAGCAGACACACACACACATACAACATGGTATTTCCACACACACTGCCCTGTCCTGTCCTTCCTATCCTTAAATACTTCAAAGTAATAGTTGTTAACCATGGCTGGAGTGTGACAGGTGAGTGGTAGAGTGCTGGCGGAGCCTGGGTGGCCGTGGTGGGTCTGGTTCAGCAGGCCGTGGATGTCAGAGGGCAGGCAGGCTGTGGGGCCGACAGCGTGGTTCCTTAAGACATGGATCACATCGTCCAATCTGTCCAGACGGTCCTCCACCTGAGACTGAAAACACCAAGAGACAAAAAGTTAGAATTGTTAGGTTTCTATTGGACTTCAGGATAATCCTGAGACAGTTTTCAGCATTCATTAAGATGAATATGATCTTATGTTTTACAAATCATAGACTTCATTCTTTTAAAAAACAAAACAAAACTGTAGTTGTTTGAGCTTAGTTTTGTAAAAACAGTCTAAGTTCAATCTATGGTCACATTTTTTCTCAAATTCATAAAATAATAGACATTTTGGGAAATGCACTAATTTGTTTTGCTGCTGAGAGTTAGATGAGAATCTCGATACCACACATGTACATTAACTATAACATTACAGCCACCAGCTGGTTAGCTTAGCTTAGCATAAAGACTGGAAGTAGCTAGCCTGGCTCTATTTTTTGGCCTGGCACAGGAACTTCCAGTGGAAACTCCAGGAAGTCCCTGCACCCGTCCAGAAATTGTGCTGCACATAAAACCCTGTAAAATCACAACTTGTAATGTTTACATTTTGTTTATGTTTTTTTTGTACAGATTAAACAATCAGGGTATAACGTGTTAATTAGTGAGATTTAGAGGTGCTGGTTGGCAGATTGTGATTTCCTTTTAACAGGCTAGCTGTTTTCTTGTGTTTCTCATCTTTATGCTGAGCTAAATGGTGATTTGTGGTGTGCTAGCGGTAGCGTCATATTGACAGTACAGATATGAGAGAGGTGTAAATATTTAAATATATTCTACATGTCTTTATAACCCTTACATTGTCTATCATGAGTTTAATCTATCATCTCTTTGTATGTCCATCCATCCATCTGTTATCTCTAAATAACATAATAAATAAAATAAACTTCAGGGAGGTCTTTACCAGTGATATGAGGGAAGACTCATAATGTGGTGAGACTGGTGCCTGTACTGAACTCCGGGGCCACATGTTAGTACCTAGGAATAAGACAGCAACAGAAATAGACCATGAAGGGATTGACATACACAAAAAAAAAAAATCTTTTCACTCAGAGCAGCACCTATAGGTCCTCGTGTTACTCCAGTTTACCTGTGGGTTCAGCGGCATTCGGCAGTGGGGACGGAGACCTGACCGGTGTGGACGAGCTGGAGGGGAAGCTGCTGCTGGTGTGATCGGGGGAATAAATCTAGCAGCAGACATGGAGAGAGAGAGAGAGAGAAGGGGGAGGAGTGGGACTAAGGCATGGATCATTTTAAAGGCACAACTTGTCATTTCTGTGTAGGGTTTTACAGCTGCTGCCACAGCCTTTGGAACGGGCTTGTAATCTGAACTAAACACATCAATTCTGGTCATTTTACTAGTCAGCAGCCAATAAAAAGTCCAGAAGCGTGAGAGTAGCCCTTTGTTAATATGCACTAGCCTGTTACTGGCAGGGAAGAACAACTATTTCCCTTTTGCAATATACCTCTGGGGCTCTCAGGGCTTGGTTTTATGCCCTGGTTTGACTTTTCGAACATAACAGAGCATAGATGTGCTGGTCTAATGGGAGTGAGGTTGTGCATACTTACAGAGGCTAGAGCCTTTCCCAGGGTATCACCTGTCTGTGAACCTCCTGACACATTTCTCTGGCTCCCTGAGACTGAGAAAAAAAAAACATTTCAATAAAATATAACAGTAAAGAGCAGAAAAATAAAATTCAGCTCAAATAAACAGTGAAGAATATTTATCCATTTCCTCACCTGTGGAGTTCTCTGACGTGTTGATCGACGGAGTGTGTGATGCTGTGTTGTTGCGGTGAAAAGTGGACATAGGTGGGAGACCTCGGTTCATATCTGCAGCCATCACTGAATGTGGGGAGTAGTCCTGAGCAGTAAACAAACATACAGTTAAATCCACAGGGGTTTGAAAAAAAAAAAAAAAGTGCTACGTTGTCAACTTCTAAGGTCCTGGTGGTAAATCTCACCAGGTGACTGTGTGGTGGCTGCAGGCTGCTGTAGCTCCCCGGCTGTGTTTGGTGGGTTGTGGCTGCTCCCAGTGCACCTTCATAGCCCTGCTGGTTCAGCCCATTTACAGCATTCCAGATGTCGGGTGAATTGCTCGTTCCCTCTAAAATGGATAACAGTATGTTATAGTCTGCACTGGAACAGCATCTCAAGCAGTCAGTCCAGCCATTAAGCTCTATAGCAGCCTCTATGGAAACAATTTCACTGGTTGAACTAAAGCTCATATTTATCACTTTACAAACACTATTTTTTCCTCATCTTCATTTTGAGAGCTACATTAGCTTCATAATCACCTGAACAAGCTGGACAATGTTGCTGAAACACTGTGGTATTGTTTCTTAATATAAATGATGTGGAAATGTTTATCTGAGCTCAGAGAATCGTTGGACGTGCCCAGTTTTTAAATATGAGACATGAACTCTAATTTTAATATAAGATTACTTCTACTTTTTTATGCTGTTGTTTGATTGGTTATTTTACCCCCATGACTGAAATATCTCAACAACTATTTAATAGATTAGTACAAAATTTATTACAAAAGTACATTTCCAAAACTATGACTTTAGTGACTTTTCATCTAGCGCCATCTTCAGGTTGCATTTTTAATTTGTCCAATACTTCAGTTTATGGCTAAATACTAATCTACTACTAATCACATTCCCATCAGCCTCATGTGTACTTTGTGCTAAGTGCTAATTAGCAAATACTAACATGATAACCTAGTTTACAAGGTAAGCATTATGCCTGCTTAAAGGACCAGTGTGTAGGATTTAGTGGCATCTAGCAGTGAGGTTGCAGATACACCTCACCTCCCCTTTCCCAGCATGTAGGAGAATCTACGGTGGCCGCGAAACTCACAAAAAACGTGAAAGGCCCTCTCTAGAGCCAGTGTTTGGTTTGTCCATTCTGGGCTACTGTAGATACATGGCGGTACAACATGGCGGGCTCCGTATGTAAATATAAAGGGCTCACTCTAAGGTAACAAAAACACAACGGTTCTTATTTTCAGGGGATTATACACTAATGAAAATATACTTGCGAATATTATATTCCATTTCTGCCAAGTCTGTTCCACTAAATGCCACTAAATCTTACACACTGGTCCTTTAACATTAGCATGTTAGCATTGTTACTATGAATGTGTTAGCATGCTAACATTAGCATTTGGCTCAAAGCACCCACAAGTGTGACAGTTTTTAATGGGGAATAAAGTTCTTTTTGTTGTTCTTTTAATTATTACTATTTTTTTATTGGTGTTCAAATGGTGTGGTGTTTATTTCTTATGTCCTGTAATCAGAATTGTTTGATTAAGTTGGGAGAATTGTAATTTACATGATTTTATGGATGAATAAATTGAACCCTGGACCTTGAGCATACACTAAGAAAAGGCCAACAGAGAGAGACATGAGTTCAGAACATTTCGTTATTGTTCATTTAGAAATCTAAGCTGGCAAAGCTTCAAAGGTTATTGGTGTGCTCACAGGGTGAGGTTGTTTGATTAAACTTGAACTTGATAACTGTTGTGATATACCATAAAACTCATAGTAGTAAATGTCCTTGGGGCAACACCCTACTAAGGGGTTTGCAGACAAAATGTTCTTATCAAAGTGACTGTCTGCATGGTCATAGATAATCATGTTCATTTTGGATGGTTTGAGCTTACCAAAGAATGTGCTTGCAAACACATTGCTGGGGGGCTTGTTGGATGGGTGTGAGGATGTGTTCTGGTTGATGTCGTCATTACTGGGAGACTGCCCATAAACCTGTTGGAAAATAAGGTTCAACTATAAAATAATGTACATCAAACAATGACTTTCCTTCCCCTACGTATCACTCAAACCGATCTTACTGACACAAACGCGTGAATACTGTGAGCGCGAGCTGCTGAAGCAACAGCATTATGAAAACAAAGCAGAGCGCTGATGCACACTTAGAGCTATTGCGATAATCCATAAGCTGCAGATCCATGCACCTCCTCATCCGGATTTAGGAACCATTCACCATGAGAAATCCCTGCCCTAATCATGATCAGGTTCTGCTGGCTTCAGAAGACTGGGATACAATTCCCTCTCAAATAAAATTGAATAACAGGCCTCCTCATGCTTTGTCCTCAGAAAGAAACCACAGAACTGAGTCTCAACCTAATAGGTCAGATTTGGTATGAGAGATGATTTATTGTAAATAGTAAACAAATCTAAGAATTAAACTAAAGGTACCTTCCCCTAATGTGCTCTTTTTCTTATGATTGTAAAGCGCAGTCCTACAAAGTGCACATATGCACACAAAACACACCAACACATGCTCACTCACTCAAACACACCAAGAGGTCTGGGCTGCACCTGCACCTCCCTCGATTGCTTTGATGTGCCCCAGGAAATGAAAATAAACCTCCCTGCGCAGCATCAATGGGGTGTCAGTTACCCGGACGACAAGTTCTGTAAAGCAGGCTATTAAAGACTCTCTTGAGTATGCTCATGCAAGCACACTCACATAAGCACACATACACACAAAGACATACACACTTAAGCACACACACACACACACACACACACACAGCCGTGACCCTGGCTGGCATGAGTCCCATGGTGATTGTGGGCTAGGCCAAACAGAGGAGCCCCTGCCGACACTGGGCCCGTCTGAGCCGCCATGGGCAGCATATGGCGGAGGATAAAGCCAATTGTCCTCCTTACCATCAGCATAGCAGGCGACCCGTTAATAATGGTCACACCCCCGCCCCAGCACGCCCTCTCTGGCCCCCGCTGGAGAGGGGCCGTCACCATGGCATCCTCTTTTAGCATAGCATTGATTTAGGAACCATCAATCATGGCATCACAAATGATAAGAAACTTTTTTTCAGCAAATAAAAGACTACAAATAAGAGAGAATTTGAATGCTATTTAAAAATAAAAACTACCATATACTTGAAAGAATCATTTATGGGTGAGTATCCTTTTTTTGTGAATCTATCAGACACATTTCCAAAGTTATTTTAATCTCAAAAACATATAAACTTGCACACAAAGGACAAACAGGTAAGCTATTTTCCTCCACTGTAAAAACATACAGCTTTATCATGCTAGATCAGTGAAATATCAACTTGCTATTCAGGGCCTATGCTGTGCTCCACCATGGCCAACTCCAGCCACATGCAACCAATTTTCTGCCTCTGTGATCCACGATGTCTGGATATGGTTAGTCTCACAGAGATCAAAGCTGCCTTTGATAATGGCTGCAGTGGTGGAGGGACTGCTCCAACATAGCGGGGTTAAATCAAATAGAAATAGCAGCAATCTGCTTCATGTCAAGATGTTTTCTGCTGCTAGGCTTGACTACATGGTGCTCAGCCAACAGGAAGCACAAGTCTCCCCGGTGCATTTTAAACAACATAAAAACCACAAGTGAGGCGTTATAGTGTTAACTAACTGGATGCTAACATTATTGCGGGTGTCATGCATGGTGAGTTGTAATTTGGGTTGACACAATGTTGACTTCATGTGTGAAATCCCATGAAAAATTGCAGTTGAGATGCAGCAGTTGATGGGGATCCCTTTAACAAACAAACAAGTGACGAATGGGCAGATTACAGAAGCATTTTTCACATATCAGCATCAGTTCTTGTATAAACCAAAAGTTAAGAGATAGAAACATGTACACAGCTCATTAAAGCATTGACAGTGACACATTCGGTACAAACTAAAGACATGACACCTTCAAAACTCTCTTATCCTCTGCCTCTCATTCACACACACACACACACACACACACACACACACACACACACACACACATAACATAACACACATAAAAATAAATATTCTTTTTCAGAGTAAAAAATATTTCCCACCACCTCTAAAAGTGTCCCACTACAGGGAAATCCAAATAAGACAATGTTAAATGATAATACTCCTAACTTTAACACAGGTTGCACATGTAAATGCATTTACCTACTAGTGAAAATGTTTGGATCACATATCTGTCAGAGAACACATTGTTCAACCACTGTGAACACATAAAGCTGGAAACTCTTGATGAATTACATAAGTCAACAAGCAAACAGAACATCTGAGCAGCAGCAGCAGCAAACACGCTGTGACAGTGTCATATCTCCTCTGGAAAATGAAATAAGACAAACATAAGACATATACTCACTGGTTTCATGTTGTAGCAATACATCAATGAGTTGTTGCCTGTTCCAGAGACAGGATGAGCGCAGTACATAACTCTGTCTGGTTCAGTGCAAGACTCCAGGCTCACAATACAGCCCACACACAGCTCGTCAGTCCGTCTCTCTACTCATGTGTATATAGTCCACATGCACTCCTTCCCCTAACCTACCCCTGCTGGTCATGCAGCTACCCGCAGACAACTTATGCAAATAAGGGCTGGACCATTCCAGACGGCAGGGAGGGGTGGCCAAGGGTTGATGCTATTACTGTAGTTCATGCCTGGTCCAGGATATTATGAGCATCCTTTTTTTTTTTATTAGAGAGAATTCTATTAAGAAAATGAACACAGTTTGGTTGTAGTGTTTAGTGTTTCCTGTGTGTTGACTGTTAAGGAGCCTGCTTTTGCAAAAATGTCATCATGAAAATAACTGACACTCGTACTAATCAGGGAATTCCCCTCTCGCACATCTCCAAACGCTCTCACCTTGACCACACCAGAGCAAAGAGAGCCACTATCAGTGTGGGCTGTATATTTTTATTGCTCAGGTATCAGGTATCTATTCCTGTATCATCAGTGTAAAATCATAGACAAGCAAGCCCAGAAAGCCCTCCTGAGGACCAGAGAGGAGTAGTGACGGCATAAAGATTATCTCTTGTTAGACAGGTAGAGGTTTCCAGTAAACAGAGCATACCACACCCCTGTCTGACCCACATTTACAAATAGAACCAAGTCTTACTTTGTAGGCACGTGTGGCATGGAAAGCTACTCCAGCGGCTGGGTTAAAGGTTATTTATACAGTAGTCTGTCTGACCTGCTAATGAATAACAGTTTAACAGTCAGACCTGCTGCGTAAAGTAAAAATCCCCTGTCTTCTTCTCTTTGGCTGATTGTTTGAAACTTACACTGACCTACTGCATGTAATGAACCACTCAGACTCATGACTCTAGTATTGGAGAGTCATCTACTTAAACTATTTACGTTAAAATGTCTTGAAATTCTTCAGCAGTCAGAATGGAGGATGTATAAACACTACAAGGAGCTGACCTGCTGTTTTGTGCACTCTCTCTTGTATGTCATACATAAAAAGAATCACTAGTGAGGGAAAAAAAAAACACTGCGGTCACTCAGTTGGCGTGATGCACAGACCCGCAGTGTGGCGCACTGTCCTGGCAAGGCATTTAAATTACAAGAATCCAATCAAATAATTCCCACTAAGTCTTTATGTTGAACACATTGTCTCACTGACCCGCCTGTGTTTGTACTCGAGCCACAGGGGGCAGAGCATGCGCTGGAATCTTTCCATAACATCTATTCTTATTTCAGTGTTTGCTGTGGCTGCCAACTGTATTACTCTTATTATATATTGTCATTATGTATTTGTTTATATCTTTTTTGGAATCGCGGTTTTTTGGTTTTTAAAGGACCATCCATTACAAAAATAAGAGAACTGTTGCTATTTATTTATTAACTATAGTTTATTAACTATAGTTTTCACTGTGGGAAGAAGCTACAAACTGAAAATGCAGACATCAACTGCTCTGAAGGTGAACTGTGCCGTCTGCACAGTTTCCTTAAAGTCAGGGTTTAATCCTGACTATCCACGCTAGTGTTAACTGGGTTAGGAGGTCAGTCTCTTCATCTTCATCAGAACAATCATTTGTAGATTTTTCTTTCTCTCTCTCTTTTTCGGTGAAAAAAGCATCCTAAGATTGTTTTTTTCATTAGTTAAAAAAGGTTATAATGAGAAAATGCTCTCAAAAACCAAAAATGCAAAAAACTAAATTAAGGATTTTTTTTTTCTTTTTACAAATAATTCCAGGAACACCAGCAGCTACTGAGTGACCTTTTCCACTGACAGAGTTCAGTTCTCCTATCTGACACACTAAGCACGCATACACACATGCATCTTGGGTAAATGATCCAAGAGCAAATATATACTGTCCCTTAACCCTGAACTTTGCATCAATCTTAGTTAATTGCAGTCTTGTCAGGAGTGCGATTATTCAAACAGGTAATGCAAATGTTAATGAGTTCAAATTTGCATATCTTTATTTTCCCATGGTTGAAATGTCATTGTTTATGACGCTCTACAATGAAGAATGTCAGTCCTGATGGCCCCCTGATACGTCGTTGGCCATTAAGAGGCCAAAAAAAGAGCAACTGAAGGGGATGGAAGGGAAATAAATAAGGAGCCGTGCTCGAAAGAAAAGAAGAGAAAATTAAGACTTTTACATGCAAATAGATCAAAACTAATTCACACAATCACGCCATCATTGCAGTCCCCAGTAATCAAATTCAATTTTTGATGAATATATTAGCAAGGGGTTGAAAATATGTAAAGGAAAATACAATATTGATGTGACCTGAAAGAAAAAAAGAAAAATATACCTCTTTGGAGATTAAAGTCATGGTTGTCCTTTTACTGTACGACATGCTGTTGTGCATACTACGCCTGCAACACACATTTCAAGCGTTGTTGGCATATTGCTCTTCGTCATGCGCCTGATTTGACATGGCTTAAATAACTATCTTCCTGCCAGTGATTGGCATTCACACAAGAAGGGGTGAGTGGGACTGGGGAGCAGATGGTGACATTCCACATGACCAAACTGATCAATCAGCATGCTGAGACGCAGGTGCAGCGCAGGCGGGCAGCACCACACCATCTATTTCACCATCTACGGGGCACAAACACATGGGCACCAATCGTGGCACCCTGAGGGTCTGCATGCTCCTCTGTCCCGCTGTGCCAAGGTTGATGACATCAGAATTTCCCATCCGCTCTTCCTCAGGACGCCAAGAAAAAGAAGGGAAAAAAAAAAAAACGCTGTATAAAATCTGCAATAACGGCCTGGCCTGAGATAGGTTGTGTAAGTGACGTAAAAGCCAGGGACTCCCATATTTCACCCTGGTACTGAACTGATAAACCAGGAGAAAAAGTAGACAAGCGTACCAACACATTTTGGCCTGAAGAGTGTATTATTTCTTGTATTTAATAGAAGCATTTGAGGGATAAAATGACTTTTTCCTCTCACAATGTTTGACACCATCTAAATGTTAAGGTTTTAGCTTTTACAAAACTTGGTTACTCTAACAGTTGCAATTACTTTCTATTATTGATTCATCTGCTGATAATTTTCTTGATTATAAAATGCAAAAATGCCAATTATGTTGATTGTTTTGTCCAAAAAATTGTCAAAAAACACAAAGATATTCTGTTTTCTATCATACACAATGGAGAAAAATCGACATAACAGCTGGAACCGTGAAATATTTGATTTTTTTTTTGCCTAAAAATTACTGAAACTATGAAAAATTATCAAAATAGTTAGCAATTAATTTTCTGTCGATTGACTAATTGATTAATCCACTTATTACTTATTACTTATTTTATTAATCCACATATTGTTGCACGAGTTACTTTTCTATCCATTTGAACGACAAATTTCTTGGATGAGCACTCGAGTACTTAAATTAGAAGTAGGTTACCATCAACAGTAGTACAGATAAAAATAGCTTGGTTTATACTGTGTATTAACCGTATGATGTCACTGTGATGGGATTATGTCTGGATTTACCAATCCTGACCCCTGTAAAAAATTTACATTGGCATGTTTTAAATTTCAAGACCAGTAGATTTTCTTTATGATAAAGCAATTAAAAGCCATTCATACAGGAAATATCTGTAAATAATCCCACTAGAGTACACGTCAGTGAAGGCATCTTCAGGGCAAACAGGCCTACTAAATGTGTACGGAGGTAAATGGGTTGGATGTGGTGTTTGATACCTGCTGGCGTGACTCTGTGCTGAGGATCTACTGTATCTTCGGGATAAGACCTGGACACAGCAAGCTGATCTTATAGTCTGGCATGAGTGCTTTAAGAAGTGGGGGTTGTAAGAGGATTGGAGCAGCCATGGAGTGCACGTGAGAGCCAGACTCACCGACCTCTGCACCACCGGTGACCTCGCTGTCCCACATTCGCCAGCACCTACAATACAAGAAGAGGACAGGTGGCTTTAGGTCAATGCCAGCATAACGTTTGACCTGCTTGATTTCCAGAAAAAACGTCCCATGAAATCAAAACTCAAACAAACAAAATGAGTCTTTAAGGCAATAAAATTCAGTGTATCTGCTACACTTTAAGCTACAACATACAACAAAAGCTACAGTGCACCAGATGGTCTTTGTCTTTATATATCTCACTATCATTTACTATTATTTATTTATTTAAGTGTTCAATGTACGTTGTGTTATAGTTTTTCTCTAAAAAGCAAGATTATTTATAAAATCCTAAATCAAATCATGCAGGCAGACAACTGTATCAGAAGTAAGCTACACTGAGCAGATATTGTTACCATCATATGATATGACCACAAAAATGGCAGCAACTTTGGTGGAG
Organism: Thunnus albacares; assembly: GCF_914725855.1. Lineage (NCBI taxonomy): Eukaryota > Metazoa > Chordata > Actinopteri > Scombriformes > Scombridae > Thunnus > Thunnus albacares. The sequence continues at coordinate 20,988,738 of NC_058112.1, read as the reverse complement.
GAGGAGTGTTGTGTAAATCTTAACATTTGGAGGAATGAGCAAGGGCAAAGACTGCTGAGATGAAACCTTCCAACCCAAATCAGAAGTGACAGGAGATTGACAGTAAAATAAATCAGTCCAGAATAGCCAGCAACCGAAGGTCAGAAATAGAGTGAGAAAACAATGACTAACAAGGAAACAACATTTTCTTGAGATTTAGACGAAGTGTCACTGCTCCACACCTCCGGTGTTGTTAACAAGTCAGCAAATGACAAGGTTTGATGGATGTGTGTGATGCGTTATGGAAATCATCATCATAATTCAACTATATGCATGTTCAGTCTATACATATGAGCAAATATTTTACAATTTGAGAGCTCATTCCCAAAATACCCACTAACATCTCCACACACCTTAATAAATGAATAATCTAACTGTATAACTTCACATCACAGGACTTCTATTTTACTCCAATTTATGGCTTTAAGGTGTGAAAAAGAAACACAAAAGCTAAACAGGCCTGAGCAAATATTCACATTTTATCAGTTTATTAGCTTTTGATATGTATTGAATGAATTATGGATTAATGTTTTATTTGAATGTCGCTAAACTCACCTACAAAATGCTGCATGTTCTGCACACAAGCTAAACAGGAAGAGTAGAATATAAAATATATAAAACATGACATATATAATATGAATCTTTTGCTCCATTGTTGCTCCATGCTGACCTCGTGTCTCACCTCTCATGGCTCCCTCATCATTTGTTCACTAACTGTGAGGTTTGGGCCTTTTTCGTGCACAATCAGCTCATAGCTGCACTACATGACTCATTATTTGTTTATGATGCTCCCAAAGCACTTTACTGTTGTCAAAGATCAGACAAACATCAACACAGCAACATTTACTGTATGTACTGCTGTGATTAATACCTCATATTTCTTTTATAAAATAAGCAACCAGTGAAATTTCAGCTTGTTCATTTCATTTTCAAAAGCTAATCATCTGAAGTTGGTTCAATACAGAATTCAGGGTATGTAAAAAAAAAAAAAAAAAAAAAAAGTGAAAAGTTCTCCTGGTCAAACCCTTTCTCCTAAAATGCATAACTGTCAGGGAAAGTGTGTGACCACAACACCAAAACCTAAACTCCAGTGTCTTTGTCATTAATATGCTGCTGCTTTTCTTTATCAAACAACCTCAGTTTGCTTCTTAATGGTGATACTGGCATTTAAATACTGACTCCGGGAATAATATATTTACTGTGGTACAATAATATGTGTATTATTTATATCCAGTAAGTATGAAAACACTCACAACCAATCGAACAATTATCAACTGAAAATAAAGTCAGGTTTCCACAGCATGATTAGCGCCAAATAAAATTCGACCCTTTTCTAACCCACTTTTCAATGGACTAAGTTATTGTTTTGAGAATAGAATTTATTGATCTAATTTCTGAACATTAGGAACGATGTTAGTCAGAAAGTGCTTAATTGTTAATACTTTTCAGAAACTTTACCAACTTTATCAATCATGTGGCTTCATGGGACACCTGAAGATGCTGATTATGAACTGGTTCAAACCTGTCCAGGGACTTTTGTTACATTTTTCTCTCCCTTGTTTCTTGTCATCTTTCTGCTACAGTCCATTAAAGTCCTCATATTTATCTTATTGCACTGTATAAGATTATAAAGTCAAATTATTGAAGACACATTTTAAAGCTTTACCATGATCAGATCACAGTTGCTTGACACACCAATGCAAAACAAACTGGGTTTTAAATATTGAGAAACATTCATAAAGAACAATGTGTGGTTTCTTCTTGAGGTGCGAGCAGGTCATGCTGGTGAGTATAAGGTAGCTGAGTGACTTAAACCTGTTTCTGATTGGAGGGTGTCACAACTGAACCTGTTCTCCTTAGCCTCCTGCAGAGACATGTCAGCACTTACGCACTCAGTTCTTAACATAGATAAGGAAACCAACCGGTAGTCTGCAGTTTTAAGTAGGTCTAAGTAGACCCTGATGTCTGACCTGCAGGGTCTCACACTACACACAAACACACTCTACACACTTAAAGGATCAAGCTGAGCAACCAAAGACAAGTGGTTTAAAGACAGACAAGTTACTGTATACTGCTGCATGCATGCTATTTCCATGTCTGCGAGTCTATTGCTGTCTTGCATTATGTTTCATGACCATGGTGTCAGTGGAGCAGTGGAGTAACTTTACCTGTTTCCATCAACAGATGGCAGTATAAAATAAGTCAAGATCAAATTATTTATTTAGGTCTTGTTTTTCTTGACCTGGTGACTTCATTTTTCACACGAATATTTTCACGCAGAAGGATCTTTAGGTCATTTTTTAAAATTATTTGTAGCTCATAATATCCATGATAATCAAATATATCCCGACATGTGTGCAATAAATGTGATTTATAGCATGTGATGTGACATAATGGGAGGTTATATTTATATCTGGTGCAGACAGTCTCAATTCAATTCATCTCTCTCTCTCTGGTTATTTTTCTCTCCGCCAACTATGTCTCAGATTACAGCCGAAGGAAAAAATAGTAAACTGTGTGATGAGCAAAGAAAATCTTGAGACAATCTGTCTGTGTGGCCTCTGCTGGTGTTTCAGCATTTTCCCACCGAAAGCCTGATCACATAATCATTCGATTAACAAAAAATAAAATAAAATAAGCATATTGGTATTTATGGGGATCAATACGCGCGCTGGTAAATGACCGGTTTATATGGTGAGGTGATATCATCCTGGCTGTTTACCCGTCATTGTCACTATCTGATCAAACAGCTTCCTGCAGCAGCGCCGCCGCCGGCTGACAGCGGAACTACAGCGAACCAATCAGCGTCAAGTGAGCCTCAATCAAAGACTCATGTCCGGTCAACGTTTTCACACTAAAAAGCCACAACCAATTATAGAAAATAACAGGACGAATGTGCAGCATTGTGTAAAGGTTTTTAAGGCACTTTAGATGGTTAGATTCTGATCCACGAAGCAACACCATCAGAGAGGCGACTGATGGACCACCAGGCTCAGAGACAGCTTCATCCCACAAGACTGTCGAGCTCTCAAGCTCACTGAACACTTTACTTCTGCACTGATAGACTTTATACTTCTATATATACTGTTCACAAGGCCACCACATCAGTATGTACATTTTCTACCATAGTATTATACTCTATTTCATCCAAGTCTGCCTTAAAACAACAGTCAGGTGCCCAAATGAACATGTTTTTCTTGCTGTAATCATTCCTCTTGTTCATACTGACCATTAAAATATCCCCTCCAACTGTGTTTACATTGTAAGTGATGGCAGACTAAATCTTATATCCTGGTTTTGAGCAAAAATATAAGTTCATCTGAAGATAATATGAGGTGTCAGCAGTCCGAGTTAGTGGATTTCTGAATGGAAAGTGTCTCGACTGACAGTGTACTCCTGTTCAGCTGCAGTGGAAGGATCGTAACAAAAAGAGGGAATTTGGCACTAAAAAGACTTCTACTTTGAAAGATATTGAATTGATTTGAGTCATTTGGATGGCTGAAGCCTCATATTATCTTCAAATCAACTTTTAAATACCTTTTTGCACAGAGGGAGTCTTGTGGATTTTGGCCCCAATCACTTACATTTTAAGTGCTCCAGTATGAATGGGAAGAATTATTACAGCAAGAAAAATATGTTTCAGTGTTCATTTGGGTTCCTGACTGTTGTTTTAAGACAGACTTGAAAACTGTGAACCAACCCTTTAAAGCCCCCCTCCACTCAAAAATGTGTTTTTCTTCTTATTCTTACAGTTGGATGTTTGAGCTTCACTGTGCAGAATGATATATGTGCAGAGTTTGACACTAAACGTCTGTTTTCACATTCATCTGCTAAGAGTGGAAAGTTTCTCTGTGCTCACCAAACTAAATCAAACCAGACTTCCTGCATGTAAGAAGGTTTTTTTAAATCCAAGTCATATTTATTCACATTTGACGTTTGCTCTTCTTCTTGTTGGAGCAAATCTGTACAAGTTGACAGCATACTGGTGAGTATCCACAATGTTAAAGAAAATCTAAGTTAAAGAGGCATGAAGTATGCGACTTACACACACATGATACAGAAACTTGAAGCCTCCAGTGCATAAACACTGATTATGGACTTTAAGGTGAAGTAGGAGACATCTTGTGATGAAATATGCCTTTTATTTTGGGGGTAGTGGAGAGTGGGGAGTGACACGCAAAAAGTGACACACAGCCGGATTCAAACCAGGGACATTGCGGTTATATGTCATGTGTTTTAACCAGTCGGCTACCAGGGAATGCCAATTCTGGATTTTTTTAAATGAGGTTACTGTACTTTTTTTGTTTTTTGAGGAAAAAACATGTTAGACACATATTATTATTCCAAGCCAGGTATTTCATTTATACATATATATCTTTCAGTGTATTAGGACAATGTCAAACTCTGCAGATACACCATTCTGCACAGTGACGCTCAAACATCCACCTGAAGGAACAAGAAGAAAAACACAAGCTTATGCTTTTTTATTGTGAAGGCAGCCTCTGCTGAACTTCCGGCCGTGCGTGCTACCTGTGTGTAACCTGACGCACGCAGCTCGTCTGTAGCTGCTGCTGGCTGCTGCAGGCGTGCTATTTGCGGCAGCGGAGAGACCTCTGCGAAATGCCTTTTGTATGCCCGGGTGTTTTTTTTTTTTTTTTCTCCCCCTTGTGTTTTTGTGTTTCGGGTCAGCTCACAGTGTTCGTAGCCATGCTCTGTGGAGGATTCAGCGGGCTGTCCTAGCTGACTGAGCCGCTCCAGCAGCGGTAGGTCCGGTGCAGTGCACAGCCGGGGATGAGGCCTACTTGTTAAAGCTCCCCCACCACCCCTCCATCGTGATGGCTGATGATCAACAACAACCTGGTCAGAAGCCTGCCTCGGGATTAGGCTCTCTTCCAGCGCTGGTGCCGGGACTCCAGGGCCCCGAGGCCAACGCGTTACAGTTCAAAATCAAGAATTCAATTTGGTAAGGATGGAAACGGTCCTCCAGCAGCCACACTGTCCCTTTTCGCTAGCCTCATAATTAGCGTCTCTTAGCAGGGAGGCAGTGTGCTGCACAAAGAGTGCAGAGCAACACGCGGATATTTACCTGAAATGCGACAGCAGAGAGGAAAACCACATTGTCCGGTGTCCTGTTTGTGCCTTAATAACACGATAACGTCGCGCTACTTGCAGCACAAGCAGCTACAATCATTAGCATCGAGCCACAGGAGGCCATGTTATATAGATGACACCCAATCCACCGGTGGTGCTGATGCTCATGATGACAGGTGTCAAACCAGGCAGCTCCTCAACACCCTTATTATTGTTATTATTATCGTTATTATTATAGTCATGTGTTTCTCGTTCGTTTTTATCTTTATTTCGGTTTTAATTTTTGTTTTCAATTCAGTTAAGACCCCAGAGTGGGTTTACTCGTTTCAGTTTAGCCTTTATTGTTAAAAAATGTTTAATTTTAGTTTAGTTTTATTAGATTCAGTACTAGTTTTAGGTGGGGCTGGGCGATATATCAATATTATATCGATATTATATTGATATCGTGATATGTGACTAGATATCATAGGTTTTGGATATTGCAATATCATAATATGACAGAAGTGTTTTCTTTTCCTGGTTTCAAAAGGCTTCATTACAGTAAAATGATGTAATTTTCTGAACTCACCAGACTGTTCTAGCTCTTCTATTATTTTCATTTACCCACTTAGTTATTACATCCACATTATTAATGATTATTTATCAAAAATCTCATTGTGTAAATATTATGTGAAAGCACCAATAGTCATCCCTACAATATTGTTGCAGTATCAATGTTGAGGTATTTGGTCAAAAATATTATCAAATAGATACTTGATTTTGTCTATTTTTTCGCCCAGCCCTAGTTTTAGGTTGTTTTTTGTATTATTATAGTAAGGGGGGTATTTGTCAGGGGCAGGATTGAGGAAGTTCAGAATAGGTGTTACAAACACAACGGCGTGTGAAGGCAGTAGATTCACAGTCATGTCGACGTCCCAGCCTCAATAAACTTGCGACAAGGCCTCCTCACGCTAGTTGCGTTGACAAATTTGACCAAATTGACAAAGATTAATACTAAATCATTTTCTGTAAATTTTTATTGTATTTTAATGAGTTTTTTAAGTACACGTCGTTTCAGTAAGTTTTCGTTTTTTTGGGTTTTTTTTTAAAGTCTAGTTTTCATTTTTTATTTAAATTTTTTTCACACCTTGTTTTAGACTTTAGTTTGAGTAACTGTAATAACTGCGCTCCACACACACACACACACACACACACACACTCACAGATTTACTGCTGGTTATAATGAAAGATGTGGGTGATGTGAAAATGAAAATGTTTTACTTACTGCGGCTTCAGAAAGTATTCAGACAATTTCAGTGTGATCTCTCATCACAGTGTGGTTAAAGGAGATTAAGATATACTAAACTACCTGACATTTTGTTATCTACAATCTACCTACATATCATGACACACTGTTGATGTGGAAATATTCAGATACCTTCACTTTTTGCACACTTAACTGTGTTAAAGATGCCTTTTTAAAATGGGTTACATGTACCTTCTTTTTTTTTTTTTTTTGCAATGAACCTACACAGAATAACACGTTATGACAAAGTGAAAACACCTTTTAGAGGTTTTTGCAAATGTTTTAAGAATCAAAAAACGAAATATCTCATTTACATAAGTATTCAGTCTCTTTGCTAGTCTCAGCTGCATCAAAGGATGCACCTGCTGTGATTATCCTTGAGATATCTCCAGGGCTGTGTCCAAAATTATTTCCTATATTCTACACAGTGCTCTGTATACTACTTTGTCATCTTAACGCTTGTTATTTTCTTTATGTTGTATATGTTTTTAACGCTGTAGCACTTTGAGATTCAATCCGAATGGAAAGTGCAGTACAAATTAAATGCATTAATATTATTATTATTACTGTATTCTTAATGAAAAATCTGGCTATTCTATAGTGCCCTAAAAAAACCCACAATAGACATTTTTCACAGTTTGACAGCAAGAAAAACACAAGTGTAAATTGTGACATGAATGGTGGACAAATTCCATTTAGCTGCTTCAGTTTAAGGGTCCTGGTACACCGTCACACTGTCAAAGCTTACTGGGATACTTGAACGGAGCAGAACAATCGTTAATGTTATTTGTAACACCTGTGCGTTTCCTGCCATGACAAGTTAAAATATCTGCTGTGGAAAAAAAGGCCTATTGAGGGAAAATAGTAGTGTCTGTGGCATGTTCTCCACTTCCTGTTAACAATCCCAATTTACTGATTTCACAAAAATTAGAGCACTATATATATATATTAGACACCATATCTGTCACTGGTATCCAGAATCTCAATGTACTGCTCAATGTACCCTCCAGGGAGTGATTTCAGGCACAGCCTAGAACTTGATTGGAGTTTACCTGTGACAAATTCAATTGATTGGACATGATTTATACAGCACACATCTGTGTATAGCCGGTTTATGAAGGTATATGACTGCACACCTGGAGTTTAAGAGGAAAAAGATGATCTGATAAGACAAAATGTTACTGTTTGGCCTGAACTCCGAGCTCTATGTCTGATAACACAGTACCATCCCTTCAGTGAATCTTTGGCATTGGTGGCAGCATCATATATGGGGGTACGTCTCAGAATTGAGGGAAGAAAACCTGCTCCAGAGAGCACACGACCTCAGACCAGGGTGAAGGTTCACTTCCTAGGACGACATACAGCCACCACAACACTGGAGTGGCTTTGGGATAAATGTCCTTGAATGACCCGGCAGAAACCTGGACCTGAACCCCAAAAAACATCTGTGGAGAAACTTGAAGACGGCAGTTCAGACGTACATATTAGGACTTGATGATGTAAATGCTGCCAAAATACTGAATACTTGTGTTGGAGATTTTAATTTTTTTCGCTTTGTCATTATGGATTATTGATTACCATAAAAGAACATTATATCCATCTTGAATTATATCTGTAACACATTTAAGTGTGCAAAAAGCGAAGGTGTCTGAATACTTTCCACAGTCACTGTATATCATGATGTCTAAATGTTGTCTCGATTTCAATCACGTTTTACAGCACGATGATAAAAAAATTAAACTTCTGACATTTTAAATTCATTCGAGTGTTATAGACGTTGTTGGAATAATGCTTAGTAGTTTTCATCACGGTTGTTCAGGGCTGAAATTAATGATTATTTTCTTTTTCTTTTCTTTAATGAATCATTTAGTCTCTAAAATGAAAAAAGTGAATGTTGATCTTCAAATTGCGTCATATCTGAGAAGCTGGAACCTGTGAATGTTTGGCTTTTTTTTTTCTTGGAAAATTACTTCAATGATTCACTCGTTATAAAAATAGTGCAACTCATTTTCTGTTGGTCGAGTATCTGATTAATTGTTTCGTTGCTACACTTGTGGGTTATGGTTCAAGATATTAAGAAATCCATGTTTTAAAAAGCCAATGGAAGATGATAATTAATATCGATGCCCTCGTGTGACCCGACTCTTTCTGGTAGTCATGTCCGTTTTGTCATTTTTTTGTTCATTACAAACAAACAGGGCAACAGACAAAGCAAATCAATTTGACCCAAACTAAATCAAACCAAAATCCTGCATGTTAGAAGGTTTTTTTTTAATTCAAGTCATATTTATTTACATTCTGTCTTTTTCTCTCTTTCTTATTGTAGCAAATCTGTACAATCAAAAGTGGACAGCATATTGGTGAGTATCCACGATGTCAACGCCAAATCAGTTATTAATGTTGTTTGTTGGATCATGACTACAGGTGTGCAGCTCACTGTAGCTTTTGAAGAACGAATATCTTAGACCCTGTTTACACTGGGTTTTAAAGTGCGTCACAGGTGATCGGATCACAGTTGGACGACACTAAATACAAGAGTAAACGACCACCAAGACGCGTTGTGATCTGATCACTCAAACCACTTGCTACAGTGGCCTGGGACGCATTTTACCACATAGCTTTTGTAGTGTAAACGCAAATGCCAACTGGTCAGTTGGACACCTTGGAGACGCATGATAGACACAAGGTGTGAACAGCAGTGTGTCTCGACTGTCCACTTGTGTTCAGATCACTGAAATGCATTTTAAAACCAAGTGTAAACAGCATCTTAAAGTTGTGTATTTCATTCTTATAGCCTGATGAAGTGGCTCAGAGATCCTATAAAATACTTAAATTTGATGCTTACATTTTATTTACATTACAATAATAGATTAAAAATACGTTTTTACTATTATAACAATGAAATATGTACTATGTGGAAGGGTTTCATTATATTCATTATACATATCAACCTGGCATGTGTAAAATGTAACATATCTTTGCCCCTGTGTTTATTAATTAATGTAGGCTAGTCCATTGAGTAAATTAATTTGTAATTACTTTGAGTGAGTGAAGCTCCTTCTCATCGGGTCTCTTTTCGGAGTGAATACACACTTGGTTTTATTTTATCTGAGCTGAGCTTGTTTGCAGCAACAAAGTCACATCAGTGACATCAAAGCTACATGAGAACGCTTTGTCTATTTTTTTTTTTTTTTTTTTTGTCGCCTATAAAAAAAAAAATACAGTCTATTAATGTCAGTATTTTGTTGGCAGATTTAGGGAGGCAGGTTTAGTCCCTTTGATGATGAGTCCTGGAAAAATATCCACTGTAAGGCAGCTCTGATGCTTACATGTGGACATAGTCGCACACAAACTGGATGCTTACATGCTTTGTTAAAAGAGTGTATTCAAGTATAAACTTAAAATTGTCTAAAAGACCTCCTTTACATCTGTCACATCTGGATTGTGTCTAAATATGGATGGGGGCTTAAATATGATGAAAACTCGACTCTACAATAATGCGCATATCATGTATAGGTAAGAAGACAAAATATTATACCAGCAATAGTAATATACAGCGGTGAGTGATATGGATACAGTCTATGCCCATATATGTCATTTTATACAACAACAATGAACATTTTCTAGAAATTCAAATGAGAAACCATTTATAGCTAAAATAACCAGATTAAAATGTTTAAACGTTAAATTCAATATTACTATAAACCAATGGTGTACTTATACAACCAGACATATTACCACAGTATAACCAGTGTGGAAAAAATATCACAATTGACAAATTGTGTTAAAAAAATAAAAAATTTTGATCTCACATGTAAATCTTGCACAGTCAGTATTTTTTTGCCGCATGTATGGATGACATTTTCAGAAAAGGAATATATATTTGGCTCAAACAAGCACAGGAGCAACTCAAACTGCATTTAATGGTACAATTTTATGGCCTTAGATACTAGAATTTAAATGTTATGTCTGTTTTGTAATGCCGTTGTTTATGAAACAGAAGCTGCAATAAACATCTGTATGGTGGTGCTTGATTAGCTTATAATATATAAAAATCAACCAGGATACATGCTAATGTCAGATGTAAAGGCCAAAATAGGATTCAAAGGGATTGTGCAAAAGAAGTAAATTAATTAAGGCTCTGTGTGAGCAGAGAAGGACTCAGACAGGTAATTCACTCTGTACTTGTTTGTAGCAATGGAGTGTAGTAAATAGCGTTTTCATTCATTGCTCATTGGCTGACAGATCTCACCTCATTCATTCAAGTATCGGTTCCCCTAGCAACAAAGAGACAAATAGAAAAGGAAGAGATGAGATGAATCCATTCTTAGAAACCAATTGAAAAGCAGTCGGAGTGGAATTGATAGTAAGATGTGCGACTGTCATACCTGTGTAGTGTTTTCAAATCGACGCTAAATTCGGAACTTGTTTCCCTTAATTTTCAACGTACGAAAAAATTATACCTGAGATAAGAGATTTCTGTTTCTGTTTGGGGAAAAATGTGAAAACCTGAAGCTATCAGACTGCATTTTTTACTAACTATGTTTTGAATGATTGTTGTCGTTTTTTTTTTGACCTTGTCGTCTTTGATATTTTGTTTTTACAGCAAGATGTTGAGAAGTTTACAGACATCGAAAAACTCTACCTCTACCTTAAGTTGCCTTCTGGTCCCAGCAGTGGCAATGATAAAAGGTATTGATCCTCGTCTATTTCTCACACACACACACATACACACACACACACACACACTTAAGTTTTCCACTTTGCTCCTTGGCGTTTTTGTTTTTTTTGTCTCGCACACACGGCTGCTTTGTTGTGGCTCTCATTACATTTTTGGCACCGTTGTCTCATTGCTTGTCAAAAACGATCCACTGGCTACTTCACAGACACAATTTCGGCTAATAGCTTCTAAAAAAAAAAAAAAAATTAAATTACAACTCTCAAGCCTTTTGTTTTATTTTGCTTTGTGATATTTTTCGGGGGGTTGTGGTTTTTTTGGCCTCGTGTGAAAGTATCACTCTTTCATTTCAGCTGTATGATTGATTATCATTATGAAGCAAAACACTGATCTATGTAGATTTTTGCTATACCTAGCTGTCTGTGTTTCATTTGTTTCCCCATATCTATTCATCACCCCAACCCCCCAATTCTGCCCATTTGGACTGAGAATGAGAGGGGGTCCTCCACTCCTGGATTATGGTATTAAAGTTTCTGTATTAACAAGAAATGATGCGTACCAGTCAAGGACAATTCCCAGTGACCAGATTTCTTTTTTTTTCTCTCATGCTCCATCTCAGTGATCAGAGTTCCATGTCGTCAAGCCGTACTCAACAGATGTATGCATTCAACTGGATACGGAATCACCTAGAAGAGCACCCAGAGACTTCCCTCCCAAAGCAAGAGGTGTATGATGAATACAAGTGAGTGTGTGGGGGGCCACCAGGGCAGGTGAAGGGTAGCAGAAGAGGGGACATCATTGTTTATTCCAGTGTGATCTACTGATATATGCTTAAACGTAGAGTCTTATGAAGGTTTCTCTTCTTTTGCAGGAGCTATTGTGACAATCTCGGCTACAATCCACTGAGTGCAGCAGACTTCGGAAAGATCATGAAGAATGTCTTTCCTAACATGAAGGCACGTCGACTGGGCATGAGGGGCAAATCCAAATATCCTTTTAATTCTGACAAACCTCTCAACAAAGTCTTATTTTGTCTTTGCTTCGATGTCTGCGTGCAGTTTGGTTGATGCTGTTTCTTGATTACATCGATGTGGCAGATCATGGATCTGTGCTGCTTTGACATTGTGTACCGTTAACCATAATAAACATCTCCACATTCTCTTATATAACTTTACATATGAATTTCATGGAATAGAGACGTCAGTCAAAGAAATAAACTCCCCTGTTAGGTTTTAATAAGTTTCTAGTCATCAGCTAAACTGGTGGCACATGTTATAAACTTTTTCAATTGTGTCTTAAAACAACAGTCAGGTGCCCGACTGAACAATAAAACATGTTTTTCTTGCCGTAATCATTCCTCCTTTTCATACTGACCATTGAACGATGCCCCCTAATGCAATTTCTATGTAAATGACAGGGACAAAATCCACAGTCCTCCTTTCATGCAAAAATGTATTTAAATGTTGATCTGAAGGTTATATGAAGCTTGAGCCGTCCAAATTAGTGGTTTACTATTGTTCCACCACAGCTCAACAGAGAAATGCTGTCCGGGGAAGAGCAGAGAGTGAATTATGTTGAATTATGTGACCATAATTTTGGAAATCATTCTCTTAATTTGACGATGTCAGACTGCTGATGCCTCATATAAGCTTAAGATAATCTTTTAAATGCATTTTTGCACAAAACCACAAAATTTGGACTGTGGATTTTAATCTCCCATCTCTTACACTACAAGTGCATTATGAAGGAGTCTTTTAATAGCCATTGTGAACAGGAGGAATGATTACAGCGAGGAAAACCTGTTTCAATGTTCTGGGCACCTGACCTGTTGTTGTAAGACAGACTTGAAAAATTGTGGACCTTTCCTGTAATATTCCAGTTGACTCAACCATTACCAGAATTGGCAACCGTTAACATAATAATTCTGTTAATGTATTTTTTGTTTATTACTTTCAAATAGAAAACTCTACAGACGTTGGAGTCTTTATATGGGATTCAATAACTTCACTTATTTTTCAAAGTGTTAAATCCCATTATTAAGAAGTTCAGGATGCATGTAAATCAGTTTGCGTATTGATGGTCAGTGATCATAAAAGTTCAGCCGTTGCCAACTTTTCTTGGCCAAAAAGATAGTTAACTGTCCGTTTCCATGGTCACAAAGCTTACAGCAAATTACTAGACCTCTGGTGATTTATTGCCTGTGTTGTTCACAGTGTAAATTTTGGGTTTTGCTCTCGTAACAGCGGATGATGTGTTTTGTCTTCATCTCATCAAGAATGTGGCCACATGCAGCCCAGCTGGGAATGTGGTCTCCGAATGTGGTCTGAGTGATCGGATCTCAATCCGTCCTCAATGCGTCTCGGATGCGTTTACACCTGTATTTAGAGCTGTCCGCTTGAGATCGGATCACCCGAGACGGATGTTAATGCCAGGTGTAAACAGGGCCTAAAATTAATATGAATAATGCAGATGAAGAGGCACATATATCAAGAATGTCCCTGTGAGAAATCTAACCCCGTAAAATAATGTACAGTTTTTTGACAAAGCATTAGAGCTAGACTTCAGAAATCGACCAGGCCAGTATCAGCTGATATTAGTTTATTGCAGATATATCTTTATGTACGTGTCAGCTGATAAGTAACAAGAAATTGCGACACAGAAATGCCCAAAGTAGGTTTGAGGTCTTTTAGAAACAGTGACTCTGTTACATAGTTTGTCCACCAGAGAGCACTCAGGAGTTGATTTTGAAAATGTCCTGCTCAGCATGTGTCTTGGTCACGATTTAAAAAAAAAAAAAAAAAAATCAAAGGGATCTGTATCAAGCTTTTGGCCAATATTTTGCTGTCTGTTTTTTTTTTTTTTTTTCATATTCCCAAAGATCTGTTTCGGCCTTAAAAATCCAGTATTGGTGAAGCTACGTTAATCATGTCAGGTGATGAAGTGATTCCTCTTGCAAACGTCAGGTCTAAATACTACATAATATTGTATTTTTTATAGTTATTAATGAACATGTTTGCAAAAAATGAGGTTTTAGAGGCAGTTTAAAACCATGTTGTATTGTGGTAAGTTCATCTTTGAAAAGCTATAAACCACTTTTGCCTAAAGACTGCTGCTGGCAGGTTATCAAAGCCAACAGTTGGAAATCCATGCCACGGAGCTGAAAAACTGTTTGGCTTTGGAGTAAGTTTTTCTTTTTATTTACTATTTCTGGCAGACCTTCTGAGCAGGGAACTGCTCGCTTGAAGCAAAGACTAGCAGAGGATAGATTAAAGACACAATTTCACAAAAGGATTTGCCAGGACTCAACATAAGACCAGCACCAGCGTATTATAACCATTTCTGTACTGAGACTGATCATGTTTTAAAAACCTTAACTCCTTCTTACATACTGTTATAGCGGGTTAAGGAAGAAAGCTTTTGTTCACATGCCGTCCTTACCCAACCTGGATCTGCAGAAATCTGGTGATGGGGTAAGTTACATTTTAGAAGACTTATATGAAGTATATACTATATGTAGTCAGATATAGACTTCTTTTCAAGTTTTCCAGTGCTCATGTTCCTGCTGCTCCGCTCTGTTCTGTCTGACTGTAGTGTGAGCTGATGGAGGCGTCAGGCCAGTCTCCGAGCGCTGAAGATGAAATGCGATCTGCAGCCTGCGGTCTGGTGTGCGAGTGGGCCCAAAAGGTCCTGAGTCGTCAGTTTGACAACGTGGAGGATCTGGCGCGCTTTCTGCTCAATAGCCACTACATTGGTACTAAGTCCATGGCTGCACTCACTGTTATGACCGGAACATCCACAGGTAACGATATCCTCTGATCTGCTGGTGTGGTAGTTTTACTGTTGTGTGTTTATCAATGTGTTTTGTGAAGTATTGTGCTGTACGTGATAGTCGGCAACAACGTACGTTGTTGTTTTTTGATGGATATTTTAAGTTGGGAAGAACAGTGTGTTCTAAAAAATATAATTTGTTGGTTATTTTAGTGTTTATTTGCCTCATGATGATCATTTGCAAGACATTTAATTAGTTTTCTTGGTGTTATCCTGCAAATATTCTTAACTTTTTACATGTTTTTTCACAAAACTGTCTTAAATTAGTATGGAGGTGATGAAAACTTAAACAGGGGAATTCAGCCTGTAAACTGAGTCATGTTTGAACCACCCTCATTAAGCAATTGTTGCCTAAAATGTTGAGAGAATAACCATAGTAGTGTGTGTGAGAGAAGTTCCTTATTTTCATGTTTTTAGTGGACCCTGAGCACTGTGAATTTGAAAGATGTTAAAAATACATCATATATTCCAGGATATTTGTAATCACACTGTGTACTGTACATCAACAGCCAGATGTTGATCTGAGGCAGCTGCCATTAACCACAAATTTAAACTAGCCTCAAGTCAAGCAGGTACAGTTCTTCTACACTTCCTAAAATAGGAGTATCATCAACAATTTATGCAGATGTCATCATGTTGTCATCACAATCACCCTCTTGTTTGAGGTCTTGAAATTGGGAATTCTTTATCAGTGAATAATGGTTACTTAAACAACACCTATAAACAAAAAATACAAACAAAAAACAAAAGTTTTTTTTAAATAATCATCAGTTTGGCCAGATGAGATAATATTGGAGGAAGCAGAGGAACAACACCCATTTTATATACCAAGTTCAACAATGTACTCATAAACCAAGATCAAATTTAGGGCTATATGATATAGTTTAAATAAATGAATATAATCATAAATATTTCCAATATTTATGTATATCACAACATGGGTTAGGTTTTTACATCTTAAACCTTTTCCAGGTTTAAAATACTGTTAGTATTATTGATACTATTCATAATAATTTTCTTGCCTGTAGGTGGCATAGACCTTCTCAAACTGCTGCTATATGCTTAGTTTACATGATTCTCATCAGTTTACACTGTGTGTCCTTGTAAAACTCAACACTTTGAATTTTTCCTCTTTCGCCAGGAACAAAGACACCAACTCCAGCCTCAGCGTTTGTGCCCACAGCTGAGGCAAACTCTTTCCAGCCCCAGGTGAAGACCCTGCCCTCTCCCTCTGTTGATGCAAAGCAGCAACTGCAGCGCAAGATCCAGAAGAAGCAGCAGGAGCAGAAGCTCCACTCACCCTTACCCATCGAGACCCAGGTCAAGAGAGCGGAGGCCAGTACACCAGGTCCCACCATCCCCTGTGGCAGCCCTGCTCTGCTCTCCCCTCAGCCCACCATAGGCATTGTAGTAGCAGCTGTTCCCAGCCCTGTCACGGTATGTGGCTTTCAAAGCAAAGATACAGAACTTTCTCCAGTCAACCCACAGAGTTGTATTCAGTCTCGTTATTGATGAATGTGACTAATCGTAATGTTATGTTATGACTGTTTTTCTCCCAGGTACAGAGAAGCAGGCAGTTAATGACCTCGCCCAGCCCTGTGGGGACAGCAGAGGGGAAAGTGTTGCCTGTGAACTTTCAAGTGGTGACTCAGTCTCTTAAACAGTCCCCCAAAGCTCCCCAGAATATCTCAGCTAGTCCTGTGGGTGACCGGCTGGCACGACACGGTACCCGGTACGCTCAGATCCTGCCCAAGCCCTCTGCCACCAGTGCCATCACACTGCGCTCACCCCCCACCCTGCTCATCACCAACAGCCCCATAAAAACTGTGATGCCTACTCCCCACGTCAGCTCAGTCAATGTGGTGAAGATGACGGCCATCGCTCTGGCTCCCAGCAGCAGCACCACGACTGTGCGACCTGCCTCGGCAGGTGTGAGTACAACTGCTGCTTCGGACGATTCCCAACATTTAAACAGTTTGAGCTCAGCTGCCCTTCAGTCTCCTGCAATCAGACCCAGTGCTCCAGCCTCCACCCTGACCCTCTCCACTGACACCAAAGTGGTGTCTGAAGCTGGAAATGACAATAACCCCACTGCTGGGGCAGAGAAAACTGCTGTTGGGGCCAAAGAGGAGAGAGTGGCAAAGTTCAGGGCTGCCAGTGAACCAAGCTTCCTGGTCAAGTGTTCTCCGGGACCAGACAAAGTGGCAAGGATAAAAAGTGACCCCACATCCCCTCCCACTTCGGTAGCTGTAGCTGGGACTCAGGACAGCAATAACAGTAACTGCCATGACAGTACTTTGTACTTGACTGTTGATAATCAGAACTCCAATGGCAACACGTCATCCAGTGGCCCCTCCGCTGTTACCCCAACATCGAAAGATCCCTGCACAGATGCCAAGAGCCCCAGGAAGCGCACAGTCCCTGCCGGGGAGTCCCATGTGATTCCTGTGAAGAGGGTGTTTATCTCCCAGCAGCCACTGGCTGTAGTTGACAATCCCAAACCTGGAGTCAGTGCTGCAGTGAAGAGGATCCCCCGACCGGGAACCCCCGCCAGACCAGAGAGCGCCCCCTGCAAAGTGACTGTGAAACACACCTCCATAGGGCCCACACAGATCCTTGCACTCTCCGACTCACCCATCACACACACTGAGGGCTCCCAAACTGTTGTCAAACCCCAGGCCTTGGTGGTGAAGCACGAAGGCCACTCCCTCAGCACTGACACCAGCACTGCAGCAGCTGGAAACAACACATCCGATCAGGTGTTGCTACAGCAGATCACCGGGGACCCTCGTGCCATACCAGCCAACTCAGGAGCACACGAAGCCTCTGTGATGAGTGACTTAAAGAGCACAATATGGGAGGAGGGACAGCTTGATGAGCTTCGGAAGCAGGCGTTTGCTCAGCAGATACCAGCTGAACACAAACAAACCCCTACAGACCAACTTTCAATTATAGCTCAACCCCCCGAGGCCTCAGGCCAACTCACCCTCACACAGGAGATGGTTGACTTTGCAGGTTCTCAGCCCAACATGGACTACTTCCCGTTCAATGATGACGACATGACCCAGGACAGCATCGTGGAGGAGCTTGTGCAAATGGAGGAGCAGATGAAGCTGAAGGGTCTGTTTAGTAGTTGTGTTGACGTGTCTCTACAAGGCCAGTCGGCCAGCAATCAAGGCTCTATCCTCAATGCTCACCAGGCTGGCACTACCTTCTACCATTCTGCCCACAGCAGCACCACCCCCGTCCAAACTCCCACTCCGACACCGACACCAACCCCGACACCCACCCCAACCTCTGAAATGACACTTGGGCACAGCCTGACAAGAGAGAGCCCCTGCTCGCGCATGGCTCCCATCACTCCTGTGGATGGAGCCATGGGTCGCCACACCCCCATCAGTACACCACTGTCCAACTGCAGCAGCAGCGTCCCCCCGAGCCCGGTGGAGTGCAGGAACCCTTTCGCGTTCACTCCCATTAACTCGAGCATGACAGGTTATCATGACGCCAGTATTGTCTCCAGCAGCCCTGTCAAGCCCATGCAAAGGCCCATGGCAACGCATCCTGACAAGGCCAAACTGGAGTGGATCAACAACCGCTATAACAGCAACTCTGGAGGTCCTTTGTCCAACCATAGCATAGGTATTCTGCCCAGCTACCAAGACCTGGTAGATGACCAGTTTCGTAAACCACATGCATTTGCAATTCCAGGCCAGTCATTTCAGGCCCAGCCGAGGCAGGATGCTGCTCACTTTGGTCGTTTGACGCCCATTTCCCCGGTGCAGCAGCAGCAACAACAACAGCAGCAGCAGCAGCAGCAACAGCAGCAACAACAACAACAACAACAACAACAGCAACAGCAACAACAGCAGCAGCAGCAGCTGGTAACAGGTGTGACTACTCCCACTAAGCAGGAGAGCTTTGCTGTGCCCGCACCGTTAGACAACAAGGCTTCAACGTCATCCGCGTCCAGTACTTTCCGTTGCCGCAGTGTTAGCCCTGCAGTGCGCCAGAGGAACTTCAGCGGTAACACCGGCCCTCCAACAACCACCACTAACACCACCACCACCACCCGAGCCGTCGTCTCGCCCTTTAACTCCCCCATCACCTCTGAGGTTCTTAGCATCCTGTCTAACAGCCAGACGGTGAGCTCTGTCCACAGCATGGTCCAGCGTAGCCAGTCTGTACCTCTGAACATCATGATGCAGAGTGAAATGTTGCCTGTGCAGGGTCAGAGTAACACCGCCAAAATCACCAATGTTCTTCTCAGCAAGATGGAGGCTGACGGGGATGACTCTGTCCGTGGCCTGGGGATAAACAACCTCCCCTCTAACTACACGGCCCGTATGAACCTCACACAGATCCTGGAGACAACTCCTGGCTTCGCTGGAGGAACTCCCCACCAGACTCAGCTGCCTGTCAGCTCCAGCCCTGCTGCCTTCGAGCTCCAGCAGCATGGCTACCTCACCACTGGCAGTGGAGAACAAGTGACTTTCTCCACTGGGGACAGCCAAGCACAAGCGGGTACTGGTGAGCAAGACCAGCAGCAGCAGCAGCAACAGCTCCAGGAGAATCCTGTGCAGACGCAACCACAGCTCCTCCTTCAGAGCACACAGCAGCAGGAGGTGGAGGACGAGCAGCAACAGCTGGATTTCAACAACACTGTCAAGGACTTGTTGGGGGACGATGGCCTAAACCCCAGCTCCCAGTTGGTCGGTCAGGTAGCTTCGGAGCTCAACGCTGTGGCGTCCGACTTCTCGAACGACATCAGACTGACCTCAGATCTGTCCAGTAGCATCACTGACCTTAACACATTGGACACCAATCTGCTGTTTGACCCTAATCAACAGCAGGAACAATATGAAGACTCAACACTGGAAGAACTGAAAAACGACCCACTTTTTCAGCAGATATGCAGTGATACTGTGAACTCTGGTTTTGACTGGCTAGAAAGCAAAGACCAGCCTACTACAGTGGAGATGCTGGGCTAATGTTATCTTTTATTCTGTATGATTTCTGTTCTGTGTTGTTTGTTTGGTGCGTATGTAGTATATCTGTTTTTAATCTCTAGTTTGTTGGGATTTGTCTGGACTTTGCCATTTGTTCTGTTAAAAGTGCCAGGCTTACCAGAAAATCTCTCCTACTGACGTTTAGTTACTTCTCTCCTTTTTCATTTGTCACCCAGAGTTTCAGTACTTAACCACTTTTCTCCCTCATCTGAAATCAGAGATGTAAGCATTTCAAGTAAAAAGTGTGAGTACTTGGTGGCAGCATGCACTTACAAAGAGCAGATTTGTATGGTATGAACATTAAGAGAAACATAATCTTCCATGTTATAACCAATCAATAATGCAATATTTGTATTTAATGAACTTAATGAAAGTGAGATGGGTAGGAAATTTGGCACAAAAGACTTCACCAAAAAAAAAAACATATGCTGTTGTATACTATTTTCAGTGTGTGCAGTTCAAGTTCAACCAAATGGAGACAATATTGGGATTGCAGTATATGCACATAATAGTTGTAGGACATTTGCCTGCCATATCTGAATATTAAAAAGGGTAGCATCTTATGCTATCAGGTGCTGAATTTATGACATAATCTTTATACTTTATCATATACCAAATCAGTGGAAAACTGATTCACATCTGAGCATTGTTCAAGAGTGAAATTTTCTTAAAGCCTATACTTCTTGTACTGTTTAATATCTTATAAAGGGAGTAGATGAATCAGTAGTGAGAAGATGGGAATTCAGGCCACTTTGTGGACTATACATTGAAAGGAATCAACAACTGGCTGCCTTATTCCTTAAGTCCAAGGCCTTATGCCATCTTTAGAGAGACTGTATATAGTATAATGTTAAGATATCTTCAGAACCATCCAGAGCTTCATCATATCAAGGCAGCTGTTACTCTGATATTTTCAGTACTATTTCTTATTCTGTTTTTGTTTTGCAGTGTTACAGTATAGATGCGTATTGTATAGGCTAACGACTACACTGTGTGTGCCCTTATCAGTGATGGATGGAATTTGATATGCTGTCATTTCATGAAAACCATGGCAGGCACACTTTCAGTCATGAGATTTGGTTTTTTTTGGCATGCTATACTCCCAGTTTGGATAAGAATATCAATGGTATGGAGAAGGCTTAGTTACATAGAAGGCCAGAGGCTGAAATGTATGTTTCGATGTCACCTTGAGATCAAGAGGAAATGAAATTATTATGTTTGTGGGGATCCAGCCTTATTTCCATACCAAAGATGATCTGTTTGAATAACATAAGAGATTATTACACATAGAGACACTCCTAGTAAACATTAACAACAACGGGAATCGGGCAGCCTCGGAGATATAAAAGAGTTTTATTGCATTTGAGGAAAAGGATTAAGTTGCATAAATCTTATGTACAGTATGTAAATTTGTGAAATGGTCACTGTCCTATGTTTTATAGGTAACCATGGACCTGAAAGCATGTTGAAACCATCACTGCTAGCCAGGTAGGCTATGTGATACAGTAGGATGCTTGCTTGAGTTTTTGGCTATTGTCAATGTTGTATAAGTCATGTTTAAGCTCCATCTGTAAATAGGATAGATACATAGAGATTTGATGTATCAAGACACTATATTATGGCCATTATTCTAGCTAAGTATGTGCCATTTAAAAGAAAAAAAAAGCTTAACAGATCTATAGTCGGCAAGATACTGTATGTTGTGTGTTACATTTCTGGCTCAATGTGTCGTAAAAGTAATGCTGTCTGGTCTCGCTTGCTGATTTTTATTTTACTTTTTTCTATTCAAAGATAATAGGTCTCTGCAGTTGCAGAAGTGATGTGTGCTTTGAGCAGGATCAATAGCATGGTATATTGAGAAAAAAAAAGTTGTGATACTGTTAGCTGGTTGCAAACATCTCTGTGACAGACATTGTGCTCAAAGCCTTTCAGCAGACACTGGAAAAAATCAATTACTCATGTTTCAACAAACTTTGGAGGTTCACATTATTGCACTAAATTTTTATGACACATGGCTTTGCCACATCTTTATGGACAAATGTAATGATGGATGCCCGCAAAAAAAAAAGAAAAAAAATATTTTTTATGACAAGATGAGTAAAGAAATTAACTGAATTGTCAGAAAATGACTAATTGTCTTGTAGCAAAATGTGCATTAATCTCAGTGAGATACACATTTCTTACTCATTCTCATACATGAGAATATAAAGCATTGAGGGAAAAAAAGTTAAGATAACCTTTTAAAACCTACATGCTCATTATGTTGATAAATGATTGTACGCACGCATGTGTGATGACTTCTGTTGTACTTTGTATTCTTGGTAAACCACTGTCTTCTGTGATTTGGGCAGGTTCTGTTAACCAGACTGGCAGTGCTAGTTTCATGAGTTACATTACTTTTATTGTGTGCTGTTTACTAAGTTAATGTTGTTCTATATGTTATGTTGATGACTGTTTTCTGTCGATTTTACATATGACTTATTTTGCAAAAAATGCATTTGTGAAGAAATTTTACATTTTCTCTTAATTTTTTCTTTAACAATAAGGCACTGATATTTGAATTTGAATGAAGGAAATGCACCTCTTATGAGTACAGGAGCTCCATCAAGCAGTGACTCTGATTCTTTACCTTTGACTGACCCAGAACCAACTCTGTTTGACTATCTTGTCCATTTCTACCAGTAGAAGAAAAAAACCCTCCTCTGTGATGTTGTCTGGTGTACTGCTTAATGTACAGTAGCTTGTTAATATTGCAAACGCGTTGTTTCTTTTTTCAATGGAAAGTACTCACTGGTGAGATTTTTAAAGTGGTTTTAAAAGCCAATAAACTTTTTTAAAGAATGTTCTTGTGTGTTTCAGTAGTGATGATTTTGTATTTTATTGCAGTGAATTTAAAAAAGAAAAAAAAAAGTGTCAAATAACGAGAAAGTAAACCTGCAGGGCACGGTCATTGTAGCTGAATTAAGTCCTAGGAGACATTGTTAGTTTAATTGGTTGATTATTAAGCTTTGCACATTTTTACATGAGGTGTTATTGTCAGTATTATTATAATGTTACAGGCTAACAAAGTGTTTTTAGAAAAGAAAATGTAGGATTTGTCTCTGATAAACAACTTACAAGACAAGCTATCTCCAGTTTATGACATATTGGTATTGATTTTTGTAGACATGCTAATGCTGATGTTTTTTTCCTTTTGGTCCATCACCGCACACTTTTAATATTTTAACAGTCAAGTCTATGCAAAAGCAAAACCTTTCTATCACCCTCATGGCACGAGGTTAGAGGTCATGACAAATGACCTCTAAGGTCACTGTGGGGGATGCCTCTCCTAGAGACGAGCTCCGACCAATCAAAGCCCGGTCCGGCGGTCTTCTGCTCTGCTTTCCCAGGGCCTCGTGATATTCATAACATGTTAATGACCTTAAGCCTATTGATCACGGCCAAACAGCCTAACCTTTAGCCATGTGGAGCCCAGCGGTAACCTCAACACCACAACATTTGGCAAGATGAGTCGACAGATTTCACAATGAACGTGAGATCACGTGCCCTTTTTGTATACAACAAACCAGTTGACAAAAATGTAAAACTATAGTTAAAATGAGGAAACAATACAAAATCCTCTTTTGTTTATTCTACGCACTGACATAAACATCTTGCCATCCTTTTCACAGCTAAAATCATCACCGGAGGGTTTGTGAGAGTGGAGAAAACATCCTTTGGTGTCCAAAAAAATAAATTGTTTGCCTTTTTTTTTGGTAACTGATGCATGTTGATAACTGTCATGTGAACACGGTAACACACTCACAGTTAATAACCATTCGTGACTGATAAACTATAACATACTGTAAGTGTGTGTCCTAATTAAGAAAATGTTGTTTACGTTACACAATAGTAGATGCTAGTGTTTCTCCTGAAAACAGAATCATATATAAAATAACCTGAAAATCTAAACTATTGAGTAAACAAATTATAGGATGCTATTAACCTGATAATTGGTTTTTAGTCATAAATTATGACTATAAGGCTTCAGATGATTAAATCAATAGTTAGCTCTAATCAATATATAATTACACTCCACTCTCCTCATTTGATGGGATATTGAAGTGTGGACGTTCCTGTTTGTGGCAGAAATCCCTTAAAATCATTACACAAACATCCATAGACATTGTTGAGAGTAAGATTTATATAATATGTTTTGAAAACACAACATTTCCCAGTTTGCATGTGACGACTGCAGGTACCTGTGTGCGTTTGTGTGTGTGTCTGTGTGAGCACAGCTGGAGCCCATTGTATTGCTACTGAATGAGAGCTGGGAGATGGCAGGGTCATTGTCATAAGGCACGGTCACTGGATCAATATCTGAATTCATTAGGCAGCTGACTTGCAGCCATCAATATCTTCTCATAATCACCAGGTTCTGTGGTAGCAGCAGATGTTGTTCAGTGTGACCTTATTACCAGTGGCCCTTGGTAGCAGATAATTCACTTTGTTCATCTTATTTTTATTGTCTCAAATATCTGATAAACAGAGAAGAAGAGCTCACTGGAACATGGGAAATCAGTAGCTGATTACTTATCAGTTTGTTGTTTAAAAATTACTGTATATGGATAAAGTCTATGAGCCTGATTACAGTTTGACTTGCATTTTGGCGTTATATACTATGTTATTTTAACTAAACAAACTTAACACTTGACATTTTAAAGCCCCAAATCACAAATTTGAAGGGGTTTCAATATATGTGACATTCTGTCTTGATCAACCCTTGATTTGAATAAAGAAAAACTACACCAAAAAACTCCTTTAACAGTGGAAAAAAAGGAGAAATCTCAATCACTGCACAGTGATCACTGATTTCTTTGGCCATGACTCCATCAACTGTGTATTAAGCTCTAACATTAAGTCTATCAATGCAGAGTTTTGGAACATATTCTGGTTGGTCTAGTGATCAGCTGTGAGAGATTCCTGCCAAGTGAATCTAACAAGTTACTTTAGTTCACCTATATTGTTATAAAGCCCATCATAATCAAGATTACCCATGATAAGAGGCTCTCAGGATGCGTACATTCAACTGTGATTACTGCAAGTGACTCACTGCAGAGGAAAGGTGATAAATCCCTCTTTATTACAAGATGATAATCACCAACAAAATATAAATCCAAAAACTATTGTGTAATTTGAATAAAATATTTTATCCCTGTTAATGTAATATATTGTGATACAGATATATGTATATTGGGGTGTAATACAATTTGGGGGGGGGGGCATTCAGTTGAGAAATTGCTTATAGATAGTTTACTAACTGTGTTCCTAACCTCTAGGAGTGTTTGAATGTCAAAAAATGTTCCAGATACTCTTTTATAAACCAGTATAAAACTGGCATTTGTGTGCTCTTACAAATGTTTTTTCATGATTCCTAAATTATTAAGTCCTTATTTTACAAATCTTTCACCACTGAACTTAATAAGTAATGAACACACATTTTAAGTCAAATGATTTATTGCACACACACCTTCATCTCATACAGAACAGCACCTGTATTACGCATAACTGTAGAGATCATTTCCACGTAGCTCATGGACAGTGACGTTTACCAGCTGGAGGAGCACTCCTCCCCAGCGCTCCTGTTCCTCTTTCGTCTCCTGGTGCCAGGCCTGGTGGGCAGAGTACACCAGGCTCAGGACAAGAGTCTCAAACTGAGCCTGAGTCATCGGCCTCTTTCTCTGACTCTTTAGCGTGTCCACCATCTGCACCATGGGGCTCAGACTTCTGGGAATGTTGTCATTGATCTGAGCCAGGAAAGCCCGCCCCGGCCTCATTGATGCCATCTCCTTGTCAAGCAGAACAATGTTGTTGTCCTGGTCGATTTCTACCCCGCCCAGCAAGAACTGCATACAGAAAGGGGAGAAAGAAATATCTGTTGCTTACTCTGCAAGTATAGTACAACAACAAATGTTTTTTTAAAAACTGCACTTAGACTTCTGTACCCTCTAAAATAAAGAAAATACCTCAAACATCAGGTTTGCATCAGACACTGAGGAGGCAGTTCTTTGAGAAGTCGGATTAAAGCCTGCAGCCACATCTGAAGTAGAAAATACTGATGTTTAGTTGTTTTCGTTGCTGAAATAAGTAACTGCAAATTAAACAGTCACTTCCTCCACACACTAAAGCTGAACACCTGTTTTGCTATTTTAAATGCGTACTACACAATGCATGCAGTATCATTATGCAACAACATTCGCAATTTCTGTCCTCATCACAGCCCTGTTAGCAGATATTTAGTTTTAACTTACCCTGCAGAAGTCCTTCAAAACAAAGCCAGAAAATGACCTGCAGGCAGATTTTAAGTTGTAATTCCATGTTGTTTCTTCTCTCGACTACTGCCGACAGATAGCCTATCACCACATCCTTCTCCCACTTTTGTGAATCCGGGCAAATGCAGCTCAGACTGAATACCGTGCATTTTTTCATCATGGAAAAAAGGACCAAAAGCCAGTTGGCTGTGAAGCAGGGGAAGACGGCAATAATTTTAAATCCTGGTTCTTTTTAAGCAGCATTCAGCCCTTTGAGGAAGAACAACTTAATAGAGTTTGCAGAGTTACTAGAGGTAGAACTAATCTTTCCCCCCCTTAACTGTGAAAACTGTTCAACTACAAAGGTTTAAGGCATTACTTCAATAATATTTTTAGTATATTCATCTTGACTAGTACAAAACAAGAAGGTGAATCCAGCTCTAACATAATAACCAGAATTACTGCTCTAATTCAAATCTGAAGAAAATATACTCTACAGTCTTAATATTTTTTCTCACAGAATACATGAATGTTATCATCCCAATTAAATCATTTACAGAATAATTCATTCGATGGATGAATAACATTTATTATTTTAAAGCTAATCTCTTTGGCTTTAGGTTGAATTTTCTTAAATTTATTTTCTGTGAGCAGTTCATTTGTGATTTTCATTTTCTATAGTTTCATTTTTTTGTTTGTGTTTCTTTTCTTTTTCCACAGGCTTCTATATATGATGCCTTGTATATGTATTACTGGAAGATGTTTTGTAAAAAAAGAGTTTTGTGAAATAGTGGTGCCTTATAATCCCATGTGGGATGGGCTTGAATTTTGGCATGACACAGAAATAAAATAAAAACAATTTAAAACCTCATCCAGATGGTAAAGTTTACCATATATTCTGTATCAAAGGCATGATGTACTATTATCATTTTTGTCACAAAAGGCTCTGAAGTCATTATAACTGACTATCTAACCTATAACTGACTACTTTCAGTTCAGTTCAGCTTTAGTTACTTTTCAGATGAAGATTTGACACAATGGATAACACAACAAGCTTTTAAAATACAAAACATTGTTAAAGATGAAACCAGTGCTTTCCAACCTTTTTGGCTTTTGATGTCTTACAAAAGGTAGCATGTAGTCGGAGTCACAGTTTCCCTCTCAACTTCTCACATGGTTTCATTTCAATAAATGTTCAAATGGTCCAATATTTCACCAAAAAGCAAAGCTTAGAGGAAAAAGTCCAAAAACTGAAAACAGATGTGTGTACCAGAACTTTGTTTTTTTTTTCTTTCCTCTCCCATTAATCATCTCACAACCTCTCAGATTTATCTGGTGACCCTTTGGAGGGGCCTGACCCCTAAATTGGGACACACTGGACTTAACTAACTAACTATATATAAAGTAGTTCACACTAGCTCCACCTCCAACAGCTACAACAATAACATGCTGCTTACACACTGATGCTCCAGTATTAATAATCTAATGATGTCATATATAATAATATATCAGTCAGAGGAACAAAACACTACTTAATACTTTAAGTACATTTTACTTCTAATACTTGCTGTACTTTTACTTAAGTAGGATTTTTCATGCAGGACTTTTACCTGTAATGGAGTATTTTAACATTACTGTAAATTAGCCTATTGGCACTTAAGTAAAGGATCTGAATACCTCTTGCACCACTGTTTAAGCGTCATGTAGCATTATTTATTTACCTCAGGGTAAGCATTATTTCTCTAATGACAACGTTAGTAACACAAGTCCACCACATGGAGACAGCAGCACCAGTTTATACCAGTGAGCCGTGTCTCAGCTGACCGGTGAAAAGTTTATTTACTTCCGGTGAACAGTTCCGCTGCTTCTGAATGATAAAGTAGTGGAGTTAAAGGTAACCGTACTTATTTACTAGTCATTTTATAAAGCGTCGGGACTCTGCAGTCTCACTAACAGTCGTAATAATAACTCTACCTCCACGAAATCACGGTTGAATTAATACTCGAGGGGAGTTAGCCAGGTAGCTGCTGTGAGTGCTAACGCTAGCCAGTCAGTGGTGAACACTTGTATGTGCTAGCATCCATCGGTGCGGAGTATCGCCTGCTCTGTAATCTACGTCAAGTTAAATTTTAGCTCAATATCACATCACAAAATGTTCAGAATTCTTAAAAACATCACAGTCACCTCACCGCCGTTATTCGTTCGAGAGCCACGTTAACGTTAACTTACTTGCTGCTGTGTTTTTGCATGTCCTGCCAGTTTACTATTTACACGTAGCTGAAAGTATTGCTGTTTAAAACATCAGCGATAAATCCTGCCGTTGTGAAACTGTTTTACAGAGTTTGACACAAAAACATTTCATCACAAGCTCCACTTGGAGTTTATAGTTCGCTCAGTTGTCATGGAGATGATTCAGCGGTTGTTAGGAGCTAACGGTTAATTTGTGTAGTTTGTGGTGTTGTTGAATGTAAATGTAATACTGAGAGTTATATTGCTAATTATTGTCCTTTCCTTGTTGGTAAAAATAGGGCGGACGAATTAATAATATAACTTTCACTATAACAGCACAATTCAACAGCATAAAAACAATCTACAGTGGCTGTTGTGTAGCTTTCGAGCTTCTTCAGCAGATGGAGTTTCTCAGTTGTGATGGAAATCTAACGTTAAATGATTTAAAAAAAACATTTTTTTTTTTTCTGAGCACTTTCATCCATGTTGGCTTACAAGTTCCAGGACAACTAGGTAACTCCATCTGCTGAGGAAGATCATATGATTTCACAGCTACTAAGTAGACTTCGTAATTTGGTGTCTGTTGTTTCCAAGTTCAAGAATTAAACTTTTCAATCTCAACTCTCTAAAACAGTTTAACAGAAAACTAAACATTATAACCGTCATGGAAGTGTTATTTATTGCATTGTGTGTTGTATTAAATCGCATTAGTTTTAGCTGCATGTAAACCAATGCCCTGCTTCCTGGTGTCTTTCAGTCAGGCGAGCAGCAGAGATGGAGTCCAGCGAGGAGGGGGGCCTCAGTGTCGGGGGCTCTGTGGGAGAGGAGAACTACTTCCTGGGATACACCTTCACCGACCGCTCCCACTCCAGCCGGGTGGTGAAGAGCATCATGGACTTGTGCCTGGAGGACGGCCTGTTCGCTGACGTCACCATCACGGTGGACGGCAAAGAGTTCCACCTGCACCGACTGGTGCTCTCAGCGCAGAGCAGCTTCTTCCGCTCCATGTTCACCTCCAACCTCAAAGAATCCCACAACCGCGCTATAGAGCTGAAGGACGTCAGCGCCACTGTCTTTCAGCTGTTGATTGACTACATCTATCACGGCACGATTAAACTGCGGGTGGAGGAGCTGCAGGACACCTACGAGATGGCAGACATGTACCAGTTAACCGCTCTGTTTGAGGAATGCTCTCGTTTCCTCTCACGGACAGTGGAAGTCAAGAACTGCCTGCAGGTAATTTACAGTTTTCCACAGGCTTAGCAGTCCTTAGACATCATTATATAATATCAGTGTTATGATTATCTATTTTCGTCCAGGTGATGTGGCTTGCAGACAGACACAGTGACCAGGAGCTGTATACTGCAGCAAAGCACTGCGCTAAAATCCACTTGGCCCAACTTCATCAGACTGAAGAATTCCTCAATCTGCCTCTCTGTCTGCTCTTGGACATCATCAAAGGTATTTATAGTTTCTGCTCTGTCACCATTTTTTGCATGTTCATTAAGCTCACTTACTACAAATCAGCTATACATAACATTACTGTTATTCTTTTCCAAAACATACACTTCTTTCTATGTGTTTGAATTGATCCCTTCCTGCCTTCCCTGAAACCTTTGGTTCCCATTCACTTTGTAAGATTCTTGACGTTTGCTTCAGAAAGGTAATCAGTCCACGGTGACTATATTTGCATGGTAATGCAGATGAAGCTATAGATTAATTTGAAAAGTTTGAATTGCTTTATCATGCAGCACTAACACCAGAATTAAAGATTTTCACTGTGCTGGGTTGTTAACTCTCTCAGGTCAACTTCCAAGTTAATTTTCACTCAATTAACTGGAAACTGAAGGTTGAAAAAGGTGAGAAGTAAAAAAATATAGATATACACTCAAATTTCTTTAAAAAATTGTAAAAAAAAAAAAGTATGCTTTACATCATTTTGAATAAATTCACGAAAACAATAAAACACTGTTAATGTCCATGAACACATTTAATGAATTCAGCTCATGATTGTGTTTGTTTGTGTTCAGATGGAGTTCCGAGCTCTCAGAATCCAACGGTGGCCATCGAGTCGTGGATAAACCATAACAAGGTGGAGAGAGAGGAGTTTTCTTGTATTCTGCAAGAAAATCTCAAGGTAACATTCTCTCATGTAAAAAGCATTCTTGAAGGGACTCTCATCTCACGTCATTTGATATTGTCTGATGATCTCTTAATCTCTTTTATCTTTTTGTATCCACAGGAAATTGGCGAGAATGTCCACATTTACCTGATTGGTAAAGAGGAGACGAGGACTCACTCCCTCGCCGTGTCACTACACTGTGACGAAGACGATGCGATCAGTGTGAGCGGACAGAACAGTTTATGCCACCAGATCACTGCAGCCTGTAAGCATGGAGCGGACCTGTACGTGGTGGGGGGATCTATCCCCCGCCGCATGTGGAAGTGCAACATGCACACCATGGACTGGGAGCGCTGCGCCCCACTGCCCAGAGACCGCCTCCACCACACCATGGTCTCTGTGTCCACTGAGGATGCTATATACTCGTTAGGAGGTAAGACGTTGCAGGACACGCTCTCTAATGCCGTCATCTACTACACAGTGAAGGACAACATGTGGACAGAGACCAGTCAGCTGGACACCGCGGTGTCTGGGGCCGCTGGTGTTAACCTTGGAGGTACCATCTACCTGCTAGGGGGGGAGGAGAATGACATGGACTTTTTTACGAAGCCATCCCGTCTTATTCAGTGCTTTGATACCGCCTCCCAGAAGTGCCAGATCAAACCTTACATGCTGCCGTTTGCCGGGTGCATGCACGCCGCGGTCCACATGGACGTGATCTTTATCGTAGCAGAAGGAGACTCGCTGGTGTGCTACAACCCTTTGCTGGAGAGTTTCACCCGCCTGCGTTTCCCTGAAGTGTGGAGCTGCGTTCCTTCACTCTGGAAGGTGGCCAGCTGCAATGGCTGCATATATGTTTTCAGAGACAAATGTAAGAAAGGCGATGCGAACACGTTAAAGTTCAACCCAGCCACGTCTGTCGTCTCCGTTATCAGAGGCATAAAAATCCTCCTCACAAACTGGCAGTTTGTTTTGGCCTAAACCGTCTTCTTTTGATGTTCACGCTGTGGTCGGCACACACACCACGGACAATCAGGGAAGACTGTTGGGTAACTTTACTGCTCAGACATCTTGCACGGAGACCTGCTCTAAATGTATTTACTCAGCTGGTTTTCCGCGTCACTCATTCCATTCTGACTTCACCACCAGACCAGTAAAAACAGTTCAGTGGTGTGTGTGTGTGTCAGTTGCTTGTATTACAGTGTGTCTCATTGTGGATCCATTAGCTGACAAGTCAAATAATTTGTGATGATGCTGTAACCAGTGATGTACTAATCAACATTGTTTTCTTGTGCACCGCTTGTTTATTGGCACGCATGAACAACTTCAGTGTAAAAACTTTACTGAACACGAAACATCTCTCAGTATGTCGTAAGTGATTGAGTGTATCATGATGTTGTAGGCTGTGTCCTCAGATGTCAAATTTTAAGTCAGTGTGCATAAAGATGATAATAGAGGATGTTTTCTAACTTTTCAATTTTTCACAGTTTCTTGTCTGAAGATTGTATTTTTTTGATGTACATGTTCTTCAAGTTTAACTGTTGACAAATATGTCAAATATATGGCTGTAGCTGAAAGCTGTCACTGTTTGTTTTGATATTTTTGGCCCTTTAACCTTTATGAATTAACTAAATACTATTAATGCTATATATATGTTACTAATTCATTGTTGCAGTTATACAATGATGCATTTAGAAATGGTCCGTTTTGGTGCTGTGTAGCTATGAAAGCTTTGCCTCAACAAAGACGTCTCTTCTAACCGCGTTTATCTTTGGATTGGTTATGCATCTTGTGAATGACAAGGTGGTAAAGGTGCCTGTTTGTGTCCTTGGGGGATAAAAGGGGAGTTGAAGGAGAGAAAGCTACTACAGAGAGGCCAAAACTTTGATCCCATTGATGTGTTGCAGGAGTCTGTGCAGCTGAAACCCAAGCCCAGTAACATGTCAGACTTTGTGAACTATTCTAAGCATCAGTTGCTGACGCTGAGATGAGGGGTGGGGGGAGGGTGGGGTGGAGGGGTTTCTGGGGGGCACATATGCCCCTCCATAAGAACTCCCAAATGAAACTGACGGCCGGTACGAGCACCATCTGACATGCAGTCCCTCAACGTTGGGAAATAAAGCTGTTTATAGCCCCCTCATGACAGTTCACAGTCCCTCGTGTAAAGACCGGTTAGATCCATTTGTTGCTGTGTGTTTTTAATGCTCCGGTGGGTTGTGATGTCAAAATTTCTACTCCAGCGTTCGGTCAGAGTGGAGTTTAGTGTGAAGGTATATCACTAGGAGTTATAGTGACCTTGGGATTGCTTGCTGAGGACAGAACAGAATTCCTGAAGGGACACATGGTCTAGAGTGACAAGGCCATCTGCTGTAGCGCCAGCACTAGGAGGAAGGTGGAGGGGGTCGGACAGAGGGGTGTTGAGAATTCCTTTCGCTGGGGTGTGGAGGGAGTAGATATTCTGGGATATCGCTGCTTGCACTCTGCTGGGAAACGTGTTTCTTTGGCGTTTTTCAAACGGAAATCTGAGGGAGAATTTTTGAACACTTGATGGTGAGAGGGGATCTTTGCAGGGTTAAATGGGGAAGATATTTTCTTGGCCCTCCAGCTCTCCACGAAGCAATTGGTGATAATGGTCTTGGTGTATTGCCGTTTTACTTTGGCAGATCCAGTTTCCTTTCCCTCTCAGCAGAGCCGGAGCTGAGAGAGCTGGATCTGTTAGGCCTTCTGGCACCGACCGCTCAGAGGATCATCTTCAAGGGATCTTCTTTGGAGTTGTACTTTGCATGGCAAGGATCTACTTTCTTGCTGCCTCACTGAAATTGCATGGCCTAAACGAATGAATATTTTTATGAGGCGCCTTGTACCAGAGATGGGCCAGGACCAAACCAAGCACCAGATAGAGAAGGGCCTGAGGTTGTATCAGTCCAATCAGACAGAGAAAGCCCTGCATGTCTGGACAAAAGTG
This sequence comes from Thunnus albacares, assembly GCF_914725855.1. Classification (NCBI taxonomy): domain Eukaryota; kingdom Metazoa; phylum Chordata; class Actinopteri; order Scombriformes; family Scombridae; genus Thunnus; species Thunnus albacares. Next base: position 20,955,202 of record NC_058112.1, on the reverse strand, counting down.
CTGGAGAAGACCTCAGACCCTGGAGGGAAGTTTCGGGTTTTGGGATGTTTGATCACAGCTCACTCAGAAATGGGAAAATACAAAGATATGCTCAAGGTAAGACTCCTAAAGAACAGTTTGCTTCATGCAACTTACAATTCAGGAAACCAGTAACATATATTTCTCTCTCTCTATATATATATCGTATATATATATATAATTGGTGTATACTGAGTTTGCTGTAGCCTTCCTGGCCAGATTCAGTTTGAGAACATTAGTATTAAAGTAATATGACTTTTTGCCTGTATGAGAAGTTTTCCTTTATTAATATTTAAACTCCAAATAGCTTTGTGATCACTTGGTATCTAGGTAATTCATCCTCAGTTTTTTAATACTGTGTGATTATATTTTGTTATGCAACCACCAGTGTGTGTGTTAGGTTGCAACCTAATGAGAGAATGCCACTGAATATCTCATCAATTTTATGCGTCATCATGTCTGTTCGGGACTGGTACATTTCATGTTCGTAGTAGCATTTTAACATTTCCAGAATGCCCAAGTGATTATTAAACAGGAGGAGGTCAAAGGTTACCTTCTAAGTGCCATTTACTGTGATCTTGAGAAGCATGGGTTAATTTGTGGCTTCCACACAATGCAGAGTAAATAAGTGCCCTGCAACGTGAGTATCAGTGTGGGGTGTCTTGTTTATATAATCAGCCTTACTCAAGCAGCACGCACTCTCTCTATCACGTAGTTTAATGAGGACCTTATAAAGTTGTGGCCCTAAAGTAGAGGCCTTATCTCTTTGAGTACAATTATCAGATAATTTCTCTTTTATTCAGTATCTATTTGAATACACAGTCATTCATCTTACTCTTCACAATCTGCCTGCACATTTTCCATCACCTTATACTCACCCTCTCTCTACAGTACGCCCTCGATCAAATCGACACAGCCAGAGAAATGGAGGACCCAGACTACCTTACAGAGGGGTACCTGAATTTGGCGCGTAGCAACGAGAAGCTGTGCGACTTCCAGAAAACCGTCTCGTACTGTAAGACCTGCTTAAACATGCAGGGTACCACTGTCAGCCTGCAGCTCAACGGCCAGGTATGTCTTAGCATGGGCAACGCCTTCCTGGGCCTCAGCGTCTTCCAGAAAGCTTTGGAGAGCTACGAGAAGGCCTTGCGCTACGCACACAACAACGATGACAAGATGCTGGAGTGCAGAGTCTGCTGCAGTCTGGGAAACATCTATGTTCAGCTTAAGGTACTTTCGCTTAAGTAAATGCACTGCATTTATTTTAAATGATATTTGATTTTTAGCTGAAAGCTGATTTTGATGATTTCAGAGTGTGCTGCACTTTAAACAGCCTTTGCTCAGCATTAACTTTAGCTAAATTGGTTTTACATTTGTTCTTCTATGAGACATTATAGACAAAGAGACTGAATGGGACTCCATCAAGAAATCTGAATACTTAATAGTTCCGTCTTATTTTATCTGGGTGAAACGGTCAGTGGACTGCACGTGTGACTTGATTGTGCAATCAATACCGATGTTGCCAGTGTATTTGCAGAGCATGATAACACCGCAGAGCATCCAAACAAACATCATCATTGGTTAGCTCATGCAATACTGGGCATTGTAAAACAAGGGCGGAGTGAGCAGGCTGCCTGGCGGGGGCTTATGTAGTACCCTTGACATCTGAGATTTGTAAGAGTAATCCCCCAGCTTCCCAGGGAGGATTGGTTTCAATGGGAATGTGATGAAGTGCCGTTCGAGGAATGCAGTCATATGTCACGTTATTTTATGAAACAAAAATCATTCACAGCTCTCTGGTCAGATTCTTGATTTGGATACTGAAGGGAATCACAAACCAAAAAACCCTGTGTTAGTAGCATCTTATTAGGATGTTCTACCTTTTTGGGCAGTACTCGGACATCAGAGGTTTTACTCATCAATAACGTCTGCCAACAGGACTATGAGAAAGCCCTGTTTTTCCCCTGCAAAGCAGCTGAGCTTGTCAATGACTACGGCAAGGGTTGGAGCCTCAAGTATCGCGCCATGAGCCAGTACCACATGTCTGTAGCCTACAGGAAACTGGAGCGCCTGCCAGACGCCATGGAATGCTGTGAGGTATTGTTTTATAACTGTCCAGCACATGATAACTGTCCTCAGAGACAAACTTACATAACCTAACGGAGAATGTCACAGTTTTGGTTTCCTCACCGACTTGTCTTCCCCTCACGCCTTTGGCTGTTCTGATGTCGGAGCTGTAGCTACAGTAGATGCTGTGCTGCCGACAGGTGCGAGTGCCAGTTGTTCTGTTGTACGAGGCCTTAGACCTCGACAAAAATATGCTCACAGAGGCGCTGGTTTAAAGTGTTAATGAAGAGGGTGGCTTTAGTCTTCACTCTGTTCTAATTATGTACTGAGGGTGAAAAATAACTTGATGTCATTGCCTTGGAGTGCAAGTATAGTAACAAGATAGCAGGATGCATTTCAGATTCATTACATTTGCCAAACACATTTAGCCAAACAATTTATACATCTTCTCATATTTAGAATACCAGTGTACAAGAGGAGGACTAAAGGTGAAAATCAACAATGTCTCACATTCCCCCATCACTTCTCACTGAGGTTTATATGAAAACGTACTGCTAATAAAACAAAAAGAAATAACTGCATGACATTTGTAAAAGTAGATTGATAAAATAAAACCTTAATTTTTAGAATTCAAGTAAGTATTTTGATTGTAAACAAATATAATTATGTGCACTCTACGAAATGTTTGTATTTATAATAAGACTGAATTTTAGGAAGCATATTTGTATTATACATTATAGTACTGTACATGACTGTTTAATACTTCCGTTTGATTGAAGAGGGGTCAGACCTCTAAAAGGTTTCTCTTGTGCTTTGACAGGAATCTATGAAGATTGCTCTGCAGCATGGTGACCGTCCTCTGCAGGCCCTGTGCTTACTAAACTTTGCAGACATACACCGCTGCAGGCATGACGTTGATGTAAGATGTTACCATTTGTGCAGATTTGTTTAGGATTTGCAAAAGTGGTCGTTGAGGATGAGACTTTGTCATTGCTTTGTATGCTTTTGTGCTCTCTGAAATGTAAGTTTTGACTCAAATATTTGAACTATGTGGTAAACTTTTATTTGGGTATTTGTCTTTTCCATTCAGAAAGCATTCCCCCGCTATGAGTCTTCAATGGCTATCATGACTGAGATTGGAAATCGTCTTGGACAATCACAAGTGTACCTGGGAGTTGCAAAGTGTTGGCTTCTGCAGAAAGAATATGACAAGGTACCCACACTAATATATAAATAGTAGTTTCAGAGCTCTGAATAGCTGCCTGCATCTCAGATTTGTTCAAGGATTCATATATAATATAAAGAGTCAAATGAATGAAATGAAACCAAAATGGCAATTCAGTCTGATTATCAGGCTACCATGAAAATATGATAATAATAATTATTATTTTATTATTATTTGGTGCTTTTTAAGACACACTCTGCCTCATTTTCCAGGCTCTGGATTCTTTGCAGCGAGCACAGGAGTTGGCAGATGGAATGGGAAACAAGGTATTTGATGTTTCCTTACACAGGATACAGGACAGCGTTGTATAAACCATACAAGCTGGTATGGTAGTACATGCGTGTCTACGTGTCACACTGACGGTCTTTTTCCTATATGTGTCTTCAGCTGTGTACATTGAAGGTGCATTGCCTGAGTGAGGGGATTTACCGAAACCAGGGGAAACAGGAGGAGGTCAGAGAGCAGGTGGTGAAGTTCCTGCAGTGTGTTGAGGAGCTGGAGCTCTACTGCGGCATGTGCGGCGAGTCCATCGGGGACAGGGACCAAAAGCTGCAGGCATTACCCTGTTCCCACGTTTTCCATCTCAAGTGGGTGTTTATTCTCAGTCTACTCTTGCCTTTTATTATTTTTGAGGTATACATTTCAGATTTAACAAATTGTTGACTGTGAGTTTCATTTTTATGCTCTTCATACATGATTTTGCCACCAGAAGAACTTACCCAGACTGGTACAGGCTATATTTATAATGATCAATACACTATGGTTGTTTTTAAAATAAGTTGTTGACACTCCGCTGTTTTATCGTTTCAGGTGTCTGCAGACAAACGGGACAAAAGGTTGTCCTAAATGTTTCAAGTCCTCCATGAAACCTGGATTTGTGTGATTATGAGACTGTGTTTCTGCGATGGTTTTGCGAACACAGCGTGCTGATTCCTCACAGGCTCCTGACTGATCTGAGAGAAGCAGGCAGCCTCAGGATGTGCTGAAGATGTCTGAGGAGTAATAATTCACTGCTCTGTGCAGAGGATCCTGAACTGAACCAAGTGTCCCAGGGTGCGGTTCTGGGGACTCGATCAAGGCATCTACTATTATTTACAGACATCAGTCTGTAAGTGACTGAAGCAGACAGAGGAGGTATATCTGACAATGTTACATTTCAATATAAGTCCTTCATTGATCTGAAGACTGGCCTTTTGTTGCAAAATTCAACTAGAGAGCAATATGGCCGTCTAAAGAGCATTTATAACTTAACATATGCTATTATATGCAGTAGAATTGTATAGTAAGGATGAGATGAGATGACTTCAGGGTTTGTTGTTCAAATTCCAATATTACCTTTTACACTTCATCCACATTTTCTTTATTGAAGTTTTCTGATTTCTGATCAGGAGAACACAAGAGCCATTTCTGAACTCAACAGATTTCATATATTTATTATTGTTTTCATGTACATACTATTATGGTCATTTGTTTTAAAAAGTTTGATTTAATTTAGGTGTTTTGTGAAACCTAAAACTAACTAGAATCTCTTAACCGTTTAAAAACTATTATGTCTTTACAAAGCAGGTATATGCAGCTGTTTTTCCTTATCCACTGCGATTAAGGAGCAGGATCAACACACATTGTGTTATTCATAGAAATTCCTTTTCTGTCCATTTCTGGAAATTGTTTTTAGTCTGACATCAGCATTAAGGACACAGATTGTTGATAAGGAAATCTATTGGGTAAGAAACTTTTCTGACCAATTGCATACTTGTCAAATACTTGTTTAGAAAATATACAAATGGTTTAACGTGTTTTTTTTACATGTTTGTAGTTATATGTAAATAGGAATTTATTGGTACAATCTCAAAACTGAGATTGAGATAATTTACTTTCAAGGTGATTTTGATGGAGAAAGATGAAATACTGAGTTTTGACAGAAAAGAGAGCTCAGCACGTCAGATGTTGCATGTTTTATTTACGATACAGAGCAACTAAATTGGATTACATCAATGGATGTTTCCATTTAATTGCATATTTACTTGTATCAGAATTATTTATCACAGTATTTAATAATATTCAGTGGCTTTTACCAAATTCCTTATATATTTGTTCAATTTATTTTACATATTTTGATTTGGAAAAAAGCCATTTGAATCAAAAATGATCATGGCTTACATGAAGTTTGTAATATATAGTACATTTTCCTTAAAAAATGTAAGCCCCTTAGACTAAGACTTCTTTTAGTGAAACTGTAGTTGTAGTTTGGGAAAGTGCTCTCTCACGGATGTGAGACACTGATTAATTTAATCTTATGGTGTAAACTTTTGGTACAGCAGGGACGAAATAGTTTCAACAAACATCACCATACGTTTTGAAACTTTCATAGTCAAAGCAACGAGGTGAGCTACTTATGTCATTACAAACCCTGCTGTAAAATATCATTTAAAAAAAAAAAAACTTGCAGCAAAGCAACACATTTACTTTACTTTACTTTACATTTACTGCACAAGCACTTACTGTATGTTTCTCGTTTAAGAACACATCATTAAATCCCAAAAATAGGCCGGTCTATGTAGAGGACTATGGACTGACTGACACATGGAGATTGCAAAACCCAAGTAAAAGAGAGTATTCATATTACTCCCCATACCACAAATTATACCCACACATTGATTATTGATTAACAACACTATCTGACCCCACCATTCATTGCACCGCCCTTTCAGATCATGCCCCCGTCACCATGACATTCCTAGCAGACTCCCACTTCAATACCTCAGGATTTCATCAAATATTTTGATCAAGACTGGACTTTCTTTCTAGACACCTACAACACACATACATTATGGGAAACAGCAAAAGCAGTAATGAGAGGAAGAATTATAGCATTTTGCACAAACCAAAAAAAAAAAAGAACATCACTTAGCCTGGACCACCTAGCCTCACAAATGTCCACAGGTCCTACCTTCAGAGACCTATTAAAAACTAAATATAAACTTAACAACTTACATAACATGAAATCATCATCCATTTGGTCTGTGTTTCACTAATTGGATTAAAATACTGTACTCATCCCCCACTGCCAGTAATGGTCAGTAATAACCAGTGAAATTACATTAAAAACCCTTGTGTTAAAAAGAGGCATGACAAAGGGATGTCCACTATCACCATAACTACGTTCTTTTTCATAGTATCTCTAATTACATTCATAAAGCAAAATCACAGTATATCAGGCATTCAATCTAAATCACTTCATCATAAAATCAGTTTATATGCCGATGACATCCAGTTATACTTGACTTCTTCTTTAACCTCTCTTCAGTCAGTCCATAGTCTCATTAACGGTGCAAGTAAGGTGTCTTCCATCAACTAGGTCAAGTCCAAGACTGGGATGCCGAGGACGGGGATTTACCCTCATTCCATAAAATACCTAGGTATTCATTTATCATAAAATCTAAACAAAACCAAACTTCTCTCTGCTGTTAAAGACCATTAAAGGGGACTCGGAACGATGGAATAAACTGTCACTATCACTATGTGGTCGTATCTGCAGTCAAAATTAACATACTTGCAAGAATAAACTACCTCTCTGCCATTACTCCTGTTAACATGCCCCACAGCTGGCTGTCCTCTCTTAACAGTTAATCGTTTCTGTTGGAAAGACAGAAGGCCTCGAATTAAAATATCTGTCCTCGTACAAAAACCCATTACCATTATTTCCTGCCACACCGCATGCAATCCTGTATATTTGGCACTGGACAAACAACACAAATCCATCCTAGCTGGATGTAGAATAGACAATAACACATGAAAACCCCACCGAAAACCTTCCTTTTACTGACAAGACCATTAAACATCTGTTTCAAATGTTAAGCCATCAACACCACCCTCACAGCGTGGTGGAAAATACAGTATTATCAGTCATCTTTTTGAGGCCTTTTGTCTTTCCAGCGTGGAAGGAGAGGGGAGTAGCCAGCCTGGGGAACCATTTCAGTGGTGGCCTGTTCATGATCTTTGACCTTAACTACAATATACCTCACTGTTGCCACTTTAAATATGTACAGCTGGAAGAAGCCATCAAGGTGAAAATGATCAGTAATTTTGATAATGACACAGCCTCTTAACAGTTTATCATAACTTGAAGTCACTGAGGCCATTGAAGATATACAAATCTTTTTTTACATCAGGAAAACATTGCGTCAATACTCACAGTTAAATGGAACTCAACTAATACAAGAACTCATATAACAGATCACATCTATATCATATGGGATTTTCTGATGATAATAAATCCCATGACTGTCCACGTGCAATAGATGATTATTTTCATGCCTTCTGGCTCTGTTCACCTGTTCAATCCCTCTGGTCGGAGATCATGAGCAGGCTATCCCACATACTTGGCCTCAGCATCCCCCCTCTATCCAGCCGTCTGAATCCTGGGTGACCTCACATCACACAATACTCTAAACCATTTACATTTTAATAGCATTAACAGTGGATAAGAAGATCATATTGCTCAACTGGAAAATATATCCATCATGCACTGGCTCACTTTGTGAGCAGCACACACTGCTCACAGGACAAAATCACACATTTCCAGGACACGTCCTCGGGAGCCAATCACTGGCTTTGCTATGTATAACACTTGTCAATCTCTCTTTACAACACAATGTGCTTGTATACATTATATAACAGTTCTCATCTACCCCTCTAGTGTCTCCTTTATTTGTCATGTACTATTATTGTGTTGTAATGTGACTGAATTCGTTTTCTGTTTTCGTCCAATGTATTGTTATTGGATCTTGTTTACATAATAAAAGGAAAAAAATTAAAAAGAGCACATCCCTGTTCGATCTCTGAGGGGAAAAGTTCCTCCCCACTGACAGTCTGTCCTCTGACCATAGACGTACAGCTCTAAACTTGAAGAAGACTTAATAGGAGAGTTTATTTTTGTATGGTTGTTGCAAGTGACAAGGTAAAAGTTGCATGAAATTAAGCAAGAAACTGTATGATGCCCGACTGTATCCAATGAAGGGTTAAAAAGATGCATGTGTAATTGATCAAAGAAGACTAGAAACATTTTTTAAATATTTGAACTGTTTAATTTTTTCAGAACAGGCTTCAAATCTGTTAAATTGCAGATTTTATTTGTTATTGTTAACTATCCTTCTCTTTGTTTTTTACTTTCCTCTGCGATGCCATGTCTTTCAGTTTAGAGTCCAGCTTCCTTTGCAGATAGGCTTTCTTATTGGGGTCCATGGATTTGTCTTTCTTCCCACTGCCAGCATAAAGAACACCCTCCTTGCTTATTCTCATCCGAGCATGAGACTTGGCTTTATCTCCACAACCATGAACCTAAAAAACATGACGATATTTATTTATTTATTTTTTTTAACACAAAACTTTTCAGACCTGTGTTGCATTTGCTTACATTTAAGCTGTCACTGTATTATAGTGAAAATACAGCATACACACTCCTAAAATACCACCCAGAAGGCACCCAGAGTATGAATCCTAATAAACATAACAAAAGCGACTTGCAAAGACTACTTGGCTGACATCTGTTCTTGTCTTACCTCTGGTATGTGATGACTGAGACAATATTGCCTGTTGCAAAAGAGGCAAAGCTGACCGAGGGTTAGCACAGAGGCTTTACACTTGACAAAGCTGCACACACTTTCAGCCTTCACGACAGCATTGATGAGTGTGTCGAAGTCATCGTCTGGAGCGGCAGCAGCAGCGATGTCGCAGGCGCCTGCCTTGGTTCGGTTCTTCCCTGAGAGATGACAATGGTGACTTGTTAAAGTGATATCAGAAAAAGGTTTCACAAAGCATTTCGATGTTTTTACTGCAAACCTTTAGACTTGGCCTTCTTTGAAGATTGTGCTTGAGCTGGTGGGATGTTGTTCTGTTGCTTTTTTTGTTGAGCATTTTCCTCCCTTTTCTGTTGCTCCCTCTTCATTCGCTCCAAATGTAAACTTTTCAAATCTAATGGAGGCTGACACAATGGATCTTTTGGGGGATTTGGGGTAGTTTCCTCTTCCTGAACTGCTTCTTCTTCTTCTTCCTTTGCTTGTGTCAGCTCCTCAGCTGGTCTTGAGACAGTGATACACCTGTCTTTCCCCTCGCCTTTGCTCTCATGCACAAGGCTCATCTCCTCAGCGATCTGGTGGACCAGCAGTCGGTCATGAGAGTTAAACGATGATGGAAACTTTAGCTCACTCTGATTTAAATCCTTCAGAAAGCTCTCCACCTGTTGTCTGATCTCAGTGTATCTGTTCTTTTTCTGTTCCTCCTCTGTCAGTGCGGATGTGCAGGAGTTTGTGTGCTTATCTTGTTTCTTATCATCCTCCTTAATGCTGCTACTAGTGGATTTCTTCTGGCCTGGCTTTGCCTTACTGGGACGCTGATCTTTGACCTTCTGTTTAGCTGACATGGAGCTGCTGGCAGATGTACTTGGCTTTGTGTCTTTGTGGTCGCGGATGTAGTTCTGTGGTACGATGTCCTGGATGTACTCAAATGCTGTTCTGACCTCGCCAAACTCAGTCATATGATTGACTAGGGACTTCAGGAAAGCATGATTCTGAACCGTTTGGGTGTCGCACACTACAGCAATTTGACGTCTCGCACGTGTAACAGCCACGTTTATCCTTCTGTCCTCTGCCAGAAATCCAACCTCACCTAAAATAAGGGAATTAACAAACATTTTTGTATGTAAATTGATAAATGCAGATAACATTTGTGGTGTGGCAGTGTCAGGAAAATTCAAAAATTAAGAAGTTACCTTTCCTGTTGGACCGGACTAATGACAATACCACAGCTTCTTTCTCTCTGCCCTGAAATCCATCCACTGATTTTATCTCCAGCTCTGGATGCCTCGCAGAAAGTTTCTGGCGCAGAAGATCAACCTTCACAGAAACACACACATTAAAACCATTATTCAGGTATTTTCATAAACCACTATTTTTTTAAATTCAATTTTAGATTTCCAGCTTGACAAAACATTTTTTGTGTTTGGGGTTTTATTTTTTCTTAATGTGACAGTGGGAATCTTTTAAAGTAAATGTAAATTACTGAGTAAATATTAAAAGGTACAGTTCCTCAAATCAGTTACTTACTTGTAGATTGTACGGTGCAATAACAGCTATGTCTTTAGCTTTAACCCCAGCTTCAGTCAAGGCCTTTATGTGCAGTTCAACAATGTCTACTTCACCTGAGGAAACAGCAAACACACTGTTAGGTCCCATACCACACAAACCAAATCTTTTTATTTATGTTTTTATATATATATATATATATATATATATATATATATATATATATATATATATATATATATATATATATATATATATATATATATATTTATATAAAAATGAAAAAATGTCTAACCTTGATTGCCTTTGGACTGCTCATCTGTGACCTCCATTTCACTCAGACCACAGCCTGCTGTGTCGATCAGAAGAAGGGGCGTGCTGGTCTCTTCTACACAGGTGACTCCTGGTAGATCTCTATTTGCATCGAAGACATTAATTTTAACAGTTACTTTAAACATATGTTATTTTAGAGAGTTACTGCTTCACTGAAAAAAAAAATTCACAACCAAGCTGATTCTCACTTTAACAAGTGTCTCTCCACTGAGTTGTGAGCAGTTAGTTTTCCCTGGTACATCTCTTTGGAGGCCCATTCCATGATGGCACTGTTCATGCGGTACTGTACTGTTAGCATTCGGACCACTGAGTCCCCGTACATCTGGATAAGTCTCTCCATAAGACTAAGAGACAAGCCTTTTGATGCAGCTCTGTGGGAGACATATGAGAACAATATTCATCAAACTATACATGATCAGTTTAAGGAAAATGTTTAAGCAAATATGAACATTTGAATGTTAATATGAATGCATAAAAAGAGAAAAACCTGTGTTTTACGTTTGTGATTTGATAGTAGGTGGTAGCTGCTTGTAGTCTCCAGCCAGAATACACTTGCGTGCTCTGAGCAGGGCGATCCAGCAGCTGCTCTCCAGGGCCTGAGCGCACTCGTCTATCACCACCCAATCAAAATGCTCTGCTGGCAGGAACTTCAGAGGGCCGTCATGACAAGCACCTGCGGACGCAGACAAGTGGTTTCTGGTTGCCTTTTATCATCACTGTTAGAAATGAATGTCTTCCTCTTCACTTAAGGCCATTGCTGACCTGTGTTGGTGCATAAGACGACATCAGCACTTTTCAGGATCTGAGTGATGGCTGTTGCTTCCCTGGTTTTCAGCTCCTTTCTTAGCTCTCCTATTTCCCTTCTGAAGTTCCCCCGATCTCCTTTGTCATGCATCTTCTTCATTCCCGTCTTGGAAAATTATAAATATAAAACATTACAAATAATTCTGGATGGCATAGTGCACATGCTAGTAGTAGAACACACTAATATACTTACAAACGCTTTATCGATGTCTTTACGGATGTCAGCGATGATGTTTGCGTTGTCACTCTTAGCAAGGATGGCATCCAGTGAATGTTTCTGTATGGACTCCAGCAGTCTGGCAGGATGTCCCAGCCTCAGAACCTTGGCCTTGCTTCGGGCTAACCGCTCCACTAAATTATCCACACCCACGTTAGAAGGAGCACAGCACAGGATCTGCACAAACACAGAACCCATATATCAAAATTATTCTGTCTAGACTGAGATGCTGTAGTGACAACTCCAGAAAACCAATAACATGGATATGAATATAATTCAACTAATCAGAAAAAAACTAATTATCCACATATACAATAATAAACTTCAACTTTCTGCACCTTTTGGCCTTGTTTGACAGCTTGCAGAATGATCTCCACCACTGTGGTGGTTTTCCCAGTGCCTGGTGGTCCATGAATCACAGCCAGTTCTCTCTGAGACAGAGCAAAGGACACAGCTTCTCTCTGGGAATCATCCAGGTTTGAGTTTAAGAATTCTACTTCATCTGATGGAAAATAACAGAAAGATAAATAATTTTGTGCACTGTGGGATTCACACTATTTTCGAAATCAATGTAAAGAGTGCACTTCATACTTATATAAAAGCTAGCAATTCATAGTACAGTTTCATAGAAAAACTAGAAGGATCATTTTTGATAAGATATATTTCATAAAGCCTCACTTACTTGGCTGCGATTGAGATGAAGGTTTTGAGTCTCCGAAGAGAACATTTATCAGATTTGCAGCTGGTCCATTGCAGTATCCATTTAATGCATTCAAGGCACTGCAAGCATAAAAATAATTTGTATCAGTGGTTCATAACTCACACGTTCAGTTGTACAGTAAGAATTTGACATTAAAAGATTAAAAGTTGACATTGAATATATCACTCACTGTTTCATTCGTTTGTAAGTCACATCATTTGCCAACTTTAGGAGATTGTAAAGAGCATCTGTATCAAAACTGAGCCCATCCTTTGAATCGTCAAAGGCCACACTTATAGCTGCCTGGGTGACCCTCGTCACTATCCCTGTGCTGATCTGAGACACTGCACTGCATCCACCAGTGTCATACAGGCCAACTATGTCCCCTGTAGCAAAAGATACAAACTTCACATTAAGCAAAATATGAAACCAAAGTCACAAAAGAACACAGATCAGATGTTTTATTATAACATCTTACCAGGTCCAAAGCTGTTGCTTGGAAGAGATAAGAAACCAAGATGCTTTCTTGGCTCTAGGACGACGACAGTGCGACCATACAGGCCTGTGGACTGACTTCCTATCTGCAGTTTCAGCAGACATACTCCTTTGTTTTGAAGATCCTTAAGAGAGACGTTCTCCTGCCATACCCTTAAAGCACAAAAAACACTTTTTTTTTATACAAACAACTATCAATAAGAAGATTTTTTAATGGCTTTGTGGGCAAAACATTGTAGGTTGCGGCTAAAGATTCTAACATTGCCTAATCTCTTTCTGCAAAAGGGGAACATCACCAATTTGACACATTAAGGTCAGTTTGCTCACTATGGGAAGTAGTACTCCAACTAATAATGTGGCTCTGGGGGATGTTTGTCAGGTCTGAGAAGAAAAACCCTCATGGATGTCATCAGTGTTATCTTGTTTTGGGCTTAGATTTATAATTTAAAAACATATTTGTAACAGCTTGTTTTGTGTTTGAATCTTCACAGGCATTATGGGAAAGTGTAGGATCCAGTATTTTTGGAGTTTGATGCATACTTGGGACTAAAAGTCAGGATATCTCAGCTTGTTTTGACCACTCTTAGTTTAATGTGTCTCCTGCAAGTCCTTCAACTTTATGTAAGTGGTAACTTATACACTAATCAATGCAGTGGTATTTCACATACCTGGTTTCATCTATTTCAGCCTCCCTCTCCTCTTGTAGAAGCTCAAGTGTCTTTGACACAAACTGTTCAACTGCCATCACTCACTAAAAAAAAAAAAAACAGTGTTGCGGCACAGATCCAAAACATGTTAGTTACTGTTTATTACTGTCAATTAGCTTCAGCTGAAGACAACAAACAAAGGTCTCATTGACCAAGTAAGGTTTAACGTTTACACACCGTCACACTTGACTTGCTTGATATTGTAATTAATTAATATTTCTCTCCTTAATGTGTGTGTGTCACAGAAATCAAATGTATGGTAACTTACTCCTAGTCGCAGTTTGCAACCCTTACTGTTAATATCATAGTCACGTAACAGTTAGCTTAACAGTCATAAATGAGAGGCACAAAATAGAGCTAAGTAACGTTATAGGTTAGTAGTTTATCGGTCTGTTATAGCTGCACGAAGAAAGTCCTGTGATTTCCACACATGTTGTCATGTTAGCTTGCTAATCACACTGCAACATAACAATTTATTTTAGCTACATTTAGCAGTCGATGGTGACACTCACCCATTAACGTTAACAGTCTGTGTAAACACGGAGCAGAGGACAGATTAGCGGTTGTTAACCATGCGGAAACTACCTAGAAGTTTGCTAGTAATATATCACATAATATCGGGTACTGAATAACGCCGGGGGTTTGTAATTGTGCTAGCTTGTCAACATGCTAGCTACACCGCCACCTATCTGCTCAGATGACTTCTCTTCTCGCAGGCAACACACAAACGGGAAGTGTTGCTTTTCTTGACAAGACACGCCCCACATAGCATTCAAGCGCTATGATTGGTCAGGCGTTGACACCTGACCAATCATAGCGCTTGAATGTTATGCGGGGCGTGTCTTGTCAAGAAAAGAAGTGGGACCCATATCAACACCTCGTTGACCTGAAATATGCTGAGCCAAGGATTTAACAGTTGGTGAAATATCGGGACTGGCAATCCTTGATTTGATTTATTTCAGGTTTTGATTTATATGGAAGGTCTCTCAAGGAAGTTGTTAGATATGGTAAGGCAAGGCAAGGAAGGCAAGTTTTTTTGTATAGCACATTTCAACAACAAGGCAATTCAAAGTGCTTTACATAGAGCATAAAAGGCATCAAAACAGAATATAAAAGCAACACAATTAAAAAGACATATAAAAACAATTAAAAAGTGTTACATTTGGAAATAAAAAGAAGCTAAAAGGGAATAAGACAGATAAAACAAGAGAATAAAAGTGCAGTGTAAAATATTAACCCTCAAATTTGGTTTAATAAAAGGCAGCAGCAAACAGAAAAGTCTTCAGCTGTGATTTAAAAGAACTGAGAGTTGCAGCAGACCTGCACTTTTCTGGGAGTTTGTTCCAGATATGTGGAGCATAAAAACTGCACGCTGCTTCTCCATGTTTTTACTCTGGGGACAGAAAGCAGACCTGTCCCAGACGACCTGAGAGGTCTAGATGGTTCATAATGTAGCAGCAGATCAGAAATGTATTTTAGCCCTAAACCATTCAGTGCTTTATAAACCAACAGCAGTATCTTAAAATCAATTCTTTGACAGACAGGAAGCCAGTGTAAAGATCTGAGAACTGGAGTTGTATGATCCACTTTCTTGGTCTTAGTGAGGACTCAAGCAGCAGCATTCTGAATCAGCTGCAGCTGTCTGATCGATTTTTTAGGGAGACCTGTTAAGACAGCGTTACAGTAGTCAAGTCTACTGAAGATAAATGCATGGACAAGTTTTTCTAAATTCTGCCGAGACATAAGTCCTTTAATTCTTGATATATTCTTCAGGTGATAGCAGGCTCACTTTGTAATTGTCTTAATGTGGCTGTTGAAATTCAGGTCTGTCCATGACTACACCAAGATTTCTGGCTTGGTTTGTAGTTTTTAACGTTATCGATTGAAGCTGAGTGCTGACTTTTAAACGTTCTTCCTTGGCTCCATAAACAATTACTTCAGTTTTGTCTTTGTTTAATTGAAGAAAATTCTGGCACATCCAATCGTTGATTTGTTCAATGCACACACTCAGTGCTTGTATTGGACCATAGTCGCCTGGTGATGTGGTTATGTAAATTTGTGTGTCATCCGCATAACTGTGGTAGCATATTTTGTTGTTTTCCATAATCTGAGCTAGTGGGAGCATGTAGATGTTGAACAGAAGAGACCCCAAAATGGAGCCTTGGGGAACTCTGCATGTCATTTTTGTACGCTCAGATGTGTAATTATCTATAGACACAAAGTAGTCCCTGTCCTTTAAGTAGGATTCAAACCAGTTTAGTACTGTGTCAGAAAGTCCCACCCAGTTTTCCAGTCTGTCTAGTAATATGTTGTGGTCGACCGTGTCAAATGCAGCACTGAGATCCAGTAATACTAATACTGTAATTCTGCCACTGTCAGTTCAGCAAAGTCATCAAAAAAGGTAGGACAGTATTTAGGTGGCCTGTAGATATTTAGGAATATAGCTCGAGAGGAGGAATTCAACTGAAGAGCCACAGAAAGACATCTGTTTGCATTGGAGGGAATCATTAAACAAAATGGCAACTCCACCTCCTTTCTTATGCACTCTAGCTTCACTCATAAAACTGAAGTTGTGTTAAAAATATTGTCTACCCAATTTTTTGGAACAAGCTGTAGCTGACAAGGAATGGATGCTAAATTTGATAAATTTGCAGAACCAGTTGAGTGCTTCCTGTTTCTTAACAGATTCAGCATTCTTTTCCTGTTACCTATCAAGACAGAAATTGGGCTAGCTACCGGCACACTGGGCCGTGGCTTTTCCTGGGAAGAGACATGAGTGCCATTAGCCTTGCAGCCTGGACCCAGCACATATCAGTTAGCGCTTGCTGTATTTTGTACACAAATAACTGGATGTGCTATGCTTTTATCAGACTGAGGAGAGAGAGGATGATTCTGCAGCCATTGTGGAGGGGGGGGGGGAGAGACTGGTCGAGGACTTAAAGCCATTGGTGGAGGTGGACACCGAGGGGGGTTTAGGGGAGAGAAAATGGGAGTAGGGCGGGATGTAAGTTTTGTCCCTGCAGTGACCAGCTCTTTCATCTGGTCAGTGAACTCCAAGAGGGGGGAGGAGGGAGAAAGGGTGACTGGAGAAGAGAGTGACCTGGATGGGATTTGGGTGGGTGAAGGGGGTGAATCCTCAAAGGTGGAAGTTGGTGAGGGGGGCAGAGACTCCTCCTCTCGACTCTGTTGACTGTCATGTTTAAAGCTCTCCTCAGGCGGAGGCTGAGGCGGCTCTCTTTTAAGGTTTCTGCCATGTTTTGTTGTGTCATTTTCTTGTTTTGATTCCTCTTGTCTCTTGACCTTGGCAGAGGGAGCAGACTGGTGATGCAGGAAATAAAATAAGTTAGAGATGAACAATTTTACTCCTGACTCGTTAAGGAAAAGTCCATCTGCCTTAAAAAGATGTCTGCGGCCCCAGAAAAAGTTGAAATTGTCAATGAAATTCAGCGAATGGACAGTACATGCAGTTGAATGCATGGTAGACATAATTATTATTATGGACAAATATATATAAATGCAAATGAAAAAACAGTAAACCCTCATTAATTTGTTTTAAAAATGGATGTAAAAGCTATCACCCATAAAGATGTTACCTAAGAATAATCAGTCACTTAATGCATCATATGAAGTCATGTCTAAGTCTCTTTCATTTTAAATTAGTCGTACGTTTACATTTTGTTATATTTTCAACCCCCTAAGTGTTTATATGTTCTTTTTCTTTTCTACTGTGCTTTTGTTACGATGCATATGTGCGTATGTATATATATATATATATATATATATATATATATATATATATATATATATATATATATATATATATACACTAACTACATATATGACTGGAGGTATCTGTATGTGTATATATGTATATCTTCTAGCTTGTATTTATTGTTTCATATGCAAGCTACTGTTACCTTCTTGAGTCTGTAAATTGCAATTGTTCAGTAAGAAAAAAAAAGACATGTCGAGCCAAGTTGTCAATCAAACTAGTATGAACTGTTCAACAGCCAAAGCCAGATGTTTCTTATTAATTCAGGTCAGTAGTCAGTTGCTCAGTGCCATACTTAAAAAAAAAAAAAAAAAAAAAACAGATGTAAAATTGCATAAAGGTGAGGCTGCGAAAAGTCACTTCTGCTCTTTACCTTGAGATGGGTGCTGTGCTCCCTGCAGGTCATACATGGCCTCCTCTGTCTACCTGGCATGCTCACTGGACTGAACTGTCCAGAATCAGGAACTGACAGTTACTGTATAATCATCTGTCATTTGTCCAGTCATGCTGATGGCATTTTATATTATTTATGGTTGTATGTCAATGAAATGTGCTCTTTTGTCTTTGATCACACTGTTTAGACATGTTTAGACAACTCCAGCAGAGTTGTCCGTGTTGGAGAGAGGACTTGTGGTGTCAGACCCTCATTGGAAAGACATAGAGAGGGAGGAAAAGAGACACAGTGCTCATATAAAGAAAACCTTTCAAGGACCAGTGCTTGGATATGTCACACCTGTAAGTCTGAAACACAGTCACTAACAACATCTTCTCTCTCACTTGCTGCTGTTTAACAAAGAATGTACTTTAACCAGTTCACAACACTGTTATCACAGAATGAAAGGGAACATTTGGAGTTCCTCATGTCTGAATCATATGTACATTGGAAAAGTTATTGGTTGCTGAAATCATTGCTCCAGTTCATATTGGTGTGAAGTGATTTCAAAATTCATTCTCCTCTCTCTGTGTATAAAATCCATCCATAAGTTTAACTGAAGCTAATATGAGGCTTCAGCAGCCTGAATTAGCCACACACTTACAGTCTTTTATAGTGTGAAAGTCTTTAATCAGATGTCCTTGCAAGGCGACATAATTTATAAAAAGGTTGTAACTTCGGCATAGAGCTAAAACTATGAGTTGATTAATCGATTAGTTGATCAACAGGAAATTAATCTGCAACTTAATAACAGATTGATCATTTAATTCATTTTTCAAGCTGAAATGTCAAATATTTGCTGATTCCAGCTCGTCCACTGCCACTGTTTCATGCTTTTCCTTGTCTTATGATGGTAATTTGAAAATCTATGGTTTGAAGCATGGTTGTCTGGCAAAACAGCACTCTTAACATGCGTCACGTATGTGAACTTACTTAGTATCCTTTAATGTTTCAGATGTAGGTTGTTATGACAAAACAATATTTGTATTATGTCTTATTTTTCCCTTCTTGGTTCCAAACTAACTTTTCTGTTGTGGCGTCAGTTTTGCTGACAAAGACCTGAAACCTTTGATGTTACAGGACTCCATGACTATGATCCAGTTACAAGACCCACAGATATTTGTCTGAAATGGATATTTGTTGAATTACATGAATATAAATGTGGGACACCTAAGGTGTTGAGTTTCAGTGCTCCTGCTGAAAATTTTCTTCTACTTGGCACTACAGAGCAGGATTAGATTATTTACAGCAAGTGAGGTCGACTGCATATTCTGTCCAGTTATTAGATGTCTTTCAATGACTACGTGCACAGCATCTTCTTGACTTGCTGGAAAACAAAGAAATAAATATATGAAGCTTTTAGTTTAGTTTTAGAAATGCTTAGTAAGTATTTACCAATTTAGCATCTGTGCTCTGCAGGTACACTTCCCTGTGTATGATCCACTACGATCCTTCATAAAGTCTTCCATGATCAACAGCACGTTGGCGAGATGAAGTGTGTGAGAATGCGGTGCAGAGAGCCACTGTGTGCCAGGACGTTCAGCGCTCCAGGGCAGTCCAGGATGAGCAATGCCTGGTATCGAGCACCTGGAAAAGGGTCATCATGACATAACTGAGCAGAGTCCAACCAACAGCAGCTACAACAGAAGCAGCAGACATGAAAACAGTCACATGACCATGACGTTAATATTCTTACCATCCATAGATTCAAGTTGTGCCGCATAGGGTTTCACTTAGCCTCACATCTGAGCTCAGTACAGAGCAATGAAAGAAGTTCTGAAGCCACATGGTGATGAACAGCTTCAATTTGTCATAGATTACAAGTCTTGTCACTGCAAACTTTAGTCAGTTATTGTATCAGGATAAAGCCCTTGAAATGTAAAATCTTGTTTTCAAGTGGGTCCCAAAACATACACTCATTAAAATTCTCCTATAGGTGTTCAACTGTGTTGAGATCTGGTGACAATAAAGTCCATTGCATATGATTCATATCACCTTCATACTTATCAAACCATTCAGTGACCCCTCGTGCCCTGTGGATGAGGGCGCTGTCATCTCGGAAGAGACTGCTCCCATCAGGATAAAGATCTTTGAACATATAGGATGAAGGTGATCCTTCAGAATAGCTTTGCATTGTTTGCACTTAAAAGACCTGAATCATGGCAGGGAAATACCCGTTACATTCAGTATGTTTTTAAAGTCCCCACTCAAAAATAGGTTTTGCTTATTGTTACTTCACCTGGATGTTTGAGCTTTAACTGTGCAGAATGATGTATGTGTAGAGTTTGACACTATAGGCTGTCAATCATCTTCTGAAGGGGGGAAGTTCTGTCTGTGTGTGTGCTCACTTTAAATCTTAGTTTAAGGTGTGTATGTAAGAACACAGTTTAGTGACATCACATTCACAGCTAGTTTTGATAGCTAATTTTGATTATTATTAATTGCACATTGCGTATACTGTTTGCACTATTAACATTTGCATATTCCTGGTCAATATATTGTACATTTAATTTCATTCTCTTCAATTTAAAATGTAAACCTGTAGCAGCTCTTCTCGCCTAGAATATATTTTTACATATTTTATATTGTAAATTTCTTTCTTCCTTTATTATATCATTTAGGATTATTTAATTTTGTGTATATTATTACAGTTATGCACCACAACACCAAGGCAAATTCCTTGTATGTGCAAACCTACTTGGCAATAAACCTGATTCTGATTCTGATTTCTGATTGGTTTCAATATTCAACTTACACAGGTGTGATGTGGAAATGTGAAACCAAATGGAAAATTCAGTGATGTAGGTGACATCTTATGTCCAGTAGTTTTGAAATGAAAAATATTTGCATATTCATAGATTCAGGATTTTTCAATTAGGGAGAAGTAGGAAGAACTTGGTAATTCAACTTTTTAGTGAAAAAACATAGCAGACACAAATTATTATTCAAAATTGTTACATATGTCTGAAATATTTTAGGTGTTTCCTTTAATTCCTGTATATTACTGATAGATCATTTAGTCCAGAGGACATAAACACACACACACACACTTGCTCCTGTCGGATGCTGTCTGCGCATGCGTGCGAGGGCGGGGTGTGGGGGCCCCGGCACCCCTGTAGAGCCGGTGGTCCTCCGCAGCTGGCAGAAGTGATTTTGGGGACCGACGAGCAGCACGCAGGAGAGCGGGGGTTCGCGGTGGGGGAAAATGACACAATCCTCTGGATAAATGGCGAAGTTTAAGATGAAAGTCTACCAGCTTTGGCTGCTTTTTGTTTTGTTTCTTCCTTTGTCAAGTAAGTGTCTTGTTTTTGTTATTGATGTTATCGTTGTGCTGACCTGATTTGCGGTCCGCGGAGAGACGGTTGATTGCTCGTAACCGTTTGTAATGATAGCTACCGTTACCTTCTGACACCAAAATATAAATGTAGTTAAAAGGCAACGTTGTTTTTTTTAAAGTCATTGATTTAGAGGAGATAATATGACATATTGCTTAACTTTACTAACTATATACATCACTAACATCGCTGTCCAGCGTCTCTTCGTTATTAACGTCAGTTAACGATTATAACGGTTAGGATGCTCACCTTACGTCTAATATCTGTTACAGCAAATATTAAAACACCATCGTACATTATTGTTTGTTACAGATAAATGTTTTTGTTTTATCAGGGCAGCACATCACATATTTAAGCCTTTATAAAGTATGATGAATAATTCTAATAACGCAGCAGTTACTATATATCTGTCATAAAGTGGGCCTGCTGTGCTAAACATTTGTTTTTGCCATCAACATCATTCTGTGTGGCCCCTTTTTTAATCTTTTCCTATAATATTATTATGGTATAATATTCCTGTATTACATTATGTGTATGGTCTCTCAGGCTCTAGTTTTGTAGTCCACCCTCGCTGAAAATCATAATCTACCCCCTACTAATGTCCCCTTTCTCTTCCTCCAGGTGTTTTATGTTTCAGCGAGTTGTCCTTCATCACAGAGCCCAGTGATGTAACTGTTCTACCAAAGGACCCTGCTGTCTTGGACTGTCAGGCTCATGGTCAGCCTCCAGTCACCATCAAGTGGCTAAAGAATGGAGTTCGCTTGGCAGAAAGTGAGCACATACAGTTTCTGCCCAACGGCTCCTTGTACATACCAAAGATAAAGCATACCAAGGAGGATTCAGATGAAGGATTCTACCAGTGCCTCTCACAGAACAAATATGGAGCTATCCTAAGCCAAAGATCACGTCTGACTATCGCAAGTAAGTATGGAGCTCAAAGTAATAGAAATTCTCTGGGGCTAACATGGACTATATTGCTGTTTTCCACCAAGATCAAGGTGAGAGTGGTTCAAACATCTTGGTGGTATCCACTTTGTGGTGTCAACACGCAGGCATCAGAATGGCAAGTTCATGGGTTATTAACCTGGAGATGGGAAGCAGATGTACCCCGCCCCTCTCTTTTTGCTTTATTAAGGAAAAACCTCTAAAGTCTGGGTTTCCATGTCACTGGAAGTTGTTCAGACTGGGCCATGCTTGAGTTTAAAGCTGTCAGTCCAGTTATAGGATCATTTTAAGAGACAGTTAAGGATAGATGGAGTCCATCTAAAAGCTCATAAATACTCTATAAATAGGCAGCCCTGAGTCTGAGTGCACTATCTTTTCCCTGTTTTGAGGAAGTGTACCACCTGCATATTTATATATTTATAACTGCACAGGAAACATTAGCAAAAAAGTTGGAAATTAGCCTTGTCTCTCTTCACTTTAGTGTGATTGCATTGTTACTGCAGACTGTGGCTCTGTGTAATTGCTGAATGGTCTGCTACACAGAGGAATCTCTGAAAGGCTATTTGCCTTTTAGCCTTTGTTTGGAGTTCCCCTGACCGCCCCAGAAGAAAAGGCTAGGTTTTCAGGGCATTTGTTTGTCCACATATCAGTGGACAGGGCAGCTGTGTCTATTCAATGGGCCTGGTCTACCATGGACACTTTTCACAGGTCTTAGAAGGCATATCCTGTGATGACTGGTGTCATGGAAACCAACGTGGCCTTCTGAAATATACTGATTTTGACATTGACACTGAGGATAGAAAGTTTTGGCTAATGTGTTGTAACACTAAACAATACAAAACTAGGATGAACCAGATATCACCATCACACAGGAGATTTTTATATGGCAATATAAACTGGAAAGTTACAAGCAGGACACACTGACTTTGCTCTGATGATCTATTTGTTATTGTTGTCAAACTATTACAGAGCAACTAAAATTGCCATCACAGCTTTCCAAAAGAAGGCCACATAAAAAAAACCCAAAAAGTCAAGCTTGGTCCGGCGTCCAGTCTTTGTCAGTGAAAGGGTTAAAGGTTTTGGTCAGCTGTAGGCGGGGAGTGGAGGATGGGCCTCCTCTGCTGTGCTCCCCTTCTGTCCTGAGGTCCTGGGGGTCAGGGGTCAGCAGGGAAAGGCTTTGTGATGTCACAGGCCTGCTCTGACTGGGCTGGCCTGCTGTTCTTTCTCCCAGCACACAATCCCTTTCACTGGACCGGCCCCGCTGTTGCCCTGTCAAGCAGAGCCCTTTTGTTAAAGATTGGCCAGTTTGTCATGTATATGAACGGGCCTGATACTCCACAGTAAATAGAGTCAGCCTTTTCAAAACACGTTTATATCCAGGAAGTATTTTCCTCGTAGTCCTCAGACTACATCACCACTTTCAGAACAGTGCTGATATACAGAAGGTGTCAGATATGCATTATGTGTCACAAAACTCAGAAAATAAATAGGTATGTGCTTTGCGATTATAACGTGATGCTGCTGTATCATTTGATATAAGATAAAGACAACATAAGAATCA
Organism: Thunnus albacares; assembly: GCF_914725855.1. Classification (NCBI taxonomy): domain Eukaryota; kingdom Metazoa; phylum Chordata; class Actinopteri; order Scombriformes; family Scombridae; genus Thunnus; species Thunnus albacares. The sequence goes on along the minus strand of NC_058112.1, from coordinate 20,931,508 downwards.
CAGGGTTCTCTTTTGTAGACTAATGGCAAACTGACTTCGATCTGACTAGCATTTTGGGATAAAATTGAATGGACAGGGGGTTGAGGCGAACTTTGACCTCTTTAGAGAAACCTTTGTGCTGTTTGACCTAGACATTGATTTGTTCTTCACAACAGAGGTGACCATATTAGCAGATCAGTCTGCGCAGCACATCACTGATTTCAGTGAAGACGATCTGTTATCTCTAAGTAGAGAGTAAACAACATCTTGTTTTTAACCAGGTGCTGCACACTTTTTATGATGCTCTCCAGTCAGCCATGTTTTATGGAGACAGATGAGGTGGCTGAATCCAGACCTGATGAAACTGTTGACTTTTAGGAAATAATTCAAATGTATTTTGTCAAACCTACTGCCAGTTCAAAAGAATATTTCACAAATATACCATAAAAGATCATCATTTCTGGGCCTGCTTTAGCCTAACCTCCTAATGCACTTCACAGAAACAGGGTAGCCACCAGTTTATTTGTGTAATATTGATGAAATTAGGTCTTAAATTAAAGAATTGCTCTTTAATTTGGATCTCCTAAAGCTGAGGATTTAAATGTGGAGTTCCAGTGGGAGAACAGAGTATTGATTTTCTTTAACGTGATATTGACTTCCTTCCTGTGAGTGAGGGGGAAGGGAGAGAGTCATCGCCTTAATGAATGAAGGTCATTGCTCATATTTAAAGAGTGTGCTTCAGATTAATGCAGATCAGGGGTTGCTTATTTGTGGTGATTATTGAAAGATCTTTTGAATCCACATAAACAGAATGTGACTCAGCAAAAGTTACAGTTTTAGTCACTTTAAAATACATATACCTAATTGGTCTGTGCATATCAGTGTCTCAGTAGAATATTTACATAGACATAACTGTAAAATGTGTGATTTTGACATGATAAAATGGCATATTTTGTCTATATCTAGTGTGTCATCTACGGTCTCTGCAAGAAACAAGTTTACTTTCATTTTTCAATGTTTTTTTATATATATTTTTTTCTTACTACTGATTGCTTACGTCCCCTCTTAATGCAAAGTGAATTGATTAGTTTTTATCTATAACAATGCATCATTCAGTGTCATTCTTCAATTGATCCATTGATTGGACCAGCTGGTCAGTATGGGACCTGATAGCTCATCTGCACAAAAGCAAGATCACAGTGTCTTACAAAGATCAATTCCTTTCATAGAATCAGTTAACATCCATCAAAGTCATCACTTTACATGCATAATGCATCATATTTTACCACAAGTGAATTCAAATGCTATATTTATAAAAGACTGTACAAAACATAGCTAATTGAATCCACATTGATAATGTTCATATTCGTGTAAAATATCTCATTAATCAGCCCACAACTAAAACAAATACTGATTCATTTCATAAAAAAGTGGTAAGTTAGCTTTTGTTGAAATTTTCTGATACTGATACTTAATGTTTTCCTCCAGGTATCTCAGAGTTTGTGGTGCATCCCGTGCCTATGGTGGTGACTGAAGGCTCAGTGGCGCGATTCTCCTGTGCAGTCACCTCCAGCCCTCCTGCCACCATCACCTGGGAGCTCAACCAAAGCACATTACCACAACAGACAGACAGGTACCTGCTGTGGGCCTTCAGTCATTTTAGACACTATCATACAGTAGTCCCCATATATAATTCATTTGTGTCATGTATTTGTAATTCTGTTGCTTTCCATAATATCTCCTGTAGTTTGACCCTAATGTTACTTTTGTATGTTCTCAGAATTACCATTTTGCCCAACGGAGTTCTTCAGATCCACAATGTACAACTGGAAGATGCCGGACAGTATCGATGTGTGGCAACTAACATTGGTAGCAGTTTGAAGAGTAGAGAGGCCACGCTGACAGTCAACCAAGGTACAGAGACTGCATTAACTGGATTTCATGAATGAGCATTAAACCACCATGTTATATACTGTAAGTAATGCTGAATTTATTTTTAACATTTTCCTTTTCTTGTGAAGGTGTTGGCCCTAAACCACGTCAGAGGCCCAGAATCATAGCTGGACCTCAGAATATCACAGTTTCCCTCCACCAAACTGTGGTGCTGGAGTGTGTAGCTACAGGAAGCCCCTGGCCCATCATCTCCTGGAGCCGCGCTGACAGTAAACCCATCGATGTGTACAATGCCAAAGTGTTGGGCAATGGGAACCTAGTTATTACTGATGTCAATTCCAAGCACAGTGGAGTCTACCTCTGCAGGGCCACCACCCCTGGAACCCGCAACTACACGATTGCTGCTGCCAACCTCACGGTTCTAGGTAAACTCTTAATTAGTTACACCGCAGACCACATGACCTGCATGGTTCTTGTACCCCAGAAAATAAGCGTCACTTTTTAGGATTAGTGTGACAAGGCCAAAGATGCATCACTTCATGTGGGACCTAATCATATTCTGAAATAAAGTCTAAATTATAATTTGACTTGCTCTGCAGCATGATGATTGAAGATGCAAAATAATGTACAGAGAAAATGTTTGTTTATTTCAACACTTCTCATATACATCTCTGTTTCAGTGCCACCATCCATTGTCGAGAGGCCCGAGAGCCAGACCCGTCCAAGGGCCGGCACTGCCCGATTTATGTGCCAAGCAGAGGGAGTACCCCCACCCCGCATCAGCTGGCTAAAGAATGGAGAAGAGGTTCACTTAAATGGCCGAATTAAGATGTACAACAGGTATGTATTACTTACTTCGATCATAATCAAACAGTATTTACCAGTGAAAAAACATGCTTAAACCAATGTCTTGAAGTATCTTTTTATGGTTTGTGTTGATTGTTATTGTTTATCAATATTTCACAGTAAATTGGTGATTACCCAGATCATCCCTGAGGATGATGCCATCTATCAGTGCATTGCAGAGAGTGAGCAGGGTTCTGTGCTGTCTCTGGCTCGCCTCATTGTTGTCATGTCAGAGGACAGGCCCAGTGCACCAAGAAATGTCCACGCTGAGACCATCTCAAGCTCTGCCATCTTACTGGCCTGGGAAAGACCCCTCTATAATGCAGACAAAGTCATTGCCTACTCCATCCATTACATGAAAGCTGAAGGTGAGACCAAGAGAACAACACAGTGAATTATGTTTCAGGTTTTTTCTAACATTTAGGCTAAAACAGTCTTGAACTGGAAGGGATGAAGGTGTAAAAAGATGACAGTCAACCACAACAAGCTATCTCACTGTTTCACTTGTGATCAACTCTGCTGGCAAAGGCCATCTGTTGTTGCTGCACAGAGCAGAGGTCAAGGAGGACTCAGAATGGCAACTTCACTGAAATAACAACAGGCTTAGCCAGCCCATTGTCCAGTCTGAATCTCATTCTGCTTACACTTAAAGGGACAGGGTAGCTATTTAAAATCCTCACAGTCTTGCAGACCAGTAGGAGATATTGAAGTATAACCTTTAAATTGACAGTTAGGTAACTCTGTTAAGTCACATCTGTGTTTGTAGTAAACACATTTTACATGTATAATTAGGTTTGCTTCAAGAGGCCTGGAGGCAAGTATGTGGCAGAACCTTGCATTACACATGTTTATATAAAAGATGAGTGACATTCAGAAACTAGAAGCATCAAACCTTTCAAAACACTGACTGTTTACATGGTCTGTGTTTGACAACCTTTCAAAGAAGTTTCCTCCTCTTCGGATAATTCTAACCTATTTCCTAACTTGCTTTCTGATCTGATCCATGTCAGGTCTAAACAATGAGGAATACCAAGTTGTTATTGGCAACGACACGACCAGTTATATCATCGATGATCTTGAGCCGGCCCGAAACTACAGCTTTTACATTGTTGCTTATATGCCAATGGGAGCCAGTCGTATGTCAGACCAAGTCAGTCAACATACCCTGGAGGATGGTAAGCATAGAGCATTGAGACTCCCAGCATTCCTTGCAATAAATCACTCTGGTAGTTAAGCTAACATGCATGCAAGTGATGTGTGTACAGAGCACATTTTGAGTGGAAATAAGGGGGAAGGGCATTGCTGTTTTTAGCACAGTCTTCTTTTATGTAGCAATAGGTTAGTGTGAATATGACAGTTTCGCTTTTTACCAGCATGTTTATATTCAGATCCATCACCACATGAGTATCAAATATATTTGTGTTATCCATATGTTTTGCAGTGCCTCTGCGTACTCCAGAGCTAAGTCTGACCAGCCACAGCTCAACAGATATCCAGGTGAGCTGGAAGCCGCTGCCTGCCAAGGTGAGCCGCGGTCGATTGTCTGCATACAGACTATCCTATCGTACAGCTGCAGACAACACAGTTATCTCTGTGGAGATACCTCAGAACAGCACTGAATATCTCCTGGAGGGTCTGCAGCCTGACACCATCTACCTGCTCCGCATGGCTGCAGCCACCCGCGTGGGCTGGTGTGAGCCTTCAGCGTGGACATCCCACCGTACACCTAAGACCACCAGTAGCAAAGGTAAACCTGCAGAAGGCCGGATAGGAAATGAAACATGGTTTTGAGAGTTTTCTACACAATCTTGTAGTTGTAAGAGCAATTTGTTCACTGAATTTTTACATTGTCAGAGGTTTTCTTGCGTGATCAAACTAATTCTTGAGGTCAAAAGCAGGCATCATCAGTTTGATAAGCAAACAAGTGCATGTTATGGAACAGCAGTATCATGTGGTGGCAAACTTGTAAGTGGCTAAGCTTTTGCTTTTGTCACATCAGTGTTTTGCTGCTCTTAGAATACCAGGAGGATCTCTAGAGCTCATGCAGAGTGGCCAGCTTATGACTAGAGTTTTCTCTTGTAGCATTGTCCCACAGTCTTTGTGTTGGTTACCCAGGAACCTTTGCCCTTCGCTGTCAGTGATGTTAGAGCGGCCTCAGTCACGGGTCATAAAGAGAGGGCCTCAGGCGTCTATGTGGGGGAAAGAATAGCTTCTTTTCATGGCCTGGTGTGTTGGGGGAGGCTGTTTGTCCACCAAGGCTGAATTCCTAGTTTTCAAAAGTTTAGTTAAATATTTGTGTGATATAGAGCTGCACAACAAACTGAATTACACATTTTTGACTCAAGAACAAGGTGTTGAACTGGACTGCTAGTGAGTAATCAGTCTTCTGTTTTATTTATTTACATCCAGCAGCACATTGGAAGCCATTTTCTTCCAATTTCAATCCAAATTATAACTGTTACAACCAATTTGAATTGACATTTCTGAGAAGCCATTGCTTCAATGAGACAGTCTTTCAACCATCCATCCTTTTTCTATACCCAGTATCCTGCTGTTGTTATGTGTTGGTCAAAGGTGCAGGGTTCTTTTGTGCTCAGTAATATTCTAAATATGAGTGTGTATTGATCTAACTCCTGCTGTGTCTGCCCTTTCAGTGCCTTCAGCCCCTATTCTTCAACTTGAGCCGCTTAACTGCACCTCCATTGTAGCACGCTGGCAAATCTCCTCAGAATCTGTGCCTGTCCAGGGTTACCGGCTGTGTTACCATGAGGAAAGCCAACCAGAGCAGCCCATCATCCAGCTGCAGGCTCAAACCTATACCTACACCATCAGTGGCCTTGGTGAGTTATTTACTCCTGTTCTTGTAGCTGTCTAGTTGTGAGATCACAGGATAGTGGAGTGGATAGAAAGCATTTTAATGTGTTTGTATCATCAAGAAGAGGTGTAGCAACAAAAGAGTGTGACCAATAGGTTCTCACTCTAATAGGTCTCTTATATTATCGCCCAATTTAATTCAGTGGGCAGTTGGATGCTGCATTTGCATTTTCACCCTCTGTCCTGATCAATATGGGCTGACCCCTCTTGCCTAACCAGCAGCCCTCTCCAGTCTGGCTGCGGCATTGTGTGAGATCAGGCTCCCAGGGTTAGAGGTCAGGGTCCAGATGTCCCTCCCACCACCGTTTCCCATCCCGTGTCTTGCATAATTACCCCTGGCCATTGTGTTATGTCCACGGCCAGACCTGCCCTGCAAGACCCTGGCCAGTCCCCTCTTTAGCTGGACACTGGAGCACACAAACAAAAACCCTTGGGATTGGCCAGAGCTGGACCGGGCCACTGACCTCTAGCCATGAGACAGCAGTCTTGGATTAGGACCCTGCCCCCACTGGTTGTCTGTGTTGTCCATGTAAATAACCCACAAAAATCTATATGCAGAATGAACCAGGGTCATACTGATCAAAATTGTCACCAATATTGTTTTGCCTGATGTGAGTCCAGCACAGTTGTTTGGTTCCTACTCACTTCATACTCAATATGTCAAAATAGAAATGGGTAGATTGTTAGTAACTGTTTCTACTTTAAATGTATCAGTAATAACTCGAAAGAAGAACAGAAATGTAAAAGTTTTCAGTTTAGTTCTATTTTGAAAATCACACAAGCCACTGTCATTGGCTCCATAACATCTGACTCAATAATATCACTGATCTCAATATAACTTCTGTTTTGGAGCCATGTTTGCTCCAAGTTGAAGGCTATAACACAAGGGCAGCGGGAAGAACGTCAAAGGGGAAACAAAAGGGGCCCCGCTCCTATCCCACAGTCCTGCGCCCAGATTCCTTCTGTTCTATCTTGGCCTGACCTGGTGACCCTAGTCAAACCCCCCCAGTCCCATGGGCCTAGGCTCCCAGCAGCTGAACGCTGCCCCTGGCCCAGCCCCCACAACAGGCCCGGACACACCGCCTTCACTGGTCAATACCCATAGGCTGACCTTTCACATTTGAGGCATAAAACAAATCTTAACACTCCCTAAAAATGTCCTGATTTAGGAGCTGAGGCAATGGTACATTTTTAAGTTAAAACAAAATTTGATTGTACGTATATTTTTAGGTTCCCATCCACAGACTTCACTGATATTTCTCATGTCTTTTAGCTAGTAGTTTGTACTCCATAGTATGTCCTATATTTCATGTATTTTTTGAATGTACAGTACAAACAAGACCACATTTCACCTCCTCCACCTCAGTTGTTCTCTTCAAAGTTTGTGATTTGTTTTTTTTATCATGTTTTATGGCACAACTTTGTGCTAAATGAGTTGTATAGTTGTAAAATTGTGATAGGTTTTCATTAGGTAAAAGACTTTCTGAAAATCTGAAAATTCTGAAATTTCCTTGTCATAGGGCTTATTGATCATGTCACCATATTTACTGGGCCTTGGGGCTGGATGATCTTTCTCATGCCCCTTACACATGACAACACATAATAAATTAGAGGTTGGGGTGACTCAGGAGACCATGCATTGTCCGTGCATGGGGGATGGCCAGTTATGACCCACAAACTTCACCTCCTGCAGCTATTGTCAATGCATTTCTTTGCCTTTGCCATCAGTTGTATTTTAATGATGATCTTTCAGGCTTTGACATTATTAACAAAACCTGACCATTAACTTGACAAATAGCTGTTCTATGCAGTTATTAAAATGTTGGTTTGACCAACCTTCAGTCTAGTTTTAGCAAAATGGGCAGAAATGTCTGAAAATTGATTATTTGCATTCCAGATCCAAGGAGAAAGTATCATGTCAAGATCCTGGCTGTCAGTCAAGCAGGAGATGGCTATCAGACAGACCAAACAATTAGTACTCCTGGATGTGTGTGTAAGTACATTGCTTTATTGTTTACTTCAGAAGCCTTACAGATTAAAATTGAATACAACCCCTGAGCTTGAACTGTTTACAACATTATATGAAGAAAATATTAATTTTGCTTGCATCATTCAGCGGCCAGAGACCAACCAGCAGCAACCCCTCCACCTCCGGATCACGTGACTGTCTTGGCCACCAATTCATCTGAAGTGTCCCTGCGCTGGAGCAGTCCTGCCTTCACCTCTGGGAAGGCTGTCAGCTATACTGTCCGCTGTACACCTGTGGGCACACACAATGCCTCTGCTATACGCTACCTACAAACGTAAGCTGAAATTTCAAGTTTTCAACACTTTACCCACTGGCAAAAAATCCTTTTGGTTTGGTTATATAGGTTTTTCTGTTATTATGTTACAGTTTATGTTTGATAATGATGTGAACATGCTCTGTTGTTTGTCCACAGTACCAAACAAGGTGTGACGGTTCAGAATTTGAATCCAAACACTCGCTATGAGTTTGTGGTGCGTCTTCATGTGGACCAGATGTCGAGTCCCTGGAGTTCTGTTGTTTACCATCGGACTCTACCAGCAGGTAATAAATTGGACATTACTGTAACTTCAGTTTGTTGTGACAATGTCACTTTCTGTGTTTGCAGCTGTTGTGTCCACTGTACAGACTCAAATCACAATTTTTCTAAATAAATTAACTTCCTTAAATGTTTACTATGAACATGATTGCTCTGTCTGCAGCGCCCAGCCAACCACCTGCAGGAGTACGAGTAACTCTGATTGAGGATGACACTGCATTGGTGTCCTGGAGGGAGCCCACAGAGCCTAATATGGTGGTCACACACTATACCATCTTGTACGCTTCCCAAAAATCCTGGATGGCTGGACACTGGCAAATAATACAGAGAGAAGGTGAGTAGTTCACGGGATTAAGTTATCTGTAAAGGCAGAAATTACAAAATGTCACTAGGTAAAATAAAGTTAACATTGAGTACAACAAAACCACTTAATGCCACCATAGTATGAGTATTACTGCGCTAAAACATGTACCACAGGAACTTTTTGTTTCTGAGAAACATTTCAACATATTATTTCTTCTACTGTTTACAGGAAGCCATACGATGGCCCTGCTGGAGAAGCTGGAGGCGGGGAACGTCTACCTGGTGAAGATCTCTGCCTCCAACCAGGTCGGGGACGGACCTTTCTCTAACGTTGTAGAGCTGGCACTGAAGCGTGGAAACGCTCACCGCAGCAAGAATCCCAGACACTCTGACAGCTATCATGACACAACAGGTCAGTACCAAAAAATATTGGAGCATTAAGTTGGTAGTCATGTGGCATGGTTTGCATTTGCTATATGGAACTTTTAAAAAAGTGTTCCTCAGGCTACAGTGTGATATTTGGGTAGTGATGCTGAGCTTTATTTGATTTGAGTCCACCTGAATCTATGTATCACCATACAGAAAAAGACAAAACTATGTTTTTACAGTGAGATGTCAAACTTTGTTGTTTATTCTTAATTGCTGTGAATATTTTTTTAAAAATTGACTCTGACACCACTATGGATTCATAATTATTTGTGACAATGGGTCTGAAAAGGGTAAATGGACCACTAGAGGGCGTAGGTCACCACTACTTATGGCCCAATGAGAAGGCATCACAAAGCATATCATGTATAAATTGTGCTACAATCTGTTCCAAAAAGGGTTATATGTTTTATATTTGATTTATTTTGGATCTAAATGTATATTATTATTTCTATCATTATTATTAAGTTTTGTTTTAGTTTGTTTTTCAGGTACATTCATTTATCTTGTGGAAATGACTTGTTTTAGTATATTTATTTATTTAGCCCCAATTTTAGTCATATTTTTGAGAAAAGCTTTGTATACTTTTTAATTTTTTAATTTTAATTTTCTTTTTAAAAGAATATTGATCATGAACTGCAAACAACAATCATGAATGTTAAATCTTACTCTGTGTGCATGTCTAAATCAATGCATGTAGCAGTTAAACAGAGTTTCTTGGATGAAAGTATTAATTTCTGCTTTCCTTCAGTATTATCTCCACTCTGTATCTTTAATTGTCATGTATGTGTGATTATTTGTCTAAATCACAATGTGGTTTATCTTCCAGTGTTCTCTGATGGTCTCTACCACATAGACCAGAGGTCCATGACAGGGATCATTGTTGGTGTGAGCATTGCCTTGGCCTGTATCGTTATGTGTGCCTTGATCCTCATCAGTAAGGGCAGACCAAGGTACTGATTATAACTCTTTGGAATAATGAAAAACAATTCACAAGCACGTTATAAAACTTGAAAGATTACTTTTTCTATCATTGATTGACATTATTATTATTGTATGACTTTCAGAAAATCCTCTGGTCACAAAGTCATTGCTGTGGCAACCGGTGAAGGCCCACATGCTGGTTTGTCCCTCCCTAATGAACTGCATGTAGAGAACGCTGAGGCCCTAATACCCATGATAAGTGCTCACTTTATAGATGCCAAGGTGAGACAAACAAAGAGTAAATGAGCCTGATGACTGTTGGTTTCAGAAAAATAACTCAAATGACTATAATTGCAAATTTAAGTGCCACAGTTACATTATTAATGTTAAAAAAACAACATAGGACCATTAAAAAGCTGAATCCTGACACATTTTTTCATTCATTCCAGGGTGGATCTAATATGGTCATAAATAGCGCCGGTCCACTCAACAGCAAGAGTCAAAGCAAGAGGTGGCTGCTCTTCAAGAGGGACATCAGGAATCAAACTGAAAGTGATGTAAGTGACGTGACATCAATCAGCTGTCTTTTCAATCACGTTTCTTTTTTTTATTTTAATTTCTAACTGATCTTTTCTATGTCTTTAGGTTGAGAGGAGGGCCAGCTTGTATGAGGCCGGCAAAACTGTTCTGAGGTATGAGGAGCATTTAGGCTCAGCACCCCTGCCACCTTCGTCCCGGGAGATCATCTACGGACCACTTCACTCGGAGAGCTCTCACACCAGTGAGGGCAGCCAAGAGACAGGAGACTCTGGGCACTACTCCAATGAAGAAAGCAACGAAGAGATGAGCAATCCGTCGACCAGCCAGAGCTCCAGACCTGAATCCTTTGGGCCGGACGACAGCACCGCCGTCGCTGAGCTGAAGCAGTCTTTCGAAATGGAAAATGAGGAGCACCTTTGCCTCCATCACTCCGCCCCTGATGCTACCCGCCTCTGCTGCACCTCGGATGACTCTCATCCTCCTCAGCACTCGTCCCAAGCAGTCGGCTCCTGACATCACCCGGCCCGGACCTGCTCTCCAGCAGCCGAAGATTCTCCACCTCTACCTCGTTTTGCTTCCTGAGTTGAGCCCCTCAGTTATTTCCGAAGGGATCAGGAAGTCAGCCGCTGCGATGGAGGACATGAGCATTTACTTCGGATCTACCTCAGGATTTTGTATGAATGTTTGTTACAACATTTTATTTCCATTTTTTAAACTTTCTACCTGTTTGTCTGTGTTTGGCGTTGTCTGTCCTAAACCAGAGCTCACCCATGATGAATGTTTAAAAGAATGTCAAAAATGTATTGAGATACATTTTCATTGTATTTAATTTCTTTCCACTGGAGCAGAGGGTTGAGCCCTTTGGACTGATTATCTACCTCAGTGTTCTGTTCTTGTATCTACATTACTACCTCCTTTTCACCACATATGTGCAGTATTATCTCAGACTCAGGGGACAAGGTGAAACCACTTCATTGCCATGTCTTGTTACCTCAGTTGAGGGCGATATTATCTAGAGGTCATCATTTTTATTTTTTAAATTCTCTCAACTTTTAATTTCACGGTTGAAAGAGCTTTTGTTTCACATTGTTTGTCTTTGAATGATGTATGTTGTGAAAAAAAAACAAGTGCATTAGATATTGTCAGACTATTGGAGCTATATCATACCATATTGTTTGGCATTTTCAGTGCACTGAACTCAAAGCTTTAATATGGCCTTAATATGGAAAGGGCTTTGCATACTAAAGAAGATGAGATCCAAAGACACAAAAAATTGTATCCAAAGAGTTTTTGATAATACAATAGATATTCTAAGGCAACCAAAAAAAATATAGTGGATGTACATTAAGGGTGCGTTTTGCCAAAATATTGTTCTTGCCAATGATGTAAATTTCTCTTAGAATGGTGGTTTGAATGCTTTTTTCTCGATGCTTTATTCTGGTGAAAGCTTTAGCACAAGTCTGCCCCGGCTTGTGTCGCATTTGCCTTCAAGACCATTGCTAAACGCAGCGGTGACGCCGATGCTATTATCCAAAGAGTTGTCTGCTTCCTCAGATGGGTACGGCTTTTCATTCAGTTGATCCTTGGTACGATGTGGTGGAAATTATTATTGACACAAGACCAAAGATCCGGTGTGTCCTGCCAGTGATAGATGATGATATTTATTCTTTGTTTAGAGAATCATCTGTCACCGATCACCAATATTGCTGTATGGGGAAGAGTTCTCTATCTCTCCATAATATTTCCTGTCCAGGTGTGACAATGAAGGATTCTGACTATCAAAATGGAAACCCTATGTGTGAAGAGCAACATAATCAATTTTTATATCTTTGTAATACAAATAATCCTAACCAAAGAAACTTGAAGTCTCTGTTATTTAGTGATTTTCTTTGGGTTCATTTACAATAATTGCATTTAAATGTGATATGATTTCCAATGGTTTTGATTGCTAGAAAGGCTTTTTTTTTTTTTTTTTACATAGATGTGAGATGATGAGATGTCAAAAACTGTTCTGCTGTCTTTTTATCACCATGAGATTTCACCTGAATGATAATTAGGTTACATTGGAAATTTTAATTGAGATGGGTTTTTTTTAGCATGATGATGTAAAGAAAAGCATTTCCCAATTTTAATGTGACATTTTCCTAAATGAATATGACTGGTTTCATGTCTGTGTAATGCATTAATGAAAAATGGATAATTTGAATGCAACAGGTAATTTTGTGACCTAATTCTGGAGCCAATGTAGATTTAGAGTGTAGACTTAACTGTTATTATTTAAGTTATGGTTTTCTGATATTTCTGCTTTTGAATACCAAAATACACCTTTTAATCCAAAGTGAGCAACAAAACAAAGTATTTTAAGTGTTGAAATGTTGCAACAGACTTTTTTGATATTCTCAAGATGATCACAAATACTAGATAATAAAATTTTCTTGGAAAAAAACAGATTTTGTCTTACTGTGTCTCCTTGAGTTTATCAGTGTATGTGTGTGTATGTGGGTGTGTTTTAGAGTAAATTAAAATTCCTTTAAATGTTAATTTATAAAGTTAAACTGGAATAACAATATACACTACACCCATACATATACATATACACTGTTAGAAACAATAGTGAGGAAATTGTGTCCCAGATTCTCAAAACTCTTCATTCCATCATTAAAATCACATAATTGTGTCTTCTTTTAGTTTATAAAAGAACTTCTCTTACTTACAGATATAAGTTCAGAACTGCAATCATTTAGTGACACAGTCTTTATTGCTGGGATTAAATGTCTGCATCTGTGGACCAGGACTTCAAATGTAGGGACTCAATCAATCAATCAAACAGTTCTGTCACATATAAAGCACAAACAACAATTTCTGTTTGATAAAGCAACTGTATAGATTTCATCTGAGGGTTTTCTGCTCATTTTTCAAGCTTTTTCACAATGAAGAGAAATTTGTTTCTACTTAGTTGGCTCATTCACTGTGTTTGAATATGCAGAGCTACAAAACTTTCGATATACTATATTGATCAGTAGATGTAAAGGGTCACCTGCTGTATGACAAAAACACAGGAACCCTCTTCAACACAGCCGTTAAGGTCAGGTAATAAAGCCTGTGACAGATGATGCAGCAGGGGGCAGCACATCTGCACCAGACACTTCGGCCTCCAGGTCCGAAGAAGAGGAGCGTCGTGTCTAGAGCGTTACCCAAGGTTTGCGAAATTCTCGCGAGATGTATACGCATTGTTTCTCCATTGTGCTCGTTGTACAAAATAATTATTTTTTATAATGTGACAACGCTGTGGTTAAGATCTTATTAGGTTTATGCACAACAAATTACTTGGTTAGGGACAGGTAAAGACAATGATTTGGGTTAAAACGATCACTCTCGCGAGATCTTTCGCGGGTCTGGCGCTACCATGTAGACAGGACCGAGGAACGGGGCGGTCTTGTTTTTGTCGGTGCTCGCACGCAGCACTTGTGCTGCGAAAATGCGTATCGAAAAATGCTATTTTTGCTCGGGACCTGTGTATCCCGGGCATGGAGTGATGTTTGTACGGAACGACTGTAAGGTATGAAACTGTCTCTCTGTCTGAATAATGAAGTAATTGTAGCTTTAGCTCGTGTTTTACTGTCAGTGTTGGTCCGTTAGCTATCTGGCTAATGTAACGTGCTGGGAGTCGCTCACGTGGGATCAGAACGAGGCTTCTGTCCTTAATAACTAATAACAGTAAATAAGGTTTAATTACAGCGAGGAGTTGAAATACATAACGTCTACGTAATAATTTGAAACTGTTACATGAATGTTGTCTCTTGGACTGACACAGATGATGAGAATCAAAGTGATGAAGAGTTCGGACATTTAACTAGTAGCAAGGCCGCTTGTAGGTTTAGTTTGGGCTTGTGGCGCCATCTGAAGGTGTGCTGTAAGATAACAAGCTGACTGTGGACATATTATTATCATGAACACCTCCACAGTCTTAGCTAAGGACTATACAAGAGCTGCAAGTAACAAATATTTTTCATTATAGATTAATCTGTTGATTATTTTCTCGATTAGAAGACTGTTCTTCTCAGACAGCTGAAGAAGTATCATGTCAAAAAATACCTGTTGGTCCACTTCTATAAAACCATCATATAGAGCATCCTCACATCATCTGTCACTGTCTGGTATGGGAGCCTCCAACATAACTGGTTGTGACCTTCCTCCAGTCAAGTCACTGTTTATAAAGCTGTATATAAACCTTCAACCAGGCAGCTAAAATCACCAGCTACCCCTCCCACCACCTCTTCCAGCTTCTACCCTCTGAAAGGTGCTATGGGTCCATATTAACCACTTGATTCAAAAACAGCTTCTTTCCTACAGCAGTCAGAATACTTAACACACCTTGCTTGCCCCCCCCTTTGCCATGAGATCCCATATACTGACCTGTACACTCTGGACTGAACTCACTGGACTTGGTGCAGTTGTACATCAATCATTGTACTTTCTGCCTGTACAGCTAATTGATATGCTGGCAAACTGAACTGTACATATCATATATTCACTGTACATACTCTCACGTTCATGTATTTCCTTTGTGTGTGTTGTTGTAATGCTTTATGGTGCCTGTTTGCTTGTTTTGTTCTTTTGCAGTGGAACTGAGCTACCATACTGTACCAAACAATTACCACCAACACAAACTATCTATCTATCTATCTATCTGTCTATCTTTAATTAATTAGTCGTTTGGTCCATGAAATGTCAGAAAATGGTGAAACATGTCGACCACTGTTTCCCAAATATCTTTTTTTGTCCTGACCAACAGTCCACAGCCCAAAGATATTTAGTTTATTGTAGAGGACTGAAGAAGCTGGAATCAGATTTTGGACCCTCTTAAAAAATGACTCCAAGCGATTAAACGATTATCAAAATAGTTTGCGATTGATCTAATAGTTGATAACTAATCGATTAAACGTTGCAGCTCTAGACTATACACTGTTTATTTGGAGCTTATGTTTGTTCTGATATGGTTAAACTCAATGGTGATTAAGTCAATAGCATATTATGTATTAGAAGCTATTGGTCACTACAAAGACAAAACTAAAGTTTCACCAGGCTAGTATTTATTGCACGGCCTCATTTGTGTGTATTGTATTTTATTTTTTTACCTTAATTTGACTTTATAATAGTTACTTAAAGTATGTTTTATATATTACTGCTTTTAGACTTAATTTTAATTTTTTATTGGCTTCTTTATTATTATTCAAGTCAATTTATTACATAGTTATGAGGATCAATGGGGAAATTAATAAAAGCATAGAATAAAATTTAATTAAATCCTAAAAGTATAACTGCATTGCACAGAGAACAAATAAATAATAGAGAGAAAAGAAAAAACAAACAAACAATGTGACCATTCATGTCTTCATGATGATTATTAAAAGACTGAAGAAAAGAGACAAGTGTTAAAAATATGAATAGAGGGGGAGGATTAATAACGAGAGGTAAACTGTTCCACAGTTTAAGGCCAACAATGGAAAATGCCCGATCACCTGGATTTTAACAGGGAGCGTGGAATGAAGAGCAGTGATTGGTCAGCAGATCTGAGGGGTTTGGCAGTAGAATAGATGATATAAATTAGTTTGTTAGAATTAAAGCCATTTGTCTTTTATTCATAATTATACTTGCAGTGTAAATCTGGTGTAAGCATTTGCACTACTGTATTAATATATTGCTTATAAGTTATTACTGATACCCGATTTTTGAGTTCAGTATTGATATTTATATGAGTTTTTGAAAACTCTGATAAAGATAAATAGACAGATTTTCTTTGTTTTTTACATTAGCCCATGTCACATATTATAAATAGATAACAATCCATTAAACTTAGGTATTATTCTGACAAATATGTGCGGACTAATACGTTTTAGTGTTGGAAAAACAAACTTGTCAGCCGCTACTGTTGTTTTTTATTGTCTGACGTGTGCTGACACATGTATCTGTAATATGGCAATATCAGCTGATATATTGGATAATATCAAGATACAATATATGTATATTGTATCAAAACAAAGAACATTTAAGTTTTGACGGATTTAATGTCAAACTCTTTGACGCTGAATATTTCAAATTTTGACTTCTAGTCTGTAGAAATTTGTAATTCCAAGATCACAAAAGTCTTAATTTTCCTTGCTAGAAACCCACTCACAGGTCATCACGATTTCATATCCATTAAAGAGTCTTATGAGTTTTTTTTATTGAGTTAAACCTTAAAATATGTTTTTCTGTCTTTTTTTTAAATATAAATATAGACATTCAGATTCTGCAGATCAAAATGTCACAAGAACTTCAAAAAGAAGCGTAACCCAAGAAAAACAAGATGGACCAAGGCATTCAGGAAGGCATCTGGAAAGGAGTTGACAGTGGTGAGATATGGATTTAATCTGTTGATTTACAGCATCATCAATTAGTGTTTTCCTTTGACTTATACAACATGCATATTGTCTTACAGGATAACTCTTTGGAGTTCGAGAAACGCAGAAATATACCTGTCAAATATAACCGGGAGCTGTGGGATAAGACAGGTATACTGTACATTTATTTCTGCTGTGAAAATGTTTTGTGGTTTGATATTTGAACTGAGAATCACGTGTCACTTTTAATGTCTACAGTGGAGGCAATGAAGAGGGTGCAAGAAATAAAACAGAAACGACAGGCGAGATTTATCATGAACAGGTGAGCAATTTAGGCATTTCCTCTGAGTTTTTTGCATATCACAACTACTATCTTATGTTTAATAGTTTTTATATATCAAATACAGTGTTGACAGGATTTTGAAAGCAGTGTTTGCCTTCCCTTTATTGTTTATTTTTGTCTCCACTTCATAGATTAAAGAAGGGCAAACAGTTGGAGAAAGAAGAGGCCATCAACGAAGTCAAGAAAAATATTCACCTCATCAAAGCACCACATGCAGGTAAGAAATTTTATTTAAAAAATCAGGTAATCGTGTACATGCACTTTGATTCACTGAGGTACAATCAAGTGTGACTGTTGCAGACATAACAAGACATTTAGAGGGAACAGAAAAGGATCCATTTAATGCAAAGGAGACAACGCACCTTGATACACTGGACAAACAAACTCATTTTGTCTTTTTTTTTTTTTTTTTTTTTTTACAGGAAAAGCCAAACAAATGGAAGACAAAATGGTGCAGAAGTTACAAGAGGACGTGGACATGGGAGATGAGGATAATTAATCTTGTGCTCAAGAGGTTTTGTTTGTGCGATGAAACTCGAGAGCAATTTGACCTTGTATTATATTGTACTTTTGTTTTGGAATTATAAATTTCCAAATGGTTGATGATGGACACAGAAATGCATCCAGTTTTAATTGCCGTACAAGAGCTGGAAGCATTGACCTGATTAAAATATGCCTCCAAAGCCGGTTTTTTGTGTGTGTGTGTGGTAGTTGGGGCTCCTGATGCATAACATAATGTATAACAGTCATGCAGAAAATGTTCAAACATTACCGACAAAAAATTAAATAGCATCTTTTTCGAAATTGCTCTTCTTGTGTTTATTTTCTGTTAAGTTGATCCCACTATAGTGTAAATTGGTGGGAAAACAAATATTGGCTTGAATACTATATTTGTTAGGAGTAATAAGCACTTTCATATCTTTCATTTTTGCTGATACAAACCCAGTTCCAGTGGTCTTTGTGTGTGGAGCTTTATGGAGGAAACGGGTTCTGTGCTGCAGCTCTCAGATATGTTGTTTGATGTAAGAACATCAAAGAATTGGGATTTATTTACCTCCATCATGTGTTCTCCTTTCATATCTTCATCAGCCAAGATTAATAGGCCTATTTTCCACCCAATCTTTTAGTCTAGTAACAATACCAAAATAAATGAGGTACAGTTTCAGTGTGTTGTTCCTGCGCACATTGGGCCCAAAACTTTTCTCTGTTAGGTTTGCTGGTACAAGTGTTCAAGTCAGATTCAACAAACTCTCTTAACTGCCTGAACTTTTCGTAAATCGCTCTTTTCAGCCTGATGAATGTCACCTGTTCATTATAGGTGCGCGCTCGTGATGGGCTCATTTGCATAACCCACGCCCCTTAAAAATGCCATATAAGGCTCCATGTTCCGCTCCGTTTGTGGGCGACTTTCATTCACTAAAAAGTTCCCAAATAATAAAAACACATCGCAGCTTCAAGTCATGCTTTCAGAAATCAGACGACAAATACATAACACACTCAGGAATGACAATATGAATCTAACATGTCATCAGAGCAACACTGACAGAAATAAAAAGGGGATGCTTTGACGTGAAATTAGATGGTAAAAAAAAAATCTTTCTAAAGCAAAAAGCTCCATGATGGGAGGGGGTCAATGGATGTGACAGTCACAGAGATATTAGAGGAGAATATTATAGTCTACATGTGATGTTTTTACACTTTCAGTTGCAACACAAAATGACACTAGACACACCCAGCTGACAGCTGTCAGACTGAGAGAAGTTTCCAATAACAGCTACAGAAATGTAGAAGCTGCCCTTAAAAATCATAAAATCTAAAAAAAAAAAAAAAAAAAAAACCCTCTCACTAAATTGGCAGCCATTATGATGAAAATATAGTAAAAAGAATATTAATTTTGTATTATGTTTGCTTTACTTAAATGTTCTTTTTTGTTACTTTCTGTATCATTTTAAACACATTATAATTGTGAGTCAAACAAGTGTTGAAATGCAGAGATGATCTATTCATGACACTTAAAACAGGTCTGGACCACTCTAAAGGCCTTTACATTTCATTCATACCTAAAAGAAATGTATCAGTACGAGAAAATTGATGAATGCCACAAATCTTAAATCACTGATATGTGCATTTTAAGAACGAATCAGTTTGTACCAGTGCTTCCTGCATGAGGCCCATTATAAATTATATATGCATGACCTCAGTCTCTCCCATCAGTGTCTCTGTGATCGACTCCTCGGCCTGTTGCTGGACAGGCTGCTGCTGCTGCTCTCACTGCTGCCTTTCATCTCCCTCAAGAGCTGTTTAGACGGCGACACCCACCGTTTTGTGAGCAGTAGATCAGGGATTCAATACAGCTATGTCCGAGGAGGTTGAAGGAACGAGGACATCGGAAGAACAGCAGGTAAATTATAATGACCCGAACTGCAAATTTAACTAGTTACAGGTTAATTAGCAGGCGGTTAGCGCCGAAGCTAGTTAGCCACTAGCTACTCTAGGCTAATGTCGTCAAGGATGCTACCGCCAAGTAATTAGCTAATTAGCTACCGCCATTTGTTGGTGAAGCAAAACCTATAAGAAGCAGGTTACCATAATTGTTTGTAAACTGACTTTTAATATAATTAACGTTGTTAATCTTTAGCTAATCCTGCTAAGTTAAATAGCAAGACTATTGCTAGAGCAATCAGAGTTTCCCTCATGGCGGCGCCTGCATATTATGAAATATCTAAGCAGCCATAGCTAGCTGTTCCTCCTCCTGCTCTCAGTATATATCGCACAAGTATACATCACTAATGTCAGATAGACTCTGACGGGAACTTCTAGTCCATCGAGTCAGTTGAGTTGAGCATTTGGCATCCATACACTCTGTGCTCTTTTAACAGGAAATGGAGGACAAAGTAATCAGTCCAGAGAAAGCAGAGGAGGCCAAACTAAAGGCTAGGTATCCTAACCTCGGAGCCAAGCCCGGGGGCTCAGACCTGCTCAGGAAGAGACTTCAGAAGGGGGTACGTCACAGACTTACACAGGGCCAGCTATTCATTTAAACAAAACTAATCTTATAGTATTCTCACTGTGAGCCTTCTTGTTTATCCAGCCAAAGTATTTCGATTCTGGTGACTACAACATGGCAAAGGCAAAAATGAAGAATAAACAGTTGCCATCAGCCCCAACGGAGAAGACCGAGATCACAGGGGGGCACATCCCAACACCTCAGGACCTCCCTCAAAGAAAGACTTCAATTGTGGCCAGCAAACTGGCTGGTTGATGGTTTTATGTTTACTGTTTTGTCACCATTCCAGCTCCTAATTCATATCTACCTGCCTTTTATGTTTTTGTTTTGTTTTGTTTTTTCGCATTTGTATGTATTCTCTACGAGCAAGTTATGTACCAAGCCAAAAAATTATCACCTGCAGGCACTGAATTATCAGTAAGTTAAATCCAATAAGTAAGTAGCTGAAAATGTTTCTCAAGATCTTAAAAAAAGACTGAATAGTGATTGATTGCTGTATTTAATATCATACTTTGAAATATGAATGGATGTAAGTGCTATCTTATTCTGGCATATTGGCATAGTAAACATGATTTTCACTTTTAAGGATATATGCCTCAATACTAATGGCCTGTCTAACAGTAGCTGAAGAGCCTGTGCAGAGGATCTGTTTTCAGTCCTCAGTGTTACTAATATTTTCAAAGAGGCAAAATACTTTGAATTACGACTACAGACAGAAAATATAAGCAAAGTTTGCATTGATGTTGTATGTGTGATGTAGAAGTGTGATTTACAGATATGCCTTTGAGTTTGAAACAGTTTCGAATGTTAAATTTAAGGATGCCTGCTCACATGGAAGCATGTCTGTTTAAATAGTGAAAAGTGAAGTAATCCTTTTTGTTTGTTTGTTTGTTTTTCTCTAATCCTTTATTTTTTCTGTCCCTTCCTCTCTCTGTAAAGCTGTTTGATTCTGTGCTTTCAAAGTACCCAAGATTGGATCACATACACTTTGTAGCCAGTTGTATTTTAATTCATTTTAGTGACATTAGTTTGCAAAGACTTGCTGCTGGTCTCCATCTCATCCTGACCACTAAAATGGCCTTAAAAGTAATGAACCGTTGTTCCTCTTGAGCAATATTTGCTCTCTCAGTGAGAATCTTAGTTGTGAATCTTGCCTGAAATGTCTGTCACTGTTTGACTGGAATCATTTAGGATTTTATGGAAAGAACCTCCCTTGACATGTCTGGAGTGTGCATGTGCATATACTGTGCAGTCACACTGTGCCATTTGTTTTGTAAATAAAATAGTTTTGCATAATATCTTATTAGTACACTTATTCAATTTGAGTGTGTCCTTGCATTTATTTTCACACTTAAAGGTTATTTAAAGGATAGGTTCACAATTTTTCAAACAACCAGGTGCCCAAATGGACACTGAAAGAGGTTTTCCTTGCTGTATTCATTCATCCTCTTCATACTGGCTATTAAAAGATCCCCTCAAAAATTTATTTAAAAGTCTGTCTGAAGCTTGTATGAGGCTTCAGCAGTCTGAGTTAGTCACATCGAGTGGGTATCTCCCACATTTACAGTCTTTTTTTAGTATCAACGTTCCTCTTTGTGTTTCCTGCAGTGGAAGTATAGTAACAAAAAGAGGGACTTTGGTACAAAAAGACATTGATATTGACATTGAAATATATCTGCTTGGTTAGATTTGGATAGCTGAAACTTCATATTAGTTTCAGATAAACTTAAATACATTTTTGCACAGAAGGAAGCTTGTGGATTTTGGTTCCCATCACTTACATTGTAAGTGCATTATGAAGGGATCTTCTGATGGTCAGACTTGGAAAAATTGTGAACCTGCACTTTAATAACAAAACCACCCGCACTAAAAAGAGCCCAGTTTATTTTGTGCTCATGTAGAAACTTAAATATTGCTAAGGGGGAAAACAAAGTAATCTTCACCCATTGGTGAGTTGTAGTGTAAAAAATCTGTAGTGTACCTATACACGTTGATGTATTTTTATAATGTATTAGCCCATATTTATTTAAATATTTATATTTGTTATTTCTCATATTGGTATTGTCCTCCTTGAAATTACCTTTCCCCTTCAAGAGCACCAGGTATAGGAGACACTGAAGGTGCTGCTGTTCTTTTTCCTCTCAAATATTAAGCACTAGTGAAAAAATACTGAAATCTATTACTATTGAAGTGGCCACAATAGATACTTGATTAATGGCAAGGAAAATAAGTCAAAGCTTTTATGAAAATTAAGAAGTTAGAGCAGTAAAATATACACATGCAGCATATGCACTCATTTACAATGCTATGATGCATTGACTACAATTTTATTGTGTAGATCCAGTAGGCAATTTGAGGGGGGATGTTCTCCCCTTGTTAGCAAAATGACCAAAATGCATCACCCTGTTAACCTGCCATCCCCCCTCTCAGTCCCCTAGTAGCAGAGAGAGTGCAGGGGCAGAGGGGTTGTTTAGTTGAATATGTTAAATTAGTTTGCCTGACTCATTGATCCTTTATCTGACTGAGGTTTGTGCAAGTTGGCCCCAACAATGGCTCTGAAATATCAGTAGTCTAACTGTGCTATGTATTGATAAATCCGTGGTCCTGAAGTAGCAGATGGATTTGTAATTGCGCCTTTTTCTCTCAGTCCTGCCCTTCTGTCAGTTTTGTCTTGGATCTATAATATTCTCTATACTATATACTATAAATACTAAATTCTATACAATATCTATAGAGTAGTGTAACCTTCATGATCAAAGTGACAAGTAGCAAAGAGTAGTCGCAGAAGAGCGAGAGGATCATAGAGACACACTGCTGCCTGTAGTATACTATAATATTTCTTTGATCATTCAGTAGCGTCTGTGTGGCTGAAAATACACCCCCAAACCAAGCCACCTCTGTAACAAAATATAAAGACATGACTACAGATACAGTTTTTACTATAGATGTTTGGTGTAACCTGGGAAGGATGTGGGTAATGTGACTGAGAATATGAACATGCACTGAACTCTCTGCACTCAGCTACTACAGTTACATAATTCGAGGTGAAGTTTATACTGTCAAAACTAGTGTGTTTTGAAAAATAATCATCATTAAAATGCTTAATGTCCACATCCAGTAAAAGAATAGGCCTACACAAAATATGTATTTAGCCTAACAGCAGTTCTTTTTAAATCAAAAATTGTAATCGCAATCATAATATCAAGAATTAGGCTAGATTTATATGATAAAGTTATTTATTTTAGTAGTTATTTTATATGATAAGTTAAGGTCCGGGTTAAACCTAACCTTAACCTTAGTAGACGGACCTGAGCCAGATGTCACTCCTCCTTTATCAACCCCTGACTCCCTCTGCTGTATACTGGGAGTTAAAGGCAAAAAAAGTATTTTGTTTGTTTGTGTATGTGTGGGTGAGTGTGTGTTAGTATATAAATGTGTGTGTGTGTGTTCTTTTGAAAATCTAGCCTTTTCCAAAGCAGCCTGGTTTGCTCCTCCTACCTCATTGGGACTCTTATTTTCTAAGTTTAGCAGTCTTATGTTCTCTCAGTCATGCTACTTTTGGAAGAGAACACACAGGAAATGGTCCAGTGACTCACGATACTTGTACATACCAACATTTGAACGTTTTCAAAATGTCAACCAGCCAAGTATTAATATGATGAATAGTTAGAAAGGGTACTCAGTCTTTATGAAGCATTTAACACCGACAACACACAACTAACATAATAATAATGATGATGAGTTAAAATTGATTGCACTGCGTTGCTGGAAGCTGAATGGTATTCCAACTGAGGTGCATCATTCATCCCATAGACTGCCACTGTAAATTTATGATTTCCAACAATTCATATAAAAATTAATTGAATATGTTAGACAACAGAAAAGCTCACATCTGCTGAATGAGCTGCAGTTTGACATTTGAATGGTTTTTCTAGCACAAAGTATGCAGCAGATGAAAAGTTTAAAAAAAAACATGTGGACTGAGAAGAAGTGGTCAGAATAATAAAAAGCGAGAAGCACAACATACGAATGAGTTATTATAGGCAGCGTATGTGTGTTATTTTCCATCATCCGGTATAAGTGACGCGAATATGGTTGGGTCGTCTAAATGGTAACCCTAAATGCTACACTCTCGCGAGATTTGCATAGAAGTAGTAACTAACACACACTACCTTTCAAGTGATCGTTTTAATCCGAACCATGATCTTCTTTTATCCCTAAACAAGTTGTTTTTCTGTCTAAACCAAGACCTTAACCACAGCGTTGTCACACCAACAGCGAGAAAATAATATTTTGAAACGTCTCGCGAGAGTTTCGCAAATATAGGGTTACCTCCAGACACGACACACCGGCATGTGGCGGCAATGTTGACACCACCATATCCTCCTCCTCCTCTTCCTCCTCTTGCGGTTGAGTTGACTTAAGCTCGTTGGCCGCTGGGAGGCACACAAGACGCACGAGAGCAAAACGTGTCACTGTTAACTGACTGACAACTGTTGAAGCAGCAGTTTGAGTTGAGTCCTCCTCCCAGCTGAGCGCACCGAGACCTGGGAGAGGAGCTCGGAAAAAGTTCATGTTCTCCTCTCTGCGAGTCAATAAAATGTTTCAGCCTCCTCTCTACGGGCAGAGAAAGTTTGTGGGAACTCACTGAGCGAGTTGAAAGACATGGCAGCCTGTGAACTTTACGCCAAGGTAAGTTGGACATACTGGGTTAAATTAACTGGTAGAAGCTCATTCAACGGTTTTTCTCTTGACGTTAGTTTACGTCGCGGTAACTGTATCTGTCATTAATGTGTGATTTACTAGTACCGCTCACTTACAGGTGTTTTCTTAAGAGCTTTTATAGGTATATAAAATCTTCTTTCGATTATTTTTTTTATCTCTTTGCCATTTAAAATACTCTGTATCCATCCACATTACACGCATGACTGCTGTCTGCTGACTCCAAGTTAGCTACCCTGCCATTTTCCCAAGGTGGAAACATGTCACTGCTGTTCTGCTGTAGTTTTCTTAAAAGTCTGTGTCACTGTAAAGTGCGGTTGGGTGACTCTGACCCGGTTTCCTTTATGTCCATCAGCATGCCCGTGTATGGCTCCCAGATGCAGCAGAAGTGTGGAAGTCAGCAGAGCTTATCAAAGATTACACTCCTGGCGACCAGACGCTTGCTCTGCAGCTGGAGGATGGCACGGTGAGACAGGCAAAATACCCACATAGCCACACACAGTGTTAGTGAGATAAGAGGCACCGGAGTGGAAATGGATGTGTGTGTGTGTGATGCTCTGTCAGAGGGCCATGCACACATTTCTGTGCGAGAACACTGGCAATGGAGTGCTCATAAATCTCTGTGGGATTATTCAAGGCAGCTGTGATGTTGGGTAAACGCACAAATATTCCCAAAAGAGACAAAATACCTTTTTGCTTGATTGACAACTCTGAAAAAGTAAACACAAGAAGTCTTGAGTGATGTTAAATGTTTCAAAATACATGGATTGACGGATGAACAGCGTGGTCAAAACATTTTTCAGTCAGTGTTGTTGCTACCTGCAGCTGTGATGTCGAGTTTGGGCATGCACTTCAGGTATGGAACTAAGGCCCAGGTATTATCATGAGTGAACACGAACAAACCAAGCACAATGGTTTCTAGGTAGCTTTGAAATGAACTACAAACTAGTTGTCCTTCTTTACAGTTTTTCTGAAAATGAAATCAACTACTGTATGTACTCAAAGCTAACTTATTGTGTTTTTGTAGGAGGTGAAATACAAAATCGACCCCAAAACAAACAATCTTCCACCACTAAGAAACCCAAACATCTTGGTGGGGGAAAATGACCTCACAGCTCTCAGCTACCTCCATGAGCCAGCTGTCCTCCACAACATCAAAGTGCGCTTCATTGACTCCAAGACGATTTACACGTACTGTGGTAATGAGCTTCATCTCCTTTTGACTCACTCTATCACTTGTCACTGTAGACTTTGGAGCCTCGTTCACTGTACGCTCTGACATAATCTACATTATGCTGATTATTGTGGCACGGGCTGCTCTTAAAGGAACACGCACTAAAATGTATTATATGCATATGTTTTCATACAAACTCATTGAGATTGTTTCTCCTTGTGGTATTCAGGCATCGTCCTGGTCGCCATCAATCCATATGAGAGTCTGCCTATCTATGAAGCTGACATCATCAATGCTTACAGTGGGCAGAACATGGGAGACATGGACCCCCATATATTCGCAGTAGCAGAGGAGGCATACAAACAGATGGCCAGGTTTTTACACCTCTAAATACACTCCATTTTACTTTTTAAAGCAAGTGAAGGGTTCACTTACTTTTATGCTAGTACTCTAAATCTGTTTTAGCTGTCGTTTGATCTCTATATCATCACATCTTTTCACGCAGAGATGAAAGAAACCAGTCCATAATAGTGAGTGGGGAGTCTGGAGCTGGTAAAACCGTCTCTGCTAAGTACGCTATGCGCTACTTTGCCACGGTCAGCTGCTCCTCTGGTGAGGCCAATGTTGAAGAGAGAGTCCTGGCCTCCAGTCCCATCATGGAGGTAACGTATAACACTGCAGGAAGATAAAACTAAGTGATAAAAATGACAAAGGTTACTGAGAGCCTTTTGTGTGTTTCATCTAGGCTCTTGGAAATGCCAAGACAACGAGGAATGACAACAGCAGTCGCTTTGGGAAGTACATCGAGATTGGGTTTGATAAGAAGCATTGCATAATTGGGGCTAATATGAGGACTTATCTACTAGAAAAGTCTAGAGTTGTGTTTCAGGTAAATTTCATCTGTATGAACTGAACTTGCACTTCTTTGGCTGATTATCTTCAGTGTCCGAATGTGGCCCTTCTTATCTTTCTATCTTCTTGTATGTCTCCTGGCAGTTAATTGATTTGAAACTCTCTCATGGACATGCAACATGTGTATATCTTAGCAACCTAACAACAAACAACATAAAATTCACACAGTTTAGCCTGCCTGGCCTTTGACTCAGAAAGTTGGCAACATATTGGGTTTTATTAAACAACGATCAACAGTTTTCAAGACAAAAATTGATAATTTCAGTTTAAGCCTGTGTTTAGCAATGTTTTTGCACTTAAAGCATGTATATACAGTCGAAAGAACTTTGCAGTACTTGTGACGTTTACCTTGTTTCAATTTTACATCTGTCGAAACTACTTTTAGGCTCACGGAGAAAGGAACTATCATATATTCTACCAGCTGTGTGCCTCTTCACATCTACCAGAGTTCAAAGCCTTCAAATTGGGTATGTGAGTTTCAAAAAAATCCCTTTAAGTATTAATGTGATGTGGATACATTTTTATTTGTTTTAAGAGCTTTTATAATTATACTGATGTTTGATTATGTTTGTTTTGAAAAGTTTGAAGTAGCAGTACCAGATTTAACAAGTGGTCTATATTAGTACTTATTAATGTTTTATATGATTTAATGTTTGAAGGTTGCGCGGATGACTTCCACTGTACTAACCAGGGTCACAGCCCTGTCATAGATAGAGTGGATGATGCCAAAGAGATGCACAATACCAGGAAGGCTTTCTCACTGTTAGGTGAGTGTTAGTAAGTGCATTGACTGAGTTTTCATGTTGAGTAGGCAGTACTGTACATATAAATTCATGTTTCTGAGTGAGTTATTGTACTTTTATTATATCATTGTTTTGTTTTCATTGTAGGAATCAGTGAAAGTGATCAAATGGCAATTTACCAAATTCTGGCGGCTATTCTCCATCTTAGCAACGTGGAGGTGAAAGATCAGTCAGCAGACAAAAGCAGCGTTTCGGTAAACACTGATTAACCTTGGACAAAACAATGGAGCTTTATATTTTTAAGTATTTTGTCTTGTGTATGTGTTAATTTCTGAATTTTGTATCGAGGATGTGTGGCTCTTATCATGTAGCCTACCTGGATCATTATTGTTGATGTATTTTCAGCCAGACAATGTCCACTTGATGGTGTTTTGTGAGTTGATGGGGGTCCCTGGTGAAGAAATGGCTCACTGGTTATGTCACCTGAAGCTCAAGACAACCACAGAAACCTATGTCAAGTCCATCTCCAAAATGAATGCAGTCAATGGTCGAGATGCCTTAGCCAAACACATCTATGCCAGACTCTTCAGCTGGATTGTTGGCAGTATTAACAATGCGTTAAAATCTGCTGTGAAACAACACTCATTCATTGGTGTGCTTGACATTTATGGGTATGTTTTTATCTCCGGGTTTGTGGATTTTCAATTTATGATTCAGATTGTGAGATAAGTCATTTTAATTTAAACATGTTTTTTTTCAGGTTTGAAACATTTGACGTCAACAGCTTTGAACAGTTTTGCATCAATTATGCCAACGAGAAGCTTCAACAACAGTTCAACCTGGTATGTGGATTTCCTTGCTCAACATCTTCATTTTCTTGTCAAAAGATACACATAAATCATTTTCAGCCATTACTCCCTCCATTCCTCCAGCATGTCTTCAAACTGGAGCAAGAGGAGTACATGAAAGAGCAGATACCGTGGACACTGATCGACTTCTATGATAACCAGCCGTGCATCAATCTGATTGAGGCCAAGTTGGGTGTCCTGGACCTTTTGGATGAGGAGTGCAAAGTAAAATACTCTTATTTTTACTAGAAGTCGGTTCAGCTACTCTCCATTGGGGGAATCTCCACTGTGCTATGTTTGGAAGTTATGAGTAAAGCTATTACTAACTGATGTGTCAGCTCTTTTTCTTTCCGTAGATGCCTAAAGGCTCTGATGACACATGGGCCCAGAAAATGTACAACACCCTCTTGAAGCAGAATGCTCACTTTGATAAACCCAGGTTATCAAACAAAGCCTTCATCATCCACCACTTTGCAGACAAGGTAAGGCATACAGTTGTATGTCTCATGCTGAGGTGGCGTCAGTGGTTAGCATTGCCTCACAGTGAGAAGGGTTCCCCACAGAAAGGGGATAGGTTAGGTTAGGAGAATTGGACACTCTGAAAGGTTCCCTGTGGAGTTTTCTTGCAAGCAAACAAAAGTCATGTTTATATTGAGTGTTGCTCACCAAAATGCACTGTGTGTATCCTTTAGGTCTAACAAACTTCTTGAATGCATTTCCTTCCTCATAAAACATTGAAAAGCTGTTTTTTAAAAGTATTTTAAATCCTTTGTTTACATCCATGTTTACAAGCTTCCAGTCTTCTTCTTCCCTGCCTTTGTTGGCGCATTGCTGCGTTTCTTGGCGAATTACAGCCCACTGTAGATCATTGGAATAAAGTGAAACCACTGGACTGTGTTTCTCACCACCTGCTTGCACGAATGTGTGAATATACTCTTTGTGCGCATGTGCAACCTCATGCAAATTCATTAGAGAAACAAAACCGGGACACACACATTATAAAATCTGCTCCATATCGCTACTAGAGGTCAGAAAAGCCATACGGTACTTTTAAGTTGCCAGTATGTGTGAATGTGTTTACCCTGTGACAGACTAGCAACTTTTACAGGGTATAACCAGCCTCTTGCCAATGTGTGCTGGGATAGGCGTCAGCCCCCACCCCACCCTCCCACTCTTTACAGAACAAACAGTGTGGAAAATAGACGGATGGATGGATGATTCATGTTTTCTAATCCGGACTACCAAGAGAGTCAAGTGTGAAATTGTAATTACTTTGTCTGCAGAGCCAGAATCCTGTTCCTTCATCACAAATGTTTGATGATTATATTTACTAGAGCAGTACTAATCAGTTTACTTCAGACTTTGGATGATGTACATGACCTTTGCTCTTTTAGTCCAAGAATACTGTATGACCTGGTTGTTTGTGCCTAGGTGGAGTACCAGTGTGTGGGCTTCCTGGAGAAAAACAAGGACACAGTCAATGAGGAGCAGATAAATGTGCTGAAAAAGAGCAAGGTGAAATAATTTGTTTCCAGTTGTATATGATATCCTAATTTATTATCCCTCCTAATTAGTCGGTCTTAATGGATGTAAGAAATGTGTTCACTAGAATTCGATGTCAACATCTCTCCAACTAAACCCAAATGACTGTTCAGTACATTTTGTGTTGCAAGTCCTTGGGCACACACCCTGGAATTGTTCAACCTTAACTATTGAAGGAAATACTCCCATTTATGAATTTTAGATTGAAAACACTGCCATCTGCTGTTCAATGACAAGTTTGTTTTCTGTTGCTCTGATGTCTGAAAATTTCTCTTTTCAGTTTGATTTCCTGTTGAAGCTGTTTGAGGATGATGAGAAGGCAGCAAGTTCCACCAACAAGCAGACTAACACTGGAAGGTCTGGTCAGACTCAGAGGGAAAATAAGAAGACTGTTGGACTGCAGGTGAGGGCATATAGAGGAGGTCACATGACATTTGGTGATATGTGATAGTTTGATAGTTACTGTTTCAGTTCTAGTTATCTTAAAACCATGTTTTTTTTAATCTTGCAAGTATGAGATTTGGCTGATATATCTAGTTGTCACCAAAAATGTATAATTAGATAATTTCTGAGTGATTGAAGTCAAAATATGACATTAGACATTTAAACTGTGTAAGCACATTTATTATAATTCCTATATTTCCAAAAGTACTCACTATGGATTCACTCTTTGTTGTCTCTTCACTCAGTTTCGACAGTCTCTACATTTGCTGATGGACACACTTAATGCGACGACTCCTCACTACGTACGCTGCATCAAGCCAAATGACCATAAAGCATCGTTCACGTGAGGAGGATTATTTCACTTGTCTGTTTCATATGATTATCCACAACATGCACAGACGAAAGAGAAGCATACTAATTTTAGTAATGCGTGTCTTCTTTTTTATAAAGCCTGGACCCTGTGAGAGCAGTGCAGCAGCTTCGAGCATGTGGCATCCTCGAAACAATCCGGATCTCAGCAGCAGGCTTCCCATCTAGGTAGCATATCAACAGCAGCATCTGGTACAGATATAGGACCATTTGTACACACAACTGTATGTTGTTTATAATACATAGAAATATAAAAATTTATGTTATTTTATATGAATATCGCAGATGGACCTATCAGGAATTCTTTAGCCGTTACCGGGTCCTCATGAAGCAAAAGGATGTGCTTCCTGATAGAAAACAGACCTGCAGAAATCTACTGGAAAAGCTCATCAAGGTGTGTTTAATTGTAGAAGAGCTCCTGCGCAGTACGTGCAACTTTCACAGACCCACTAAAATATGTGATATATTATATACGCTTTATTGTGTTTATTGTTCGTAGGATCAGGATAAGTATCAGTTTGGCAAAAACAAGATCTTCTTCAGAGCTGGTCAGGTGGCTTACCTGGAGAAGCTGCGTTCTGACATGCTGCGGATGGCTTGTGTCCGCATCCAGAAAACAATCCGCTGCTGGCTGGCACGCAAAAAGTACCTGAGGATGAAGGAGTCTGCCATTACTATACAGAGACACGTGCGAGGTCACCAGGCACGCTGGTGAGTAGAACAACAGCAGAATAAGAATTTTATAAGAACTAGAGCTATTTCCAGCATATTTCTCACAATTTTTTTCCCTGTCAGTTATGTTAAGTTTCTGCGAAGCACCAGAGCAGCTGTTGTCATCCAGCGGAACGTGCGTATGTGGGTGACCAGGAGACGCTACCAGAAGCAGCGCTCTGCAGCAATCACAGTTCAGTGCTTCTTGAGGGCCTACATGGCTAGAAAGCAGTACTATAAGGTAATGTTATGCTTGCTGAAAATGTGAAGGCCTCTAGAGAGTCATAATTAAACACTGCACACTTCAAGGTCTCCTCAACTGGAAGGTTCTGTAGCCAAATTATTTTTTACTAACATAATTCCAGATGATTTTAGCTTCCCTGCTGAGTATTTTTGAGTTTGTCTACTTGAGTCTTGAGGGGATTTAAAAAGATTTTTTTCAAAACATGGTGGAACCTGACAGTTGAATATAACATTAGGCAAACCAGGATATAATAGCTGGCACAAAGAAAACAAGAATTAGTGCCTGTTGAACATAATGTGTAAAAGTTTCCAGCTCTAAGGAAGTCCAGATGTGCCAGTTTCCTGCAATAACATTGTTGAGTTAGTGAAGCCTTGTACACCAGATTGTTTTCCAGTTTCTAGACCTTGATCAGTGTATTAATCATTGATCATTGAGTCATATAAGTAGAGACTGACAACATTTGTACATAATTAGTTGATTTTACACTTGAATTCAATTAATTAAATGTTTGTAATTTATACAGTACAGACAATTTCAATTGCAATTGCATTGCTAGGCAACAGCTTGGGTCCTGTTTACTTCCTGTAAGATGATGTCATTCACATACACTCCAACAAGAAATCAACTGGAACATATTTTAATATTTTAACATGAACCTGTGAAACAGGTTTGTAAGACAGCGGCACACAGTGTTAATGCAATTTATTGTATAAAAATGCATTAACACTTCTTACGTATAAATAATCTTATTGAAGAAAGAATCCAGTATTTTATACATGATGCCCCAGGATTTTCAGCTCACCTTCTCTTAACACTATGTGTAACACTTAACACAATATATATCTGTTTTTGTTTTCATAGTTCATGTATGAGCAAAAGGCTGTGATCATCCAGAAGTGGGTGAAAGGCTGGCTAGCGAGGCAGCATTATAAACGAGCCCTGGCAGACATAGTCCTGCTGCAGAGCTGTGTACGTCGCATGATGGCTAAGAAGGAATTAAAGAAGCTGAAAATGGAGGCACGCTCTGTGGAGCACTTTAAGAAACTCAACATTGGCATGGAGAACAAGATTTTGCAGTTGCAACACAAGATAAACGAGCAGGTGAGTATTGTGTGAGTCAGTATGCATATCCGGTGCTATCTGTATGAGGTACTTGTTTAATCTGTAATCTACCATAACAAAAAATGATGCTGACAATAATTTGGGTCATTCGGAGTTTTTGTATCACATGCACAGACAGCATGTGTGTGTGTGTTTCCCCCTGCAGCATAAAGAAAACAGAGAGCTCAGTGAGAAGCTAAATGTTGTGGGGAAGACCCAGGCTGTGGAGAGGGAGAGACACAGCAGAGATATTGAAAACCTACGTAGATCAGAGCAGGAGGCCAAAGTCAAGGCAGAGACGGTCCCCTCGTTGCTGGAGCAGCTCTCCTTCCTTCAAAAGGAGCTGGAAAACACCCGCAGAGAGAAAGAAGCCGTTGAAGACCAGGCAAAGGTCTACGTAGAGGAGACACAACAGGTTGGCCCACTCCACTTCATCTAAATTTAACCAACTTTACTGGCTGACAAGATCACCAGTATTTTCCACACAGTGCTTTTTTTCCTTAATTATGAGGTATAGTAGTGGGTGGGAGAATGATGTAGCGCTATATGAGTACCTTCAATGACATTTAGTTAAATTTATGTTGCACTCACACCAACAAACTGTTATTTCCCACAGTAGGCTGTACAACAGAGCATCATTTGTTTTCTCAAGTCTTAGTCAGCCCATCATTATGTGCTCAAACTTTCATACATTTGTTGTTTTATTGTTTTTTTGTAAATCCAGGAAAAAGTTCAGTTCAGGAAAAAGTGGAGCAGTCCTACATTTAGGTTTTATGTCCTCACAAATCAACAATGGTGGTCTATGTTGGAAAAAAATACCAACATTTGTGGAACGTTTTTACCATGTGGGAATTGTATGAACTCAGTAGTGTGGTAGTAGTGTTTTTGTTAGTTTCTAAAGCCTGACTTGCTATCATGAATAGCAATAACACTTAGATTTTTCCTTGTCTCACAATCAGGTGGTAGCGGAGCTAAATATGAAAAACAGCTCATTGAACAACGAGAAAGATGAACTTAACAAGCTAATCGTGGAACAAGCCCAACAGTTAAAAGGTACTGAGTAGTTCACCTCAAACCTCCACAGTCCTTTAGTAATGGATACATTTGAATTAAATGAAACATAATTGTTGTTTTCAGAGACTAAAACCAACATGGAAAACACCAAACAGATGGAGAAAGACTTAACTGAAGAACGCTCACGCTACCAAAGTCTGCTGAGTGAACACCTGCATCTGGAGGAGCGACACAGAGACCTGAAGGAGGAGATGAATGTCAGCATTGTGAGGAACACATCATTTGGCGTCACAGTGTTGAAATTGCAGCATTACTTGTCATGTGATAGCTCTTGATGATGGATTTAAACGGCATGGGAGTTTCAAGATACTGTCACAAACAAGAATCACTTCAACAGAGTAGTTCAGTAGTTGTACAGGACTTTTTACATGTATACATCTTAAAGAGTATGACGTCTCACATCCTGTGTACAAATTATGTGTAACATGACAATATTTATTTCTTTGATGGAACACATTTAGGCCTGGCTACTTATCCATCTGTAACATGTTTTTTCCCCCCACAGAGCCCAAGCAAACCTAGTCACAAGAGGACAGACTCCAGCTACAGCAGTAACTCATCTGAGTTTAGTCAGAGCTTAGGCTCTACCGATGGAGAGGACAACTCTCAAACAGAGGTAATGTACTAAATAAGACAATATCATGGTGCTACTGCATAATCAGAATTGTCTTGAAGTGATACTCCATCCAAAATCTATGTGTGGGCTTGAAGGTGGCTGTAAAACATCTGTATTTTCATTATTGGGGAAGAACTGCAGCTGTATGGCGTCAACACAGTGAGTTAGAAGAAATTGCAAAGGTGACACATTTTCACGGTGGAAAAATAACACCATAATCCAGTTCTCCACTATCCATCTGTATGATGATTTTGTTTCTATCACTCATAGTTTTGTTAAAATATGACCAAAGACACTGCCTTCATGTTCAGAGCACTGAAGCTTGTCTCTGATCAGATCAGGTTAATATTGTCCACAAAAATTAACTGCTTGACTGAGGGGACAGTTACGATGTTGACATGCTCCCTGTGATTACTGCGGATAGAGACATTGGATTTCCCCTGAATTCACATTATTTGACATTTGGGCTGCAGTTGAGAAGGGTATATGGTTTACTACAGTAAACTTTTTATTAGTGCCACAAAAAAGGGAAAGAAAGTAGAGATATGTCTTGGTGTGTGTTGATATTTGTCTTGTAGCGCTTGTAGGGAATGTTTTTGAGCAGCTGTGGGAAGATTTAACTGGGCTTGTCTATGTTATAATCCTATTAGTGCAGCATTCTAGTTAGGTTGTGAGGAAAATCATCAGCCAATGATTGCTGTGTTTTGTTAGGATGAGACCCAGCCCACAGTGGACCTGCCAGTCCTTCTGAAGTTTCAGAGAAGAGTGAAGGAACTGGAGCAGGAAAAACAGTCACTATGGCAGCAGCTGGATAACAGAGAAGAAGCCCAACAAGAAAAAGCAAAAGTATGCACTGAAACACTGAACAATTGCAATCTTATAAGTTATAATTTGGTTGTTATTTATGGTTGAAATTTACATTATGTGTATATTTGTCAAAAAAGGAGGCAGAGAAGCAGAGAACTGTAGGCAGAGCAGAACTGGACTTGGAAACACTTAAGGTATGACTTAGTCAGGTACATAAAATGGGATTTTTAAGAAAAAAAATATTTTTTGCTTAACAGCAACATCTGTTCCAAAATCCCCAAAAGAAAGAGACCCATTATTATAACTTATAATCAATAACTTCTTGTTGTGTTTAAATTCTGAATTAAGAATAGAAGCAAAATTTAATTTGTAGACGTTGTGTTTTTTTATTAAATTATTTAATTTAGCGGCAAGAGCTGGAGTCAGAGAACAAAAAGTTGAAGCAGGATCTAAATGAGCTGCGGAAGTCTCTGACCAATGAGAATAGTGCTTCGATGCCCCCTGCCCCTGGCTCGCTGCCCTACAACATACTGGTGGATCAACTCAGCTCTTCCAATGAGGAGCTGGACATGCGGAAAGAGGAAGTGCTGCTTCTTAGATCGCATATGGTCCGTCAAGAGGCTCTTAAACATAAGGTGACACATTTGTCATTTTATTTTAGGATTATTTAAATATTCTCTATTTTTTATTTGATGCTACGGACATCTTACCTAAAAATAATGTGTCCCTTTTGAACTGACGCCTCTAGGACTCTGCACTTGGAGAAGGTGTAAAAATAGATCTGAGTGAAATCCCCTCATTTCAAGATGTCAACAGGTAAAACCACTTGGCTCCCACTCTGGCTTAAATCCATCAGGAGGTACAGTTAAGTGTTATTTACATTGTCTGATGCTGTCGCTTAGGTCCACTGCCATCCACACACTGAATGAAGATGGAGAGCTGTGGCTGGCTTATGAAGGCTTGAAGGAGACCAACAGGTAATAAAGTAATATTATGTCGCTGGTTAGTGAATTCAAGCAAGTTCATGCCATATGGAATTGAATGCTGTCCCTCCGTCCTCTAGGCTTCTGGAGTGCCAGATGCAGGAGCAGGAATGTCTTCACAACGAGAAGAATAAGAAGCTGCTGCAGGAGGTGAACAAGCTGAAAGAGGAAAAGGAGCAGCAGCAGAAGCTGTTGGCTCAGAGCCTCAACCTGCCTGAAGGTGCTCGCATTGAGGCGATCCTGAAGCATGAGATCACTCGGCTCACCAATGAGAACCTGGTGGGTCTGCTCACTGGCTGTCCAGATCTGTCACTCTGCGTCTTGTCAGTTACTTTGACTGTGTGATTAGTTTCACAGTCCCTTAAAATAAACAGTTAAATGACTGTCCAGTATTGGATCTGAACTTTTGAAAGGGCATCTTATAATTTTCTATTTCAAATAAAAATAAATGTATTTTTCCTTGAGGAGACATCATGGTATTGCATCCACAAATAATATACTACAAGCATGTTTACATTAATATTAAAAAACACAAAAGAGTAAGGAAAGTGCTTTTAGGATTTAAGACTTACTAAGAGTTTCTACTGGACAAAAATATTTCTCATCATCTTGGCTCATTACATAGTGTGACGGTTTAAAAAATGAACACTTTGCCGTATATGAAAGTTTTGTTTGCCCTCACACTAATATGTCTGCATAATTTTAGGAACTCTTGGAGCAGCAGGAGAAACAAGACAAAACCATACGCAAGTTGAAAAAACAACTGAAGGTGTACATGAAAAAAGTGGAAGATTTTGAAGGTAATCACATGGCCTTGACAGTGTTCATACAGTGTATCTCCCAGAATGAAATATCACAACATTAATCCTGTAATTCCTTCCTTGCTGTGTCTAGCGAGCGCTCAGCAAAAGAATAACTCCTCCATGATGAACACTCCTGTGAGAGCAGTAAATATCACCCGCAAGGAGAAGGAGTACCAGGGTATGTTGGAGTACAGAGAGGGAGATGAGAGCCGCCTGCTGAAGAATCTGGTCATAGGTATGTCGAACCTGTTTCACTCAAGCAAATAATTGTAATTTAATATTTTCTGAAGTGTTTTCAGAATGTATGCAAAAGTTTTTCTTCATAGATGGAGGACACAGTATTTGAGTGTTTTTCTCTGACATGTTGTAATCTTCTCAGATCTGAAGGCTCGTGGTGTAGCAGTCAGCCTCATTCCTGGGCTTCCAGCCTACATCATCTTCATGTGCCTGCGATACGCTGACCATGTTAACGATGATCAGAGAGTCAGCTCTTTGCTCAATTCCACCATCAGCAGCATCAAAGGGGTCATTAAGGTGAAGTACATTATATATGCAGTAGCTTAGATCTGTGTAAATAAAGTGATTGATGTGTTTTAAATTGATTTTTGTGATGTTTCTACAGAGGAGAGGAGATGATTTTGAAGTGGTTTCTTTCTGGCTGTCCAACACATGCCGGTTACTGAACTGTCTGAAGCAGTACAGTGGAGACGAGGTAGGCATGAGACAGTTTTGATGCCAGAGTCAACTTCACAGCTGTCCATGTCCCTTAATTAACTTTGGATGTTTGCACATCCTCTACATAGGTGTTCATCACACACAACACTGCTAAGCAGAATGAGCACTGCCTGACCAACTTTGAACTGTCAGAGTATCAGCAAGTTCTTGGTGATCTGTCCATCCAAATTTACCGCCAGCTCATCAAGTGTATGGAGGACATCCTGCAGTCCATGATAGGTGAAGAGACATAATCTAACTATACATGATTACAAACACCATGTTCTTCTGTCTGACCATAACCAGAACATGAAATGTTTTTCCCCTGTGTGTTTTACATGTGTAGTGGCAAGCATGCTGGAGCATGAAGCAATCCAGGGCGTTTTGGGCTCTAAACCAACTGGTCTGAGGAAAAGAAGCTCCAGTTCCCCAGAGGAGGCTGTTACAGTGGAAGTCCTCCTGCAGCGCCTTGGCCTCTTCCACGCCACCATGAGTCAACATGGGATGGACTCAGACCTCATTAAACAGGTGGTCAAGCAGCAGTTTTACATCATCTGCGCTGTCACACTGAACAACCTGCTGCTGAGGAAGGACATGTGTTCCTGGAGTAAAGGCCTGCAGATCAGGTACAGCGGGGAACACCCATCCACCTGTTGATATTATAGTTTATGCAATAAGAATAGAGGGAAAACATGTGGATTGGAATTTGTTGGTCTTTGTTTATGTCAAGCAAGCTTCCTCAGGTGATGTCTCAGACTCTCATTGGTTCGATTTGTTACAAAACATATAGGGATAATGCGTGTTTACAGTATTATAGCATTTAAAAGGAGTGTGTGCTATAATTAGAGGTCTGAATTTCAAACTTTTAAAAACCCTGCACCATGCTCAACTGAATAATCCACATTTTTAATTACTGACCCACCGATACTGTAGATCAGTGGAATTGAAGAGCTGTAAAAGCTGAGGTATGTTCAAGATGAACCGGTGTTTATAGCTGTTCTGAACAAAAACCCTGCCAGAATAGATAGGGCTGAGATGCTACAGTTGTTAAAATGGAGATAAAGGCGCACACTTTCAAACTTTTGAAAGTGAACGTGCTTGTCGGAGTGTCGGTTTCAGCAGGTTACAAAAACTGCCCGCCTCAAGTCCAACATGGGAAAGGTGTTTTAGACTCTTTGACATTCTGACAAGCATGTTGTCTGAAGCATACTGAGGTCTTAAGATGACACGTTTTGGCCTAACGAGGGGTCTATAATAAAACAGAACACACACACCATTTGAGGCAACTTTTTGATCTGAGTTACAAAAATACAGTTATTTTCTGTGATATTAATTGATACAGAAAGACAATATTCCATGCTAAGAAAACCTTAATCTAAATGATTGAGCCAAATAAGATTACGTCATGTGTTGGTTCAGTGCTAGTTTGTTTTTAGTTTTGAATCTCAACCACTTTTATCTCCAGATTCAAAGCTTTAGGAATTTGCACAGATATACTTAAAACACTCATTGCTTCACAGACATTAGACAGATATTAGCATTGGTGAATTTTTTATTCTTAAAGGTAGCAACATTTTCATTTAACATTAATAATATTGTGATTGCACAGGATGGATGATACAGTTGACCTGCTTAGACAGTACCTGAGTTTAATCTGAATTGTTTCCTCAATGCGTCTGTTTTCAGGTACAATGTTTGGCAGTTGGAGGAGTGGCTGACAGAGAGAGAGCTGGCAGACTGCGGTGCCAAGGAGACTCTGGAGCCTCTCGTGCAGGCCGCACAGCTTCTGCAGATCAAGAAGAAGACCGAGGCGGATGCCCAAGCTATCTGCAACATGTGCACTGCCCTCACCACAGCACAGGTCCATCATCAGTGAACGTTCAGCCTCCTTAATCTGTCTACATAATATTTTTGCTCTGCTTTGATCATTGTTTGTTTTTCTTTCTCTCAGATTGTAAAAGTGTTGACCTTGTACACCCCAGTGATTGAATTTGAAGAGCGAGTGACAACCAGCTTCATTGAAACCATTAAAGTGAGTTGTTGTGTGGGCAAGAAGTGCGGTGCTCTTTAACAGTATACCCAGTTAAGCTATCAACCTGTTTACTATATCTTTTTTTTTTTTTTTACATTTCAGAACCTTTTGAAAGACAGAGATGAGTCATCCACGTTGATGATGGACACCAAGAAGATCTTCTCTGTCACTCTTCCCTTCTCACCCTCCTCTGTGGCTCTGGAGACCATCCAGATCCCCGCTAGCTTTAATCTGGGCTTCCTCACCCGCATCTAGACCAACCTTTGACACTCGCACCTTGTTCTCTGACTTAACCAGAGCAAAAACACCTAGGACTGTTTTTCAAACTTTGTACCTAATGTAGTAGTTTCATGATAAGCGAATATTGTAATGCTGCAACAGGATAAGGAAATGTTGTTTACATGCATCTATGTATTAGATTTTCAGCACTGCATAGCCAAAGAGTAATAATTGTATGAGCAGTGAATATGCACAAACAGTCTTTTAAAGGTCACATCTTTCTACACTAAATGTATCACTTATACATGTGCAGATAGTTCATTCATGTATTCATGAGTATGATTCTTTTCCTGCTACCTAAATAACAAAATTGGACCTTTAGCAACACTAAATCTACAAGTGACGTTTCTGATATGTAGGATATATAAACGTATTCTGATAACTTGTTTCAGTGGGCACAGTTTTAAAAATGGATAACTATGAGTGATGTTAAAGTATTAATGTGCATCTAAACACTGATTTAACTGCTGAAGATGTTGTGATGAAATTTGGGAGCACTGTTTTATTTCTGTAACTATCAGGTGATGGTTATTTATGCCAGGATGAGGTGAAGGAAAAGAAAATAATCCAAGTATGTATTTAACCAGTCTTAATACTGTCGGTCATATTAAAGGCTGGCGTTTCAGTAAAGATGGTGTCAAGTGCTTATCAATTCTGCACAAAGGGTTTCACGACCTCATGAGGTTCCTAAAGAAAATGTAGAATATTTCAGTTACACTTTGTATTTGTCTTTTAAGACTCTGCTATATCCTCGGAGGCAGTTATGTAATGAGGTGTACGATTAGATTTAACAGCAGGAATCCTCAATCAAATGTAATCAAACAAGCACTCGGATTCTCATCTGTTTAGGATGTTTGTGTTGAATTTATGAATCCATCTCATGGTTTGATGTAACTCTTTCCCTTCTGTTCTTACTATGAAATTATATCCCAGCCTTTCTCCTCCTTCATGCTGCTATGCTGCCAGAACTTATCTTTTATCGTTCTTGTTCATTATGACTGTGTATTTGCAAATGCTTAATATATGAAAATGCCTTAAAATTCACAAATGATTAACCTCTTGGTTTAAAGTTTTTCAGCTGTGTGCACAAGGAATGTAGGAGTGTGTTTCCTCATATCTTCTTAGCAACTCGGAATGTAATTTATCATGTCAGTACTCCCAATTTTGCCAGTATTTTTTCAATTTCGCAAGTGGGTCAAGTTAGTATAAGGTGGTGAAATATTTACTCCTTTTTTATCATTTTCATCAACACTTGCGGTGAAGTTGTGGCTGAAACGCGTTCACATATGTTCTGAGTTTGTATCCGGTTTCTTTTGTTGCCTGAATCCTTGATCAAACGAGCACACCCACTCTATCACAAGACGGGGGGGGCGGAGTCAGCAGTCAAAGTCCGCGACAGGTGAGCGGCTCTCGCGCACACGACAAGCCAACCAGGAAAAGACAAGAGTAACCTGCAGTATGAGTGTTAGGGTTTTCAAAATAAACACGGGACACTGCTGGCTCACATCCTTTTAGCCTTGTGATCATTTGAAATGACTGTTTATTACTGTAATGAGGATGTGAATCATGAGACATTCAACCAAAGAGTGATTTCCCCTCTTAAACTGTTTAACTTTATTATTTTTTAGAAGGCGTAAAGATGTTAAGGCTTCCAGTATTTCACAGGAAACATTGCAAATATTCGAGAAAATTGCAAATATTCGCCGTAGAAATTAAACAATTTTGTGCAACAGAACTGTATGTAGTTGTATTTTCTCGGTCATTTAATCTTCTTGTGACCCTCTCAGATTCATTTTGGCACTGAAAGCATTACAGATCAGTGATAACGACAATAACCTTTATCTAAATATAAGAAGAGCTTCAGAGTCAAGAATAAAGACAAAATATTTACTGCATAGTCATGGTCAAGTCAATTCATTTATAGAGCACATTTAAAAACAACAGACTTTGACCAAAGTGTTTTACACTGAGATTAAAATTATGGGATTATTTGATTGATGGTTACAATCAAACAGAAACACAGGATCAAAATAACAACATGGACATAACTCGTCACTTTGGATAAATGGGAAGAACTAAATCAATAAAACAGACAAACTCAAAACCTGATACCGTTTTAAAGTGTTATGTATTTACTGAACCTTGTGTCTAAGTGTTTTCTAAAGGAAGTTACATTTTAAGTTCTACTTTGAAAACCCTGACAGGAAAGGTGGTTGTATTCCTGCGATCTTGACTCTGCTGGATCCTCTGGCAGAGTTGTGAGGAGC
Source organism: Thunnus albacares (assembly GCF_914725855.1). Lineage (NCBI taxonomy): Eukaryota > Metazoa > Chordata > Actinopteri > Scombriformes > Scombridae > Thunnus > Thunnus albacares. Next base: position 20,889,041 of record NC_058112.1, on the reverse strand, counting down.
AGACAGGAACTTCGTGTCTAACCTGGAAAGTAGAGTGAAACAGGAGGTGATAAACAAACATACTGACCGGAGAAGTTATAACAATAATGCATAAACATGGCTTTGTCGGAACTGTACACCGAGGTAAGAGAAAAACTCCCTGATATTTATTTATTTATTATCACAGTAGAGATAATTCCCATACTGTTGGTTTACAGAGACATATGGAAACTTGGTCAAGGCTCATGTCAAGTGCATAGATGTAGTGGAAGCTGGATCCACAGGAATTTAATGTCTAATTGTTGAATTGTTTACTCTCACACAACTTTTAAAATGTAAATCTTCTTTATTTTATAACATATAGTACAATAGGAACTAAACTTGGGGGCACAAAATTTACTATAAGTAATTGTTCGCATAGGAAATGGTCTCATATTTATAGAGAAAATCATGTTTCAATGATTTCTACAATACAGTAAGCATTGGTAAATTAACCTGTCACCTTTGTGATCTGCTCCCTCAGTACAACAGAGTGTGGATTCCAGATGTGGAACATGTGTGGCAATCAGCAGAGATTAAGAGAGACTACCACTTTGGGGATAATGTTCTTGAATTGCTCCTGGAAGATGGAACTGTGAGTAAAAATGTTACTTCTATATAATAAAACCTTCACATGTAGCTTTAATAGTTTTATGATGGTGAGGAGCAGCAGCTGCTGATCTGACTCTTTTACATAACCTGTCGCTGTGAAGGAGCACTACTACCCTGTTGACTCGTCACAACCACAACTCCCTCCTCTCCGCAACCCGGACATCTTGGTGGGAGAGAATGACCTCACTGCTCTCAGCTACCTCCATGAACCTGCGGTCCTGCACAATCTCAAAGTGCGATTCGTGGAGTCCAGAATCATCTATACCTACTGTGGTACTGTTGATAGAAGCCTTTGACTGTCTAGCAGCATGTAAGCGTTGAGGTGGTGCGTGTTCTTTGCTCAGCCTGTAATGTTTCCTCTTTTTCAGGTATTATACTGGTGGCTGTAAATCCTTACAAACAGCTTCCCCTCTACGGAGACGCAATCATTAATGCCTACTCAGGCCAGAACGTGGGAGACATGGACCCTCACATATTTGCAGTGGCAGAGGAGGCTTACAAACAGATGGCCAGGTAAAGAAAAGCTCAGATAATCACATAGATTATTTTCTTGATTAATCAGTTAGTTGTTTGGTCTTTAAAATGTCAGAAAATGGTGAAAAATGTCAATCGCTGTTTCCCAAAGCTCATCATGCAACCTAACATGTCTTGCTATGTACCAACCAACAGTCCACAACCCAAAGATGTTCTGTTTTCTATCATAGAGGACTAAAGAATCCAGAAAATATTCACATTTAAGAAGCGTGAATCAGAGAATTTTTTTCTTAAAATACGACTCAAAACGATTAATGGATTATCAAAATAGTTAGCAGTTAATTTTGATTAATCAACTAATCGTTGCAGCTCTAGTGTAGTTGCGTTATGCTTCCTTTTCTTTCTCAGAAACCACAAGAACCAGTCTATCATCGTCAGTGGTGAATCTGGAGCCGGTAAAACAGTGTCTGCTCGATATGCTATGAGGTACTTTGCTGTTGTCAGCAAATCTGGCAGTAAGACTCGAGTTGAAGACAAAGTCCTGGCGTCCAATCCAATAACAGAGGTATGATTTTTACTGGTCTAGGGGCAAAAAGAGGGCAGCCTCACTCATTTTAACACAGCCCTGCTCACAACGCAACACATACAGGAGCTATTATTTCTATTAAAGACTGTTAATGTTTCAACACTTTGACAAAAACATAAGCATATACTGACATGATTAATAAATTAACTTAAAAATAGACCTAATAACTTGAGGGGTTTTTCTCTCAGGCAATAGGAAACGCAAAGACAACCAGGAATGACAACAGCAGCCGTTTTGGGAAATACACCGAGATCAGCTTTGACAGGAGGCACCGGATTATCGGCGCGAATATGAGGACCTATCTGTTAGAGAAATCCAGAGTCGTTTTTCAGGTATTGTATAAAATGAGGATGATGTTGAGTGTTATTTTTTTTACTAATTTTGGATCTTTTCTGATGATATTCTGTTGTTTTCAGACAGACAATGAGAGGAATTATCACATTTTCTACCAGATGTGCTCCTGTGCACAGCTGCCAGAGTTCAAGAACCTAAGACTGTGTGAGTGTTCATGCTGAGGGTTTATTCTGAAGGTTTGACTCTGGTCCACTGCTGCTGTGTTTAATCTAATTTATTGTGTGATTGTTTTATTGTTCTTCCTTTTAACTGCAGTGAGTGCAGATGAGTTCCGGTACACATGCTTGGGTGGTGAGATCACTATCGAAGGTGTAGATGACAAGAAAGAGATGGAAGAGACTCGACGGACCTTCTCGCTGCTGGGTAAAGGGTGCTTCAGCTGTTAGACTATTACCTCTTAGTGTGACTTACATGTTCATTTTGCCCTCTTCTCTTTGATTCTCCAGGGCTGAAGGAAGACTTCCAGTCAGATGTCTTTAAAGTTTTGGCAGCCATTCTGCATTTGGGCAATGTGGAGATCAAGAACTCTGGAGATGACAAATCATCAGTTTCTGTGAGTCTCCAAGCCTTAAATTAGTTTTTTGTGTGCAAGTTTAGATCATTAAGATCAATTAGATCATCAACATTAACCTGGTCAACTGCAAAACTTGATTTGAATATCTTTTAGCCCAGTGATCCACATCTGGCAGTCTTCTGTGAGTTGTTGGATGTGAGTGCAGCGGGGTTGGTGCGTTGGTTGTGCCATCGGAGGATTGTTCTGGTGACTGAGACGGTGGTGAAGCCAGTACCCAAACACCAGGCAGTAAATGCCAGAGATGCCCTCGCCAAACAGATCTACGCCCTCCTGTTCGACCGTATTATTAACAGGATAAACACAGCGCTGCAGGTCCCAGGAAAACAACATGCTTTCATAGGTGTTCTGGACATTTATGGGTAATGCAGATTGTTTTCTTCTGCTGTTTGATATGTTTTGGTCTCTTTTGCTGCCATTTTTGACCTGAACTTATTGGGGGTTTTTTTTGTCCTCAGCTTTGAAACGTTTGACATCAACAGCTTTGAGCAGTTTTGTATCAACTATGCAAATGAAAAGCTTCAACAGCAGTTTAATCTGGTATGCATTGCCAGCGTCCCAAATCCTTGCAAAACATTGCATACACCTCTTCATCGACTGAGAGGGTTATTATGTTGTCTCTCTTATTTTCACTCAGCATGTGTTCAAGCTGGAGCAAGAGGAGTACATGAAAGAAGACATCCCATGGACGCTGATAGATTTCTATGACAATCAACCGGTCATTGACCTGATTGAAGCTAAGATGGGGATCCTGGACTTGCTTGATGAAGAATGTTTGGTAAGATAGAACTGGACATGATTTGGACTTTTACAATTCTGTTTCTGTTTTTATGATTGCTGTCACTCTTATACTGTACATGTGTCCTTCTACTTTATAGTTTCCTAAAGGCACCGATCAAAGCTGGCTGCAAAAGCTGCACAACTACCTAGACGCCAATCCACTGTTTGAGAAGCCCAGGTTATCAAATGAGGCGTTTGTGATACAACACTTTGCTGACAAGGTGGAGTCAGATAAGAGACACATTTCTTGCTAATCTCAGTTCAAACTAAAAGTAGCACAAAAACCTTAACATTTTAATCATTTGCGTTAGAATTACTCCTACTGTTATTGACTATTAATGCTCTCGTATTTCTGGCAGATGCCTTCTTTTTCTAACTTTGTCAGTCTGTTTGCTCAACAGGTGGAGTATCAGTGCAAAGGTTTTCTTGAGAAGAACCGAGATGCTCTCTATGAAGAACTGATTGACATTATGAGAGCTAGTAAGGTAATCAAAGGCCCTCAGAAAGACATAAGAAATACAGTAGAATAATAAGATTCAATACCTGAAGAAGAGATAATCACAGTGGTCACAAAAACAAATAAAATGTTTCTGTATTATAAAAGCTACTCCGTGCAGCATTGTTTTTTTTTCTTCTCATTTTAACATATTTCTCCTACTTGCAACTGTTATCAGTGTCCTTTTGTGGCCAATTTTTTCCAAGAGGAGGAGCAAAACAGTCGGAGCACTAGAGGTGTCAAAGTGAGGCCCGCCAGGCCTGGAGTGAAACCAGCCAATAAACAGCTGAGAACCTCTGTTGGAGATAAGGTGAAAATATTTACTCTCTCTGCTTGCTGGAGATTGAAGTTTCCATAATATATTTACCAGCTTGCATGAGACATAACTGAGTTAGTATGCTGTATTTTTACCCATTCTCATAAATCTTGTGCTTGAATGCAGTTCTGCAGCTCCCTCTCCTTACTGATGGAAACACTGAATGCTACTACCCCTCACTATGTGCGCTGCATTAAGCCTAACGACGAAAAGCTCCCGTTTGAGTGAGTACTAATGAAACTTGTTATTGACAGATTAACATGATCCACTCTGTATTTGTCTGAATCACATTCACATGTTCGTGTTTTTGGTCTAAGAGAGTGTGTGTATGCGTGTTTTGAGGTATGACTCCAGAAGGGTGGTTCAGCAGCTGCGAGCCTGTGGAGTCCTTGAAACTATTCGTATCAGTGCTCAGAGCTATCCGTCCAGGTGATTCTCTATTACTAGGTTTCAGTCATCCAAATTACATTGTTTTAATCTGCCTATGCTCATGTTGCTCTGGCTCACATGTTTTGTTTGCAGGTGGACATATGTTGAGTTTTACAGTCGATACAGTATCCTAATGACTCATCAGGAAGCAGGCCTCAGTGACAAGAAACAGACCTGCAAGGACGTACTGCAGAGGCTGATTCAGGTAAGCAGCATCTTTATCTGCCTCTTGCTACAGCCTCGTGATTAATTATCATGCACTGTATCTCTTTGTGTTACTTTTGCCCCTTGTCTCGATCTCCAGGACTCTAACCAATACAAGTTTGGTCGGACAAAGATCTTCTTCCGAGCTGGTCAAGTAGCTTATCTAGAGAAGCTGCGTCTGGACCGACTCAGAGGAGCTTGCATTACCATCCAGAAACACGTCCGTGGGTGGAGCCAGAGGAGGAAGTACATGTGCATGAGACAGGCAGCCGTCATCATCCAACAGTACATCCGAGGAAAGAGGACAATACGGTTAGAGGCATTCACTGAAGGTTTTGTTGTCCTGCATCCTTAGTTGTATCTGTATTTTGACATTAACACCTGCTTTGTTCTTAAAACTGAAGTAAAACAGTGAGTGCTGCAACACTGAAGAGGGGCTGGGCTTCACTGGTGATCCAGAGGCATTGGAGAGGCTACTGTACAAGACAGATCTACCATATAGTCCGCCTGGCCTCCATCACCATCCAGGCTTTCACACGAGGTTGGATGGCCCGTAAACGCTACAAGAAGGTCTGTAACTGAGGGATCACTACACTAATCGCTTGTGTAATTTAGTTTGTTGAAAATACAACATATAATTTCACACAATTAACGCCCTGCTATCTCTTTTTTACCTCTCAGATGATGGAAGAGCAGAAAGCTTTGGTTCTACAGAAGTATGCCAGAGCATGGCTGGCACGGCGGCGATTTCAAACCATGCGTCGGCTGGTGCTTAACGTTCAGCTCTCCTACAGGGTCCAGCAGCTTAGAAAGAAGATTGATGAGCAGGTAAAGATGCTTCCAAAGTTACTTCAGCTGTTTCTTGTAGAAGACATACTATCTGTTAATGAATCGATGTTTCCTTACAGAATAAAGAGAACCGTGGGTTGATGGAAAGACTGACAAGCTTGGCCAACACTCATTCTCAAACCGTGGACAGACTTCATGGTCTGGAGACACAGCTGGAAAAATCATCCAACCAGAAGGCATCTTTGGAGGCAAGAGAGAAGAAAGTGAAAGAAGATGCTAGTCTGGTCAGTCTTGAAGTTAATGCTGATACAGTTGTGCGTTTCTTTTCAGATTTTTTTTGCTGAATAATTAGACTTTATGAGCGTAAAACGCATTTTTATTCTCACTCTAGACAATTGCTCAGCTTCAAAATGAGATGGGTGCACTAACCCTTGAAAAGCAGAACTTGGAGGAAAAGTTTGAAGCTTCCACCAAAGAGGCAAAAGGTAATAGGAGTCTATGTTCTTATGTATGCAACCAATAATGTAATTTGTACCAAAATTGTGACCGGCCATACACTCTTTCAGAGAGCTTTGATCAAATAAAGATGAATCTGCTAGAGGAGAAAGAAGACGAAGCAAGGCTTAGAAAGTAAGTAATAAAAATGCAACTTCGTCTCCAGTGTAAAGCAAATATTTTCGTTATTGTTTCTCAGCTTGTTCAATTGAATTCAGGTTTCTGATAAGATCATTCTTGGCAGAATTGCAGAGAACAACATTGAGATCCAGAGACAGGACCACGAGAAGGAGGTGGAAACTCTGAAAGAGGAGATAAAGAGATTGAAAGAAGAGAGAGTCAGTCTGCAGAGAAAGATGGAGGAGGGGGGCCAGGTGAACTCTGACCTGCAGGAACAGGTCATCCAGCTCTCCAAGCATGTCAAGACTATTCCAGAGCTACGCAGAGATCTCAATAACATGCAAAATCAGAGGAATAACATTGACCGAAAGATGAAAGAACAGTCAGAACAAGCAAGAGGTACAGACGTTTCCTGATGTAACTTCAGTTTCTTATGTTAGAAGATAAATGAGGATAATATTTAGCTGATGAACGAATAACCCCAACACATTTTTTATTGTTTCTGTAGTTAAAATGAAGGAGATTACAAAACAACTTCTCGGTGGTGTTGTTGAAGAGGAGGTTCTTTTGGGGTAATCCAAATATTTTAGTTTTCACTTTTTCTCACTTAGTTGTTCTTATCTCATTAAAGGATTCATTATTTCACATTGTTTTTCTAAAGGCTAACTCAAAACTCCGACTCTGAGAAGATGTATGAAGTTGAAGACATGCTGACAGCCTTCGATGGCATGCAGAAAGCTACCAGGTCTATTTTTTTTTCCTGAGAATCATAACAATCCTTTCACTTAATATCAGTTTTGTACCTGTGTAACAAACCTGCTTAATCCTGTTTGACAGAGTTTCATTTTTGTGTGCAGAATACTAGAAAACCACCAGAGGGAGCAAAAGGAAAGCTATGAGACCCAAGTTGAGGGCTTGAAATTGAAACTGGACCACCTTCAAAATGAGAACAACAAGCTGGAAAACCTGTTCCAGGAGAAAAGTAATGTCAATGAGAAAATTCTCCAAGAGGTGTCCAGGCTCAGGAGTGAGAACTCGGTACATTGTTGAATTTTTGTCTCTGTATTTTAATTCCTTGCTGGGATGGATGAAGTTCTGAATGTGCAATAGTTTGTGCTTTCCCTTGTTTGATGTAATCCACAGGTTCTACCTGAGCTGAAACTGCAGGTTTCAGAGCTGCAAAGACAAAAGCAAGAGCTAGAGGTCCATGTAGAGGAGCAGAACATAGAGTTAACAGGTAGGTTTACCTCTGCGTGGATTTGTCTATCAGTTATTTGCAATAAAAATAACTTTTGTAGGTATTTTACTTCTTTTTTTGCACGTTTTTTCATCTATGTCATTTGAAAGAAAAAACAGAGGAGATCACCAACATCCTTCAGAAGAAGATTCAAGAAGAGAGTTCACAACGCAGGTAAAACACTCAAATTGAAGTCTCTTTCTTGATTATGGATGCAATGGTGATTCCTCAGTTGTCCTGATTTGTTCAGATTTCACTGTCAGTCGGCGTGATTTGTGTTGCTATTTAGGCACTTTGAGGAGAAAGCTGAAGTGTTGGAGGAGGTGAAGACGGATCTTCAAGGCAAAGTAGAGGACCTACAAGAGGAGAATGATCACTTGAAAAGACAGCACATGATGGAGAGCGAGGCCAAGATGAGACTGAGACAAGAGGCTTCACAGTTAACTGCTGAGAATATGGTATGTGTCGATAAAGAGGCGAGAATGGTTACAGTACCAACGTGTGAATGTGTATCTTGTCTGTAATAAAGACAATAACAAATTCTTCTTTTCTTTCAGGACTTTGAGGAGCAGCTTGACCAGAAGGACAGATTAATAAAGAAACTCCAGAATCAAATAAAGAGCCTTGAAACATCTCACAAAGGTAGAGTTGTGGCTTTTACATGATAATTGTCAAAAAAATATATAACTTCTCCATGTTCATAACTTTATTGTTTCTCACACAGCCAAGCCAACGCCGGCGCCTGCTCTTCCTAAAGATTACCTCGGCATGTTGGAGTACAAGAGAGACGATGAATCCAAGCTTGTTCAAAACATCATTCTGGGTATTTTTCCTTTATTTTTATGAGTGTAATATAGTCACATTCATTCATTTCTGCCTTTCTCCCGGTGCTGTTATAGCTGAGGTCCTCTGTGACTTTCAGCCGGAATAAACAGACAGATGTAGTGATAACTGAATGAATGAGGTGATATTCTCCTACAAATGTGTCACAATTTGCCTGCTAGATCTGAAGCCTAAAGGTGTGGTGGTCAACATGATCCCCGGTCTGCCGGCGTACATCCTCTTCATGTGCGTCCGCCATGCCGACTACCTGAACGACGATGCCAAACTCAAGTCTCTTATGAATGGAATTATCACTGCTGTCAAAAAGGTCATCATGGTGAGATTAATTCTAAGTATATTGGCCCTTATCGCTACGCAGAGCTGCTAAATGAAGAATAAATATAGTAAAAAAGCAATTATTAATGACAATATCTAAGATCGTGGACTGCAGCCAGTATGTTGGCAGGAGTTTAGTTTACTTCAGTTATTTTACTTTGAGATAATGATGATCTGAGGAAGATTAAAGGCCTGCATTAAAGTAAACTTACAAATTGCACAAATAACGGAGCCAATAAAATATCACCTCTCAAAACAATTTAAACAAAATTTCATTACACAACTACATGTTCCTGTTTCAGACTCACCACAAAGACTTTGAGTTGCTGTCATTCTGGCTTTCCAACATGTACCAGCTGCTCAACTGTCTGAGGCAGTACAGCGGAGAAGAGGTGTGGATTTACCTTATTTACTCACTGGGTCACTTTTGTGGTTTTTGTCTGTCGATAATGTTGCATATACAATAGCAGGTGTATTTTGACATTCTCTTGTTTTGCTGTTGTTCACAAAAGGAGTTCATGAAACAAAATACTCCCCGTCAGAATAAGAACTGCTTGCAGAATTTCGATTTGTCAGAACACAGGCAGATTCTCAGCGACCTGGCCATCCACATCTACCACCAGTTCATCACGGTCATGGAAAAAACCCTCACTCCAGCCATCGGTATTAGACACAGCTCATTATTGCGGCATGATAAATGCACATGATTTTGATTGTGGTTTACTTTAATAGGTGCCATAAAATGTGCTTCTTATCTGTCTTGATCAACAGTACCCGGCATGCTGGAGCACGAGAGTTTACAGGGAATTTCCAGCATGAAGCCAACAGGCTTCAGGAAACGTTCCAACAGCCTCTATGAGGACTCAGAGAACTACACCATCTCCTTCATCATTCAGCAGCTCAGTCACTTTCACTCCACCATGAGCCAGCACGGCATGGAGCAAGGTCTCATCAAACAGGCTATCAAGCAACTGTTCTTCCTTGTTGGTGCGACCACCCTCAACAACATCATGCTCCGCAAAGATATGTGCTCCTGCAGGAAAGGAATGCAAATCAGGTGTGTGTGTGTGTGTGGTTGTTTTGTGATTTTTTAATGAATGACAATAAAAAAAGGGTCAGTCTCACAGCTTTTCTGTTTGTTTAGATGTAACATCAGTTATCTGGAGGAGTGGCTGAAGGAGAAGGACCTTCAGAGCTCTAACGCCATAGATACTATGAAGCCGTTGTCTCAGGCTGCCTGGCTTCTGCAAGTCAACAAGTCCACCGATGACGACGCAAAGGAGATCACTGAAAAATGCACTGAGCTCAACCCTGTTCAGGTACTTTATTAAGTGCCATATGTTGCACTTTTTGATATCAGAAACTCCAGCTTCACATTAAAGTAAAACAAAACTCTCATTTGATTTTATAGATTGTCAAGATTTTGAATTCGTACACACCCATCGATGACTTTGAGAAAAGGGTGGCATCATCATTCGTCCGCAAAGTTCAGGTAAGCTCTATTGATTGTTTTCTAATTTTAATGTAACGGGACTTTCTCAATTTAAAATACTGTGTAATGTTATGAAATATGTGCCATTCTTGCACTTCACTAAATAAGCCTGAATCTGCTCTTTGTTGTAGTCACTTCTACAAGATCGTGAAGGGTCGACACAGCTGATGCTGGACACAGATTATCGTTTCCAGGTCACGTTTCCTTTCTGCTCATCCTCACAGGCTCTGGAGCTGCTGCAAGTCCCGAGCAGCCTTAATCTGGGCTTCCTCACCAGGATCTGACTCAGTCGGCCTTTGACCTTTCTCTCCTTATTCCTGACTCATAGCACTGTGGCCTACGGCTATATGTTATGTATGTATAAATATGTAAACACTTTTAATAAATGATGTTTTTAAAATAAATGCAGGGACGGAGCCAGGAAAGATACTGAAGTCATGTTTCCTCTCTGCTCTGTGAGGAAATTACAACCAGGCCCCAGAAGGAAAGTCTTCTTTAATTGCTTGAATTTTCATATTTTATTTATTCAAGTATTTTTGTAAATCTTATTAGAGCAGGAACATCACTGAATAGTTAAATGACAAAACAGCCTGCAGCCATTTTAATAATAGTTATTTTTAAATCAAAAATACCTCTTTTTAAAATGTGTCTCCTTTTGTGTTTTCTCTGTAACTGTGTGTTTTTATTTGTGCTGCTGCCTGTCTCACTTGTCTCTTAGTCTCAACGGGACTCTCCTGGTTAAATAAAGGTTAAATAAAAACTTCAACCATTTTCTGGTTTCAGCTTCTCCAATGTGAGGATTGGCTGTATTACTTTGTTTTATGTCATGATAAGCTGAATATCTGACTTTTGGACCATAACAAGACGCCTGAGGACTTCAGCTCTGACTCTGGGAAAGTGGGACGGACTTTTTTTTTTTCATTTTCATTATTTTCTGACATTTCATGAACCAAATAATGAAGTTTCAAGTTTATTGTCATGTACTTGTGACAATGCAACATCATTACCTGTAATGAAAATCTTAGACTCAGAGTCAACTCAACTTTACATAATAAATAAAATAAGTCAAATAGTATTATAAGTAGCCAACAAAGGCAAAAGGGCAATAAGTAAAAAGCCTATTTAGTGATTAAAATAAAACAATGTTTACATAGTAATTATAAGGTCTTGAGTGCAAGGAATAATAATAATAATAATAACAATAACAATATGATTCCAATAATGATAATAAATATAATAACAAGAATGATAACCTTTAGTATCTTAAATAGTTTTGGGGAAAACAGGTATGCAGTGTAGTACTGATATGAATTAAAGTGACTTATTGTATGTAAGCAATGTAAACAATAGATGGTAAACAGTAAACAGCATGTAATCATTAGTAATCATTCAATGAAATGACTATTCAAGAAAATAATCAGTATATTAATTGATAATAATGATAATAGTAGTTAGTTGCAGCCCTAAATTTTATTTTCCAATATCAAGGTGTGAATGCTGAAGTCTTGTTTATATTGCTGAATATTGCTGGCAGGCAAACAGTGAATTCATATTATAATATTTTTTCACTTTGTTGTCTTCAAAGTAGTCAAATTTATATATACATAGTATAAAATATCTGGAATATCCCACAATTTAATACTCAAAAACTGTAGATTATATCCACCACCAAATTTCAGAATACCTAGAAAAATTACAGTCGATAAAATGTGAAAGTAGCTTGAAATGTATTTTAGATTTAACAATATTTTGAATAATTTACTCATAACAGAGGATTAGATGAAATGTATAATTACTTTAATATGTTTAACATATATTTTCATGTGCGGATACATTTACTTAATAGTTGATCCCATTAAAATAAATGGTTTTATATGTGAAAATGCCGCAGTGCGCTTCATTTAATCTGCTCTGTTTTTTTCAGTGATGTGTTTTCCATGTCGACGGTATGAAAACGCATCATGAAGCTGTAGTGTAGTGAGGCTGTAGTGCCGCTGAGGATGCAGCCTGTGTAGCAGCAGCAGCAGCATCACCAGGATGCAGGATCCTCCTCCTCCTCCTCCTCCTCCTCCTCTGGAAACTGGAGGAGCATCTTCTCCCTCTGACGTCATGACAGCAGCATCAGCTGTTAGCTCCGCTTTAAGCCTTTTCGCTGCCGATCGCTGCCTGTACAAAGCAAATATATGAGATCCCCTCTAATCCCTGAAATGGCGACACAGGAGGTACAGCTGAATGAGACCCTGGCACATCTCAAAACGGAATCGGAGACGCTGAAGACGAAGCTGGAGGAGGAAAGAGCGAAGCTGCACGATGTCGAGCGTGAGTGTTGAAAATGGAGAGGCCTCGATTCACCCCTGCGTCCACAGTGGGACGGGACAAATGGCATCAAATGTGTTATTACAGCTTTATGTGTTTCCGTGAGAGGTCGTAGATTGCCACTTTTTTTTTTTTTTTATATAGAGATGCGAATTAGCCGGAACAGATTATTGACCTGATTGTCCTGACGTTACCTCAGATTTGACAGGCGATTTGAGCAGGATGTTTGTTTGCTTCCCCATTTTACAGCTCAGTGCTCCCATCCCAATTTCTACTATATGTCCTAGTAATGTCCAATCATGTTTCAGCAATGTGGCAATAATATAGATAGAAATGTGAGAAAAAAACAACTAGAAATTTGATATTTGTAACGCATCATATTTATACGAGCTACTTGAGGACATGACAGATTAAGATTACTCAATATATTCCTCCATTTAGAGCAGGCCTACTGTAGTTTAATCCTTATTGCTGCTAGGAATATTAATCGAGGGTGTATACAGTAGGAGGTTTAATGTAATGTACATTTTGTGTGTGTGTGTGTGTGGGTATGACTTTAATCACTTTCAGGGACACAAACTAGACTTAAGACCAGTTAATTTGGGACAGTTTGTACAATTAGGGACAGAAGCTGTGTCCCCAGTTGGTAAAATGCTGATTTTTGGGACATTGGTTATGGTTAGGGTTAGAGTAAGTCTCCAGGAAATTAATGTATGTCTGTGTAAATACGCCAGAAATGATGTAAATCTGTGTGTGTGTGTGCAGTACATCAGGTGGCAGAGAAGGTGGAGGGGCTCGGCCAGTTTGTCATGAAGACTCGAAGAACTCTGAAGGGACATGGAAACAAAGTTCTGTGTATGGACTGGTGTAAGGACAAGAGGAGGATCGTCAGCTCCTCTCAGGTAACTTTATGCTCCTGATTCTGTTTTTTCTTTCTTTCCTTTTAACTCTGGTTTTCTACTTTGGTCAGTTTGTAATCAGACTCACTCAAAATAGTACCTGTTTTTTCATATTATACTTGTTCTCGTCTCTTCATGCAGGATGGAAAAGTGATTGTGTGGGATGCTTTCACTACCAACAAGGTAACTCCTCTTTTTCAATGTGCAGGTATTTTATTACAGAATGAAAACCACCAGGACTACTTTAGTAAAATGTTCAGATATTTGAAGCCATGAAAAGCTTGTTACAAACTAGTTTTTCATCTGTGCTTCCCTAGTTGACATTGTGAACATCCTTAACGATTTAAAGCAGTTCTCAACCTTTTTGGGCTCGTGACGCTTTGAGTTGTGAGGATAATAATGAGTGTTTAGTGTTTGGTATTTCCCAAGACAAAAGCAAACATTGAGAAAATAAACATTTTTGTAACAGAAATGGGTTTCTTGGGGGAATCATTGGCCTAAATCAAATTCATATTAACAAAGATGCAAATAATAATGTTAGTGTAACAAATTAATCAAAAACATGAAAAGACACAGCAAAATAAGATCATATTAGGCCTATTGATATATTGATATATATAAGACAAGAATACATGCCTATAGCTTATAAAATGTGGGTTATTTACATCATTGTTCATATAAAGTGAAATGAATGAAGTTATAGAGGGTTGCAGTTTTTTTTGAAAATGTATCTGTTGAGCCTCAAATTGAGAATTTCATTTTCTCTGATATCATGACGAAAATCAAATCTATGAGCCATAACGGATAGGAGGAGGCATGGGGGATATCCACATCATCATTGCTCATATAAAGGGCTGAAGGTTGACGTTTGAAAACTAATTACAGCATTTTTTGAGTTTGTATCATCCTCAGTGTCTAATGTCTAACAGTCTACAGCTCCCTGTTCTGCTCTAATTATGCCTAATGAATTTGATTCATCTCACTGTCCTGCAGCGTTTCATGCAGCTTTGTCTTTTGATGTTTATTAGGAGCACGCTGTGACAATGCCGTGCACCTGGGTGATGGCCTGTGCCTACGCCCCCTCCGGCTGCGCTGTAGCTTGCGGGTGAGTGACGATCTGTGCGTAGTGTATCATCTGTCTGGTGATCTATTTTTCTTTTACTAAACTGGCTTTGTGTTCTGTCCCAGGGGCTTGGACAACAAATGCTCTGTTTATCCTCTATCCCTGGACAAGAATGAGAATTTGGCTGCAAAGAAGAAATCAGTGGCCATGCACACAAACTACTTGTCTGCCTGTAGCTTCACCAACTCAGATATGCAGGTGAAAATATCCACCACACTCATCCTTTTAGCTTCTTCTTCTTCTTCTCTTTTCATCTTCTATTTCTGTCTCATTATTAATCAGAAATCACTGCCGTCTATGTTCCAGTGAAAAGAGCTTTGTTAATAATTCACAGCAGCCAGTTGCTCTTGGTTTAATGTCCTGGTCACATGATGTTTCACCCAGCAAAGGCAATCCATTTATAGCAGTGTGTTAGCCCATATCGACTCTGCCCAAACATCAGAGTAACCGTTATTCTTCTTCCTCCTCATCATCTGTCCGTGTTAAAGATCCTGACGTCCAGTGGGGATGGAACATGTGCATTATGGGATGTCGAGAGTGGGCAGCTGTTGCAGAGTTTCCATGGACACGCAGCAGACGTGCTCTGTCTGGACCTGGCCCCCTCTGAGACTGGAAACACATTTGTTTCAGGGGTGAGAGCAGCTCTTACTACTTACTGCTTATCACTATTTCAGCTTCACAGAATTATTTACATCATCTTATGATTTTTTCCTACATGGTTCTGTTTTTATTGCAGGGCTGTGACAAGAAGGCCAACGTGTGGGACATGCGCTCAGGACAGTGTATTCAGTCTTTTGAAACTCATGAATCAGACATAAATAGTGTTCGGTAAGTGACTCAAAATACAAGTGTATAGATAAGGATTTAATGAGGAACTGTGCTTATATGTGAAAAACCAAGATTTTATATGTGTAAATTTTATATGTAATTATAAGAATTTTCAAATTATTCTGATGATATAAGTTTTTGTTGGTAAAAATATTCCAGTGACAATTGGTGCAGTTTTGCATTTAGAACATCAACTGTCAGCCTCAGTGTTTTGTTTTTTATGCTACCACTAAAAGTCACTTACTGTCAGAAATATTACAATCACATAGAGGGTTTAAAAAACTCATTTGTCATTGTTCCTAACTGTAGCTGTTTCTTCTCTCTTTTTTAGATACTATCCCAGTGGAGATGCATTTGCTTCTGGCTCAGATGATGCTACAGTAAGTAATCAGATATTATTTCATGATTTTAACTGCCACAGCTATATACAAAGTGCTATTGGAAACATATTCAGCTCTGTTGAAAATTCAAACATTGACCTTTATTTTTTTACAGTGCCGCCTGTACGACTTGAGGGCAGACAGAGAAGTGGCTATTTATTCCAAAGAGAGCATCATATTTGGAGTCTCCAGTGTTGATTTCTCTCTCAGTGGTAAGATATACACACACACGTCCCATCCAATATTATTCTGGTTGTTCAATCAATAACCATGCTGTAAAAAAAGCCACGCTGTTAAAAGCTTTGTGTGTGTGTGTGTGTGTGTGTTTTTTTTTTTTCTTAGGCCGGCTACTGTTTGGCGGCTACAACGACTACACCATAAATGTTTGGGATGTTCTCAAAGGAACGCGGGTGTCTATTCTGTTTGGACATGAGAACCGTGTCAGCACACTGCGTGTTTCCCCAGATGGGACGGCCTTCTGCACAGGCTCCTGGGACCACACTCTCCGGGTACGAGATGTCCGCTATTATTGTCCGATCTGACAACTTTGCAATCTGCATTGACCTCTCTTTAAATATCTTGTAATGATAATTAATTTTTTTAAATTTCAGATCTGGGCCTAAGGATGAAGACATGGAGGAATAAATGGTAGACAGACCTACTGAAGACACACAGACATTTCTGTTTGCTAGAGTACAATCACAGAAATAGAGACTCTGGTTGTACATAGGGCATATCAATAGCATTGTATATACTCCAGTCTTATGACCTGGGTAGACTGACATATTTCAGAGAGTAATTAAACCAAATGGCACGCGTGTATTACAGTATGATTGAAAGAAAATTGCACAGAAGTACTTATAGTTACAACTTAAGATGTAAAATGTATATTGCAGAAAATAACACTGGTAGTGAATAGCATCAGTCTAGGATAGAAGTGACACAATAAAGTGATGTGTTGTATGTGCCCACATAAAGGACATTAACTATTTTTTTTTTTTTTTGCACAAAAATGATGAAGGTATGCAGGCTGTGGAAGAAAATGGGATACAACACAGCAAAATATTTACAAACAATCTTGGAAAATGGATATCGGCATTAGATAATATGGATTAAAGTACAAACTGATGGTTTATTTAAGCTGGAGATAGATAGCAATTTGATGTACTTTTAATTCTACACCCTGTCCCCCCAACAAGCCCTCTCCAGTTTTGAAAGCAACTGACCTGCCGATATTATTCCAATGTAAAGAAAGCACATTTAAAGATAAATCATCATCCTGATGGTCTTAAGATAAGGTTTACCTGTCATCTCTGTTTGTCTCCAGCTATGGAAGCCACTTACTGCTCGATGTGCACATTCAGTCACTGCAGACACCCTGAACCTGTGGTCCCCCACTAGATATCCAAATGCTAATATATGACATGTTTAAATTCGTAGAATGTACTCCTTCTCATGCGGTTGTCCAGTGGCTGTAATTTCATATTTACTGTAATTATTTTATTGTAGTTTAGTGTACAGTTATACAAGGGACTGTTTATCAAAATATTATCAACATAATAAACTGAGTTTTGAATATCATCACTGTGTTTCTAATTATTGTTCCACTGCTTATCTTACTGGTTTATAATTATTTCCTGTGAAAGGCTAAGTTAATCATTTTTCAAGTCTGTCTTAAAACAATAGTCAGTGAACATTGAAATAGATTTAATCATTCCTCTTGTTTATACTGACCATTAGAAGATCCCATCATAATGCACTTAGAATGTCAGTGATGGAGGCCACAATCTGCAAGCCTCCTTCTGGGCAAAAATGTATTTAAACGTTTATCTGAAGCTAATATTAAGCTTCCAAATGAGTCAAATCAAGTAGATTACTTTCAACGTTACAGTTACGTTAAAAAGACTGTAAATGTGGCAGATATCCACTTGATATGACTAACTCAGACTGTTGAAACCTCTTAAAAATAAATAATATTAAATATATTTTTACACAAAATGACTGAGTGGACACATTATGGATTTTGGCCCCCATCACTTACATTGAAAGCACATTTGAAGGGGCTCTATTAATAGCCAATGTGAACAGGAGGAAGGATTACAGCGAGGAAAACCTCTTTCACTGTTCATATATAGTCAGGTGACTGGTGTTTTATAACAGACTTGAAAAATTGTGACTCTATCCTTCAACTTATTGAGCTGGTCAGAAATAGCAGCGACTGTTTTTGCTGAAGATTTTCAATAAAGTTTCCCAAACACCACCGGAAGTGACATCATCAACAAACCCCTCAGTCTGCTGAATCAAAACAATGGCCGACTGGCTAACTAGCGTTTTGCCTTGTGTGCTCTTTTTAAGTGTTTAACAGATTACCTTCACAGTCTCTGTTTACTGGGGTCTGACTGGGATGGATAGATGATTTAATGAGTGTATTTTGTAGGAAGTCAGCCAGCTGCCAAAATGAGCGATGTTGTGGAGAAGACTCTGACAGCTCTGCCGAGCCTCCTGTCTTTAGACTCCCAACCTGGATCTGCAAAACTGTCCTCCACCTCAAAACTGGGAACCCTCATCAGAGGAATCACTGAGCTCACTTCTAAACATGTGAGTTTGTCTTTTTAAACTGGAGTTTAGGAGAAATAACATCAACCTTATTCAGTTGTTGCTGGTATGCTTTAACGTTAGCTAGCTAAGCTGACTATGCTAACTGAAAACGTGTTTATATGTTTATATATAAGCTCTACTACACGCTTAGTAGTCTTTATTCAACTTTAATAAGTTTTTAGACTGATTTTTGTTTGTTACTGTTGTTATTGTCTTGCATTTGAGAGCAGAACAGCAATTGTTATTGAAAAATCGTCCTTGTTGGTGCGTTCAGGTGCTTGTGGAAAGTCAGAATTTCATGCTATTTCCATTTTCATTTTTTATTTTTTTTAATGTAATCTTTATTTAATCAAGAAGTCTCATTGAGATTAAAATCTCTTTTCCCAGAGGGACATGAGAACAAGAAACATTCATAAGACAAGAACACAATCAGCAAACAGAAACAGCACAACTACATAATCAACAAGGAATTGATAAAAAAAAAAATCAGTTACAAGAATTATAAAAAATTAGATAATACAGCTTTAAAAAGTCCAAGAAGAATGAAAGATTTAAGTTTTAGGGCAGTTTGCAGTTCATTCAATTTAAAAGGTGCATAATACCTGAAACTATTTCTGCCAACATTAGTGCAAACATGAGGGATATCTGAGATTAAGTAGTTACTGGATCGTGTGCTGTAGTTACTAGATTTAAATAGAGCTTGGCGATATGGACAAAATCAAATATCACAATTTTTTTTAACAAATACCTCGATATCTATATTGTGATAACATTGTTGTGATGACTATTGGTGCTTTCACAAAATATGAACACAATGAGATTTTTGATAAATAATCGTCAGTAATGTGGCTGTAATGACTAAGTGGGTAAAGGCAAATAATAGAACAGCTACAACAGTCTGATAAGTTCAGAGAAGCACATCACTTTAATGCAGCCTTTAAAACCGGGAAAGGACAGCACTTGTGCCATATCATGATACAACACTATCCAAAATCCAAGACAATATCTAGTCTCATATCTTGATATCGATATGATATCGATATATTGCACAGCCCTAGATTTAAATGAGAGGAGAGATGTGAGGTAGAGCTTTATAGATGAATAACATGAGGTGTTTTTTTCTTCTTGTCTGTAAGGAAGACCATCCAACCTTATGATACAGAGACCAATGATGAGTACAAAATGTATAATTCATGATAAAGTGTAATGCGCTGTGATAAACTGCTGACGTCAGCTGCCAAAATGTGGTACAGACAGAAACTATGTTGTAGACTAGTAAAGAATAATGTAACGCCAGGCTGAAAATGTGAAAAGTGTGGTTTGGTTTGGTCTGAAATTGGCTCTGTTGCACCTGTAACCAGACCCAACAGTGAGGTGGTCAACAAGGTATCAGCTGTCGTCAAGTTGCTCTGTATTAAACCTGAAAGACATACAATACTGAGCAAAGGCATTAAAAGTAAAGTGAGGATGCTTTCAAAAATAGTGCCATAAATACTTTTTATTCATTAATTAACTTCATACAAAGAGGAGTAAACAGAAGAAACCGAAATGAAATCAGTATTTGGTGTGACAATGCTTTGCCTTTAAAACAGCACCAGTTCTCCTCTCCTGCACACAGTTTTTAAAATTACTTGGCAGGATGGTTGTTCCTGCATCTTGGAGAAGTTACCACAGTTCTTCTGTGAATTCATGCGTCTCAGTTGCTTCTGTCTCGTCATGTAATCCCAGACTGACTCTGTGATGTTGAGATCAGGGCGCTGTGGGGGCCAAACCATCTGCTGCAGGACTCCTTGTTCGTCTTGTCACTGAAAATAGTTCTTTATGACTCTGGCTGTATGTTTGGGGTCGTTCTCATGCTGCAGAATAATCGGTATGCATAATGGATAAGAAGCTAACATCCAAAGTGCCTAAAACATTTGTGCAGTACTGTATGTGGACGCTGTGAAAAGAATCATGCAAATCTGGGAGATTCTTGCTGCTGCTCAGCAATAGTTAGTTTCCCCCAAACGTATGAATTTATGAATCAGGAACAGCTTTATAAACTGTCACTGTTTATATCTGCATAACAACACAAAGATAATACAGCTGTGACAACATTTTCACTGTGATAGATTGCTTAGCTAAACCAATTTTGACACAAAGTGTATTGGCACAGTACGCCTTTGAAAATGTTCAGTGGTTATGTAAAGAGGATCTGATGTCATTAGTGTTTAAGTATGGTCATTAAACTAATATGGTTAATGACATCAATTAGAGCAATTCAGTGCCAATCTTCCTCACAACACAGTGTTTGTTTTGCTCGTTATCCTCAACTGTGTTTCTCCCATTCAGGAGGAAGAGAAACTCATTCAACGTGAACTGGCATCTATCAAAGAACAGGTGTCATCCCCCAACACCTCCATGGTATGGACCTTTGGATTTTTATTCCCATTTTGGTTTTGCACAAGAAACCAGATTAGTAAAACAGGCTGAGTGATACCTGGAAGTATTGATGTGTGTATTGAAGTGTCTTTCTTGTGTCATGATCCTCAGAGGCAGATGAAGGAGCTCATGGTGAGAGCCATCTACTGTGAAATGTTGGGTTATGAGGCTTCATTCAGCTATATTCACGCCATCAAACTGGCTCAACAAGGCACTGCTCTGGAGAAGAGAGTTGGTATGTTCTTTTCTAATTATACTCAATCCTTGCCTGCAGGTATTACAAAGCTCATCAATCAAAAAGCTCATGTTGCAATAAGCACAAATGTTTTTAAAATTGGCGAAATTAGAGTTGCCGTTCTGCAGAACTTGTCCTCATTTGTCACCATAACAACTACACTGACTTAACTATGATGCTGTGATACTATCCTCCCACACATCCCTGTACCAACAATACGTTTGTGTGATCTGCAGGTTACCTCGCTGTCTCCTTGTTTCTGAACGAAAGTCATGAGCTGCTCCTTCTCCTTGTGAACACTGTATTAAAGGTGGGTGTTCAGTTTGAGTTTTTACAGCATTTGTCATCTTGAGTCTAAATGAGAATAAAGGACATCAATGTGTTTTACATGTTTTCAGGATCTTCAGAGCACAAACCTTATTGAAGTGTGCATGGCTCTAACTGTTGTCAGCCAAATGTTCCCCAAAGATATGATACCTGCGATCCTTCCTCTGGTGGAAGAGAAACTCACTCACCCAAAGTAAGACATACTCTTTGCCTCTCCATTTCGATTAATAAACCTGTCTGAATATTATGCCTTACAGAGGTTTCTTATGATGTATTTATAGAGAAATCATACGGCGAAAAGCTGTTCTGGCACTGTACAAATTCTACCTAATAGCACCGAATCAAGTTCAACACATCCACAACAAGTTTCGCAAAGCTTTGTGCGACAAGGATCCTGGTGTTATGACAGCCTCACTACACATCTACTTACAGATGATCACGGTAATTAGTATGGTATTTTTCTGGATTCTGTAATTATTTCTAAGGTTAAGGCTGAGAAAACATTATACAGACATCTCTGTTTGATCTACTGTAGTGTAATCTAGTCCTGTCATGTACTTTTCTTACATTTTAGGAGAATCCTGAAGGTTATAAGGATCTGGCAGCGTGTTTTGTGACCATACTGAAGCAGGTGGTGGGAGGAAAGCTGCCCATGGATTTTAATTATCATAGTGTTCCTGCTCCCTGGCTTCAAATCCAACTCCTCAGAATATTGTCCTTACTTGGAAAAAATGACCAGAGGTAATTATCACTTATTATGTCCCCGGATAAATTGGATGTAGTATCTTGTGGTTGTGCTCTGTGCCCAACTTCTTGCGAGTAGATTTTCTGAGTCTGTTCTTTGTTTTTTGACAGCGCAAGTGAGATCATGTATGAAGTCCTTGACGAGTCTTTACGAAGAGCAGAGATGAACCATAACATCACCTATGGTATGTTAGATTTAAAATAGTGTTTTCTGATTAATTTAGTTGTTTGAAATAATTTCAATATCAGCCACTTATACAAATCTCTCTTTATTTCCAGCAATATTATACGAGTGTGTAAAATGTATTTACACAATTCATCCCAAATCTGAACTTTTGGAAAAAGCTGCAAAGTGCATCGGCAACTTTGTGCTGTCACCTAAGATTAATCTCAAATATCTTGGTAAGAAAGAAATCCTAAGTAAGAAGTATTTTTTTTCCAATCAAGATCTCAGATATTTACTGTAGTAATTCTGTTAATTTGATGTAACTGTAGGCTTGAAGGCCCTCACCTATGTGGTCCAGCAGGATCCTAAACTGGCCCTGCAGCATCAGATGACCATCATAGAGTGTCTAGATCACCCTGACCTCATCATCAAGCGTGAGGTGAGACGGATATTGGTGTAGTTTGGATTTTAGTGTCATCGGGTTTGGGTTTTTTTTTCAGCATTGTGGGTCTCTTATTTCTGTGCAGGTGCTGGAGTTGCTGTTTCGGATTACTAACGCCCAGAACGTCACGGTCATTGTTGAGAAGATGCTGGAGTTTCTGAGCATCAGTAAAGACGACTACACTACTATTGACTTGGTGGGGAAGGTGGCAGAACTGGCAGAAAAATATCCTTTTGTGTGTGTCGATAGCGGAGGCAAGAGACAGCGTTTAGTATTAATATTAATAATAATATGACTGTCATTTACATCTGATGACCCACACATTGAAATAATAATAATAATAATAGAAAAACTGGGAAGTTTACAATCTAGACAAACAGTTTTATTGGTTGCAGACAATGAAAATGGTCACACACTTTGCTCTCTATAATGTTGAATTGACTTAATATTCTGTTATATTTTCTAATACCTTGTTTGTTCCTATTTATTGTGTTTTTTTTTCCTATAAGCCTTTTTACATATGCACCAGACAATGAATGGTTCATTGAGACCATGAACACAGTGTTTTCATTGGGTGGAGACACGATGCAGCCTGACATCCCAAACAATTTCCTTAAACTGCTTTCTGAGGGTGAGATAACCCAAATGCTTATTCTGTAGCACTCAAGTGTTGTCATATTAGATTATTTCAGTTTGCATTCGCAATCTAATAATGTTCAATTTCTCTTTAATGGCCCAGGATTTGACAGTGTGGAGGAGGACAGGAAGTTGAGGCTATTTGCTGTGGATTCATATGTTTCTCTGCTGCAAGGAGAGCCTGGCAAACTGCCGCAGCGCTTCCTACAAGTCATCAGCTGGGTAAGAGATGTTTGCACGATACTTTATGAGCAGTTGGTATATTCTTTCATGATTAAAATAAAAGCAGAGTAGGCACAACTTCATCTATTTTCAAGGTGCATGGAGAAGGGAAAAAGTCAAAGGTCAAAACTCGTAATTAAAATAAAAACAAGAAGCTGAAGAAGGGAAAGAATGCAGAGCAGAGCAGGGTTTACCAATCACTTTAAAAACTGCAGGAAATAAGAATAGTAAAATATGTGAGGGGATGAAAATACAAAATGCTTTTAAACGCAAGTTAAATGCGGAAAATAAGAGCAAACCCCCATTAGAAACGTTTAAAAAAATCATAAAGAATTAGTTGGAATGAGTTTTCTCGGGCAGGCCCTTTAAATCAATAGTTCCCAACCTTTTGCGGCCAGTGGTCTAGGTCGGAAACCACTGCTTTAAATAATAGCCTCAGGATCCAGACGATAAAAGCTGAGTGTATTCTGATGAGGGATCAGAAGTGCTTGTTGAGGAGATCTCAGGCGGCTCACAGGGATTGAAGAGTGCAGCCAGAGGCCAGATTAAGCCTTGAGAGATAAGATAAGATAGCTTTAAACATGACCAGCAGCATTAAGTCAGTTTGTTAAGAAGCAAGACAGTACACCCCTTCCCCTGTTCCTCAAAGTGTCACTTCACTACATAGCATTTCGAACGCTAAAGTTTAACCCCGTCTCTACCATGCACAGGTCCTCGGTGAATACTCTCATTTGATGGAGGAACTCGAACCAGCCGCGGTGCTGAGACTGCTGGCCAAGCTGTTGGACATGAAGCACACCAGCAGTGAAACAAAGAGCTGGGTCCTCATAGCAATGACCAAGCTCTGTGAGGGCGGGGCAGGTGTTTCTGTGGCTCAGGAGGTTTGTGAAACATACAGCAGCTCCATGGACACTGTGCTGAGACAGAGAGCTCAGGAGCTGCAGTACCTCAGCCACAACTCTGAACTACGAGCCAAGGTGCTGCCTCGAGATGCTCACATGGAGCCCCTGGAGGTAACGCACAATCAGGGCCGCACAATTATGATAATGATGTTAAATTGCACAGGATGCTATCACTGTAATGTTGTTTACTATCCATAGTCATAGAAACCTGATATATTGACAACATGGAGTCATTTAATTAGATTTGAAATATTACTTCTGTTGAAACATCTCGGCATTTGGCATAAAATACCATAATTACTGTAAAATGATTCAGCTCTCGAAACCACAGCAGATGATGTCACTTTGTAGTTCCTCCTCCTCATTATCTAATGGTTGGGAAAAAACCTGCATACGCTTGCTCTCCCTGGCACAGAGTCGATTAGATTAATGACAGTACTTAACAAAATATTAGAGATCATCAACTCAGCTGTAATTGTACCGTTTTAGGTGCAGTCGTTAGCAGCTGTTTGAGCATGTCTGGAACAGACTGATAAGAGGACAGTTCGGTATCAGATGCAGTGTCGGGTTGACAACCAGAATAATGTACAGATACACAGATGCTTCCACTGGTGTAAAGTTTCAAATCATAGTTAAAGTGTAAAATGAGATAGAGGTGTATTTATTTGCACCTCTATCTCATTTAAACACTCAACACTGCTTTTCCAAATGCTTTTTTCCCACCCCATTAAATAATAAATGTAAACTTGCAGTTGTAATTATGTTGTTTTCGAGGTGGACTCCTCTTTATCATTTCTGGATGGATTTGTGTCCGAGGCGTTGGCGGCTGGTGCTGCTCCATACAAGCCTCCCCATCAACGGCAAGAGGAACTAGCTCAGGCAAAAGGTAAAGCCCATTAAAACATTTAGACCGTTGCAAATTTGGCAACATGTGTACTGCCTTGTTTTGATTTGTTTTGTTTGCCTCAGCGTTGAGCCTGGAGCCCTACAGCCTGTCCCTGCCTATTAGCATGTCCTCCTGCAGCATAGCCGACAGACAGTCTCCTACGCTGCTGTCCATAAGCTCCGGTCTGTCAGGCGATAGCACCGACATCTCGCACAAAGGAGGGTATGTGGACGCAACATGCATGCCTCTGCTTGCAGAATTATGTTGCATTGTATTGTTTTGAGCTCACTCTGGTGATTTGCCATCTGTGTTTCAGCTCCACGACTCTGAATCTGGATGGAGTGAAGAGGGTGTGGGGGAGGGAGGGCTATCTGGCCCATAAGGAACCTGTGGAGGAAACTGCCCAGGTTGAGGTTCCCAGTCCAGTCCAGTCACCCAGCCAGCAGAAGGAGGCTGACAGCTCACATAGTCAGACTCAAACTCCAATACCAACCCCTGAGCCAGAGCAAGAGAAAAAGCAGCTGGCCTCTTCGCTGTTTGTCGGCCTGAGTTCCCAAAGCTCTGCGTGTTTGGTGAGCTTAGAAAGTCTTCTAAAGGCCTGAACAATATTGAGGAAGATGCCACCCGTGATAAATGTGTGGGATATCATAATGACAATATGAGATTAAAGAAAATAGATAACCATAAGATTTTAGTGCCCTCTTATGGCATGTGGAAGTCACTTACAGTGAAGCAGCTGCAGCCGTTTGACAAACATGAATCTGCTGAGTAAATCCTGAAGGCTCACCCAGTGCATGATTTAAAAAAAAAAAAAAAAAAAGAAAAGAAAAGAAAAAAAGATGCTAATTTAAATTGTGCAAGTCTTGAGGCTATATTGGCAAATCAGTTTCAAACAGGGGAGGAATGGAATCTGATACAGGGAGAGCAGGATCTACTGGCTCTACAGTATCAACCTTCTGCCATTTTGATGTTTATATTGTTGCCTTTTATAATTTTTATTGTGAATTCACCCAGTGAAAACAATAAATGTGCACTACCGTAAACATGACTGTTATGTCTAAAAGTTTTCCTTCTCACAGATGGGAAAGTCTGAGCCAACGCCCCAGAGGTTCCGAAGAAAAGCCAAAGGTCAGGGTTCATCCGCTGGTGTCAGCGAGCAAATACCCAACTCCCTCGTCACGTCTCCCAGCACGGTGGATAACTTGCTGTGTAACAACCTACTGGACTCCAACATCGCCTCTGAAACGGACGTTTCCTCACCCAAACAGACATCCCAACTCGCTCAGGGCCTCACCACTGCTAATGGCACCTGTGATGTAGAAGGGGAACTAACAGACAGTAACATAAAGGGAACTAAGCCCTCTCTCATCAGGGATAACGGTATGGTAGCTGCTGATCCTGCTCCACACAAAGACCCAGACGGACCTAAAGACTCATATCTCAGTTCCCATCTTCCTGCAGAGCTCTCTGGACTGTCTTGCTCAGAAATCACTCCTCTGTGCTGCAACCAAAGTCTGGATCTTTCAGCCTGTCATGTGCAGAAAGAGGACTCTTTAGTGCTAGTTGTTTTTATGACCAACTCCTCTGACTCTGACATTCAACAGATACTACTACAGTTTGATTCAGAAGAACTTGAGGTAAATTATTGAGCAGAAAAGCATTAATGAAGTCTTATACAATCCTTATTAGATTTTCATATTAAAGAACCGTTTCTTGTAATGTTTTTCAGGTATCCTGTGTGTCTGACAGCCCAGTGGAGGAGGTGAGAAGCCACAGTGTAGCGGTGTGTCAGTATTCCCTGACTGTGAAGAGGCCTTCCGTTCATGTTGAAGTAGCCGGGTCGGTGTCTTTTCACGTTCCTGTCGGGATACCTCAGGCAGTGCAGTTCTCATACAAACTGCCTTTAACCAACTTTGTCAGGTGAAATATTTTCTGGTTTCTTTACAGAGTCATGATACTGTTTGTTGCTTACGTTAGTTTCACATCTTTCCTGTTTGTGTCCTGTGCAGACCTTTGGCGGTGTCCACAGAGGAGTACGGGACAATGTGGCTGGCCTTCTCTCATGATACGAAGCAGAACCTGAGACTCATAAATGATGTCCAAGAACCTCTCACAGCCACGCTGAATGTGCTGAAGAAGAAACTTCAACTTCATGTTGTGGAGATCATAGGTGAATAAGTTATCCATCACTGAGTGTTTAGTTTGATGGTAAAGGGATGTTATAACCAGTATAACACGTTACTTTGTAATGTATTAGAGTACTCTTATTAGTTTGTACATTAGGACTGAAAGTTGAGTCTCAACCTTGGAATCAGTAGTTAAAAAGTTGAAAAATAACTTTAAGGCAAGGTCCACTTTTTCATGGTCTTCATCAGCTGAATGTTAATATCAACCGATGAAGACTGTGAGATGTAGCTGAAACTTAAGGAAAAGCTAGTAAGTGGATCTTGTGTTTAAAGTTATTGTTTTTAACAAGTGTATGCATTAGTTTTTCACATGTGTACAATAACTATATTTATTGTTCGGCACCACTTTCTAACAAATCATATTTTAAAACTGTTGCTGTACACGACATTCAGCCACTAGATGACGCACTATAGCACCAACATCTCAGACCAAAACAGAAACATTTTCACAAACATATTTTAGTGCACATGCACTAACACGTGCGGCCGGTGTGGCTACCAAAACAAAAAACTGAGAAGCTCGGATAACAACATACGCAGAGGGAGTGTGACTTCATTCACTGCTCAGGTCGTCATTACTCTGCTATATCTTTACACAGCAAATAGTTGTTTGCTGACATCCAGTGAAGCTCAATGTCATTTATTGGACCTTTAAAATTGTAACTATTGAAAGAAAAAGTTGTGTTATTGTGCTGTTTTTGAGCTGCTCTATTTAAGCATTTTTGTCTTTTTTGTGTTTATGTATGTATAAAAAATGAATTTGTATATGCAGACCAGAAAATAAGTTCTAAATTTACTTAATTCATGCTAATAAATCAGTTATTAATGCTCTACAGATCAGTAATAATCCATTGAACCTAAAAAGCAAGTTATGCTGGAGGACAAACACCACACAACAACCCAAAGTTGCCTTATTTCTGGTCTATAAGCATTAATAAATAAGTAATTTATTAAATAACAATAAAGCTTTTAGAACATAAACTCTTTATAAAGTATTTTTTGTTTGCTTGTTCTGGAGCTTTCAAGCTTTTTTTGTTTGGTCAACTTGTATTTTGGGTCACCTGATAGCATGATTTATGCATATTTTAAATTTAACATACAGTATTTGACCAAAAGGTTGATATGTGTTAATTTCATCCTCACTTTGTATCTTACAGTGTTCGTGAGTAAACCTTTATAATTTTTTCCTCGCAGGGATGGAAGGTATTGTAGCTTGCCGGCTCCTCCGGGATCAGCCATGTCTGATGCACTGCCGCGTGCATGCGGACACGCTGGCCGTGTGGCTGCGCTCTCCAGTCCCCGACCTGCCCGACTGCCTGCTCTACCACTGTCAGAGAGCTTTACAGGAGCACTGAGCCCCGACTGCAACACCTGCACTGACACCGCCAAGCGACACAACCACCGGACTGAAGAGGAAGGTACACAGAGCGTCTGATGGTGTGCGTTCTCATCTTTACATTACAGTGTTAACCATTTGTTGTTCACTTCCACAATATGTTATTCAGCATGATTTGGGGGGGGGTTTGTCCATAAATGATTGATTTTTAACAGTTGACAGAATACTTAATGGCTGGTAAAAAGGCCAAAAGATGATGTATTTAAACTCTTGTGGGTGTTTGATGTTTCAGAGAAACACTAATGTCTTAAAATGATGACAGGGCTCCATAATGACTTGAAAATTTCAATTTAAAGCATTTTTTGTGAATGGAATGGATATTACATATGATATTCTCTGTATAAGGTGAAAACCATAAATTTCTAGTTATTTTTTCACAGAGAGATTATGTCCTGCTTAATTTAGACAAAGACATAAAGGTTGGTCTCAGGTTTTCATTTATCATCTTAAAAACACTTTATTGCTGTCACCAGTTAAAATTGTTTCTATATTCAAGTTCATTAAAACTGATTGAAATGGAAAACATAGCACCAACTCTGACATTGGATTGATTCATTATCAGATGTTTTGGGAGAAGCACAGAGAAGAAAATACTGGTATCTTTCAGGAGTACAAAACTTCTGTCTGTTATGGACTTGGTTTTAGTATTAGCTCAACTTTAACTCAACATCTTACATGAGAATAGTTTGACTTGAATCTAACAGTGAAGGTAATGTCCATATTGTCCATTTCTCATGTGCTAAATTCAGTTCTCCGTGTTTTGCAGATGCTGCATTCTGTGTAATATGATTATCTATGCACTCATGTTTCTGGTTTGTCAGTCAGATGAAAGGTGGATTTTAGTGTTTTTTGATTATTATATTTTTGTATAAATGCAGTATTGAAGAAAAACATATTTATTGGATTTATATTCTTACTGAAAATATTTTATATTAGTTTCATTTAAAGGCAAAAAAAAAAAAAATCATTGTGCTTCATGTACTGTTTGACTGTGTTGCCAGATTTGGTCTTCAGTTTGTCCGACTTGTCTCAGCCTGTTATTTTTTTTTTTTTATTTTTTTTTTTTTGCCTGTGTCCTGATTTGAAGTGCAGCGTGACGCTAACAATGTGTCTAAACTTTAACCCAACGCCTTATGTGCTAATGCCAGGGTGGCGTGTTTGATTTGTGCCTGTGGTACAGAGAAAAAAAATCATTGTTTCATAGAGTGCCTGTCACTACATTCTCCTAACTTATGAATAAATTCAACACATGTAAATTAACTTGATTTTGACTCACGGATCATTCATTCAATAGAGGCTATGAAGCAGATGTGCTGGACTAGAAGTGAAGAAAACATAAAGATGATAAGGAGAATATTTTTTGATGTTTTTCTCTTCTCATATGTTTTTTTTTTATTTAGTAAACAGAAACAGAACATATAACAATATATATCACAGAAAGATGTTGCAAAGAACGGACACTATACACTATACACAATATGTCAGTGTAGATATGTAGAGTGAATAATAGAATATATAAGGGACATGGGAGGTGAAGAAAATGAAGAAATAGGAGGGCAAAAAAAGGATTAAAAAGCTGAATAGCAGCCAAATGTTTAGAGCAGCTGAGTTGTAAAGGATTGGCTAAACTATGTGCTTTTGTATCATACTACCTTTTCCTCTCAAACAGGTCTACATTTAATATTTGCTACATGAAAATATTTTAAATATGTATTGAATAAGTATTGAGAAGACAGCAAATATCAAAAATATTAGTAACATTTTACCGATTTGATGCCCCCTTCTGCATAATCCACATTTCCATTCACATCTATCAGAGCCCAATTAGAAATAAGAAGAAAAGATGTGCATGTAGCTAATATTTCATACCTTCCAGTGTGTGCTGAAATTACAGTGTGATGTTTACTAACACTACTCACTGTACCATAGTGTTACTTAATATTAAGTAAGAGATATAACATGATAGTAGTGTCTTCATTAACAGGGTTAATTAAAGCTACCCTATGGAGTTTCTGACCTCTAGTAGCGCTGTGTGTGTCCCTGTTTTGTCTGTTTTCATCAAACACGCCGTCAAGAGGACACGTATGCAAATGCCTGCAGCCAATAAACAGTTTACTGCAAGCTAACAAACCATTGTAAACAAGGCAGGACTTAGAATACTTAAAAAATTGTTGCTACAAATGTTTTATGAGGAGAAAAGTGCATTCAACGTGTTTGTTTGGCCTCAAGGATACACATAATGTTTTGGTGAGTAACACCCAATATAAACATAACTTTTGTTTGTTTACAAGGAAACTCCGCAAGGCATCTTTAACATGAACCACTAAATCATGTAAGAGTTTGTTTCGAACAGTTTGTCACTACACTGAGACATGCACATATTTCTGGTCTTTTTGTTTTGTATATTTTGTGACCTCAAGACAGCAAAACAAAACCTTTAACCATGTCCTCCCTGGCTTTCCATACTGCGCCACATGGGTCAGAAATCCACTCTTGCACTGCTCTGAAACCTCCAACTGTATTAGTTAAAGGTCAGTTATGTCAACGTAAGCATAATTTCTTTTCTGACCACAAATTTACCATTTAATTGCTCTAAATATTTCTGATATATAATAACCCTAAGTGCTAGGAGTTATATTTTTTGCACACTTTCATCTTGTCCAGGGAGTAGCAGGTCTTCAGCGAAACAGTTGTAGTTTTCATCCTCAGTGTAACGGTGCTGTTATGTCTCACATTTGAGTGTGTTGAGGTGGTGTCGTTCGAGGGATGAAGCGCATGGCCAGGCTGTGATCGTCCTTCATTGGCTGCCGTGACAGGTTGTTGGTCTGCTTGATGCTGCTGAGGGTGCTGCCTCGGCAAGGGCACACAGTGTAACGAGACAGCAGAGTGACCAAGATGGCCTTCATCATCACCATTGCGATATGTCTGCCCACGCAGGAACGAGGCCCGCAGCCAAAGGGCTGGAAGAAACGGTTGGGCACCTGCCAGACAAAGGAGATAAAGGAGTTTTTTTTTTTTTTTTTGTCAGAGCCACATATTGTTGCACAGCCTTAAGTTAACTTACTGTTTTGTCAAAGTTCTTCAGGCAAAATTCTTTAGGATTTGGGAAGAATTCAGTCTTATGCATACGACCTATGTTGAGAATGATGTTGGTGCCTTTTTTAATGTTTGTGCCTCCGATGTTGTCGTCTTCTAGAGCTTTACGCATTGTGAAATCAACCACAGGATGAAACCTCAGACACTCGTTGATGAAACTCTCCAGCACTTTCAAGCTTTGATAATTAACATTTTCTGCTCCTTTTTCACCTGGAAATTAAAAATGGAGCATTCTTAGATCAATCAAATAGTTTGATTTTTAGTTGCCATGGAGAGAAACTGAAATGAACAAAGCACGGAAGCACTTACTCACGACAGAGTTCATCTCCTCCACTATTCTCAGCTCTACATCTGGCCTCTGTCTCAGCAGCATCAGCATGAAGAAGAGGCTGACGGAAAGCGTGTCAGGTCCTGCGATTACCATCTCCAGCACGCACTGCCTGACGTTATCTGCTGAGAGCTCTCCATGGTTCTGTTAGACGGGCAAACGGAGGTAATCAGAGTGCAGCGAACATATAACATCATTAGTGCATTAATGCTGTGACACAGGCGTTCAAAAGAGATGGACCTGGGAAAAGATCAGCTCCGTTGCAAAGTCACGTTCGTCATCCAGCTTCTCTGATTCATTAATTTTCTTTCTTTTAATTTCAAGAAGGTGTTCCATTACATCTTGTAGCTCTTGGCTGATGGCGCAAAAAACAACACAAAGATTAGATTGAAGAAATCACAAGCCAGATGTTGAGATGTTACTGTTGTGTGTGTGAGGACCTTACGCTGCTCTTTTATGCTTGTTGTACAGCCATCCGACTTTGAAAAATATATCAGGCTTAATTATAACTGTTTGCCAGGTCTCATAGTAGTTTTGGATTTTCACCAGCAAGTCCTTCTCTGAGTTATGAAAAAATAAAGTCAGGAGCTACAGGCTTCAGGACAAGAACTGGGATATTTTTTTTTTTACTGGGAGAAAATACACAGTTTAAGTACAGGATATACAGATAGTGAACATGCAGCTGACCATTGAGAGGCACCCTGAGGAATAACCTGTTGGAGATGTCCACCACTATGGCTCTCAGCAGATTGAGAACGTCCATATGTCCGGAGGGGTCGGTCATCTCCTGCAGGCTGTCCAGGTGTTTGGTTGTGGAGCTCACGCAGACTGCCGCTGTCCTCTGGAGGCCAGGGCCTGTCAGAGCTGTGAAACATCCACAGTAATTCAAATACCACCAAGCGGCATTTCAGTTATCGCCAGATTTTAATCTGATTTTCTTTAATATGTGAACATGTGTAGAAAAGGAGGAGAATTTCTCACCTTTAGAAAAATATGTCCTCACTTTTTTCCAGAGTGGCACATCACTGTTGAAAATAATACCCCTCCCTTCCATCCCAATACACTCCAGCCCCTTTTTGCTCCCAAATCTGGCTGTGTAGTTGACGCTCCTCAGAACATGGTACACTGAAGAGGACCTGAAAGAGAAGCCGGGCTCTGACTTTGTCGGATTACAGATTTGTGGGACTGTATGAACTGTTTTATCTCACAAGGACTTGCTTGCTGAGAATGAGGGTCTCCTCGCCATTAACCCAGACGCGAACCATGCTGCCGTATTTGTTGTTGTAGTAGTTGCTCGCTGTTCCTATCCCCATCCAGATGAACCTGCCGTAGGAGAGAATCGGACCGAGTCCTGCCAAGAAGGAAGGACCTGGCAGACAGGAAAGATGATAAACTACTTAAAGCAACACATGAGTTCATCTTCAGGGACAATACTCTGAAGCTGACAATGATGCTTTAAGGAAAAACATTCAATCAGTAAAATGTTGTGTCATTTAATCGGTAATGTGATGCACAAACATATAAAACATATATGTCTCTGTTATCTACTTGTACCCACAGTCACCTGCACATGCGGCTCAATCTATACAAGTTATTTGAAGGAACAGCAGCTGAATTCTCTTACCTGGTATGTGTGAGCGCTTTGTTCTGCTCCAGGCGGTGAGGAGCAGAGCCAGCAGCAGTAGAAGAAGAAGAATGACAGCTTCAAATACTGTATCAAGTTTCATGGGGCAGATGGTGAGTGTCTCCAGCGGCAGCATCTTTTTCACAACTCCAGCCAGGTATACGCACACACGCACACACGCACGCCTGAGCAGGCTCACTGTGTCTTCTGCCTGCAGAGAGTTTGATGCATGCTCATAAAGCGTCTGTCTCTGTTAACCAACAGACAAAACAAGCTTATCTATTAGTCAAAACACAACAAGAAGAAGCTTAATCTCTGGACAGCCTTCGTTTTCATCCCTTGTAATGCTCTTGTCCTTGAGTGCTGGGATGTAACACAATAAAACCACACCCACGCAAAGCTTTATGATGAGCTAGATATTATATTTCAAATCAGTTATATATCAATATAGTCAGTTATAGACAGATACCCAAACCATTTCTGTATTCTGCCCCCATTGACTTTTTATACTTTTGAGTTACAGCATCTTTTAAAAACATCTTTTAAAAAGTGGATCACAGTGGATTGAAATGAGTGTGATCGGTTCAAAATCAGAAAACATGAGCATATTGATGGAATCAGAGTTTTGAAACTAAAGTAAAGAGGGTAATGAAGGTAAATATGAACTCAAGTTTAGAAATAACGGTGCAAAACTGAAAAAAAACCCCTCAAAGTTGTGCACTTTGCTTGAGGTTTATCTTGTGATATCATTGCTTCTAACCCTAAAATCTGAGATGATAGACTTCATGAACTTATTTCATCAATCAGAAGAAATTATAATATGATACTTTCCCCTCATAAAAGCTGAACATCTTAACCAATAATATATATATAGTATAATTTGTAGAAATATATTTGTAGAATATATTTGTAGAAAATGTTTATTTAGATTTGTTTAACGCGTTTAAAACATGAAAGCAGCCATTTTAAATTCTTCATATAGAAACGATTAAAGAACGATACTTACTTCTCTGGTCCTTGACTCCTCTGGTTAAGCTAGAGAGCAGTTTGACGACCCGCAGTGCTTCCTCTTCTGGTTTTAAAGATGATCAGCATTCTTCTGCCAAATTAATCACAGTGATTCAAGTGTTTCTAAATCCTTGGTTGAGCCTTTACTTTACTAGTTGCTTAGGAACACTTACAAGTACCATTACATAGCAGAACACCCTGAACAGGCCGGACAACAGTGCACGTCTAAAGCACAAAGCTGCTTCAAAAAGAAGCAAAAAAAAAACAACTGTTTTTATTCATAGGAATGCAAAAACTGAAGGTCTTTCATCACTTTTTGTCTGTATCATTTTTTTCTCCAGAGTGGCTGACCTCACATTTAGCTTTGTTCAAAAAAAAAAAGAAACCCCACTGTCCCATTCTTCAACCGAGGAGGCTTTTCAAGGGGAAATTAATTAGCTGGGTCAGACTGACCCATGTCAAAGAGAGCAGGGATTTACCCAGCAACTCAAAAGGAGGAACAAGGGAGTGAGAAAATATAATCTGTAATCGTTCATCATTTTAATTAAAAAAAAATTCTGCCCACACAATTAGACTGTGCATCACTGAAAGTAAGAAAAGCATGGAAGAAAAATTAAAAAGGGAGAATAGAGTTCGTGCAGAGGTTGTGTGCTTATAATGAAATGTCCTTCAAGCTCAATGAATAGCTGGTATGCTCTTGATCAAGATATTGGCCTTTTTAGGAGTTTGTGTGGAGGCTTTCATGCCATGTTGGCTGAAGAATCTTATTTCCTTATTGTAGAAGAAACTAAACTGGATAATTAGAACTTTTTTGTAATTGAAGAAACTTGTTACTTGTCACTTGCAAAGTGGAGCAAAAGAATCTATGTTTGGAGCTGTGTATTGAGATAAAAGAAAACCCGTTTATAAAAGGGAGATTTTGACACTGACATACGTATCCCCACGCTCTCACTGCTTCTGAAAGCTCCTTTATAAATCCAAAGAATGTTCCCCTTGTTCACAACTTATTTGTTCCACTTCCATGTAATTTTGTGTGGGACGGACTGGTGACAGTATTGAGAGAAAAAAGGCACCAGAATGATGTGAAGCACCACACTGTCTGCAGAATGTGTCATTATGGAAATATGTCCACTTGCTGCTTCTAAATCAAGCAACCCTACAGAATTGAGCTGTTTCCCAGATGCATGTTGACATGTTTATTTCTCTCCGACAGCTTGAGCGTAATTTCCCACTGACGTGTCGTCTGTTGGCAGGTATTCAGATATGTGCTGTATGTGCTTGTGAATTTCAGAGCGCAGATCAACTCTGCAGCGGCGGAGCAGGCGACAGTGTTGAAACATGAAGGAGAGGAGCGGAGTTTGTCTTGCGTTGAAAGCGCTGCTGGCAGGGGTGTGTGTGCTGCTGCTCCTGAGCTCGGCAGGTGTGGTGTTTCTGCTGTTTCGACACAAGGAGCTGACGGAGGAAGTGGTCAGGCTGGACGCCCAGATGCAGGCGCTGGCACAGAGCTGCAGGCTGCAGACAGGATTCCTGCGCACGGAGCCTGGAGAGGCCGGACAGCTGAAGGCGCTCGACCGCAGCAGAAGGAGCCACAGTGGAGCTCCAAAACAAAGCCTTGACAAAGACGAGAAGGATATGCTGATGCTGATGACATACTCCATGGTCCCTGTAAGATTCTTTAAATAAAAGTGTGAATGTTGCAGGCTGTTTACTGTACTGTGAGAATATAAAGCATGAGATTTATGAATGACAGATTCCTATGAGAGAGAACAGGGGAAGAATGAACAGTATTTCTGCCGTCATCTTAAATAGAAACAGTTCCTCTCTTTTCCCCTTTGGGATAAGAAGCATGTGGATGTGATCCAAAGAATCCAAAGAGTCTGTTGCAGTGATTAAGAGCAAAGCAGTCTGTCTTTCCTTTTGAGTGTTTCCTGGATAAATGCTTTTGGCAGTGGAGCGTGAATGTTTACCTGCTCCTCCCTTGACTGTATGCCCATCCTCTGGGAACTGACCTTCCTTCAGAGGGCGCTGCCACAGGGAGGACAGCATATATAGTGATACTGAAGTATCTCACCAGTAGACTTAACATAAAATATACTTTCATTGTTAGCTTGACAAATATTGATTTCCAGTCAAAAAAGAGATGCATGGAGGGCTGCTTGGGTGTAGAAAGATGTCCCTCTGGTGCTCTTCGGTTCAGGGATCCTACTAGTTTAGAGTTATTGAAAAGATCTGAGGCACTCAAGTGATTGATTGCCAATGATGAAGGCCTAAATGGCTGAAACAAGTAGGCATGTTTTTAACTATGACTAAGTAGCCATGAAATATTTAAAAGCTTTTAAATTTTTTTTTACCCTCTTGAGTGCCTCAGATCATTTCAATAACTCAAAATATGGATCTCCCTCATTAATGTCACTTTGTAATTATTAATATTTATTACTAATAGTAGAAATAATATGTAAAATGTAAGTAATATATCATCTCCTCTCTTTAGATGTGCTCTGCTGGCTAAGACGAGTGCTCCTTGTCACAATAACAGCAAACATATTTGTTTTCAAGTGATTGAAAGACCAAAACATATTTTAGTCCTCTGACTTGTGCAAACAGTTTGTCCAGGTGTACTCACAATCAACACTGACTTCACCGACTGTTTCTCTCTGTTTTTCTTTATTCAGGTCAAAGCCTTCGTAGATCTGTGTAATGGCTCCAGAGGAATTTGTTTAACAGGTACGTTTTATTAATATTACTTGTTCCAACACTGTGTGTGTGACGGTAACTGGTGCTTGTACTGTATTTGCTTTATGTGAAATTATTTATTTATTTATTTCCCAGGCCCACCTGGACCTCCAGGTAAAAACAAACAAACAGACATTTTAATTGACTACATCAATTACTTAAACAGAGCTCAATTTGTTACTTACAGTCACAATGTTTTTGCATGTTAGGTTTGCCTGGTAGAGCTGGTTCACCAGGACCACCGGGCAGACGAGGAAAAAGAGGTGAGAGATCTGTATGCCCTGTGTAGAAATGTGCTCCAGAGGAAACACTCAGACAGATTTCAGTGACAAGTTTCAAACAGTCTTTCATTGTTCAACAGTCGTTACATAACATGAGCATCCCACTCGTTGTCTAAGAGACACTTTGTCTATAGCCACCACACTAGCAATATGTGGTATTGTTGGAAATTGTTTACTGAAATGATTATGCTTGAATCTTGCTGTATGTTGCTGTAGTTTGAACCTTTTTGATGCTTTTTATCTTTAACCCAGTAACTGGAACGTTTCAGTGCCTCTTGATGGATTGACTTGGCTGTATTTAGAGGAAATAGTTCATGTTTAAAAAAAATCTAAGATCATCTGTTGACAGGTTTACAGTTGTAAAATGATCTCATGATTATCTCATTATTTCTACTTTTAGCTCAGTGGTTTAAATTAATATGACACCTGTCAATGTGTAGGACACCCTGGTGAAAAAGGAGAACCAGGACCTAAAGGAGACCCAGGGGCTCTACGACTGAAAGGCGAGACCTGCAATGACATTTTCATTGAGGGTGAGTGATGACAGCGTACTTGACCCTGATATGGGTGATTCAATATTCACTTCAAGATTCAATCTGACAAACTAATGTTACAAAATGTGGGTTCCATTTTCGTGTGTTTCATTATCATTAAAATCCACCACTGTACGTGCTGTGTTTGAAGTGATGTCTGCTGGTTTTGTCACCACATCTGGTTGTTTATGGTTGGTCGATTGATCAGTCCATCCAAGATTTCAGAGCAAGAAATGTTGACAAACAATGCTCCGATTGCCACTAAATTTCCATGAAATGTGCTAAACACACTCATACTAAGCTGTCTTGATTTTAAAGACCTGATAGCCTCCAGCTCTGAGATGACATTGAATAGTATGATTTCATAAATGAAATAGCTTTTTTTGTTTTTTTATTAGATGAAAAAGCCAATGTGATTGATCAGCACTATTGCTCAGTAGGTCAGTTTTGACTTGTAGTTGTTGTATATGTATATTTCAAGGTCCTCCTGGTCCAAGGGGTCCACCTGGCCCACCCGGTCCACCTGGTCCTGCTCGGTGCCCTGAGAAAACAAGAACCAACACCAGCAGAGAACACACCCATCAAACCAACATGTTGACGGGTACGAACATTTACCAGAATGAAAAAACTGGTGAAGGACAGAAAAAAGACTAAAATAACATGAGATTCCCATGAAATTAGTATCAAACATTCTAGATGTTGTAATATGGTTAAAAAAGTTCATAGTTTAATTAATCCCTCTCAGAGAGCGGCAGTTGTGGTCAGCTAAAAATGTCTGTTAGTATTATCCAGTAGTGTCCTATAGTATCAAAAAGTGTTAAAACATCCACATAACCTTTTTAAACTACTCTTTTACAATAATCTACTTCTCTGATGTCCATCAGTGTGCTCAGTTTGGGCCAAACATTCATTGTTTTGCCAAAAAATGGCAAAATAAACTGTTTCCTTCTCTCATACACTGGTCACTGTGGTCAATTCACTGCAGCCAACACTGATCAACTTTGACCACAGACACTATATCTGATCAATAAGCATCATTTTAATAGTTAACTATTGTCTCTTTTTCAACATAAAAGGATCTTAGTTTGTTCATCAAATCTAAATCAAATCTCTAATTATTATGATTAATATGAACATGATGACAAGTTAACTTTATGTTTCTACTCTGATTTTACATATTTAGATTCATCTCCTTTCCTGACCAGAGAGGCCGTCAATGAAACCAGAAACATCAGCAGCAGCTGGTCAAGTAACGAGACTGGTAGGAAATCATTCAGAATTAAGATATTCATTACAGTAATGACATGAGTTCATGATTTTTATTATTTATATGTTGTTTATGTTATGGCCTCAAGTTTATCTTCAGTATTATATATCTGGTTGTTGAATTAAACTTCTTCTCTGCAGAATCTTCAACACCTCGTCCAGCTGATGATGCCAGAAGCGTCTTGAATGTTACGTACTCCAAGAAACTTTTAGACACAAATATAGAATCGGGTAAGCCGCCATTTAGAGTGACAGGAAGACTTTACTCACAGATCTAACGTTGATAATACGAAAAAAAAAACATGATTCAGTTTTGACATATTCACATGTATCTTTAGTTTAGCTTTTGAGTTCACTAGATCCCCATTTTCTACAGATCCGACTCAAAAGAGTGACGCTTTTAATAGCAGTGGAAATATTAATGATACATCCATGAAAAGTGGTAAGAAATGTATTTAAATATATGTGTACCATATTTAGTTTTTGTTAAATATAAATATGAACATAAACATAACTATGAGAAATTGTGAATCGGCTTTATATCTACTACTTTAGACTCTTCATATCCACCTCAGACCAACAATCTGATGAATGTGACGACCAATGAGCGCTTGACAACAACTGGTGAGAAAATAATCTATCCATATCTATATCTATATATTGATCTCTTTCTATATATACAGTATATATTCTATCTATCGAAAAATTCATTCAAATACTGATTTGATCTAGAGTGTATTATTAAAACCACAAAATGTACTTTTTATTTAGTGGACTCAGTATCCTTTCATCCAGACTACAGCCACAACATCTTGAATGATACCAACATGGACAATGTTACAGACAAACCAATAAAATCATTAACAGGTAGGGCATTTTGTGTTTTGAATTATGAGTAAAAGTAAGCTGTAAGTGTTACATAAATGTCTTGTTTTATTCTACAGCTCTACTTTCTCCAGATCTGACTCAAAACAGTGATGTCTTCAATGGCAGCAGAAACATTACTGATACACCCATGAAAAGAGGTAAGAAACTGTCATATTGTTTATACTGGCATGAATTCATGTATCATTACTTTAGCTTTTAGACACAAATATGAAATCTGTTTAGCAATTATTTTGAGTGGCAGAATTCACTGACAGACCTTATTAATGATTTTATTTCATTTAATCTCATAAACTTGTGTAATACATGTGAATGTGACTGTTTGGCTACAACCTGACTAAGTATATATTTATGGTATTTCCTATTCTGTGTTATTTCCGACAGAGTTGGTATCACCTCCTCCAGACTACAGCAATGACACTTTGACTGAAACCAACACAGAAAATGTTACAGAGGCATCAATTAACATCTTAACAGGTAGGAGACACTGGAACTAATTTATGAAACGTTTGGACACACAGATTTGAACTTTATACTGTACTTATCTACTTGAATCTCACCTTTGTTTCCATAGTTTTACCAACAACACATCCAGCTCATGACACCAGAGATGTTTTAAATGTTACTGACACTGAAAAACTTCCAGACACAAATTTGGAAACAGGTAAGTAAACATTTGAACGGCAGAAAAACCTAATTGACAGACATCTTTACTGATTTTACTTATGAATATTATATTCCATTTCTGCCAAGTCTGTTCCACTAGATGCCACTAAATTCTTCACACTCCACCGTTAATATTAGCAAAACATGACTGGGATTAACTCTTGACCTGCAAAATGTTTTTTATATGAAATTAAAAATGCATAAAAGAGATTATATTATTAGATTTTATTATTTAAATTTAGTCATGATAGGTTTTCACAAACACATAAATCCAAAAAGTTTTCTCTTCTTGTACTGAGGCCATTTTACATATGTGTCATGTAACATTTGACCCATATAAACTGTAACTAATATAAAAATGCATAAATTTACTGGTGAAAAGAAGTACAATCTTCTTGTGCTATGATCCAAGCTCAACATTCGTACAAAATCCTAAGTCTGATCTTTAAGTGGTCAGTGGTTGTTAATAATGTGCAATGTGGTTGTCAAGGATTTTGCAGGTTTTCACTCCGTCAGTCATTACAGTCGGTGGCTTCACTGATTCGTTTCTCTGGTTGAAACTTGATGAAATCAGCTGCTGTAATGTTCAGCTGAATGCAGGATGTAGAGAACATAAACTGTACTTTGATTATATGAAAGAAAATGTTAAACCCAGCTCTGTTTTATTTTCCAGAGTCAGTGTCGTTTCATGAAGACGACACCTCAAATGATACCAACACAGAGAACGTTACAGATCCGGCAATTAACATATTAACAGGTAGGAGACACTGGGACTCATTTATGAAATGTTTGGACACACAGATTTGAGTTTAACTTTATACTGTACTTATCTACTTGAATCTCACCTTTGTTTCCATAGTTTTACCAACAACACATCCAGCTCATGACACCAGAGATGTTTTAAATGTTACTGACACTGAGAAACTTCCAGACACAAATTTGGAAACTGGTAAGTAAACATTTGAGCGGCAGAAAAACCTAATTGACAGACATCTTTACTGATTTTACTTATGAATATTATATTTCATTTCTGCCGAGTCTGTTCCACTAGATGCCACTAAATTCTTCACACTCCACCGTTAATATTAGCAAAACATGACTGGGATTAACTCTTGATATGAAATTAAAAATGCATAAAAGAGATTATATTATTAGATTTTATTATTTAAATTTAGTCATGATAGGTTTTCACAAACACATAAATCCAAAAAGTTTTCTCTTCTTGTACTGAGGCCATTTTACATATGAGTCATGTAACATTTGACCCATATAAACTGTAACTAATATAAAAATGCATAAATTTACTGGTGAAAAGAAGTACAATCTTCTTGTGCTGTGATCCAAGCTCAACATTCGTACAAAACCCTAAATCTGATCTTTAAGTGGTCAGTGGTTGTTAATAATGTGCAATGTGGTTGTCAAGGATTTTGCAGGTTTTCACTCCGTCAGTCATTACAGTCGGTGGCTTCACTGATTCGTTTCTCTGGTTGAAACTTGATGAAATCAGCTGCTGTAATGTTCAGCTGAATGCAGGATGTAGAGAACATAAACTGTACTTTGATTATATGAAAGAAAATGTTAAACCCAGCTCTGTTTTATTTTCCAGAGTCAGTGTCGTTTCATGAAGACGACACCTCAAATGATACCAACACAGAGAACGTTACAGATCCGGCAATTAACATATTAACAGGTAGGAGACACTGGGACTCATTTATGAAATGTTTGGACACACAGATTTGAATTTAACCTCATACTGTACTTATCTACTTGAATCATTGTTATTGTCATATTGT
Source organism: Thunnus albacares (assembly GCF_914725855.1). Taxonomy (NCBI): domain Eukaryota; kingdom Metazoa; phylum Chordata; class Actinopteri; order Scombriformes; family Scombridae; genus Thunnus; species Thunnus albacares. Next base: position 20,845,990 of record NC_058112.1, on the reverse strand, counting down.
TTTATTAGGATCCCCATTAGCTGCCAATTTAATGACTGCTAGTCTTCCCGAAAAACACAAATACAGAGTGTTATTGATAATACATTAAAATAAGAAAAGTAATTGTCAACAATAATGATAAAGTAAAAGAAAAGCATGGGAAAAGTTTTAAATTCATGCTGACTTTGAGGACTTAGCACAGCATTAAATTTACAGTTTACCCATTCATGAAGATAATGAAATAAAAAATAAAAACAAGAATCTAGAAAAAGAAGATAAATATGGAAGAAAAATGAAAACATAAAAACAACAGTTAATCATTTGGTCATCTGCAACAATTCACTTTTCAATATCTAGAATAACTTGAATCTCACTTTTGTCTCCGTAGTTTTACCAACACCACATCCAGCTCATGACACCAGAGATGTTTTAAATGTTACTGACACTGAAAAACTTCCAGACACAAATTTGGAAACTGGTAAGTAAACATTTAAACGGCAGAAAAACCTAATTGACAGACATCTTAACTGATGTTACTAATTTTTTGGTACTCCGCAGGAATTTTAGTACCTTCTTTAAAACAATAACATCTCTTAAAGGTGCAGTGTGTAGGATTTAGTGGCATCTAGCCAGGTGATTATATATATATTTTATTTTCCAGAGTCAGCATCAATTCATGAAGACTACAGCCACAACACCTTGAATGAAACCAACACAGAGAATGTTACAGAGGCGGCAATAAAATTATTATCAGGTAAGAAATACAGCGTTGTGAATTATTTGTGAAGCGACTCACCACAAGTTTAAAACATACATAATGTTTCATTTCACTCTACAGGCCCAATTTCTGCTGATGAAATCAGTGATGCTTTCATTAGCAGCGAAACCATTATTGGTACACTCATGAAAAGTGGTAAAAAAAACTGTCATGTGTAGAGTATTTGGTGTCAGTATCGACTAAACCACACATTTAGTTTCAGCAGTTTTTCTTTTCCCTCAAAACCCAGCCATCATGATCATGAATCATCACCCTCAATGTGCTGAGTTAAAGATTTCTTTTCTTGCAAGATTCAGTGAAATACATTACTAGTGGTGTTATCTCGGCTGCAAACACAATCCAGATCAGGTGACAGGCTAATGTTAATATTAAAGGAATAGTTTGACCTTTTGGGAATAATGTTTATTGGTTTTCTTGCTGAGAGTTAGATGAGATAATTGACTCCACATTTCCGGTCTTTGTGTTAAGCTAAGCTAACTGGCTGTAGGCTGCAGCTTCATATTTACTGTACAGACATGAGAGTTGTATCAATCCTCTCATCTAACTCTCGGCCAGAGATGTTTAACTATTCCTTTAAAGGTTTTTATTGTGGTAGGATACTCTCCGAAAAATTAGATTCTTTAACATATGAAAAATGTGAATTATTCTTATTCTTGTTATTATTTCAGACTCTTCACATTCACCCCATCTAAATGTGACTAACAACAAGAGATGGACCAAAACTGGTGAGAAATTTCAGTTTAAAATTAGAGAAGTGTACAACAATATATTAAAGTAGTTGATTATTTTGATTGAATGCTGTTTGTAACTTAAGGCTTCAAGTTCCTCTTCAATGTGATTTCACAATATTTAATGTGTGTCAATTTGTTCTTGTCACTGAATTCATTTTTCTTTTCTGCAGAGTCTCCAAAACCTCGTCCAGCGGATGATGACAGAGATGCTTTGAATGTTGCTGACACTGAAAAAACAAATATAGAGTCTGGTAAACAACCATTCTGTGAGTCAGAAACACTTTTTATTGACAGACTTTATATAAAAAACATATCAAACCCTTACTTTTTATTTTTTAGAGTCAGCATCATTTCATCCAGACTACAGCCACACCTTGAATAATAACATCATAGAGACTGTTACAGGGGCACCAATACCATTAGTTACAGGTAGGAACTGCTGTTTTCAATTATATGTCACCATATAAATGTATCCGTTTGTCTCTTGTACCTGATGCTCCACCAAACACCATCAGAATCTGTAAAAATTATATGTTTTATGTGATTCTACAGACTCATTTTCTACAGAATCGACTCAAAAGAGTGACGTCTTTAATAGCACTAGAAACGTTATTGGCGCACCCATGAAAAGTGGTAAGAAACTTTCAAATCTACCATATTTGGTTTGAGTAACATCATCTTTAATATACTGATTTTAAGATTTCTTTTATTCCAAGGTTCGATAAAATATATTAACAGTGGATTTATAACAACCAAAGCGTACTGCTCAGCGCTTATCAGTAAACAGAATAAACATCCACCCTCATTCACTGGCTACTGTATGTCCAAATCAAGTAATAGGCTAATGTTGACTGTTATTACGGTCACATTATGAAAATTAAAGGTTTTATAAGAGTGGTAGACTACTATCATATTTTTTTAATATTAGAAAATGTGAATTAGCTTTAATCTTATTATTTTAGACTCTTCATATCCACCTTGGACTGACAATCAGATGAATGTGACAACTAATGACAGCTGGACAAAAACTGGTGAGAAAACTTTGAATTAAACTTAAAATTATATGTGTATGTACTATCTATCAGCTTATCTATTGAATATTTAATTAAAACACGTATTCTATCTAGAGTGTTTTATTAAAACCGTAAAATGTTCGGAGGAAGTCACCAAAATGCAAAGCACTTATGGATCCTGGATGTCAGACACATCCCAGCTGAATGAAGGTCGATACTGGCAGGCCGAGCATTTTTCAGGTGACCTACACACCGATTGCAAGTCTACCATCCATCACAGAAGTTTGTGAGTTATTGTGGATTTAACATATGAACATTTCTTTCCCAGGTCGACTTTTGACGGAGCACAAGAACATTTCGGCATTTCAAAACACAAGCATTAAAACTATAGATGTCAAGAAGTTCTACCAAGGGTGCGGCCATGTCGTTTACAAGGGGTCCTTTTACTTCCATAACGCAGGAACACACAGACTTGTAAAGTAAGTGACTGTAACATAAGACTTATCAAAACTTCTGTACTCAGCTTCTTAACTTACCTGATATTTTGATTTATTTTACAGATTTAACCTGAACACCAGGAGAACAAACACTCTGATCATGGCACGCAGCAGATACAATAACCTGACTTATCTTTTCCGCAACTCAAAGACTTATTTCAAGTTTGCTGTGGATGAAAATGGACTGTGGGTCATCTTTGCATCAAACACAGGTGACAATACGATGGTTGCGAAGCTAAACCCCGAGACGTTCTCCGTGGAGTCTGTCATTAACACTGGCTATCCCACAAGTAAAGCGGGAAATGCTTTCATTGCATGTGGGGTGCTTTATATCACCGATGGCAAAGACAGAAGAGTGACATATGCCTTCGATTTAAAGAAAGAGAGTCCTCTTGATGTAAGTTTTGATCTAAGGCCAGCTAATGGCATCTTGGCTATGTTGTCATATTATCCCAACAAAAAGCTTTTGTACATGTGGGACAACAGCAGTGTGAAAACCTGCAAAGTTAAACTCAAGCAGACCCAAACATAATCACAAACTTTGTAACAAATTAGTAATAAAAGAGTGTTTTATGTGTCAGTTGGTTTACTTGAATTTCGTCACTATATTTCTACACAGGAGGAAGTTTCTTGCAGATGTTTGGTAATAAATGTGTCACTCATCAGACAAATCACGATGACTAAGTGCTTTATGTGTGCTGATTTCAAGAGATGATAATGCAGGAAGTGTGATATGACAAAATATTTGCTTTGATAATATTTATTAGCCTAAATTTGCCACATTAATTGGTTGAATTGATTTGTCATGTTGACAAAAATAATTATTATGTATATAGTTCATATTTATCCCATTTGTGTGATATTGTAGATATTTAATGCAGGGAAACACACAGAAGAAAGAGCAAAGGGCTCAGCTGAAGGCTACAAACTGAGAGCTCATGGAGTTTCTGTTGCCTGCATAAAACCTAAGGCTGGATTACTGACTGGGCTAAGCAGGTGACTGTGTCAGGGCCACAAAAGCCCCAAGTTTCAGAGAATGTGAAGTGTGATAACAACTAAAGAAGGTTCTGCATTCTTATCTTGGCTTGAGGGGCCTGTTGTAATGGAAACTTGAAGGTGACACGTTACATAAATACACAGAAAGCAGTTGCTGGTGGTGGTCAGCAGGGGCCCTCTTACAGGTTAAACCAGAGATTACAAAAGTGGTGCAATAGACCTCTTTTTCACACATCTGAGAACTGTATTCTCATGAGGTAAGAGGCCATGCATTAGGGCTGAAGTCTGGTCTTTGGGGACAGATAATGCATTCAATTTGTTTGAAAGGCCTCAGTTGTTCTCAACTGTACACTTAAAAGCAGACATGAAAAGGGTTCCAGCCTCAGTCATCCTTCATTGAAAGTTTGGTTTCTCTGCTGCAAATAACATATAATTAAGATTTGACAAGATTAGTTTATTGTTCATTATTGCAATGGATTAAGCAGCAGACAAGTTATCACTAGACACAGGAAAAAACCACTTGAGTTGGTTCAATATCCAGAGGACAAGGATTACCTGCACAGCGTTATTCTGATCACACAGCCAGAAGGATGTCACATCCTCCCTTTGTAAATAAATTAAATAGTTTCTTTCTTTTTGCTTACACACTAGTCAGCTTGCTTATCTTCAGTGGATCCAGTTCTGCCCACAAGAAATGAGCTTCAGTGATCAGAAGAATGAAGCATGCTGAATTTTAACCAGAGGTGTCAGATGTCTGTCGTTCAAAGGTGAAAGGTGGTCGGTTTAAAGAGAAAACCAGACAGCTTACAGAAGAAACAAGAGCACATAGTGTACAGTATGTGTGTTAGGCTCTAAAGAAAATTATGCTTCTGTTTCTCTTTATTGCAATTTTGAATTATGAATGCTACTAATAAACTCAAAGGTCGTGTTCTAGATAGTTTAGATTTATACCAAGTAGTAGTCGTACTGTTTTTTCCACTCTTATTTGCAGTTATCTGGAAAAAAGAAACTGACTGCTTACTCTTCACTGCTTTTGTTTTTTAAACTACATAGAGGACAAGAGTTCATTAACATTAAAGCATTATGTGTATGTTATTATTGTTAACTACAAAGGGGTTCTGGGACCTCTCAGTCTTTCATCATAATATCTCAGTGATTGGTTTATGATGAATACAGCCTAGTATTCTTAGCAGACGTATCTACTGTATGTTGGTTTGATATTCGATAGCTTACTGGTGTCTACTGTGAATCTGGGTATTTTATTTTAAAGCCCCCCTCCATTCAAAAAGATGTTTTGCTTCTTGTTCCTACGGTTGGTTGTTTGAGCTTCACTTTTCAGGATGATACATGAGAAGAGTTTGACACTATAAGGCTGTTTTCACATTCTTCCACTGAAAGTGGAAAATTTCTTTGTTATTGAAAAGTTTAATGGGTGGGCCTACGAGCATGATTTGTGAGATTGCAACTAGTTTGGAAGGCAATTGTGGTCCAGTATGCAACTTAAAAAAATGTGATGTGGAAACTTTGGGGGAAAAACATGTCAGACACAATTTAGTATTCCAAGCAGAGGATATTTATATGTCCTAAAATATGTGCTGAGTAAGGGATCGGCTGCAACCTGCCATCCCTCCAGGACCTGCACACCTCCAGGACACTGAGGCAAGCAGGTAAGATCATGCCCAACCCCTCCCACGCCGCACATTAACTTTTTGAAACGTTCCCCTTCAACAAGAGACTGAGGCGTATCAAGGCCAAAACCTCACCCCATAAGAACAGTGTCTTCCCGAGAACAAAGGGAACTGGAGCACACCGATTAACTCACAGCCTTTACTTTAACGGTTGTGAATTAATCAGTGTGCTCCAGTCCCTTTTGATCTCCGGAAGTCTGCTGTCCTCAAAATTAGGAGCACCTGATTCAGCTGCATTTTGCTGGAAGATGTGTGGAGAACCCGGTTTCCACAGTTTCTTTCCATTTGCAGTTGTCCTCATCAACAAGGCTCAGAACCCCCACTGACAAGGACTGTAACCCCCCATGGACTTTACACATTAAATTAATGTAGAATCCCATAATCTTATATTTGCACATCTGTGATCTTTGATCTAACATGGCACGTTATATTAGCACAACTTGTCTTATTATTATTATTATTATTGTTATTATTATTATTATTATTATTATTATTATTATTATTATTATTATTATTATTATTAATTACACACTGAATATACTGTTTACTCATGGTCAATATATTGTACATTTCATCTCATTCTCTTCAATTTAAAATTTAAACCCGTGGCAGCTCTTCTCAGAATATATTTTACATATATTTTTATTGTAAATTTCTTTACTTAATTTTGTGTATATTTTTGACTATTATGCAGCACAACAGTGAGGCAAATCTTACTTGTCAATAAACCTGATTCTGATGTCTACAACGGATCTTTAAGTAAATTACAGATGTGAATCCAGGAGACACTCGAGCAATGAATATGGTTCATGAATCGCGAGTTGTGACATTGTATAGTTAGTTCTGCGAACTCAAAATTCAAGTCCTGCGTTTTTTTGATTCAAGGTGGCATAACACGTTTACGAGGAGTACCCAAACGCAACATAAAATGCACATTACGAGGAGCACTTGAACGCATCAGAAACATCCCCGCTAGCTCCTCCTCTGAACTAGTAGATCTCAAAATATCTGGATAGATGTAAACTGCATAGGGACAAGCTCAGCCCCCATATTGCTTAACAGTGTTTACATGGTTAAATCACTTCTACTAGCTACTGTACCCAGGGGGAAGGCCAAGGCTAGCTGGGTACTAGCCGACCTACTTCACAACAGCAGGCGTTACATCACTTTGGGTCGTGTCCCACCTGGGAAATATCGGCCTAAAGGAGTCAGCGCTGCCAAATTCCTGCGATAGGCACTGTAATGTTAATATGACACACTGACCTGTCAAACTTAAACAGAAGAACGATAGCTACAGTGACTTCAAGTGATTTTTGTTTGTCAAGACGCGACTGGTTTCATCGTTCCCCCCCTCCGTGAGTAAAACCAGCAGGGTACATGTTGTCCAACCGTTTGCTGCAGCTTTGTTAATTAGATTTAATGTAGGCAGGTACGATGTGAGCTTGCTACTTGTTGTTATGATAATCAATACTTCTTTAGCATTAGCCTCCTGTCCTGTCAGGGCTGTTGTTTGTGTCTTTTCCACTGGCAGAAACGCTCGGTGGCTGTGGCTCGGGCCTAGCTTACGTAGCTAACACTTTACCTAACCTAGCTAGCTACGTTGTTTATTTTGCGTTATTGTGTTATTAACACGCTCAGATAGCTGGAGGTATTTAGCTCAGAATCAAAACACTTCAGGTGGTTTAAAGATGGTACTTGTTTTTTAAAAAAAAGTTGTAAACATCACTGATAACCACCTTCACCAGTTAATGACCTGCTCTGCTAATGCTAACAGTGACGTTGGAAGTTATGAAATGTTTAACCGGCCTCTCCTGTTTGTGAGCCCCTAGCTAATTTAGCCGCCTCCGCCCCTCTCTGATTAACTTTCTGTTTTGTTTTGTTCACAGGATTTTGAGCCAAAAAAGAAGAGTTATGTCCTGTCCATGCACTTCGGCTGCCAGGTTGTTCCTAAACACTGCCCACAGAGGTAAGAAAAGGAAAAGTTGACATCTTGCCAGTTGGCTAAAGCTGCATGACATTGTGCTATTTGCTACAGCCTTAAAGTAGGTCTCCAGCTAACCCAGATCGCTGTCTGTTGTGACATGTCATGTAATGTCAACAGCAGGTGGAAAAGTCAACAGTGTTATAACTAAGCTAACGTTTTTACATCGGCTTGCATGTCAGAGTTTCACACCTGTTACATAGTTTTTAAAGTACATGACACATAGTGACATAACACACTTAAAACTCAATGTTAAGTTTCTACTGCTAAGCTAATGTTGTTGCATCTAACAGCCTTCCAGAGCTGCTCAAAGTTTTAAAGGACAGAAAGCTAATAATAAAAAGACAAACACAGTATGATAAGTATAAACTGTGCCTAATATTTACATACAGTGTTACAATAGTGGCTTTGTCTATGAGCTTGTTCCTGTTGATAATATGCGGTGTGGTCAGCTGTAAATACCATAGTCCTTTATGGTGCTATTTTGAGACTTCTGATCTGTTGTAAACTAATTAAGGACAATTCCCTGAAGACTACGTGCAGGGCTACAACTAATGATTAATTTCTCTACCAGTTAAACAGTGGATTATCTTCTTGATCAATCATTTTTTAATGAAATGTGACAAGACAGCGCTATTTAACAAAACATGCATCTTCTGGTTATATATACAAATACATACACAAAGAATATACAGAAATCATACACAGAACCATGTGGGGAAAGAAAAACAAAACAAAAACTCTGATGAACTGTTAACAGAAAAGAATTATTACATTACGACTGTTTACCTAGATAAAGGGCTTTTGTTTGTCCTCTTCCAGCCTTTCGCCAAGTAACTGGTTTTATTAGTTTATATGTTTCTCATGTGAACAGCCAATTCAGACTTTGTGCACCATATATATTTTATTATATACAATAAAGTAAAACAGTAAATTCTCACACAGCAAAAGCTGGATCCAGATCATGTTTGTTATTTTTTGTTGAGCCATCGATTATTAGAATACTTGTACATTAATTTTCATAGGAACAATCATAGATCGTATGTAGTATTTTCTATAATGCTATTTGGTTATTGGTGTAATTATTATTCAGCACAATATTTGTTGTATAGGTAAACAAAAACATTACTTAACTAACAAACATAACATTCACTTGAAACATCTGGTCACAAGCTACAGTGTTTGTAGGAGTCAAAAGTGATGTTGCTGTTGTTACAGGATTGTCCTGCTCCCGGATTCAGCTGTTTTCTCTGAGTCGTCAGGGGTCTCGGGAAACTCATTTGCCTCCCCGGGTACGGGTGAGGTCGTTTTCAGAGACTGCTATCTGCTACGCCTCTAAAGATGGGACAACAAAGGACAGCGGAAGTGATGGTGGAAAGGTAATCTCCTGGGAGGATAAATCTAATTTGTAGTTCTCTTCCACTGTAATACCCCACACCTTTGTGTCCACAGAAGAGATGATAATAATATAATTTGATATGTGCTGACGCAATCATGTTTACACAGAAAAGCATCAGTGAGGGGAAGAGACTGTCCGGCTCTGGCGGATCAGGCAAGGGAGGAAGTCAACTCCGATGCCCTAAATGTGGAGACCCCTGCACACATGTAGAGACATTTGTATGTGAGTAAACTTAAAAATATTGGACAAACAGTCACCAAGACAACTGACCTGATATGAATTTTGGGTGAAGAGTGATGTAGAAATTTTAAAATCAGGAGGTGGAAGTGTATAGGAAGATAAACACACCTGTCACAGATGTTTTAGTTGAATTGGTGCACAACACCTTATGGGGCTGATGCAGGCAGAAGTATGTGAGCTCAGATAGAGGTGGAAATTTATTTGCCAAACACGAATAAAATATAAAAGAAAATGGGAGAAGGAGAAGGTTACGAGGGAGGTTCTGTCTCCAGAATATGAAAACTTAATGTCAGACAGCGAATAACCAGCAGAAGAAATGTGGTTGTGTCATAGCTGGATGCCACGCAACAGGATTGAGGAGGAGGAGAAGAAAGTGAAAGAGATGGTTTGTGCATTGGCTGAATAAAAAAGGAAAGAGAGGGAAAGTACAGCATACTGATCCAGGGGAAGGATGAATGTTTAGTTCAATCTGAGATTCTGTGGTAAAAACATGGCAGTCATAGTTGTACATCACAAACAACCTCAATCTAATAGTCATACATAATTTCATGGCAAAAAATAAAAAAATGTCAAAATAAAGATATGTAAGGAAACACTTTGCATTTTCTCTTGTGTTTTGCAACAATCAGCTGTGAGTTACTAAGCTGTGTGCTTCAAACTGAGCACTGTTTTGGATGATAGATGGTGTCAGAAACCTCCTCTCAAACAATCAGATTAGGGATATCTGTTGTGTTTTTGTAATGTTCGTGAAACTGACACATAAAGTTAGTGCCAGTGATTGACCAGGTGTTCGTCTTGTCACCGTCCATGTGACTGCTCAACCACTCACCATTCAAGGAAAAGTCACAAATATACACCCTAAGTGGCATGACATCGCCATTGCATGTCACACTCCTCTCTCCTCCATTGTTTCCAGTCTTGCTACACTTACTCTCAAATAAAGGCAAAACGCCAAAAAAATAATCTTAAAAAAAAGAAATGACTACAACAGAAACTTGCATCAGTTGATGTTTTGCCAGTTCTCTATGTGGTTTTAGCTTTATGAGCAACCCCTTTCATTCTTGATTTCTTAGTCAACGTAATAATCTGCAAATTCAATCAGTTGTTGAGCTATAAAATATGTCATGAATCTCTTCGAACAAGGTTGTGAAATGTTTCAGTACTGAATGTGCTGTGTGTTGTTCTTTTGTAGCATCAACACGATTTGTCAAATGTGAGAAATGCCATCACTTTTTCGTGGTTTTGTCTGAAACGGATTCTAAGAAGGGGCTAAACAAAGAGCCAGAATCTGCTGCGGAGGCTGTGAAACTGGCATTTGCACAGAAACCTCCCCCTCCCCCCAAGAAGGTGAGAAATTAAAGCAGGAACTGAAATAACTTTCATTACACATTCAACAGTAATTATTGTATTACACTTTTATACTGTTACACTTACTATAAAGTATATATATTTTTTTGTATTTCAGATATATGCTTACCTCGACAAGTACGTTGTTGGCCAGTCCTATGCAAAAAAGGTGTTAGCGGTTGCAGTGTACAATCACTACAAGCGCATCTACAACAACATCCCTGCTGGGAGTCGACAGCAGGTGGAGGTGGAGAAACAGCCCTCTCTGACACCTCGTGGTCAGTATTACTGCAGTATCGGTGTCTATAAATATTCGACTTTGCATTAGATAACTTAAGAGGTTGCAGAGTCAAGAGCCATATATTCTTAAAAAACCCACACAAATAAGTGATAACAGAGGCTGCAGCTGTGGTCTTAAATCCTAACTTGTCTTGAATCCTAATCTGTATTATTTGGCATTTGTTCAATAATTGTCTCACGCAGTTTTGTGTAAACTTCCTTTCAAGGCTGTATTGTTAATGTGATAACGGTAATGATAATGATAATATTGATTTGAGTACTTTCGTCCTCTCCCTGTAGAGCTAGAGATGAGAAGACGAGAGGATGAATACAGATTCACAAGTAAGTGATCAGTCCTACATACATATGATCTTTATCAGCGGCGACTTTAAAAGTCATAACCAATCAGCGTTTTTTTGTTTTTATTTTTCATCAGTTGCACAAATGCCAAAATGTACAGACTCTGTGGCTCTTCAGTTAGAGCTTTGTTAAGCCTTTTTTTTTTTTTTTACAAATTTCCAGCAATGGAGTTATGTTTCTCAACCTAAATAATTAATTTATTAAATGACAATTACTTATTAATCACTTACTCTCTGGGAATTTGATACCAGGTGATACGGTATGTGTTTTTTGAGGAGTTACAGCTCAGCTACAGCAGTGACTGGTTATCGTGTGTTTAATTTCCCATTGATGTCTTCAGATGAGCTACATAGACTGAGGTCAAAAAATTATATGTGTTAATCTTTGACTGACAACACAATAAGATAAGGTTGCCTAGTGGCCTACATTCACATGTGTACTTTTGCTATTTTCAGTCCAGCTGTCCCCACTTAGTAACTCCAGACTGGCACAGACTAGGGCACATATTTTTAGCCTGTATATGTAAACTGTTACCATCAATGAATGGCCTGTTTTAAATTGTCAACAACATCACAGCACACCAAGTAGTGCAATAGAAAGGGTTCAGTCGCTTTCAGATAAGTTCTTATTTTTCATTCATACAGGTAGTCAGTCCCAAAGCTAACCCTTAGGTTTGTTTGTTGTTGCAGAGCTGCTGCAGATCGCAGGGATCAGCCCTCATGGAAATGCTCTGGGAGCGTCCATGCAGCAGCAGACGAGCCAGCAGGCACCTCAAGAGAGGAGGGGCGGGGAGGTCTTGGACTCCACACACACTGACATCAAACTGGAGAAGAGCAACATCATACTTCTAGGTCCAACTGGCTCAGGTAAGTGATGTATCAGCATTGTTCTAACTTGTAATATTACACAGAGACCCTCATTAAAACAGGCGCTATTTATTTGTAAATATGGGTCTGTATTGCCAAAAGAAATTTGATCATGGTTTCTCTAATATTTCACAGGAAAAACATTGTTGGCGCAGACACTGGCGCGATGTCTGGATGTTCCCTTTGCAATTTGCGATTGCACCACACTAACTCAAGCTGGATACGTGGGGGAAGACATTGAATCAGTCATTGCCAAACTGCTGCAAGATGCCAACTACTCAGTGGAGAAAGCACAACAAGGTGGGCAGAGGGACTACATTTAAAAGCAGTGTAGATGCCCATGTTAAAATCATATCATATGTTCTTTTTGAACCATTTTTCTTAACAAGCAGAAGAAGCAAAACACCCACTCTGTTCTCTCCTTCACCATACCATTAATATTCAATCAAGGATGGACAAATTACAACTGATAGGCCTTTGGAGAATGGAGCACTTGCAGGTTTTTAGATATATTTTTTCTATTTTATATGGAAATTCTGAAATCGGCAAACACACATTAATAATGATTAAAATTAAGACTGATGTTAAGTTGGTTTTGTAATAAGTATTAAAAAGATAAAGCTGAAAGAGAAGACACAGGAGAGCTGTAAATGCAAAGCATTAATCTAATTTATGAAGTCAGTATGAACATTATGGCACAGTGACAAACGTGGCCTCTGTTCTCTGTATGGAAGCAGCTGACTGGAGATGTTTATAATTTAAATACTGAAGAGAAATGAAGGTTACAGTCAAATATAATTCAACTCTTTATCACCAACCCTGTAATGTGTAGCTGAGGTTACTAAAGGGTTGTCTACAGCTATGCTAGCAGCTCTGTGAGGCTGCACTTAGTGGCCACAATGGTGCTAAGAGCTAAATGTTAACGTCACTATGCCGCTGTAACATGCTCACAACGACAGTGTTTACATACTGCTGTTTACCATAGCCTAACATTTACTAAGTAGCTCCGAACACAAATTACAGCTGAGGCTGATGGGAATGTCATCAGTTTGACTGGCATTTGGTCATAAACTAAAAGTATTATAATTGAAAGTTTGACTTGATGGTGCCAGATGAAAAGTTCAGGGATCACCAAAGGCATGAGGATACATCTGGAAACCATGAATGTCAGAACAAAGTCCGTCCAATCTGATATTTCAGTCTGGACCAAAGAGGTCAAGATTGCCTCTGTCATCCATAGAGCCACGCAATACCGATTTACTGAAATCAATACTGATTTATAACAAACATAATAAAACAGTTGCCATAACAATCTTGTTGAAAAAAAGCGTGGAAAACCACTCAGTAAGACTTAACCCTTGTAAAGGTTAAATAATGTTTACTTATATATAAATTACTGTGTTACCCTGTTACACCCTGTTTTAATTTTGCACATTAAATCACATTTCCACTTTCCGTTACTTACGTGGGTGGAATGTGTTCCTGTCTCGATCTTATTGGACAAGCTAGATTGGGATCAAACTCGGATTAACACAAGTAAACATCAGCGTAATTCAGGGTCAACTCAAAGTAAACACTGTGTACATGTACTGTATACGTTTATGAGAGAAAGGGACTGTCTCAGGTGATGTTGAGAAGTCAAACTTAAGACTTCAGTGGCCCTGTCCTTGTATTCCATGTGCAGGTATTGTGTTTCTGGACGAGGTCGATAAGATTGGCAGTGTGCCTGGCATCCATCAGCTGAGAGATGTGGGAGGAGAAGGAGTCCAGCAGGTCAGTATTCAACCCTTATTACATTAAATAAAAAAATCTTTTATGCAATCAAAAGACTCATTGTGAAACCCAAACCACAAAATGAGTCAGAATTATACTGGAACTTGAATTAAAAACATGTCAGCAGATTTCATTTATGACTGTAAACTAGTTTCCTGTTTATTTCACTTTTGTCTTGTATTGGTTGACTGACACTTGCCTTGTTGTTGACCTTTTCCCTTTTTCTCTGTCAGGGTTTGCTGAAACTCTTGGAGGGAACAATTGTCAATGTTCCTGAGAAAAACTCCAGGAAGCTGAGAGGAGAGACGGTGCAGGTAGACACAACAAACATCCTGTTTGTTGCATCCGGTGCCTTCAACGGACTTGACAGAATCATTAGCAGAAGAAAGAATGAGAAGGTAATTTTAACACAGCTCACACATACTCATCAGCCAAGATTTCTGTTTATCATTCCTTCCCTTAACTTGATCATCACGGTTCATTCCTCTTCAGTATTTGGGTTTTGGAACTCCCTCCAACCTGGGGAAAGGGCGGCGCGCAGCGGCCGCAGCAGACCTGGCCAACACCAGCGGTGAGACAGACACCGTGGCAGAGATTGAGGAGAAAGACAGGCTGCTGAAGCACGTCGAGGCCAGGGACCTGATCGAGTTCGGAATGATCCCGGAGTTTGTCGGCCGTCTTCCTGTGGTCGTTCCTCTGCACAGCCTGGATGAAGAAACGCTAGTCCGAATCTTGACTGAACCACGCAACGCTGTAGTGCCCCAGTACCAGGCTCTGTTCAGCATGGACAAAGTAAGGGTTCTTATACTGTACAGTGGGGGCTTCTCTACTATGTTTGAAATGAATAAAAGTGCTTTTTATTGATTTTTAAGTAGGTTTTTGAATCAGATCTGCAGGCACTGGATGTCTCTGCTAGAATGATATCTACAGATCTTTTTAGGTCTGAATGACTGGATTCTAAAAATTGAACTGAACTTAAAATGTTTTTTGTTTCAGTGTGAACTCAATGTGACTCAAGATGCCTTGAGGGCCATAGCCAGGATGGCTCTGGAGAGGAAAACTGGAGCTCGTGGGCTCAGATCCATCATGGTATGTGAATTTGCCAGTGGTATAAAACTTTTTATTTGTGATAAAAACTTTCCATTTTGTTGATCTAACACCGGTCTTTTTTTCTTCACTCCACAGGAAAAGCTCCTGCTAGAGCCAATGTTTGAGGTGCCGCACTCCGACATCATGGCTGTCGAGTTGAACAAAGAGGTTGTCCAAGGAAAATCACAACCCAGATACATCAGGTCAGTCTCTCTCCTCTCACTAAACATTTCAGAGATCAGATTCTTGTTTTGCCCAGCACACTGAGTCTCCAAAGTTGTTTGGTTTGAAACCTGAACAGCAGTTTCCATTTGAATTTCAGAGCTCCAGCCAAGGAGTCAGCAGAGGAGGAATACGACTCCGGCATTGAAGAGGAGAACTGGCCTCGACAGGCGGATGCTGCAAACAACTGAACCACATGACACTCATTTCACCTGAAGACAGTGCTGTCTGAAATCATTTGATTACTATGAACCTTTTGATACCAATTCTGGGTTTTCTTATAGCCCCTGACAAACAAGCTGTGGACATGTAACAGATATAATGAAGGCTGCTGGTTCTCACCGAGGAGTGTTTTCATAATGAACAAGTTAAGAGAGTGTAACAATGTTGGGTCCCGTGCATCAGATGTTAATTCTCTAGCGGTGCACTCGCAGGGTGGACCTTTATGAAATATTTCAATCTCTGGGGATTGTTAACATTTTATCTATATAAAGATAATGCAATTTTATTCATGAACAGATTTGTAGCTAGTTTATTTGTTTTCTCTTTTTGTGGTGATGGGATGTAACGGCAAGGGAAGCAAATGGAAATTATGGGATCATACTGTACACTTGAAAACATGGGGCGCTGAGAAAGTGTAGATGTGATGTTACCATGTCAAGTATTGCCTTATATCATAAGGGCATGATATTCCATAAGCACTGTAAATGTTAAGCTACACTGCTTAGGTAGCACTTGTAAGCAGTTTGTATGACATGACCTTTAATTAGGAGAACACATTGTGAAGTGTAACGCACCAGCACACTAAAACAGAGAAAAATAATGGTCTTTTTTAACAGCCAGAATGGTTATTTTTCAGTGTTTTGCTTCCTCCTCTAGCCCACTCTATAGGGAATGTATATGTGTTTACCTGCAGACCTCTCTGTCACAGGACTGGATCAGGGGTCTGTCTCACAAAGGAGGATAAGCAGGTTACCCAGGGAACTTCAAAGTGTTTAATGAGGTTTTATGTTTTATTAGCTAGCCCTTGAAATGCTGAATCGTATTCCTAAAACCTGATATTAAAGCTCCAGTGTCCAGACTCAAATAATTATCAGACAGATAATCTTCTTCACAGTTAGCTGGCTGCCACTCAAAGCCTGCTTCGTTAAACATCCCTCAGAATAGCACATTTTTATTTTCTGTGTGTGTGTGTGTGTGTGTGTGTGTGTGCTCTCCAGCATCGGGAACACACCTTTAGTGATGTAATATCCTTTTACTAAATGGTACCTCAATACACACATCTGTAATCAAGCCTCTACCTAAATGCTCTCTGACTGAACCACGCTGCTGTACTCTTAAGAAAAAAAAAAAAAGCTGTTTGTGCTATAAAATGAGATTAAAACTAGATCTGTTCTCCCTTTGCTTTAAGTTTCCTTTTCTTTCAGTACACTTTCAAAACTGCTTTTCTCTATTTTCAGAGGTCTGTTACAGAACCTGTAAACCCCCCTATGTTTGTGAATCTTTAAATTTACTGTGATTGTTAAAAATATATAAATAAAATGTATATCTCTGTACAGAACTTTAAGGTTTTTTTTTTTACTTGTCTGCAGACCTTTTTAAGATGTTGACTAAAACAAACAACACGTGAATGCAACAGACATCACAGTGTTGTACACTGTACCTTTATGTAATCAGCTAATCTCTGGAAAGTATCATGCCGTTCTTTGTTTCCCAATACCTCAGCATTTCTCTAATCCTCCTTCTGATCCACGTTGAAATTACTAAGTCACACAGCCTGAAATGTGGCTTTGAACATGGACGATACAGCTCCAGTCAACTAAAAAATTGTAAGATACTGAGGAAAAATAATTATACATTTTACATTGTTAATGTATTCATAGTAAAACATAAAATAATTAGACATTTATGTTGTTATACGTACATGTACAAAGGTTTTTTTTTAACTTCTTATGTATGATTCTGGTAGGTATTTATATACATATTTAAATACTCCATTGTCTGTACTGTAGCTTTGGGATTATAGCAGGTGTCTGAGGTGTTATTGTAAACAACTCCTCAGATGATGTCAGAGGCTTAATGATGAAGAGGTTTATCACACATGATGATGTCTATGTGTTCGTCATTTACTCCTCATACCTGCTTCAGAGCGCCGAGGACCTGAGAGAAAAACAACCTGACAGGTGAGTGCTGATAAAACTGTGATGACGTTCTGGTTCTGTATCTATAACCTCAGGAACTCTTTGTGGTTCTTCTGATGCAGGTGCGTTTTCAGTGCATATTTGGTGCGATGAACGCTCTGGAAGATGTCCCATTTCAGACCCCACTGGGTCCACTGAGGGAGGAAGTCCAGCTGGTGACCGGTCCAGACCTCACTATACCAGACTGCCATCGGATACTGCAAGAAACTGAGGTCACATTTCCAAATGAACAGACACATATTCCTGTTTTGAAATGTCTTTCAGTAGCAGTGATTTGAGAGAGCTCATATGCTCTCTCTTATGCAATTCCTGTTCAGTAACACCTAATTATTTTTCCTCTTATATTCATGCTCCCGTTAAATTGTTAGAAAAATCAATTGTTTATAGTACTGCGGTCCAATGGGCCCAATTTCATTCTTCCCAATACAATTCCTGGAAGATTTGATCAGATTTGATTGATTATCAAGATGCATTTCAATGTTTCTGTAAAACTGTATTGTCTTCCTGCTGAAAAGTGTTTTGGAGCTGCATCTGAACAGGTTATATGAATCTGACTACAGGTCACTGCTATTGTCTTTATATTTGTGATAAACATTTATTTATTGACATTATCCTCATATGCCTTTTTTATGGGAAACACAAGTGGAAATGATAAAATGACTGATGGCTGACTTAAATTGAGCTGTTTTAGTGTCCTGTGCTTTTTCAACTATGACATATCAAACTGTTATGGAAAAGGCTTAAAGTCTTTCTTTCTCCTGCAGTACGGATTCAACCTGGAGAAGTGGATTGTAACTAGGCAGCAGCCTGTCTGCCAGGCCCCATCCTGTCCCCCCTACTGGATGATGTTCAGCAGCCCTCAGGTGACCCACAGGGTCAGTCGCAGGGGCAGTGACCCGTGGGTCAGCCCTCGGCCCCGCAGTCACAGTCTGAACTCTGCAGACACACGCTGGCTGCACCATCGCACCGTCAAGTTCGTCATATCTGACTCAGAGGATGAAGATGGGTACAATGAGGATAATGAAGGCTCCTCCACTGAAGATACACGTCACCTCATCAAGATAAGAGAGCGGCCCCGGAGCGCTGCACCCAGAGACAGAGTCTCCAGAGTCAAAGACATGCACCGGGGCCCCTCCATTCACCACTGTAAGCCGGACTCACCTCAGACCCTCAGAGGCCACAGAGGCAGCTTAACATCTCTCCAAGACTTCAGACAGCCGCTGCGTGCACTGGAGCAGCACAGGTCACAGCAGGGCAGCCCGCTCCCTCCTGGGCAGAAGAACTGCAAGAAGAGGCAGCGTCCACTGGGCTCTGTGGGCAGAAAGTTCTCCCTAAACGCACCTCCTGCTGGTCCGTCTCCATCCAGGCTGCAGCAGCAACGACCCTCCTCTGCAGGGCCTGTTGTCAAAAACCGCCGGCAGAAGGTTTGTTTTTCTGTCAGTGTATCTGAGAAGAATGTTTATCATACCTTTATTTCTTCTCTACTTCCTTCCTTCTCATAACTCACCACGCTTGTCTGCTCCTGTGTTGTCATCAGGCCCTGAGGACAGGTGGCTCTCGTGGGGTTTTCTTTGACTCAGCAGCAGAGCTGTTGTCAGCGCTCAGCCAAGAAGAGAGGGAGCTACTTGAAACCATCACTGAGAAGGGTTACCCTTTACGCACAGCTATTCTGGCACTGCAGAAGACAGGCTATCACAGCCCAGAGAAGGTATGTCCTATTTTGCTTCATAAGCTGTGTGTTAATCACCTTTTAATGGTTAACAAACCCTGATAATGTCTAAATCAAATGCTTATGATTTGCCTTATTAAGAGCAGACTTGACAGCTAACTGTAAAATGAAAGCCTACACTTCATCAAACCTGCCTTCAAAAATGTTTAGACTCACATTTTGTTATATTTGCTTTCCACAAGGTAAGTAGTTGCTCAAATTGCAGAGCAAAAACCACAAATCCTTCACTTGTATGTTTGTGAGCTCACAACCTGTAAACCCAAAGTCTTACATATCCTTTGGGACAGCTTAATAGTGATCTGAAAAGCACCGACATTTAACCCCAAATAAACTAATTTAAACTCTGTATCAGTTTACTTGAAAGGTGTCAAGACTACATGGTGTACATAGAAAAGCATTGAACTCATGTTAATCTGCTTCATCAAGGCCGAATGTATCATTACCAAAACTACTTGTTCTTTTATCAACAGATCCTAAAATACCTAGTTGCCAGTGACCGTCTGTGTGAGCTGGGTTATGATGAAGCACAAGTAGAGGAGGCCTTGGAGATGTTTCAGAACTGTGAGAGCAAGGTGATCCCAGCTCCTTTTACTTGTCAGTGGATACAGAAAGCCATGCCCTATCTTAACTGGATGTTTAACATTGAAATTTTGTTTCAGGCTGCCGAGTTCCTGCGTCTCCTCGCTCAGTTTAATGAGATGGGCTTCCAACAAAATGCCATCAAAGAAGTGCTGCTCGTTCATGAAAATCATCGTGAGAGGGCTCTTGAAGAACTCATGACACGCATGGCTTAAAGCCGAACATGTTCTCATTTCTAGTCCACATGGAGAAAGGATTATTTTCTATGGTATGTGTGGAAAATGTACTAAAGATACTAAACAGATAATGCCTTCCAACTGTGCTGTTAACATCTGTGCAACTCAACCACAGAGGCTGTAATGAAAACATTTCAGTATAATTAAAATGACACAGAGTAAGAATTACACTTAGTGAGGATGAATGTTCTTTTAAAAAGTTTATTTACAGGTTGACTTTTAAAAAAGCAGGAGCAGCAGAAGTTTTTGAAGAGCAAATTTAGCTGTCATTCCAGCTGGATCAATCGATTCATGGGCTAACTGCTACAGTACTAACTCTCAAGTAGTGAATTATAGATAAGTTTCACTTAAAAAGGCTGTATCCCCATAAGAAAAATGTCAAATAAAAAGCCACAACCGCCTAAAGCCACAAACATCATTAACTTACCACAAAAATATATACAGAAGAGAAAATTGCCCCAGCAGTTGACATTGAAATAAACTCTAATGAAAACAGGATCACTTGAGTCTCAAAATGTTCACATGGTGTAAAATATTTACATTTTTTATAAAGAAGTTCAAGTTCCCTCTTGTCCACTTTAACTAACACCAAACTACCACCGAGCTGGGCGACTCCTGGCACTGAAGCTGCTCCTTTTGATCCATCAGTGTTGAGTGACGGTGGAGTTCAGCAGTCCCGACTTCCCATTGGATTTAGACGCCTTCGAGAGCTCTCTCTGTGAGAAAACAGCAAACTTAACTGTCAATATGTATTCATAATAACAGTGTTAAAATGTCAAATATTTGAATATACAAACATATTACCATGTGTCATAACAATATGAAATGTTATATATTCATTTTGGAAAGATATTTCTTTAATTAATTTGGTGGAAACTGGCTCAGAGTTATTGAGTTTTTGGCTTGTCTAATTTTATCTAAATTGTTACTGTATGACCATCAAAACATCAAACATGAGATTTTTAATAAATTTTGTCATCATGCTGGCAATCCTTTTTGTCTTTCTGTTGGTTTATCCTTGTATCAAAACTCTTAAGTTATATAACCATGCAATTGTGTCTGTGTCTCTGTCTTGATGCAAACATTTTCAAAAAAAGGAAAATCATTCATTGGATTTAGGAAAAAAAAGACTAAAAAAAAAAAAAGGGCTAATAAGTTCAGGTCAAACAGGTATTCACCAAAACAGTGATGCCAAATGGTGAGCTTCAAATTTACAGTGTGAACTATATAATACTACATACTGAAGGGGAGGATTGTCGCTCTTGATGGTACCTTCTACTGGTGTAATCCAGGAAAACTGATTACTTTCCTTTACTAGGTTGGACTTTTTGCAGTTAAGGACTAAACAGATGTAAAACAGCATTTACCGCAAATTCCGAATAGGAACCAGCAATAGAGTTAAAGGTGAAGGTGTGATCTTGAGTATCCTGAGACCTTAGTGTGCCACTCGGAGTATTTCTATTAAGATGGGAGATGTTTTCCTTGTTCCGGTCAAGTGCACGGGGAGTCTTTCCATGTCCAGGGGTTCGCAGGCCAAGACTCTAAAAACAAGACCAACTACAATGTTAATGTGTTTTTTTGTTTGTCTTTCATTTTTTACATTATTTCAGACTATAGGACTATATATAGAATACTTATATCTCCAGTAAAAACATCTGTAAAAATGGTGACCATGATATTTGACATAACTGCTAATTTAAGCGCATCTAAAAGTAGAATACAGGAAATAGTTGTTTATTATATTACAGTCAAGGTGTTCAACTGCAGCTGTTGACCAGTATTAGGGTGGGGAAGGAAATATAACCAAATGATCTACTTACAAAAAATGGGTTCATGAGTGTATCCATATATAACTTATACAGAAATGGAGAAAATGTTGCACCCTACCTACCTAAAATAGAGTGCTAATCCACAATATGGATTCTGTTGATGACATGAGTCACAAGGATCACAGTGATCATACCTTGCTGGCAGACAGAGGAGGTTTCGCCATCGAGGTCTGGCACATGGTTCCACCGATGCCTGAGCTAAGGAAGCTGGTAGGAGTGGAGAAGGTCGAGGTGCCATTGAGCTGCGTGTTGAGAGGAAAAAAATGGTGAGTCAACTTTTCATTACACTTGCCCACAGACCACTACACACGCAAATGTGATAAATCTGACACAGCTGCTACAGGACCTCACCCTTCTGACTTTGCCAGTTGTGGGAGTCCCGGCTATCCGTCTTTTGGACGGAGTCCTCACTGCGGTTCCATACAACATGTCCTCCTGAGTCTGCTTGCTTTTCTTCAGTTGCTATTTCAAACAACAAAAGGATATAATCATTTTGAAACTGTTGAGAAAAGGGAAATTTGAGGAATTAGTTTTTAAAGAAAGTATTTGCATACCCTCTCCAGTTTCTCCTTCTCCTTTTCAGTGTGGTGGTGATCCCACTGCTCCTTCACATACTCCAGAAATTTCTGCCCATTCACCAGGAACTCCTTGCCGTGCTCCTGCTCCCATTCATCAATTTCAGCCTTCAGACTCTTTTCCAGCTGAAAACAAAAACAGGAAAAATAATTTGACCTTGTTTTGTGTGGAAAGATTTAGCACTGAGATAAACTGTCAGTCATTACATAGAAGTCCCATTTTTAAATTTCCTTTGTCAAAATTTGGTGCACAACAATCAAATAAACATGGCTCATTAACTGAATGTTTGAATATCCCCATCTGTTGGCCCAAATTGGTAATGCGCCAACAACCTCAACTGTTTCCACTCTCGTCACATATGGTTAGCTTGACCTCATTTGCTTCCTTGCCAATTGATGTAATTTGACAGGTTTTATTTAATCCCCACTAACAACTTCTCTTAGAAGCTAATGACTGTCGACGATACCAATCCTGTTTATACGTTTACTGAGCAGACAGAACATGTCAATAAAATGTACTTTAAAACATTTCCTTACCTTAGGCAAACTTTTCTGTAGGTCACATCTCTGCTTCTCTTCTTTCAGAAGGTTCCCACCTCTGTTGTTGAACCTCATAGGGTCATTAGCTTTTCTCTGAGATGCAAAGTACATACAGTTACCACACCAAAAAAAGGTTTGTTTTCAATGCTTTCCCACTAAATTCAGAAGTTAAGTACTCACGTCAAGCTCCAAGTACAAGGTCCAGTTCTCCTGCCATTTCGTGACTCCCTGAAACAGCTCTTTGTGGTCCTCGAAATACTTCTTCAGAGTCTTGACCTCGGCCTCGTGCCGGTCGAGAAGCTCTTCGGTGAAATCGTCTGTGGAAAGAAACATGCGTTGAGGCAAACACTCCCTCTGTGATAATCTACCGCATATATTCAGCGCAAACAAGGTTTTGTAAGAAAAAAAAAAAACTTTTCACCATCATTGTATGGCACAAAAGCTTGCTTTTGTTCCTGGCTGTAGAAGCATCTCTCCCATAAAAGGGCAATCTCAGCTCTGATGGCCTCAATGAAACTCTTCATGCTCTGCATTTTCAGCACCTCTAAACGCTCGACTTCAGCCTGGAGCTGGAAGGACAGAAAACACAATATTATTACAATTTTTTATGACTGAAATGACTATTTGCAATGTCAAAGACTAACTTATAGATTTCTTACTGCTGCAATGTTTTTCTTCTTTGACTTTTCCATATGCTCAGAGAGTGCTTCCCTCTCCTCTTGGGGAATTTGAAGTCTTTCCCACAGCTCCTGGATCTTAGTGCGGAGTGCTGAGCAAAGGAGCTCATTCTCAGCCTTGCGTTCTTGCAACTGGAATAAGGCATAAAAGACATACATGTATAACAATAGGATATCATACGCAATGTTATGGGCTGTTACATCATAGCCTTGGTTAAACAAAAAACTAGATGCAACTATCACACAAAAATCACCTGACTGAGGAGTAGTTTAAGTGCAGCAATGTTGTCATTTGACAGACAAAACTCCTCCTCATCCTCACACATCACATCTGTTTCAAAACTGGTCTCTGCGTGCCGCTCCAGTTCATCCATGCATGAGATGATTTCCTTCTTCATGCTCACAAATTCATCATGACGGCGCTCCTGAAAAGACAGTTACAACCATACACGTTACAATCCAGGTTAAGAAAACTCAGTAGGTTGTTAAAAAATAGAAAGAAAGTCAGTAACACCTTCTCTTTGGTCAGATCATCCAGGTAGGCACGATATGTCTCTAGTTCCTTCAGTGATGGGATGGACTCATGGTCAATGCAAAAAGGGGTGGTGCACAAAATATCACACAGCTCATTGTCTTTGGCAGTGAGGCCCTTAAGCTCTTCCATTCTTTGCTTCTTGTGCTCCCTCATCACCTGAAGACGGGTGCGGCTGTTCTTCTCCAACTGCAACATGGTACAGCCTTCTTCCTCCTTTAGAAAAATCCAGAAAATTAGGCAGATAGTCTAGATGGGGATGAGAAAGCAAGTATATATTTCCTGAATGTGACTGTACCTCAAAGGGGGGCAGCTGAAGTTCACTGCACAATTTATTAAGTTCCTCCCGACAGGATTCTATGTTTTTCATTAATCTCTTTTTGAGCTCCTCCTCCTCAGCAATCATTAGATCCAGCAAACCCTGCAGTGCAAAGGAAATCAAAAATGTATAAGTTAGTTAGCTCTGTAAAGTCAACAATCAGCATGAGACTTTCTTCAGCGGTTGATGTGGGACTCACTTTGATGTGTTTGTGAACGTCATTGGTTCTCTGCACACGCTGCTCCTCTGGTATCCCTATTTCCTCCCAAATATCCTGCAACCTGACCAGTGCTCTGTTGAGGTAGGCAACAGACTCTGCTGCATGGACTTCACTGAAAGACAAAAAGCATTTGAGTCTGTCAGTGGTCTGGAGACTCAAAGGATGGATTCACAATTTTTCAAGCCTGTCTTAAAACAACAGTTAGGTGCCCAAATTAACATTGAAATAGGTTTTTCTTGCCAAAGTCATTCCTCTTGTTCATATTGGCCATTAGACGATTCCTTCATAATGAATTTTCAGTGTAAGTGATGGGGGCCAAAATCCACAAGCCTCCTTCTGTACAAAAATGTATTTAAAAGTTTATTGGAAACTCAGCCGTCCAAATGAGTCAAATCAAGTAGATATCTTTCAACATTACAGTCGAAAGTCCCTCTTTTTGTTACTGTACTCCCTCTGCAGCTCAACAGGGAGGCACAAAGAGGGAATTTGGCAGATATCCACTTGATATGACTAATTCAGACTGCTGACGCCTCATTTAAGCTTCAGATCAATGGAGCGGATTTTTAATGACCAGTTTGAACAGGAGTAATGAATACAGCGAGGAAAACCTCTTTCGGTGTTCATATGACTGTTGTTTTAAAACAGACTTGAAAAATTGTGAACCTATATATTAACACCCGATACCAGTCAAACAAGTTTCACCATTCGTGAGGATTTTAAATTCAGTAACCAGTGCTGCTGGTAGCTCAGAGCTATCGTCAAATGCCTCAACCCATTGATATGGTAAGCAAGCTAACATTAGCTAGCTTTCGACGCTGTAATTTACTGTGGGATTAGTTGTAATGTTAGCTTAAACAATAACAACACACGAGTAGCATGATATTAAAAGAAAGCAACAATACCATTCAGAATCACTCATCGCAACATAAGTAAGCGGTCACTCCGTCCCAAAGCGTGGCACAAGCTGTGTGCGTCACGGTAGAGCTAACTTACGTTAGCCTTATAACCAGTTTGCCAACAGAAGTGTTACGGTTTAATAATTAACAATGCAATTAATTCAAAATTAAAAGGTACTAACCTCGCTCTCATGTTGCCACCGTAGATCACTAAAATGTGTATTTAAAAACAATATTTCTTAACGTGAAAGCTGACTTTAGACATAAAAAAGCACTATTAATACTGGAGAGTCTACAGTTATCAGCTGCCCGTTCGTTGTCGACTTCACCAGGTTTGAAATTTGCACCTAAACAATATTTGGGCTGTGATTGGCTGAATGCAGTGACGTCAAAGGAAACGGTTATGGGAGGGCGGTGCTCTGTCTAGGCAACTAAAAGCCCCGCAACACCCATCCTGTAAGAAACGTCCAGGCCGCAAACCCTAATGGAAAATAACGTGAAAATTAATATCGCAGAATTATTCTTCACAATTTAGATAAACCACCACAGGCGTCAGTATGATGTGTAGCGGCCTTCTGCCTTTCTGTGAGGTAATTTAATTGAATACATTGCTCACTTCGTTTAACTTGATCATAAGGGTGTAACGCATGCGCATGTCAATACCAAAACCATTTACAGGATCAACTATAATATGAGGGTATACTATATTGTTATACAAATACTATAGACATTTATCACATAATGATGTATATATGTAGGCTGGAAAGTAACTAAGTACATTTATTCAAGTACTGTATTTAAGTACAATTTTGATGTACATGTACTTCATGAGTATTTCCATTTGATGCTACTTTATACTTCCACTTTACTACATTTCAGAGGGAAATATTGTACTTTTACTCAACTACATTTATTTAACAGCTTTAGTTACTTTTCAGATGAAGATTTGACACAATGAATAATATAACAAGCTTTTAAAATACAAAACATTCTTAAAGATGAAACCAGTGGTTTCCAAACTTTTTGGCTTTTGACGTCTTACATAAAGCAGTGTGTAGTCGGGCTCACATTTCAGATGTCTATGAGTTGTTCACAGCTCCACCAAATAGTGATTTTTCCCTCTAAACTTCTCACATGCTTTCATTTCAATAAATGTTCAAATGATCCAATATTTCACCAAAAATGAAAAAGGCTACAGAAAAACTGAAAACAGATTTGTTTTTTCTTCTTTTCTCTCCCATTAATCATCTCACAACCCCTCAGATTTATCTGATGACCCTTTGGAGTGGCTCGACTTTTAGGTTGGGAACCACTGGACTAAACTGGCCAACTGTATCTAAAGTAGTTTAAACTAGCTCCACCTCCAGCAGCTACAGCAGTAACATGCCGTTACACACTGATGCTTCAGTATTAATAATCTAATGATGTCATATATAATAATATATCAGTCAGAGGGATGAAACACTACTTTTACTGCAATACTTTGACTACAGTTTGCTGCCAATACTTGTACTTTTACTTGAGGATTTTTACTTGTAATTGAGTATTTTTACATTGCTGCATTGGTACTTTTACTTATGTAAAGGATTTGAATACTTCTTCCACCGCTTTGTGCAGGTATTTATGAACTGTAAGTAGTCTATCTATCTATCTTTTGCCTACTATGACCTGATTTTTCAGCTTCCTACTAAACTGTTGTTCACATGATGTTTTTTGCATATATGACAAATCGCATCACCCACTCTCTGCACCTGTTTTTCTCCCATTTGTGTGAACAGTATGCTTGAATTTGGCCTGTGTGTAGGCTTTGTGTGGTCGATCCTGCAGGCCTCCCGGGCATTTTGTTGTACGGACTGACAAAGAATATCCTTTTGTAAAGCTATTTAAACAAGGTTTAAAACTTATTTTTTTGTACTGTGCAGAGCTAGAAAGAAGTCATGTTCTTAAATATGCTCTATGTGCTGTAGGCCTGGGTGATATGGACAAAATCAAATATCACAATATTTTTGACCTAATACCTTGATACTGATATTGCGATAATGTTGTAGGGATGACTGCTGGTGCTTTCACAAAATATTTACACAATGAGATTTTTGATAAATGATGATCAGAAATGTAGATATAATGACTAAGTGGGTAAATGAAAATAATAGAAAAGCTAAAACAGTCTGGTCAGTTCACATCACTTTAATATAATGCAGCCTTCAAAACCAGGAAAAGAAAACACTTACGCCATATCACAATATTATGAATCCAAAATCTAAGACGATATTTAGTCTCATATCACAGTATCAATATATTATTGATATATTGTCCAGCCATAATGTGCTGGTTTCAAAATAGATTCAGTTCATTGAAGTAATTTGACAAAATGACTAAAACATAATATTTATTTAATTTACACATATTCAATGCAAAAATGTTACATAATAACATTTGAATTTTTGTGTCACTGATCTTAAATCATCCTTGTATAGAGACACAAACTTAAGTCTGAAATGAAGCCGTTTATATGGAAGTTAATAAATGCCACAGAGGAGGCACACTGGCAGAGCAAATAAATAAGTAAGAAAACTTGGTGGAAAAAAACTAAATGAAATTGCAAATCTACAAGCAAAACACAATCTTGACGAGTTTAGTGATTTTCAGTGTAAAAAGAGACAGCCTTTGTTTACTCATCAGTGATACTGACGTGAATAGAGGTTCCTCAGAACTTCCTCACTGAACTGGTAGGTTAGCTTCTTCTTTACTTTTTTAATCTCTCCGGTTTTACCATAGTTCCTCAAAGCCCGAGCCATTTTTTGGTAGGTCATTTTTTTCCGGTTTCCTTTCTGAAGACCCCAGCGGTTTGCCAGAGCTTCTTTGTGTTTTGTTGAAAACTGGAAGATGCCCTTTTCCTGGTCGACCCACCAGATGCTGTCGCTCATGTCACCATTTCGTAGCAAGTCCAAGAGGAACTGGTACAAGCGGATTTTCTTCTTGTTGTCTAGATTGGAAAATATGAGACTGAGTCATGCAATTTTGTCTTTGACTTTCAGTACATTAGAATTTAATGTCAGCAGAAACTTGGAGTTGGAAATACATACTAGTGTCTTTCCTTAAGGAGGGGTGGCTTTGGTCTTCAAATTCATCCTCCCCTTCTGATACCTCGAGCGGGGGACTGATTCCTCTTTGTTCCCCTTCTGAGTAGTAATGGGGCGGCGAGGCAGAGGGTGGGTACTGGTAGCACAGGGATGAGGTGTAATATGGAATCTTTAAGAGAAAAGCTTGTTGTAGGTCAAGTTAAGACAAAGAAGCGATAAAGATACAACTTTCCTGTTTGTTATTATTCATCGCTTGACATTTTTGTTTAAACACTCTCATTGTCTTAAAAGAGGAAGTTAACTCTGCTAAAATAGAATTCAATGCTCAGCAAGACCACGTGGTGTAGATGACATTTCAGTGAAAATATCCCCAACTCTCCACATCACGGAGTGTATTTGTGTAGCTGAAATTGCATTTTGTTTTTAGACTTTTTTAGCCATGACTTTATCATATCATTTAACATTCCTCCTTCTATTTTATACAGTATTCAGCTCTGGAGTTTGTATATATATTAACATTAGCTGATTCACTGATTAGTCAATAAATATAATATAGTTTGTAAAAAAAAAAAAAAAAATAATAATTTGTAATTTTGTAAAGCAAAAATGCCCAAAATTCTCTATTTCAAGCTTAGTTTGCTGATTTTCTTTGTCATCTCAATCTTCTGTTAGTAAACTGAATATCTATGAGTGTTAATTTCAGTGTTGTTAAAATTGTAATGTGCATTGAAATCAAGAAAATAATCAACAAATGAATTGATAATGCATATTTGCCAGTGTCAAATCAGTGCCAATTTTACCTAAAAAATAAATTTAAAAAATAACAAAACCTTAGTTTTTCTTGTATTAGTCCTTTCATGCTTATAAACACTTGACTGCAGTGTGTAAATGTCTTTTGACTCAGGGGAAATACAATGAGCAAATATGTGAATCACAGTAATGTAGTAATACACAATGGTCTTTCATCAGTGCAAAACAACACTGTTGCATGCTCAATAAGATCACATTCAAAACTGACCTTGTTTCTTGCTGTAGGATGATGGTTTTGGGTTTGTAATGTACATAATCATACTCAACATTTCTGTCAATATGGGTACATATCAGTTTTTCAGATCACATAAGTAAAGATTTTGTCTTTTTGTTGTAGCACCATCATACATTTTCAAACATGAACTCACTTGTGGCGACACTGAGAGAGGTGCGAGTGGTGGATCCAGGTGGAGGGGCAGGGACTCACTGCTGAAGCGGTAGGGTTGTATCAGTTGTTGAGGAGACACAGACTGCAGCTCTGTGAGGTGATTTACTGGAGAATTCTCAAAGTCAGCCGGCTGGACGCGCTCCGAGTGGAAGGCCCATCTATGGTCTGAGAAGCGACGGAGGTTAAGGCACCCAGCCATGTACTGTAGCCATGAGTTTATTAATGGTTAAATCAAGTCATCTCACCTTCATAAATCTCCCCCACATTAGTGAGGTAGGGGTACAGCTCTGCCGGTGGCCGATAATTCTCTGACTCATTTGGAATCATTTCCTCTGAAGCCTTTGGAGGGGAAATATTAGATTTTTGTCATTGAGAAAATACATTTTGTGTCACTTTATGTGTCCAAAATTAAGTCACTTTTATTTATATAGAGCTAAATCACAACAGAAGTTATCTCAGGGTACTTTTCACGTAGAGTGACACATAGGTGAATTCAACTGTTACGCTAGAAATACTTTTTAAACTTTATTTGTATTGCTTTTAATAGAACATAATAGCAAAGTTAATTAATAAAGTTACCAAACAGACTAGGTCAATACATAAAGATGGATGTACTTTATGTTAAGGTTCACTTTTCCAGTTTCCACAGAGAAGTCAAATACACACGTCCTTATTAAACACACAGAAATCTGAAAGTAAGTCTTCAGTAAATATAAAAGGCTCACCTTGCTCTCTACAATGACATTTAAACATAAGTGTAATATATCAAACTCAAAAATAGAAACAGCTATAGAATCACACATCATAAACAGTAATAATCAATTTACTGTCATAAAACTATGACGACTAAAGACTGAAACTCTAATATGATACAATAAAGCAGTTGCACTTACAGATGATATGACATATCCGTCCATCATGTAAACAAGGCAGCATGAGAATCTCTGGTTCTTGAAGCTGGTGATGAATGATAAACCTCTTCTTGTTTCTTCACTGAGACACACACGCAATGTCGCTGAGCTCTGACTTCACCAAAAATTAGGAACTGAAAGTGAGAAATAAGCCGGACCCTACAGTCTACATTAATCTTGTCAAATTCATACCATCAGCTAGTTCCTGAAGGCCGAGTGTCATATTTGAACCAATCATATTGACATATGCATTTCCTGTATATCAAAAGAGGTATGATTGTTAAGAAATTCACGATATGAGGCTTCTGTTTTGACAGTAGATTATATGTAATTACATAACATTCATAATTATTCATAATATTCTTATTATGGCCCAGAAAAAAAAGTAATAACAGCAGGTGTATCTGTGCCAAACCATACGAAAAAATCTGTTTTATTAGTATCCATATTTGCATATTTGTGGAAAAGTCACACATTTAACATAGACATCACTTATTATCACACATATTCAGTGCTGTGCCCTTCTATTCTCCCCCCTCCTCCTGTTTTAGTGCTGCTGTGATGTGACCTCACAGTAACACTAACCGTAATCCTGCACATGTTCCTAACACAAGATGAAACTAAACTCAAATGATACTGTTCTTTAATTTAACTCTCTGTGATTAAATCGAAAAATCAAACTGCCCTGGCAGTGCAGCAAAAAAATGTGATTCACTCATTTCTTCCTATCACGTTTCAGTCAAAATAAATCCCCAGTTAGTTTTGTTCATAGGAATTTTCAAGAGTGATTGAACAAAGATGCCGAAACCAAAAGTGAAGTTTGGAATCTGGCTTGTTCCTCTTTTAATGTGGCATTATGGTTTAAATTGAGGAAGCACTGACCATGAGAATGAAACCAGTGAAAACATGACTGAAATGGACAGTCTATGTCTCTGTAACTTGTTTGGTTTTGTTATATTTTCCCCCCAAAAAGACCCAGATCTACCTATATCCACTGACATACTTTCATCCTGAATCCTTGCTTGACACTTGACTCACTTTTTTTTTTGTCATTTTTACCGACTGCTCACGTATTTCTTGATCTGTGTGGCCTCACTGGGATGGAAAGTTACCACCGACAATCTGTTGGATGTGATGAAACTGTTTCCTGTATGCCAGACAGAGAAAATGAGGCCTTTTGTTCAGTTTAATATGATCTGTCTAACGGTGTTTCATAACTGAACACTTTAGACAACAGCAGCTCATGTGATACAGTGGATGGTTAAAAACAACACACCTGAGAGTGGATACTTCCTCTATAGTATGAGTTTGTCAAACTTTGGTAACAATCTATCCCTGCAGATCATGATCTGCTATGAGTGCAGGCATGGGGGCTTTCAAATATTTGCTCTGTCTCCATCTACTGGAAAGAAATATTGGATTGACCAGTATCTAGGCTAGAGTGAGTTCAGAGGCGAGAGAAGACAACCAAAATATAGCTCATCCAGGGCCCAAATTTATTTATCCTCTGCCCCGGAATTTGTCTCTTTTCGGTGATGCTTGACAAATCAAAGAAATGAGGGCTTTGGGGATACCTCTGCATCTCAGATTTCCATGTATTGCTGAATTTCCTCCCCGCCTCAGACACTGACAGCAGCAGCAGCAGCAGCCAGGAGCGGATTCCTGCTGTCCCGTGGAATTATCACGGCAGCGAGGCGAGAAACGCATGGAACATGGCTGCTATGAGGACTTTAACCGTGGCGGGTCTCTTTTTGGCATTTTGCGCTTTGGGACTGATTGCAGTGGCCATCAGCACTGACAACTGGTACGAGACTGATGCGAGGAGGCACCGGGAACGCTGCAAGAATTATTCAAACAAAAGAAACGACCCCGGCTACATTTACATCTCCAACAACAACCTTCCACTTCGCATGTTGCCAAAGGAGAAAAATGTGGAGAGAAGAGGCTCCAGTGTCAGCGGCGAGATGCTGCTGCGGGCTAAGCGGCACTTCTTGCCTCCTGCCCCGGCCATGGAGTCCCTCTGCAGTCGGCATTTCAACTCCACCATCACGGGACTGTGGAGAAAGTGCCACCGAGGGGGGTTTGACTTGGAGACAGAGGATTTGATTTTTAAAGGTTGGTTTTTGGGAAACATATTTGCATATCTACTATTTCTCAATGTGTTTGTTTTGGACATTTGTGATGTGTGTGTGTGTGTGTGTTTTGTTGTGTGTGTGTGTGTGTGTGTGTGTATGTGTGTGTGTGTGTGAGGCGCCATCCGTAAACACTTTGTGCACGAATGCGCTAAGGTGCTGATGCTGCGCACAGACCTTCAAGGCCTACGCAGTATAACAAGGAGTACTGTTACGATGCAATCGACGTGATGTATTTTCCAGCACAAAAGGGCAAGCTGTAGTAACAGAAGCCTCCATATGCGTACAATACTCTACAATGGTGTGGGTGGATGGATGGGTGGGTGGTGTTGGAGGGGGGTTGGGTGCTTCTTTTTTTGGGGAGGGGTGGCAGCAGAGAGCCTTGTGATATCCACTTCATCTGATTGCAATGCTTTATGTGACATCCTCCTTTTGTGTTGTTTACATCCACAGGATTGGTTCCGCGCTGCACACCAATAAAATACTACTACTCATCAGCGGTGCTCCCAAGAAATCTGCCAATCAATCTGACGAAGACAATAAGGCAGGACGAGTGGCACGCGCTCCGTGAGTTCCCCAAAACGCATTTTCATAATCTTATGAATTCATGTGGTGAAACTTGGCATGACCCCAACAAAAACACTGCCACTTCTCCTTATGCGCTTTGCAGACCTCCAGAGGATGACGGTCAGCTTCATTGGCATGGCCATATCCATCATCCTCTTCGGCTGGATCATCGGGGTGCTGGGATGCTGTAAGGAGCATGATCTGATGCAGTATGTCGCTGGACTGCTCTTCCTCATGGGAGGTGAGAGCTACTTTACGTAAAGACCACTACCCTAAGTCACCACACAGGGGCAGTAAGGTCTTTGTTAATGAGAGAGTGGTGTAATGATGCATCAGAGGAGATGAAATTGGGTTGCTGTCGTGTCTGACTTGGTTTTTTTTTTTTATCTTCCTCTCTGACAGGGACATGCTGCATAATCTCCCTTTGCACATGCGTGGCCGGGATCAACTTTGAACTGTCCCGCTATCCTCGCTACATGTTTGGAATACCAGATGACATCAGTCACGGTTATGGCTGGTCCATGTTTTGTGCTTGGGGTGGACTGGGCCTTACGTTGCTGGCTGGCTTCCTGTGCACACTTGCTCCTTCCCTCTACCCTCCACACACCCCTGTGGTACACAAGCCCAGGCAGGAGAACGGCTGTGTGTGACAGGCCGCCGCACATCTAACAGACACCTGTCTCATCCTGAAACAGTGACGAGCCCTGTTCAGAGGACAGTTTTTACCCAGGGACTCAGCAGAGAGAGCCTTCACACGGACAGCTTGGCACGGGGAGAGCACAGGACACTGGCTCTCGCTCACATGAAAAAGAAAAAGAGGGAGACGTTTGACTGAAGATGATTTCAGTTCCTCTGGTGCTTTTTTCTGTCCCTCTTTATGAATGAACTGTTCAGTGTTATTGCTTGCTCTTCAAGAGGAGAATAGTTAAATTTTCTTCCTGTAAAATATGCTAGTTTGAAAAAAAAAACCGAGAAAAAGAAACACTGGCAGAAGATCAATAGCACAACTATGAAATCTGTGTTGAAGATGAAACTCTGGATGTGTACCGTCACAT
Organism: Thunnus albacares; assembly: GCF_914725855.1. NCBI lineage: Eukaryota > Metazoa > Chordata > Actinopteri > Scombriformes > Scombridae > Thunnus > Thunnus albacares. Next base: position 20,811,473 of record NC_058112.1, on the reverse strand, counting down.
TTCAAAGGGCAACTGTGTATCATTATGTACCCATTCAAAACAAGATATGTACATGTACTTTTTGAATTGTATGTATGCAGATGCATTTGTGTTTATTCAAGGGAAAAATATGAGCATTAAGACCAAACTGTGTTTGAGGGAAATGTTTTGTTGTTCTTGAGGTCGTACCCCCATCGAAATATTTTTGAAAAATAAAACAGCCATGCAAAACTATTTTATTTCCCCTGTGTAACACGCCTAACAGACATAATCTAAACCTTTTTGCTGTCTTCTTTCCTCTTATATGATGACATGAGTTCACTGGTATTTCAGCAGAGAGAGAGGTCTGCTAACGGAGGCAAAACTTTTACAGCATGTTTCTAAACAGCAGCTGTTTGCAGGCATCTGTTTCATACAACCACTTCTGAACATTTAAATGTCCAAAAGTCAGAGACCAAAACTTGAGTCAGTGACCAAAATTGGCAAAAATAAAACAATCCAGATAAAATACAACAGGGAAAAAGTGAAGCAGTGGTATAAAACCTCTTTCTTTTAACTACAACAATTGATTAAAAAAAAGAAATGAAATATATATATATATCAAAAACTGATCACATACTTCAGACGTTCTGACAACAGCACAGACTTGCACTTGTAGTATGATCGATTATTTTAAAAGGATGATATTTTTTCCTTTGACAACATGCATACCAGCCACTGTGGGCTGTAATTACTTTCCCACAACTTCTGTGAGAAATTAAATCTGTCTGACATCTAATCCAAATGCTGGCTTCACTCATTTCCTGAAGTTTCCCTACTTCTAAGCAGTTCCTCTTTACTATTGTGTGGCTCAAAGTATATTTATTGTCTTCATAGACTTATTATTTGCAGCTGCAGCAAAGAAAGAAATCCTGATTGTTGGTTAAAACAATATTGGCCACTGGAGACTGTGGTTTTGCAAATATTAATAGTTCAGAATATAAATTCTATAGTAAAATTATCTGCACTTTCTGACAAGCTGTAAGATGATGAAACAATGATACTCTGAGCAGTAAATCGCTATTAAATACTGCTCATGAATGACTTGTACATACTGCAGTGGTGGGAGCAAAGCTGAATCACACACTGGGCAAAATGGGCGACTGACTCAGGGCTGTATTATTATCTTATGTAGAGGCTCTTTGTTAAAATCCTGTCTTGGCCTCTTTATTATTTTAATCTTTGTTGTGTTCACATGGGACACATTTCTCAACAAAGTTAGTAATTTTCCCTCAATAGCAATTTTTCCTTTGGGCCCCCTGGCAGCGTAATCCGACTCTTGAAAAGTATCAATACCACCATGCAATAGTCCATAATTTTTTCCCCTTAAAGTCCTGCTTCACTCAAAATATGTTTTTCTTCTCGTTCCTGCTGTTGGATGTTTGAGCTTCACTGATGATGTGTGCAGAGTTTCTCTGTGCACACTGAAAATCTGATTTTAAGGGGTGGGCCTATGAATATGATTTGTGACATCACAACTTTGGATGAAAAACTTTGGAGTCAATTCTGGTCCAACATTCAACTTACACAAATGTGATATGGGAACTTGAAACCTCCAGTGCATAAACACTGAGAATGGACTTTTCAGTGAAGTAGGAGACATCTTGTGTCCAGCAGTTAAACATCTGAGATGAAATACAGTCACAGTCAAAAGTTTGGACACTTTCTCATTCAAGGGAATGGGAGAGTGTGTCCAAACTTTTGACTGGTACTGTATTTCATCTCAGATGTTTAACTGCTGGACACAAGATGTCTCCTTCTTCACTGAAAAGTCCATGTGTCCAAGTCTGTGTGTTTATTATAATGTTTTAATTACATCAATTACTCCTGGCTAGTTGGAACTATACGCTGTATATAAAATACTTTATAAACAGCAAATCAAATTTTATGAGCTCACTGCATGTGTTACATCACATAAAACTTCACGTAAAAGCCCACTCTTTAAAGTGACAACAGCTTACAGCTGTCAGATAAATGTAGTGGAGTATAAAGTACATATTTCCCTCTGAAATGTAGGGATGTAGCGATGGCCAGTGCCTCAAAACTGAACATGATTAGTGTCAGATTAAAAGTACTTACTTTACACCTCTGACAAAATGATCTATTATGTTGTTTTGCAACATCTGCAGGTTTTAAACATGTAAAGTCACTACACTCTGTACTTGAGCATTTAAAGGACAGGTTCACTCTTTTTCTGTCCTAAAACAACAGTCAGTTGTCCAAATGAACACTGACACAGGTTTTACTTGTTGTAATATTTCCTCCTGTTCATACTGAGCATTAGAAGATCCCTTCATAATGCACTTTAAATGTAAGTGATGGGGGCCAAAATCCACAAGCCTCCTTCTGTGCAAAAATGTATTTAAAAGTTTATTTGAAGATACTAAGTGGCTTCAGCCTTCTAAATTAGTCAATCAAGTCATTATCTTTCAAAGTTACTGCCTTGTTTGTCTCAAATTCCCTCTTTTTGTTATAATCCTTCCACTGCAGCTGAATAGGAAAACTGTCTGTCGAGACACAAATATGGACATTTTTACTAAAAAGACTGAAACTGTGGAAGATATCCACTTTATCTGACAAACTCAGACTGCTGAAGCTTCATATTATCCTCAAATATGCATGTGAACTGATGCATCTTCATCAGTAGATGGATTTTTCTCAATGATTAAAGTCATTCTATTATTATTAAAGTGTGAACAATCACCAGTTTTCTGTCTTAACTTAAAGCAACTCTTGACTAAAAAAGTTGCAGTGGCAGATGAACAGTAGTTACTGGAAGTAGTAGTAGTATTATTATTAACTGCGGTGATAATAATAGGACTAGTAGCAGTTGTAGTATTTAAATAGCACTCAACTGTCTAATAATAACACCAGGCAGGCATGTGCACAGAGAGGGATCAGTGTGTTCTCAGGTCAACTCTGGTCCGCATTCCTGACCTTTCTTTGTTTGTCCTTAAAATATGTCTGTGAGGAGAATACATTCTTCTAACAGCAGGACTTCCTGCTTTCAAAGCAACAGACCTTGAATCCCATTCACAGAAAAAATATTTGTCTATAGGAGGAATTAATGATTTGAGCCAAAAAAGACAAATTAGGTAAGATGGGTGGGTCTTACTGGGAGGTTTCGTGAGCCTCGCTACCTTACAGTGGAAATTCTAACCAAATCTTTTAATCAAATCTTTGGAACCCTGTGCGGTGCCCCTGAAAATTAAGAGCCTTATAGACATATAGGGTTTCTGTGTTCATGGAGCTCCTACAGCTCCGGGTTTTTTGACAGGGCTGGCCTACACTGTGCTGCGCTACACAGAGCTGTTTTCAAAAAGGGGTCCCTCAGGGGAAGCTGGACTGTGAGGAAAACCAGACAGAGGAAATCACACCCAGTTGCGCCCATGGCAGCCCATCTGGCTCCTTCACATCTGCAGAGACATTATCTCTGTAAAAAAGTGGGCACGCTTATGGCAGTTACTTTGTGGTTGTTTCAGACGTTGGCTGGAACAAAAGCTTTTTAAATGGTAGTTAAATACACTGATAACTAGCAAAAGGCATTCAAAATATTAAATTCAAGGCACCGCAAATTAAAACAGCCTGACAGTGGATTGGTTTGTATGTATGACCCTTCAGGGCAGAGTTAATGTCTTTCAGGAATTCCAAGCAACTTTCCTCACAAACAGTGCGTCTGAAATAAGATTCTGTATGTCGACACAGCAGAAGAGTCAAACTGGAGCATTTTGACAGCGATTTAAACAAGCTGTACATCTAAATTCAGTACAATGACATCATCCAAAGCAACGGAGAATTTCAACACAACAACATTTCCTATCAACCGCATTTTTTTATAGATTGTGACAGAGAAAAGGGTAGATAATGCCAACAGCGGCTGCCTTCGGACAAACATATTTCATACTCCAGTCGATGACTTCCAGATGGAAGCGGGAGGCAGTGACATACTTCAGACGCCAATTAACCGGGGCCACTTGAAGGGACAGTCGAGTCACTGCCACTTGTAGCGCCAACAACAAAACATGGTGATGTAAAGACATGACAGGAGAGGAGGGGTCACTTTCCACCGCTGAAAATTTAAAAGTTCAGATTTCAAAGGTTTCATTGCAAAACCTCAAGCTTCAAAGGATGGAGTTTTACAAAACACTGCTGTATGACACTGTATGTTTCAGGACAAATAAGTAAGATATTCAACAGAAAACTCATGAATTTGACAACCAAAATGAAGATTAAGATGAATATTAAGCTTTTATTTGATCAGTTATAATAACCCATGACTGTAAACAGCATAATTTAAATCATACAGACAGAAATGTGGCTGTATTATTAATTCAGAGGCCAATAAATCCACTTGGAAGGAATTTTATTATCATTCTCTCTTCTGAATAAATGTCTTTCTCAGAGGTGGCACAGAGGGCTCCTTGCAGACATATTTTTTGTTCACATTTCCTTTTCCCCTCATGACTCAGAGGAATGTGTTGGTGTTTTTGTTTGAGCTCCCTATAATGACACATTTCCAAGAAACGCGGATAACCAGAAGTCAGAGATATTCAAGATACTTATGGAGTAATATTCCTAAGCCACAATGAACTTTCCAGTTGTTTGTTGAACTGGAGGGTCTCATCTCTTTCTCTCTCTCACGCACACGCACACGCACACTAAAGCTGCCATAACCCCATTATAATCCTACATTAAGAAACTCTGTTTTCAGGCGGCTCAGTCTAGTACCATGACTGCGAATGATGAGAGCCAGCAGCTCATGTTTGTCTTTCAGTCCCACAGAGATGTCCGTAGTTTCCCTCAAACTGTCCCTGATGTCACCCACTTGTTTCACCACATGACCGTTCAGCTGTTGCTCCTCTCTCAGCTCAGTTTCTTGGCTTTGTTTAAACTTCACCTCCAGCTCCAGCAGGGATTTGTCCACGTTTGAAAACGCCTCGCCGATCTGTGAGATCTCCCGCCTGAGGAACTTTCCGTAGCTGTCCTCTCCGTCCAGGTCGTGCGCCACAGTCCGACCGATGCTCTCCAGCAGCCGCGCCGCGTCCTCCGCCTGCAGCTTGGTGAGGATGAAGTCGTCCCGCACCACGGAGTCGCTCTCCTCGGAGAACCCGCACGGATACACGTCCGAGAATTTAAACAGCATCTGGCACTTCTCCGGGTCCTCAGTATCGTCGTAATCTCCGTCCGGGACATAGAAGTGATGGAAGGTGCCATTGGAGATCTCCGGTTGGAGGGGCCCGGTGTAGACTGCCGAGTAACATGGTAAAGATGCGACTATGATGAGCAGCAGTGGGACGGGATCCATCATGCACCTCCTCTCTCTCCTTGGCGAAGAGCATCTGCGCTGGTAGTCGGATCCAGCGCACAGTTTTCATCCCGACTCATGTTACACAGCCCCCCGTCACCTAAAAGGCACAGACTGCCTGTTAAAGTCAGGAGGGCCCCTGGAGTCCCCCGACCAGTCCAACCACACAGTGGAAGTGCAGAGTCATGAGCCTGCTGCTCTTCCTTTAATTCATACAAGAGCAATTAGATCATATGTTAAACAATGTGTAGAGTTTGGATTTAAAGTGGGATTTTTTTATTTTGTCTCTGTCATTCAGTTACATTCTATTAATAACCAGCAGCTATATTTGCATTTAATCTGTCTCTTCAGTCTCTGAAACCTTTTCAGAGCTTAAAAAAACCCTAATGTCAGTCAAAATACAAAAACATACAGTATATTAATTTACATTTCACACTACAATGCAATATCCCGAGCTGTTTTTGAGTGTTTTGAGAGAACTCGCAGTTGTCATGTTTCTAGTCTAACAGAAGTCTTTATATGCAAATTTCAAGTCAAGATTGTTGTCTTTCAAGGTCTCCCAATGCTGACCGATAAAATAGCATTTTTAACATTTTCTTTATAATGTGTTATGTTTCCTTTGAAAGTTATATTTTACATAGCACAACTAAGTCCTTTTAGTGCACAGGGCAAACATAATACATGTTTAAGGCCTGCTTATAATCATTTCTACACACAGGAGGCAAGTCCCAATACCAGTTCTGTGGCTTAATTCTGACTCGAGTTCAAGTCTCAAGCCTACAGATCTGTTCAGTTCAGTTCACTTTATTCACAAATCACCTAAATTACAATCATATAAGACATAATGGTGATATGTGAAATGGGACATCCTGATAAGCTATCTGAAGCTTGAGAATAGGGGCCCAGACACTAAGCAGATAGTATTTAAAATATGTGTTTACTAACATGTTCTCTAGATTTAAAATGTGCATGTATTATACAGTATCATTTACAACCTACAAAACACCTAAGACTAAGCTAAGAAACTAAAAAGTATTACAAAATGCTCCCAGGACATTTATTCCATCTGTCTAAATATTGATTTAATAGGTAAGATACAATAAATAGAGACATATGGCAAGTGGAAATAACAGTACAGCTTAAATGGATTTCAGAGTGGAATAACTAGTTTAGACCTCCCCAGCCATTCAGGGTATTCTAGCTTCATCATATTTTAGTAGCAACTGCTGCCTTAAGCTCTTTTTGAAAACAGACACAGATGATGACATTTTTATAGCGTTACCAAGCTCATACCACACCTGCGGACATCTGCAAACCACACTGAAGCTTGTATGTTTCTTACCCTTTATAAGATGCTTTTTTCTAGTCTTATATGTATGTATACGAGGGAAGATAAGTCGGAATAAGGTCACAAAGTCTGTCATTGAGCACAGATCAACCATTATACATTATACAAGCATTGGAAAGATATTACATCTAGTGAGCTTCAGAAGACTGTGGCCGTGGAAAACAGAGTCAGTGGGAGCATTTACCTATGACCGTGACATGGCACGTACAACTTTCCTCAGTAAAATCTGTAGTTTCTCAAGATAACTAGGAAAAGTATTGCACCATATAACATTACAGTAATTTTCATGGTTAGAAGTGCTTCAAGTGGAAGAAAAAGCCTCAATTTGAGACCTCAAAGCCTCAAATTTTTTCGTCAGTTCATTGATATGGCCCTTAAAGTTTAAAAATTCATCAGTATGAAGGAACATCTGGAATTTGATGGACTTTACTCTCTCAATAACCCAACTGTTTATTTTGATACAAACATGTTCAACATTATTTTGATTTCTATTGGAGTGAAAGGTTTGTCTTGCTTATATTTAAGGATAATATATTACATTTAAACCATTCACCTTAACCAGTTGCTCATTTAGAATATTTTGCAGATCATTGAGATTTTTGTGTGATAAGAATTAATGTGTATCATCAGCAAATAATACTTTATGTAAAATGCTAGAGGAATTCGCAAAATCATTAATATACAGAATGAAGAGGAGCAGCCCTAAAATGGATCCCTGAGGGACACCACATTTGATGGTTTTACTTTGAGATTTGTGAACATTTACATATACATATTACTTCCTCCCATACATACAGCTTTCAAACCAACTGAGTGCTGTGCCTCTGACACCATAATATTGTAGTTTGCTAAGAAGAATTTCAAAGTCAATAGTGTCAAACGCTTTTGATAAATCAAGTAAAATTCCGATGACGCAGAATCACCATACAAGTGGTGACTAGAGCACTGATCTCAAAATAGAACAAAAAAATAAATAAAACTTCCCTACTAGTTAAAGAAAAACAATCAAGAATATGGCCAAATAAACTACAGTACAAAAATATATATTGTCAAAGGAAAAATAAATTGATTTTTTCAGTTTCTAATCAATCTTATAGTTATCCCTAAAAAAGAGTTTACAGTTGAAGCATTTCTATTGGATTCCCAGACTGTGAGAGTGTATTTAGTGTTCACTCTGATGACTTCAGTCAGGTGATTATATTACTGCATCGAGAGAGGGTCCCCTGGGCTACGATCCCCTCTGCTGCGTATCCTGTCTTGGATAATTACATCATCACAGGGTGGTCTCAGATACGGCTTTCAGCATGTCAGGAATACGCGCACAAACTGGAAACATATGGTGAGCTGTAAACACAGGGCTGGAAATGGAAATATTTTTTTCTTCTGTTTGATGATCCATCTACCCATATCCCATACGGTATGTGGAGCTGCAGGGGGTTAATGTTTTTGTTGCTGCACAGCATCCTGCAAATGGGAAGAAAGTTTTAGGAATAATGATATATGACAGACCTGTATTTCAGTGTCTGTATGCAGAAGTTGCTGTGTATCTTTCTTTCCTCTAACAATTTTGGATTGAGACCCACATGTAGACTCAGCAGACAGGAGCAGTAGGATAAAAGCAGTCTTTACTTTGTTGATAGGAAGGGTATGAGCTGGCAACAGGTAGGCCGTCAGCAGTGGCAAACAAAACCAAAAGGGATCAAGCAGACACACAAAAGTCCAAAAACTTGCTGGGATTGAAGATTCAAAAAACAGATAGGCAGATACAAGAAAACAAGGTGGGAACACTGATGCATTTTAGTCAATCCGGCAGAAAACTGGGGCATATTGGCAAATATAGTTACATACTGGGAGCTTTATACAGCACACATTCTTTACTTGTCATAGCAGGTGTAATTGATAGTGAGTCAGTGTGCCAAGTGAAGTGCAGCCTTTATTGATGTTGTTAATTTCACTTATGGTCTACCTGGTTTGTCATGTCACAATGTCTGAAAAAGTCCCATCAGGAACTGAAATGACAGGGGACGTGAGTGAACGGACAAACAGACTGCTTAATCAAATGCAGATGATTGTGGAGATGAAGCAGCAGGCGTGACACCCTCACGCAAGGTTCAACTCCTTTTTTTCATCCTTGCTGCTGTCACTAGGTGCTTGGGTTTCTGTAATTTAAAGAGTACGGTTTAGACTTGCTCTATGTAAAAAGTGCCCCGAGATAACTTTTGTTAGGATTTGGCGTTACATAAATAAAATTGAATTGAATTGAAATCACTTCACACAGCAATTTTAATCAGTGTTCTGTTTTGTTTTGTTGTGGATTTTCAATGACCATTTAGAGTAATCAAATATTGAGGGATTGGAATTTGGCTTTTAGCTGGCTTTTCAAAACTATCTTAGAAATGTTAAATAAACACTGCTGAGTGAGGGCTTTTGAACATCATTCAAGTCATTTGTACACTCTGAGCTGTATTTCAAACACTTATCATTTATTTTCGTTTGCCACTTGGCAGCAAAACAAGTAAAGGTGTAAATGCATTAACATCTTAGAAAGTCGACATGCCAAATGTGTTAGAAATCAGTTACCTATTTACACATCTAGCAGATACAGATACTTTAGCTTTAGTCATGTTTCGGGCCATGTGGTGAATGTAAGTCCAAAATTTACCCTCATTTTGTTTTCTGTTTTGGCCTCCTGATGGAAACATCTGGCTCTTCAGCTGCTAAATGCTACACTTTGTTCACTGAGTGGTTGCTCATTTTTGTCTGTCTACCATTTGGGGCAGATAGCGAACACTGGGTTTTTATCAGTTTGTTTTGCTGAAATAGCTGCCTGCTGCTTCTGGAAATGATGTCAATGAGAGCAGTGAGAATCGGTGAAATCAAAACAACGAGCTAAAAGATGCTCAAACGCTCTGTAGAGCTGAGGGGAACTGCAGAGTCTGGTGATAATTCTCTGTGGGTTCATCACTATAAATGACCTAATTCACATTATATTGCCATTGTTAGTATAAAAAAATATTGACTAGAATATTACTCAGTGCCACTCTGTAAATATTTAATTAGATTTTTATTACTGCAGACCTATTCATTCTCCCTATAGACTTACTAAAATTCTTGGCCACTATTTTTGCCACAATCTGGGTCATGACTCACTCTCAATCTGAGTCACTAAGGGGTGACAAAAGGGTGAAAAAAATATCAGTCATGGCATCTGTAAGTCATGTCATCACTGCACCACAGCACTGCGGTCAATATAAAGTTGTGACAATGATTTTGAAGTTTAAACAAATGAAAAACCCCATAAATGAGTGTGTTTTGTTTTGAGCTTCTCGAAAAAAAAGAGCTGTTTGAAAATCACTGTTGTACCGCTGAACACGCTGTAGGGTGAAGGATACAAGCAAAGACATGCCTCTTGGCGTGCAGCCTTTCTGTTTCTTCTTAAGTGAAACACCTGAATAAATACAGTGTCTCTTAACATAAACACTGATAGAGTAAACTGACCAGCTCGCCAAGGCAGAGCAGGGCACTGCAGGGAAAAGCTGCCTGAAAGCAGATGTAGCAACAGATGTACCAACAAATATAATTTAGTGGAGTAGAAGGGATGTTCTTGTTGATCCTCTCTACTGTATAATGTTGTGTCTGTGTGTTTGTGTGTATGTGTGTGAGAGACAGAGATAGGGCATGCATGTGTGTACTGAGGTCTGAGGGCTGTAGTTTGGACAGATGCATTTCAGATGGTGGTGATGGGTTTCCTCACAGTGATGATCTGTGGGAGCAGGAGGGTCGAGGGCCTGCAGGCTGCGTGGGAGGCTGCAGAGGCAGGCGGCTGACTCATATAGTCTCTGTGATGTTAATAACCTCATGCTCATCAGATGTCAACCAGAAGAATTGTTACTTTATAATTCACATGAGAGAAGTTTTTAGACAGTTATTAGCAGTGGAGCTAGTTATTCATATAGCCTTTCATTGAAACCAGGTCTTGAAGAAATTTTAATGTCTACTGCTAAAATAACAATCAATTAAAAAAGCACCCAGAGAGCACATATGCCAGTGAACAATCACCAGGTTTGTTATTGCGATCATGTAAAATGTTAAAGTGAATTTTTAGCTATGCTAGTGGTATGGCTGTATGCTTGGTACAGACTGAAATATCTCAACAAATGTTTGATAGATTGCTATGGAACTTTGTACAGGCGTTTGTGCCACCCAAAGGATGAATCCTAATGACTTTGGTGATCCTTTGACTTTTTCTGTAGCGTCACCAGTAGGTCAAAGTTTTCACTCGAGCCCATATGGTTCCTAGATGACTTTGGTGATTCCCTGGCTTTTCCTTTAGCACCACTATGATGTTGACATTGTCCTTTTGAACAAAATCTCTGCCCTCAACTATTGGATGGATTTCCATTTAATTTGGTACAAACGTTTATACCCCCCTCAAGTTGATTTATAACTTTGGGTATGCCTTAATTTTTTCCTGTCGCACCATCAGGTCAAAATTGCAGTTTGTCCAGTACTGGCTTAAATCCAAATCCCTACAAAATGAATGACATTCCTGAGCCTCAACTGTACTTTGTGTTTAGTGCTGCATGTTAGCATGCTAACACGCTAACTAAGATTGTGAACATGGTTAATATACTTATTCAACATCAGCATGTTAGCATTGTTATTGTGATCATATTAGCATGCTGACATGAGCATGTACCTAAAACCACTGCTTTGACTAGGCGCAGCCTCACAGAGCATCTGTAGACTCTTGCTATTCTATGTAGATCCAGAGCTGTAGCAAAACAACAGTAATGCTGGCTAATGGCTAATGGTGACCATGTTTGAGTTTATTATGAGGATGAATTTTACAAAAATTGTGTCAAATCCATGATGGTGATTTAAAATTTTCATGTTGTAGTGCCACCTGCACGTTATGTGCAATCAAATTTTGCAGGGTTGCACAGAGCTAGGTGATATATGTGCCTCTATGTGCATATAATACTCAAATGAGCCATTCATCAGCTGTATCTAAGTAAACAAATTCACTGACATTCAACAATCACACAGGGAGGAATCCATTGAAGCAGAGGGCGTAATCATTCCACTGTTAGAAGCCTCAACAGACCATTATGCAATGCAGCCACAAGATCATAGTGTGCTATCTTTCACCTACTATGGTTATTATAACCACAGCACAGCAGTCTTTTTCGCTCTCTCTTCCTACACATGTAGCTAAACCACAGCTGAATGATGACACTTTTCATTACCCCACACACTCACCATTGTTTAAAAGGAATGAGGTCACGAATCCTTTGGGAAAAAAATGAATCCACTATAGGTTATAAATTTATATGTAAAAGCGAAAGTGGGTTTATGAGGGTTGTATTTACCGTCACTACCATCCTAGTGGTATTAAATGAAATAATGTTGATGATGAATAACCTCTTCCCTCGGCTGTGACCCCACCTCTGAGAGATAATATGTGTGTTGGACCCTCTCCAGTGGAGGTACATCTACAGTTTGTTTTCAATCAACTGATAATCCAGAGATATAGCTCCTATTAGACTGAGAGACATACCAGATTCTGCTCCCCCACTGACACTAAATACAAACAGAGGACTTGTTTGTCTACATTAAGGACCCTTAGACAATCTCAGAAAGATATGATGTTTGTTTAGATTTAATAGCCTCCTCACTCTGTTCATCATACTGTTTTGTGCAGCAGTATGTTGTCTCCTCTAACAATGCATTCTTCTTGTGCAAACCTTTTTTTTTTTAAGATAGTCTTGAAAAATTGTGAACACATTTCTACATGAGAGGACAAGATGGTGGATGTTGGACTTGTCACTTTAGTGTCAGTGGCTGCATCTTACATGGGAGGAAAAATTGTACAAGTAAATGAAAAACAATATTTATGGTTTACAAAGGCACACGTGTACATAACTTATACAATATTATGCTTTCTTTTATATAAATTCTACAGCATGCCAACATTCAAATACTCTTCTACAGCCAATAATAATGACACTAATAATATGAATAGAATTGATGGTGATGATCATTTATTAGTAGATAATATATAGTTTGTGCAGAATGAATCAAACTGACTCTGATCACTTGTGTCCTGGTGCTGCAGGAGGTTTGATAGCAGGTTTACCTTGACCCTCTACGCAGGTGTCAGCACTGTCATCCATCCAGCTCCGCAAAGTAATTTGGGGGCTGCTGCTTCTGTGTGCAGCGGACTTAACTCAGGTTAACTCATCTGTCACTCCTGTTACTCATGCTTCATATATGAATCTCACCCCTCTGTCACCCAGCTGTACCATTATGCCTGATGCACTGCTATCTTCTCCAGCTGCTGTGCAAAATGCATTATAGAAAAAATATAAGATTTTTATACATTTTTATTGCTTGAAATACACAGCGCTGTGGTTAGAAATTCTGCATAATATGTCATTATTTCATAGGGAATGGCCTTAGACTAATAACTTTTGACTTAAATGTTTTTTAGTAACTCACACTATGATTAAAATAACAGGTGTTAAATGTGTACAACAGTGCATACTGTGAGCTTGGAGGCTCATTTGTGTTTTTATTTCAAGCTCATATTTTAGTTTACGATTAAAGCTCCAAGCTGTTTTTTTTCTTTTTCCTGCTCTGCATGAAAAATTAAGTTGCTGAATGAATTTAAATGTGAAAACTTCAAAGACAGATCTTTCGTTTTATGCATGCTGATTGCCTGACAAAATTCATTTTCCAGGTGTGCTTTCAGTTCAAATGCTTAAAACTCATCTTATTGGATAGATACGAGTGCATGATGAGCACTAAGACTACATTCAAATTCAATATGCTGATAAGAATTTCAACTGTAAACAAGGATCCATTTTGAATGTTTAAAAACTCTTCAACCACTCAAATGAATTAGTGTTTAGTTAACATATTTGGTTGGTTTGATCTTGAAAACAGATCTCCTAAAATAAATACACGCTAACTTTATGGGGCAGTAAACACTCCTTCTGTAATGCTGGAAACAGTTTCCTGAACCCAGCTAGCAGAGAGCACTTATGATTTGTGGACATCAGTGTCGTGACTCCTTTGTCCCCTGCTGGTCATCCTTGGCTCCCTTTCCTGTTTACACCTCAGTGCAGCTGGATTTATGGCCGCAGCCTCCACTGGCCCAGTGATTACCTTCCTAACCTGTGCTGTAAATCTGTGCTGTATGAATAACATCAGTCACCTGGAGGTGCTCAAAGAGACCAAGAACTAATGGCTGCAGGCTGTCGGAGAGGGAAAGTGGTTAAAGCACTGATATATGATGCTGTGGTTATGTAGTTATGTCTGCTCTGGAAAAATGCTTGACTCACAATATGAATAATGCTGCTTCTGTTTTATTGGTAGACAGACCCACAAGTTCCTTGATCTTAAAGTAAGCAACTTTGGTGGCCTGAAGAAAACTCCACAAACTGATGGAACAATGTGAAACGGTGCTGGAGAATAAAGTTTGTGTTGAACCAGAGCATCTTTCTTTTTGTAACAAGCAGATATTTCAAAAGGCTGCGTCCATCCCCTTTCACTAGGTCCTATTTTCAACATGTGTTAATTCATTCATTTCAGTCCCATGTCTCAGTTAATCCATGAATTTATCTCAGGTCAGGTTAAACAAATCGAACGCATGTTTACGTTGTGTAGTTTCATTTATGTTGTTTGTTTTTTGTGTGTATGAAGATCATCTGCTTCATCGGTGATAATGAAAACAGGAATGTGTCATTAGGTGCTCTAAGCAGTGAATGATCAGACATTGTCAAGTTGTGGAATGAAGTATAAAATTCTTCTGTAGTAAATTACTTTCTATTAATGTTGGTGCACTTATAGCTGTGTGTGTGTGTGTGTGTGTGTCAGTGTGTGTGTGCCCATAAAGTGTGAAGATTAGCAGTGACAGTGGAATCGTATTTTAATGCTTTGTCTGTTATTGTGTATTTTTTGAAAGCTTTGTATTGGTCATGTTCACCCTGTTGTAACCTGAGTAGATGGCAGGTTCCAGTGAGGTGAAGCTGAGACGGTAAAGGCCAGTCACATGGCAGTGGTAGAAAGTACATTTACTCAAGTATTGTACTGAAGTACAATTTTAAGGTACTTATACTTTTCTTGAGTATTTCCATTAACTAAATTCCACAGGGAAATATTGTACTTTTTACTCCACTTCATTTATTTAACAGCTATACAGTTATACTGGTTACCTCTAAGATTAAGATCCGCCATAAAAACACATGACAAGCTTATAAAATACAATGCAATATTAAAGATGAAACCTTTTTGGCTTGTGACCCCTTGAAAAAGCAGTATATTTAGTAGTTGGTAAGGGACAAAGAGATACAATTATCCAAAATGTTGCAATAAAGGGAAGTTTAGAGAAAAGAAAAAAAAATTACAAATCTTTGTATAGAGCTTGTTTTCTTTCCCACCCCATTAGTCATCTCAAGACTCCTCATTCTCTTGTGACACATCAGAGGGAACTAAACTACTGAGCTATATATGAAGTAGCCAAAACTAGCTCACCCTCAACCAAGTACAACATTAAAATGCTACTTTCCCGTTGATGCATCGGGATTAATCTAATAACATGTTATATAATAATATATCAGTCACGGATCCATTTTTTCCATAAAGCAAGAACTTTTACCTTTCATACAATGATACATTTTGCTGACTTTTACCTCGTAGGATTTTGGGTTACGTAAGAGGTAAATTATCTCTAAGCCCTCTACAGGAAGTCTTCCTCGGCAACACAGAGGGAATTCATAAAGCAGATCTTTTACTTTGTAATGGCGTATTTCTACAGTGCTCTATTTCTACTTTAGAAAAGGCTCTGAGCACTTCTGCCAGTGTAGGAGAGTAGGTGGCAGCTTGCTTCAATTTTAAGTGTTATGTTTTTCCCCCTGTTTTATTATTTGTTTTAATACACACTATCATTTTTGCATGGACTCCTGCCCACAGATCTGCATCCTCAGCATCCCTCAAAGTTTTCCAGTGGCACACAACATTTACATTTATATGGTAGATGGAGGCAATACAAGACAGAAATGCATAAAAAAGCCATTTCCGAACTGCTGTTTTTCTCGTGAAACCGCTGCTTTTCAGGCCAGTGTTTAACCTCTGTTACTTCTGGTCAACGAGGTAAAGGAAAAATGTTTGTGTGGTGTCCAATGGTTAGATAGATCATAGGAAATGATAAAATAATGAAACATCTGTCATCACAGCTCAAACTAAAACAAAATCTTCTGGAGTGTTTAGATTTCACTGTAAAAAAAAAAAAAATTGAAGGCCAGCGTTAATCGACATGACACAAACGGAAAAGCAGTTAGAAGTGAAGGCTGAGCAGCAGTGGCAGCTAACATTCATAACGTAGTGGGAAAATCCTACAATACTCAAATAGCGGGTTTGGTCATAGAGACACAATCTTCTTAACAATGTGTTATATGAACGCTCTTTGGCAAGTAGATTTGTGGTTTGTGATAATAGCAGGGGAAAAAAGAAAACAATCTCTGCATTCTGCTGCGCTCGAGTTTGTTCCATAAGCAAATTCAGCTAAACTTGGATAGTCTTGAATTTGATATCTGGGCCCAGAGGCTGTTTTTATACAAAACAGAAACAAAATGAAGAGAGCAGATTAGATTTAAAAGATACAATCCATGATTTATTACAGAAAAGAGTGATATCCAAATTATTTTATGTTACATTATTTTTATACATTTCAATATGTTTTTACATGTAAACAGGAACGAAGTAAACAATGTTATTGATACACTTCATGTCACAACTGATACCATCCTATTGTACAGTTAAATCTATGGTCTAACGTTGCTGTGCTTCCACGTCAAGTACATCACTTGCTCAAGCACAATCCTATTAGGATGCAAAGCATAGAACAGAAAGCTTAATCCCCCACTAGACTGCTAATATTTTCAAAGATGTGCAAGGTCATGCCATTATTACTTATTATACAATACCCATATTGTGCTATTGCCAACAGTAGAAGGCATGAGGAACATCTTTCCACCACTGTGCAGCATTTGTATTTGTGAGAAGGTGAACTGATGTTCTCAGAGAAGAGAAAATAACAGGAGAAAGATCTGTCTGAAAACTGTTAGTAGCTGGGCAAGTCAAACATCAAAGGTCACCTGATTCATTCATAAAACTACCCCTATTATCTCTATCCTATTAGATTAAACACGTCAGATGTTAGGGGGTAAACATAATTCTAATTCCCGGTTGAGTGTTCAAACAAGCAAGTCTGAGGATTTGCACGTTTTGTTTTATCAGGCTCTCCTTGAAATTCTGTTGAGGACGGATTATATTTATCAGTCTAGAGTTCGAGCTATTATTTAGAAAATGCTCTTACAGTATAAAACTCTGCCACATCGGGAAACATATGCCAACACTGAAAAAAGGGGGGTGTGTGATATGTTTCAGACGCTGTTAACAACTTTACAGAAGTTAGCTCTGCTCAAAGCAGGTGTTAAGTCATGCATACTCTACAGTACGAATGTACCAGTACATTTACATCTGCATCTGTTCAAAATAAATGTAGCACTCAAGGATAACAACATGCATAGATTTTCA
The DNA here is from genome assembly GCF_914725855.1 of Thunnus albacares. Classification (NCBI taxonomy): domain Eukaryota; kingdom Metazoa; phylum Chordata; class Actinopteri; order Scombriformes; family Scombridae; genus Thunnus; species Thunnus albacares. The sequence goes on along the minus strand of NC_058112.1, from coordinate 20,794,200 downwards.
ATGTTCACATAGCAGGGAAGATATCTGAAGACCTGGACTAGTTTCTTACGTATTGGAATAATATTTAAAAACAAGTATCTCTCACTCTCTTGTCAATCAAAGGAGACAAATGGCTTGATTATGAATTATTAGATTGAACATTATGACCTGATAGCATCATTATTTTTTAACTAACAGCCGGCATCATACGTCTCCATAATGAATTGTATAATTGTATCTGCTATAACATACTGTGTGAATATGCAGAAAAAAAAACATGCTTTAAACTGTGAGTGTGCATTATACTCATGCAAATGCACTGCAGTGCAAAAATATATATGTCTAAAAATGCAGGATAACTTTGATTGCATTTTAGAAAATATGATAAAAAGTTGATCATCTGCAAACATTCAGAAGACACCTGAGAAATGTGGATGCGACATTGTCTATCTGAGGGTGAAAACAGGTGAACTCCGGTAGCACAAAATAAAAAGTATCAAAAACATCACTTTAAATGTATATACAAGAACAGCAAAAGAAATCAATAAATCAGTCAACACATTTTAAATTATGTAAAATGTAGAATAAGTTATTCAGTGTTGTGCAATGCATTCAGGATAGTGATATTCTTCACCTTCATTTGTTAGATTCGTCTAACTTTCACACTTAATGTGCATAATATGGTTAACTTGGAATCTTATTTACCATCATATGATCAACATGACCTGTACCAACATTAACGTTCTCATCATCACCCACCAAAACCGCCTCATCAACACTTTTCACTCTACACACTCCATAACTCTCCATCTCAACATGAATGGAACAGGAAATGGTTCTGACTCGGCCTCACAGATGGATGCGTCGCTCATGCTGCCTGTTTTCCTGAGTTCTCATTGGGCAAAAAAACATGCTGCTCTAATCCACGACATCAGAACTGGCCACAATGAAAGGCAATGTCTCGGCTCTGCAACCAAAATTCTCAATTTTACATCGACAAAGGTCAGAATGCAGCCGAAACCGCATCTGACTGCTGTGTGCTAAAGGACTAGAAGTGAAGTGTGACTATGTTAATATGCTCTGTGACTGAGGAACAGTGGATGGATGTTCTTTGCAAACTGAACATCCAAGCCACAGGTATGTCTAAGTGATCCAAGTTTCAACCACGCTTCAGAGCTTCCAACAGCAAATGAAAAACAGGCTGCGAGCGCAGAACGGAAGAGCAGATTTGCGGCTCCTGCGTGCGAGTGTATACATTGTTCATGATGGGAGTCACGTTACAACATATACCGTCGACGTGTTTCAGGGCCATTAGCTGAGACCGGAGTAGGTACTGCGGTGTGACTCACATCCAAAACAAATCCGTACAGGAGAGTTCAGAGAGTTTACAGCAGATCAGACAACAGGACAAGGAGAGAGAATATTTCTTGCACTTGAAAAAGCACGTGCAGCACAAACAGGCACACGTGATGTTGGTGACACAATTGTGGTGGGCACAACTGTAGGCACAATCAAATCGCAACTAAGTTCACATTTCCTCAACTCAGGACAGTCAAGCTCAGCAGTATCACAGACAGATTAACACACAGCTCACACTGAGTACAGACACACGTGAACCAGGCATCAAGACGGGGTCTTTTTCTATCAAAAGGTACAAAACAATATTACCATGCACTTTATATGGTTTCACAGAGAATTCTTTGTCAAATGTACTGAATGGATGCTAACATCCTCCATAATGAGTGCTGTTGTTTTCATTTGTTTTTTTTTTCTTTGCAGTCTACAAAATGGCTGCAAATATTAATCAGCATGCTTCGAGGGCAATATACAGTCGCTTTGCGTGAACACTGTCTGTTGTATTTGGTAGCCACATCACCAGAATCACTTTTGCAACGAGAAACGCTATTAAAAGCCACAGTACAGTAGCTCTGTCACATAACCGTTAAAACAGTGTCTCTGCTGATGCTCATAGGAGAATAAACATGGCCATGCTGCGAGCTGCATCAGACTGGAGAGTCAAAGCAGAGTGCTAGCTGCCACACAGAGTGCAGGATGGGTGACGAAGGTGAGTGGTAATCTGCAGCCCTTGATCTGCATAGTAAACATTACAATTGCACACGTTTCCCCAGTGAAGCCATGACACAAGCATAGACCAAAGGGCAACCTGCTGGGTGAAGCCAGGTGAGGGATCGGGGCGGGATGGGACGGAAAGGGTCAGAGTCAGAATCCAAGAGTAGCAGAAACACTGGACGTGGAGCAGATGGCCAGGGAGCGGTCAGGATTAGAGCTTGGGCTGAAGCCAGACAGGTTTGGGGGGGAGGATCTCATTACTGAAGAGGGTGTCTTTGGTGTACAGAATCAGCTGAGTGAAGCTAGACTCTCAAAGCTAAAATACATAAATAAGCAGGCAGGGGAGGCAGTGCCTGTGTGTTGAGGGCTGTGCGGCGTGTAGTGGAGATGTGTTGGTTAAGCTAAGGCCACTCGTGGTGATAACGCCGTCCGTTCTTCTTCCTCTCCTTCTGCAGGTGCTCCAGCTCTGCTTCGTACATCATCTCTTGCATCAGGTACTTTTCCCTCCTCATACGATCGCAGAGATCCTTTGGCATGTCCGGGATGAGGTACGCAATGAAGGACTTAATCCCAAACACCAGGTGCTGTGGAAAGCATGAATCATTTATTAGTTACTTTCTAGAGAGCTCACGCACTTCACTTTAGTTTCCAGTATTTGCTGCATAATTCACTGAGCATGCAAAGGTAATTGCTGTGTGAATTGCACTAAAGTACTTTATAAGTCCTACACTGTTTTATAGATATACTGTATGTCACTTTTTCTCACTATTGTCAGGTGAAAATCTTGCTTCTCCTTTTCACGAGGAGAGAGAGGAAACATGTTTTTTCAGCTGGACCTCCATGTAAATTAAGTTTATTTTGTGGGCTGTGGTAGAAGTGGTTGAGATTTCTCAGCCTACTGCAGGAGGACATAATCCTTCTATTGAAGTATGGAAATCACCAAAACTGGCTTGTGAGGTTTTCATTTAACAATGATAGTACATAAATGATTGATTTCAAAAGAAAAACAACAAATAAATCTACAGAAAATTCTGCAAATACACAGACCTGAGGAGACATACAGGGATTAGCTGCTTGCCTTTCTGGTACACACACAAAAGAAAATGAATGCGAAGAGCTGACAGACCTCAAATACAATGATGAAGGCCAGCCTGGCAGCCAAGACGTGCCAGAACTGAAGGGTGAACTCGTAGGGCACCGTGCTCCAGGGCGGTGCTCTGTAGTCTCTGTACCTGCAGTATCTAGACTGGTTGCTGTTCAACTCGCCCATGTCAAACACAGACAGGCTGCTGTTCATGTAGCCTCGCAAACACCTGCGAGCAAAAAGAGAAGCTTTCAGTCCATAACACAGGCACACTCTATCGGATATATTTAGTGCTTCCATGCTGATTTTATTGCTTACTTATCCTGATGGTGGTGTCCCTTGTCTACACATGGACCATATTTGAAGGCGTAAACAAAGCGGGGGATGTAGTCTGAGGTGATGGCAATGACGAAGGCGTTGGTGATGACTGCCAACACGCCGATACCTTCGAGGATCCCGTGCCAGATACCTGAAAGCCAAGACAGAGAAAAAAATACACATTTTCAGTACTTTAAAGCTGTGTAAAAAAGACAGAAGAATGAGTGATCTATAAACCTGCATGTCTTTACAAAGTACAAAGTACAAGTGTGACTTTTGTTCTATGTGGCTCACTAAAGATTTTATTGGTGAAACATTCAAGTGCATCAGGATAAAGATCATAACTTAAAAGGAAAATTCTGCCCTTTCAAATCCTACTAACGTCATGAGACACTTATTTGTGAGATTTAGCACATTCCAGGGAGTATTCTGTGATGTCACTGCATTACATTACGGTCGATTAAGGCTTCAGACAGGAAAAGAAATGTCTCTCTGCCTGTCTTCATTATTCTCTGTATGATCTGTAAATGCCATCTTTAAATGCTAAACCTACAAAGACACTTTGCTCTTTGATTCTTTGCGACTGACACATAATATGATCATTACAGCTGAGGAATTTCTAAATATTTCAGGGTGGATTTTTCCTTTAATTAAAGGGCAACATGCCACAAGACACATTTAGTCATATATTACATGGCAGTTGGAGGGTGGTGTTTGTAATCATATGGGCTGGTGGGATCTGAGGTGCAACATATGGCACTACAGAAGCATAGCATATGGAAACACATCTATCTCCATTGGATGGAAAATTGTGGTTTCCGCAACATTTTACTGTTGGAACAATGTGGCTTGGATCCAAAAATAGAAAAAAACACTGTGTGAGAGGCACTGAGGATGTGTGAGGGGTGTTCAGAGGTCATGCTGACCTATGTCAGTGGCTCGGGCAGGCATGGGTCTCCTCCACTGAGTGACAAACTTGTAGGCGTCAAGACGAATCTCAATGATGTTGTTGAGCAGAGCCAGAAGGGGAGCCAACGGGAATGCCGCTACAAAGATGGTGGTGAAGCCAAACTGCAGAACTGCAGAGGAAAGAATGGTTTGGATGAACTTCAGAGGATGTACGTCTGAAACACTGGCACAAACAATGTCAGCGAGTCAGCCACGATTTACATGGATTCCTTTCTGCTTCAGGTAAAGTCAAAATGTCAAAAACAACTTCAAAGGAGTATAATGTTTTACCCATTTCGAGGTATTCGTCCACCAGCCCGTGAGCGTTCATCGGCTGCAAATTCCAGTCTTTGTCCCACTGTGGAAGCTGGCTTTTATTCTCTACATTCAGACCTCCACCACCTCCTTTCTTCATCTTCCTACGAGACCACCAGTTCTGCAGCAAACTGAAAGTATAGTAAGTAGCTAACTGTCATATCAAAGTAATTATTTCTGACAATGCACTGTGCGCTGCAGGAACCCTTTTACTAAGCCCCGCACAAGAGGATTTGATGTGTTTCTCCAGGAGAAAAGCCTTTTCATATGGTAATGAGTGACGAGGACAAAAAAAACTATACAGAAATTACATAAGGTTTGTAAAATGCCAGTCACTTGAATTTGCAGCATTAATGATTGAATATGGAATTTATAATGTTTTTCAGAGAAAGAACCACAATATTATAATTTCATATTACTTACGGATAACCGAGCTCCATGAAGTTGTTCCAGATTTGTTTGAAGAACATGATGACTCCCATTTGCAGGCACAGATCAATCAAACAGCCGCTCGGGTGACACTGAGGAAAAAACATTTAAATAAAAAATACTGTAACATCCATATTTCATGCCCAATAATTCAAAGCCCTGAGCAAATCCTAGGACACACTTTATCCCATTCTGTTTTTTGATCATTAAAATTGAAAATCCTAGTAATTATGTGGGAGATTAATGGTTCACATAGTCAAATACAGGCGGATCATTAGAAAGATGAATTACTTGAAGATTCTAAATATATCTTAAAACAGAAGTCATTGCTGAAATAATTACCCACTTATAGTAATGCCTAATTGCACTCACCTCCTCCAGTCTCCATCGATTAAAGAGTTTATTGTATTTTCCAGGCCTGCCAGCAAACCTGAACAGATTGAGATTGGCAACATTAGCGGCAAATTCAATCATAGAAAAGCTAATAAAGCAGGAAAAAAACACACTTAAAGATGCTAATTATGTCCAATAAAGCTACAGCTTGGTCACATTTCTAAGCAAGGCAGTATTTTACAAATGCTGACACATGAGGTATACACTGAGGAGGGAAAGGGAAGGAGTCTTGGCAGATGTCATGACATGGGAGGTTGAAATAAAACATCTTTGCATGATCCCTCATTAAATTCACTGTAAACAAGAACTGTAGTGTTCATGGCAGCTGGCCTACCTCCCGAGAAAGAAAGCGATGTAGAACGTGGAACTGTTCAGATTTACAAACTGGAACAGGAACATCTTCAGAGCAAAGCTGTTCTCCCACTCAGACTCCGTCCGTGGGTGCTCTGAAGGGGGAGAAAAGGATGGACGAGGGAGAAAATAAATGTTTGCCAACCATCTGAGAAGCAAGAGATAATGATGGAATGAAATGCATGCAGCATGTTGGCAGTGCTTACCTAAATTTGTCAGCAGATAAGCCACCTTTTCATACACCTGATGAGAAGATAGTACTCATAAGTATCAAAAGGGAAGGTAAGTGGGAGTGAGTGTAATGAGAGGCAAAGTGCAAACAGGAATCTCAACAGATGAAAACCGTATATCTTTTTGGCTGTGGATGTGATAGTTCCTGGAACAAAGTTCTAAATAAATGTTTCATGAAACATTCATTGGACAGAATATGTAAACGAGCCAGATGATGCTTGTTCAGACACCCACCACATTGAGAGACATGATGATCACAAAGTTGATGCAGACACCAGTGCCAGAGGTGGCAAACTGCCAGTTCTTCCTCACAAAATACCAGTTGAAGGAAGCAAACTTCTCCATCGCGATGAGACGGAAAACCACCACAGCAAACACGGCTGTCAGAACAAGGGAAATCTATGCGAGGATGAGGGAGAAGGAAGCACAAAGGAGGGGATGATATATGAGTTTAAAAACTGTGGTGAGCACTGTGCTTAAGAACACTTGAGTTTAGGCTGCAGAGGTTTTATCTTATCTTATAGTAAACACTTGTATGGTATAAAAAGGACAACCTATTGACTAAGAAGCAATTCACAATAAAGATAATCAAAAAAAATCATCAAAAACAGGATAAATTAGGGCACCAGAGAGGCCAAATCCACTATTTCATCTAAATACAACATTTGTCCAGAAGGGGGAGATGATACGCCACAACTGGCACATCACACCACTCTAGAGGTGGCACAAAAATATAACTAGATCTCTCTCTGAGCCTGAATCCCAAAAGGGCAGATTATTCAAAGATCAAAGGGTTTACCATGAAGAATATTCCGGACACAGACACCATGAGCCGGCTGAGTTTGTCTGAGAAGGGCTGAAAAGGCTCAGGCTTGCCAGAGATGGGGTTGACTCTCTCCATCCTGGAGTACTTGGCTTCAAATTGAGGCCTCAGCTCCTCCTGATTAACAACACATAATCCTGTATGAACTATTGAACTACAGCCGCTTCTACATGATCAGGCAATATCATGTAAGCGGTGTCAAATTTAGAAGACGTAGTGCATGAACAAAGGCAGATATTATATGAGGCAATGAAATGAAATCAAACCTGATCTGTCTGAGGATATTGCTGACTTACCTCTTCCTCCTCCCAATCAATGAGATCCCAGTCGTAAGTCAGTTCTGCCCTCCTCCGTTTCCAGAACTCAAGGAATACTGTGGCTGCAGCGGGGATCGGGAATCAATCACATTATTGATCAACTTTAATATGTAATATAAAGTCTGATTGATAATTATGTGACTGCAGGGGGCTGTATACTGGAGAGCCAAACAACACATCACAGTCAGACATCCTGACTGAAATACAGGCTGCAGTGACGTGTGTGACCTGTTATTGAAGCTGATCACAGCCATCAGTTCACACACTACTTCATTTTGGGGTGAAGTTAAGGAAACGTGGCAACAGCAAACAGGCTTTACTTGCGCCCCAAATTGTATCTTCAAAAGTAAAGCTTTCTGTGGGCAGAATTCAGTCTGGGGGCACTGTTTCCTTTGTTCTGGACTGTGTTTTTTTCCATCAAGACTTTTTGTGTATTCTTTCAGATGCATAACACCAGAAAAAAAGGCTTTTATAAATGCTGCATGGCATGTACCTCTCAGAGGCATCATAAATGTACTTCAATATATGTGAAAAGAATTTGTCCCAGTAGCATTAGCGCAGAGACAGTGATGGATGGACCTCAAAGTCAGAGGAAAAGAACAGTATTATGATACAGTATATGATGTAAAATGGACAGCATACAGTAATATTACACTACTGATTCAGTAGTGTAATATTACACTGACCTCTGGTCATCATGTGTGATATTGTAGCAAAACAACGGACATTATTATTATATACATTATCACAGAGCTCTTATTTGTATGTGTTTCTGTTATGCATTATGTGGTTTTTTTTGTGTGTAATACATTTAAGTGAAAACAAAATGATTCGAGCGATAAAGATACATTTGGGAAAGGAATAATAGCCTGAAAAAGCACTAGAATGTGAAACCTCAGTCAGAACAACTTTCACTGCTGTTAAAGATGTTGAAGTTTAATATAGCATGACCCACTTTTGTTTAAAGAGAGAGAAAAGCCGCCTTTTCAGATGCCTACATTCGGTCCCTTGGGCTAACCAATTTTTCATCTCTGTCTCTCTCTCTCACACACACACACACACACACACACACACTCAGCAGACCCAGAATGCACTCAGTGGCACAACACTGCTACTTTGGTCCAAATTGCCAAAAGCCTTCATGCAGGATTGAGAGCTGCAGACCACTGTCAGCGAGGCCGGACTTCCCCTGACTCTCTGGATCTCTTTGGCCTTCATTTACCCCAAACACAGAACACAATGTGTCAAGTGTTCCCTTCTGGCACAGGTGATTATTTACCACGCTGGCAGAAAGATGGATCTGGGCCAAGACCTTGCAGAGTAACGCTCAAAGTATACATTACAAATTGTGAAAACATAGCTGTAATAACCCACTATCATGGTGTAATTCTACAACCCTGAAAGCTGAATGATACTATCTCCCTCTGGAGAAATGTTTAATTATCTGACTAATTACACCAAGACAGAACTGGCAGTGTAAGTGCATACAGTGAATCTGAGAAACCTGACCATGATTTATTCGCTGACGAATGTATTACAGTGTGAAGATCTCATGTGTTTGCACTGCAGTGAGTGTGTACCATGTTGAATTCTCAGGTGGAAAGCTTAATGTGTTTGGAGGAGTTGAGTAGAGAGTGGAAGCAAGAGCACTACTGTATAAATAGATTTGAATTCCAGGAGGGTTTGTATCAAGAGGAGAACATATTTCATGTAATATAAGCATTCTCAAACTCATAAAAATGAACAAACATAAACAGCCTCCACTTACCCCAAATAGCCATGAAGATAGCAAAGAACACAGTGCCGCCGTTGTCAAACAGACGGGTCACCTAGAAACACATGAAAGGCTGCTCTGAAAGTGTAGTGCTTCCAGAAATAGTGGCTTCACTGATGAAACAGATTTATTATTTTGACATATTTTCTTTTCACTTTTTTTCAAATAACACTTCATGACTTTGTGATAATCTGCTACATACTTTGGAGTTTCTCATCCACAAGTTTGGGGTATTTCTTAAAGGAATAGTTTGACATTTTTGGGAATTCTTGCAGAGAGATAGATGACTGATACTTTAATACCACTTTCATGTCTGTATAGTAAATATGAAGCTACAGCCAGCAGGTGGTTAGCTTAGCTTAGCACAAAGACAGGAAAAAGAGGGAAACAGCTTCAAAAGTGACACAATCCTATTAGCACACAAATGAACACAATATATCTTGTGTATTTAATCAATACGAAAACCAAAGTATAAGAACAACAAACTGTGGATTTCAGGGGAATTTGTGTGAGACCTCTTAACCCCCTGTGAAACCACAATGGGTCATTTTCACATTTTGGTTTTGTATGGGTAATGTGTTAATGAGGTGCTGGTTGGTGTATTTTGTTACTTTTGGACAGAGCCGGGCCAGCTGTTTCCCCCTGTTTCCAATCTTTATGCTAATACAAGCTAACCATCTCCTGGCTGTATCTTTATACTTAACAGACAAATATAAGAGATTTAACTTCTTATCTTGTCTTCTCTTCTTAGCTTATCAATCTTATCAAGAAAGAAAATAAGCACTTTTGATTTTGGTTTAAATATTTTCAATAAAAAGCTGAATTAAACAGGTTTCAGAAACATTATTCAATTTAATATACCCAAAAACACACCCAAAGTCAAATTACAACTTGACGAGTCTCTAATGAGAAAGTCTAACATACTGTAAATATGAGACTACAGGTGAATATCAGAGCTGCACTGACCTTTGCATAGACACAACTGTCACTCAGTGTCCACGGCTCGCAGTTTTCCTCACACATTGGACACATGATGGTAGTATTGGCTTCACAAATCTCTTTGCTGATGAGGCAATGAATCAAGAGTGTTTTAAATGATGACTTACATTCATTTCAATGCAACAGAGTGTGTGCACTATCTTCGTACGGTATGCATGTTGTGTGAACTGACCTGACTTGGCTTGAGTCCATGGTGAAGAGGCCATAGAGGAAGACAAAAACACCAACCAGGGCAGCAGGGATCAACATGCCGGTGTACCAGCCCAACCACGCAAAGTAAAGACCGATTTTCTCACCAAAGTACCGCCTGAGAGAGAGACAGAGAGGTCAAAGGTGTCAACTGTTAATTTAAAATGGTCATTTATGTTCATTGATTCATTAAAAGTGACGTTGCGGGTGTGATAATGTACTGTGAGGTGGTCGTGGTGGCCTAATGGATAGGGAGGCTGCTGGACTTAAAGGTCATTCAGCATAATGCTGTGGTAGGAAATGAATCAATAACTCCCTGTGCTTCCTAAACCACAGCTGTCAAGGTGCCCTTGAGCAAGACACTTATTTTACAACTGCTCCAGTGAAGCCGTTCAGTAGCAATTACCGGTATCCAGTAACTCCCAGGAGTGTACGCAACATGGTATCAGCAACATGGCCGAGAAAAAGAGTGTCAACAAGTCTTAATTATGTATATTTACATGGTTTCTCAAACCAGAATAAGTGCTTATACGTAGAAGGGATCTCTATCATTTACTACATTTACATGCACACTAATATTCCACTATTATCCCGACTATCACAATATGTAAACAGTGTATTCTGTTTGAATATTCAGAATTAGGCCTAATTCCAAATGTAGCATTTTCCGATTAAGACATGCAGGATATGCCGATATGATTCTGGTTTTAGGAGCATTCTTTGGACATGGGGTTTTTACCACAGTTTGTGACACAAGGCCTCTTGCCTGTTTACCCCTGTGCAGGCAAAATGACATATGGAGAAGGCAGACAGAGGAGAGTGGAGAGCTATTCAATGCCGGCTGGAAAAACAGAGTGTGCCTTCCTCTCGACAGGGATGGAGGGGTTTGGTTATTATGTTGACATGAAGCCACAGACTGACAGTGACGACTCGGTGTGATGCAGCAAAACACTCAGCAGCATAGCAAACATCGGGGACAACTTAGGTACTAGATGTGCCTGTAACTATAAATTTATAATATCAGTCATATCAATATCACTTATAAATGTCAGACAGCAGCTCACTAATGTAATTCAACTCGCTGGTTTACTGCCTGCGGAGATATTGTGATTCTCGTTCCCACTGGAGCAGACGGAAACCCTGAAAACCCTCTGCATGTAAACGGGAATATAGGTGGAATATTCATTCTCATTAGCCATGTAAACAGCTTGGTTGGAATATTGTTTTTTTCAGAATAAGGGCTAAAACCGGAATATTTTGTGTAGGTAAATGTAGTCAATTATATGAATAAAATCTACCATTACAGAATATGTACAGTAACACATACATTGGGATATAATGTCTAGAAAATTCAATTGAGAAACTATCATAACATGTAGATAAATTAGCCAGATATGAAAATCTGATAAATCAGTGAATTAAACACATGAAAAATCAATGTACTTTGTCAGATTAATGCTAAAATCAGTTTTGCTTATTGATTTGCAACATAACTCACAATACAACCAGAGATATTGGTAACATTTCAGAATCTGGTTATATTTCAGCCTCTATGCATGGATGGGAGTTAAAGTTGTTGACAAATACATTAATTAACACTTAAAGCACCAGTCAAAAGTTTGGACACACACATTCAAGGGAATGAGAAAGTGTGTCCAAACTTTTGACTGGTACTCTTTATCTGCTAAAAACTGCATTATATTGTATTAAAAACCATTTATTAACTGTTTATATACTGTTTATAAATGCTAAATAGAGGGCCTTAAAGTAAAGTATTACCCCTGAGATGAAACAAATTTCTCTTTGAACGTCACTGGTTATATATTGTCATATTTCATAACCCTACTGGGTTTCGATGATTACAAATGCAAACAGTAAATAATCTGAATATCCTCAGTTTCCTGAATGTGGTCACTGCAGTGTTCCAAAATAAACCAGAAACTTGAGTTTGACAGTTTGATATTTTGGAAAATACACTTTCTTGGCAAGTGTTAGAGCAGGAGATTGATAACACTCTCGTGTCTGTGTGTTATGGAGCAGCTAAGGGACAACTAGATTGGCTTATCATAAAAAACTGTAACAGCTAGCCCGGCTGTCTCCAAGGTTCAAAAATCTGCCTACTAGCACCTCTAAAACTCACTAATTTACATGTTGTATCTTGTTTGTTTAATCTGAACAAACACATTAAAATGTTAAAATGACTGTTTTATTGATTTTAGAGGGAGTTCCTTTCGTTTCCTGTCTATGAATCTATCTTCCTGTCATGCTAAACTAAGCTAGTTGCCTCCTGGCTCTAGCTCCATACTCACTCAGACTTGAGAGTGATATGCTCCTTATCTAAATTTCTGCAAAAAAAGTTAATAAGCACAATTTCCAGTATGTCAAACTATTACACAAGTAAAAAAAATGATGATAATGTTGTTGGAAGAAATGAGTTAGATGTGGTCAAAGTTGAGGGTACATAGAGAATCAGTTGTCACTCTCATCTTCCTTTACTTGTGACATGAGAACAGAAAAGACAGCAGACAGTGCTAAAATACAACAGTGCAAAACAGTTGTAAACCAATGTGGGTTCATACTCAACTGTTAAAAATAATCAGTTCAGAAATAACAGACATAGAGGTTGTCGAGGAATGATAAACGAGCCTGTTCACACAGAAGACTGATAAGAACCTGGCCAACTTTATAATGAGGCAGTGCACACAAGGAGACTAACAACTGGGTTACTCTATGTTCTATTTAAACTTTAAAACATCTTGAATATGATTAAAGACAGAATGAGGTTCACAACCAGGACACTAGTGCTCATGCAAACATCCCAAAACAGCTCATGACGCTGTGTCACCTGCTCTGACGCTGATTACCTGATGAGGTCCAGAGGCTGGTATTTGTACCAGATTCCCCAGCGAGCCCAGCGCTCATACAGAAGGTGCCTGTGGTTCTCGGCACCGTGCGTCTTGATAGGATGTCTGCTCTTGTACCCGCCCTGACAAGACAAAAGAGCAGAGCCATCCACATTACAGGAGAAGCTGTGAAGTTTGACAGTTTGTGAACCTCTGCAGCTTTTCAGCACAAATGATGATGGAAAGGTTTGGAAAATAACAAGCAAGTTCAATCTTGATAAGACACTGGGCATTCAGGAATTTATGAGGCCTGTGTGCTATTCTCCCTTCTTGGTGCAAATTGTGGACGGGGGGCCAGCACACAGTTGTAAGTCTTCCTGGAGGCGATCAATACACACGTACCACATAGTTAAAGGGGGCTTTCATTTTCGGGCTTTGTGTGTCTTTTTCCTATCTCCAACACATCTGTTTTTTTTTTTTTTTTTACCAGTTTTGACCAGGTGTTCAACCAAATATAGACAAGAGACAGTATCTAAAATGTTATTGGTGGAGGGAAAAAGGTGCAAGCATGCTATATAACTTTTGTACGGCCCTGTATTTCTCAGAACTTCGTCTAAATTTTCTCCAGGCCTGTTCAATAAAGGATTGTCCACTTAAAGTCTTCTCTCTAGCTTCTAATTTTTGCATGCTGCATAAGGAAAGGGTCCAAATTCAATTTTTATCTGTCAAATAAAAATCCTCTTACCTCATGTGGAGGAAATGCAGCTTCATATGTGTTGTTGCCCAATAATCGGTTGATACCTAGAGTAGCATAAAGCATACCATGTCAAAAGATGCACATATAACAGCTAGACTAGCACAAGGACAACACATTAAAAATTCAGTTGCAGTCATAATTGAGAGATGAGTCCACTGTCAGACTCATTTAAACCCATTCTTCTACAGTCAAAACAATTTACTGCATTATGTAACTGACAAGCTGCATTAGACGAGTGCATTAGAGGCTTTAAAACACTCAGGTAAGAATTTTAAATAGCTGCCGGGACTTGAAAAAAACCCTGCTGGATTACTTTGTGCCCATCATTTATGCAGGTTGTAAATTATTTTCTAAATCACAAGTAAATGACTGAATTGCTTCTAACATTATTGGCTGCAGATACTGAGCGAAGTGGTAATGATCGAAATGTTATTTTTCACATTCATTTGCATTGTCATCCCTTTGACTGAAACGGTAGATAGGGAGAGCAGGAGCAGGGAGGGGCGGATTTGAGAAGGATTTTCCACTCTTGTGGTGGAGCTCATCTAATTTGTTGGAAAGTAGAGTGGTCAACAGTATTAAAATATTAATGTGAAATCCGTCCAAGCCCTTCAAGGTGAAACTTTAATCAGCAAAACATGTCAGCAGCAGTCAGACAAAATAGCAGAGTGGGAGTGGACGGAGAGTTAGCTGCTGATACCAAAAAACAACAACAAAAAAAACAAAAAAACAGCCAGAAGGAGAGGAAAGGAGGGATCAGCCACATGTTGGACGATACCAACAGCTCAGCGGCAGCCCACATTTTAATCATCCCACAGCAAAACAACAAAGACATAATTCTCCCCTCTACCCTGCTATCACTCTGACATCAAAATAACAGCTAAATCTAAAAAGTCTCTTTCACTACTGCCTCTAATGTTTTTAATAGTGACATAACAAACACAACTAATAGGCAGAAAAACACAAAGACAGAATTGTCTATATGTTTTATTGAAATTACTGCATGTCCTTTATTCCTTTTTCACTAATTGGTATTTATTATTTAGGGCTGATTCTGTAAGGTTTAATACTAAAGTTGCTGCTTAATAAAGCCATTACATTACATTTTCTTTGTGCCTGTATATAAAATATGTAGACTCTGGCCTCTTACTATGAATAAATTGTCTTAAATAGGTATTTATAGTGGATATATGTACATTTTTAGATATAAATGAGCGTGGGAATCCCCTGCTAGAGATATTATTTAGTATGCGAGGAGCACAGAGAGGTAAAAGCGAATACCATGCCATACCCATCTTTGATTTTCCGTCCTCATACTTAGTGCGCTGCAGGACATGATGGACTATTCTGCTTCTGGTGGAATTGGAGAAGAAGCTCTCTCTGTTGTTGATAGTGAAGCTGAGAGGAAAATATCAGCACACTCCTTGAGTCATTCATCATGTAACAGTATATCAACATCATCCAGTCAAGGCCGTTAATGGGAGCTGATCCAGTAAAAATGGGAAGTTCATTAAAACTCAATTCATGCAGTTAAGTTTGTCTTCACTCCAGCATCGTTATTTCCAAAAAAAACATCACAGCTGACAAGCAGAGGAAAAGTGGAAACAATTTCACTGACAATGAGATTAGATGATGGCTTTCATCAAAGAGAAGCTTTAAAAATGAAAACAGGAAGGAATGAGGGAGAAATCTAATTATTTAATGGACATCTGCTGCTGTGTTTAAATATCTTATTTATGATCAACTTGTCTGGCTCAAAGCTATAAAATATACAAGACTTCATAGTGCAAATTTCATCTCCTGGTTTCTAAATTCATCACTAGAGATCAGACGCAAACTGAGGATACAGAGTCGCGTAAAACACTACTGATCCAAATACTGAGTATCTGTGGCGGCCTGCATGTATGAATAACTATATGTATGTGTCCTCCTTACTGATGCATGCGTGCTCTGCTGAAGGGGGCTGTGTAGCAGTCGGTTTCCTCCAGGTCAGGCAAGGCCTCTTTGTCTAGCTTCATGGGATTTCTGGGAAGCCAGCTTTTTATCTGACGACATCTCAGATGAAACCTGCTGCACGGACACACAGTGAGACAGGATTAACGGCACAGATTAACATGAAGATTGTTTTCTTTGATATAGTACAGTGGCTCTTAACTTTTTCCCCTAACACAACCCTGACAACCTTGCACCACCTCACCCCAACTAAAGATACGTTTACATACACATGCACTGGTACACAACCACATATTTCAGGCATCACCCCATCGTTTTTCATTTTCACTTTTTTATGACTCAGGAGCCATGGAGTCACTGATCCAGGACAACAGAAAAACAAGTCAGTAAATCCGACTTGAAGGATTTTTTTTTCACAGCAGGCTACAGTCATAATTTAAGGACAGAGTCTATTGCTTTGTATTGGTTTCCTATTCATAACTCTACAAATAAGCTAAATTATATCACCTTTTAATGTTAAATGGACATAGTAAATAGAAAAAAAGAAAGTCTGTACGGCTATGCTAACCGCTCTGTGATGCTCTACTTAGGTACAACAGGTGCTTTGAGCTAAATGCTAACGTCAGCATGCTAACATGCTCACAGTGATAATGCTAGCATGTTGATGTTTAGCATGCAATGTTTACTTTACTCACCATCTTAGTTTAGCATGTTAGCATGCTAACATTTGCTAATTAGCCCCAAACACAAAGGGAATATTATTAGTTAGCAGGTATTTGGTCATAAACCAAAGAGTAAATACAAGTTAAAACTTTGACCTGATGATGGCACTATACAAAAAGTTCACCAAATAATCAGTAAAGTAATCACAAATCATCCTGAGGGGTTGGTGATCTATCCAGTAGTTGTTGAGATATTTCACAACAAAAACAAAACAAAAATGTGAACCTCATGGTGGCTGTAGAGGAAAAGTCATTGGATCATCAAAGTCTTTAGGAAATAATCCTCTGGGTACCATGAACATCTGTGCCAAATTTTATGGCAATCGAACCAACAGTTGTTGAGATATTTCAGTCTGGATCAAAGTGGTGGACTGACAGACTGACTGACATTTCCATCCCTAAAGCCTCGCCACAAGCGTGGCTGAAAATCAGCTGGCGTGGTTCAATTTGCACATTGCTTCGACAGATTTGCTGGAACGGTCTTTGACTAATATGTGATGCTGCCGCTCTGATATGGATTGAACGGATATAAATGGGATCTCTGGGGCACAATGCATTGTTGCCAGAGAACAGCTTATGAACGTTGTTGTGAAGGGAACAGGCACTGTACAGAAAGTAAAGATATCAAACCAGCAAGCTGTCACCACTCAGCCCATTTTTTCAGCTTCACAGAGACATGAGTTAGTGACAGACCATTAGTGAACACATAAAGCCTGCTACTCAGGTAGATTTTTATCTCTCGGACGAAAGATTAGTGAAAGACTGCAGGAACTGCGAGGGAAACATAATGGTCCATTTTTCACAGTGACTAAGATCACTCTCACTCAAAATCTAGAAGTGCTTTGTTCTCAGTTAGTGATTCTCATTAGTGTGATTTCTGTCAGCTCTGTTTGTATGTTTGAATATCTTCCATGTATGGCTCTTAAAACAGACATGGTATGAAAATGTGAAATAACAAAATAAGCCTTTAATATTTATATTATCTCCCATATTTTCAACTACTGCCTGAACTTCTCTTCTTTTGACAACCTCTGTCCATGATGTATTTGTGTTTGTATGTATTTGCATTTTAATGGATCATTGATACAGTTGCATGCTTTACTGTATTGCAAATCACTAAAACTGGTACATTTACTGTGGATGGAGATACACTCTACACTCATAGGCTATTGAAAGTGTTGACCAGTCTGTCAGGTTGTATCTATGCAGGTTGACAATTGTAATGAGGTCTCTTCAAGGATAGAAATCTGCACGAATCTGCTATCTTTGCTGTAATTCCAACATCATTTCAATTACCTCTCAAAGCTGAACCAGATGAAAACAAGCAAAAAGTTACAAATTTTAGGTTCATAATAACACAAATTTGTAGTGTTTTCAGAATGTAACTCAAAAGTTTTACTTTTCAAAACAAAAAAGCACATATTTGTCTTTCAGTGATTTCTTATTGACTGCTACTATCTGTGAAATAACAGGAATCTGAAGTCCTGCGCAGAGCTTGGACAACACTTGAACATCACATAAAAGCACAACTACATCTCTCTAAAAATAGCATGCACATAAGCCTGTGCAGCTCCTTGTTTTTGATGGACAGATTACAAGTATTTTATAGAAAAGCACTGTCAGTGTGGGTGAGTTACGGTATTGTGGTCTTAACAATGTGTGCTAGATTCTGTGCTTTTTGAAAAGGTTGGAAAGTTTGATTATTTGTTTAAACAAGCATAACAATGCCTGTTATTTTTAAGTCCTGGAAAAATTAAACATTGCACTTGATCACTTATTTTTAAAAGGACTTTCAAAAGTTTCACTTCTCAACTATTTCCATTATTGCTGCTCTTCCATACTGCACACAAGATGTGATTTTTCCAATTTAAAAAATAATCCTAGACTTTGTAAATACAGCATATAATTCATACATAATCTGCACAGAGGTTTGATTCATCCTGGACTAATAAATACTCACTAAATGTGTTACAAAGGATGATGACGCTTTGACTCAAACTTTCACTGTCTGTGTTCTTCACTGAGGTGATGGATAACTTCAGTCCACAGCTCACATTACGGCTGAAGCCTGGCAGCTGTGCCTCTCATGAATTTCATTAAAGAAGAAGAATCCAGCTTCCTGCCCCCAGAGAGCCACAGAGAAAAATAATCCTTCACCCTAAATCTACTTACCTGCCCAAGGTTTTGCTTTTCCAGTCTGTAAAGTAGCATTTTTTCCTTAAAGAAGAAAAAAAGGGAAAAGTTAGAGAAACTGGATGAAGTTGCCAGCCACTGAAAGACACTAACGCTCTTTCTTGCCAGAGTTTAAGGTTCATTATTTTTTCTCAACAACTGTTACCTGAAAGGCATTCGGATGTTCATCTGCTCTGCATATTTGCAAAGAGTATCCCAGGGAGCATGGACCTTCACAAACATGATGTCGTTGTTCGTCAAAGAGGGCTGTCAAATTAAGATAAAAATACAAATACACTATTAAAATACAAGAGTTTGAGAAGTTGAGCAATTAAGTTTGCTTCAAAAAACCAAACCAAAAGTTAAAAAAAACGTGATTATATCTTGAATGTCATAATGAATTTTGTTTTTTTCCATTATCTATTATATATCAGGATTCTTACCTCCTTTTCCAGCATTAGTCCCTCAGCACGCAAATTCTTCTCAAAGGTGCACCTCTTCTCCACCTGTGGACTGGACTTCTTGTAAACCAGGATGTAGTCAATACGCTTTTTCCCATCTCGGAAAAAGAGTCCAGATGAATCAGCTGGAGCCTTTCCCTGTGGCAGCAATGTTTCACATCTGAATGAGACGCTGAACACATGACTGGAAATGCTAAAAGCTCCTCAGTGGTTCAGAGCCAAAATAACTGCAGTGTAACATCAGCAGAGATTTTTACTGTTTGTGACGGTGAATGTGGATTAATGAGAATGTGATACCTGAAGTGAATCTATGCGGGCCTTTAGTTTAGCCCGAGTGACAGGCTTTTGTAGCAGAAACGACTCGTCTGCCCTGGTTTCACATGTAGTTGCCTCTGATTCCTCCACGTAGTGATCCTTGCCATCCTCTGCTGCACACAGACAAAGCATGATCAATGAGACAGCTATTAAACTGCACAAAGTCTCTGCATTAAGTCTTTTGTCGCTTGAGTCAATATTTTCCTTAATTCAGCTGCCAACATTGAAATAAGATCTGAGATAAATAACAATCCAAATTATTTGAATGTGGGCACCAGCTTGAGAGCAACACCTTAATGCAATTTAACAGATCGATGCACCGATGTTGAAAGAGAGCCAATCGTGTTTCCTTCCTTCCTGAATCTTTACGCATCCCACTGATGTACATAAACAAATAACAGTTATGTAACACCCACACACCAGACAAAACTGTACCAACATTTTCCCTTTGAACAGTTCAGATTTACGTATTTTGGCACAAACACTAAATGTCTAAAAGTCTACCCAGGTTTGTTGTATCCATAATGTATCGACAGCTTCCTCATCTTCTGCCCATTTTAAGAGCAACAGCGAGCAGCGAGACAATATTTAGACTCAGTATATCTCTGGAGAATAATAAAAAAAAAAAGTCACACAGTAGCTGGTTGGTTTTGCTGTCATTAGAGTAATACAGTGGGAAAGTATATCTATTATCCACCACCTACAATTTAAAATAATCAGAATAAATGGTGTTAAAACCGTCTTTACTTCAGTATGTACAATGGAGATCAAGAGTGCCCATGTCTAGTTCAGAAAGTTGTGGGAAATTGATTGCAGTGATACATCTTCATTACAGACGTCAGTGTGAATTTCCTCCACATTGAGAGTCAATACAGACCATTTAGATTCAGAGATAAAAGTGTCAAATGTGCTGAAAAATGACTCAGAAATTTGGGCGACGTGAGGTGCTGAAAAGGACCCGAAAGCAGCCTGAACTACACTACTTGATGATGCTGTGTTTTCACACGGATATATGCAGGCGCAAATTACAAGAACATAGGAAAGAAAAAAATTGTGTGTAATAAATACGTGTATCACTATTACCTGGTTAGAAAATGGAGGTTTTAATACTTAGCATCTGTAAAGTTAATCAAAGCTTGCCATGTCATGTACTGTAAAATATGGCAGTAAAGCCGTGCGTTGTGTCCAGCTTGACCCCATCGCACACATGTGGGGTGCTGGTGAATGATCATGTTCTTCTCGTTAAGTGACGCCACTCTGGTTGTTCTGGCTAGACTGTCTCCTTCACTCTACGCTCTTCACAGGCTGACAGAACACAGATCTGATCCTCAGAAGTCTATTCTCGGCACAACGTCAAAGAGCCAGCTCCGACCAGAATAGCATCACTTTGCTTTCTACAGCCTCATCTGCATATAATTCACATGTTTCTTCCCACTTTTGCACCATGCACACTGCAGAAATACCAAAAGGTTGGGCAAAGGGGGATTTCAAGGGCAGAATAATACCAACTTGTTGTTGTAGTGCTGCTTGTGCTAGTCTTTGCCACAGAAATAGAGCCCTCACTGTCAATGGCTTCTGAATATTCTTGAAGATATTAATAAGACTGCATAATGTTCCCTTTCCGACAGGCATTTCCATTTTTACCAGTCTATCCAGTGAAGGAGTATTTTCCTTGGATTTGCATTTTTCCACACCATCTCACTCCTTTTGGAAGTGCACCAGACATCTATGACTTACACAATGTTTTCTAAATCCCCTGCAGCATTAACACTGTCTCATCAATTAATATTATGCACAGGCCACAAATGTCATCACCATCTTGAATATATGTGTAGCAACCAACTGTGTTGCTGGTGAGCATAAAATTCATTATAGTCAGCGCTCTGCATAGTTGAAACACAACCAACAGACCACGACAGCTGTAACTAGTAACAGTATATCAGACACACAATAAAAACTTTAATTTCAATAGAAAAGCTCTTATCACAGACATGATGTGGATTTGCTGTCGTAGGTTTCATTGTCTATATGCAGAGTAGAAAAAATACTTCAGCTTTGAAATGACCACTTGACTGGTGCTTACAACGTCAGGTCGTTTCAAGTTCAAAGCTATTTACCGCAATTTGTTAGCTGTAGGGCCAAATTATCTGTGCCAAAGTGGCAGGTGCTTCAGTAAAAACTCAGACAAAATAATTTGACATGTCAAGGACAATAAAATATAAAAAAAAAATCTGGATAAATTGTATTTGCGTCATCAAAGAAGAACAGCAGTCTGCTAACAGGCTTGCAAAATAATATGACCCACCTCTTACACAGTATTTGCTATGGCAACTTATTTCAGATATTTCTTTTTCATTAACTGTTTGTTACTCTTGACAGTAGATACCCACAACATAGTCTTTAAAATCCACAAACATCAATAATCAAACTGTTGATGTAACTCCTCTCTCACAGCTGAAGCATTCGTCTCATCCACTTATGGGTTTCGGAGGACTTCCACTTAACAGACTGACCTGTCTGTGGGGGGAGGAGGCTGCAGGAAGTGCTGATGCTCTGACTCAGACCTTCAACCTCTGGTTTGGGCTCTGGACTCAGAGGCACCGACAGGAAGTGGTTGAGGTTTATTGGATGAGTCTGACTCTGGGCCAGGCACGGCAGGCTGCGGCGAGACGGCTTCAGGCTTTTCTCCTTTAGGATCTCGCTGATGCTTGTGTGCATGCCTGAAGGCGAGAGGAGCAGAAGAAGGTCGAGGAGGTCATTTGACTTAAAAAAACAGCTTGATTGTGAAAATGTTTTTATTTACAAATTCATAACATGATATGTTTATTATGTATGCATATTTCAAAGATAAATATCTATATATTTCATTTAGCATGGTTATACAGTTAGTGTTAACGGAAAAGGCTCTAACTCTTTGAGGGAGCTCTCAAAGATCTGAACACAGAGGATTCTGCATTACAGGGTTAATCCCCCTTAATAAACATATTAAACATTAAATCTTAGTTAAATCAACAATACCAAAAAATAAAGCACATAAGGAGCAGATTAAGGTGGTGGCAGTAGCTGCAAAAGCAAATAGCATTGGCATGAGTCATGAGAAAAACCCATTGGTCATTTGTAACTCCTGCCTTACTTTACTTACTTTCTTGTAAGAAATTTTGGACATTAAATTAATACGATTTACTGTAAAGGTGTCAGTAAGAAGTGTCAGGTTGTAAAGGTCCCCTTCAGGAATATGATTGGATGTGACGAGTCAGCTGGTAGCCAAGCAGCTGATGAAAGAGCCACATATAAATTATACAGTACTTTGCATAGTTTGTAATGCACATTTAGGTAGGAAATAAGTGGGTTAAACGATAAGTCTGGCAGTTTTCTATATTTTTCAAACAAATCTCATGTGCAGATCCAAAATAAGAAGTATGTGTGTGTGTCCAAAGCCTGATACAGCTCATTCCTCTGTGCTGTAGAACAGCTCCAAAGACTAAGAATAAAAGAATAACCTCTTGACTTTGTACTGAAGTTCTTTGAGAAATTTATAATTTAGTACAAAGTCAAGAGGTTATGTTACACAACAGGCTAGCAAAGCTCTGTAAACGTTCTCACACATGTGCAGTGGCATCTGCCATACAAGGAATTTCTCTCTGGAGACTGAAAATGTGATCGCTGTTATTAGTCTTTGGAGCCATTTCTCAACAAACTACCATGACCAAACTCTTTGTGGCGAAGGAACATGTCACCAAGTCAACAAATCCTCCAAATTAAACAACCACATAGGTCATTTGTACCATGCACTCCAGAAGAACCCATTGCAGTATAATATGCTGCTTTCCAAAACCATTACAAACCACTGTTAAAAAAAATATATGTTTTATGATGTGACAACGCTGTGGTTAAGGTCTGGTTAGATTTAGGCACCAAACCACTTGGTTAAGGGAATGATTATGGTTTGGTTTAAGTGATCGCTTGAAATGTGGTTAGTACTTTCATAAAGTTGGGCAACCTTTGTCGTCATGGCAGGATGGAAACATAACACTCGGGTCCACCTAATGCAGCGGTGTGGCTAATTGATGTGTTCTTAATAGTTTTTGGACAACAACGGAGGTCTACGGCACAGAGGAATAAGATATATCAGGCTTTGGATACACACACAATACTTGTAAGTATGATTGATTCATAGTTGGTTTGGTTCTGCACATGATATTTGTTGACAATAAGAAAAATATAGAAAATTGCCAGACTTACCCTTTAACATACGTTAGTATGAACTCTACAAACCCGTAACTGTTCGATTAGGTTACAATAATTTCCAATTTTAGAGTTTATTTTTTATTTTGATGTTTTCAAACTGCTTTATTGGCTATTTTTTTATCTCCTCGTTTATATCATATTCTCTCATCTCAAAATATAACAACAAATAAAACTGTCTAATAACAGCAAGAAATTTGAAAGGAAGAAAGACAAATTTGAAGTAAGAAAACTTGTTTACAGTACTTAATAGTCCCAGTGGACTGAGTGAAATCAAGGGAGTGGGTGGAAAAAAGGAAGGGAGGGTGAAATCACTTCACTCATCAACTGGTCCATCCTTTTATGGGCTACAGTAATGGTGATAATGTCTGCCCTTCATAGAGGAGTGCATTAAAACCATCAGCACTCCCCTTCCATCAAATCACACAGCTCAATACCTCAAGACAGCACAGCATGATGATGCACCACAAAACTAAATCACAGTACACACATATGCTAGTACTGCAACCAATTTAACAAATATACATGTAATTACAGAATTCATTTGTGCTGTTACATACTTCTTCTTACTCATTAACATGGCATGTTTTCATTAATATCAGTAGAGGTCATTTTCAAGGTTAGTTCAGCAATAAAATAACAATACATGATAGTGGAGCTGACAAGATTGTTAAATGAGTAATTCTGAGGCAACAATACCACAGTGATGAAACTCAGCGGTTAATAACAATAATGAATGTCCGGCTATGAAAGCAGGTCATTGCACCTGACCTTCACATTAGGCGGCAGCTTCAGCGGTGCAGCACTTGACATATTTATTCATGAATTGAAGGTTTGCTCTCTTTCAAATGAGAACACGACATTCTTTCACCTCCAGGGAGGAATTCTTGCAGTGACCTTCCTGAAATGTTGAGCCGCACTGATAATTCACTCTCTGCATCCTGAGGGCCCACACCGCAAGCTGCGCAGTAACTCAATCACATGACATTGATCTCGATGGGATTTCCCAGTGATGTTGGGTAAGAATGGAGCCAGTTAAAGATGTGAGCTTGCGGGCCCAGGGGAACCACTAATCACACTGTTTATTTCCTGTGCAGCCCTACAGATATGACATGAATGAAGCTTGTGAGCTTCAGCTAAAAGCTGTACAATGAATAATTGAGAAAGAGAAAATTGTAGAAATTTTGATGAGCATTAAAACTCTGCTTGCAGCTGGATTGCACTCTACTCAAGAGACAGATTTTCTTTAAAAATAATTTGACATAAATGTCTTTTAAGAATAAGGCATTACTCAGCAGAAAATTCAGCACCGCCCAAAATACCTTTGGGTACACTTTGAATTAATCTATTTGTACAGTACATGCCAAAAAGTTAATTTGTCTTAAGGCTAATAACAACGCTTGATTTCCCAGTGCTTTAATTAAGTTTACAGGGAACACAAGCATCCAGCTCCTCTTCTTGGCATTTCATATTTCAGTCAATTTCATTAAATCCAATATTTCAAATCAATACTGCGCCGCAGGCTTTTAATCTATTATTCTGTAAAGAATCATATTGTGCCAATTACATCTGCAATGACATTTTAGAAAGCAGAGTATTTATGGTCCAGTGAGCAAGAGGGACTGTTTCTCACTGTCTCAGCAAAACAACATGCTAACAAGCCTAAAGTGCTATAATATCACAGTGTGTGTGTGGACTGGCCTGAGGAGTTGATGCATTCTTGTTTAATAAAACTGTTTAGTTAGAAGACCCGGCATACTTTCTTTCCATTACACTGATCAATACATAGAGAATGGCTCCTGCGTATAGTAACCACAAACCAAAAAGGTACATTTACAGGATTCTAGTTGGTCTAGATAATCCCAACAAACATCTGCAAGGCTCAACATGTCTGAGATGATACATCAGGGAAGAACGAGCTAATGGGCCTGTAGGGGTGAGGCTCGGTGGCCCCAAAGGACTCTCAAAGTTTAAAATAGACCCATAAATTGGATGGGGTTGGTGTTGTGTGAAATTGTCTCCATGGAAATTTCAGAGCACATGTAGATGGTCAAATCTCTCAGTCCCTTTGGATATTAAGGATATAATAATGATGATCTGACAATCACTGCCCTGTTCCAAAGCTTTTGCCTAATTTCTTCATGCAGACCGACTCTACAAACTCTGCATCATAGTCTGAGCACTTGAGCATTACATTCAAGTCCATATAAATATATAAAGGGCTCATCTAATGTGAAATCCTGTGTTTAATCTCACTGTGCGCTGGCTAAAACTGGTTTATCAGGAGAAAGTTAATCCTGTGCGTGTGCATGGACTGTATGTGCATGTGTGTGTGTGTGCCAGTTGGTATGGGAGTGATGGCTGACACTGACTAAGTCTGGCACCAGGAGGAGGAATAAAGTGAAAACTGATCAAGAGGCTCAGGGAGTGGACGCTCACTATGAGGTGATGTGTGAACAAAAACACCTCTAAAATGTCTCTGCATCAGCACGACACACGGCCTTGCCGACAAGCCTGTGTGCGCTCTTACAAACACCCACTCAGGCTCATCCGACGGGGAGTTGGACGAGCTTCAGTGAAGGTCGTGATCCGGGATTTGGATCTCTCCTCTCCAGCTTGTCCATGATGGTCTTGTGATGTGAGATTAAAAGGATTTTTTTTTTGGTCTGTGCATGTGTGTTGGGTATGATGTTCTATATATATGCCATTTTGACTATATACATATCTACAAATGCATGTTTTTGTCATATAAAATCGAGAACGAAGGTTGTGTTTCTCAGTTCGTTATGCTTCTCTTGTATATTTCTGTCATAAAAAGTGAGCATATCTCTGGCAGAGTCACAGCTCTATCCCTCTATGTGTATTCTTCTGTGTGCGTCTGTAGGCAATCTACTCCGAGCCAGCTGGAAACTGCAAGCAGGAAGAACAAACGTTTAATTTGAAAAATGTCAAGGATTTTATGATCAATTACAAGCTGCCAGACAGCAGAGGAAGCAAAACAATGCTATGAAAATGAGGTAAAACTGTCCGAGATGTGTAAAAGAAACATCGCTTTAGCCTTGAGTCACGTTTGTCTAACAGCACTGTGAGAGACCTGAGCAGAATGAGAAGCACCAAGACATTATCTGCAAGGATAAAGTAGCAAACAGAGAATTCAGGTCAGTGGGCTGTTTCTCATCATGCCTCTATGTTTTCTCTTTCTATACCTTCAATTATTCATCCAATCATCCATGTGTTCCGCCCACAGCACTTTCAGCGTCACAGCTTTCAACTGAGGAACATTCTGCATCCAGACCTTTTTAAGCACAACACACATCATAACGGCCTTCCCCTTAAAGAGTCCATTTCGGGGGATCCATGCTATAAAAGAGTGGGTAAAAATGTATAAATAACACACACACACACACTCAGAGAAGCACGTCCAAAACCATGCTGCGGTGTGTTTATAAAAATTATATCATGGAGGCAGGACTGAGGGGAGGCCGGCAGCCTCTCTTGCAGAAACGTTCTTCAAGCAAATTAGAGTGTTTTTCATCCTCCGCCTGGCACCATATCAGAGAACACATAGACGGAGACGAGTTCACAGTGAGTATTTGGAACAGCATCATTAGGAGCCGCTGAATATTCAGCTCATATCTTGCGTCACGTGGTTAATATGCGAGGCAAGTCAGTAATTCTTGCTGATCAGGTATAAGTGTGAATAGCAAATGATGAGTGATCTCCAGTGTGGATTGCACGAGGGCTTCACTAGATACTGAGATTTTAATCCATGCAAGAAATGTGAAAATAAATCACAAAATGTTGAAATTTAAACACTTGTGTTTGCTGTGTTCATCTGATAAAATCTATCTGGTGACCTAAATTCAGCATCATAACAGTGTACTTGAAATTATTTTAAAAGTGAAGATATTCTAAAAATAGAACTGATAACATCGCAGTAAATAACTTCTGCAGCGCTGATACTGTGACTGCAGGTTCATAGCTTAAAATTTGAATACAGTGGGATTAATAATTATAATAGGTATACAGGTATTAATTAGATTTTCTGTTTAGCACAGGGAAAAATCAACACGGCACCCCCTGAAATACCCCATGACAAGGGGCCAACAACACATTCATTTTTAAAGTCACTAGATATAGGATTTGAAATTTTCTGATGTTGGTGGCCTCAGTGGTTGTATCATAAAAAACACTTTGGCAGACACACAGTGCAGAATGCACCAGTTCTCACCTGGATTTTGTCTAATTTACACATATAATGGCCTTTAAATATCCATTTTCTCTGTCAACATTTCAGGATGTGTTGGTGGAATAATAAAATACGAATTCTTCCACGATTTGTAATTTCCAACAACAGTAATGTATCAACTCAGTACAAATAAAATGTCTGCATGTTCATTCATACATTTAATTATGACGAATTGGTGAACTACTCTAATCCGATATATTGTATAGATTATTGAGTTAGCTAAACAAGATATTGACTTACAATATGTGACTATAATGACAGTATAATGTGGTTAATGGGTGTGCAGAAGTTGGCCTGTTGACTTGACCTGAAATTAAATCATAGGTGTTTAAAACATGTGTATGTAATTACAGTATCAGAGTTGATCATTTTTAGCCACCAGTGGAAAGCAACATAGCGTCAGTATGTGCAGTGACTATAAAAAGTATTTATTTTCATGTTTTAATTTAACAACATTGAATCACTGTAGATTATAACTTTTAGATTCTGATCAACAGAAACAAAAACTTTGAAATAGCAATAACAGATTTTTTTGGCCATTTAATGGCGACAGAAACAAATTTTGAACACAACATTGATATATTATCACTTTTAAGTTTATATAGTGAACCTGGTAGCAAAAACTTGCCTTTTTAGGCATCTAGCAGTTACAAAGCAACAATATCATTCATTTAGAGTCGTGTTTCTGTCCACCTGGTGAATATCAATCTCAGATATCGGAATATCAAATCTGTCTAGCAACGATTTAGCGTCTGGGGGGCAAAGGCCAATATTGCAGGGGTTCTGGTGTAGCCAGTGGATATCTGGATAATGGGTCCCTGGACCAAGACTTCCTATTCTGTGTGATGGTTGTTGTTTACAGTCCGATTAGCAACTTCAGACAGTCCAGTCCACATTTCGGCTAATCTCAAACAGATATATGTGTATGAATGCAGATACATTTTTAAAAAAAAGCTAAATCGTCATCAGACGATAGCTGATGGATTCTGAGACTGCATTTCAGCCAATGTTTTCCAACTGTTTTGCTCTCCACACAGACTACTTACTTGCATGCAACCAAAGCCTGCTCAAACGTGATTGGTCAAACCTACTCTGATTACAAATGGAAACCAGAACGCTTCTGCTACCAAAATCTTGTCCGGTTGCTTACAACATCTGTTTATAGTGATGAATATTCACTCTCTTTTAGCTCTGTTTTTGGTCTCTACCCACTCCTGAGGGAAATATCCGGGTCTTTAGGTGCTAAATGTTCCACTATGTTCACCACATTGTCGCTAACTGTGTCTATTTGCTGTTTGGTGCGGAGCAGGTAGTGTACAATGTGTTTCTAGAGATTTTTCACTGAAAACAGCTGCCTGCTGCAGCAGAAAACGACACTATGAGAGCAGTGAGAATGAACCAAAACAGTAAAGTTGTGAGCTCGCTATAAAGCTCCGTAAAGCCGAGGGGAGCTGCAGAATTGGGTAATTGTGTAGGTTAATCATGTAGAGTGATGCATTTGACATTACATACTGTCATTACACAATACATTGTAATACATTATAAAAAATATTGATCATCAAAATATCAAAAAATATCAAAATATCAATATCGTCTTTCATGTCAAAGTGAAAAACAATATGAAGTATCCAATAATCTGCTCCACAGACAGCGTTGGCTCATGTTGTCTGTCTATCACATTAAGCCTGACTGTGAACACACCTCGGAGCAAATGGTATTTTTTACCCACGGTTTAAATGGTTCAGAATCCTTTTATACAACCCTGGCACAACCTCTGGATTGCATCATTTGAGCAGATTAAACATCTTCCTTCTCTCTCAATCTCTATATTCCCCCGTTCCTTTATCGTCACAATATCTTCTTATGCCCCCTGATTACTTGCGATTTCTACTACGTCACAGGATTTTCTCCAAAGCCTCTGCTGTGTCTGCAAATACACACCTCATCAAAGAATGCCTGCGGTTTATATCAAGCAATATCAAGCATTAAGTTCACAGGATAATCTGTGAGTTTTATAGACATGATTAAACTGTGGAATAACTTCTCCCCGTATTGTTCTTATAACCTAGCAACAAAACAAGCACAGACTATTTAAAGACCGTGAACGTGTTAAAGTAGCCAGCCTCTTTGTTTTGTCATTTTGCAAACTGTATGTCTACCTGGCATGCTACAAATTAATAAAAGGAACATTTCAGATGTCTGCCTAATATTCAAGTAGCTCGTCTAAATCACAGATGATGCTGTATGTGTGCTCACCCCAAATCTGTCCTCAAATTGATGTCTGTATCTATAAAACCATCTGCCCGATTGCATAAGAGGACAGGTGGCCTGCTTAGGATTGTGCAAAGTTTACACATGAACACACACGCACACACACAATACTATTACTATGTACGCACACTTACAAAATCAAAAATTGCACTGAACCAACCCACTGATAAATAGAAACTTTCTTTTTTAAGAACACACACATGAATATCAAAGTCAATCTCTATTGTGCTATTTTTAATCTTTGAGAGTAATTACTCCAGTTTCTTTGTCTTTGTTTCTTTTCTGTGGTTAATTCAACAAGGAAGATGAGCAGGATATTGCTGGATACACAATATTGATTCTTGAAACACTATGATAGCAGTTGGTTGTTGATGCTGCAAACACTACAGTACTTATGAAAGCGCAGAATAATGCATGAAACAAAGCTTTAGAGTTTGATTGTAGAACAGATTAGTAGATTACTTCAAGTAAATATTGTCCAGCAGATATTAAGTGTTCTGTGTGTCAGTTTCAAAAGTGTTTGCTGATGATAAATGCGGTTTATAATTAGTCTGCCAAAGATGGAAAGTGACATCAGATGGTTATGAGTCTTTTTTTTAAAAGTCCAAATATAGTTTGATAGAACCAACTGAAAATTTCAAAAGTTATGGCAGTAGGAGGAAATCTCTTCAGTATATCTTCATCTTCTGTTTAATCTCATAATAATCAATCCCTTTTGTAATTCTGTTCTGTCCTCCTCAACCAAAAATGTTTTCTCACCTACAGCTCAGCTGGAGCCTTTTAAGGGGAACTTGGAAAGAGATTTAACTCCCTTTAGATCACTTTATACTGGCTTCCAGTTGATTTTAGAATTAATTTTAAGGTTTTAATGAATACCTATAACACAATAAGAGTTTGGCTCCGGTGACTTTAAGAAAGCCTTTCATCTCCGGTGCGTAGGAACACAAAGAGCCATTGAGTTTGCAAAAGGTGAGCAAGCATTTTCAACACCAAGCCTTTTAATGCTGTCATATTGTGTTGTTGATGGCGGTTGAGGAGGTGCAATATGCTTTCTGAATTTTGCTTAGTAGGGCTTTGTGAGCCAAATTTCACCTCTTTTACAGTCTATTGAATGGTGCACTTAGCAGTCACAAGCCAGATTTTTTTTTATTTTTTATTTTTTCATAAACTCATCTTGTGCTACGTGTTTCCTGTTGGCTGGATTGAAGCCAGGAAGTTTTCCATTCTGTGATATATAATGTATGTGTGTGATTGACTCTGGGAGAGGTTGATAATTAAACACACTTTTTGTTATATTGTCCAGTATATCACAATTTTAGATATAGGCTTTTCCTTAAAATGTCTGCAGAATGTCCTGATTTGTTTTCTATGTCTGGTGAATGTAGACTTCAGTAACTGTTAACAGACAAAGTGTTTCAGCTCAGTTTGTGTTAAATGATTACCAACATCGTATGTTCATGTTTGATGTGTTTAAGGCTCAGATATGCTATCTCAGTTATGTCTTGTTCATATTTGGTTTGACATTGATTGACATGTATGGAGGTGTATTATATTTGTTCTTTTGCTCTCATTGTGTTATTGCTCTTGTTTTTATGTTTGTAGTGTCTTGTAATCCCATGTGGGCTGGACACCTTTTGGTGCACGACACTTATTACATTACAGTTAGGATTTTACTTTGAAATAGAAATGTTAAAATACATATTTCCTGCATAGAACACAGCTACAGAATTTAAAACATCATAATAATAAAAATCTATATAAATGATCATAAAATTGCAAACAAACCCTAAACTCAGCCTGGATTCAAGTGGTACAGTCCTTATTATGCATGTAGGACATGGTGGGAGATTGAGTCTGGAGAAAAAAAAAGTTGAAAGTGGATGTAAAAATCCTGCTTTTATGTTCACTTATAGCTGTTTGTTTTCAAAGAAGCAGATAAGCTAACCTAACCTCTTAAACAGGGCATCCCTCAGTCATGAGATTTCTACTTGCTCTCATCTCTTCCAGCTCAGCTCAGCATCCTCTCATCAGCAGCCAGCCGATAGACCCTTTCATCCTCCACAACCAGGTACATATACAAAAAGGGGTCACTGCTCCCCAATTATGAGTCTGTGTTAGCAGAAACAACAAGTTTCTTCATCATGTTGCTAAATTTATACAACCCGCACATGAATAATTAATGTGCAGTTTTAAAGAAGCACTAATGTTCTCTAAGGAGCTGAAATCAATACCAGCCAGCTGGATCAGAATACACAGATTGATGACTTGATAGAGATTTACTTATCTGATTAAATTAAAAGACGTAAATATGGGGTAATTATTTTTTCTTTCACTGCACAGTTAGTATGGTGCACACTGGTCCATTAACATGAACTAGAGTCTGATGTCTCATATTGCTGAGTGAGGATGTATTTTCCATTTGACTGCTTGGCAGAAACTTTTAACAGCTTCTTCCCAAAACCATTTTTTATTACTGTCAAAACCACAAAGCCTGAATGCAGCTAAACCTGACAGAAGCTACTTCACCTTAAGCACAAACTATTTTGCATGACGGTGAACAGACTTGTAAGGATTTCTTTTTTGACAGTTAAACAGTGTGTATTTTTCCTCAAGCATAAGCACAATATATTGTTATCACTGCTTATTCTGGCCTACTTGTACTACAATGGATGTGAAAGCTCCTGCATATGGACACGTCTGTGAAATCACTGCTAATTCAAACACAACTTAAATAACATTTTCTAAATCTGCATTGCTTGAATTATGAAGAAAGGTCAAGTCTTTTTGTCTGAATGCTAAAACCTTCCACTGTATCACAAAAAATGTGTTTTTTTAATGATGTTTGTGATATTTATTTTATCAACTTTAAGATGATTGATTTAAGGTGTTATTTAGAAACATCTGCAGTAATTGGATCTCTGTGCTGCTGTACAATAATGTATAATAAATCAATATAGTCAGTGTAACATAAAGTGGATAAAATATCAAAGCGCACAAGGCTCAGAGGATACAAGACCTCCAACTCTGCGTCACTCTTACAGCAAGTGCAGAGTCCGACACCTCTTCACACCACAAACTATTTAACAAGAGAAGAAAAGTCACCGCACATCACAACCAGCTCAGACATACATCACTGAACCGGACGCCAAATTGTCACATTTTGCGACCAACCTTTCTGCTGCTTGAAGGACTGGATGGAGCCCGAGTGGTGCACCATTGCGACGTTCACTTGGTTTCCAGCGTTAATTAAATTCCGTATCTCGAAAAGCAAAATTGCAGAATACATGGGAAACTATGGAGGGGTTGCGTAGGTGTTCTCGCAGCTCCCATCCTGCCAAGCGATCTCACGGGCGATGCGCAAACCCCAGCAACACCTGTGTAAGCTCCGCATGCTCACCCCCCACCCTCCCCCCCGCCTCCTCTCCTCTCCTCTCCGCTCTCCCCATCCACCACCATCCACGGCTGTTGTCATGGTGACGGGCGGCAGGGGAGGTCCTGGGATGGACACGTCCCCCTCCGTCCTGATTTACTGACTCCAAATAAGCTGCGGGAAATTACCAGGGGCAGCAGATCTCAAATGGGCCGACAAGGACATGTATTGATTCGCACATCAGTCATCCCTTTTACCCGCGCTGAAAGCTGCTTGTCCCCTATGGCATCACATAGTCTAGTGAACTATTAGCTAAAGAAAATACAGGTAGACTAATGTGCACTTTGCACACTGTGTCACAAATATAGCTAATGGATCCGGTGCTGGCTAAAAAAAGATCTCAGAATATGATGTAATAGTACCCTCAGTGAGGATATTGATTTTATTTTTAATTTTAAGGTCAAAATAACTTCACATTTAGGCAACTATAAGCTCCTTTGGAATATTTTTCATCCGGCTATGAAGAAGGATGGACTGAAACCTTTTACATTTTCGAAATGTCAGTCTTAAAATGATCGTTTTAGACTTCATTATTCTAGAAAAGAAGAAGTCCATCAGATCTAAAGCCACTTGACACCAAGTCAACATAAAACATGTCCAGAGTTGTTGACAGAAGCCACCAGTTTGTTAGCTGAAAGACACAGTCAGAGTTAACTGTGACTTTGTGCAAAAAAAAACAAACAGAGCAAAACATCAATAAAGGGAATATGGGCCATTCAACATTTTCTAGGCTGAACAATTTGCTTTGGCAGGGGCATTTAAGACTGTGAGACTGAGAGAAAAACTCAAAACAATCAATACTGTGGCTTAATACTACAGGGCTCGCAGCTCAGCTGTGCAGACACACTGCTGGCAGGGGGATCTCTTGTTTGAGAGCAAATGTTATGAAAAGTCAGTCATGAAAATTGAAGCAAAAACACTTCTGAGCAGGGAGTTGAAAAGGCTGCAGTAATGTTTAATAGCCTAATATTAAAAATGATGGTGTATGTGTTGTGCTGGCTTTATATTACACAAATGAGACTCGGCTAAAATGGAAAAAAAAATGCATTTGATTTTTATGAGTTTGTATTGGATGTCGTAAATATGGAGTCGTGGTTAGAATGCAGAATACAGTATATTAAGTTTCATTTAAAAAAACCCATCAATTTCTTATTTAAATCAGGTATTTCCCTGCTGTGCTGCTCTGCTTTGTCGCCTTGTTATTGTTTCTCTTTCTGATTTTATGGTTTATTTTTTATTTTATGGATGTTGTTAACTCTAGTGTCTATTATTCTACTGTGCCTCTGTTATCACCATTTTACTGTGTTTTTGACAGCGTTTAACATTCATATATAACATGGAAAAACTGGAATATCAGGCATATTTTTAATCACACAGTCAATATATATGATAGATAAACCTGTACCTTAGTAAGAATATGTAGACACATAAAGACACATATGTAGAAACATACACTTATCCCTTTGCCTTAGGTCTTCAGTTGCATGCTGTTCACCAAACCAATCTTATCATGATTAATCTACAAGGTCACTAGTCTTATCTCAATGTCAGCTACATTGAGCTACAGATCAGCAAACCTCCAATCAGGATCTGAAACCAAAGGGTGGGAAAGCTCTGTGTTGCTCGTGCTGTCTCCATGTAAGCAAACACTGAAGTGACTGCTGTGATGTGGACAGTCGCCACACGGTCACAATAACGCAGTTTGCAGTTTGGTCTGTGGTCCTACTTTTGTGTATCAAATCTCTGTCTGTGCTGGTATTCTGGGGGAGTAGTCTGGCATCTGTCGTGGATGCAAATACCATCTGCTTTCTTGCAGCTCAGCGTGCCTCTCCTCCTCCCACTGTTATGATGTTTATTGAAGGCTTGTGGCAGGGCTGTGCGTGCCAACCCTTACTGTATAATCTGATATTGAACTAGAAGTCCATTTCTTCCACTGGGCTGATGAATAAATAAATAAGCAGCCCCTATAGGGTCAGCCCCATTAAAAATTTTATCTTGTCCATTCCTGCTTGTTAGAGAGATGTAGAGAGATGTAGGTCAGATGACAGCTCTGCAGAGGGAGCAGGGTTTTAGAAAAATAGAAATACTGCCACCTTGTGGTTTATATGGTGACTAACAGAGCTGTCAAGAGTTATTCTTCAAATAAGAACCACAAAAGCTTTATGCATTATTTACCTTAGCTTTTGTGTGTCAATATACAATCAATAGTCTTGCAGCTTCAAAACTAAACAGTCAGCTGTCAGTTGTTATCTTTGCAGAAAAAGCAAGACAATAAGTTTCACAGTTAAAACAATATCACAAGTCCCCCCCAAAAAAACCTCAAACTGAATTTTCAGCTCTCTTTTAACTGAGTGTTCAGTAGTCAACATTATATTCCCAAATTATATCTATCGTGGTAAAACTGCAATTAGATTACAAAACTGCAATTAGATTACAAATATAATACTTAAAATAACACTAAAAAAGCAATCAAATATTTCAGTCAAAGAAAAGGTCACAAGCAAGTGTAGGGAGAGATTTTTAATCACATACAAAAACAATGAAAATCGTCCCTGATATTCAACACATGTCTCGCTGCCTCTGTGTTTGCACGCTGTTCAAAACAATCAAAGAGCTCTCCACTTGCTCAAGAGGCTTCTGAATGACAAAGACATCTAACATCAACACATTCAACTAAATGACTACTGATGTCTTCCTCTGAGGCTTCGCAGCCGCAGGATCCGCTGATGAAGTTGTCTCAAAAGTTCAGAGCAAACAGTTCAACAAAAGGTCTTGACAAGGTCAAACCAGCTAATCATCAACTCTGTTGTTTAGTATATCCGATGCCCAGTGGCCACAACACAAACACTTGGCCAGCACTACTGTGGTCAGCAGCCTCATTAACACTCACAATGGCAGAATCAGCAAGCATATTGATTTAGGAGGCAGCTTGAATTTTAAGTATTAACTTTGTATTTTATTACGTGATTCCTCATGTTAACTGTTTTACAGCAATATGCCAAGGGTGGTGGACAGGGCTGGTGTTTTGATTACATACAGATTTATTTACAAGTGCTGCTGTAGCAAACTCACCAGACTGTGGGTCGCTCTCTGTGTCTGTGGCTCCTGAACTCCAGGACACCGAGTGGCTGAGGGTGAGATTGATATGAACATGCCTGTCGGCTCCAGAGGAGCTGGAGGCCTGACTCTCCAGCAGGGGAAGGAACATACAGTTGTCCTGATGACATGATCCTGCAAACATCAATATGAGACAATGTTATGATGAAAAGTGTGAGGTCTACAGTGCTGATATCAAGTGTCTTTATTGTTTCTTTTATCTTGAGGGGCATCCTGTCACATATTCAAACCATAATACTAGTTATGGAAGTTATCAGCGGGAGAATCCAGTAACTTGTACGTTCAGATCAGTAAAATATGTAAGTGATCACAGCAGTCTGGCTCTCCACTTATCCCCCATCTCGTATTACTGCACTCATTCATTTTTAACAGCTCTTTAAAATTCCTTTTATCCTTTGATACTTGACACTAATTGGGAAGAATAAGGACTCCTCACTTTCCAAAACCAATTATTTAACACATCTGATCAAGTTGAATTTAAACCATGAAAACCAGTTAAATAGTTTAACTGACAGAAATGTCTAATAATGTCAGAGTACAGACTAGCAAGCTGCAAGATCGCACTGAACTTAATTGTTTAGGAATAGATTTTTGATGATTTGAGAAGATGAAATGAAAAAAAAGGAGCAATTGAAAAACAGCTTTGTGACTATGCAGTTTGGTTTTCAGGTTAAGAAATCTAAACTGATTAATAATACAAAATGGGCAGCGACAGCTCACTGACTGAACATGCATGTTGTGATTATGTCGGCCTGAATGAGAGTTAATGAAAAGTTAATTGTTAATTTCAATATGTGGCAAACTGTTAACCTCACAGTATTGTATCCTTATAAATGTTGAAGTTTTTCTAATAATGTGGCTGTTTAGATGGGGCATAATCAGCACAATAAGAAGATAAATGTATTGTTTACCCTTTTTTTGTATATAGCCATTGAGCCATTATGTCGTCGTAATTGCTTTGTTACATAATGTAGAGGCTGGCATTCTGGATCCTAAACAGGTCAACCCTAAGGTTAACCAAGTTAGCATACAATAAAGCATTTTAATTTGTTTACAGTGGAAAAATAACATCTACAGTCAGAGATTTTCATTCAGTGTGTGATGATGTGTGCCTCCCCCCCTCATATGTGCATTTGACTTCATTAAGACCAACAAGAGGAGCCGTGGGGCTGCGCTCAGAGTCCAAACAACGTGACTCACCACTGTTCAGAGGCACTTTGCATCTCTGAAATAATTCTCTACTGTACAGGCTCAGCAGTGTCATCTCCCTTCAGCCTCTCTTCTTGATGGAGCCCATAAGAAAACAACACATGGCTGCTTGGATGTTATTTAAAACGCTGCAATTTTAAATGTGAACACTTTAGTATATGACAACAACTACAATTATTGCCAAAGGGCTGATAACCTGAACCTGCAGAGATAGAGTGGTGTATTACAGCTGAAAATACAGCAGTATGTTTCAGTGATTACAACCAATTCAGTGTATTTTTACAGAATAAGTGCAATTTCTCAACTCTCTGGGGTGGTTCACTAACAAAAACAACGACTGCCATTAAAGAAGATCATTGCACATTGAGGGCACAGATACAAAACTGACTGACACACTGCAGCGAGGTGACCTCTTGACATCTGCTCAGAAGAAAATGTTCCACCTAATATGTGCTTTGTCCATTACAGCTGTGCCGTCTAAGTGCGGTGATATACTGTCCTAACTCCTTAGGACAGTATACAGAGTACAGAGACATTAGGTGGATCGATTGATGAGCAAGCGGGCTCCTTCCTGCGTGAACTTCCTGGCGCATTGATTATTTATTTCAACAAATACATTTCAAAGACCCAGGTCATCGAATTCTACTCTCACAGTAAACTATGTAAAAGTATCATTTACCCCACAGTCACATTATCTGACCAATACTACCATCATTACTAACTTTGAAACAAATGTCACAAACACATCTTGGTCTTATTGATAATTGAATAATATAATAATATACCTGCACAAACACTTTACAACATGGAAATGTCAGCAGCTTATAAAGGAAATGTAATTGAGTACAGCATGCAGGTGGACATCTTCACCAGCAACTTGTTAATTGAATAAAAAGGGCATCAGTGTTTATTACCTTCATACAAAAAGGGGTGTATATCCAGACTGAAGGGCATTTATACTGCAGTATTTCCATTACATGATGGCTACTCAGACCTAGTGTGTGTGTGTGTGTGGCTTACATTTCTTAAACAGCTTACATTAGTCAGCAGCGATCAGTTAAGGCCAAATTAATGTTTCCATAAAATCATAACATTCCTGCCTCCTCCTGCAGATAAGATATGCATTAATGCATTAAGAAGTGCATTAAGAAGCAATGATTAGATGTTTGAAAAACAGCATGCAAACTGTGAAAAAAATAGTACTCTGTAAGAGGAGTTTGACTTCAAGCAGATGCAGTTTCACCTAGAATTCCTTAAACCCCAAGAAAGACTTCAGATTTGACAGAAATTGACAGAAAAGTGAAACGTGTGGTAGCTTTTTAGTACAGAATGAATGACATGTTCCAGGAATGTGAAGATTGTATCTTCTGTAGCTGTGAAATAAAAATGGATATTGTTTTCCTAAAGAAGGTACAGATGTATACAGCTAATATACACAACTTTATTGTACAGTTGGAGTTCTTTCATTAGCTTATTCAATACTCAGAAGAAGAGGAAGAAAATTCTTTGCAATTTCTCTCATCAAAAGGCCATTGTACGATTTTTTTAGTTTTTAAAATCCAATTTTCAGAAATTTCCTCCCAGGGAGCATCCTGCACATGCACAACTCCTGTCATTCTTGGAGGTGTGCACTTTTAAAAACATCTTATGTAACCTGGTCACACTGCCACCGGACCAAAAATATGGGGTGAAGGAGCACACGCCGAAGGATCCAAACCAGCTTTAAAGCCTTGATTATTTATACTGTGGTAAACACTTGACCCAGCTTCCAGCACATCAGCCGCCCCCTCAGTGCAGAATTTGCCCCCATGTCTGTCTCAGGGTCTCTGCACACCACTAAACATTATCCACATGGCTCAACATAGAGGAAAACACTGTCCTATTAGCTATCAAGACATAACCACAGTTTTGCCATTTTCATCTTTGCCTGAGGCTGTGATGATTTAGAACAGCTAATAAAAGCCACAGCGTTCATGCATTAGATAGTTCATTAAACTGAATGACACTGGACATGTTTGCTGGATTTCCCTAAAGAGTCACGCTCTCCTTTCTCTGACCACTGTTATTTCAGCACAAGTCACAAATAAGCTTTGCTGAGTGCTGTGCAGACATGACAGTGATGAAAACAGAAAGACAAACGCCCTTCGTGATAATTATTCTTGTAGAGTTGTGATCACTTAATCAATTTCTCCTATACAGGAAATGACATGAAGGAACCAGTTATGTGTATTCTTAAAAAAAACTATAATTGACAAGTGTTTGTCAGTTCATTCATTCATTCGATATCTCTCTTCATAAATAAATCAATACTAAAGGATCTGTTTTACTAAGTGGATTAACAGTCTATGCCAACGGCACGGCTCTATGGCAAAGTCTGTGAGTCAGTCAGTCCATCAACTACTGGATGGATTGCCATGAAATTTTGTACATTCATGGTCCACAGAGGACGAATCATATTGTCTTTGGTGATCTCTTGCGCCACAATGAGGTTTACATTTCTGATTCAGAGCGAAATATCTTGACAACTATTGGATGGATCGGCATGAAATATGCCACATTTATTCATGATCCTTAGAGGATAAATCCTAATGATTTGGGTGATCGTTCTTTTTAGCACCACCAACAGGTTCTAAGACATCCTTAGTTGTTATTGAAACATCTCAACTATTGGATGGATTGCCATGAAATTTGGTACAGACATTCACAGTCCCCAGACGGTGTATTGTAATAACTTTCATCTTGAGCTTTCATTTAGTGCCATCATCAGGCCAGTGGTAATTAGCAAATGTTAGCAAGCGAACATGCTAAACTAAGACAATAAACATGGTAAACATTATACCTGCTAACTATCAGCATGTTAAGGTTGTCATTGTGAGCATGTCAGCATGCT
Source organism: Thunnus albacares (assembly GCF_914725855.1). Lineage (NCBI taxonomy): Eukaryota > Metazoa > Chordata > Actinopteri > Scombriformes > Scombridae > Thunnus > Thunnus albacares. The sequence goes on along the minus strand of NC_058112.1, from coordinate 20,753,346 downwards.
GTTGTGAGCATTTAGTTTAAAACCTTGCTGTGCCTAAAAACACCTCACAGAGCCGCCAGCATGGCTGTAGACTCTTCATATGAACTCTTCTGCACTATGTTTTACAGTATTTTGGAACAGTATAATCACAGGTGTACTGTTACTCTAATTATAATAGCTGAGTACATGGATTTGCTTAAATTACCTTAATCCTTAAATAAGGATTTAAAATGAAAAAAGTAACAACATGTAAAGAACTTGCATATTCCTCTATATTACAAGATGCAAACATGATTAATTGGACAGCTTATTACAGATCACATCTTAACAGATGACAAAAATCCTTCAATATGACAACAGCAACATAAATAACACAAATAAAGTATTTTAAATGAACACAGTATCTCAGCGTGCATCCTTTAAGAGTGTAAGTGATCCTACCTGAGGAGCTACCAAGAGCCTGAGACACTTTGACTTCCATTGCTGCAGGTACTTGCGCCTTCAGTACAAATCCTCCATCAGTAAGTTTCTGAATGACAACTTGCACAGCCACAAAAGCTGTGCAGCCTCATGAGCCTGCCATCCCCACAGTGCAGCAGTTTGAGCTGTGAAATAGCCCGGGCGGTGCAGTAAAGATGGATGGGTGGAGTTTAAAGTGTTGTCCGGTGAAGCGGGGTACAACATTAGACTCTCAGGCTATTGATTGTAGAATATTGATTGGACTGAATTGCTGTATGGGGCATCACTCACCTCACATGGGGCTTACTCATCAGTCTGCCTGACTGACAGCAAAGTACAACAAGATGACAATATCCAGTCACTCAAAGGTGGATTTGACTTGAATTTGGTGGCTTATGTAGGGTAATTACACGGTGACATTTACCCTATGGAATCAGTTATTTAAATTGCAGAAGATTTTTTTTTTATCTTGTATTAGAGTTTTTTTTCGTTTTCGCATTTCAGACGGTTTTCTTTCATCTAGACCTGTATAAAAAGAATAACTCCGGGTGATGGAGTCAGGGCATAACAAATCTATTGTGATCACACTGCATTTACTGTGCTCGTTGGAGTGAGTAATTGCAAGCCAGCAATCATTTTGTAGTGGTCATGGATGTATTATTTTATTGACATTGCCATGGTCGTGTCTGGATGATAACCTTAGATTGCGAAACTATCGCGAGATTTGCAATGAAGTAGTAACTTAAACAAACACCACGTTTCAAGTGATCATTTTAACACAAACCATGATCTTTCCCTAACCCTATCCGAGTGGTTTTTGTGTCTTAACCTAACGTTGTCACGTCATAAAAACAGCGAGACGAAAATAATTTGAAGCGGCTCGCGAGAGTTTCTCAAATCTAGGGTTACCAACGAGACACGATCCGTTACCATGGTGATTATGATCTGTTTCGCCTTCCGCCACAGGGTGGTGCTGTTAGACCAGCTGTCAGAGGATGAGTGTGTGGCTGTGTGGTCGTATCTGAGCTGCATTCAACACCATGTTACAAATACTGTTCTGTACAGTATAAACGCACTGACGTTAACGTAGACGTGTTGTAAACAAGATCACTACTACATACGTTTTTTAAACTATGAAAAACAGTTATCGTCATGTTTTGATTTGTGACAATACAAGTTGATACAGGTGCAACATGCTTGAAGAAACCGTCATCCGTGTTCATTGACTAAATACGTTACACTGGATGTGTTACGTTATTGAACGCACATCGGCAGATTAGTCAGCCAGTTGAACTCTGACCAAAGCAAACTCACAAGGAGAAATATTTGGCTTTGACGTCCGACCTCCAAACAGCTATTTTTCCAAATGCCGAGGCGACCAAACAAAAGGTGTGAGGAGAAATAAACTATTGGGCGGCTTGCAGCAGTGACCGAGCTAATAGTGGTAGCTATCGCTTGACTATTAGCTAGGATGCTAGCGTTACTTTAGCGAGCAGAAGCCGTTACCGTTATGCCAAACGCCCCAACAGCAGCCGTTGGGAGTAGAAGCTGCTGCTTCTGTTGCCTTAACTGTCAGCTAGTTAGGCTAAACTGAGACGCTGATAACTCATTTTCTACGCTACCTTTTACTGCCTGGAATAACAACTCAAGTATGGGGATGTGCTTATCGTGCCTTGGTGGAGCAGCGGACGACGTTGTTGTCACTCCAGATCCAGTACGTAGCTTAAATTAACGACTACTTTTATAACCAACACTGAACCTGTATAAGCCAGAATGCCATGCTTGTATTGCATTATAAAATGTGTAACATAAAGCAAAGTGATTTAACGTAGGTGACATGAGTTTGTTTAATAATCATCTGGACAAGAAGAGGCCCTACTAGGTAATGTTTAGGAGGCGTTGAGTGTGTTTAGCTTGTGTAAACACTGGCATGTCAGGCATGTAACCTACCAGGCCCAGCACAGTTACCTCAAGGCTTTCTGCTTGACTTACAGTCCTAACCTTAAGTTTTTTTGTGTTCTTAACAGGAGACAAGGAGGAGACAATTAGCTGAGGCCGCTGAAAAGAGGCAAAAAGAGGTAAGTTATAAGTCTTTTTTGTCCGTGAGTGAAGTGCTAAAACACTGGCAAGACAGTGTGGTATAAACACTCACTAAAACTAATGCAGTCTAGTACAACAGCCCTGCAATAAATCCTGCCTTCATGAAGGTTATAATGTTCAGTTTTTGCTAAAACTGATGGGATGTTTTAACTTCATGGCCACCCTGAGAGGTCTATTCAATATTTAGTCTACCCTTATGAGAGATACATCTCAGTATAGGACGATATCATTAAACAACAACAAACTACGGGCTCCAATATGATCTTAAAGTTGAATTAACATCTCTCCAATACAGTTCAAACAAAGACGAACCATTATAACCTTAGTGGAGATAAGGTTTATTGCAGGGCTGTTATATGAGACGGCATTTATAGATGTAGCTGACAAAATGGTAATTGAGGGTAGTATACTATTATAGTTCTCTATTAAATACACAGTGTTAAAGGTTGACCTCACAATGTAGTGAGTAATTTTTTAATTGTACAGAAAAGCCACTTGCAAACCCGTAAGAGCCATGCAAAAGGTCTATCAAGGTAAGTAGACATGGACCACAATGAAAAATCTTCCTGGCCAGATGAATCTTTGGATTGGCTCTCATCTCAACTACCACATTTCATCTTTCTGCTCTAAGTCACTTTTTTTATTTATAAAACTCCTGACTGTAACACTCTATGGAATGAAAATCATTTCTCCTCAGCCTGACAATTCACACTTTTACTGCCACAGATGAAATACACTGGGCCCCTAACCCGCAGTCACGTTTCAGCAAACATCACAACACTATTGAACTACTCCATCCTTTAGCTGAATTGCCTTTTTCAGTAGTTGTACACCTTTTTGCTAGTTGTGAATGCATATACGTTTTTCTCTTTGAAAATATTTTATTGAAACATGCTTTCGTGGAGGTGCATGTCATTAAGACTGATTATATATATTTTTAACATGTGTACAATATAGAAACACATTTTTTCGTGCTTTTTCATATTCCACTCACTTTTTCAGACAGCATATAGGGGTGTCAAAAATCCCGAAGCAGTTGAGAGGAAAAGGAAAAAACAGGAAGAGGTCGAGAAGAAGGAGATGACCACCTCTGCGTCTGGTGGCGGCGGCGGGTTGAAGGTTAGTTTTGTGTTAATCCTTAAGTTTTGTGATCATAAACGTCACTCCTGAAGTCCAACACAAATGAATAAGACTTGCTCTTTGAGATGTCAGCTAGCATACAGTTTGGAAATACTGAACCATCTTTCTCAAGTGAATCCCATGAATGCAGGTACAGGTTTGATATCTGGTTTGATATTAGAAGTTTGAGTCTGTGTTGTCTGGTTTCAGGTTGTGACTGAGATTTGCCAGGTATCATTTAAAAAAATTCTTTTTTTGAAGAGACTTGTGAAATTAACTTTCATAAATTCACATCACAGTAGTCTTGAGCAAATACCCTTGTTATTAACATGACAATATCTGACTAGTGCGTTCAGAGGATATTTAACTATAAAAGATTTAAGAAACAATCACTGGCTTTGTGGGGACCATTGGTAGAGGTACTCAGAATTTTACTCATCTATAGCAGTCACAAAATTCTGAAAAATGTATCATAATACAGCAAAAGATCAAATTATACGTACACTAACCAAAATTTCTGTTCTCTATTTCTAGTCTCTGTTGATGATGGATGAAAGATTGAGAATTGTTCTGATATTTCTCTTTGTTTCTTCTCTAGTGGCAGGTGGGCTGAAAATCCTGAAGGTAAAAGCTGAAGTCATGACTCTGAAGTGCAAAACAAGATGAAGTATCGCTGCAAGATGACTTGAAAGATGTTTGAACTGCTGTCCATTTTTTTTTAAATTGATGTTTTTTGCCTATTTTATGATGTTTTGAGACAAACACCTGCAGTTTTCATACTTTAATGCAAAACAATTTATGGTGGTAGAACAGCAGGACCTGCCCGCTTGTTGCCAAGTTATACAAGTCAGGGATGACACATGGTAATGTGCAAACAAGTACATGTCCTACTGTATTAGTAATTAATTTCACAGTTAATACGACAGAGTCTTACAGTGACTAAAATTTGATAACACGCAAGAATATGATGATGAAGTCCAGTAGTGTCTCTGATGACGGTTGTGATACATTTCACACATTTCATCATTACACTGTTGTCGGTTTCATATTTGAGGATCAATATTCACTGTCAATCCGTTAACGGTCACATAACTTTTTGTATGACTTTTCCAGAAATTAAGTTATGCAAATGAGACATTTCACAAGTAAAATACAGTTTATGTTTACAAAGACATTTAAGTGTGCGTAGGATTAGTATAAAAAGCACCCAGTAAGCATTATTTCACCTTGTTTGTGGCTCTAATTTTTTTGCAACACAGAGACTAGTGCAACAAGATGGCGTTTTCCTTTATAATGCATTTTGTGCATCCCTGCAACAGCTAAAGAATACTGCTGAATAACAGGAAAAAAAACACAAACACACTTTAACTATTCTAACCAGTAAAAATTTAAATATATATTAAATATTTTGCACTAGTCTTTGACACTGTCACTTTAAAATAAAGCCACGAGTGTTTGTTGTTTTCTTATTTACTGCACAATTTAAGTTTGTTGCATTGAGTTATGATGTAAAACTCTAATGTATTGCCTGCTTAATTTAATTAAGGTATGAAATGTGTTTATGAATTGCCATATGACAAACATAAGCTTTTGTTTGACACATGAATTGCACACAGTTCATCAATACTCGGTGAACAGCTTGCTTCTACTCTATGTTGGTAGATATTCAAGTCCACTACAATGGAAACAGGAAGAAACTGAAGAAAAATAATAAGAAGTGTGTAAATAATTAAGTATTTACTTTGACTTGCTTAACTGCGTGCATTTCTTACAGCCTTCACTTGATCCTTAAATGCTTCCGGTGCTTTTGACGATTTGTAGCACAGGAAATCTAGCCAATGATATTTGCTACAATAAATCACATTTCTGCTACTCTTGTGTAGATTTTATGTGCAGATTTTCAGTTTTACAGGAAGATGATTCAAGCACAGGTAATGTTCAGATTTGGCTAAAATGATCAATGATGGTATCTGCAATATACTGTAATTGAGATACATATTTGCTAATACATTTTTACGCTTAGTTGTAGAATTTATATGTTGAACATGTACCAGTATTTTTCAGTTTGAAGTATATAAAAAAGGTTTAAACTCCAAAGCAGGATCCTCTTTAAGATTTGGTTAGGAAACTTACCCAGTCCTGCTTATATTATTTAAAGACAAATTAGGTATTTTGAGTTGGGAAGTTTTAAATTTTGAGAATTTATTAAAATTATACATCTATGAACAGAAATTGGACGTATTAACTGCATATACAAGCCTGTGCTTTGCATAGCCACTAATCTCATACCAAACCCACATCCACCAGGGAAAAAAGTTGGACAAATGAACACATTGAATGTTTCTGTTAAATGTAAAGAGCTCATTCAACACATTTAAATGATTGCACTACCTCTAGAGGTCAGCAACATACAACAATTGGAGAGCCTCAAATGAGTAAATCAACTGTATTATCAATAATACATTCAATTCAATTTATATACATACTGCATCTTGTACAGGTGATTGTCTATGTCGTTACAACAGAAAGTATGTAAAACAGAATATACTCTAATAATTAATTGATTAAAATGATAATAGTACAAAAATGCATTGCATAGAATAGTTATTCGACATGTAAACGATCTAAGCATTGCTTCTTTTTGTTAACCTAATAAGAAATACAGTATAAAAAGCAACATTTTGTGACCAAGAAGAAATTTGGTAGATTATCCTGTCAGGCTTTGGTTTAATACTTTTCTTTTGGTTAATAGATTTTCACTTAATCTTCTACTGTAATGTAAAAGTTTATAGTCCAATTTGCAGTTTGAATATGGTCATAGTCATGGCATTTTGGATAACACCATCAACCAAATGGCAAATGAAAAAAAGGGGAAACAATATATTGCCTCAGTGAAAAAAAAGTTAATGTGGTTTCCTGCTGCCCACATCTCAGGTATTCAAATAAATGAAGAATGAAGTGAAACAAAATGGCAAATCAGTCTGATTACCAGGGTAAAAGAATACTTTGTCAGTCTTGCATTCGGCACCACTTGCCTAAATTCACTCAGAGAAACTCTGGTTTAACATGTTTTATATAACCAGGTACTGCAGGCCCGATGACTGATGTTTTTACCATCAGTAACATCATTTACTAAATTAATTTTGCTTTTTCTAATTAAAGATATCAAGAGATAGAAAGAAGCACGGTGCCTAAAACTTTGAAAGCTGATATTTTTTCCCAGAAGGAGGCTAAAAAATAAAAAAATGTATTTCACATATTGTACGCGATATATTGGTTAAAATACAGTAAGTAATTGAGAAAACAAATCCCAAGAAAATGTACAACTTCACTTGCCCACTTGTTTGAATCCAGGCTTAATCTGATCACAAACATTCATTTAACTCTAAAAGTATGCCCATACATCACTTACACAAGTCTGCTTTTCATGGATGCTGTTGTGTGTGTAACCTCAATATTTTTATGAACAGGATTATATCGCACAGCCACGTTCCACCTGGCTTCTGAGTAAACAACAGCAATCATTCATCCTCCTCATCCTTTCATCGATGGCACTTTTCAGTCTCATGTCTTCACTTTTTGCTGCGGTAGTGGGCCGCCACTACCAGGTAGCTGTCAGGTGTCAGGTCCTTGATGTTGGGGGACTTGCTGCTGACGGGGGACATCTTGCCCTCCACCCGAGAGATTTGGAGCATGCGGCATGGGTCATGTTTCAGCAGGTAGCTCTCAAAGGTCTCCCAGCCTCCACCAACGCGCACCATCACGTGCTTGTTGTGCAGCATCTGCAGAGAGAGAGAGGAATAGGATTATAGTGTCAGGAGGAGAGCTTTAACTGGCTGTCGCTGAGCCCGTCTTTCTATAGTACTCATGTCATTTCCCTGATTGAGGCTTTCGGTTGAAGTTGAACGAACAGTTAAGCATGGCTTTGATGTCACAGCTTGCTGATTGATGTGGACTGGTTGATGTCCCTGGAGGGAAGCTTTCTCCCTCTCCTGCTGGCCTAATGCCATGTAGAGCAAGCTACTGACAAACACAAGACAGATTTCTAGGATACATAACAGAAATATTCCACCAATGGCCATTTCATCCCTAAAAGGCACCAAATCTAAAAATGACATGCTCTGCTTAGCCAAGAAATAATATGCAGTATTTTTTCTCCATCATCTAATCTGATACATTTGCTTCAAAATCCTGCCACCTGCTACATCAGGGCACATTCTCAAGGTTGGGTACCATGGCAACATCGCCCATTATAATAAAGAGAAGAAGAAATAAAAGGCTCTGGCTTATTGGATGCTCAGACACTTACATTCCCCAGAGGCCCTGCACATTAAACATGTCCACCTCACTATGGAGGCTTCTCAGCCCCCCTACCTCATTAACACGTCATTACACCTCCACTAAAACAAGCTTGTTTACCGAATGAGCTTTTGAGAAGAAATGGTAAATAAACAGGTTATTATGAAGAATATTAGGGTGCAATATTTGATTTCTTTAAAACACAAACAGCACCAGAATGATTCTGAAAAATATCAAACCTAATTGTTTGATAAACTACCTCATGAGATTGTCACCTCAGTCTAGTCAGATATGAGGCTTCCTGCCCTGCAGCAGCAGCATAACATGCAACATTTATAAGCCTCTTAAAAGAATCAATCTAGAGGGCATTGGCGGGGCAGTGATTCCAATCACCAGCAACAGGCCTTCAGGCTTTGTGACTGTGGATTTAATGGACCTGTGTGATGCTGAGGGGTTTCAATCACGCTGCTTTGGGACGAGACCCTTGCCGGAGCAACTCCCTCCTCAGCAGCGCAGTGAAGGACAGAGGCCCGGGGCTGAGCTGGGGACAGCACTCCTCACAAACACTGCGGTGTTACTCTGCCCTCTTGTTGGAGCTACAACCACCTCATTTATTCCAGGAGCTGAGAAGGTCAGTCTCTCAGGCTGTACACATTATTGTGGAGTAGACTCTTCTACAGTTTGTGCTGCGTGCTGCTCTTGTCCTTGCTCCACGGCTGCCTTACAGACAGTGACTGGCCTCACTGTATTCATACCTTTTCTGTGGAAGCAGCTGCTGGGGAGTCAAACCATCTGAGGAATTTTAATTAAAGCATCTTCACCGTGAAGAGTGCTGGCTGAGACAGAGGAAAGAGGGATTAACTCTTCCTTTGGCCTGATCAAATGACGTCTCTCATATACTACACGATAACACATAATACATGTGTAATTTTTGTGTAGTATTACTATTGTTAATTCTGTCTACTCGGGTCAAATGACATCTGTTCCATGTAGTCTGTGTCTGTCCTGGAAGAAGGTTGCCTCTTATTGCTTTCACTGAGGTTTCTTCCTTGTGTCTGTTGAAGGGTTTTTGAATTGATGGTCGAAGGATAGAGGTTGACGTACAGATTGTAAAGCCTTTTGAGGCAAATTTGTGATTTTGGGCTGTATAAATATTTACTGTACTTCACATGTAAGCTAGTGCAGACATCATTAAGCCACAGCGAGCTTCTCACCATTTGTCCTTGGTTGCTCAGCAACACTATGAAGACTGAATCATTCAGTCATTGAAAAGGCATCAAATAATGACAAATATTCAGATTTACACAGCATCTCATGTTCTAGCTGCGTAGACATTTATTATTTATAAATTTTATTCTGTTCGTTTCATATTTCAAAACAGTTTTGTTGATTCAAACCTCGCAATGCTTGAGATGTGATTTGGTTGAATTTGATATCAGTAGCTGCAATATAATATGCAGACAGCAGAGGACATCCAAGAGTAAATCCTCTTTTCAATGTCTGCACATCCTGAAGAGTGTGAGTATGAATCACATTCTTAGAGGTGTGAATCCTGGTTGTGGGTTGCCAAGTAACCAGGATCCCAAGGGGACCAATGCTACTTCTCTAATCTGTGCTAGCCGGATAATTTATCTTTCTCCAATAGCCTTTCTCCCTCCACTCAGAGGAAGTGGAGAAACATTTCCTGGGCTGATAGATTCAGATGTAATTAACGCAACAGCCAGAATTAGGTGATATAGCTTAGCAAAATATTTTCCAAGTAATAACCTGGTCATTAGATCGTATGGAAATGTGTGGTTATTATTCTCCCTTTATAGCCAGTGAGTCACATTTTGGTTGGCTGAGGAGGGACATTGTCGAAATACCATTACCAGTAAATGAGACCTCACAGCAAAGGCGGGCTCTCTGCACACAATGGATGACTTTCATCCCAAAGCCAGCCCCAAGTATCAACACACTGCCATATGCTGTGTGAAGAGGCACTGAATGGATAGAGGTTTGCGCTGCAATGTGAAACCTTATTGTTATCACCACCAAACTGATGAGAAAATTTATAGATCGGATGAAACTCGATTAGCAAAAATATGAGCTCGTGTCGACGTTTTTTGTGAGATTTTCTGTTCCCATATAATGTTGTAAAATCTATTGATCCTGTAAATAAAATATATATAATTCTTCAATGTTTTAGAGATCCAAAGTAAAAATACATTTAGTCAAATCCAGTTCAGTTTAGAGACACTTTCCCTGATTCTTTCAGTTTTTTAGGCTTTATACTTTTACTCCACTACATTTTGGATATATTTTTCCTCAACTGCAGTTATTCAGCATTTGCAGTTAATAATTACTTACTGTTTTTTATTATTCAGTTATGTGATGCATTGAGGGACTATAAAGTAGCTGGCAGTTAATGAAACACAGTGATGGAAGAAGTGCTTATGCGTTCAAAATTTTACTTCAGTAAAAGTACAGAAGTATCATCAACAAGACGTACTTAACATATCAGAAATAAAAGTACTCAGTAGGCAGGTCCCTGTCAATGTTGGATTAGTGATGCATTGACATGTAAGCAGTATTTTAATGTTGCTTCTGGTCAAAGTGGAGCTCATTTTCTGTTTTGACACTGTTGGCTGGTTCATTCTATTACAATGCAACTGCCCCAGCACCCTAGACCTCCAGGGACCCCAAAATCCCAGAGAAAGGACCCCAAAGCCCCAAGAAATTTACACCACTGAAGTGCAATATTAACTATGACATGTACTCCATCCTCCCTCTTGTGGTCCTGGTCTTGAAGAAGGACTAGTTCTAATACCTGAATTGTTTTCATTTATATTGTGTTCATTTGTTGTAAAGTTGTGTTTTACCAAACTGCAGACAGAAAACTTGGGGCAAAGTAGTATTATTCCATCATAGGAGTACTGTAATCATATTCATTATTAATAGGTCTGACATTTATTTTCTTTAATATTCAATTAACTGTTAAAATGTCAGAAAATAGTGAGGAATGCATCATCATTCCCTGAAGTTAACAGATGACTTGTCACAACAATCCCAAAGATGTTGAGTTTACCATCATGGATGACTGGGAAAACTGCCAACTATTCACATTTGAGCAGCTTGTACCAGTTATTTATTTATTTATTTATTTATTTGCTTTAAAAAATGGTCAAACGATTAATCAGTTATCAAAATAGTTGAAAATTAATATTCTGCCAATTGACTAATGAACCAATCATTTAAGGTCTAGAGTACTACCATGTATAATAGGGGTCAAACAACAAACCTCTGCTCCAGGGCACAATAGGAGGTTAATCCGGCTGTAAATGTATCATATTTAATGTGCTGTTGTATTTTGTCTGTCAAATATTAATCTGTAAAGTTGTTAGTAAGTGTAACTGCTGGATGAATGTAGAGTAAAAGGTACAATATTTGCCTCTGAAATGCAGTGAAGTAAGTAGCATAAAATGGAAGCAAAGTACTTGAGTGAAGTAGAAGTACCACAAAATTACATTGTAGGACAGTAATTGAGTAAATATACTTGGTCACCACTGATAAAGTACTTAGACTTAATGCCACCTGGATCACTCTCAACAATGAAATTACATGTTAATTAACAATATCACACTCAGATACTGCAACCATTCTTCAGAGGTATTTTTACTCTTGATGTGCAGTTACATATTATATATCTGGTACTTAACTTTAAAACCAAGTCTTTTACTTTAAATTGGCTAATTTCAGTTTAATTAAGTAAAGTATTCAAAACTTTTCCACCACTGTTCAAAACCAAAGCGTTTATCATACATATGTCATAATATAGTATGATATTATAATATACTCACTCGTATGAAAAGCATTTTCTCCCCAACACGGTATCGACCCTGCGACTGCCTCTCTACACAGAATTTATTCGGGCACCTGCAGGGGGGATCGTCAGCGATATGTCTTACCTGTAACACACACAAGTAAAGATATTATAAATATTCCTCCTCTGAGATCAAAAATAGAAGCTAAACCACACATGAACTACCGACTTACGGCATCATCCAACAGCTTCCCTGTACTTTTCTTGCTGGAACTGTTGGTGGGAGTCTTGGTGGGAGTCGGGGAGGGGGACGGAGATGGGGAAGGAGATGATGAGGGAGATTGAGGGAGAGGCTGAACTGGTGATACAGGTGATGGAAGAGGTAGAGGTGCTCTCTCTTCTTGTTCGATCTCTTTCTCCAGTTTTATAAGGCCAGGAGGCTCCACATTGTACCTAGACAAGGAAACAAAGAGTGATGTCATTCCATAAGTAGTAACAGTAACGTAGTAACAACAGTAGTAACAGTAAAAATAGTATAAAGTATATGCAGAAATATATAAAAAAACAGGACTGTACCGGGATGCAATCCGCCCCAACTCTAACAGACAGAGGCACACTTCTCGTGGCTGCTTGTGAAGAACTACAGAGAGAGATAAAGTTTTAGAAATGTGTAATCACTGTATATAGATATTATATGGCATCTGTCATAAGGCAATGAGTGACAATGAGAGGCTATTTGATGAAAAGGACACTGGTATGAATCTATAGCCATGCTTGCGGCTGTGTGACGCTGTAAACACAAGGTGCAGCTGAGGCTTGATTGGACACATTACTTAGATTAACCTTTTCCCAATCCATCCAGTGGTTGTTGCAATATTTCAGTCTGGACTAAAGTAGCGGATGATCCAACTGGCCATCTGTATGCTGCTAGCATGGCTAAAAATGAGTTCATGAACTTCATGCACACAAATGTTCCTTTCCTTTGCAATCTTGTTTGATCCCGAATCAAATGAAAGTGAGTATTGTTTAGAGCTTGGATATATACAAAGACTTGGGGTGTTTGTTTTAACATAACCGGATATCAGACCAGATTGTTAGAGTGGACACAGGATGTACAATACATGTGACACACCACACCATGCATTACAGAGAGTGTTCCACTGCATTATAGCAAACCTGGTGTTGTTACATCTACGGCTGAACTGATAAATCCATCCAGAAACAGAGAAAAGAAGGAAAGAGAAATAAAAAAAGAAAGAAAGACAGTTGTCAGCTGCTGTTTTCTAATGTTTTTTTTCACACCATTTTAATCATAACTATAGATTCATGCATTTGAAGGTGCTTCTAGCTCAATGTTTATAGCTTACTGAAATGATTTACTGTAAATGATTTGCATAGTTTAAATTACTTAGCGACGGTCGACCAGCTATTAGTCACAAATTAGAGGAATGCATAAATATTCTTGGTATTTCTGTTATTTGCAAGGTCACATACTGTACATCTGATTGTATGGACGATATTTCAGTCCAGAAATATCTTAACCGCTAACATATTTTTCATTGATGCTAGAAATCCTTGATTAGAGAAACATAGATAACACACTGAGTATGTGAATGAAGAGGAGAGCAAAATGTACCTTCTCTGAGCTGAGGAAAACATTTGCATAGCGTTGGCCTACTTTCCCACTAACTCACACCCTTCTGTCTGTGCTCCCTTTGTTTTTCCTCCAGACATTTTGTGCACAGTATTCGAGATGCATGTGTTGTTATCGGCAGGTAGAGCTGCCCCTCTCAGAGTGCTCCCAGCAGACTTCTGCCCTTGTGAGCTTGATGTGGATGTCAAAGGAGTTGAAGCAGAGTCTGGAGACGTGAGCCGCAGAGGGGAGGAGAAGAAACCTGTGTGATGCTCTACGTGTACAATCAGGCCATTCACAGGAGATAGAAATCTGAGTCTGCTGCCCTGGCAGTGCCAGTGACATCCAAAGCCTCGCAGTTTTGTGTCTCTGTGTGGAAACTAAAGCTTGTTTGTCGCACATTCAGATTTTCTAGCCTTCTGATGTTCTTGGCAGAAAAAGTACACTCACCTAAACCCTCTGACTCGAACAAACACGTTTCTCCAACGCCAACCTCACGACACCAGGCCAGGAAGTTGGCTGTGTTGTCCCGTGCAAAGAAAGAGCCAGAGGGAGCACTCCGTCGACATGGTATCCTCCGATATGGAATAGTCTATCAGAGACATAAAGGAGTTAGTAGATGTCTTCATGTATGCTACTAAAAATGAACCGAAGATGGACAATAAATTCTAACTTTCATTGATGAATTGCATGTAGGCAGTGAACTGAACATGAGTGCGTTTGACTTGAAAGAGAAAACAAACGTCCACCAGGGTGACTCGTCCAGCCCAACCTGCAGAGTTTCCATCAGAACACAGAACCGTACTCTCTTTATCTACACCGATTTCTTCTCCATCTGCTGAGGCTCTGGTTTCAGCCCAGGATCAAGGACCGTTTCCACACAGATCAATATAGGAGATGGCGGATTAGAGAACTGGGGCTACTTTACCAGGCCCTCTATGATTCGGGATCAAATGACATGCTTATGGGTTTCAGCCCCCACACGGTCTGTTCTGGGAGATTTATGCGCCTTGCTGTGGTTTTATACAGGATATGTGCGTCTGTGCTATGAGAAAGGTGCAATGAGCTCATGCTGGAAATATGCAGGCTTTGTGGGTATTTTTCTTTTCTTTCCAGGCTCTCCTTTTGACTTTTTCTGGGATCCTTTCTGTTGTTGAATTACTTTGCATTCCTGGAGAAATAATGTTGGCCACGTTTCCATTAGTCGTTTGATCTAACAATCAGAGTGACGTGTTATTATTTCTGCTGTGGCTTGCAAAATTATCTGCACCTTTACACGTGTAATAATTGCAAAATTGAAAGCATAAGGAAGTATTTTGCTTGACAAAGTGCCGTGACAATCACAATCACATCAGTCCTTTTCACTCATAAAGATGATTAACATTATGAAAACATGTAGACCTGCTGCTTATTCTCAACACATCCGCCTTCACGGATGTACATGTACACTTTAAATTTCTGTAGCTACCTTATGACAATACATTTCAACAGTTGGGTGGTTGTTTTGAACTCAGCACATGGCAGTAATATGACAGGAAAGAAATACCATCCTCACTCATCTGTAGTAAACACGTGGGAAGATGTGTAGACAGCATCCACAAAGCGCAATTTATCGTTTCTCTCTGCTGGAATCATTTAGTCGCAGTTCACACACCACACCAGCTTGTAATGGGGCTTGAACGCAGATGGACGATTGCTTTAAAGTGGTAAAATATAACAGTAAATGACTATAGCTTTAAAATGCCTTGGTAAGCTGATGAAGCAACAGATATTTGACATAAATTATAAACCTTATGTGTCCTAAGATGATCAGGCATGGAGAGCATGATTGATTTTTCATGGCTCAGTGCTTTGAAAGCACTTAACATGAGCTGTACAAAGCTATAACACGGACAAACAGTAATAAATCATGATGCAACTTTGTTTGATTTTAAAGCCTGAGCTGCAGGTCAGACAGTTTGGGCTCCTCGCTCTCGCTCTCTCTCTCTGTCTCTCTCTCTCTGTCTCTCTCTCTCTGTTCGATCAATAGGCTCCTCTATTTCAGTAGAACCTCTGCTGTCCCACGGTCATCGACCTCAAGTATTTCCTCACATCTGTGCTGCAACACTCACACTGAGATCAGGAGATCCACTGTCATCAGCCCAGTAATGCCTCAGTGCAAACATCAACAACTCTCACTAAAGAGCCAACAAAGGAGACTTTTGCTTCCTTTTTTTTCTCCTTCTGACGAGAAACATGACCTAATCAGTGTTTCCCTCTGTCAGAATCCCACTGAGCTTCAGACGTCAGCCCAATGTGTAAGAACAGATATCTATAATAACTACAGATATTGATGCCTCTGTCATATTCAGCACTAGAAAGTATGGCCATTGTTTTTGTTTTTAAACTCTTATGAAGCCAAATGTTTAGCTTTAAATGCTACAAATCAAGATCTAGAAAACTTAGTGTGGATATATATGAAAAATCTTTTTATTTTTTCCTTTGATTTGTCGTAAGACATCAAACCTGGTTTGCAGTAGCCATGAAGCTGATACAATCTACCGATTTACACCCAAATCAGTTTGTTTTCTCGAGCACTGACTTACTAAAATAAGCATTTGCACTGATTTCTTGGGATAAATTACAGATAGCCATTTGCAACATTATCCTTTAATCTTATAAAATTCATTAAACCCTCTCTCAAAGCTCACAAGAAATGAACATTTAATGTAGTTCTGCCAATTCTCACAGGGGATGTGGGGCCCCATCAGTTAATGTGTCCTTGCCAAACTTCTTTTTTCCTTTTGCCCCGCTGCAGGCTGCAGGCCCCCATCCCCCATCCCCAATCCCACCCTTTGTGCACTGCTTTCTGAAACTGTGGAGCCCCTTGCAAAGTATGGATTCACGATCGCTTCTGAGCTGACGAAACCAATCAACAAGTAAGATCCATGGAGAGAGCGGAGAGAAAATATAATGCTGTAGACAGAAATGACCAGCATTGAAGTAAAATCAGTAGTTTTCAGAGTGTCTCTCTGTCGAGTAGTACCATCCAGAGGTTATGATATGGACATTTCTTGAGATGGGAGGAATTCAATAAGAGTAGCTTTTATTGATCATATTGAGGGAAACTTAATATTAGCTGTTTCCTGTCTCAGTGAGAATCAATAAAACTTCAATACTGTTGTCTTTAAGCAGTCTGGACCTAATAAATTATACAGAAAATACAGACTAACCACTTTCTCTTGTTTTTCAAGGGATGATTTATCTGGTAAAGAAATGAGCACAAAACATGTTTTACATAGAATTCCTGGATTTCTTTTTGTAATTAAGCAGAGAACAAAGTGATTATCAGTCAATCTGCTCTAATCTCATGGTATTAAATGATGTTTCATCTCTCAGAAACAATCCTCTGTCAAATCTTTCAAACTGAAAGTTAGTCTAAGAACACTTTCAGCCAAGATTTGGCTTCCAGGTTTGTATTTTCACTATAACCGTTATCATGCCAGACTACTGTAATCCTCAGGTTTCTCAGTACCTTGCTGTTGCCAAGGGCAGGCAGGTCTCCATTACTTTGCCTGAACTTCTCCTGTAGTGTCTCAGCCAGCTGGCACAACAGGAAGCCATTGTCTAAGCGGTCCATGAAGCTCTCAGCGGTGATTTCCAGGCCTGACCAGGGGACACATAAAGAAAGCAGAGATTCCAGCCCAGTAAATTCATCATAAAAATGCTAATTTAAACATATATACAGTGTAATGATATAAAATTCTATCTCCAGTCTGTTCCCAGTTGAAGCTGACCCTGCTGCAACGTTATTGACTCCCACCTGACTGAGATCGGCTTGTATTGCAGCCAAGTGTTCAAATATTACAACACATGATTTGGGGTAATGTGGGGGGATTTTCTAGTAGCGCACCATGGGGGTGTCAAAGACAAGGTCACGTGAAAAGGTGGGCATCTGACTGTGCACAGTAATGCGTCATAATCCTGCACACTTGCAGAGATAGATTGGCGATCAACATGTGGTGTCCAGTTGACTGACTTCCAGAGGACCATTCTTTCTTAGTTAGATCATTGTGAAATAGGAGGTGGTGGCAGGGGGGTGTCTGTGGAAAGAAACTGGAGAGATTTTTTTTTTTTTTTTATCCCTTCTCTGTTTCTTATAGGAGGAGGGGTCTGGGTTGTTTTTTTTTCGACGTTTAATGAGTTCCAAATGTTGTAATTGAGCCCAGAAAAGAGAGATTGAAATCTTGAGAAATACTCAGTGAGCTCCCGTTTTATATGCTCTCCCTCGCCTCTCGCTGTATGTGGAAAAAATATTCCAGAGAGCTCTCGGAGAAACATTTCAACTCGAACACTCAGTCCTATAAATTGCTCCATCCTCCCATCACAACAACAATATGACTCATCAGTATAACCAAGCGTCCTCCTCCCACTCAATCAGCGGACTCATCCTTATTCCGCACTGCTCCTCCCACCTGAAATTGTAAACGCCTAAGCATATCAGCGCTTTCTTCCTTAGAATTTAAAGCTACTGAGCACACACAGAACACGACTTAAACCAACAAACCGGTTTGACACTGTGTATTTACTGGTAACACGTGGATGTCCTTGATCCCTCACCAGAGTAGACCAGAAGTTTATAGCTCAGCTGGTTCCAGTACAAACACACAGACCTCCAGAGATAACCGGGAAGATAGAGAAGCTGTTTTAAGTTGTTCACACACACACGCAGGAGTCAGTTACAGGAACTAAATTGGCTTCCAGTTGGTTTGAGAATGTACTTTTGGACTGCAGGATGTCCCATGGAATAGCGCTCAGTCATTAGGTGAACAGTTTTAACCATATTAAATGCAGCTGTAGCTCTACAGTCTGAAAATGTAGAAGTTAAATATTGAGGTGCATCTGTAGCCTGCCTCTCCTCTTGACACCTATACAGTCTAAAACAAACTCAAATGTGATAAAATACTGTTTAACAGACTGTTTGCCTCTCGGACATTCAGCAAAACAAATGCTTAATTCTCACATTGTAACCTACTCTGGCGGAGGAATTCAAAGAATTTGTTTTTCGCCTATGACTACATTTTTGTCTCGACAATCGTTGCTCATTGGTGCCTCAGTCAAACCTGCTAATCAGCATCTTTTAGAGAACCATGTGGAAAAAGGTCTTTAACTTTGTCTCTTTACAATAGAAAACAGTTTGTAATGCTGTTGTAAATAAAATAAACTATACTGAGTCTGTCGCGTTAACCTAAACTTTCTTCATACACAACTAAGAGTTGGTTTTATGTTAAATTGGAGTCACTGAATTCAAGTCAGATCCACAAAGTGATTCATGCGTTTGCTTTGTGACTGCATAAGTCCGCTATACAGAGTGATTTGTTATACAATAGCAACCTTGCACAAAGCTGGTGCTCCCTCCACTGCTTACTCTTCACTACTGGCTGTGCATTATTCGAGAACTGTTAATGACGCCCATTATTCAATTAAGGTAAATCTGTCTGAACATGGAAACTAGTTCATAACATTCAGGTAACTTTAAAATAGTTTGTAATGAGATTCAGATTGATTCCAGCTCCCTGCAAATGTGTTCACATCAGCAATACTGGTTCAATTCATGTTGAAGATCATGAAATTTTCATGATTTTCTCAAAGCCAACCTACTTATAGGCCAGTGTTTCAAATAAATCAGTGATAGCACCTTACATTTTTTAACAATATTAGCTAATTTTGTGGGAAATTAATCATTTTTGCCACTCTGTGTGCATGTGTATCATAACATGCATCTGTGACTGAAAGACATTCTTCTAACACAACAGACTCAGTTCTGACATCCATGGACAATCATGTACCTTACTATCGTAGCAATATCCACCTGACCAATCTATTCTTTCTGTTCTATTTATTTTTCTTATATTTGAGTCAGTGTATTTAGATATTGTATATAATTTAGCCTTTAATTGCATTTGTTTCTCTTCTTTTTTTTTTTTTTTTTTACCTTTTTGTCCTTTTCTACCTCATTCTTGGCTGCTGTCACATTTTAATTACCCTTTGGGATTAATAGTATGTGTGTATGTATGTATGTATGTATGTATGTTTTTATCTATCTATCTATCTAATATTGTGGGAAAGCAGGATTCCTGGCAGATAGGAGTATTTAGATGTGTTGTGCATTCATGTCTTGATTACCGAGCATATTAGTGAGCCACAGGGCGAGGTCTTCCTTCATGGGAAGCAGGCTGGCTTCATGTCGACTGGCCAGCCACTGGTGGTACTGCTGCATGTCTGTCAGGCCGGGCCCGCTGGGCTGTTTGGGGCTCAGGGAGGTGCACATGGTTCCCTATCGACGGCCTGAGGAAGGAAGGGAGGAAGACAGACACACAAGAACTGCTGGTTTTAAAAGATAACCTCAGACATGTTTATCTACGATTGATAAATCTGTTTTAATATGGCGGTGGACACAATATAAGTAACACCTGTGTAATGTGGCCCAACAGATCTGCAAAAAATAACTAATTTCACCTCCACCAAAGTTTTTGGGGCCACACTCTGCTGTTGTTGTGTTGGTTTGAATTACTTTATACAGGTTTTGTGTCCGTCCCTTGTATGTTGAGGTATGTACTGTGTGTATGTAAATACATTATTCCAGGTCTATATATTGTTTACACTGTAGCTCCTATAAATGTTGTGTTATATTTAGAAAAACTGAAAGAATCGGTTTGGCAAATGAAGACATTCTGAACATTTTTCAACATTTTAATCATGATATAAATTAATCTACGTGACAATATTCTTCATTAACAGCTGACATTCAGGCCTGATCAAATGAATACAAGAGAAGAAGAAGAAGAAGGTGCTTTTGTCCTCTTGGCCAAATCCTGGTGTGGTTTACAGTCCACCTGGCGACATGAGACATCCGCGTGGACCCTGACAGTCCGGTTCTTATTCCCCTCTTCATCGGACAACAGACACTTTTATACCAGCCAGATTCAAAGAGTAGGACTTCTATTCAACAAACACCAGACACAAACAAAGAGCCCCTTCAGATTGTAATCATACAGTCTAAATCAATTCATCCCAGTCAACACAGCGGCAGACTTCACTATTACAGCCTGATGAGAGACAGTATTTAACATCAATATCCAGAGCAATATTTAACAGCTACTTATTGTCCGTTAAGTGATGTCATTGAGTAAATGAGACATTTCTCACAGTCTTTTCCAATAACTCACTAAGCCAAGCGTCCACTGTATGAGCCATAATGTAAAAATCTTTCACATTTCACTCAAGTGTCACTCCATTAATGGATTTGCTACTGAGAAGAGTGAGTAATTGACGAAATAACTGGGCACCAGATGTAAGACCTGAGCGGACTAACAACACACAGCTCTGCAGTTAATATTCACAGTTTCAAAGCACAAGTGCTGCCGTTACAAAGCACACACTGGTGTGGAAAGACTGTATGCGATGTAGACAGGGAGGAGACATCAGTGAGTACAGATGGTGGCATCTCAAGGACACAAAGGATTTTTTTTCTCAAGGCTTACATCACTCCAACGGCTGTTGTAGTCATGTAATCAGGGAACTTTTAAAGAATTAAGTGGAAGATACAAGAAAATGGGAAAAACTCATAATTCTTTGACAATGTGGTTTAAAAAGTGGTTTATGGTGCATGGGATAGAGCTGAGTCTGTCTTAAAACAATACTGATATGTCCATTTTGAGAGTTATTGAACGCTGTAATTGTTCCTCCCTCCATCCTACGGTGATTTCAATGTAAGTGATTAGGGTTGAAATCCACAATCCACTGAACATAGATGAAGAGATTTGACAGTATCATACAACTTTTTCCTCTACTTTTTAATCCTTTGTCATCGCTGAATTCTTTGTTCGGGGTTCAAGTAGATGAATACAATACAAGGCTTTACAATGAAATCTAGTTGTTGCATTTAAACATTGTTACCTCCAGCCTGGACACTCACTGCCACATCTTAAATTCCCCATGGCAGGCAAATAGCAGCAGGATATTTGATGAAAACTGCAAGAAAAGCTTATTCAAACAAGGAAGCAAAGCTGCCAACTATGGACAATCAGTTCATAGTGGCTGAAAATTTCCTCTGAATACCA
Organism: Thunnus albacares; assembly: GCF_914725855.1. Lineage (NCBI taxonomy): Eukaryota > Metazoa > Chordata > Actinopteri > Scombriformes > Scombridae > Thunnus > Thunnus albacares. Next base: position 20,731,853 of record NC_058112.1, on the reverse strand, counting down.
AGGGAGTGTAACACAATGTGAAGAATCTGACCTTTAAAGCTATGTAACATTTCAAGGTCCCTCCGGAGTTGGCTGTAACCAAATCACACCGCGGTGCAACACTGGACATCAGGACCTTGATGTCCGACCAAGGTCATCTTATCTTCCCAAAGACAAACGCTGCTCGCTGCCTACACACACTAAACTCTGGAGTCTGACACACAGGTGCTACATTCCCAAGTCCAGTGTGGTGCAGGCTGACGGACAGAACAAGGGCACTGGGACAACTTCTCATGTCTCACAGTACAAGCCCCATTCATACGAGGACATGAACTGCTGTTAATTTAAAAATGGATGTTTGACACATCTGTCAGTGTGCAACACAGCCAAACATGTCTTCTTTCCAGCACAATATAATCTTGTTTTTATATTTCACACATGCTGTATATTCTATTCTGCTGCACTGACTCAGTTGCTCTTCTAAGAAACTAATAGTCTATCTTGATCTTTGTGTAAATCCTTGTTCAAAAGCTGCATTCTTCTTAACAGGACTGTGAATAAACATCCTCCTGGGTTTCCCCCACTTTTCCCCAGGAAAAAGTCCTAAAGGAACAACCAACTGTTGTTACACATACCTGTTTCCTCTCACCACACTGCAGCCTGACCTCTTCAGCTGCAGGCCAAAAACACAGCCAACTCCACCGCTCTGCCTTAGGATTTAACCATCGCATACACCACTTAAACCTGCTGCTTCATCTGACGTTGTCAGAGTCAGACTCAGGATCCGACTCTAGACTCAGGATTAGAAAGAGAAATAGATAACCTTTATAGTGCAGCAATATTCAGATATACAAATATACATTCTCTCAGTCTCAGAGGCCTCATGACTTCAGTAAAGCCATCATAACATACCATGGTTGGCTGCAGATTGCTCCAGGAAAAGCATATGGATGGGAATTTCGGCTGCTGGATCACATCAATTAGAAAAAACAAGAGTGGCTCTGTCCTCCTAACCCTCGCCGCCCTTCATGCCTTTCGCCTCCACAACAGAAAACTGATCTGGGGCCTGATTTGTCCATTTGAGCAGGAGTAGAAACTCAGTATGTTTATTCTGAGTATTATGTGTATTTGTTTGTGTGTGTTGTGAGTGTTGTAGCAGCGGTCAGTGACCTGTAAGGTACAAAGTCTCCAGAAAAGTGATGTCACTTGGTGAATTTGAGTATCTGGAATTTTAATAATGAACAAAAGTCGAATATTCTCCTGTATAATCTAACAAACAATACAGAACTCATAATAAGCCCGCAGCACAGTATCATTTTACATATTCCACACCGTTCTTGTGTTTATTAGTGCTTCACATGAAGGGTCATAAATCCTCAGCTGTGATCCTGCGCTGATTTATTGTAGATGAAATCATTTTAAAATCTGCTTCAGGCCTTCAATAATAGACGTGTGTGTTGTGAACATTTGCACCATCAATAAATATCATTTCAGGCAGTCAGTCAGTAGGAATACAGACAGATATACAGACCTGTTCATACAGATATTCTTACACACACACACACATATTCTTTGTTGTTGTGTCTGAATTGAGCTCAATAAATATGTTTTTGGACTGTGTTGCATTGAAAAAACGAGGCAACACATTTACAACTGTAATAAGGTTTGAAAGCTGTCTCCAAATAAAAAAAGCCACACCAGACATTTCACCACTCTGGAAATAGGATCAAGGGAGGACTTCTGATGAGTGATGACTGAAATCCAGCTGAGCACTCACTAATTAAAACCAATGAAATGACTGAGCTAACAACAGAAACAATGTGCTAGATCCAGTTTAATTAAAAATAAATTAAATTACTTTTGTGATTTTTTAAAGCAAGTTTTAATAGCTTTTTTTAACTGGCAAAACTTAATTGGGTTCCAACTTTTAAATAAGCAACAGAAGCAGAAATTATTCTGCAGAGCAAGGGAGGATATAAAACCCTGCAGAATACAATAAGTAACTAAAACTTACTAAAACTGAACATGCATAAAGAGATTCACAAGTCTGACTTTCATTTGGTAAGAAAGCAGCGAAAATTTCTTGCATGTGTGCGTCCACAAAAAGCTACTTATCTGTGCTCACCCTGAGGGTTCAGCTCGCTGGTGCGCACCTTCCTCTCACTCGTCCTCTGAGCTGCTGGATCCCAGTTTTCATGCCTTTTACAGCGGTGCACCGACCCACAGGTTAGAGCTCCAAAACACTGAACCAATGTGGACCGGGGAGGTCTTTCTCACTGCGCACAAGGATCTGACTGCACACACACATATACACTCACAGCACGCTGCTGCTGCTGCTGATGGGAGGGAAGTTTGATCCTGCTGGCAGTGCCTCCCCCTCCCCTCTTCTCTTTGTGTTGCCTCAATTTGACATTTCTGGACTGAATTCAGCAGGTCAGGCCGAGGAATTCAATCCTTCGATACAGTTTGATTTAATGGATTTTTTTTCCTCAATGTGTGCCCATAACCGACCTTGAATATGTCAAATCTGTTACAGCTGTTTTCTTTGAGTGAGTGACTAAATCTTAATGACACTGTTGTAAATAAATGGTAAGCAATTCATGACAATCATCATGAAGCAAACAATCCCGAATACAGAAATTAGTAATAGCTTTGTTTACAAAAAAATGCATGAATTAATGTTGTTTATGTTGTTGTTATAATGTATGGAATTTGTAGCATAAATAAACATGTAAGTCAGAAAATGCAGCACAATGGGGAAAATAAAAATGTTTGACACTTCTTTGTGCCAATAAATCTAAAGTGTGGCCATAGACATATGACTTAAAGGGTATTTGTGCACATATATTAAGGTTGTCAAAAGTATCGATACTTTTTCGATACCACGTGTTTAAAACGACACGAACTCCGTTGATTATACAATCGATAGGATCGAAAGAACCGAAGCTATAAAACTCCCCCCAGAAAACATCTACAATCTGATTTTCAACCCAAGGCTGCACAGATGAAATAACTGGGAAGAAAATCAGCTGGTCCTCAACCTGTGTCTGTTATTCTCTCCAGCGATGAACGCACCACGTGACCCACCAGTCACGTGGTGCTAGTTGTGGCAGATTTAATTTAAAAAAATAAAAAAATGTGTGCCTAGGACTTTTTTTTTCATCTTTTTGCTGTTGTGTCGAAAGAGGTATCGAGTATCATTTTTTACACTAGTATTATATTGAAGTTTAAAATTCTGGTATTGTGACAAACTTAACATTTATATACATATATAAATACACTTCTGTTGTTGTGTGTGTTGTTTTGGGGTTTTTCTCCAACTATTTTTTTCTTTTTCTTTTTCTTTTCTTCTTCTTCATTATCTTGGCTCGTGCCGTGTGATGATCCAGTTTGTTCCAAATTAAAATTAAACTAAACAAATAAAGTTAGAGTGCGACTTTTATTTTGAAGAACAATAACTTGGCTGACTCTCAGGACTCAATGCGCATGTGCAGAAGTACAGGCGGCACAAACAAGCACCAAAGGAAAACAACGGAAAACGGCAAAGACAAAGTGAGTGTAACTATGTGTGTTAACTCTGAATGCTGCTTTATAAACACCTGTGTCATGTTCGCTTTTCTTTGTCCTTAAAATCGCGTCTGTTAACGTTAACTTTGTTTTCAAACGTGTCCCCGGAAGTCCTGTTGAACGTTACAGTTTGTTGACGTTGTTTGAAGCTAGCTAACCTGCTAGTTAGTTTATTACAGCGGGGTTTTGGGGCATTTTGTGTTTATGTTTATGTTGTTTCTCTCCTCCTCAGTGGGTGTCCTACCACTGGAGCCCAGAGGCTGAGCTCCTGCGACCGCAGAGAGCGCCACATGGAGGCGGTGCTGAGAAACCTGTCGAGCACCGTGGAGCTGCTGGCCGTGGCGGCGCGCAGCGGTGAGGTGCAGCAGTGGGATGAACAGACTGTGTCCAGAGCTTTTCACTGGGCCCGGTACTGCGAACTCGTCTTCTCCAGGTATCACAATAACCGCTCAATAAGCAGGATCATGGAGAAGCAGCTGCAGCTCACAAATAAAAATTTGCGAGCTGTCTTCCCAGGTTACAGAGAGGTCTGCTTCTCGGAGCTCCCCCGGTGCCAACACGTGTTGCTCGTTGGGCTGTTGAACAACCCTGAGCTGCCCATCTCCATCATGAAGATGCTCTTTGACACCACAAGTCCAGTGAACATCAAGCACGGACAGTATGAGGATGTTACCGGCCTGTGCAGCAATATCATTCAATGCAAATCTGCTTGTAAAGTCCTGACGCCTCTCACAGACTTGTCAGCTGCTGGTGCTGATGCTGAGGTGCAGGCGGTGATGCTAATGGAGAGGCTGGGTGCTCTGCTGAGCCAAGGCAGCGAAGCCTGCCGGGCAGAGCGTTTTCTAGACTCCGTCCTCCAGGGATGTGAAGGAGCATCAGAGCATTTCTGTCTGGTCATCGCTGCAGCTCTGCTGACAGGGACGAACTCCGCTGCTCAAACTGCTTCAGCGGATTTTCTCTTGGATTGGCTGCAGCAAAAACACATCCTGATGCAGCACATGTGTTCTTCGCTACCCTCTGCACTGCTTATAAACTTGGCCAAAGAACACCTGAAATTCAGACACGTGTACTGTGATGTACTGAAAAAGTGGGCCTCAGACATGGAGTACAGTTTAAGTGACGATGAATGGGTTAAAATGAGCTCAAATCCCACAGTGACCTTCCAGAAACTGACTGAGCACTTTGTGGCCTTGTTTGAGGCCTGCCCCTCTCTGAGGAACGATGTAGAAAAAGAGCTAAATGATTTGAAGATTTCTGATGGAGACTTTGATGTCAGAGGTCTGAGTGTGTGGGGAGACCTCTTGTCAGAAATAAACAAGTGACTGTCAGTTGGGGTTACTCTAAAATGGATACAATGGCCAGAATGTAGCAGAATATTTATTTATTTTTCTTTGTTTTTATCTCTATGTGATGGCTGTGGCTGGGTATCCAATCTCAATTAGTTCCAAATGAAATGTTTCTGTAGCACTGTAGCAGGATCAAATTTGCTCTTCTTTACTTAATTTCTGATCAGACAGTGTCCGATTTAAATCATAATTTTGCCAATTTTAGACAGTATTTCATTCAGGGAAAGTTTTTGAACAGCTGCTTTGTCTAGACAACGTGTAACTTCCAAGAACTTTGGCTTCATCTTGAAAAACATGTTCATATAGCTAATTGTAAGATATAGAAAGAAAAGCATGGTTATGGTGTCAGTACTAAAACTCAGTTGCTATATCAGTACTTGTATCGGAAAATGTCAAACAATACTCAGCTCATTGTTTGACAGCTTTAGGTTTTCATCGCAAAATTGATTCTTGAATTTCATCCAGTCAGTTCACAGAAGTTTCTGTTCCATTTCAATTCTTGACTCTTTATGTTGCAGTTTTTTGTTTTCAATTTGTGGAAGATAATTGTGTGCAGACTAACACAGAAACAGAAGCACAACATATTAGTTAAGGTTTGGTTATGAAAAATAAATATAAAGGTAATTGATGACAATGTTCTAAAACTCATTTTTCTTGATCTGGTAACTCTGAAAATATGATGCACTATTCTTTCGCTTCAAAAAGATATTTTTCTTAATTCATATATTGGGACATTTGTTTAATTGCACAGCTTACTGGGTTTGGACAGATGGTAGCATCACATGCTGCCTTGTAATCAGTGGCAGCACGAGACCCGACTGAGTTAAATTGAAAGCAATTGTCAGGCAGTGATAGTTCACGCTTTATAAATTAGTCTCTGGAGATTAAAGGCATCATTCAGCATCTTAATTCCACTTTACAACCAAATTATTATAGATGTGTTGTTTCAATATCATTCTGTAAAGAGAAGGAAATAAACAAAGGAGGCAAAAGCATTGTTAATCCAGTTTACACTTCTCTGACTGTATACACCTGAAGCTGTTTTCTCACACACCATCTGCCAGTATTGCCTCTTCATTAAAAAGCTGCACAGAGTCTGAATCTATAATTTTGACTGTCTCTGTGCCAGTCATGTGACTCGACTTCCAATTCACACATTTTGGCCCCTCGTCCGTGTGTCAGAGCACCTCTGCGGCAAGGGATCAATTAGTCAGATCAGGCTTCTTCAATCACACTGTCCAACAATAGCTGGTGTGTGACATAACTCCGACAGACAGCGGATAAGAGCCTCGGCCGGCGCGTGGAGGGAAACACCAACACGGCCACGGCTCGTTTAACACACCATGAAAGCAATTCACGTAGAGACAGACAAGGGTCACTGAGTAAGGGGCAGCATGTACACAACCAATTTATTTTCCAACCAATGAAGAACATATGCATTGGACTGGATGGAAGCCAACAGTGATTGAAAAAGATCTCACCTGCTCCTGTTTTATAAATACATGCAAATTCATTTCATTTGGATTCATCATTGCATTAATATGGATCAGATTTGATCTTGCAGGGTTTTCAAGAATGTGAGAAGATGTAAAAAAAAATAAATATATATATATATATATATATATATATATATAAAATATATTTCAGATTAAAAAGAAACATTTTTAGAGTTTTATTCAGCAATGAATTTTCAAAATAATGTCTTCAACACTTTTTTGTGGTTCTCACTCTTCTTCACAGCCTTACACAGAACTTGCAGAGTGGATGAGCAGCCATGATGAAGATTCAGATGTGTTACTGTCTGCCTTCAAATGAGGAGCTTAAAAGAAAAAGCAGATCAGTATCAATCTGTATCAATGGAAACATGTTTTAGTCATTATTTATGAAGGATTTACTGTGCATACCCACATACGTGACAGCTGATAGTAAAAAAAATATTATTGTGGGCTGCAACTAACAGTTATTTTCATTGTCGATTAATCTGTTAATTAATTAGTTGTTTGGTCTATGAAATGTCAATCACTGTTTTCTAAAGCTGAAGATTCAACCTCAAATGTCTTGTTTTGTCCCGACCAACAGTCCACAACCCAAAGATATTCAGATTACTAAAGAAACCAGAAAATATCCCCATTTAAGAAGCTGGAACCAGAGAATTTTCTGTCGATCGATTAATTGACTAATCATTGCAGTTCTATATTATTGTCCTTCTCATCATGCCAGAGAGTGTTAGTTTCCTTTGGCAGTGGGGTGATGTTATTTAACTAAAAATATAAATAACCCATTTTTACTTAAACAGAGGGTTCAAACCAACCTCTGAATTAAAGCAGCTACCAGTTACATCGACTCATAAATGTGAACAAATTGCCCTCTGCTCTTGACCTGCAAGATGAAATTACAGGGTTGTATTATTGTATCACTTCAAACAACAGGAGGTCCATTACAACCAGCCCACTTTAAACATGTGCTGCCTGGATGGAGGAATCTTTCATATCTGTTCTTTATACCAGGAGCTACTTTACAAAGCCCTGACAACATGTGAATCTCTAGAATGTGTGTGAGTATGTAGCATTTTTTGTAGTCTTTTGTAAAACATTTCCCCCAAGAAAGGAAATAGCACATTTGGATGTGAGATGAAACATACTGTATTTCCTCCTCACATCTTACCCCTGTCCACTGTAACGTTGTTCTCTGACAGCGTGGGGTAATAAACTGCACTGAGACGTGCTGAGGGCGGCTGTTGTTCTGCGGCTTCTAAAGGGCCATGAAAGATAGCATTCATTAAAACTCAGATCCAGCCCCCATCTGGTGGTGTGAATAGGGAGTCCTCTGAGAGGCGGGGTGGTGTGGGTAGAGCCCTCCCTCGGCACGTGCCTAAGCCGCTCCAGCCTGGCCCCTGTCTGGCCTCGGTGACGGATAACAGAGGCAGGAGGGCCCCTCTGCACACCTGTGTCCCGCTCAGAGGATGCTGATGATCATCAGGCATGTGCTGATGCTTTAATTTGGTTTGTCGCAGTGAAATTGTGAGGGAAAAGACTGATTCAGTGTTATGATAGTAGGTTTTAATGAGTCATATGAAATGTTGGTGCTGCTCTTGAGGAAAAAGACGAAAGAAATGTCACATTGTCCTATAAAAACTGCACTGTCAGACTCTCCAGTGAGGTGCTGTGGTTGCAGAAACATTACTTTGGCACATGAGGAGAGGGAGAGGGGTCGGTTTGTGGAAAAACACCCATTGACTACATGTTGGTAATAAAAGAAGAACAAAGAAAGCTTATGTGTGTTTTAGCTTTTGACAAAATATGAATTCTTCTTCATGTGAGAGAAAATAATGTGCGGAGGATCACAACACAACATTTCTCTTCTTATTATCTGCATATTCTATCATCATTTTATCCAAATTTGTCTCAGCAGTGCTTTGCCAGCACAGAGTGTATCGTGTAAAATCTTATCAGCCTCTCGTCCTTTGTCTGTGTGTGATACCACATGAACATGTTGTAGAGAGGAGGGTATGAAGCTGTCAGCGTAATGTGATATGGGGGAGGGGGAACTGGAGCAACTTGTGATAGATTACCTCACATGCAACATAGGAAACCATAGGGAAAAAAAAAACAATTGGATATAGCAATCTCATTGTCCTCCTGTGGTCATAAAAGAAGCAATTCTCACTCGACACGTAGCAGGTCTGAAAATGTAACCCTTATATAATGCAAACTTTGGCATCACTGTTTTTCCTGCCTCATTGCGGTTGATTTAAATTTAGTTTGGAGCTAATAAATGTTTCAGTAGAATTTGGAAGTAAGCACAGATGAAAATAACAATAGCTCACAGTCCTTGCAGTTGTTGTAAGCAAAGCGAGATGGAGCTTTTTTTTTTTCCGCAGTGGACACATTTACATATCATAAAAGAAAGGATTTTTTTTCTCTCTTTGGTTATAGTGAGCATTGAAGGCAGAAGCTCATAAAAAAAGAGATTTAAAAGAAACAAAAGCAGTTATGGGAGTTTCAGAAATGAGTTTGGAAGCATAGCAATCCTCTTAAAATATACTTATTTCAGTGTGTGTGGCAGTGGGTGGAGAGCAGATATATGTCATGTTATTACGTGTGAGACAGACTGATTCAAGGTGCTGAGCTCTCCATTAATAAAGCAATTAGCAAGGGAGGAGAAGGAGGTGTGTGTAAATTCAATCGCCCTGAGGTAGCGCAATGCCACGCTGGAGGGTGTCATATAACAGTAATTATTCCATTTCTACATTTGACATTTTGGGTTATAATTACAGTCGGTGACTTGATCTGAGATTGTAAATTAATGGAGGCAGCAATGTGGAGAGATTGCTGTGTACAATTTAGACTTGCAGACTAGAAAGGAGAGAGCGGATCAGGAGGATAATTGCATGCAGGCAGTGTCTCAGGGGACGAGTGCAACCCCGTCATCAAACACTCATTCTGGCTGGGCCTCATCCCATTACAGTCCCCCAGGAGCCAAACTGCACCTGCCCAACAGACTGACAACTACTCAATCCCCCTCCACTTACCCTCACGCTCACACAACCAGACAAAACAGCACCAAAAACATCACAATGACTGAATCTGAGATGCTGCAAAAACATATAGACTACAGGCAGGGGAATGCTGAGTGGATTTCTGTCTGTGAATGAAATGTTGACACCAGATTTTTGTCCAATTACCGTGCACCCTAACAGGCACGTCACAGGTGCAATAGCCATGACCACTCTGGCTGGTTAAGCATGAGAAAACATGTTCCACGAGGCTGGTGGCACAATTGTGTTTTCTGTCAAATTAACATGTGCACTGAGAAGCAGGTGGTGGTGAGTTGTTAATGGTTTCCCTCCTCAGATGGGCAGATTATCGGAGGAGAAACTGAGGACAGTGGATGAGGGATGACTCAGACATGGAGCTGCTTCCTGTGATCGAACCATCAGTCAACACAGTACAAGACTTCTGCAGACCGAACACAACGGCTGTGCACTAAATTGATTCAAACTGTCCATCATGTGCGCATAAAACCGATGGCCAGCTTCATCTGTAGGCTTAACCCTTCTCACCCCTACAAACTTCATGCCTGTCTATCACTGCAGCTCTGGTGGAGAGAGATGAGATGCAAAGGGCTGCAGAGACTCACACATTGGAAAATGTGGCTCTCATATTCTGCATCTGTTCTTCATGAGTCACTCCCACCTGCAGAGGCTGAAAGGCATGGTGAGAATCATGGTCTTTGATATATCCAGAGTCATGCACACCATTGGGCCCTTCATGCTGCAGAGAAGCTCAGACTGATGCATGTGGATGGATGGACGCCATGTTGTCCTGAATTATTTACCACCTCACTGACGGGCTGCAGAGCAGCACACAGGCGCCACAGACGATAATACCACCTCTCTTGTTCTGTCTCTACACTTCTGACTTCAGATTTCACTGTGGGCCATAAGACCTCCGTCAGTTCTTTTGCAACTCCCTGAATGTGCGGTTTAATAGTAAGGGAAATATTCGTGTACATTCCTACATTTGGAGTCGTGCAAATGCTTGATGGTTTCTGTGCATCCGAATATGCACATTCTTAACATTAAGATCAATATGACACCATAAAACATGTATATTGATATTCTTATAATGAACTACACATTTTATATTGACATTTTTTACATCATACTATGTTGCACAAGTTTTTGCTTTGATTTGATGCCTTTTTTTTTTTACTTTTCTCAGGTAAAACTATTAGGTAAAAATGTCTATCTGCATATTGTTCTAACTCTTTTTTCAGTAATAATTTCTTTGATTGAAGGAATACTTTAAGACCAAATTTTATCCAGTTGTTGTATGAATCTATAACAAACTCTTCCTAGTCTTTCAAACAGTGCAGATCCAGATTTTCATTGAATGATTTCATCACAGAACTAATGTTGCATTCAGGTTTCACCCTGTAGGTCAGTTGTGTCCTTTTGCATTTGTCACTAATGATTGCTGGTGATGTAATAGGAATCAAAGCATTGCATTCAGGCATTTTATTAAAATGTAAATTAAGTGTCTTTCCAGTATAATGACCAGCTTATAATTCAGTATTTTAGTTCATTGTTCTTCCAGCAAACATGTGTAAAATAAAACAACTATGCAGGTAATATGGCCTTCCAAGTCATCAATACATTTTATCTGAATTTAAACTTTATTGATAAACATTTTTGTTTGAAAACTGCAATGCATTCTGGAGTTAAACAGTATTGATTTCTCACGCAATTAGATTTAATGTTGAAGCTGGGTCAATAGCTGAATGTGCTACATGTAACACTGTTGACCTCAGATGTGTAGATGGAGGACACACTGAGGGGCAAACAGGGTGTGTTGCAAATATAATATTTCACATTACACACCTTACAGGCTTCTTCTCAGTTTTTTCTTTTTTCCTGCACGGTTAGGAAGGTGCGAGGTGATGCGGAGAGATTTAATAGGGTCGTCACACTTTTATACGCCCACGACACCTTTAGCAGCAGGTGTTGCACTGCATATTAAAGTCAGGACTCTTTGGGAAGACAGACAATGATCCTCGTTTGTAGGGATGTAAAAACCAGTAATAGCGTTAACATTGCGGTTCTTTTCTCCTCTTACCAATTACCAACCTACAGGGTCCAATACTCTCTCCTGGACTCCGGAGACCTCAGCCATTGATTTACTAATGAGAAACGTGGAGAGAACAGGAGATGCACTGATTGGAAAAGGTGGTTAACTGGTTAGGTAGTCTGCCTCCAGTCTCTGCTGACCACTAACCTTCAAATATGTCCTTGTGTGCTACAGTATAGGTGAAAAGGTGACTAAGAATGACAAAAACATGACTTTTGGTTGTTTTGCTTTTTTATAAAATGATATGAGCATTTTTTTTTAACACTTTTTGACATCAACATACCTCTTTTTCATTAAACACAATAATTTGAAGCCATAAAATCACATTTATCTGTTTACATAAACTTCAGGCACAAAGCCATAAATAGCATCTTTTGGTCATCTTAAACATTCTTAAATATTCATATATTTTACACATCCTTGCAGATTTCATACAGCAAATGCAGAAAGTGTTCAAATAGCAAATAAAGTCAGGTGGAAGAGCAATCTATTAATTCATGTGGTCCACTCAAATGTGACAATATCAAAGTGTCAAGAAAGTACTTTTGGTGACAATGAGAACAACCAAGAAACACCAAGAGATCACAAAACCTGGTTGTTCGTGTACAGTACTGCATGCCTTGTTGTCAAAATGCAACAACATGTCCTGCATCATGAGCACTAAATCTGGATTCTCCGGACACTAGTAATTTGTTAAAACACACACCTTAATGTTGATCATCACATGACTCCAAAACAATTACAGTTAGATACAGCAAGCCAGTGTTACATTACAAAACAGAATGTGATGGGTGGCAGCTGGTACACAGAATTTATTGCAGTGCACACCAAACATCAATAAACAATGTCTTCTGAGCAATCACCTTCAAAACTTTTTTGATTTGTCTCACATCACGACCAGAACCTGATTATGAAAGTTCATTTTTATTATTTATAATGGCAGAAGACACTTATCTAAGTACAAAGCAGTAGGCTGAATGAGGACTATCAGTGACCGTGAGTCGGCTGCATCTGAACATTGATTTGAGCAAATTCATGCAAACAAACACACACTAAAATTCTACGGTTCAACTTCACTCACGCTATTTTTGTCTTATAGTGTATTATAGGCCTCGCTCGAGAAGAAGAAGACCTTTTTTGCAAGCAGACATCTCCCTGAAAAGGTACTGTCCATGAAAAATATGGCCTTTTATATTAATGTTAACACAGATCAACGACCCAAATCCACAATAGTCTCACAGAAACAGTATACAGATATATACAGTACATAAAACACATTTGAGAAACAGAATATAATCTTGTTTTAGAATACTTATAGTTTCAGTGCAATCAGAGTGGTATTTCCGAGAAAGACCCTATAGGATGGTCAACTGCAGTGTCATCTGGCTCATGTTGTTCAAGTAAATTCATGAGGTTTGAGTGCCTAAGAAGTACAACATAGGCCTGCAGTTTTCTTTCTGTATAGTGAAGCCCTACTGTAGGTAGATGTGATGAGAAACATGTGAGAATCTAATGAGGATTGTTCTGCATTGCAATTAACTATTTCTTTACACTAGCTGTTTGAAACTAGTAGTAACCGTTTTACTAGAATACACAGAATGGATTTAAACTATCTAATATAATGCTTATTTGTGCAATCCGTGATGGAAAGTCTGTTTTTTGTAATCCAACTCACCATAACTGAATGTGTCTGGCCTAAGAGTAGCCACGCTCGGCGTACATCTTCCCCGCTGGTTCCTGGACGTACTCCTCTGTCTTATCCCAGTCCTGAACCCAACCTCCATTGAGCTGTGCGGTGGCCCCGTAGCTTTTAGCCGGGCCCCCCATCGCGCCGTAACTCTGTGTGATGTCGCCTGTCTCTTCGGCCAGCTCGTCCTCATCAATGAAGCCGCACTTCTCTTCACTGGTTTCTTCAGGGTCGGCCCATGGCTGTTTCTCCCCAGATGCAAAGATCCCATAAAACACCACACCCCCGTAATGCACGAGGGAAGCAATGAGGAAGACGTACTGCCACTCTTCCCGTGTCTGGGGACAGGAAGCAGTTGTAATCAAGTTGAGTCACTCCTTAAAGGACTTAAAAACCTCATTTTCTCAATCAGCTTCTGATTATGAAGAATGAGGTACAGCATGAACCTAAAATTTTCTGCCAAAGTTGGAACAGTTTTGGTTGTTTCACATGAAAATTTCTATATTTGTGTTTTTGTATTGTGTGAATTTGGCAGTAAAAGGTGATGTCACTTATGTCTTTGCACCAATCAGCAATTGTCATGCATCAAAATCTGATGACAGTTTCGTTGCTGTTTACTTATGTTGCCAGAACAATCAAATATGAAAAAGCCACATCCACACAGTTCTGATGAAGCAGACTTGTTTTTGAGTGTTACGCTTGAAGCAAACAATACCTAAAAATGTTTTTCCCAAACTTTAAATTTAATTGTTGCACATGTAGTAATGAATAATTGATGTCGTAGAGAAGTGCTTGATATTTGACACCATGTTTTCAGGGGCTTTAGGAGTTTGCAAATATTCCCATCTGCTTTATCCTGCATTAACATTCACATCACTGCACTGTATAAATAGAAATGACTCACCTTGTTTTTTGTCATGGCGCCCACTATTAGAGGGCAGACCATCCCTGACAAGGTACCCACACCGTTGGATATCCCCATGAGGATGCTGGCATAGCGAGGAGCGATGTCTAGATGGTTGACATTGAAACCTGCAACACAGAAAGAGTGAATATTGAGAGTTTTGCACTTTTTTGAATAGAAAATGGTTCGAATTTGAATTAGAATCATTTTGAGACTCACCTGATATTGCAAAACCACTAAAACCCACAGCCAGGACTAAGAAAGAGATGGCCATGCCCTTACTGTGAGAATAACCAACAACCAGTAAGAGAGTGGCCTCCATACCAAACCCTAAAAACAAGAAGACAAGAGTTAAATGATGTACTGATGAGGAATACTTCTACATTATCATATTAATAGATGAATATTTGATTCATAAAGCCTCACCTCCACAGTTCATGATTTTACGGACCATAGTGGTGGACATGATGTTGTGAGTACGCAGGTAGTCGGCTAACTGGCCTCCTAATGGCACGATGATGGTCATGACCAAGTGAGGGAGCGCCGATAGTATCCCAACCTGAGAAACCGTCAAACACTTGTCAGAAGTGGATGTGACAGCGACAAAGAGACCCGTCACAACAAAGATGATTCTTTCAGTCTCAGAACAAATCTTTGCCTGCGTTTTAACCTCTGACTGCAGCGTCAAATCTGAGCAATATATCACCTGCAGTAATCACAGGATCTCATCCTGAAGCTGAATTACAGCTGCCAGACCTGCTTGATTCATGCTGCAGACTCTCATGGGAGGGCAAAGATTATGAGATTTGAAGATTAACTGGAAACTGTTGCTTAGATGAGGCACTCTAGGAATATAAAATGGCCAAACCACAGCCCCTATAATTGATTCATTTTGTTAAATAGTGTTCAAATCTATTTTCATAAAGTGAAAGGGAAAGTTAGAGATATCTTGTGACAGGGCACTGAAAAAATGTCACCTTCAATTTAAAAAACTGAGGTAATGATTCCCAATAAATATTTTCAAATTGAATTCATCTGACGTTTTAAGTCAAGGCAAACCATTTACCAGAGTTAGGCAAATTATTTATTTGAATGGTAATAGATCAGATGGTAATAGTCACTTCACTATATGCACTAACCTCTCTTTCTTCTTAATAATTAATTTTAGGTCGATTCTAATAGATATTTGTAATATTTGGCCTCCACAGCCAACAATCCAAATAACACTTTTGTCAACTTTAAAATGATTCTTAATGTTAATTAATAGAATAAATACACAATGTTAGACTGTTACAATATCATTACAATATGCACTGAATGAACAGCAGCATTGTTGTACTTTTTTCACTGCAAGATAGGACAGAAAATGTTTGATTTGTATTTTATAGAAATTAACTTGCACTGAACTTAAACAATTCATATCTGAGAAAATCATAGCTTGTAATCCTGAAAGAATCACATGACGTTTGAGGGTACTTTTAGGGCTGATACCAGGCATTATAAGGGATTTATTTACCTTGCTTATTTCAAAACCAAACACCTCTTCAAAGTACGCAGGCTGGCTGATGAGGAGCAGATAGAAGGTCCAGCTCCTGCAGAAGTTGGCCACGATGATTGCATAGACGGGCATGGAGGAGAAGAACTTCCTCCAGGGGGTCTTGAATTTCTGTTAAAACAGAACGTGACAAACAGAAAATCAGCTGGATGAACTGTACTTGTCATGGTGTTATGAATCAAAGGGTACTGAGTGATGAGAACTCACCTCCATGGCGCCCATCAGCTGGGCACTTTCACCGATGCTCTCCTCGATGTAACGGCGCTCCTCGTCGGTGATGGTCGGGTGCTCTGCGGGACTCTCATAAGACACCAAGATCCAGAACAGGTACCACACTAACCCAAAGGATCCTGTGCAGATCATAAGGAGGACGGCATCAAGAATCTAATTTATTTAACAGAACGTGGGTTAGTCAGTACAAACTCAGGAGGTACAGCTTTATTTTAAAATCTAGTTTACATCCCAAAAATTCTTAAGACATCAAATATGTTCTGAATTTGGTCTGAATTTGGGGGAAAATGTCCAGTTTATATAATGATGCAGCCATAAAAATCATGGATACTTGGGTTTGAATATTTCACTCAGTGTAAACATCACATAGATTCACTGAAGAGCTGGAACAAGCGGGTACAGAATGCACACTATACTATGCTGTCAGACAGTGTGGAGTTAAAATGAAGTGATTTTATGACAGTGACACTCACCGTACACGTAGAAGACAGAGGACCATCCTGTGTACTGGACCAAGATCCCGGCCAGAGGCATGGCTATCACTGCACCAGCGTAGGATCCTGCACAGGACACATAATATTATGACCAAGCAGAATTTGATCCTGGCTGCTCATTCAGAGAGCCGTGTTGTCCCACAACTGTGTTCAGGAGAGATTTACACACATTTAAGGGGCTATATTTTGCAATTAGAAACCTGCTTTTCAGTGTATGAAGTAATGTGATGATAAAATCCATATCTTCTTTTTTTTTCACAGAAACCGGACTATGTGTGTTGTAGATTAAATACCACAGAAGGAGATGGTGGCCAGACGACTTCTCTCCAGCGGTGGAGCCCATTTACTCCAGATCCCGTGGCAGGCTGGATAAGTCACTCCCTGCACAGTGACAAATGACATCACAGTCACGCAATGAACACAAAAGGGTCACTTTCCACCAGCTTGAACATATTTCTCTAAATTTTTCCTATGATGGCACAAATTGTTTCTATTTTCTGAATTCATCAATCAAGTTCACATCCATTTTTCCACTTTCAGTCAATAGAATTTACATCATGTACAGACACGCCACTTGATTGACGTAGTCTGTTCTCATTTGCTAAAGACGCACAAGACAAATTGTAGTTAATAACAAACAAACTGACATGCATTGTAGCTGACCTTTCTAATAGAGACTAATGGCTTAGGTGTGAGTCAGTGCAAATTCAAGCTGACTACCCAGTTCATGGAAGAAAAACTGAATTGCTCCCATTAAATCTTCATTACACACTAAGTGGCATACAATCAACTATTGATAGACACAAATTGCTGGGGCTTGCAGTGGGAGACACCCTGAAATGCTAATGTTTAATTTGCAGTAATAAGTCGATGGGCGCCGAACGCAGGCTGCTCTGTCTCTCAATGGTCATGAGCTCCTATTGAAACCACAGTATGCAGCCAAACAAAATAACAAAAGAGAGCGACCTTCAGCCTGATAATAGCATCTCTCTCTGAAATCTTGTCCTTTCTATCGAGCTGTGGGAGCCGCCTCCATCAAGTGGTTTTTATCTCTTTTGTTCATTGTGTTTCTATGTGAACATGGAGCAATTTTGTCCAGATAAACCAATACACTATAAGCTGCTATTCAAGGGGTTTAGTGCTGTTTGCTGTTTGTGGACTAATCCGACTGATTGTGTACAGTATAATGAATGGGTCTTCTCCATAATGGGGCTTTATTTTCAGCACAGGTCCAAATAGAAAGCAAAGCAGAACAGTATGAACACAAGATTTCCGTAAAACGCAGTTAAATACAAAATGTCAGGACAATTTCATTAGGGGTTGAGTTCAGCTCTCGGCTTGATAATGAGGCATCATTTTGGAGTCTTTTAAAGGTCAAGATCTGACGTGCAAACTGTGCATCAGTACCTCCACCAACCCTTGTAATATCCTCACAAAGATGACACATCCATAGTGCGCCCGGGCAGCAGAGGGAATGAACATGTTCAGGGTGGATGTCAGCACGATGGCAGCCCCAAAAACTCTGCACAGACAGTGAGTTTGGATTATTTGTCAGAATATTAAGAAAACAAGATCGTTGTCTTATTCAATGAGACAAAAGAGTCAGTTTCAAGTACTTCCAGTAGATTTATAGATATTATACAATGTTAATTCTATAGTGGAATAATACTGTTAAGGAGGATAAATCAATCCTAATTGGATGCCACACACACACACACACACACACACACACACACACACACACACACACACACACACACACACACACACAACAGGCAGTTATTCAGCTTCCAGGGGAGTGAGGACAGGAGGTGTTTGCAGCAGAAGGCGTCAGTGGGCTCAGCTGACTTGGCATGATAAAGCTCTTCAAAGACTCGCATCTTATTTAGGCTCCATTTGCCTCATGAAAAATCTAACAATCCAAGGATTTATAGTACGTCTGAGATGACCTTATCCGCCTTCACATGGCTTTTTATCTCCTCCTTAAGCAACACTTTAATATTTATATGATTCTACAAAGAGGTTTTTACTGTTTTGTTGTAATAATTTGCGTCTACAAATTATGAATATTAGTTTAAAAATACAAAATATGCAATAACATGTACACATATCATCCATTACTTAATTACTTAAATATATATCTGAGCAGGCTGTATATACTGTACATAACCACCTACTGTATGAATATTAAAAAATTATCATATTTTTTAACACATTCAATATGTATTTCAGCACTTCTCGTACCATTACACACCTTTACACCACTTATATCCTTTACAATTTACAAATAAACTGTTCTACTTGTATATACACATGTATGTTGTTGTTTCTATATGTATTTTTTCACCTACTTGCTTGTACATAATGGTGATATGTTTATATTTAATGATCTGTGTTCAGCTGTGTAATAAAACCAATAAAGCCAATAAAGCTGATCCTGTATTCCTCTACAGATTGATCACAGATCTTTGTTTCCCACGCATGACTGGTACAGTAGCTGACTAATCAGTTGTTATTGGAATAATGTGCTATATGTCTATTGAAACCATACTACAATCATTGCTTATAACCGCATTTCACACATGGCTTTCGGCTGGTGTGGTTGCCATGCCTCTGAACATAAAGGATTAGACATGGTCGTCTCGTGGGAGCTCATTAACATGAGGAGGCACGTCCGGCGGGCATCAGCCAAATCCCCAGTTTATCTGCTGTAAGGTCAGGCTTCTTTCTTCAAACCATGACAGACCAGCACAAATATTACACCTAAATATTAATAATACTTTAAGATAGGAAAGTAATAATATAATATCCTATAAGAGCTCTTACTACATACATACTCTACCTACAATATTTTTTTGCAGTTAATCATAAGAAATCATCTCGTGCATTTACCTGTTTGCAGCCAGTCTTGAGGAAATATATCCTCCTGGAATCTGAGTAACTATGTAGCCCCAGAAGAAGGAGCCATGAATCATCCCCACAGTCTCTGGGTCCCAGTTGAATTTCGCTTTCTTTCAGATACAAACAAAATAAATAAAAAATAAAAACACATTTTAATTACTTTTCTATTTTTCTCCAGTAAAATCTTTAACAAAAAAAAACCCAGCTGTAACACGGTGATAAATGACTCCAAGTGTGAAATGCTGTCAGTAAAAATATTTTTAGCCGGATATCAAGTCTAATTTAAACTGATGCTCTGATGCTTCATACGTGACGTTAGCGTGCCTATAAAGTGATCGATTAAATAGTAATAAAAGCAGAAAAATAAAAATATTAAGAACCTGCAATTAGTTTGTTTCTTTTTACTATAATATACAGCCCAAACCCATGAATTTCAATTAAAAACGGCTTCATAGAGACTTAGTTGAGGTTTTCCAAGTGGGTTTAACTACTAAAGCCCATCGATCAGTCTATTGGCTCTGGCCCTCATTACCTATCAAACATGGGGGCTCGTGGGGTGTAAACGGGGCGGAGTTTACAGTCACCTCTTTGATGATGATCTTGCCGTTTTGATGGATTGTGCTGTTATTGACCATGCTGACGATGGCCACACCCAAGTTACATCGGATGCCGAAGGAGATGCAGAAGCCGAGCCCGCTCAGCATGGCGATGATGTATCTGCGCGGGAGCCCGAAACACGTACAGTCACACAGGGGCTTCTTCCGCTCCTGGCCATCCCTGGGTCTCCCATCCTCCGTCAGCTCGATCACTTCACCTGTTTGCTGCTTTCTTTCCAATCTCCTGCACGACAAGCCGTCAAAATACTCGTTTTTACTCGTTATATCCACAGCTGGATGAATGAAATCAAACATCCGAGGAAGCAGAATTGAGAACTACGAGGAGAAAACGCACTATTTCGTTAATTTTCTCAAAAAACCCCCGAAAAACTGCAGAATAACCCCCCTGTATATACTTCTATATTTATTCACATGCCTCTTAAAGCTTATGCAACCGAGGAAATTAGCACTCATCTTCACATTGTGGTCTTTCATCCACAGGCCTTCATCATTTCTTATTTCTTTCTTTGAATTTGGCACAGGCCCCCTAAAGCCTGCACCGTTTTTTTTTTTAGTAAAGTCAGAGTGTTTTTTTGTCGTTCCTTGCTGAAATTCTCCATGTTTCTGTAAAAGAAAGGCTCGTTGACACACGAAGAGAAAATGACCTTCATACCGCATTGCAGCAATATCAGCATCACACTTAATTTTGCCTTTTTTTTGTTTTTTAATTAGCTCTCATAAATGTGGCGTCGGTATGTTGCTTTGTGTCTCTCCTGGAATTTGTCAAAATGAAATTGAAGTTTAATTTAAGAAGAAGAAGAAAAAAAGAAACTAAACGTTGAAATCTGAAGGCCTCATCCTGTGAAATAACAGGCCTGCTGGAGCTTCAATGAAACCAACAGATTTTTTTTTCTTCTTCTTTCACAGCTTCGAGTCACGTTTCTGTTTTGCAGCTTGTAATCAAATTCATCCATTTAAAGCCATTTAAGCCCCAAGAAATAAACGAATAAGATGTGTGCAGGAGCTCACACGAGCAGCTAAAAACGTATATTTTGTACATGATTCGTATTTTTAGATTTGTACAAAATTCGTTTTTTCTGGCTTAATAATTGCGATGATATGAAATAATAGTTCAGTTTTAGACATCTGCTCCTCTACATCCAGCTCCTTTATTCTATTGACTCTGATCATCTGTTTGCTTTTCAATCAGTTATCAGTTTTCTTTCGCACTGCGTTTCATTTAGCTCCTTCTGACACTGTGAAGAAGAATATAGGAAGTCAATTGACGTGAAGTGCATCGATCTTGAATTAATACAGATGGATACATAAGGTAATAGATATCCTCCGACCTTGTGTCACGACTCGTTCTGTTTCATTAATTATTAAAAAACACCCACAGCTGCTGGTGGAGGGGGGATCATCCTCCAGGGAAATATCTGATCCTTAAATATTCGGGCCACACGACTCTGCATTCAGCATCCTATCCGTAATTCATCTTTAAAAAAGAGAAATTTCCCCTCTCGGATTCATTTGTGATTAAGGAATAAACACGTTGAAAGCCAATGCCAATGTTTTGTGTGATCTTCACATCTGGATCTTTCCTATTTTTTAAATTTCTCACAATAGAATAAATTCTGTGTTTATAAAACAAGAATAAATGGTCATTTCTTCGCCTTACCTGTACAGATTCCCGAGGGCCTTTCCTGCGATTTGTTTTATTCCCTCTTTAGAGGTAGGGAGAGCTTTCTCCTTGCCTGGCTCCATATCCAAATGATCTTTTTTTAAAAATTCTATAATACTATAACAAATGGAAGTGCGGCATTAATGAGCATATTGTTAAGATATTAATCCAAATAATGCGCCTCTTTCTTTCAAGCAGAAAACGTCTCGATGTCCTGAAAAGATGAGCTGAAAGAAGGGGAAACACGTTCAGTCTGAAAGGGCTGGTTTCACAGTCACAAAACAGCAGTCAAATAAGTCCGCTTCTGCCTTGCGCAATGTTAATCCATGCAGTGCCATCTTAAGATCCAGCCAGCGATTAGAAAAACAGCCAAACAGAAAATAAAAAAGTTGAAGATTTTTGAAAAGATTCACTGAGAAATCGTGGTGGGAAAATGGGTGGACAAGCCTCAGCCAGTGGAGGTTATCAGGAGCACCAGTCTGATCTGAGGTGAGGATCTCCGGTGAGGCAGCAGCCGGAGGAGGTTTCAGCACCGCGGACAGCGCACAGCTAGTCTACCTGTCAGCAGCTCCGCGCAGCGCCCCTCCTCCCACCACTCCTCTCCTCTAATTCATTTACCACTTAGAAATCTGGGAACGGCGACAATTGCGTAACCCTTCTCCCTCACTTTCATTTAACTGAATAGAAAAAAAAGGTGAGGATGAGCTCCGACCACTTATAAATCACTTACTGCAGCAGGAGCAAATCAACGACCCCCCCGCCCCGTTACCCCTTCTCCCAACCTCTACATTTCTCTTGACCTGCGACGTTTACAGACAGTGAAACTTCTGAGCTAAAACTGAAGAAAGGCTTGGTGTTCACTAATAATTCTAATATTTTTCACTGAAGAGAGAAAGAAAATTGAATGTGGAGTCAGACTGTAGTACAGTAGATATGCAGTCAACCACGCAGAGGCAGTGTTGTGTAAGAGATCTCAACTGATAGGAGATGAAATGAGATAGACTGGGAACCATTGTTATATACAGTGTATTTATCAAATTTCACCAATTAAAGAAAACAAGTGATTAAACAAGGAACGTATAAATGTTTTAATACAGTTTCATTGTTTATGACAGAAGACATAAAGAACAGTATTAATGTACATCTTTAGGATCTAGGTGCAGGCAGTGCGCACACAGGACTGACAGTAGCCATCCGCTGCCTTTTTCTCACCTTCATCCGGGTCTGCTTAGATATCATAGAGGCTACCTGCATCCCAGGACACTTGGGAAACAAGACAGCAAAAGTGACGCGAAACTCCCTCTTGAACTGGCGGCCTATGAAGCAGCTGAACAGAGGGTTGACGCAGGTGATGAGGCTGCAGATGCACATCTCCAGGGCGAAGGCCAGGTCTGCAGGGCGCCAGGAGGCGGGGTTGTCAGGGTAGACCGCTCGCATCACGATGGCTGCGTTGCGGATCAGGTGGTAGGGCAGGTAAAACAGGGCAAAGAGGACCAGCGCTACGCTCAGCACCCGCCGGAGTCGCCGCTGCTTGTTGTGCGGGTCGGGGCGGCAGGGCCGGCGGCGCAGCTCTCCGACGCTGCGGAGGCCGCAGTAGCAGATGGAAAGCAGCGGGAAGATGAAGCCGATGATGGAGCAGAAGAGGGAATAGGGGAGGGTCTCCCTGGTCCCACTCAGCAGTATGTACAGGGCGCACACGGTGCGGTTGCTCTCAGGGCAAGTCTGGATCATAGTCATCTTGGCAACAGGTATGCTGAGGACCAGAGCGGCCACCCAGACCACCACACACAGCACACAGGTCTGCCTCCGGCCCAGCAGCATCAGAGAGCGCAGCGGGTGCACGATGGCTAGATACCGGTCCACACTGATGCAGGTGACGAAGAAGATGCTGAGGTAGAAGTAGTTGTGATAAAGCATCCTCACAGTCGTGCAGAATGGCAGCCCCAGGCTCCAGTACAGCTGGCCCAGATGGTAGTGGATGAGGAAAGGCAAGGCCAGCAGCCAGGAGGTGTCAGCCAGGGTCAGGTTGAAGAGGAATACCGTGCTGCGGGTCCAACGCCGCAGGCGGTGGATGAAAACCCAAAGGGAGAGCAGGTTGAGGGGCAGCCCGAGGATCAGCACCGCCAGGAAGAAGGACGGCATCACGTAGAGCTGAACCACCGGTAAACCTTCACGGGTGTCCAGGTTGCAGTAAGCTTCCTCTGGAGGCTGGACACAGAGGTTCAGCTTAGAGTTTCACATGCAGTGGCATTTAAAGATAGTTTGTGTTCCTTCTGATGCTGGAAAAAGTGTTTTTTCTTCACTTCACCTAAAACTTAATTTAATTGTCATCTTATTGGCTGGAGTTAAACACACAAAACATGAAAGATACTGACCGGTATATGCCTTCATAGAAAACATACTCAACTTATGAACCATCCCTGGTGAACAAATTAAATACACTGAAAACCATCTTATGTAGTTCCATAAATCTAGATAAAGTGTTTAAAATCACAGTGAACATTTCCAGCCTACCTGCACCTGAGTGTTGCCCATGTCTTTGTTTCGGTGGCTTAGCCGTGTACCAAGTGAAACAACCATGCTAACATATTTTGGTGTAAAACACACCCACCAGTGAGAACAAACAGTGAATAGTTATCAGTGTTCTCTCAGGCCATCTGTTAGGTCAACAGCAACTTTCATTCTTTCAGGAAAGGAGCAGAGCAAAGAGACCAGTGTGGATGGTCGACATGATAGAAACACATCAAACACTTACTCAAGTTGAACTGCACTTTATTCAGGATTTATCTTTGCTTACATATTTGGATACAGAATATAATATTACAAAAAAAAGAGAAAACAGAACAAAATTAATGAAAACATGAAATTGTAACTTTGATCATACAGTAAACAGGTTCACTTCTTTTATGTAACAGTATAAAATAAAATATTACTAAAGGATAAGAAAAGAGGACAGACATAATAAAATGTTTGAATTTAAAAGAGATGTACAAAAAAATAACAGGAAACACAAAGTATGAGAAGTATTAAGGCATCAACAGGCACTAATTTAGCTGAGCGTAGGGCAGGAAAAAGGCAAACTAGATGAGTTCAACAATGCCCTCGACTATGTGGTCACAGCTACATGCATCTCAAGCAAACTGTAGATGTAGTTGCCTCAGTTTGAAGCACAACCAGTCAGCTATTTTACATAAAATTTAAATACTTTAATAACAGATACTTCTCACATATTTCTATGTAGGCAGCTGATTAAACATTAAAATGTCCTTCATATCATTTGGAAACAAAAGTCCCATCTTTACTCCTTGTTTTTGAAATAGCATTTAAACTCAATATTAACATTAAAATCAAAACAGAGAATTCCTTCTTAGCTACAGTACAACTCTTGTTCCATTTCTATAAACAAAAGCACACATTTCTGCTTCAAAACACTGATTATGAATGTGTAGCATCATGACATAACAATTAGACTGACGTGTTTATGTCTTGGTAGTCATGTTTCATTAAGTGCTTTGTGCAAAATTTCGAAAAAAAAAAAAAAAAAAAAGAATGTGTATCTTTCCTTCTCTGCATGGACACAGCTGAGGAAACCAGAAGCATAAGAACTGGGCGATGGCTGATGTGCTTTGTGTAATGGAACAAACATAGTTCAGTAGGTGGGGGCAAGCTTTCATTAGCTCCGACGTGTTGGTAAACAGAAACACATTAAAAAGGGATCTCTTCACTCTCTCTCTCGGGGCTTTCACTTCTCATCTCCAGGAACAGGACTCACTGTCAACAGTCAACACGCACCAGCTGCTGCAGCTGAACAACTGGCCAATGCAGGAGAAAACCTCCCTTTACTCGCAGCAGCACACGTTTCTCTTCATAAAAAGCTACTTAACTTCACATGTCAGGTTTTGGCCTGGAGAGACTGTTGGGCTGTTATGAGAACAGGCCAGTGAAGTGAAGATAACAGTCTTGTAAATGTGTGTTACATGTGTGCTGAGCCCTTAATGCTGGAAATAAACAATGCTCACATTGATTGCAGTAACTGTAAAAAACAAACAAACAACGAAATGACACTAGAACCCTTCATACAGCTTCACATACACAAAGGAAAAACTTCAGAATGAACAAGCTCTCAGTTTCTAAATTATATTAATTGTCATTTGACTGACATATAGAACCAATGACAAGTGTGTGATATATTAAGGCACCCAGTCTTTGGTTACTTATAGTGGCACTTAAAATAAATAGTCTTGTATTAAAACAAGATGAGTTGCCTGGCTTAGACACAGTGTTTAGAAAATTTCCTCTTTTCTTCCTTATAGCAAATTTAGATTATCCTCAGCACTACAATTACAATAAAGAGTGAAAAGCCATAAGTATGAAACAGAGGTTTAAATTCAAGTGTTTCAGCATGCATGGAGACTTGGTCTTTCACCTGTGTGCACTTCCACTATCAGCAGATTAGTAGACGAGGGATAGCTGAGAATTGAGGAAACCTTTAGCTCCTTAATAAAAGTTGTCTGCGTGTGAGTGTATTGCATAAACGACACAGGAACTACAGCGAAGTGATGGTCACTATCTTAATACACAAGCAGGGCAATCTACATCACCATGTCCTCCCATTACGTCCAGCTGATTGACCAGCAGCTTGCTGGGCTAGAGACACTCTGACAGCACCTCATGTTTGGGTACAGACGGATAGATCATGGGCGTGCAAGTACACTCGTCGTTGTTGATTTGGCTGAGTTGAATCTTCAGCTTCTCCACTTCGTAGTCGTGGAGATACTCCTGGACCAGGTAACGCTCTCTCTTGATTCGAGCACTCACTTCAGAGGGAACATCGGGAATCATCCAGGCCACAAAGAACT
Source organism: Thunnus albacares (assembly GCF_914725855.1). Classification (NCBI taxonomy): domain Eukaryota; kingdom Metazoa; phylum Chordata; class Actinopteri; order Scombriformes; family Scombridae; genus Thunnus; species Thunnus albacares. Next base: position 20,705,424 of record NC_058112.1, on the reverse strand, counting down.
TGACCACGAACACAACGTGCTGTGAGGGAAGAAAAGACAACAGATTAGTTTTGCTTGCTAGAGTCATCAGAACTAAGAGCTGCACAAGTAACACATAGACTCAGGATTTGTAATCCACAATATGGAAATTGTGTGTGGGAGAGAGGAGTTACTATTCATGACTACAGCCCAAGGTAAGAAATAAAAGGCTCAGTTCAAGAGGTCAGTAAGTGTTGGTGGTGCTGGTGGAAGCACTGGGGCCTGTTACCTCCATGATAATGATGAAAGCCATCTTGGCAGCCAAAATATGCCAGAACTGCATAGTGTGGGAGTACTGCTTCTCATGGCCGGGAGGGTAGCGGTAATCACGATACCTACAAAGAAAGAAGAAATCAGAGATTTAAATTTATTGCAGATTTTTATCAAAGCTTTGATTCAAGATTCAAGACGGTTAATTAGCATTCTTCAGTCAATTGTGCAAAGATGAAAGAAATAGTATTTACTCTGATATCATGGCGCAGACAACATAATATCTATATAAGTGAAATGAAAACAATACACATACAGTCTTAACCATGCATCATTTAAATATAAATTTGAATGGTGATGTAAGTAAAGCGGCTGCACCAAATATTCAGCAGAGCTGTATTTATAAAGCTTTACTTCTTTCAAATTCTCAGAGAAATCCCATAAAATCAGCAATGCTTTAGTCCATCTCTCAAAACTTTCTGACTTCCACAGCTTGCCTGTGACACTCAAAAATCTTTGAGAATTGATCAGAAACATTGAGTCTCATTTTTAAAAATAAGGTTCAGTCATTTTTTAAATCAGCTGTAGTTTTTAGGTGTTGATAGTGCATTTGTTGGACATTATTAGCTGTGGATTTGGTGCGGTAAAGAGTATTTATTGTAGCGGGACGGTGTGTGTGGGATTGACCTCAAATATTGACAGTGCAAATGTTCACTTTAGTGAAGGAACATGTCACCCACTGCAACTGTGTGGCTCACTGATGTGTTTTTAATAGTTTTTGGACAACAATGGACGTCTAAAGCACAAAGGAATAAGCTTCAGCTACAAAGGTAATACTTAATAGGATCAATTTACTGTTGGTTTTGCACTTTTTGGGGGATTTATTGAAGGTTAGAAAAACATAAAAGATTCATTTTTTTTTTTAAATTTCATTGAAAATACTAAAGCTTGCACCAATGTCAGGGATCCAAAGAAGGAGTGAAAGTGAAAACATGCCTTATATCCACACCACAGTCTCTCGTTCTCGCTCTCTCTGTCTCACACTCACACACACACACACACACACACACACACACACACACACACACACACACACACACACACACACACACACACACACACACAGAGCCTTTCAAGCACACACACCTGCAATTAGTGATGGAGCTGTTGAACCAGGAGGGGTTCTCCCCGTCCTCAGGTTTGTTGGCTTCTCGGAACTCTGAGATATTGAAAACAGACAAGCTGTTGTTTATGTAGCCTTTCATATTCATCTCACCCTCTGGCTGGTAGGCATACATGTACACGAGTCGAGGGATCATATCAGAGGTGAAGGCCACAATGAATGCCTGGAAAGCAGGAAAATAACATGTTAGAGAAAGAAGACGCACATCTGGGGAAGCTACAAAGTGTGTTATGGTACAACTGGGATGACAAAAAACAGTTAAAACCAATTCAGTGCTGCAAAGGCACATCAGTCTTATGTCATCAATGGAGAGACAGGCACAGCAGAGTCATCTAGTCCAGTGCTCACATTTGTTACAACAGAGAGGACGGCCATCCCATTGAGGATTTCCTGCCAGGCTCCAATGCTATGGGCCTTTGCTGCCACAGGACGTCTGAACTGAGTGGTGAGCTTCCAGGCGTCCACTCTAACCTCGATGATGTTGTTGAAAAGGGCCAGCAAGGGTGCCAGGGGAAAGGAGGCGACAAACAGTGTGATGAAACCAAACTGGATCACTGGGACAATGAAAGGAGGGAGGTTAGAGAGGGACAGTAAGTTGGAAACAGCACCATCTGCAGGTTCTCAGAGGACACTATCTATCTATCTATCTATCTATCTATCCTCTGTTGTGAAATCAATACTTATTTTACGTTATTTTACTAAAGTTTAATTCATTTCTTCCCAGCATCACACACAGTTTACAGGCTTTCACTTACAGAAATCTGTGTTTGTGCATATTCCTCAACATTGCTGCAGTATTTAAACAGATAATTATTGTGTCTGTTTGTCACAGTAATTACTAATGTTTGTCTCAGTTTTGTTCTAGACCTGGACTGGACTGAAATCAGACTAAGATGGTCTTGACTGCAGCCTAGTCTGTCTCTAAACATATCTCTCTGAATCTCTGCACCTCTATGTCATGGTTTGTACTGGATGTTTACCCATCTCCAAGTACTCGTAGAAGAGGCCCAGATGTCCAAAGCACTGTAGGTCATGGTCTTGCTCCCAGCGGCTGTACAGACTGTCTGGGTGGCTTCGTGCCCTCCTGCTGCCCCACCAGTTCATCAACCACCTGAAGGACACAGAGGGGCAATAGAGAGCTTTGTGGTAACATGACACACCCTCTGACAGCTATACTGAAGGCTACATCGTCCTGTGAACAATGGCAGTCAAGGAATGACTGCATTTCTAAACATAGAACCTGTCCATCTGAACTGAACAGTCAAGGTTAATTTCGGTTTTGGTTTTGACTGGAAACTGATTATTCACCCACCGATGACTTGATATCATAATCTTTTAGATTTTGTGTTAAGATTATACCTGCTGGTTAACTGTTTTATCTACAAAACACATCTGATCCACAAAAAAAATCAAAAAAGTAATAAACAAGGCGCCAGCCACTGTTGATATAGTCATGAGTTATGCGATTCAGCTATACTCTGGAGTGTAATGAATTTCTGTATCTACAGTATTCTGTATGCAGATGAAATGTGTTTTGGATGACTGGTTCAGTTGGAGTACTCACGGGACCAGAGCCTCCTGGATGTTTCCCCACACCTGTTTACCAGTCATCACAATCACCAGCTGGGTGGTCAGCTCAATCAAACAGCCGCCAGGATCACACTGAATGCAGACAGGTTGAGGTAGAGGGAGGGTGGGGAAAAAACAAACATCAACTCAAATTTAAGCTCAAGTCGAATTACTAGTACTGATCTTATACAGTGTAAGGTTGACATATCTGGTACCTCTTCATTCCTCAGTTGGCTCCACTCGCCAAACATGTAAGCATACTTTCCAGGATAGCCGACAAACTTGCCCTTAAAAAAAGCCACATAGAAGCAGGAGGAGTAGTAGTTGACAAACTGGAAGAGGAACATCTTCACTGTCAGTTTGTTCTCATACTCCAGGTGGGTCTTTGGAATTTCTGTCACATAGTGAAAGGTGAGAAACATATTTTAAACACATAAACCAAAAGGTGAATAAAATTTTACACTTTAACAATGTCAAGGACTATTATAACATGCACTGATGTGTGGATAAATAAAGACACAGATATATAATAATCTGGGATACGCTCTCTCTGGCTCTGGCCCTTACCCATGTCAGTGATCCAAATAGCCACTCTTTCATACATAAGGTTGAGGATCATGATGATGACAAAGTTGATGCAGGACGCGGTGACAGAGGTGGCCAGCTGTGGAGTGATGTAGGGACCAACCACTTGCAGGTGGGAGGTGGGACTGTCCTTCATGATGCTGGCGAAGGCTGCATATACTGCCAGGCGGTACGCTATCACTCCAATGATGCAAGCAATGATCAATGAGATCTTCGGGACAGAGACAACAGTGACAAAATGAAAGACAGCTACATGGCACACAGCATATCACAAGACAAAAATTCAGTACAAACATCACACTAATTATGTTGCAAGTGCAAACACCAGAACACAGTTAGACATTTGGACAAAGCAAAGTGAATCATAGCCAACATAGATGGTAGAAGTAACTGACAAGCTTGAAGGACACACACATGCCCCATGAAAACACATCTAGCATGATCGTCCCATTAAGCTCAGTAACATGCGACAGGGTTTTTCCAAACGATGGGACACAACAATAAATCGATTCTTGTCAGATGATATTAGTGATTATGATGAACAGTATGATGCAGAAGACAAAAGACAGATGGTGGAAGGACAGACAGAAGATGAAGGCAATTTAGCAAGATCAAGATCAAAGATACTATGCTCACCCAGAACAGGACGGTGGCTCCAGACAGACATGTGCGTGCACACTTGCTTGTTATGGGTAAGTAAGGCTCCATTTCCTACATCATAAGTGAGCAAAGCATAAGCACAGGAGTCAGTCACCCATTGTTATATCCTGAAAAGAAAGCTCTAAAAGGCCGGGTTCCTTTAATTACCACTCGCCCTAAGATGTGAAGCAGAGCTAAGTCACCCAATCAGAGTTCTAGTTGTTTCAGTCTGGGTCCAGTTCTTTCATCTGACAGTCTCCTGGTGAAGCCATGCTTTTGCAAAAACTTCTTTCAAGATACTGATCAATCAGACATACAGTAATGCGGTAGAGAAGGAAACTCGTGCCTCTGAGTCTTTCCAGAAATGTCTGTTATCCACACAGACTACATGACGCCAAAAGCTCTTCCACACCAAACTGGCATTCTATGTTGAGTGCCACCCTTACCCAGAGTGTTACGGTGGCCCAGCACAGAAAACATTTCCCCATTAGATTTGTAGGAGTCCTGTCAAGAACATACTCCAGTTCCTACAGATGGGTGGGATGTGGTCAAGGTAAATTATAGCACCCGGTTTCTGTTCATTTTACAAGTCTGTGTCTATCACTATCCTTTCTATTCCTCGTTTCCTGAAACCACAGTAGGTCTATTAAACTGAGTAAGTTCAGAGTCAAACCAGCTTTTTAGTCCAGCAATTGGCCTAATGAATGACTGCAAGCAGCTCAGTGTGTAGAACCTGTATCCAATAAATACAAATGATACTATAATCTGTGATCATTCAAAGTCCTACCATACATCATATCTGCTGGTTAAAGCCTTATAGAAGCTACACAAACTTAAAGCTGTAAATTAGAAGTAAGTTAATATTTCATGAGAACAAAAGCACCTGAGTGATGCGGTTCAGCTTGCGGTTGGTGCACTTGGTCTCATACTCTGGCCGAAGCTGCAGTTGTTGCTGCTCCTCCTCAAAGTCAAACAGATCCCACTCGTACTCGAGACGGGCCTGCCGCCTCTTCCAGAACTCCAGGAACAGCGTCACTGCAGAGCATATGACCCGTGACACCAGAGGTATCAAGGTTAAATAGTAACCTTGTTCAGTTTTATTGAATCTGTATTTATAGCTTTTGGAAAAAGCTTGGCATGCCAAGTGTTGGATCTCAAAGTCTCAACAAATAAAACCAAAACTATGTACAACTATAACTACAGGTTACTGAGGACATTTTTTTGTAATTTGGGTGAAATTACCCTATAAGTTCAAAGTGAGAAACAGTGATTATGAATGACTAATAGAAATTTAACAGCTGCCACTAGATGGTGCACTGGGTCAGAAAATAAAAAATGCAGAAAGAAGACATATTTACTCACCCCAAATCCCCATGAATATGGCAAAAAACACTGTTGCCACATTGTCGAATAGGTGCGATTGCTGAAAGAAGAACATGTTTGAGAATTAGTGAGGTAATGAAAAACTGATTTGTTGACAATGAGTTGTAACCACCTTTTGAATGTCACATATTATTGGAAGAATATGAATCATGAACAAAAACAACTCAGTCACAAAGCGAGGATGTCTCACCCATGATGAGTTGCATGTTGAGTTGAGTTTCCAGTAGCTACATTTCTTGTCACACAGCGGACACATGACAATATTGCCTCCGATTTCCTCACTACATATTTCTTTACTGGAGGGAAAAGAGGAATTTTTTTTTTTAATAGACATAACAATAACATTAATAATATAAATAAACAACCAATGATACAATGACATCTGAAAGACCAGCAAAAATAACTATCTCAGTATTCTTTGTAAAACTCACCTCCACTGGTTCTCATTGTAGGTGAGGTATCCGTAGGCAAAACAAATTGTTCCTACGACTGCAGCAAGGAACAGCATCTCAGTGTAGAACCCCAGCCACGCAAAATAAATACCAATCTTCTCCCCATAATACTTCCTGTTGAAGGGAAAAATAAAATTCATGTTGTAAATTCTTTCACCAGACTCATGTAAATACACCACAGATGTGAGGATTTTGTTCTACAGTATTACCTTATAAGGTTGAGGGGCTGCTCTTTGTAGCAACACAAGAATCTGGCCCAGTGATTGTAGAGACTATACCTCTCACTTTCGCAGTTAGGATCCTTCGATCTTTTCCAATATCTAGACTGCACACACGCGGAAGACACAGTTCAATACCACATTCACTGCATTAGGTGCACTGTTATTCATCCTTGGTGTGCAAACACTGCCTCAAACAGGATGTTACTGTTGAAAAGCAATTAGGTCACATTCCTTTCCGTTATCCTATGATAAAAAAAAAGCCAAAAGTTCAGCAAAAGAGGCTCACATCATGCAAAGGGAAGGCAGCCGTGTAGGTGCCATTGTTGAGTAACCTCTTGATTCCCTTCTTGTCTTTATCCCCACATTCGTCCCTTATGTATGAACATCGGGACAGGATATAGTAGACCTTGGCACAGAGAGAAACAGAAGAATTTAGTGTTTTGTTGTTCAGAGGCTTGAAAATTGTTTGGATGAAAAACAGAATAATAAAGTTTCCTCTGTATTCACGGCAGTTTAAAGATAATGGACATTCATTTTTTCACAATACACATAACCTGCTGAATTTCACTCAACAACATTCAAAAATGTACAGTAAAGAAAATATTACTAAAGCATACTGTACTTATAGCAAATTCTGTTTTTATAATTTGAGGATCACAAACAAGATAAGAAAGTCATGGTTGATATTTAAGAGATAATTAAAAAGTATTTTCAAAAAATGGTTAAGTAAATAAAATTATATATACTGGGCTGTACTGTACTTGTTTTTATGACTCCTTTCTTGTCCCTGTATATTTACATTAAAAAAATAATAATTTAAAAATATTCTCAAAAAAAAGAGAGAAGAGAGTCATGGTAAAAGCATCCTTACTATCCTGTTGCGAACAGAAGGGGGGAAGAATGTGTTTTTGTCATCGATGAGGAAGAAGTCAGACTTGCTCTTGTTGAACGGAGCCGTGAAGTAGTCTGGCTCAGGGTGCATGATGTGGTCCGGCAGACGAAAGGGAGTGGACAGCCAGTTCAAGGGCATCTCGCTGTGGTTCGGGATGTCGTTGGCCTTGAATGGGACCTTGATCTTCAGTACTTCTGCATAGGTGGCCAACACTTCCCACGGAGCGTGGATCTTCACAAAAAAAGTTTTTCCATCTTCTGACTCCTGTTGATTAATACAGTGAACAAAGTGTCACAGCATAATGAGCACAGCGCTACTGATGAATAAACTAATTCAGTAAAAAACAGTATATCCTTGAAAAAAGTGCATTTCATAGGTTTTATGTACAGTTTGTTCACTAAAAGACATTAAGTGTTTGCTTTTGCTGTATTACAAATACATTTTTGTGCTGGTTCACTGTTTAAGCACAGAAACATATACATGCATGGATTTGCAGGCGACTACATTCCCTTTTACATGATTAGACATAATTAAATCAGTAACCAGGGGCTCTCACCAATTTATCTTCCGTCTCCAGCTCCAGGCCGACATTCACTAGATTAGCTTCATAAACCTTCCTCCTGTCCTTTAGAGGAAAAAAAATCCATGTATTTATCAATGTGATTTCAGTTTAAAGCCTTTACTGCCACAACAACGTACAACAATGACAGCAATATTTATTGTATGACACTAATTAGTACACACTAACTGTACTGGCATAATGCGTAGCAATGTGAAATAAAATGTGCTTATCTAATTAAAATTAGATTGAAACCTGCAAATGCAAGTAAATCATTCAAAACAACTAATAATAACAAACAAAATGTTGTCAAGTCAACGTGAGGTGAAATGTGAAATGTCAAGATGACACATCTAGCAAAACACAAATAAATGTGTAAAATCAAAGTGAACATGCAATCACAGCCAGTGCAGTCGTGATAGAAGTGATATGAAACAACTAAACAACAACTATAAACCAGTGTGGACAAGGCGGTGTCAGTTAGCTCAGTGGATTTATCGTAGCAGTTGTAACAGTGCAAACTAGTAGTGAAAGTTACTGTGGTAGTGCAGTGATATGACATACAGTAAGTTACCATATTAGACTCAGGATAAAGTTTAATGTTTTCAGAAATAAGCACATAGAAAGGAATTGTCCATGTCACAGCAATGGAAATTGACAAGCAAACAGAAATTTTATCCCTCATTAGAGCTGAAATTTAGAGCCACATTTTAGAGCCCATGTGAATAATACTCAGGAAATAGCCTCCCGTTTGCCCTTCCTCACGAAGTGGAAACAATGAGCAAGTTCTTGACGGTCAGAGATCTGTTGATTCACTGATTCACTGGCCTCATATCCGTTGTGTGGTAACACCCAGATGTGAGGGCTAACAACCTAGTATCAAACACTAGAAGTCTTTCAACACTCAACAGCTGATAGAGACTTGCCACAAAAAGACATCTACCCAACGACGGTATGGACATGCCTCAGAGTTGATTTAACTAAGAAAATAGGGCTGTGAGTGGATCTCAGTGAAGAAGTGACCTTCTCAGAAAATTCCTTGAGAGGATTACTGATATAAGCTGAGAACAACAGTTTATCTAACTTTATCAGTATTGTGGTATGCCACTGACTCACACTGTGAGCTCTGAGGATATCCTGTGAGAACCAGTTCTTACTATGTAAAGCAAGGAGGACCCAGAAAGTGGAAATAACATAATCTGTTCTTTTGTGTGATTTGTGATGATTTCAGGATATTTAGTTCAGGCCATAATTAATAATATTCAAAATTACTCCACTGAGTTGGAAATACAGCTATAAAAACAGTGAAACAAAAGCAGTTATTACAACCATCTGCTTGCAGTCAGTGAATTCAGAAAACATAACTTATATGTACAGTACCTAGAAGTCGCTTCTTACCTGTTTCTTATCGCCATCTTTATCGTCAACATAGGACAGGACAAAATCAACCCTGCGCAGTCCGTCACGGAAGAACACAGAGTCTTTACTTTGTTGTTGTTTGTCAATCTATAACAAGATAGAACACAAGTCACAACATTTAAAACATACATAAGTATAGTATCAGCTCTACAAGCCTTTGGATGCATTCACCACAGCAGACAAGACAATCAAACTCATGTGTCAGTGGCTAACAGCAAAACCCAAAGAACAAGGCCTTCACAACACACCACACGCGACTGTTTGTCTACAACAAACAATACTGATTATTATGTTTTCACTCACATGAATAGCATGCTAAATGCAGGATACCTGTTATGACTAAGAGGTTTCATGTTGCTCATGTACCCTTTCATTGACCAGGATGAGAATAGGTTAAAGAAATCTGTGTTGTGTGACAGACTGAAATCCAGAGAGATAACCAGAATCCTGTAAATACTTCATGGCATCTCAACCAATTAAACAACCTCAGATTTAATATCATAGCAAGGCCAAGAGTATGAGGGGAGGATTACAAATGAATAAACTCCAGTCTCTACAGAACAGGGAGCTCCAGCAGCCATATTAAGGTTAACTCGTGCTTTCTTTGCCTATGCTTTTATTTAATCCTGGAACCCATTGTGGCCGAAACCACCTATATCGGCAACTAAAGAAATTTCTGGCATGTGTAGCAGCTAATGCTAGTCCTGCAGTGGCTGTGTCCACAGCAGCCTTGGGGCTGAAGGGAAATTAACTGCACAGAAATGCTTCAAGGGAGAAAAGGAAGGCATGAGTGCTTGCAAGTCAGTGCTGCTTCAGCTGTTCAGAAAGCTAAAAATAACCACATACCATGTCTTACTGTCATCACTACACATCACTACAGTGGCTACCTACACAGGACTGCAGACAACTGAGAGAATGCAGACATTTAGTACAACGATGACAAGACATCCAACTCTGCCACATCAATGGCTAATGTGCTCTAGTTCTGACAGAGTTTGCCCTGTCCTGTGTGGGTAGGGAGGAAAGGAAGAGCACTTTACCTCCATGGCTCCACTCCCTTTATGGTTATGATGCATCAGCAGAAAGGCCAGCTGCCTCACAGAGCAAAATTGCCTTTCTCTAGGGAGCACTGTCCAGCCCTAAAATCACTGCCTCCCTCCCTCTCTCTCCACCGACCTCCCGGACAGAGGAGCTCCATCCAGTTCACTCGCTTCCCAGGACAAACCCTCACTCGCTCAGACATTCAGAAGAGAGAGAGGGAGAGAGGTAGAAGGAGAGTAGAACAGGAGACTCCTAGTGATGACATCAGCTCACCGGAAGCATAGCTGCTGCCAGCTGACTAGCTAATGCAATAGGAGCACAACATCAGAAAAGGGGGGTGACATCACTATAGTGTACAGCACTGACCACCAGGAGAGTAAAGGCCTGCAGCAGTCTCTAAAACAGTGGTTCTCAAAGTAGGGTCCAGGCACCCCCAGGGGTCCTTGAAGGGGTTCCAGGGGGTCCCTAGCAAAAAAGGGAATAATTTATTTTCACTATAACTCCACCCATAAGTAACACAATGACAGAATGTGTAACTATTTTGGTCATGGGTTTCATACACTTTCTGTAATAAAACATCCAAAAGCAAAAATCTTATCAGATGGGGGACACTGGGACAAAATCTTATCAAATGGGGGTCTGTGGTCTAATTTGTGTCAGTTTAGGGGCCCTTGATGTGAAAAAGTTTGAGGATCACTGCTCTAAAACATGTTGTCTAATATTTCAGTAAAAACTCAGCTGAAAAGCCAACTGGTCACATGAAGTTATCTGGTCTCTACAAGACTGATAAGGGAGAACATCAGAAAACCAAAACTGATAACATAAACTCCCCAGTCTGACTACTCACTGTTTGAAACCAATCAATTAAAGCTGTAGACCGTGTACAAAGTGCAATTGGAATACTCTTAATGAAAACCAACTGGTCTCAGACATGTTTCACAAATCAGGCGGTGATGAAAGTAAGACAACTGTTTCAAAGCGCTACAGCTGGATTTATCACACTGGTTCCTACTGTACTAACTTCCTACTGCTGATCTACCATAAAGGCATTTGTGTCAACATATTCAACCTTTTCATGGTTTTCTTATCCCAAATCATTCATACATTCTAACCATGGGTGTGCATTATCTCCCAGACTAGATTAGACCATGTTGACCAAGCAGGGTGGGTGCTTTCTTTAACTGGGATGTCGCTGCAAAACTCTCTAATTTGCCGTAATTACAGATCAGCCGTATGGAATCAGTGCATCTGCTGGGACCTGCCTCTGCTGAGTGAAGCTGGCAGCGTTCTATACATTTACCACTAACCCTAACTACCGGGTGTTTTAGATGTCTTTTATCTTAATAAAGGGGGGTAAATGTAGAACAAGGTGGCTACTAGTTTCAGGGAGGGGCTTTTGAAAATATTATGTTCAAAGCATTTCTTTTTTTGGAAGAAGAGTTCGGAAAAGCCTATATCAAACATATATACATACAACAAATACACACACACACACACACACACACACACATAAATTCTACATTTACGAAGCTTATACATTTTCAGTTTTTGTTGAAATTGTGAGGTGATATTGTGGGTGGTGGAGGTGTACTGGAGCGCATTATATTGAATGATGTTCCTAATTTTTTGTCCACCCCATTAACATACATGAGGGAAGCTAAATATTAGGAATAGCCATCAGATTCTGGCAGAGAATGTGAATTGAGCTACTGACTGTTAGGCCCTGATTGATATATTCCAAAAAATTACCACAGAAAGCAGCAGACAGGGACAGCCTACATTTTGGTGTCTGGTCTGTGGATGTGGACGTGTTCCACACATGCTCACTTGAGAAATTGCTCACTGAATGAGCAAGCAGCAGTTCATAACAATGAAACACCAACAGCAGCAGTTTGATTTAATGTCTTTTAAGGGGGGATGAAAAGAAAGAAAGGAAATGTGAGTTGGTTGATTAGAAGGCTATTAAGCAATCTAGCCCTGGATAATCATGTTTTCTGTCTAGACCTGTTGATGTTAGGCTAACATTGACTGAGTAAACATCGATACGCTCTAATAGTCACCAGAGCGTCACATACTTTCTAAGGGGGAAAAAAAGTGATTTGACAAACTAAATATTTAAGGTGGTTGTAAAACAGCATGGTTTTTCTATTAACCTATGTAACTTGATGTAACTTCTCAAACCAAAGTTGCGGCCCTGCCTCCTCTCTGAAACTTCTTGATGTCATCTCGGCTAAATCATAGCCTTTAGCTGGAGGGAACCAGATTACTAGGGAAGCTTATTGCATAAGCTGTTGTTAAAAAGGGGGAAATATTCAACTTTTCATTAAAATTGGTTACAGGCTGCTTAAGCAAGACCAGATTTTAAAGGATTCAAAAGAAGAAGTATACAGTACAGTGTTTGGTTAGCCACAGCAGTTCAGTCCTGTCATGAGCACAGGGCAGGGTTGTGATTAAGTACAGACTGTATACACTAAAAGTACACTCACACACATAAACGCACACATGGTGATACAAACACACACACACAACTGGTCCTAAGTCTTAAATCTGTCCCCAACAGTAGCCTATGACAAACCACACATACACACACACACACACACACACACTTAAACTGTAAACAGTACTTGTCATTTGCCTGGCTGTTTGCGTGTGTGTGTGTGTCTGTGTGCGCAAGTGTGCACTTTCTAATTATGCTCCAACACCAGGCTTGTGTTTTCTCTTCAGCGAAGCAGACAGTTATCACAGGTGAGAACAAAGCAAGTGAAAGGGCCTTTTCCAGTTTTAATGAACTCTGATGATGCATCGACACATAGCTCATGCCAGCATGTTTCCATTACTCTCTGCAGCAAAAAAAACACGCTGTACAGAAGCAACAATCAGCCCTCTACCAAGAAATGTGTATTGATTTCAACTCAAATGTCCAAGCTTTATTCTCTGAATATTTCATTTTGATAGAGAAACTCAACACTGAACAGACAGTTCTTAAAAAAGAAAGAAAGGCTGGCCAGCAAGCAGACATATGCATAAAGTTGCATCAGATCACAAGCCTGTTTTACCATGCCATACCCTCGAACGAAACTTCAGGAATAGTGCCCGCTTTCTCCAGAACTGTGGAGAAAGTGAACCAAGTGGACAGTCAGGGTAAACCTAAAATGTTAAATTTAATAAAACTGTAACTAAAACTATGGCAGCAACCTTACAGATTTGTAAAAAGACAAAGTTCAATACAAACCAAGATAAAAATGGATCAAAACAAACACTCCACACTTTACTATATCTGTATCTACTTCATTATATTATTTACATCCTTACAGATTACTGGATTTCAAAAAAACTCTTCATAACACCCTGAAAAGCACTATATGTTATAAGTCAGGCACAGTCACAGTCAGTCTTGCTCATTCAAAAGTTTGAACATTAAGATATGAGATGGCACAAACACACAGACACAGACACAGCAGCATGCATCTGTGTCCTCGACTGGTGTCTTACCCCAGTCAAAGTACTAATTCGCTCTAAGGTCTGAGCCTCATACTGTGGACTGTCGCTGTGGTCAGAGGCAGTCAGGGAGGCCAGGCTGGCGTTGAGAGACTCACAGGTGTCTATACACACATCAGGTGTTAAAGGAAACTTTAAATATAGCATGAAAGGGGGAAAAGAGACACAAGTATTAGGGTTGTCTCTGAGTTTCTCATGATGTCTGTAGCTTGTAAACTGTTACAATTAGATAAGAAAAATGTATGTGATCTCAACTGTCAAGACCAGTCTATTACGAACCACAAGCTAAACCCTCCTGCTACATGCTGGCTGTTGATATGTGGTGGCTTTACAATATGACAATCAGTGTGACTATTTAATTGGAAAAAGGGGAGGAAGGAAAGGTAGATTTTGCTTGGACACTCTGAAGTTCCTGCTGCCAAGTTTACAGTAGGTTAGCTGGAGGAAAAAATAAAACACTTGAACCCAAATTGTTTATGCATCTGTCTTGGAAAGTTAATACAAGATATAAGAGGGACACATTTCCACATACTTGAATAGTTGGTATCAATTCAAATCATCCAAGAATATGCATACAAACATAAATAATGACAAAGGATTATTACATTTCTATTCAGAATTTCTATAAAAGGAAACTCTCCCAAACTATCCACAATCGTGGGAAAAGAAACTGCTTTGTAGAAGTGTCTGTATGAGGCCGCTGCATGAATGTAAGCATGAGTTGAGTTTAGTATTTACCGCTGATCGTTCCTGCTGGAGGGATTCTGCGCTGTATGAGTCATGGTGGTGGTAGCCATTTATATCGTCTGAAAGACAGAAGCATAAGGAACACTAAATTAAAAATAGAATCACTGGTGTTAATCATGCCAATCATCTTTAACCAAAGTAAAACAAGAATAACAAGCAGCATAGACAATCTCAAACAGGCAGGTTGGTGGCAGTGAAGTTAAGTTTCAGGCATATGAACAGCTGCCGAGGCTAAGAGAGGAGCACTGACAGACAGCCAATGTTGTGGTCTATATTTGTACAGCATTTTGTGGCAGTGCTCAAACAGGCCAGACAGCATGAGTTAACAGATGCCATGCTGCTGAGCTGCGATTCCACCACTACAGGAGAGCCAGAAGGAAATGAGACTGATAAGTCTGGTAAACCCCCTCAGTGAGTATGAAAGTCAAAGCTGCCTGTGTGATGAAACTACAGCTTTAACTATGATGAAGTTCTACTTTTACCTGCCCTTCACTACATATCAGATGTAATTACAACCTTCCAGGTTACATTCTAAGAAAGGAATTTACATAAATAAATGGCAGGGCAGATGGAAAAGCAAGACAAACATCAAGTATTGCTGGCATCACCGTTACTAAGAAAATAAAGCAAAAGCTGGTTTCAGCCTGTGTCTGTGTTTTTAAATAGAAATGCAACAGTCCTAATTGATGGTCTCTCTGAGGTTATATTTAGTCTGGACTCAACACAAAAAATGTGCTTACATTGATCTGAAACAAGCAGTGGAACCTTGTAATATGTGAACCCTCCCTGCTTCTACGTTATTATACGCCACGGCAACAAAGTATAAGTTTGTTGAACTAAAGTTCACACAATCTGTGATAAAGCTTTTTTTATTTTGTTGGAGCTTATCGCTTGCAGGATCTTTTGAGTTATAGCAGGCTGTGGAAGTTTAGAGGAGACATCAACAATGACCCTTGGAAAAGTCCTTGTCAGTCAGCATGATATACAACACAGCGTAATAAAGCTTTATATGGTTTTAACAATAAAGGCAACTCCTTGTTTAATCTTCCTTAAATATCTCTTATGATAACATACTGATGGACAGCTGTGATTTGTTCCGAAATACATATTTCTTTCACAACATTTGAGAATACCTCTAAAACAGCTGAGCATATTTTCGCACAGTTGGACACAGTAATGGAGCACTCGGCATTAGCCATTCAGCTATGCCAAGAGGCTTTGCCCACCTTACTCAGTAGCCTCCAGCCGTCCACAGTCAAAGCTTTGTTCAAGAGAGAGCAGCTGATCACAGTGGAAATACCACAAGCCTGCTTATGTCTTTTTTTTTCAATCACAGTCACCCTAGAGATTCAACAGAGCAAACCTCATGTACATCTATTATTTACACAAACTATGTTTTAACTTAGCTGTACTGATAATAAAAGGAAAAATAACCCATATAAATACAGTTGGTTTAATGGAATAAGAGAGATTTGAGCCACTAAAACTACTCTTTAGTGTGGCTGTATGGAATTTCATGCCTATGTTGTAAGGCTGTGAACAAAAATTCAGTAGCTTCACTTCAAACTGCGACATTCTGTGTGTAAACACATACATGTTGGTGCTTTCCTGTGACAGGAAGCCGTTG
This sequence comes from Thunnus albacares, assembly GCF_914725855.1. Taxonomy (NCBI): domain Eukaryota; kingdom Metazoa; phylum Chordata; class Actinopteri; order Scombriformes; family Scombridae; genus Thunnus; species Thunnus albacares. Next base: position 20,689,381 of record NC_058112.1, on the reverse strand, counting down.
ATCTTCTACCATGTCTAGAAGTTTCAGGTGCTCACATGAGGAAACAACACTGACAACACCTACTAGACAGTACTACGGAGATTTAATCCATATTTACAGTGAGGGTGAGTATGGATGTATTGACAAGAAATTAAAGATAGTCCAAGTTAGTCTACATCTGCGTCAAACCACAACAAGAAATACTTCGGAAATCTGTGCCAAAAATATGATCGTTGTGGTTTGAATCTGTATTTAAAGTACGGGGTTTGTAAGCAATCATTTAGACCTTCAGCTGCCCACACGTTTTGACTCAGATTATATGTTCTTTAATTTGTTGTCTGGAAATACTGGCGCTCTGGGGATATATAACAGTAAGAGTGTAACTCTTACAAATTGCTTTTTGCTGGTAGCTACTCATACAGTAGGACTACAGCATATTATGTTATGATGCGTGGTGGGAGTTAAGAGCATTTTCCATGGTAGAATCTATGAACCTCTACATCAAAATTATCTAGATTTTGAGTATGATGATTAATGGTTGTGAAACTGAGTGTACTGTGTGGAAAACACTGCTTCCACTTTAATCTCAATGCACCATAAACACAGAACACCATGGTAACAGTAACTATAGTTCACAATCCTGCAGTGATCACTCACAGATCAGTCTCTGGTATACTCGGATAATATGATTTTATCTGTGCTGCAGCTGAAACATGACACTTTTACATTGATTTGTACTGATGGAGGTTGCTAGAGAGCTTCCAGTGTGAGTCATCCTCCAGTCAGACAACATAATAAAAGGTTAAAAATACAATCTTCTGTCAAAGCATTTGTTTAAAGTTCAAATTTAGTCAGAGTTGCATTTGGGGTTTGTGCTGGTGGATAAAGTGGCTGCCTGTTAGTGACAGGGTGTTTCCAGTAACCAGGCCAGCTGTCAGACACTGGCTGGAGAATAAGTCACTGCTGTTTCCATGAAAAAAAGCCAGACTATAAACTGGCCCAAGGGGAAAAGTGGAACATCGATACATTTTAAAACAGTCAAGCAAACATTACCTAAATGTATTTTAAAATGTCCTGTGTATATGTGAAGGTGGTTTGCTATATGTTGTTACTGGCACAGTTGTTCCAGAGGGGAATACTAACGTGTAGGCCTAGCAGTGACATAAATAAAAGTGCCATTAGGAAATGCTTTATGATTGTTATAAAGTTTCTGTTTTTGAGTAAGTAAATTGTTTTCCTGTAGATTAACATTACTTCAAGGGCTGTAGTTTTAAATTATATATGGTACTATTCCTTAAGAAGTTTAGCCAATTGTTAGAGCTCTTCTCAAGGCTGTAGTACAGTGGGTCTTGGCCGATTTCCCAGCAGGCTTGTATCTCAACATTATACATAGATAACTGATGAATGTTATCCTGGACGAATCTGCAGTCTGAGGACAGGCCAGCTGACTCAAGCTTTTGGTTAGTAGCCCTGGGGAAAACGGGGCTACGTTCTTAGCTACTCACCATTGAAAGACTCTGTCGGGCTCATCTCAATCAAACTGTCCCCTCCAACTTTCCCCGTTATTCGATGCATGTTGAGTCGCTCGCGTTTCCAAAGCCGTGTCTGCTGGTCCTCATGTACACCGAGATATCCCGAGCCAAGCGACTTCTGTGCCGCCTTCAAGCACCTATTCTCCGAACCGCTTCTTCAGTGACTCCTTTGTGACGCACCAGGCTAACTTGCCAGGGTGCCCTCCTTCGCCCACTGACCGCTGACTGCTGCATCACTTCGGCACATAGGGACGTCCATGAGGGGTGTGGCTCCACACACCACAATCCAATAGCCTGACTCTGAGGGGGGGACAGATACCCTCGAGGCTATGAACATTTTAGGAACGACAAAATTGAACTAACTAGTAACGTTATAGGTTGAGCACGTTAGCGAGGCAATAACGTTACCGTAACTTAGATAACGTTTGCCATGATGAGGTGAATTTACCCCAGTGGACTTCATTAACTCTAAATTACACAACTGGGAGAGTTTTTTGCTTTTTTTTTTTTTTTTTTTTTTTTTTTTTTTACACGTGAGCATTACTTAATACAGATAAAGAAAGAAAACATAGCTAGGTTTCCTCGTAACGTTAGTCTATTTCTAAGTAGCATTACGTTTCCGTACAAGTTAGCTGACAAATTTGTTTTCACCGTACTATCGTTGCCATGGTCACCAGCAGTTAAACAGTTTTCATTAGAGGTGGCTGTCAGCCAATCAGAAACGAGCATATTCCTGTCCGTGGTATCATGATAGCCTGTTAGTAAACTTTAATTTGGGGAAATATAATAGTGTTAAAATAAGTATATTCAGAATCTGGCTATCTACTTTATGTGATAGTACTGTTTAGTAGGCTACAGGACTTTTTTCGTCAGTTGATGGTTAATACATTTGTTGTGAAGCCAGGGCGGTGGACTAACACTGACTCAAAAATAAAGAGCTATAGGAACAAATATAGGGCTACAGACCATGTAAAACACCTACAATTAATGTTTTATGCAAAGGGGGCCACATTAAACAGTTTGGGCAGTTTACCAGGGCTACAAGGATTTGGGTTTCTTGGGTTGTGATCCCCTATCATAATATGTTCCCCTAGATCATTAATTTGCTTAGGTACCTATAAATTCAGTCTGTTTGGCAAAATGTCCAGAGTGACAGCTTCCAGAAAACTCCTTCACAACCAACCATTATCCTATTAACTCATGCCTTTCCAAAACTGTTTCAGATTATGGATCACAGGCATATGTGCACACCGTATATGCCTGTGAGCTCCATATTTTCAATTTCCCACCCTAGAGGATGATCAGAAAATTAAAGAAAAACAAATTAGTTCTCATTATGATTGGAGTGAGGCCAGTGGCTGAGGCCAATTAGGCCAGTGGCTCTCAAAGTGGTGTCCAGGGAATCCCAGGGGTCCTCGAGGGACTTCCAGGGGGTCCCCCTCACTATTATTTCACTGACTAGAAGTTAGTTCAATGAGAGAATGTATAAGAATGACTATTCAGTTCATAGGTTTCACACTCTTTTCACACTATTATCTGCCCACTAACAGTTTAGACCAGTGGTTCTCAAAGTGGGGTCCAGGGACACCCATGGGTCCTCGAGGGGATTCCAGAGGGTCCCCAGCAAAAAGGGGAATAATTTATTTTCACCATAATTCCATCCATAAGTAACACAATGACAGAATGTATGACTATCTTGGTCATGGTTTCATACACTATGTAATAAAAATCAAAGCAAAAATGTAATAAGATGTGGGACCCTGGGACAAAATCAAATGGCGGTCCGTGGTCTAATTGTGAAAATATAGCAAATAACATTTTCAATAAACATCAGGAACCATACTCTATTATTAATCCTTCAGCAGTCATTCAGATGTTTAGTTTCCGTGTTAAGTTTAGTATTGTTTTGTTTTCTTCATAGCAGCATGATTGATGATGAGCTTTTCCCGGCAAATCACACTTTGTTATGTCCTCTTCAAATTCAGGAAGGGATCTTATCTGCAGCTCACTCCTCCCTACTGCCTCTCTACTCTGTACTTCCACTCCAGTCAAATTTAGTAGCAGCGGCCCCCTCTGTCGCCTTTCAAGTGGTTTTACAGTCCTGTAGCTACTGGTGTAATTATGTTATCCTCCTGTGTTGGGTGTGGCTGCCTGTACAGAAATACAGCTGCTTATTTTCGCCACCACTTTTTCTTCAGCCTCCCATCGCCTGTCCTCCTTGACATGTGGGTCCTCCTGGGTGTGCACTGCTTACCAAGGTTTCCAAGACTAATCGTAAAAGTCATCACTAATAACAAGGCACGCAGGGCCACCCGTTTCACATGTTAGTTTTCTTTTCTTTCTTCTTTTTTTAGAGTCAACGAGAAAAGATGTACAGAAATACATTCACTGTACTGCGTAATGGGAACTTATAAGGTATTTAAGCTCACAAGTAGCTACACTATAAAGAATGTTGTCCAGTGCAGGTGCAATCTAAGTAGGTTAGATAATTTTTGAATCATATTTAGAAATATGGAAATATATAGCCATGTTTAAGTAGTAAACACAGTAAATGTCGGCACGTTACACTTAAACCCCCCAGTTGTCACTACCTTTTTACTCGTTGTCTTGTTTTCCTCCGCTGTACCTACATTTAAGAACATTTAAGTACAAGTAAGAACCGGTAAGTCTTTTATACGTACGGATTCTTAAGAGGAAGTTACACCGTAATTCCGGGAAATTATATGGTAAGTGACAGGAAGTTACCCCAGAAAAAGCGGACTGTAGTAAAACAACTCTTTAAGCACAATAGCCCCTTTCAGAGTGTAATAATAGTATTTGTATTATATTATAGGATTGCAACAGAATAGTAATATAACTGGTCGATTTGGAGCAAATTTTGATTGTTATACATACTTTTGGCATCACATATAATACATTTATTATATATTTGTATGGCATACCTTCATCAGAAAGGTAACGTTTTTGTCATCTAATGGAGAACAAGAACAATATTCTCCTAGCTAATATAGTTGGGTACACATATGAATAATATAAAAATACTAGTAAATACTAGAAATACTAGTAATACTAGTAAAGTGCAATTACATCAACACTTGAGCAAGTTCATCTCCAACCGTCCCAGCTGTAACTCTGTAAAACAACTTTTAAGATTAAGATTATAGTAGATTATTCCTGTGCTTTCTGTAAGGCTGGACTTGTTTTGTAGGTTATGAAAAGAGGGAAACTGGCAGATGAAGTAAAACTGCTGAGCCAGCAACATAGAAAGCCGCTGTAACACTGTTAACCTCATAACGGAATAACCATTTATATTTGTTGAATATATAATAAACTAAGACGCCTACATGCACTAACCATCTATAGCAGGTGAGTGTGTTTTGAACATGTACTTTTATTAATTTAGGGCAGTGGTTCTCAACCTTTTTGAGATGAGAGATGAGATGAGATGAACTTTAATATACCGAAGGGGGAAATTTGTCTTGTGCAAAAGTGTCAACCAGAGCTGCAGTAAAGCAATACATGACAATACAATAGAGGGAACAAAAACATATCTCATTGACGAGACAATGCAGTGGTGCACGAGTGCAAAAGAAAAAATTCTGCACACCACTGCAACCACATAATACACAACAAGACATATACAGCGTAACACAAAAAGACAATGCAGTAGTGCACAATGCAAAAAGAGTGCTGCAGCCAACGGCAATCACACAATGCATTAAAAAATCGCTAAATACTTGGTTCTCTAGACAATGATGTGGTTCATCAAAACCGACCAAACAATGCAGCAGTGCACTCAGACACCAAATAATTACATTCAGCTAGAAGAGATAAGATATTGCACAAGGTAACGTAAGTGAAACATAGAACACATTGTGAACAAATGCATAAAATCTTAACAATCATAAGACATACTACCTAGACTAAAAAATTACAGTGCCTCCTACTTCATAGAGCCTTCTTCACTGTGCTTGAGTCACTACTAAGGATAAGTTATTGCACCTAACCCACGATAAAGAAAAACATGTGAAACATAATTCAATAGATAAAATCTTAATTACAAAACACACTACCTGGCCTAAAAAAACAAAACAAAACAGTTCCTCCTTCCTTATGATACCGTCTACACTGTGCTTGAGGCACTACAATCGTGAGGGTTGAGATGGTTATTTATTAACTTGTGCAATAGAAGTTGGGACGTTTGTTTGGTGTCAAGGACTCCCAAATTGTCGCACATCAGGCCGTATCAGACCTGTATTTGATAAGATGTGGTCTCAGGGATCCCCATCTGATATTCCATAACTGTCTATACTATAGATTGGCAGATTAACAATGAATAGTGTGAAACCTATGAGTAGAATAGTCATTTTTATACATTCTTTCATTGGCCTAACTTCTAGACAATGAAATAATACTGAAATTAAAATATTCCCCATTTTTCTGGGGGTCCCTGGAATCCCCTCAAGGCCCCCTGGGGGTTCCCGAAACCCAGGTTGAGAACCTCTGATTTCGGGAATGGTCTTTTGGAGTTACAAGCCAAAACTAATATCGGTCATGTATGATAAGTTTCTATTGTTGAAAATTGGCATTTATTTCATGTTGGACACTCAAGTCTCAATATTAGACTGTGAATGTCAAAGAATCTGTGTAGCATATCAACAAGATACTTTAATTTCATGACAAGTGTAGAAGTGGAGATGATAAATGTCACAGTCAGTGCTGACTGACGTGTGTAGGATGACTCAATCAGAGCCAAGTCAGTGATGGTGATTACCAGTAGCAGGTGGTCAGAGTCACAGTGTTTGCTTCCATCTAGCGGTGATAGCGATAAATGGTATATTGCTCCAATCAGGAGGACGCAATGAAAATATGCAATGCCGTTGCACTTGCTGAGACATACCGAGATTATTAGCTCTTTTTATCTGCAGCCAGTGTAACATACAGCAGACCCTGTTTATTTGTGTGTTGTATTCACTCCCACTGTTGAATTTGAACTCGACTGAGAAAGGTGGAGGCTGTGCAGATAAATGCTGTGACACCAGCAACAGGTAGAGTCGCTTTTACATTCCTTAGCTTGTAAGACAACAACACGTTTGTTCCTAGTGGAAGTACGGAAGTTCCCTGCTGCCTGTTCAACAGCACTCATGTCGTTTTATAGTTGGGCATATCGATGAGCTGATTGAAAGGATTTTGGATCAGGCTTTTTTTTTTTCCTTTTTTTTAATCCGGGAAGTCGCATCTGCATTCAGCACCTACTCATCATGCCCGTCCACAGGAGACAGGTAGGTGATTTTATTCATACACATACACATTTATTCTAACACAGATATGTCGATACATAATGGAGCTTCTCTGAGACCAGCTCCTATTATAAAATCTGTTGCCACAGGCCTGCTGCCTTTATTCCTGCATTTATAGATACAACACAGGCTCATTGTAGTGCTTAACATGGCTCACCCTTATACAAATCATGAGTGGGCTACATATAAATCCATTTAAGTGTTGATTAGGATTGAATAGCATACAGTAGGAACCTCCTCTGGTGTCACAATGCTCAGATTGCATTTGTTGATCTGCCACACCTTGGCTTTTCTTGTACTGCATGTACCAGTGTGCAGACTATACTCTGTAAGTGAATAGCATTGACTGGCATGACAGGGTGAGAGTACGTCAACATGCCATGCGGTTCAATCAGGTTAACCCTCTCTAGTGACAGTCCTCCATGGTGAGTCAAGATCTCTACAGGCTTTTTTCAGCACAGTGGCATCCACTGACACACCCCCGCGTCATAGTTAGGTAGAAATCTTTTGTTCATGATGACCTTTCTGATTTTAACAAGCTTTATATTGAATATCAGCAGCATGACTAACACTAATTATCCTGCGAAACAACATTTCACTCATACTTTCTTCTATTGTTTTAAAAAAAAATTCATGATGTGCTATTTACCATTATTGTGTGGACGGTTTACAGTATCGTTGTATTATTTTTTTCATTATTATGTTGAATAGCCCAGTATTGAACTGCTGGAATTCATGGGAGTGGTGAGAGAGAACGGCAATGAACAGACATCCCTTCCTCCTGTGGTAAAAACATGTTAATCAGTCATGGCCTCATTAATACACACCACAAATAAAGGTTTACCTATATAATCCCCTAAAAAGACTGACTTTGGTGTATCATTTTTGACACACAGCTCACTCCACTATCATACGACTATGTCCTGGTTGCTAAAACAAGCGATAAGCAGGAGAGAGAAGCTTTCAAGAAGCAAACCGAATACATTGAAGAACTCAAAAAAAAGAACTTGAAAGTGACAGTAAGTGTTTAATAAAACAAACATTGTCTTTGTTTATTTTTTACAGCTTTGAACATTTGATGAAGATGATCACATGATACATTCATTCATCTTGTCTTAATGTATTCCTTTTAGAAAATTATAGATGACGATCTAGTCTTCTATGGGATTCAAGCGCCTAAAGAGATTTTCGAGAAGTACAGGTATCTACTCAAAGTGTCTGATGCCTGTAACTGGAGCTCGGATCAGAACATTGTGCCTCTCAGCACAAGGTAAAACACGTTGTCATAGCTCTCTGTTTCGTTTTAAACAATCACAGGTGCTTCATATAGCATCTGTGACTGTCTATTTACTCCATTTCATCATATCATTACAATTGTATTCTTACTTGTGCACATTATGGCTGCACATTTAAACAATACAATTTGTTTTCTAAATACATATGTGATATGGAAATGGAATCTTATTCTGCATTTTTATGAACTTTCTCTAAGACCTGCTGTTGTTTTTCATGGTTAAAAGGCGCCACAAACATGTGATACATGTCTTTGTTTCAGGATAAGGATTGTCCACTTCATCTTGAATCACACCCCTATCCGTACAGGAGGTGAGCAAGTCTTAAATACACTCCAGATCCTTCTCAGGTATCCAGACACCTGATCTTTCATGTTATTCCACTTACTGCTTAATCTTCCCAGAGGGTCTGCGGGATCTCATGAAGCTGAAGGTTTTTGAGGCAAGGTTCTGCTTGCATGAGGTAAAAATCCTAACATATATTATACATAATCTTTGTCCTTGTTCAGCATTTATGGATTATCACAAACTATTTTACAGGTTTCAATATTGTCACCATATCTGACCTGATAAGTGCTTAATTGCCAAGACTCGGACAGGAACTGCAGGTTTAAAAATTGATTGCTTTGCTTTTTGTCAAATTGAGATGATATTAATAGTGACTGATAACAGAAGACAAGTAAAAAGACACATTCCTTGTATGAGAACTGAATCAATCGTGAGTGATACTACATCTGCCATTGTTAGAACAGATAGTGACACTATTATCAGCTGGTACATCTCTGCTTCTCATGTGACCACTGAAGTGTTTTGTTTTTCTCAAGAGCGTCTTAAATTATGAAGTGAAACTTGGCAAGGGCCCTCCCAAATAATACATTGGTGCCAGAATAAGTATTTGTTCACAAAGACTTGCTGCGAGTCATAATAATGCCGTGAGTCATCCAGTGTTGGGAGTAAGTGGGGATGTGTATGTGAGCATACATTGCTACACCTCTGCATATGTGAGCGTGTACATGTGTGTTCCTCTGTTTTCTTTATACATCACAGTTATAAAAGACAACTGGAAGATGTGTCCACAAAATGAAATGAAAGAAATGAAAATTAAGATATAAATACATTTCTGAAGCGTATTCTAAATATGAGGCAGTATTGATTTTGGGTGGTTTTATTTGTATGTATCAACTAGTAAAATCTTTTAAAATTTGTAATATATTATATTTTTAGACTGTTAGTTTCTGTGTCCAGTATGACTGTATGCTGTGTTAACTGGTTTGTACAAAGCTCTTCTTCATATCGATGATTTCCTTTGATTTTTTGTGCTTCTGCTTTCAGAAAAAGAAACAGCGAGAGCTGAAGGAGAGCTGGGCTCGATGGACAGCCTGTCTCCAAGGGCAACCCATAAATGCTGTCAGGTTTGGATTGCAACACAACAACCTATTCATTACTTTCCTGCATTATTGTTTTCCATGTAATTCTACTGTGAACTGGGTTCAAGTATTAACGAGACAACAGTAAATATGTCATCCTTCACGCATGATGCAGGCATTGTTTGGACTAATTATTTAAAATTATGCTCTTAAGGCTGGTACAGATTAGAGCTGTTGCCTTTGTCCTTGGATTCACTTTTGTACAAACAGCAGAGCACAGTGTAAACGTGCGTCATGTCGACAACTGTTGCTGTTTACAATATCATATTTAACTTATAATTTACAATTGACATACGATAAACTACTACTAATTTTAAGTTTAACTGGATATGTGTAAGATTCATGTTAGTATGTTAGAGACAAAATCGTAAACTTATATTGTAGCTCTCACATTAGGCCAATCAGCGACTACAGTGACAAGATACACTCCACTCTAAGTTTTATTATAAATACCAGAAGGACAGAACAAACCCATACCTGTATAAAAACTGTACAATTTACAAATATTTTATATAAACATAAAATATTTGAATGTTTTTTTATATACAGATATTATACATTATGCTTTCACTGTATAATTTAGCCAAATCGGTGTTGGTGTAGCACCACATACTGTACCTAACCTGCCATATATAGCATGACCTATATGTCCAGGAATGGATTAAATTATCATAAATTAAGCATATGCTGTAAGAATTATGTATAGAATATGTACAAAATGGGACGTAAACATTATATGTTCGTATACAATGTTTACAAATTGTGCTTACATTGTAAATTTTACATTAAATCAAATTTTACAGAGGTAATGAAGTGCATATCACTTCCTCTGAGTTGCATCTTTTCTCTGTCGTGTATGTGTGTGTTTGTGTATGTGTGTCAGGAACTACTTTGGGGAGAAGGTGGCCTTGTACTACCTGTGGCTGGGCTGGTACACGTTTCTGCTCATCCCACCTGCTCTCATTGGGGTCATTGTCTTCCTTTATGGCCTTGCTTTCTTCAACAGCTCACCACTCATGTAAGTGTTTTCACAACTTTGCAGTCGTTGTGTCATAACATGAATTATTATGTTGTAATAATTAAAGTGCTCATTGTGTTGTAGAAAGGAGGTTTGTGAGGCGAACACAGTCATGTGTCCACTCTGTGACAAGAGATGCAAAGTGTGGCAGCTCTCCGACACCTGCACATATGCGAAGGTACATCAGTGCATTTATCAGTAAAGATCTGAATGGCATACATACCTGTTGATGCTCACTGCTGGTCTTATCTGTCCACAGGTGAGCCTGCTGTTCGACAATAATGGCACAGTGCTCTTTGCGATGTTCATGGCAGTGTGGGGTGAGTTCTGTGTGTCTATATAACACTGTATATTTATGCATTTTTCTGCATGTATTTTCTATATACAGATTCCTGTTTAGGAATTGTGATTTATCACAGTCATAATTCATGCAAATACAATTTTGTTTCAAACACCATGAAAACCCATGAAATTGACACATTTTATACAATTAATAGACAATCAGTGTACAACATGTACAACCAAGTATCCTATGTGCCTCAAATTTATTTTATCTAACTGCCTGGGTGTTTTTTTATGATCACTGAGACATGCATTGCCAAGGAGATGCCACATCACTGTGAGAACCTTCTCCTCTTGGCTACTCACACCTTAATCAGTCCAGGCCATCTGGCTGTGGGGGTGGTCGAGCAGTCATCCATAAGAACGCATACAGTATAAATGTTTTCACACTCTTATTCAGCTTTTTTGTCTTTTGAGTACTTCTATGTTTTGTGGATTTTCAACTGTTTACAGTCTGTTTTCAAACCTATTCTCATATCAAATACAACCTGTAGAAAATATGGATTCAAGTTTATTAGCACAGCTGTGTGAAGAGTACAATAAACTAGAACAATCATTGCAGTCTTCAAAGAAAAAAGTGATTGCATGACTTTCTTTATCTCATCCCTCCCATACACACCTTCTCTCATAAAAAGAAAGAATGCACCGAGGTCAGAAAAGTGGATATTGCTGGACAGAATTTGAATGGAAAGTTCTTGCGATACCTGTTAAAAAACAAAAAGAAAAACAACATAAGTTTGTATTTAAGGCCTAAAAAAATTAACAACAGCTGGAACTTATATGACAAATCATATGATTTACCAGCATTTACCAAGTAGCAGTTCACAGTAAAACCACAGAAGTAGGCATCAGTTCCTGAATTTCTGCTGCCAGGCAAATTTCACAAACATTTTTATTACTAAACTTTCCTCGAAATTTAACCAAAGTTGTCTTACTTCCCAAAACTTAACCATAACCCTAACCCCTTGTGTATTCATATATTCAGTGAAAGATAAATGTAAAACTGCTACCTAATAACCCAAAAGTGGCAAAAGTTCACAGTTATCACAGTGGATCTGTGTATCAAAAACCTGTAACTCTGATTCAGTATATATAATATTCCACTGAGGCTTTATCAGCTAATTTAAATCCATGTTTCTTTACAGCAACGCTGTTTTTGGAATTCTGGAAGAGACATCGAGCTTCTTATGTGTGTGAATGGAAAGTGTCTGATTGGTGTGAGGAGGAGGTACGATCGCTTTTATATTCACATTGATTTACATCCCATTTCTTTAATTTCAGGTCAGTGCTTTTTGGAGGGGGGATTCATGACTGTATTTTTATATCATTTTTAGGAGGAACTGATCCTGGAAATTGTGAACAATGCCAACTGTGAACCCAAAAAATATAAACACTCCTATCTGCGCAGCACTTTGGTTTTGATCTGCGTTACAGTTATGGTGGGTGACTTGTGATTTTGTTGCTCTTCACATATAGTATTATAAGGATATAGTATATATATGTATATAGTTGGAGTTTAGGTTAAAATAAAAAGTTAGAAGGATGTAGTTAGGAGTTAATCCTTACAAACAGTAATGCAAATGAGTGTTTTTATGTCACCACAGATACTGGTGATCATTGGCCTGACACATGCGTTGGTGGTGTTCAGGGTGATCGCAGCAGTGCTCCTGACTGAAGGATCATGGGAGTTCCTCCGCAACCACTCCAACAGCGGAGCAATGATGCTGGGGGCCGTCTTCCATTACTTAATCATCACTGTCATGACGCGGGTACACAAGTCTCTAAACACGTCTCTGTTTCCTTGTACTTATAGTCTTCAAGAGTGTGACCATGTCTTTGTCTTTGCAGGTCAACAGGATCGTAGCCATGAAGCTCTGTGAAATAGGTATGTTTGCTCATTGTATTTTCTATTATTTTCTATATTTTCTATTATATTGGTACCAAATTTCAAGTTTATGCTGTTACACTTACGTTTCCAGGCAGATTTAAACATCTTTTATGTACAGTTTATGTTTTTGTTTCAGAATTTAATCTGTTTCAGGATTAGATGAGCATTTATTTGAAACAGTTTTGAAGTTGTCAACAGGTGGGCAGTGAAAACAGGCAAACAAATCCAGGAGGGCTAAAGTAGGAAGGCGGGTAATCAAACAGGAAGCAGGTCAGACATAGATAACTGGCAGCAGGTTCAGGTAGGCGAGTGCTGTCTGGAACAGTACAGCAGCCTGGCAACACAGACGATATGGCCTCAAAAGAGTCAGGAAGCTGTCCTCTATACAGTGGCCCAGATCCAATGTTTCAGACTCAGACTTTGACACACATTTTTATGTCTTCGTGTGAAATTGGCAAGTGCTCCATGACTCTAGTGGATGTTTTGAGCCCTTTCTTCACACTTTCTGTAAGCTTCCAATTTATGCAGACTTTCTTGGGAGAATTACCTGCAGGTTTCTACTGTTAAAAAACGATGACAGGGGAAATAATAAATCATAAAACCCCACACACACACACACACACACACACACACACACACACACACACAAGAGCTAAGAACACAACAGCAAGCACAGTGTCTTTATTAAATGAAGGCACGACCATGTTCATGAACGAACAACAGGCTTTAGGGCTTATGGTGGACACTGGAACTGGGCCCCTTTGTTTATTCACTGGATGTGTGGTAGGTCAGGTGATCTCCAGAGGGAAACTAGAGGGAAGGCGAGGCATGACAGGAGGAAGCCTGCAGGCATTACTGTCACAGTATGGGCTGTATGAGGGGCCCTGCATTATGACTCAGTCTTGTGGCCTTGTCATGAAAAGCATTGTACAGCTGAAACTAACAATTATTTTCATCATTGATTAATCTGCCGATTATTTTCTGCCGATTAATTGTTTAGCCTAATGTTAAGAAATAGTGAAAAATTGCATTCATAATTTCTCAGAGGCAATGGTGATGTCTTCGGTTTGCTTTTATTGTCTGACGAACAGTCCAAAACTTTAAGATATTCAATTCACTGTCATGATTATGACAAAGAAAGACAGCAAATTGTCACAGAAAATGTTATGCATTTTTGCTTGAAAAATGACTGAAACAATTATTTGATTATCAAAATAGTTTCAGATTAATTTAGTCGATGGACTGATCAACCTCCACCCTGGGATTCAGGATCCCCCAAAGGGTCACGTGATAAATCTAAGAGGTCAGAAGATTAATAACAAGATGATAACAAGATGCTCTAAATGAAACCATCTGAAAGGGGAACATCATTTGCTGCTTGCAACACTGCAACATGTGACAAGAGGTCACGACCAGACATGTCCTCACTTTAAAAGGTCACATGCCATAAAGGATAGCACTCGGTGATGCAGAGTATATATCTGAGCCCCTCTTCATTCAGCTGGTTGAATTGCATGGTATATTTTTGCTTTGGACCCATTAGTGAAGTAATAGACCTTTTTCACAGCATTTCACATTTTGATTTGTGTTTGCATGAACAGCATGTGTAATTAATAACATTAATGATTGTTCCAATGTGTCCCAGTCCCCAGTATATATAATATACTAAGTATAATTTAGATCATTAAGGTGTTAACACAGGTAATAATATAAAGGATGTAAACTTGAAATTCTACTGTATAAACTGGCTTCTCTCAAATGTGAAAGATTGTGCCATCCATTGGCCAAATAGTGAAATGCATGACACTGACATGATGTTTTTCTTTACCAGAGAAAACAAGATCATTTGCTGCCACAGAGAAGAGTTTCACTGTCAAGATGTTCACCTTTCAATTCTTCACCTACTTCTCCTCGCTCTTCTATGTAGCCTTTTTCCTTGGCAGGTAAGAACTTGTGGACTCTGTTAGGCTGTGTAGCAGATCAACAATATAAATGTTTATTGACTGAAGATTTTGCTGTACACATTTAAAATGTTTGTCTGATGTCAAGCATAACAGTGGAGCACAGTCTGTTACATCCAATCAATACAATAAATTAGATTTTCTATGTGTGATTCTGCATATTAATGTGGGGAAAAATATTTATGTTAAAATTGTGAAATTGATTTCAACCATATCACCCAGCTCAGTGTCAAAACCCACACAGACAAGTAACTTAAATTAATGTTCTAACCTGATGGATTTAGTTTTTTAAGACTAATAATGGCTTGTTTTTGTAACACACCTGACAGGATAAATGGCCATCCTGGTGGTTATGTGCGAATTGCAGGGAAATGGAGGTTAGAAGAAGTGAGTGAACATAGATATGTATACCAGTTACTAAATGTACATTATTTAAAGTAAATGTTGGATGAATTTTTTGTACATTAAAATATTATTACTGATTTCACTCCAAACCTTTCACCCTCCTGTGTGCAGTGTCACCCTAGTGGGTGTCTCACAGACCTGTTTATCCAAATGGCGATTATAATGGTTCTCAAGCAAACCATCAGCAATGTATTTGAGTTCACTGGCCCGTAAGTATAAATCAGTTTTGTGTTAGTACATGCCCACTGTTTAATACACTTTCCAAACATGGGGTCCGAGATTGTCAAAGCTTTCTCTTCGTTGCATCAGCTGGCTCTGCAGGTGGTTGAAGAGGAGAAGAACCCAGAAGCTACAGAGGAAATGTGCCCACTGCTACCTGAAAGATGAATTAGAGACCAAACATGGAGCTGAACTGTGTGACAACTGCAAGCTTCGAGACTGGGTCAGCAACTACCGCCTCAATGACGTGGACTCCTTCAGCCTATTCAATGAGTTTCTGGAAATGGGTATGTGCTCTACAGAATGCTTTATCAGGAAAAAAACACTCAACTAATAATGTAAATAATGTTCTTTGTTCTTTATTTGTTTAGTGATCCAGTTCAGCTTTACCACCATATTTGTGGCAGCATTTCCTCTTGCTCCTTTACTGGCCCTCATTAACAATATCATTGAGATACGCTTGGATGCAATTAAGATGGTCACTCTGGAGCGCAGAATGGTTCCCAAGAAAACCAACGACATTGGTGAGGATCACTGATGATCTAAGAATAGATTTTTTTTACCTCTTAATTGACATTATGGAAGTAAAATAACCTGCATGTGTCATTAACATGTCAATACTGTGCATGCTGTAAATTACTCCTGACATCAATCAATGTTGCTTTCCCTCAGGTGTGTGGATAGACGTGTTGGAGGCTATTGGTGTCTTAGCCGTCATTGCAAACGGGCTGGTTATTGGTGTATCTTCGGACTTCATCCCTCGGCTGGTGTACCGTTACTACTATGGCCCATGTAGTAATGGCACAGTAACAGATATTGAGTGAGATCTCTGTCAGTCTTAATAAGAAAACGTTTATGTTCTGCCATATTGTTGTGTAACACACGCTACTATTGTTGTTTTTCTGTCAAGCTGCATGGTTGGTTACATCAATAACACCCTATCCATTGCCCGATTGGATGACCAGAACATAGACAACGAGTTTGCAGCTGATCAGATGATGACTGCTAGTGGCTTGAATGTCTCTTACTGCAGGTTTGTTCTCTTTGAATCATATTTGTCTTCTACAGATGAAGAGACATTTCTCTGACATGATTCTGACATTTATGTTATGCTTCCTAATAGTTAAGAGTCAAACGTACTGATACTGCTCACAGCCGGTGTTAACTACTGCTGAGTATTCCTGCTTTTATTTTCCTGGACTGTGTAGTCTGTGGATATAATAGAAGTCCTATGTGAATAAAGTTTGCATTTCCTCTCAAAAATAAAAAAACAACTGATAAAGGAGATAACATCAACGTACTGGTCTGTTCCTCTTCACAGCTATAAAGACTACAGGAGCAATGAGGACTACAGTCTTACCCCACAGTTCTGGCTAATTTTAGCTGTGCGCTTTGCATTTGTCATCCTGTTTGAGGTAAGTTTTAATGTTTAACATAACCAAACAAGTGACCACTCACCACTATTTCTTACAATACATTTATTTCTTTGAGCAATTTTTTATAGCACCCAACCAAACCCCAAAACCCCACAATGTTCTCCCTGCTCACCGCTTGTCTATTTTGAAACTCAACACATCACAGTTGAGTTTCAAAGGATCAACGGTGAGCTGAGCTGTGAGAAAAATTAGGGAAGGTTATTTTTAATGAAACTATATTTTCGCAGGTAGAAGAAGAGATTACATTCCTAACACTGTCCTTCTCTCTACTTGCAGCACGTTGTCGTCATATGCAAGTTCATTGCAGCCTGGTTTGTTCCGAGCGCTCCCATGCAGGTCAAGAATGACAGACTCTTTGATAAACTCAACAGACTAAAAGAGGAGCTCAGGTGAATCTCAAATAGTATGTGGTCGGACTGGCACGGTAGCTGGTCGCCAGAAGAAGTAAAAGTGAAAACTTTTCTGCAGTAACAGAAGATAACATGACATAACATGTGCCTCTTGCAATATTGTTGAAATATTGTAAAATATAAACATAAGTGACAACAGTGGTTCCCAAAGTTTTTCCATCATGCCCCAAACTACAGATTCACTGATCCAATATGCTGGATCAGTATGAACCCAGATACTGACCATATTAGGTGGATCAAGTATCAGTTATCACTGTTCCACATTAAAAACGGTGTCTTTCTCAATGTCATTGTAAACATTCAATGTCTCTGCTGCTGTTTACTCTCATTCAGTCACAGCAATCTAGTTTTTAGTGCCACAACAATCTCTGGACTCATGTTACCTTACATAAAAAAATATCCCATTGAATTCAGTACAGTAAGGTATGCATATTTTATATTTGAGAAAAAGAGAGCGCTGGTATTAGATCTGTACTCATGTTGGCAGATAACCTCAACTGAGGTGTCAAAAACTGCAATGGGAGAAGTTGTATTGGTGTATCTCTAACCTGAACATGAACTGCATGTTTCTTCTCACACTTTTCTTATTTGTTTGTGTTTTGCAAATGAAAAATGCAAATGAAACCCTCCCCATACTGAGTTTTTACACAGAAAATACACACAACTCTCCTTCCAAACTGACAGTGAACTCGAGTACAA
Organism: Thunnus albacares; assembly: GCF_914725855.1. NCBI lineage: Eukaryota > Metazoa > Chordata > Actinopteri > Scombriformes > Scombridae > Thunnus > Thunnus albacares. The sequence goes on along the minus strand of NC_058112.1, from coordinate 20,671,473 downwards.
GATATATTTTGGATTTGGCTGACGTGTTTACTTGATGAGAATCACCAGTTAAAATAAGTATCTTTGGTTTCACCAGAATTGGTATCATTGTCAATACAGGATAATAATGAGGACAAGTGACAGGGACACCACATCAACAAACAACATAATTTAAAATACAGAAATACAATAGAAAATTGTTAAAATACAGAAATACTTGTGTACTATACTATAGCTGGCAAGGAATCGTATTCACAACAGATATTTTAACATGATTCCACAGGTGGAACTAATAACATTAATAATGATTCTGTTGTAGCAATTATTTCAGTGTAATGCAGCAATTAATTATGTTATTAGACACACATGTGTTTGACAAGTGTAAATGTGCTGCGATAACGGCCGTGTACATGGGCGCCCCGGGGTCTGGGAACCACTGCATTAATATATTTGATCATTTTCATCATGACCTCCTTATTTTTTCCCACCGTAGCTTGTAGTAGTAGGATGTTAGAGTTATATTTCATGATAGATATACACAATACAGCCAGCGAGACTTGTTGACTTTTTAAAAATCAAATATTCCACTTAAGTATAATGGTGCTTTAAATTTAAACTTTTAATTGAAGCAACCTAAATAATGATCCAATACAAATGATGGCAGAGTTTGTAACAAAATGCAACATTTTGTATGTTTTTAAGATGTGCTTTGCAGTGTTGTGAATTTCCTCGACATAGATGCTGCAACTAAGCAATCTTTTTATTTCATACAGGTCATTTGAAGCATGACAGCGTTCAAACACGTTAATGGAGCAACATTTTCCCTGAGAAGGAACATGAACCCAGTGATGCCTTGTGCATTAAAGTGTCCAGACTGACAGTGTTGAGTGAGCTTCAAAGCCATCAATTATCACTCTGAAGAGTTCAGATAAAGGGCTCTCACTCTCTTTTATTGTTTGAAGTCAGATGTTAAGTGCTGGCCAGCTGGATTCTCATATGGACGTTGAAGACAGACTTCTTTTCTTGGAGTGTACAGTAACTGATTTTACTGACCATGTCTGTCATGAGATTATTCTTATTCCTATATTATTTTAAGATTGCACTCAATATTTGTGACTTGTATGTGTGTTTTTATTGAAGGCCTTGAGATAATTTATACTGCTACTGCACATACAACACTGATTGTGTATTACTGTACGATGTTGCCTTATATCGTAAAAAGCGCTGTGATGATTGTCATTGTTGCAGGCAGACTCTTGACGGTGTCTTTTGTAAATCAGACACAAGAATGTTTTGCATTATAACATTTTATATTATTGAATAAATGAGGAAAGTGATGTCCTCTTGAAATGTCTTTTAAATTTAAGTTTGTCCATTAAAAAGAAGTGTTTAGAAGATAATTAAGAAATATTAAAACATTTTGTAGTACAGATTTATGAGTAAAAACATTTTGTGCTAGTGTATTATGCCTTTTTGCCTCAATAACAGCCACAGTTATTTGAGTGTTGTCTTCAGAGCCGCAGGTAGGCTACTATTGAGGACACCAAGGTCATCTCCTAAGTATTGTTTTGTGGAATTTGGGGGTTTAATAAATTTACATTCTGTAATTACACAAAAACACACACTGTGTCTTTTCAAGGCTGATTTTTGTATTAGACTTAATCCTGTATATTTGTAAGCACAAAATATTAAAATGTCTCTGCCAGAAATGTATGTATTCATTGCAGTTTGGAAAAGGTTTTGACACAGTTTGACCAACATATAGGTAGATACAGTTTACAGAAAATATAGTTGAACAAGTAGGCTACCACTCTTTGAGAGGGCAGCCTTTATGGAGGGTTTATAAATTGTAACTAATGGCTTTTACTAATGGTTAATAAAAAGTTCAATTTTGTTCTGATTAATGATTGCGAACTGATTTAAAAGACCTAATACTAACCATTGACAAAGCCATTATTTGCAACTTATAAAACTTTTAGAAAGTGTGCCTTAGTGGAGTGGTACTGTTGAACTTTGTATTTAAAAATTAACACACACGTTGCACTGAAAGAATTTGGACTTCTGACCTCAGTATTTATAATATCCTGGTTGTCTAAATAAACTGTATAAACCTGTAAAAAGAAGGGAAAAAAAGACAGAGAGAGAGACAGAGAGAGAGAGAGGACGAATGAAAGAAAGAAAAAGATAAAATTGGGTGGGTCAAATATAGGTGAGTTACAGGTAAAGGCTAGTGCAGCTGTCACGTGATTACGCAGAGCCAATAGCCAGATGACTTACTGGTCTGTCCAGGTGCCGATATCAACCACTTGCCTGACGTCTGCGTAGTCACCTCTCCACATACTGTAACTGAACTGTAATAAACTAAGACGTATTGGTAGTAATGTAGATAAACACACTAAAAAACTTCACCACATCTCACCTGAGGAAGAAGGAAGAGGAAGACTGCGGCTCATGGCTGTGATTTTGGTCGCTTTCATATTTGTGTTCGCCGGTTTATGTAACAGGACTTTCCTCGCTGTCGGTAAGGATGTAGAAACTTAAACTTGATTTACTACTTAGATGTGTATGCGTATGTTTTATTGGGAAGTTTTCATTGACTTTGTTTATAGCTGCAGGATCCACCTTTTTATTTTTGTCATGTTTTGCTCTTAGAAGCTAGTTTTAGTCACCATCAGGTTACTGGATGCGTATCAATACTAGGTCAATGCGCATGTGGTCAATATGTTTATTGACACATTATCTGTCACGCAGTCACATGTTGTTGCCTGGCAACAGAAGGACCAGACCTGGACTTTGGACCCGGATGTGTGATCTTATGTTTGAGGAAAAAATGAAGAAGAGCAAATTAATGTGTGAAAGAGGAACCAGAGAGGGCCAGTTGTGCAGGTTATTTGTTGGGTTTTGGTTAATGGTAAATATGAGCGCATGCGCAGAATATCCGGAAGAACCGGTCAAGTCAGCGAGACGCTTGTTGTTAGTTTGTCTGACATGTAGTCTAGGCTATTTCCTGACAGAAGATCAAATAAATATGATGCTTTGAATAACACTTATAGAAAGTGTACTTAAACTGAAGCAGATTCAGTGTTTTTTTTTAATATCTTAGTCAACAATACACTCATTTGCACCACATCTGCCAAGTTGAAAGAGTACAAGTTCACCTTCATGCACCATTAGACTCTTGCTCTTTGCCAGCAACTACACTTATGTTGTGTCAGTCTTCAGTTGCTCCACAGATTGTATGCAAACTGTTTGCATCCACAGACTGTATGCAAAGTGTTTGTCCTAAAGGAAGCAAAGCAATGTCAATGAATTTGCTTACTGCATGTATCTGATTCCACAACATTAAGCAGGGATGTATCAACTCTGATAACCTATTAAGTAGATTGTGTATCAGCCACAACATTTCCGATTCAAAATAAATTCAGTTTCTCTGTCAGTGTCATTATAAAATCCAGTGTTTTAGCTATTAGTTACTGTTGCTGTTTCAGTTTGTAGAGCCACAGCAATCCCTTATATCATGTTATCTTACATAAAAATGATGATATCCTGAGAAGAAGACCTGTGTAAACCTCCTCTGTATGTATTTGTAGGTCAGACTTGTGTGGATGAGGGCAACTTTACGGAGCAGGTGCTCTACATAGGGCAGCAGGGGCCTTCATATCAACTGAACTGCCCCCTGAAGCCAGCTCAGCCCCAGTTCAAGCTATCCTGGCTGAAGGACTGTCGGCAGCTCGACACTCAGGATGGGAAGGCCTACCTGACGTTTGCCAGCCTCAGTTTGGAAGACCAAGGGAATTACACCTGTCAACAGCAGGACAACAGCACAGCTTCATCCACTGTGCGTCTCATAGTTAAGGGTAAGTATTATTTCCAGAAGTTACAAAGTCATTTCAAACGTGATCCTGTAATTGTGTGTTTCTTGTAGTAAGGTATTATTTGTGTCTTGCATAGAGTGTGTACAGGAGGGGTGGGGGTGGGGTGGTGAACAGGCCAGTTGAACATATTGGCTGCACCTGCACGGAGGCATTTTGTTTCAGTGTGCCTTCCAGCAGCCCTGTAAATGTCTCAGACTTTACCTGGCAACGCACATGAAGGCTTCCATTGTCTGGAGCTCTTGCAGTGGACACAGATAACATTGGTATGTCTTTACACAGAGTCCCAGTGCTCCAAAGCCCCAGAATTTCAACCTAAAGTGGACCAAACCAGGCTCCAGGAGAATGTAGGATCCACTGTGAATCTGAACTGCTCTGCTCTGCTCCCGTGGAACCCAAGTGAGAAGCAATGTGATACCACGCTGCAGTGGAGTAAAGATGGCCAACCTCTCAGCAACCACACAGTGCTTTGGCAGAATATCTCCTCATGGTGATGTGAAGCTTTTAAAACATTTAGCTTTCCATCATTAATTATCCACTTGCCTCAAAGAACGTATTTGACAGTAGAGTATCTGAAAGAGGAGGTACGATTGAGTTTTCTGTCCTACTTATTAGGTCCCCAAGTGCCGGCCAGCTGATGGTAAGCAGTCTGTTGGTGATCACCCTCAGGGAGATGGAAGATTTTGGGCTGTACAGCTGCACAGTGAGGAACGTTTCCTCTGACTTCAGCATACAGATTATAAGTAAGACAATTTATGATGCCTTCATGTAAATATGCTGGCTCTTTTATGTTATTTCTCGCATCTTGTGTTATATGGTCAAAGAAATACCTACCGCAAAAATAAAGACAGAGTTGGGTGTTGACATATGAAACATATAAACTAGCCAGTTACTTGGAGAAAGTCTGGGAGAAGAGAGAAAAAGCTCTTTATCAGGATAAGATGTAGATATGTAACAGTTCTTTTTCTGAGAACAGTCCATTTTGTTCTCTACGTACCTTTGTATATGTTTTACTCGAAGATACATATTTTGTATTACAGGATCTTATTATATCATGTGGGACTAAGTAACTAACATCAAAAATCTGTACTTAAGACTTAAAAATGTACTTAAGACACAATTAGATGTGCAAAGCATCATTGGATTAGGAAGCAGTCGTCCACACAGTGTGTCAGCTGCCTCACTGGCTATGTCTGGGGATTTTACAACTTAAATAGGCACATGTCTTTTTGTATTACATGCAGCATCTCAACTAGTGTGATACAGAAAATGTTTAAGCCACAACTTGATTTGTAAGGACCCAGTTGTACAGACACACTCTAGAAACAGAATCTACATCCAGCAGTTTGTGATGATCAGTTTTAATTAAACTGTTGATTATTTTATGCTTATTTTTTGCTTGTTTGTGTGTGTGTGCTCAGGCAAACCCAGCCACACAGCTGCTGTTATTGCAGCCGTCATCCTCCTCCTCCTCCTGGCTGTAGCTGCTTTTGTGTACTCCAGGTGTCACTTAAACATCAAACTCTGGTACAGGAACTCATATGGAGACTTTGAACTGAATGGTGAGACTTGTGTTGAAGTGATATAAGATTACTTATATGCTCATGTGTAAGACTGTAGACTTAAAGCCTCTGTTGTGTTTGTGTCTTCATGTCTTCAGATGGGAAATTATATGATGCCTACATCTCCTATGTGAACAATGACTATGACAGGAAGTTTGTCAACTTTATTCTCAAACCTCACCTGGAGAATAAAAATACGTACAAGTTGCACCTCAATGACAATGATATCCTACCTGGCTCAGGTAAGATAACATTCCTGTCCTACAGTCGTGCTACTCTAATACTGTTTTTATAATCACACCTCTGTCAAATAGTCTCATTTCTAACTATCACTTCTGCTGCAAATAAGCACTACAGGGATATTTAGCAATTCTGTCATACTTTTTACTTGTTATTGCAAAGTGGTTCATTTTAACAACGCGCAACAATATTATGTGTCTCCAGAACCTTCTGCAGAGCTGCTAATGAACATGAGTCGCTCTCGGCGTCTAATCGTGTTGCTCTCCCATGCTTACCTCGATCAGGACTGGTGCTCCAACAACTTCAGGTCAGACTTTCTCAGATGTGCACAAACAAAACTCAGGGACTACAACAGCATATTGCTGCCACCATGACAAAAACATATTTGCTCAGTTTCTTGTTATAACAAGAAACTTTTTTGTTTAACAAGATACTTTCATGTTATAACAAGATATTTTTCATGTTATTGTGAGATATTTTCTTTTTATTACTAGATACCAAATTATTCAGTTTTTCAGTTTCTTGTTATAACTTACCAACTTATTATAACATAATAATATAATTTGCAATATAACAATATAAAGTGGTATGTTGTTATACCAAGACACATTTTGTTAAAACAGAATCATTTAGTATCCAGTAATAACCTATGAAAAGCATGTCATTATAACATGAAACTGAGCAAATATTTTTTGTCATTGTGGTAGCAATACTCTGCCACACATGAACAAAACAGTTTCACTTTTCTTTCTCTTTAATTAAAAAAAAAGAAACTACACTGTTCTCATAACATGTACTGTAAAATGACATTAGCATCAGTACAACGCCACTTGAGGTCAGTGTTGTACTGTTGTGTCTGTGAGCTATCATGAAATACAGAAGCTGTGTGTGTTCCCAGGCAGGGCCTTCTGCACTTGTTGGAGCTGTGTCAGCAGCCCATCATCATCCTGTTGGAGGGCCAGTCCAAACGCATGAGGCCTGAGATCAAGCAGCAGCTCAGTGAGCACCAGCACTGCCTCACCATACTCACTTGGAGGCACAACTCCGTGGTAAGATCCACACGAATGCTCATTTGTGCTCCTGTGAGCCAAAACTTTCTGAGCACACTGACAGCAGAATACATAATTAAACATTAGTAATTTTACACTATTATGTTTGGGTTTTGAAAATGTACTGTTGGTGTCTGTCTCCTCTTTCTCCTATCTGGGAACATATTGTGCTTAAACGAAAGAAGTGGGCCGTGCTCAACTCACAGTTAGAATGTAATGAGTGCAGACGCAAAAACATAAAAAATAATGAATGAAGTTGTCAGCACTCAAAAAGAAGTGTGTATCAATTTTTAATGATGCACACTAGGAAAAAAACGGACGTGTTTGAGCCCTAGGCTTTCCTCAGCGTTACTGACACAATCGTGGGTGTGACTCCTATTAACCAGCCGCCCGGAACCTGCTGGTGATACCACCAGCTGATATAAATCATCCAAACAGGCATCGTCAAAAAAACAATACTAATAAGAAAAATAATAATAAGAAAATTTAGGAAATATATCACGTGATTGCAACAACCAGATTGTGACTGACTGATTTACACAACAACATGACTGATACCATGTATGTATACTAAATGGGGTTCAATATATTTACTTAACATTTCGTATGTTGTCATAGTAACAGACAGATAAGTTTGTCACTATCTGGTTGTTGCAATCACATAATATCAGCTGGGTGTGTCACCAGCAGGTTCCTGGCAGTTTGTTAATAGGGTCACACCCACAGCTGTGTCAGTAATTCTGAGGAAAGCTTTGGGCTGAAACACCTGTTTTTTCTTTGCTGCTGTACAACATTTAAAAAGTGATACACACTCATTTCTGAGTGCTGACGGCTTCATTTGTTATGTGTTAAACATATTGTGTTTCCCTTGAAGCCAGTCGTACAGTTAAACGATCAAGTGAGTGGACTCTGTGATACTCAACAGTTTTTCAGATCACCAAAAGCACCTGAAAACTTGCTTTTAAATTATTAAGTACTTTTCTAAAACATTAAATATTCATGCATTATAAGCAGCAACCAGAGTTTATGGTTAAAAGAAATGATATATTATCAGACATGATTTATTAAGTAACTCAGCTGACCTGCTTCATCATGGCTGTGTAGGTTTGATCAGATTTGCTTGATGCGAAGTATGAATGTAATACTATTTTGATTTAAATATTGCTAAATCCTGAATGTTGCACAAAAGTTTTATGTGACCTTTCTCACATAACTCTCATCACCTATCGCATATCACCTTTTTCTACCTGAGCCCTGCCTACTATCAGTGAGAGGTGCACTGACAGTCAGTGTCAGTGAAACAACAAAAACTGTTCCAACTTAAGCAGAACATGTTGAATTCAAGTAGGACCACATCTCTCATAGTAAGAAGCTGATTAAGACAAGCGTGTTTCAGTGTTTCAAAACCAAAATGTTAATTCAGTTAAAGCCAATATTAGTTTTTATAGCAATGAAAAGTATTCTCCTGCAGTTGGGAGAAAAAATTTAAATAAATATAAATTGGAAATGTACACCATACAATATGTTAAATGCATGTAAGGCTTCTGCAGTTTAAGAATCATTCATGCTTCAGTGTGACCGTTAGTGTGTATAACGTGTTGTGTTTGGTGTCCACAGACTCCGTCCTCAGTCTTCTGGAAGGAGCTGGCCTTAGCGATGCCTCGCAGGGTCGTCTTCCACAGTGAGTCTGCAGGCGACCCCCAGACTGTGCTACAGGATGACAAAGACCCCATGCTGACCCTCGACCCTGACTACTTGGACTGCCGCTCAGACACGGACCCTGCTGGAGACCTGGGTAAGAGCAGCAGTCAACAGAGTAGCAAATTATTCAATCACTCATATTAGGTGCTCTTCACATTAGGATAAATATAAATAAAGACATTTGGATCAATAGCAATGCTGTTCACTATGTTTGCACAGACAAACAAAAGAAATTTATATTAAAGCTGCACTGCCTTGTATAAATGACGGTGGGAGTTAACTGATTCTGTTTACCGAGACAACATGAAACGTTCACTGCAACACGTTTGAAAACCGTCTGATGCTGACTGTGATCCAGAGATGTAAATGCTTGCCAACTGTTTGGCACCTCTTGTACTGTTCATCACAAGAATTAGAACATAAACTTTTACAGCCTGTGTGTGCGCAAGCCTCGATTTGACGAGAGAGTCCTTGGTCTGTTTTAACAGCATGCAACTGAAACCTACTGTACTTGACCTAGTTTGAGTCTCGTTTGAATCAACAAGCACTGACGGAAGCACAGTTAATCTTTAACTTACTGGGAAATCGTACCACATGATGAGCTTGCACATATTTTCTATGCTGGCTGGTTTGTTGTGATTTGTATCAAAAGATACTAAACAGAAACGAGAGGCAAAAGCTGTTTGGAAGAGCGGCATCTTATTGCTGCAGAGTAAAATGATTTAGGAGTTTACAGCTACGCTAACGGCTCTGTTAATGTTTGTCATGTTCACCTTGTAAGTTTAGAGAGTTAGCATGCTAACAATTAGCACTAAACACAAAGTACAGCTGAGGCTGATGGGAATGTCATTAATTTTGGTCATTTGGTAATTTTGGTCAAAAATCAAAGTACTGGAGAAATTGAATTTTGACTTGATGGTGACGCTAGATGAAAAGTTAGAGGATCACCAATGTTTTTACAAATTATCATGAGGAGGGCGTGAATGTCTGAACAAAATTTCATGGAAATCCATCCAATTGTCGAGATCCTCAAAACCACAAATGTCATCCTCATTGTGACAATAGAGGCAAAGTTGGAGGTAAAAAAAAAAAAATCAGTAGGATTCATCCATCCAATAGTTGTTGAGATATTTTAGTTTGGACCAAAGTGGTGAACTGACTGACCAAAACAAAAAACAGGCAAAACCAGAATTTAATCTAAAATTCAGATGAGATGCTCAACTATTTAGAGATTCTTTTATATAAAAAACATGCATAATGCAGACTAAACGTTACAACATTAAAGCACTGTATTTTTTTATTATTTGAGATGCATGTTTCACCTTTTGTCTCTCTGTTGCAGGTGTCCGCCTCCCTGTGTACAAGGCTCTGGCCTGTAAAGCTCCGGTCCTCCCTGCTGCTCCAATCACAGTGGCTGAGCCCAAACCCTTAGACATCGACGTGTCTGATCTGGGATCACGCAACTATGGAGCCCGCTCAGACTTCTACTGCCTGGTCACTGAGGACGACATTTGAGCCAAACTCCCCTCATCCCTGCTGATCTCTGAAAATAAACACCTACATGGAGATCCTCATTAGCTTTACTTTATATTTTTATATGTCAAGTTAAATAAATGTTCTTTTTCTTTCCGTGTGTTATTAAAATCAAAGTGTTTATGTTTTTTTTTAACCAAAGAGAGATTTTTAATGTTTTTGTATTTTGTGCTGTATCATAATTTATGAGGAATTGTACAAGAAATTATCTGAAATATTTGAGTTAATCAGGGAGAGAAATAATTTACTGTATATATAGAAATGTTTATTATTATTTCAGAACCAGTAAATCTTTATTAGTCCCCAGCAGAGGGCAGAGTAACGTCAGACAAGATGAAGGAGTTCTGCTTTTTAAGCTTTTTGTTTTCATGGGACAGTTGACTATACACAGACGGTTGGGAAGTAAAGAGCAAATACATGTGACCTAAGTCCTGGAGTCAGATTTAAACCAAGAACAGTGTCACTTGTTTGCACTCCAGTCGACTAAAGCAGCAAGACACACATGACTGCAGAACCCGCAGGTCCTGACGTTTTTGTACAGGTGTGGGCTTTGTGAGTGAATCATGGCAATCACGTCAATAAAGCAATTTGACAAAATACCAGGATTTCTCTCTGTAAAGGTTGATGATTTCTGTCCTCATGGAGTAATAATTACCCGCAGTGGAATAAGAGCCTAAATAAGGGTGCAGCAGGGAAGGTCTTGTATTGTTCCTGTCTGAGCAGGAGCAAATATGTAAACAGGGAGTGGCCAACATTTCACCATGTTAGTGTCAGTCTGTACAGCTGCAGTAAATGCTGTGGCACACACACACGCAAGACACTTAAAAAAATGATAATTATTATTCAAATCTTTCTCTTTATTAGCTGAAAAATATCCGGATGCTACATCTGCCTGTACACAACACAAAGATTTAAAGATATTAAACAAAGAGATATTAAAACAGCTTTAAACAAAACACAGAAACACAAGGTCAGCACTTATCGCCAAAGAGCAGTTAATATTTGAGATTTTTGCAACAAACCTTTTTGTATGAATGCTTACAAGTTAAAATATTTTTAGAATATTAAACTTGCCAATATGAAAAAATTAGATTTCAGAAATGTGACCCAAATCTGAAAGGTGTCGAATTTTGTTATTGGCATTAATAAACATTTATAAAAAAAGATTTCAAATACCAAACAAATATTATATTTGTTCTGAAAACAAAGTTATAACTGCATCATTTTTTAACCCCCTGTGTATCATACACACACACACCACTAATTACATCAGATAAACAGCAGTTAAACTGGCATGAAAAAGAAAAAGAAAGTCTGAGATCTGTTAGACAAAGTGATTGCAAACGTCACACATCAGCATTTTGTATAAAAAGACTAAGATTTTGCATCTTTGAAAAGCGCATAACTAGATACAAAAATGAACTTTGCAGGTACAACCATTATCCCAAGATTTCTGAATCAAATGTATTAACATCCAAATTTCAGCAAACTATTTCTATAAATCTCCTCTGGTGTACATTCAGATATTTTGACTCATTCATAAACACATTATGTTCCTGATAGAACATATTTATCTATCCAAAAACTACAAAAACAAAGTACCGTATATAAAAAATTACATCTGATTTCTGTGTAAAAGAGAAAGCAATATTTACAAAAATGCCATGTCAGTACCACATTTGATTGTAAATGAGTTGCAACAGTGAGAAAACAAGGCACAAAGTCTCCGCCATGTTGTCCAAACTGAAACACAAACAGTTGCAGTTTCATCTGGATACACGTTGCTCTGACAGAAAAGAAATCCCTGATTCCACACTAAAACATACAGTGTTTAAACAAAGAGAGTAAATGCTTAAGGTGCACACATTTGCATCTGAGTCCATCAATAGTCCAATGTACTGGATCCACATTTGTACTGATTTGTCCATCGAGTTTTAAAATACACAGGAAGTCCTTTTCCGCCGGGGTGAATCCTCCGTCGCTTGTATGTTCATGTTCTTATCACTTATCAAGTATGGATACAGATAAAAACTGAGCCTACGTTATCTTTGGATGGTATGGAAGGGTTAGATTTCTTCATAGGTTGCTGGTAGAGTGTAGGACTGATCACGTTCTTTTACATTGTCGTATCGGCAAAATCCGGTCTTGTAAACCCTTTCTGTAACACAAAGAAGCAAAGTGGACGTTGTATAAACATGGAATCCTCACACACACACAAAAATTACTGTGCATAAAAGTATTTTGTCAAATATGACGACTGACAGATGTGTCAACAAAAACTCCCTCAATGGAATTCCATCTGGGTGACCTCTAAGCTCACAGTACAACTCAAGTTCATTCAGACCATCTGAGAGTTATGCAATTAATCCAGTGTTTATATAGCTTGATTTGTGTACAATTTTTTTTAAATCATGTACCAAGTTGGTTTGAGCATTTGAAACTGTACATAGAACAAACAATAAGGCATTTTTGCTCTGTTGGGACTTGTTCCTTAGGAAATAAGCTTCACACCGCACCCTTGGGAGGGGCAAGCCGTGATCTGTATAAAGGCAGTAAACCTACCTAGTCCTGCCCAAGACGCGGACATGCAGGACTGGGTGTGTGTGTGTATGTGTATGTTGAAAGAGTTGAAGTGTCAACAGCCAGAGATGTATAGTTATTGAACATGTGCCTTCCAACCGATGAGAGATTAAATTACAGAGAGTGAGGAATGTCATCTGTCACACACAGACAACACACATCGTTTCTGTCACTCTCACTCTTTTTTCATGCTCTGGCACACGCAGAGACAAACACACACACACACACACAGATATAAGAACAAGGGTGGGGCGCCACGAAGACAAAGCTTTTCCACCGGGCTTCAAATTCTTTGTGGCAGTCCACATGAACAATTTAAATCATTGTTCTTGTCTGTCTTGATAAGTTTTTTTAAAAGTTTTTTAAACTGAGGGTGCCATTTTGGGGGTTAACCAAGGATCTGAATTTAACTTTGAGGTGTCTTTTCTAATTTTGATTTAAATATGAATGTAATGTTTGAAGAATGAGAGCTGAAAGCTGACAGATAAAAAAAAAAGTTCTTTATTCAATTAAAAAATTGAGAGCAGCTGTTTTCTGAGAATTCTTTTAAGTCAATAAAAGATGTCCCGAAGTGCGGTAAACTGTAATCATGCATCAATAAAAGTTGGCTAAACGTCATTTTTTATTCATCAGGTGTCATCCACACGTTTTCTTTTTTTTGTGCTTTCAATAACTGAAACTTGTAAAAAACAACCACCCACTCATCAACATGTTTCAAACATGTTTCAACATATCTATTAATGTTTAAAACTACTACTACTACTACTACTACTACTACTACTACTGTGTGACTTGATGGTAAGGTAATACAATTATAAATAACTTTGAACATTCATGATTTGAGAGAGTTACTTTTTTGAGGCATCTGCCTGGATGTGATCAACACTAAAAAGAGTATTCTGCTGATAAAAATACTATTGATCTTTCCAGTCAATTATGTAGAGCTCATTTTTAGTGTCTCCTACCTGTTTGTAGTCTTTGTGCAGTTTCTTGTACTGGAACATGTTGCTGAGAACTGTGGCTGCTGCTTTGGCTGCTTTTATCTTCGCAGTGCTAGAAAAAACATTCATCCAAGGTTAACACTTCGGTACAAAAAACCTCTTGTGAGAAGATCAGCAGTGAAACACATTTTTGTCAACTACAGGATGAAATATATGATAGTAAATATAAATAAGATATAATAATAACACTAATGCAAACGTCTGTACATTGCAGCATGTTCACCTCAGAAATCATTTAGTTCCTGTTTTAAAGACCACTCACCTGTTGTCGTGACAGTTCTTGATGGCGACCAGTTTTGTCAGGCCATCGAAGAAGGTGATGTCTCTGGCAGCTACGGAGGTGCTGGTCACTAAGTTATTGAGAACACCACAGATGTTGACCACCACCTCGCTCGAGGGCTCCTTCTGACGTCCATCGTCGGGCAGCTTGGTCACAAGGTTGTTCACCACCTTTGTAGCTGAATTACGCAAAGAGTATTGTTAGGATGATAAGTTTAATGTTACTACTCAATTTACATGATGAAAAACATCACAATTAAATAATTAATTCTGGTTTGTAGTCAACATGATTTCCTCACTGCCAGTTGTTTTTGGTTAATACTTATCTTCACAATAATTCAAATTTGAACAAGTCATCTGTCATCTGTGTTTGGTATTAATCAGACCATGATTTAAAACATTAGTTAGTGTTCAGCTCAGTGCTTCAGTGCTCAGTGTTGTGAAAAACGAGGGATCTCAGTGACTGAATGTGGCCTGATACAGTTTACATCTAATCTCCCAAACAGCTGTTTTGATTTACTGAGACTGAGCTGTGAAAAGCAAAAAAGTGCACATGATTACAAAAACTACCAAATAATAGCCGTAAAAAATTAGAATCTTATAAACAACAGAATATCCACTACTGAATACTTCATGTTGATATTTAAATAGCACCGAACTTACAGAAAAGCACTCAAATATTTCACCTTGAAAACCATCCGAGTTTAATATTTATACTTGTATTCTCCCTTTTTTCTCCTCAGTGAAATTTCAAAAACTTGATCGTAAGACACAAATATTTAACTGAGAAATTCAAACTTGCACATACAGGATACCAATCCAGTTGTTCAAGTTTGAGTTTTTCATTTTAAATTTTACCAATCATATTTAAGCAGCATGATTCTCTGACTTGAGTTGAATTATTGAATCAGAATTTGACTGAATTTGAGCAACTTAAATTTTTTCATTTTTTTTTTAAATTATTGACTTTTCTCTCTGAATTTATGGACCCTACTGGACATTTCAAAGAGCCACACCATATAAATTCAAAGTAAAATATTTCAATTCTATAAATTCAATAGTATTAACATTTCAACATTAAGCAAGTTACTTAAAACATTTAAATTATCATGGTTTCTTTATTGCTTCTTTATTAAAGAAAGTGACGGCAGTGCTGTGGAACAGACGGGCTACAACTCGGCAAATCACCTCTGAATTCTGGTGAAAGAGTCTCATAATGCACAAATTACTGGAATATGTCTCAAATGTGATACAACAACAAATTCTATTAAATAGGTTATATGTATACTCTATTAACGGGTAACTCAGAGGCATCAAATTCTTTATAAATAACAGGATGAAAAAATGAAAGACTGACCCATGTCACTCTTATCTCTAGCATGGCGAGACAGATTTCGGAGGAAGCCTGTGAGGGAACGCAGCTCCAGGTCATTGTTGGTACGCAGCAGGTCCAGCAGCACTGGCAGCATGCGCTCCTGCTCCACAGCCACCCGGCTCAGCACTGAAGCCCACTGCAGATAAGAAGAGAGAAAGACGATTCAAATGTGAAACAAACTGAGATTATAGCGTTTGAATGCTTTACAGGAGTACTGATTCATGTGCTGCTCAATGCTCACCCTCTTGTCTCCAGCTGTGATGTTCTGCAGGGCTCCAGCAGCCGCCTCGCGGGTGGTGGAGTTGATCTCACACTGATGCAGCACGCGGTTGTACAGCCCCACTATCTGAGGGTGCCACAGCCACTCAATCCCCTTTGGCACGCGAGCAACCTCGGTGAAAGTAGTAAGATCCTGGTTCTTCTTCTGTTAGGGGAAGAAAGATACAACGAGGCAGCGTTGAGACTGATGTTCTGGTCCTTGCACAAAAAATGCTGATGGGTAAATCTCACGTGCACTTACATTTTTGGCTTTCCTGCTCTGAGGTGTAAAGCAACCGATGGAGTCCTTCCCTGAGTCTTGAGCTCTGGTTGGTCCTTCCAGGCGGAGCAGAGCAGATGGAGGTATCTCAGCGTAGAGCTGGTAGGAGAGGTTCCTCAAGACACACACTGCATTTTCCACCCCCTAGAAACACACACACACACACAGGCAAATTAATACACACAGTAAGGGTAAGACAGAAACAGCATAAATGAAGCTCCATCTCGTCTTGTCTCACCTTGTCTTCTGTCTTGTTCTCATCTAGCGAGGCCTTGATGTAGCCCACCAAAGAATCCACCAGTCCGTGTGTTTCTCTCATCTGCTGACGGGTCTTCTCATTTGAACTCAGATTCCTGAACACAAACAGAGAGAGTGAAAGGTCAGAAAGCTATTTCAGGTCAAATTCTGTCAGAAACCATGAATGCCATTAGTTTAGCCAGATGGTGCAAATAGAGATAGCAATTCAGTCTGGCTAGGGAAAGGAGTGGGGTTGCACTCCTACTGGCACTGTGCTGCAGCACAGATTTCACAATGACATGATACAAATCATGCAGGGAGCATTGCAAATATTCCCTTAATGGTACTTAATTTGGAGATAAAAACCCTCCAGGGTGCACTCAAACAGAGCAGAACTAAACAACTGGGGCGTGATGGGGATGATAAAAGCTCCTATAGCTGTTAGCTGACACATGAGTTGAAGTGTCCTCCCAAAAACAAGTTCTTCACATGCAAATATGGTCATGGGAGAACAAGCATGCACAGGTGAACCAGCAGGAGAAATCCATGTTAATGAAGCAGCATATTGCAACCACTGAGAGAAGACACAGATAAGTGAGCTGCACCTGAGGCATCCTGTGGTGTTGTAGAAGATGTCTGCCTCGGAGGGCGACTGCTGGATGCCCCCGGAGTCTCCGCTGCTTGACAGAGGAATGAGGATCTTCTCTGTCAGTTCAGGAAGTATCTCTCTGGCCAGTTTCTCCTTCAGGTTGTCTTTGGATGAAAGGTTCCACAAGATACCTACACAAACACACCAGGGGGAGCATCAGCAAAACTGACATTTGTAATTAATTTTCCATATTTCTGTTACTTCTTTAGTGTTTCATTTTTCAACCTGAATGTAAGAACTTTTGGACACTCTACCTTTTTTTTTTTTTTTTTACAGTAACGCTTTTTCACTTTCTTGTACTTGGACATGAATCCCTTTCAAAACATATGAGAAATACTTAAATGGCAGTGAAGCTAAAACCTGGATTACGATGTGGGAGGTACATGGGTTCTATCTGACAGTGGTACTACAGTATGTGGCCAAGACAAGACCTCCGTGTCATATTTTGACAAACTACCCAGAAAAACATGTATAGACACAGTTGCTGTGTTGTTTTGAACCACTTTCCCAAAGTTTCTTACTGAACATGTGACATAGACACAAGTATTTCAACATTAAGATGGATACAAATCAAGGTGTGACAGTTCAAAGGAAAACGTGACAAGGCCTTCACTCATAAAAGGGAGTGGCAGATATACTGTTGGCCCACAGGCCTAGACAACTTCCATAAACACTCCCTTGCTCCCCTCTTCACACACCCCACAGAAAAGACGGCAGCTCAACCTCCTGCTCTGTGTACTCAGACACACTGCATATGCCTTTCAAATTTACACACAGGGGAGTTGGAGTTGCAAAACACATTTTCTAAACTTTCAAGGAGTTAATCTTATGAGAAAGTATGAAAGTCAGTTCCATTAACAACAGATACTTGTGAATAATGACTGCAGATGAAGGCTGAGCCAAATGGAAACAGACAGACAGTCAAGCATTGAATAAACGACAGCACACTCACTAAAAGAAAGAATATTGAAAGAAAGAGTTCCTCACCATCTCCTCTTAAAAAATGAAACTATCTCACACTACAATTTGATTACAGTAAAAACTGACAATCTGTGGATTCCTGTAAAAGTCACTAGTTGCAGCTTGCCATCCTCTTATTAGTTTGGTGTGAAATAGTATCAACTTCAAAGGCTGCTGTGGGCTCAAAGAATTTCAAGGACACAAATAACTGAACACTGCCAAGATCATGTTGCATCCAGATACTGTGACTAATTTACATTCATTTTTATGGTTGAGGCAAAATCCCAAAACCAGCATTCTGAGATCAACTCTGCGTGTTGTATCATGTTTTTGTTTTAATGACTAGGACCTGGATTTTCCTACCAGTGATGTTCTTGTGGAGCTCATCATCAGAGTCCTTAAGTGCTTCCACAAGCTGAGGGATGCCGCCCTCCTCGATCAGGGTCACCTTGTTGTCCATATTCTCATAGATAAGGTTGCGTGTGGCACCAGTGGCATAACGCTGCACTTCCTGGTTTTCGGAGTTGAACAGCTTCACCAGCTCGCTGATGCCCTTGCAGTGACGAACCTTGGGAGGGGGGACAGAAAAAAGTGTTCTGTTTTGGACTTTTTTATGTATGTTTTAGTAACCTGATTGTCTGCCATGATTAGGTGATTCAAAGTTTTTAATCATTCATTTGTAGAAACTAGTTGTAAACAATCGTCTCATGGATTAAAGCCCTTATGTGTAGAATTCTTTTGTGATTAAAGCGTCTTTAATTTATTCTAACATAATTTTTTATTTGTAGAAAAATTAGACAATCTCAGTGAAAACTGGTACAATCATTCCTCTAAGAATACCAGGGTTGCATCCATGGTGCACTGGCATACAAGGCTGTCAATTGTTTTGTTTTTGTTTTTATGATACAGCCACTCAGAATTGCCAAATTCATTATTTACTTTCCTACAGAAAGTTAAATTAGGAGATTCAATACCACTTTCATATCTGCCTGCTAAATATGAAGCTGCTGCCTGCAGCTGGACCTTAGCTTAGCTTAGCATGAAGACTGAAAACAGGGGGCAAACCACTAGCTGGGCTCTGGCCAAAGGTAACAACATCTGCCTACTAGTCCCTCTAAAGCTATTTTGTGACTGTGTGCAGTGACTTCCTGAAGTCAAGCCCATAATGCCCTGTAAAATCACAACTTTTTGTTTTTACACTTTGGTTTTGAAAAGGTTAAATAAACAATATTTGTTTTTTTTATGTCCATGCAAACAATGCTGAACTACTCTTTTTAATATGAAATCATTTGGATATCAGAAATGTTCAGAGATCTCATTTAACACCAACTCCAAAACCAGAAAAAGAAGCAATATCTTCAGAGCTAAAAATAACATCAACAAACTAAAAGCACCAAATTAGGCGACTGAACTGCCAAAATGGTGTCTGTCACATCTGATAAGGGTTTTCAACTCTAAAGTACAAAACACCTATACAGGGCAGAGTCCACATATCTTCACAGCAATGATAATAATTGAGCAACATGTGGAACAACTGGAACACACCAGAATGGAAGCAAAGCTGTAGCTATTTTATGTCCCCAGAAATGGAGAAACATGCATCAATGAACACATACTTGAAGGAAAACTATTTTCCTGACCGAGTTTCTCAATAAGGGATTGCAGAGGAAAGACAGAGAGGAATTCTAAACACAAGTCTAATCTCTTTGAGGTACCTCATTTTTGGCATCGCTGTCATTGTAACACTCATGTTGAATGTATGCAGCCCCCAGGACCTGCAGAGCAGCATCAGGCTCTCTCAGGTACTGCACTGCTGTGGGCATGTCCAAGGTGTTGATCCTGCCAAACAAGCAAGTGGAAAAATTAAACCAAAGAATCTAAAACATACAATTATATCATTACCCTGCTGTTATGCATGGTTGCACAAAATATGCAAATTGAATGTTCAAAAAAATGCAATAGAGCAGCCACAGTAATGATTCAAAGATGATTTGTTTTTTTCTTGAATCTCTTCTAAATCACACAGTGGTCTGCAAATCCAATTCGGCTAACCACACGATGTGGGATGTGTGAAATGTGAGGCCTGAAACTGAGCGACCACACCCAAAACCAGTCCTGCAACTATGGAGCCACCTCCCAATCCACAGCTCTTAGGCAATACACTATTCACATCACACAGTCACTCACTAAAACCTCTTGACACATGAAAAGTTGTGACACCATCATACTGATGAATCGCATTTGCTAGAATGTCACTGATGTTCAGGAAAGATAAAACAAACTTAGTCACCAGAATTAGAAGAGCTGTCACCTCCATTGATAAGTATTAAGGAAAAAGACATTAAAGCATTATTCTATATTTTTCTTGTTCTCAACAAATCCCAGAATAAACCAACCAAGACCAAAACCAACAATGTGTTTGTCAGTCTTTCAATACTTTCAGACTTCTCTACCCTGTCTGTGGTTTTCGGCCCCAAGCCCACTTGTTCCTACTGAAGACATAAATCTTTAATAACAGCATTTTTCACAAAGGCTCAGTAATTTTCTAAAATATCTGAACACTGCAGCCATTTAGGATGGGAGTAAATAGTGAGTACATACTGTATGATAGCTGTTCACTGTAGTAATGTCATCCAGTGCAACAATTTGGCTCTTTGTGTGTTTTTAACAGTTTTTGGGGCTCTATGGAGCAGAGGAATAAGATGTATCAAGCTTTGGTAACAGTCAAAACCTGTTAGAAGGATGTATTTATTGTTGGTTTTTCATGGGATTTAGAGACAATAAGAAAAATAATGAATATCTCCAGCCTTATCCTTTAATCTTCTCATATCAGTCAACATCATCATGTACGCAGTTTGGTTGTTGAAGCTGATAAAACCTAACTAACCAAGTGTAAACAAAGGCCTTTTCTGCAAATACTGATTTGCATGTACAGCCTACCATTCCACATTAAGATTTGTTAGTTAAATTACAAGAACATGATATTCAGTGCTGTAAATTAAAAGATCCTTGTGAATATGAACAGAAACAGTGAGATGTGAGCTTCTCACCCGCTGAGGTTGCCCATGCTGGCTCCTATCTGCATCTGCCCATTGTAAATGTCCACACCTTTGCCCACACTGTGTAAGCTTTTCATGGACATGGCATGTGACAGGTTACTCTGACGCTGCATCATTAGGTTCCCCTGGGAACCAGAGGACACCCCAGATGCGATGAACCCTCTGTCCACTCTGTCCCCTCCTCCTCCATAGATGCTCCCACCTGACGACATCTGGTGCTGCAGGGTCCCAGACATGGAGCCCATGCTCATCCGGTTTCGGTTGTTAATCCTGCTAATGGTGCGGTGGGCTGGGCCTTTGAAGGAATGTTGCTGCTGGATAATCTCTGTCTCTCCTCCTGCCATCCCTCCGCCACGGGAGAGAGTGCCACTGAGAGATCGGCGCATAGTGCCTCCTACTTGTCTCACCTGGCTGGTGTAGCCATTCATTGTGCTCTGGGCGTACTGGCGCCCGTAGGTGGCGTCCCGGTCGGAGACCATGCTGCCAGCATCGCTGCTATCGACCGCCCAGGGATACTGCATTGGCTGCTGCCGGAGTGAATGCAGGGAGGCGGTTTCCAGGTCCATCCGGTTCTGCGGCCTGGTGTTCCCTTGGTAGCCACCTACGCGTATGTCTTCTCGGTAATAAGTCCCACCACCACCGCTACCACCAACTCCTCCACCCCCTACACTGATCTTCTGGAACTGGGTCATGACCGGGCTAGCAGACTGGCAGCTGAAGCCTGACTTCTGGGTTATTCGTGGACCCTAAAAATGAACAATGAGGTAAATTTTATAATCAACTGTGTAAACAGAGTTACTCATTATGTTCTAGTGTGCTGCATGTGTGGGTGAATTTGAAGAAAAGTGGTTTCAAAATTTGACCACGGGGATATGACTACCACTGGTGAAACAAAGGTCATGCTCTCTGTATTATTTGTTATATTCATTTCCATTTATCACATATTTGGGAGAAAAGAGCTTCTTTATTGTCTTAAATATAAAATGTAGACAGATTGGACAGCATGTGAAAGTCTAAAATGCAATCTCAGGTCTCCTGACGTTGGTATTTTTTAAGTCCTGATTACGCTCGTAGCTCAAACGTCTGTGGCGCAAAGCCAATGTCTTCCTGTTGAAAACAGAGGAATCTAGAGGGTGGACTTGAAAACCCTGAGCTGAACTTGTCACAGCTTACTGTGAAATACTACACATCCTGTGACCTGGGTGACCCAGCAGAGAGTCACTGATGATGTGGGTTTTTTTTAGAACATCCAGTTAAATGACACATTAGGTGAACAGATCACTATTCCCAAAATATGTGTGAATACATGCTGAAATGTAAAAGTGATATAAAGATGTTGTACTCACCATTGTTTTGGAGCCTGAGTACATGTAGGATGATTTAGAGCTGTAACCTGGATTATAGGTCTGATATTTCATAGTTGAAGAACCGCCATAGTCTGAAGTGAAGCAAAGAAATACAACACATAATGACTAAATACAACATCACATCGATAACAATGATACAATTGTATAAAAAACAGCAAATAATTTCTTATTGATAAAAAGAATAATTGTATTGCCCCCCTCCCAACAATGTTTACCCTGAATTCTTTTCTGACCTACATGTTGAACCATCTTAAAACGTCAATTCACAAAACTTAAATGTGAAAAACAATGTGTATGAACAGCAAGAAATATCACACTTTGATTTAAAATGTTGACATGTTTCTTACTTATAAGAACATTTGTCTCTTCTTGAAAAGTTTTCCAGCTAAAAAGCTCATCAGCACCTTAGGGGGAATTTCATGACTAAAACTTCCTACTTCTAAAAGTAGTAGTATCACTGTCAAATTCAGTGGGCAGTGTTTTGGCGTGTTATGTCGCAGCCATTGTTCCTGTTTCGCTTTAGTGTTTGCACGAGAAGTATTAAAAAAATATTTTATCTTTTGCAAATACAGACTTTCCATTTCTCTTTATTCTGAACTCAGTTGCTGACTGTGCTCCTGAATCAACTACTGAAAGGTTAAGTACGGACAGAAAATGTGACCAATGCCTTTTCTTTGCTTTGACAGCAATAAGAAATATAATGTGTATTTGTAATGTAATGTGTATTTCTAAAAACATTGATTAATGTTGTTTGAGTATCACATAGAAAGCAGAAAAATGTTGGCTATCCTAGTAAATGACTTAACCAGGAGAATACTGTAACCTACAGTCTTGAACATGAACACTTCTAATAGTGTTTGTTGTGTCAACTGATCATTGAGCTCTGTGACATACATAAATAATACAGCATCAAGTCAAGACTGACCTTGGAGGCGTTACTGCACATAACAACACAATCGCCGACACAATGAAAATTTAATCCTGTTTACTTTTATGAGCTCATGTTTATAAATTAAAACGTAAATTTATTTAGTCTGCTGTTATTTAATGCATTGCTATTCGTATAAGTTAATTTAAACATAATTCAGACTGACTTTCTTTTGTAGAAGACCTACCTTAAACATAGAAAAAAGTGAGAGTTAAAGAAAGAAAAAAGTCAAATTACCAAGGACAGCAAAGTGACTGTAGCTTTAATTTCGGCATGACGGTTATATCAAGATGTTATGTGGTTAATTTACAGCAATGATTTGCATGAAAGGCAGTCTCTCTGAAGACGATTCAGTTGCACACACAGTCACCAGGTCTGAGGTCTCTGGTTACCGTTCACTTTGGGAACAGTTTACATCTGACACATAAAGACTCTCGCTTTGCTTTCTCAACACAGAGTGTGTGAATGTTTTGCTCTTGTACCAGAATACAGAGTGACCTGACAGGTGAGTTGTGACTGATGGCAGACATGCAGCAAAATGTTGGCAGGAGTCATAGTTCATCCGCTCAAACACCTGGGTCGACTGGAAGCAACAAACCCTGTTAATTATATATATCTACTAACCGTGTTATTATGTTTATTTCATTTCTCATTATGTGCCAAAATATTTTCTTAGGAATCAGTTGTACAGCCTGTAATTTCCTAATTATGACTAAACAAAAAGAACAGCCAGCGTGATGATAATGTCATTCTTTTTTGCAGGTACCAAAGTACTAGAAAAATTACAATTCTGATCTAATGACGGTGCTAGATTAAAATTACAAGTCATCCTGTAAGGACAAGTCTGTCTGAGCAAAATTTCATAGAAATTTATGCAATAATTGTTGATATTTGACTAAAAAGCAAAAATGTGGAGCTAGTAGAAAAGTCACCAAAGTCTTTTGGATTCATTGTTTAGGGAACATAAATGTCTGTACAAAATTTAATAGCAATCCATCAAACATCTGTTAAATATTTCAGACACCCCTTAAGTTACAACGCTAACAAAGTAACCAGCAGTCAGTGTTTGAACACCAGTGACACCTTCGAAACACCTTTTGAATAGTCTTGCAATACCAGGCAATCAGAGATTTCCACCTGCTGAAGTCTGGGGATTTCTAAATGCTCAGTAGTTGTTTTAACAGCGGCAAAAACAGCTGCTAACAAACCTACGCCCTTTACATTTTGTCAAGGACACGCCTTAACGGAAATGATGCTCTCCCCTCATTCTCCTCCATAGTGAACTGCATGTCACCGCCCCAATATGAAGGGCCGCCCTAAAGACTTTGGATTGGTTGTGTAATGCAGGTTTTTTTTAAACTCTAATTGTTTCCACCCAGTTTTAACCTCAAAACCTGGATGATTGTCCTCTGCCTCTATGAGTGTTTAGAGAGTGTGAGTGTTTAGAGAATGACATGTGAGTGATTATTGTTAAATCCAGGCCGCACTGATTGATTCACAACAAACTGATTTATTGCTTTGAGGGAGCCCAAACACTCAATGAAGAGGCTACTGTTGTGAGACTGCAACTAAAGGTCCCAAATAAAATAATAAAGTAATCTGATGAAACATAACAATAAGATAACTTTATGTGTGTAGCCATGCTTGTATGTTTGTATGTTAAGTGTAAACAGTTGTAGGTTTTACACTTCCCATGTGAGGGGAAGGGAGAATTGAACTGTCTTCATGCTTCATTACTTTTGAGCACACACACACACACACACACACACACATACACACACAAAACCAGTTGGTATAAAGGAGAATGACTCACATGTCCCTGGCCCGGCCCCAGCCCAACCCCGGCAACACCCAACACACCTGAGAGCTTTTACAACACACAGAAAACACACCCTGCAAACCTCCATTGAGTTTTATTTTTATGTTATTGACTTCACACACACTCCTCATAAATACCATATTTTTTCCACTCTCCCTTTCTGCTAACATTCCTCCATCTACCAATTTGTCATTGTCATGAATGAACATTTGCAGGTAGCATTTAGATACAAAAGAGGAGCAGGTTATCTGAGTGTTTTCCTCACGTGTGAATTGTCTCAAAGCTCATGCACTGGTAATGAGCTTCTTGAAAGCCACAAACTGCTGGAATGGCAGCGATCCCTGTTTTTTTCTCCCTCTTCTACAGGTTGCAAAAGAGGATGAATATGACGGGAACACATTTTACAACTCTGTCTTCCACCCAGCAAAGCCCAGGGCAAAGGATGGGCACACATAACACTGTAAAACATCACACTCAGCCAAGTTTTTAATACACTGCAGCTATGTCTGACTAGTGTATTGTCAAGTGTAATAGAAACAAAAAAAGAAAGTGACCTATTTAGCAGATGTGTTACATGTCCCAAAGCATTCCAGCTATCAAAAAAGGCACGAACAGAATGTTTGCGCCGGGCTGTCGAGGCAGGTATTGTTGGCGCCTCGGGGAAATACTGAAACTAGACAAGTGAGAAAAATGCTCTTCTGATGTCACCACACAACCCAGAATATAAAGGGTCATATAAACAAGGTCTGGAGGTCAAGCTGCTCTGCCTGCTCACTGTAGTTTAGTTGAACACAGTGAATTATGGGACGTGAAAGAATGCCTTCATGCATCATGGAACAACAAGCAGGGCCAGATTTCAAATCAATTAAGTTAACTAATTCCCAACTCTCCTGGAAATCTTTCATTCCCCATGTGGGAGTCTCACCACCGCTTATATAATAATCCCATCTCAACTTTGTCTGCGTGCCAAGACGGCTCAGACAGACAACATGTGACAATACGACATCTTTGAACACAGACAACAGCTGGTTCCCATGACACTGTCATTGCCCAGGCATCTCTTGAACCCTCACCTCTTAAAGCTGAGTAAGACCTGTAACCCAATCCAACAGAGGGAGGCTTTCACCTTAGTCTGCTATCAGGGAAGTTCATGAAAGCGGCACTTGTTCGGGCCTGTTACACATTAACCCTTTCTCATGTACAGGTAGACTCCATAGTGTAGATCGCTGCACGAGGCTCCAGCATATGTTCATCTGCTACGAACCTTCAGAGCAGCTGGATGGACGAGTAACAATAAAACAGGAAGAAGCACGCACAAAAAACCCCATGCAAAAAAGTCCCCACACACCAGGCGAATTAATGCATGCACATGAAAGTAAAAGCTACTTCATTGATATGAGTCACTTTGGGAAAGTTTGAAGTGGGTTCCAATAAAATAAAGGAAAAGTTACTTTTGGTCATCTTTAGAGCTGAAACGATAGGTTAATTAATCCATTAGTCAATTAATCTGCAAATCTTTTGAAACTGGATTAATTGTTTAAGTTATTTTGTATGCCTGAAGCCTCTTAAATGCAAATATCTTTGGGTTTTCGAGTGTGGATCAGGCAAAACAAGACATTTGAAGATGTCACCATGGCTCTGGGAACTTGTGATGGGCATGTTTTGGTATTCTGAGACCAAACAATTCATCTAGAAAATAATCCGTAGAGGTGTAAATAATCTTTAATTGAAGCCCTAATAATCCTCATGTTCACAATCTATGAATATGCTTGTGTGGTGTGGTTGGGGGGGTGGCTAATATTTGAAAAACAATAACAAGACTGTAACAGTTTTATGGGATGTCCAGTATTTGGTGGTGAAGCTCCCGACTGAAGCCAAATTAAACCACCCAAGATAATAAAATTTTATTTCAGTTATATGGAGTAAGACCAACTAAAAGGGTTAAAGGAGGAACTGATAAGATAAGAGCTTTAATTCCCCTTCTCTAGGACAGACAGGTGGCCAGTTTATATAAACTCACCATTACAATACCACCTGTATTTGTCTTCCCTGAGCCTGAGGACTCACACAAGTACTGAATACTGTCCCAAAGCAGAGCATAAAACTGGTGAAGCCTTGTGAAAGTACGTAAAGAAACTTGTTGATGTTTACCTGACATCGCGTATTGTGTGGCTGATCCATTCTGACGCGGAAGTGTGGACTTCTCGGCCAGTCTCATCTGGACCTGCTGCTGGACGCGCCGCGCTCTGGCCACCTCGTCCGCAACGGAGCCGCCGTCCCCGAGCTGGATTTCGGACGGGAGCCCGTAGGTGGTGACCGAGCTGTTGGGCTGTATAGCGGACAAAAACACGTTCTCTGAGGCCATGGTCATTGTGAAAAATTTGCCGAGACGACGTCTGGACAAAAAAGTGTCGGACGCAGGTTGTTTGCGCTCTGCGTCGTGGCAGCTGAAACAGTCTAGAGGCGCACAGACACACAGTCTGTCAGAGCTGCACACAAGGAGGGTGGAGCTTCAGAAAACCGAGACCCGGGTACCTACCTGACTCACAGGTGAGCTCTTCCTTCAGATAACAATCACGTACCATCTATGTCGACTCAGACTCCCGTCAGTTGAAGTTTTTGAAAACAAATTATTATAGAGATTATGATAAGCATCGCGTCTGTCGAAAAAGATCTGAAAATGACTCATTATTATAGATAAATGAAACAATGTATTCTTTGAAACATTTTTTTTCATGTTTTTTTTTTTCGTTTTATTTTTGTTATGTAACAGAAGGCTTGGGAATCCTCCAGCAATTTTTTCTCACGTTTTCTCACTTCAGGTATAAAGATTCTGTTTTCTTTCTTGCACAACCTATTTTCATTTTAAGAGACGACTTAGAGATTGTGTGGATGTATCATTTGTATTTCTCTTGAATCGGAAGAAAGTCATTTCACTGCACCATCTTGGACCCTTTAGGCTCAGAGTTAGGTTTTAATTGTAAATCAAATCATGTAAATACAAGCAAAAAAAAATAATGATGTAATAGGGCTTGTGTGGGCATTATAACAAGCAGCGGAGGGTTATCCAGACCTTTCAAAGAAGCTTTATATGGTCAACATGAGTCATATTCAAATTGATAATGGGGTTGACTGAATGTGAGTTGTTGTTTTTTTTTTTGTCCACAGTTTACCATAAAGTTTTCATTAACTACCACCATGACGCCACATGTTTATCCAGTGTGCCAGAAATGTTTAACACAGTACAGGTTTTGTTACTGTGAGATTTGTGCAACAGATGTGATGCACTGTTGAAAAAAAATCCACCCTGCTAATACGAAGCTTGTGTTATTTTGTCCCCTACATGTTATGCACTGTGTATAATATAATACAATATATGTAATGCAGTTCAGCGCAACAATACACCAAACCACAGCTTCTACACTTTTGTGACACTTTGAACATTTTAGGTGTAAATATAAATATAGTATTTTCTGCAGGGTTTCTGTATTCCATTGAATTATATTGCACAGGTAATTGAGTCCAGCCCTCTGGATGTGTTGCATATGTAGATGTAACACTTAGAGTATGAGAATCTAAAATACATTTGACCATATCTTATGCTGGAACACAGTTTATCTACATGTTTTACACCTATTTTGGAGATTTTTATAGAAATTTAAAACATATAAATATATTGGTATATAGTATGATTTCTGATGCTGCTATTACCTAAATATATTTTTATATAATAATTAGATTAATACACATATATCTCATTAAGTTTATGCTTTAGCAGTAAACACCTTTGACCTCCGAGTAGTCAGAGAGTTTTGTCCATGATGTTTTCGCAAATTGACATGATATTTAGTTCAGTCTTGAAAATGACATTAAGTAGGAATAGTGGTAAAGGTGTGGTGCCGTCTCACTCTATCATTTAGTTGGTGCAACACCTACGTTTTATTCGCACCTGTGAGTCAGTGTATTCAATGATAAATTGATATAAAGTGTGGGAATACTACGTCTTGCATGCTGCGTGTCTGTAGTGGCCTCCTGTCTGGATGTAGACTATAGGCCAGAGGGTAGAATAATCACTGTTGTACCAAAGTACAATAATAAACATCTCCACTATAATTGCTTTATTTTTTGGACTCCTCATGGCCTTCCTTTGTTTAAATACAGAAACAATAGGAAAAACAAGACTGTTGCCCGTCTAAAAGGTTTTTCAATCAACCAATCATTTTCCTTTTAGGACAGCAGAGGATTTAATTTCCCCAAAGCAGATCAAAGTCAATCAGTTTACACTGAACTGGATGCAGTAGGAGATCTATGGAGACATGACTGTCTCCCTCCTCTTTTCTCAGCTTATCAGCTCATTACCTGAGAAATCACCTTTTACTGCAGCTTTTGTGTAAATATTAAAACACACTACTCCTTCCCAATCTGTTCACATTGACTCCACCTTCAGGAAATTTGTATGTAGACACTATAAATCACAGCTTCACATTCACAGACACTTAATGTTAAAATGGTGAAAAACATTCTCAGTGAAATAAATGTTACTTTATAATCCAAATAGCAATAAAGGACATTATTCTGGTATAAATATCTATTCATAAATTTTGACTTACCATTACCATTGAGGCTGAGTTGATTCTGGATGTTCTCTGTGATGTTGTGTACCTGCTCGTCTAACCAAGTGATTTGATCTAGCGAGATATTAGTAAGTATTAAAAGCTATAGACTATGGCAACAGTTACCGCCCTGAATACAATTCTTTTTTTTTCCATTGTAGGTAAGTACAAGGCATACACAAACAGAGAGATGAGTCAGTGAGGAGAGTATGACACAACAGGGTGTGTTACTTTAACACAGGGGCAACCAGACAGTTAGTTGGATGGTGACATAAAGAACAAGTTTGTAAAAAAAAAAAGACAGAAAAAGTATATTTAGCTCTTTAGCACATCTGTTGCTCTTTTACTGAGGTTGAACGTCTTTCTGAGAAGTGAAGGGGGTTTTTTGTACTGTAGATTTGTTCACTACAGTGTTTAATTCAACATCAGTACTGTTTTTTTTTTTAAGGATGTTGCAACATTTTGTCGATGAATCACTTAGTCAGCACAGCGGTGTATTGGAGCAGCTGTATTACTGAATTCCCAGCCTAGTTCAGACATATTGAGTGACAGAAACCAGCCTCAAGCTTACTGACTCAGGGCAATGTGTGTGTGTGTGTGCGTCAGAGAGAGTGATTCCATGAGATAGTGAGAGTGACACCCTTGTCATACCGTCTCAAGCATCATAAGCCAACTGTAGTAAAAAATCACATGCTTGCCCAGTGAAGATAGAGGTGACCAGTGGTGGAAAGGTACTAAGTATATTTAGTCAAGTACTGTATTTGAGTACAATTTTGAGGTACATGTACTTTACTAGACTATTTCCATTTATGCTACTTTATACTTCCACTCCACTACAGTTCAGAGGAAAATATTGTACTTTCTACTCCACTACATTTATTTGACAGCTTCAGTTACTTTTCAGATGCAGATTTGACACAATGGATAATATAACAAGCTTTTAAAATACAAAACATTGTTAAAGATGAAACCAGTGGTTTCCAAACTTTTTGGCTTTTGACATCTTACATAAAGCAGTGTGTAGTCGGGGTCACATTTCAGATGTCTATGAGTTGTTAACAGCTCCGCCAAATAGTGATTTTTACCTCTAAACTTCTCACATGGTTTAATTTCAATAAATGTTCAAATGATTCAATATTTCACCCAAAATCAAAGATTAGAGAAAAAGTTCAAAAACTGAAAACAGATTTGTGTTTCAGATCTTTGTTTTTTCTTCTTTCCTCTCCCATTAATCATCTCACGACCCCTCAGATTTATCTGGTGACCCTTTGAAGAGGTCCGACCCCTAGGTTGGGAACCACTGGATTAAACCAGTTCAAACTAGCTAACTGTTTATAAAGTAGTTGAAATTAGCTCCACCTCCAGCAGCTACAACAGCAACATGCTGCTTACACACTGATGCTTCAGTATTAATAATCTAATGATGTCATATATAATAATATATCAGTCAGCGGGACGAAATGAGTACTTTTACTTTAATATTTTAAGTACTTAAGTTGGATTTTTCATGCAGGACTTTATGTATAATGGAGTATTTTTACATTGCTGTATTGGTACTTTTACTTAAGTAAAAGATCAGAATACTTCTTCCACCACTGTAGACAACAAACAGCAATAAATACATTCGAGGAAAATGTTGCTCTCTTGTAGATTGTCAGCTATATGGGACATGAATACTACTCTAATGTCTGTCTGTTAAATATAAAGCTAACATTACAGCAGGAGCTGGTTAACTAGTTCAGCATAAAGACAGGAAATGGGAGTAAACAGGTAGCCTGGTTCTGTCCACAGGTAACACAATCTGCCTACCAGCACCTGTAGCTCACTAATTATGTTATATCTTGTTTCTTCTATTCATAAAAAAGCCAATTTGTTGTTTGTTTCACTGAATGTTTCTTGGCTGGGACCAGTAACTTCCTGAAGTCTGTGCTGGTTTCCTAGCAACTGCTCTCAGTAAACAAATAATAAAGTGATAACAAACTTCTCATAACTTTCTGCCAAACACTTAAAGAGAGACAAGCATATTTCCCAGAGGGTTGAACTACTTTAAAAAAACATAACAAAAGTAAAAGTACATTTTAAGCTGACTCTTGAAAACTTAAATAGTAACATTTGCTGGATCTGTGCATAGACAGGAAGCTTTAATTAGAGGATCTCAGGTCTCTGGCAGTGTGGCATGGGCAGAGGTGGAGGAAGTACTCAGATCCTTTACGTAAGTAAAAATACCAATACAGCAAGTACATAGGTATTAGCAGCAAAATGTACTTAAAGTAAAAGTAGTGTTTTGTCCCTCTGACTGATATATTATTATATATGACATCATTAGATTATTAATACTGAAGCATCAGTGTGTAAGAAGCATGTTACTGTTGTAGCTGCTGGAGGTGGAGCTAGTTTCAACTACTGTATATACAGTCAGTTTAGTCCAGTGGCTCTCAACCTAGGGATCAGGCCCCTTAAAAGGGTCACCAGATAAATCTGAGGGGTCGTGAGATGATTAATGTTAGAGGAAAGAAGAAACAACAAACTTCTGATACACAAATCTGTTTTCAGTTTTGGGACTTTTTCCTCTAATGTTTTGGGACTTTGGGACTTTTTCCTCTATGATTTTTGGTGAAATATTGGATCATTTTAACATTTACTGAAATGAAACCATGTGAGAAGTTTAGAGGGAAAAATCACTATTTGGTGGAGCTGTTAATAACTCATAGACATCTGAAATGTGACCCGACTACACACTGCTTTTTGTAAGACATCAAAAGCCAAAAAGGTTGGAAACCACTGGTTTCATCTTTAACAATGTGTTGTATTTTAAAAGTTTGTTATATTATCTATGGTGTCAAATCTTCATCTGAAAAGTAACTAAAGCTGTCAAATAAATGTAGTGGAGTAGAAAGTACAATATTTTCCATCTGAAAAGAGAAGTGGAAGTATAAAGTAGCATCAAATGGAAATACTCAAGAAAAGTACAAGTACCTCAAAATTGTACTCAAATACAGTACTTGAGTAAATGTACTTAGTTACTTTCCACCAGTGGGCATGGGAACAGAAATTCTGAAATGTAAGTGGGGGCCAGGCCATGTAACACTGCTAAAACTACCATTACGGTTGACCTAGCCATGGAAAACTAATTTCTATGGATAACAGGGAACCATTATAGGGAAACAAGAATGGGGACAATATGATCCCTCTTATTTGACCCTCTTAAGACCTTCACTTTAGCATTCTGACCTATTTAGAGACAGATATAGAAGTCTGAGTAAAAAAAGTTTTACAGTAATTAAGGTAGGAGGATAAGGTATGAATGAAATTGTTAATTGTTATTGTCAAACTTCAATGCTGAATCAAGCTTAACTCCAAGATTTACAACCCATATGTGACTGAACATTTCACTCTAAAAGCTTGGACATGCTCCACTCTTCTGAAGACTTCCTGTAAGATTTAGGAGGCTGGCTGCAGGGATTTGCTTTCTTTCAGCCAGAGGAGCATCTGTGACTGAGCATCAGGTACTAATGTGGGGTGATATGGCCTGACTCGCAGTCTGCGTTCTGATTCATCCCAAAGGTGCTGGATAGGGTAGAGTTCAGGGCTTAGTGGAGGCCAGTCAGGTTCTTCCACACCAAACCCATTTCTGTACATATTTTGCTTTGTGCAAAGGGGTGTTTTCATGTTGAAACAGGAAAGGGGCTTGCCAAAACCGTTGCCATAATATTGTCTCAATATTTTCTGTGATTGTATACTGTAGCATTAAGATTAACCTTTATTGGAATTAAGGGGCTCAAACCATAAAAAAACAAAACATCAAAACCAGACCAAAAGTACATAGAAATACATCAGCATTACTGACCACATACTTTTGGCCATATATGGTAACGTAAATAAAATAAAACAATAGCACCAAATTTAAGAGATCCATTCAGAGATCCGGTGTAGATATAGTAGACCACCAAATACGGTAAAACCCTAATTTGAATGTACACTCAGTAGTCAGTTTATTAGGTACACCTGGCTAAAACTAATGCAGTCTAATCCAACAGCCCTGCGATAAACTCTACCTTCATTGAGGTTATAATGTTCAGTTTTTGTTGTGTTAATTCAACTTTTTGGTCATTTTGGAGGCTGTAGTTTGTGGTGCAGTTAAAATGCATTGTGTTACACACAAAGGTGTTTCTAATATTATGTGACTGGTTACTGAAATGAAACATGACGACAGAAGCCACTGTGTGAAATACACAAGCTGTCTTTGTCATATTCATATCATATGTGTGTTTTATTTTTTCTTATCTTGTTCAGGATCTTGCACAACAACTCTATTACAGTTTAATACAAATCAACAGTGTTGTCATTAAAATATCTTTTCATCAACCACAAAACACAAAGTGTTTGAGCTGGGTGGGCTTCCACACGCGCTGTGTTCTCTGAAGAGAAACTTTACCTGTCGGCAGGATAAACACTCACTGTGTACTGGGTGTGTCTGCTGCACACTGTGCCAGAAATACAAGTCAGTTGACTTTTTAATGTATTCCACTGTTCTGCAGACTGTGCTGATCTAGCATCGAGGTGTTGATATCAGACTGCCCCCCTGTGGTGATACAAGGCAAATACTGTAAGTGAACCACCAAGCTGTGAGCTGTGATTGTTGTTGTGATTGGGTGGCTTACTGTAAACTGGAAGGCTGTTACAGTACACATATCAAAGACAAACACTGAGCCCAGCCCTACATTCAAACAAACTCCCAGTGCACATTTTAATTGCAGATTTGGATGTTTATGATGGATGATTTGGACTTGGATCCCTGCCTCAAACTGTGCAATGTTTCAAAGTTTGTACACTTTACTCCTTAACACCAACTGTGTATTGCAGTGGTTCCCAATGTGGGGGTCAGGACCCCTACAAGGAGTCACAAAATGAATCTAGTGAGTCATGAACTGATTTCCCAGGTGGGAAATAAGAAAATTAAATTCTGGTGCACAAAATATTTTTATTTTTCTCTGTTGTGTGCTTGTTTTTGCAAAATACAGTCATTTTACCTCTTCAGGCCTCTAAGAATTAGTCAAATGAAATAATCTGAGAAGTGAATATCCCTCTTTGAATTGACTACTCATAATTTATAGACATGCCACTTGTGAAAAAGGGTTGCATGTGGCTAACAATAAGCACACTGAGGAAGGGCTTGGCCCGAAATGTATGTGCATTAAATAATATTTCTGCGAGTATGCAGAACTTTTAATTTGTCTTATGTATTGCTTTAGCACCTGTGCATTTCATAGAAGAAGAAGAGAGTTGAGTGCATATCTCCATATTTAAGGGCAAAATTGCTTCATCTTAAGGGGCCACAAGCTAAAAAAAAGTTGATAACGGCGTAGTGTGTGCTCCACCAAAAACGTACAAGACAGATGACATAGTTTATTATCATCATTAAAACAGGTTGAGTAAGAAGACTGTTTTTATCATTATTAAAGGAGATGAGTTTCACAGGTTAATATAGGTCATAAGGCAGCATGAAGATGGTTCATTAGACACAAAGACACACAGCTGACTAAAAACACATAAGTCGACTACTTTCTGATAATAAGACAATAAGACAGTACGTTACCCTGGACCACTGAATCCCTGCTGCTTAAATTATATAACACTGGCACACTGCAGGGAGACACATCACAAACAAACAGGGAATACATGGACTCTCTTAAGTGTTATTAACATATGATAAGTATATATACAATTTATACATCCATGAAAATGGCATTAAGTTCAACGACTTCAGAGAAATAATTCACAACATACTGTAGCTATAAAGGATTCATATAAAGTTCTATGATAAATACAGAAAATCTGCCTGATAGAAACTAAATCATAGTGTAAGAAACATGAGTGGTGATAGATTAGCAACATTAAAGGCTAATTGCATTTTCTAGTCTAAAATAAAAGGAGAGATATCCATCTTGCTGTGTTCTAACCATAAGAAAGAGGTACTACTGCAGAAGCACAAAATAAAATAATGCCATCATAGGCTGATGTGGACCATTGTTTTCCATTAGCTGGACTCTTAGTACACTGGGCTGTTGCGGATCCCACAGCAGAGCACCATGGTGAAGATCATCTCGAAGATCTAATTGGGAAAAAGGACACAACAGTTCAGGTATCTGTGTCGTTATCAGAGGTGACAAAAGCAGGAGTTGAAGGGACATGTTGGCCATGCTGCGTAAAATATCCATCTGCATTTCCCACAGGCCCTCCCCTTCATTCTGACACTCACCATGATGACAGCAACCACCAAAGCAGCCAGACCAATCAGGTAGAGCTTCTCTGAGAACAGCTCGATCAGTTTATCATGACAGCTCTGGGAGGAGACAGAGGGAGAGTAAAGACGTCAGTCATGCCAACATGATGAATGAGAAATATTTAATCCTCTACACTGTACACACACTCTAATGGATTACATGTAATGGAGAGCTGCGTCAGCTGTCAAAACAAGGTGCTGAGTATCTGGCTCTGACTGCACAATTCTGAATAATTAATTACATCAGCAACATAACTCTTACTAAAATCAATCAGTGATGCAGTCATTCATCAGAAATGAAGTTTGTTTTTTGTAATCCACTTTCTCTTTTCTGAGCAGAAAAGTCTGACTCAGAATGACTCAGTCTAACTACAGCTTCACATCTGGGTGTATCTCTACTAACAAGTATTGTCTACTAAGCCAGGTACAGCCCTACATAGTTTATTCCTCTGTGTCACAGACCTTCATTGTTGTCCAGAAACAACATAAAAAACACATCAATGAGCCACACTGTGGGTTACTCAATCCCACATTCACCATCCTGCTGCTGTAAATGCTCACTAGAGCATCAAATGTGTATTAATATGCTGCTGAAAATAATCCCAGAGAAAAGCAACATTTACTCCTGTTTGAGTAATGTTTGCTAAATACTGCAGTTTCCAGCTGTTTTAGGTCTCCAGTAGAAACAAATGGGCTTCCCATGAACAGGGTAGAAAACTCCAAAGTATCAAACACATTATTGGTTTTGGTCTTTTTTCGGTATTTGTTGATGGCAAGAAAAATATAGATTCAATTACAATTTAATTGAATCTATATTTTTTAATGGATGGTCAATAAAGCCAATAAAACATTTCTACCAACATTGTAGCCTAAAACTAAGTATTTACAATTATTTTTTCTAAGAACTTACCTGAGGTTTCAGCAAATCTTCTGGAGACTTTTGAGGACACAAGGCACTGACGACTTGTTGGAAGAGAACCGTGTCATCTCCTTTACCACAGCAGTCGAGCTGAAGAGAAGAAACAAGAGGTCACTCTCTCAACAAACGCATTATCAAAATATACAGTTTATTACATCCCTTAAATACATTTAAAAACCAGAGATGTTTACTTATACCATAAGATTTTCCAATATGACGTACCGTAGTGTGGAAAGCATGCAGCACTGCGATGGCAGAGTCTTTACTGGGAGTCCCTGACACGTCCACAGCCTTGATGTACGCAGAGTCGTAGAAGTTGATCAGCTCTTTGGAGATCTGTGGACAGTTGGGAGTCAGGCAGGTTGTTTCAGAGTCATAACAACAAACAGAACGGGTTGGAGGTGCAGGTGGAAAATCAATGCAAACATCAAACATTTAGTGCTGCAGTGAAACATCCACTTGGTTTATGTATGTGTGTGTGTGTGTGTGTGTGTGGCAATGCTTACTGTGTCTCTGTTCATGAAACCCCAGATGGCTGCGGCCACTTCGCAGGCAAAGAGGATCACCAAAAAGAAAAAGAACTACACAAAGAAAGCAGGGTAAACTATATGAACCTCAGAGTGATAGATTTAATTAATGAATCAATTTAAATAGAAAAATAATTCCTGCAAGATAAAACTCACAGGGCAGGAACAAAAAAGTAAAAAAAAAAAGACACTCACTGTCCCCAACAGGCACTGAGACTCCTGAATGGCTCCGTAACAACCGAGGAAGCCAACAAGCATCATCACAGCTCCAACAGCTATCAGTATGTACACACCTATAAACACAGAGACGACATGAGATGATACACGTGGTCATCATCAGCACCACTAGAGGGCGGCAGTGACAGAGCAGTGTGTGTGTGTCTGCTGCCCATTCATTGATCCACACATTGTTTGGTAATGAACTTCCTGCATGTTTCTCTTGCTTTCCCTGTAAGGTGACATGACATTATTGACATCCTGGAGATAAACAGCTCCCAGATCCTGTTAGAGAGGGGAGGAGTTGACGCCGTTCAGCTGCCAGGCCAGGAAATGCCTTCAAGACACCCCCAACCCCCCACAAACCCTTCTCTGCGCTGACCCCTGACCCCAACCATTATCCTTCCGCAGGAAACAGAGGGACCATGTGAACACAGAGTCACCAACACACACACACACACACACACACAGTAGTGTTTCCGTCACTTCAGAGGATGTTATATTAACTTACATTCATTTCCTGGAGACTTATCCGAACCTTAACCCTAACCACCACATGCCTAACCCTAACCCTAACCCTAAATGTGCCTTAACCTTAAACCAAGTCTTCACCCTAAAATTAATGATTTACGTTAAAAGGACTTGCTTTTTGTCCCCAAAACGGTGGCGAGTCCCCACAACATGAATGTGTAAACAGATTTACATCAACACAACATGAGGAATACCTGGACCACACACATTCACACACACCTATGTGTAATTAAACTGATATAGAGATGAGCCTAAAACCATTTATAGTGAGAGTTCAAGTAATGTATTAACCTTAAAAAAAAATTTTTTTGGCCATTATCCAATGGTTATGACAAAAATACACTATTTACACTACTTTTAATGGCAATCACAAATGTGCAACAGGCACCAGAGCAGGTATCATGTTGCAGGAAAAAGTCGATGAATAGCAATAACGCTCCACTTACAGCAGAGGTCTGGGTTATGTTTTATGCAGCTTAAAGCAAATGCTTTGCACACAGAATGAAAATGCAAAACAAACAAACAAAAAAAACTGTTGTGCTAGTTTTTATGGTGAGTTTGATTTAGAGTACATGCCAGCTCTTGGTAACATGAAAGCATTAATTAATAGATTATAAAGGGTATTGTAACATCAGCTGTAAGCTGTTCTAAATGCATTTGTCACTGATATGAAACAATTAAAAGTTGCTGAGTTGCTAATTTTTTTTAAAGATCTTTTAAAAATCCAATAACACACAGTTTTAATTATTGTATTATTAGAGGTGGAAAAAGATACTTTAACAGATATTTTACTTAAACAAAAGCAGCAATAACATATTATAAAAGTAAAAAGTAAAAGTACATAAGTATCATTAGCAAAATGCAGGATAGCCCTTTTCATAATATTATATAATCATATGTGTTATTTTATTATTGGTTTTACTGATGTGTAACAATGTATAAATAGTATTTTAATGGTGCTGTAAGTCAATGTGAAGCCAAACTTTATATAAACTACTTTTTATACTATTTGGTAGTTAAATCTGAAAGAATGCTTCATATTTTATTAGCTTAGCTGCAACATAACTAGTAACTTGAATTGTCAAATAAATATAGTAGAGTAAAAAGTGCAGTATTTCCCTCTTAAATGTAGAATGTGGCATAAAAGGTAAAACAAAGTTGTTGTTATTTTTTTAAAGTACAGTACAATATTAAAACTGTATGTGAGTGCAGCAGTAAATGTACTTATTTACATTCCACCACTATTGGTTAAATTTGATAATTCATTCTCACAAATCATACTGGAAATCTGTAGAGCATATAACACTTTCTTCTTTTTATTTTCAGTCAAACTTTATTTAACCAGGATGGTCTCTTGAGTTCAAGAATCTCTTTTTGGAGAGAGTCCTGGCAAAAATGGAAGCAATTATGTTACACGAACCAACAGAGAAACAAGAATTCACAGACGGCAGAGGGAGGACAGGGAGAAAGACTCAAACTTAAAACACAAATGTTTTGTGCTACAGTATTGTGAGAATAAATGAGAGGAAATTACAAGTAAGTCAAACAATTTTCAGCAACTGACAAAAGACACTCACCTCTAGGTCCATTTAACTGCTCTGATGCTTTTTATTAGGGCTGCAACTAGTAATTATTTTCATTGTCAGGTTTATCATTGTTTTGTCTGACTCACACTCAGAGGAAAGCAACAATTCATCACTAATGTTTGTGAAGAATTTGTCTAAAATAGTAGCCGATTACTTTTCTATTAATCAACTAATTGTTCCAGCTCTACTTTTGATCATATCACATGATCTTCATCAGCAGATAGAGTTTGCACAGTTGTTATGGGAATCGTTGATGTTCAAATTTCCACTTTTCTGTCTGAGGCCTTCTCAACTTTCTGGATCTCCTGCTGATGAAGAAGATCATGTGGTCTGATTGAAAGTTTCAAATAGAACCGAACAGCCACAAAATGGCCCTTTTTATGCTGACCTTGTTTTGTGGAGGTCAAGACTGAACTTTAAAATTTTCAGTAAAGTTGTTTTATTGTGTGTATAAGGAAACCGACATACAAATTCATGTGATCGTTCCTTTTTTTGTTTGGTTTTTGTTTTGTTTTAATCAGCGTCATTACAGGAAAGGTTGGTGCAGTTGAGGTTAGAGGTTGGGTGGCTCTGCTCCAACAGGAATTAGTAAACATGATTAAGCTGCATAAATAAAACCTGCCTGCGGGAGATAAAGTTCCAGTTTGTTTGAGAATAATCAAATGACTTCCATTTATCCCCCACACCTCAGCAGTTCCTCGGCAACCTTTGCCCTTTACCTCTAACAGCAGTCAAACTATAACGCTCAACTGTAACACTAAAACCCATTGAAAAGTAGAATCCTTTTAACCAGACTGTGTGGGAGCAGCCTGTTTCTGGATTTTCTATTCTTACACACACATGAACGAAACACACACAAGCCTCTAATGTAGCCTGGCAGAGCTGTCTAAAAGGGACAGGCAGACCCAGTAAGAGACTCTGACACTGTTGTGTTTGCAGACCTCGAACACCTCACACTGTACCTCAAATATTACACACAACCTTTCCCTGTATTTCCATCTAAACTCTCTCTATCTCAACCCAACACCCCCCTCTTTTACCCCCCAACCCCAAAACCCCTCTTTCAGGACTTGATGTTTTTGTTGTAGCGAGAAACGGCTACCAGGGCCAGTAACCCGGCAATGCGGCAAAGCAGGCATTATTTCCACTGCCTGCCATTACTATGACAACACCCTTTGAGGTTTGAAGGCTATTGAGATTCTAAGGGAGACAGGCAATTTTATACCACCGGGGAAGTTCATTTATTTCTTGTCTCCAAGTGTAATCTCAAGAGGGGGAAGAAAGGGAGGCGAACACCAGCTAAAAGCCCCACTTGGACTTCTCCCTTCTTTTTTCATCCACCATTGCTGTGAAGACATGTCCACACTGTCGGGGCTTGACACCTAAAAACTGAGATGAGGCCAATCATACTGTGTGTCAGTGGACACGTGACGAAATGAAACATTAAAAGGGGTCCATATATAAACCTCTCCCTCTGTCATCTTGTTAACAGAAATATGTTGGAGCAAAGGGGAGAGAGCAGATTATATCTTTAACTGTCCTACTGCAGTGAATATTAGCAGTACTGAGTTTAAGTTACACAATTTGTTTGTGGCCTACCTTACACAAGCATCAAAATGAGTCAATATGAGGATAGTTAAAGTGTTAAAGTGTAAATGTTTTACAGAGACAGTTCAACATTTTGAGAGACATGCTGATTCACCAAAAGATGAGAAGATTGACATCACTGTCTGTCCGACAAATATGAAGCCTGGAGGCAGGAAGCAGTTAGCTTAGCCTCACATAAAGACTACAATACACGGGGGAACAGTTGGGAAGTGGTCTCCTCAATATAAGTGAAAATAGAAACTCAGGACTCTCCCAGATAATGTAATGATCCTACAGGCTAATATTGTGACCACCAATTTACATTATTTCAACTTCTTTTCTGAAAAATAACATTTTGCCTATGGTTTTGGCATTGCGGACGGCCAAGAATACTACAATAGCCATGAGCCTTGGCTGCTGATGCTATGGAGAAGAAGCAAAGTGCATAAATAAGAGTATTCAAAACGCTTCATGGCTGAAGTTGTAAACAATAGCCATAGTTGCTGAATTCACTCAGAAGTGATGCAGAAAATAAAAGTAAACTGATTGACTCTGTAGATTGTACATCAAATTGTGAATAACGTAATGTTGTTTACGGGAAAAAAGTTTCAGAACCAGGGGTGCTCGGAATACCTCCTCCCACTTCGCAATTCTATGATATCCGCCTTCCAGTACCTCTAAAGCTCACTAATTAACACGTTATATCGTGTCTATCTAATCATCTTGTGGCTCCAGCTTGATCTTTAACAGAAAAATATGAGAGTGGTATCAACCTTCTCATCTAACTCTCGGAAAGAAAACTAATATGCAAATTTTTCAAAGTTTTGAAC
This sequence comes from Thunnus albacares, assembly GCF_914725855.1. Taxonomy (NCBI): domain Eukaryota; kingdom Metazoa; phylum Chordata; class Actinopteri; order Scombriformes; family Scombridae; genus Thunnus; species Thunnus albacares. The sequence goes on along the minus strand of NC_058112.1, from coordinate 20,629,653 downwards.
CATTCCATTAAATGTCTGTTGAAGAGTAAAAATCATTTGAAGTGTTAGTTGGCATGCAGAGACTGAACGCAGCTGCATTATCAGATGAAGAGTACGAGAAAGAAGCATTTTAATTGTAAGCTGAAGTGCAGCAAAGAAAGCACTTAGGATGGAAGCTGAAATACCAGATGTAGTTCAAGTGTTTGCAGCTGAAGTTACGGTTGGTATGTAAGCACTGGCAACAGTTGAAATGCACAAATGTAAGAGCCAAAAGAAGTTGCATTTTAATATAAATAAATAAAAAATTTATATTCTAAACTCTCATTTACACACACAGTGAGAGAGGTGGAAGCCACAGTGTGAGTCTTTGGTTTGAACTTAAATAAACAACTTTATTACTGAAAAAAATACAGCAAATATGGTTGAAATGACTAAGAGTTTAAATCCCAGCAGACTTTGTTATTGACATTTTCATGCAGGAGAAATTTCCTGTTTAGACAAAGCGAATAAAGTATCAACAGAGCAGGTTTCAGTAACTGTGAGGCTTTCCTCTTGCAATACTCCTGCAATTTCATATATCAACATTCATTTCGCCTTCCTTACAGCCTGCTTTCCTACAATGTAAGCTTCTCATTTCGTTCTTTTAGTTATGAAATAATGCAGAAAAGCTTTTTAGGCCGAGACTCTGCATTATACATACGGTGTAAAGCAACTGAAACATCTTGTCATGTTGTGTAACAAAATCTGTCACACTCCTATAGTACACGAGGCTGTAGCACCAGCCAGACCAGACTACTGGCTGCTGCCACCAATAATGATTTCAGGCACTGGTTATGGGGTAGGAGAATATGTATTTTCAGCCTTACATAAATACCACTTTGGTGTGCCAGCATGCTAAAAACATCCACTCCAAACTCTAATTTGAGGGGTAATGTCCAGATGTACAAGGTAATTTGAATTATGCAAGGGCGTATGTTCAAGGGAGGGGAAAAAAAAGAAACAATCCTTTGATCTCGCTTGGGTGGGCCTCTCTTGCCGCCCTGCCTTTAAAATCACGAGTGTGCCTTTTCTCTATAAAAAGCATGGGCTTGACTTCGCTCTGTATACTTACTGAGGGGTAAGTATGGGAGAGCAGCAGCAGCCCAAATGTAAATTAATGGGCTCACTGGAGTTCACCACCACAACAAACCCAGACGATGGACCTTTGAAATGTTAAAATCATATCATGTATTGTAGGTTTTAGGGCCAGCTTGTAGATTGCTGAGGGCAGTGAACGAAACATAATGGGGATTTGTGCCTTTAGTTCAGGCACATATTCCTGATCCTGTGGTTTGGTTGAACCTGCAGGACTTTTACAAAGATATACAAAGAAAACGCTGCTCTGCATTACTCCTGAAATACTTCAAAGTATGAGCAACAGAAGGAACATGATGGCTTTATTTGTGCTCCATGCTCACAGACCGTTTTCTACAGTGCCCACATATGTCTCAACATCTGTCTCAAACATCTGGCCTCTCTCTTGACAGAGTTTTGAGGCTGCGGCTTTTTCAGGAAGACAGGACTTTGGGTGTTCAGATAAATATGTACATATATCTAAGGTAGATAACATTACCTATGCTGTCATCAATATCAGAATGACAGCTGAGTAAAAACATGTAGGTTCAGATGCTGGCTGTTTCATTCTTAAGTCATGCTGTGGATTGACGCAGGTCCTGTTTCCTGGTCTTTTCTGAGAGGTCAGTGCTCTGTCTATTTCTGTACATACTACATACTGGCATGGTCCCAGCTGAGTGTGAAACACAGGTTTTTCTGTGAATTAGTTCACTTTGTCTGTTAACAGTGCTTTCCTATCATGTGTAGAACAAGGTATGAGGACAGAAACACTGAATAACTAGTCCTAACAAGGAGGAAATAGGTGGGACAAAAGATGATGACTGAGCAACTTATAGGGGTGGATCACAAACACATCCGTACAACATAGTGCAATTTAATAAAGTAGGCCTGCAATAAACACTACTTTTGTGGAGACTGTAATGCTAAATCTAACTTTGTTGACACACATTTATGGTAATTTTTGAATGCGTAGTATGTTGCATTATCATAGTTGATTGTATTATCTTGTAAAATGTGACTGTTATGCTCAAATCGAGGCAAAACCAAGTGCGGTGTATTAACAGCTGTCCCAAACTTCAAAGAATTAAATGATATGATGACAAAATTTAAACTAAAACGACTGATGAAGCCACAAAGCTGAAGCACAATTTTATTAATCTGCACAATTATCAATGACAAACTAATAATACAGATATAACGTAGTTCTGTGTGGGGAAACACTTGTTCTATAAATGAAACAGTGGTATGATAGTGAAGCTCTACTGTTGATGGTGGATACTCACTGATATAAAAGGTGCCCGGTGCCTGGTGGCCTTCAAACTGAAGTACGAGGAGGCTGCTGGTTTGACTATCATGGCGGAGCCACAGGGCCACTCCTAAGATCACACCTCCGGCCAACTGTCGCAGAGAGAAAAAAGGTTTTAATTATTCTCTGTCATGTTTCTTTACGTTGATGAAATCTTGTCATAGATCAGAACCATTAGAAATGTCTGAAATAAAAGACAGATGTTAGCATAAATATTAAAACAAACTTGTAGTTATCAATTATTCAGACTTTATAAAAAGACCCATCAAGGTTTTTTTTATATGACCACATAAGAGAGTGTCGTGACATCTGAGATGGCACGAAGCTCTACTCTCCTATGATCACATCAAGTAAAGTCAAATCAAGTTTATTTATATACTGTAGCACATTTCATACGACAGGCATAGACTCAATGTACTTCAAGATAAAAAGCAAAAAAAAGATCATACATGACAAAAACATATAAGATAAGAAGCTATAACAATAAAACAGGAATAAGATAAGAAAGTTATTATTATTATTAAAAGGGAATAATAATACTGATTCTAAGATTAAAGTTTTACCTGTGAACCACATACTTTAAACCTAACTAAACCCTTGCAAAAATAGATGTTTTTAGTCTGCTTTTAAAAGAAGACACTGTTGTAGTTCATGTGGTAGAGGATTCCAGAGAGTAGGACCATAATGACTGAAGGCACCATAAGCGGATGTAGGATTTATTCTAGGTATAGTGAAGAGACCTTTGCTTGATGATCTAAGGGATCTGTCCAGTGTGACTCAGTGAGCATGTCAAGGAACTAAGCCATTCATAGATTTCAAAACAATAAGAAGTATTTTAAAATCAATTCTTTGTTTTACTGGGAGCCAGTAAAGAGAAGTTAAAATAGGCTACAGCATTCTGAATGAGCTTTGTCAGTCCGGCAAAAAGTGCATTACAGTGATCTAGTCTATTAGAAATAAATGCATGAATCAGCTTTTCAGAGTGTGACAGGAAGCATCTAACTTTAGATATATTTCTGAAATGATAAAAGGCAGTCTTGGAGATATTAGATATGTGCTTTTGGAAGTTAAGATCAGCATCCAAAATCGTACCCAAGTTTTTGGCGTGCTCACAAGGTTCTACCGACTGTGGAATTAACAACAGTGAATCTGGTGCCTCAAAGCCTTGGGACCACCTAAAAGACTTTCTGTTTTGTCCTCATTTTGCTGTAAAAAATCAGTGTCGGAACCTTTCTGCTAATGTTTCTCCCTCTGTGTGTTCAGCTCCGCCATCAGGCAGTGAACTCTCCAATGTCCTTTAAGAGAAGTGACGAAAGGAAATCCTGACACCTCAGTGACCTTTGGGCACAGACAGCGCCCTCACAACACTGTTTAAGGCCAGCTCAAGAACTTTGTTATTCAACTGTAGTTGAACAACAAATTGTTTTTATCAGATCTAGTGCAGTCTATTGTTCCTGTGCTGATATTTTTTTTCTTTTTCTTTATGCCATTGTTTATAATAAGATATCTGCACATTTAGGGCCATAACCGCTCTCCATTGTTCTACAAGAAACAGGAAACTAAATCCTCGACATGAAAAATAGCAAAACGAGGAAGAGACAACTCAGAGTTTTCACAACAGGCAAACCCAACAGAGGAAACACTCAATCAAGTGCGGTGTGTCCAGGATATGGTGACTTTGTGCTTTCCTAAAAAAAGACAACTGTTCTGTTGAGACAAACCAAATGGAAGTTCACAAACAAGCGATCAGTTCTGACTGTGCAAGGCCAAGGAGTGAACCCATGACGTGGATGACACATCTGTAGGAAGTCTGATGTGATGTAATGAAGTGTAAAAGGCAGACAGCTGTGTGAAGCTACACTGGCAAATACCTTATTTCACAAACAACTTTTCAGAAAACAAGCTTTGCATAATGAATGTACAATACCTCAAAAAGGCATCACCAGTTTATATGTTTCCTGAGCTCTTTAAAAGTTCAAAGGCACCAAATGCTGCAGTCTGGTGACCAGGTAGGAACAAAGGAAATGTCAGAGAGAAAACAGCTCTCCCCTCCCCCAGAAACTCTGCTAGCTCTGTTCAATCTCTCTTTTAAGTGTGTTTAATCTGGGGAGAACCAGTCTCCCTGAAACGGCAAGAAATCATCCATCACTAATGTTTTTTTTCAGTATTTCCCCCTTAACGGTCCCAGAAATCAGACCTTTCTGTTCATGATTAATATGAACAGGAGTGAATTCAATAAAATAAAGCAGAGTTTGATGTGAGACATGCTGAAGAGAGAATGCAGAATTATCCTGGTGAGAAGACAGAGGAGACAGGAGTCCACCCAGCCTGAAGTGCTCCCCTCTCCTTCTCTTCCAGCCACCTTGAACTGGTGCTCAGTCATGCAGAAAATAATTGTTGGTGAAGGGTAAGAGCACTTCAGCTCTGCCTGCCATGGCCAAGGTTTTGTGTGCTGTGGCTCCTTTATTGATGCTGCCCCCCTTTAAAAGACTGAGCAACTTAATTAACACTGCAGGGCGGGAAACTCAGTGCATCTACTCCCGGCTTGATCATTCATGAATTATGCTTGTATAAGCCCAGAGCGACACAGATGTGTAAATCTGCAGCTGTTAGGCCGCTCAAACAAACACAAAGCAGGCGAAAGTTTGCCACTAAAACATTCAAAGGCGTGCAAATCCAAAAATCAGCTTAAGAGTAAAATGTGTTCAACTCACCCAGAAAATAAAATTAAAGAAGAATAACATATATTTAATGCATTGCGTGCAGCCTGTCACCGCCATGTTGCCAGTTTGTTATCAGCTCGTCCTTTTACCCAAATCAAACTATTTGTGAGGCAAGTCTACGGTCCGGGGTATCACACAGTCTCTGCCAGAGGGTTGAGTTTATTCAGTCGGTTGGGGTATAAACGCTTCTATGCTGCAAACTCCTCCTTTATAATCAGGAGTGAAAACCGAGACGGGGAACTGCCCACCAGGAGGAGAAGGCTGTGGGAACAACATGCTCCCCGTCTGACTGAACAGGGAGACCTAGGCTATACTTTATTCCCCTGCAAGTTTGACAGTTTATATTTCGGTCACATGAAAATCTAGGACAAACTCTAAATCACTCCTGGAAAGAAAGGAAAAACAGAAAAGACAGAAAAGAAAGAAAGAAAGAAAGAAAGAAAGAAAGAAAAAGAAAAGTACAATACCCTTTTTTTTTTTTTAAATGATGCATGTTTAAAATTAGAGCAGCTGTTGTTTTAGAACATAGTAAATAAAACAACATGAAGCATCACAGTATAGGTCTACATGTGCACCATTCTTTTACATTGTCTCATTCAAGTAAGTGTAAGAAAATACCTAAAATGAGCTATAAAATGTCCTAATTAAGAAATCCTTCAGCTGCACCGGGATCTGCGCCAAAAACTAAGCCATTGTTCCTTGGTTCAAAGCCTAATTTTCCATATTTTAATCTGTGGACAATTTTTTTTTTTTTTTTTTTTTTTTGAGATCTCACGCTAATTAACAAAAACGCAAAATAAATGGGACCATAAAACTTTCCTTTGTAGTGAGCAATGGCGCACTCTGCTGGCAGGTTAAACACTTGCGCACACTAGCTAATTATTATACAGAGCAGTGCAGCACTTGGAGTTGCGCAAAACATAATTTCTCCTAACTCTGTGTTTGAGAATATCTCCACTGTGAGAGCAGCAGTGTCACCCATTCAGACTGTCAACAATGTGATTTCAGTCTGTTAAACACATAAGCCATAAAATCACAATCTTTTCTTTTGATGTTATGGGCGGACGTGCGCGTTCATGGCTCCAGGGTCACACCTTCTCCAAGCAGCTGTGCATGAAGATGAAGAGTCCCGCTGTTAAAGCCGCTGACCGACCATAACCCTCTGAGCGACGACGTTAAGTGAGAGGGAGAAAGAAATATCGGGCGGCGATGACAGTTTTAACAGCCTTAATTGGAGAACTTGACAGCGCGTTTTAACAAATGCAGCAGGGTCCTTCACTGGGCATGCTCCATGTGATGCGAGAGAAGAGCTGAGCACGGTGTGAAGAGCAGGCAGTTTGGGCGTTTTTGAGGAGGTCTGTCGCCCTCTCATCCCTGCTTTTCTTTATTTAACCACGCAGCACAGAAAAGCAGTTTTCCTTCCCTTCACACAGACTGTGGATGTTTTCTTCTTGGCGCTCAACAATACATGAATGAGAGGAGAAAAGTCTCTGAGGAGGAAAACATCTCTCTGCTGAGACAAAGACCTGCTGTATAATGTATCGTTAAACGCAGAAAGACAGAGAGAGAGAAAGAGAGAGAGAGAGAGAGAGCGTCGGTGTGAAGGAGGTGAGTCTGTAGGCAGCAACAGAGGAGGGACTGAGCAGCTCCGAGTCTCCATCAGGAGCTGCCGGACAGGCGCTGTCCGTTCAGCACCACCGCAGTCACCTTGCTGTGAAAGTCATAAACCTGCTCAGGACCGATCTGATCAATTACCACAACCTGGGGAGTCCAATGAGCTGGGTCTATTCTGCTGGCAGGGGGGGGAACATCGCCAGCGTCTGTCCTTTTATCTCGACATCTTGGATTTACCGACGATGTGACGTCCATTCTTAATGTGATGCCATTGGCTGCAATCATTTTGGATTTCGATTCTATAGAGTCTGGCAGCTATAAGCGTCTATGATCACCCAGTCGCATGGCAGCTGCTTGTAGAAAATACAGGGTTTAAAGGGGAATGTAGCCTGATGCGTGTCAAGCAGTCCTGATTTCTTTCATAGTTGGTAAGAAACGACAGGTGGCTTTGCGCGCAGCTTTCCTTAGGTAATTGTTTCCTTGTGTGTAATTACTGCTGTGCATGGTTGCACGGTGCGCCTAGACTTACCTTTGCGATGAAGGGAACTTATGGGAGAAATGCCTAGGGGACGCAATGGGCCTGAGCGACGACAAGGATCGCATTGTGATTAACGTGGGAGGGATCAGACATCAGACATACCGCAGCACCCTGCGCACCCTACCTGGCACTCGCTTGTCCTGGCTGGCCGAGCCTGATGCACCCAACCACTTTGACTATGATGCCAAGATCGAGGAATTTTTCTTCGACCGCCACCCTGGCGTTTTTGCACATATCCTTAATTACTACAGGACAGGTAAACTGCACTGCCCGGCTGATGTCTGCGGGCCCCTCTATGAGGAGGAACTGGCCTTCTGGGGCATTGATGAGACAGACGTGGAGCCATGCTGCTGGATGACCTATCGCCAGCACCGGGAGGCAGAGGAGGCCCTTGATAGTTTCGGCGGGGGGGGCCTGTTAGACCTGGGGAGCGATGATGCGGAGCCAGAGCAGGACCATGGTGAAGATGAAGTGGATGAGATGACAAGGAGGCTGGCGCATGGAGACTGTCCTGACACCAGGAGTGGGAGCTTGTGGAGCCGGTGGCAGAAACATGTTTGGGCTCTGTTTGAGGACCCATACTCCTCTAAATATGCAAGGGTAAGTCGCTTTCAAGTCTAAGATGTTTGCTTGTGCTATAAGCTTTGCTTTTCCTGTTGAACTTAAGATTTGAGGACATCATTAGGAGTTATCATAAGCACATTCTGGGCTTTAAAAATACTCCAAAGTGTTTTCTTGGTTTGAAACAGTCAAAGCTGCATGAATATGAATTTAGTTTTGACTTTGTCTGTGTCTCTTGCTGGTGAAACAAAGATTGATGTATCTGGGAGGCTTTAAAAGGCTTTTGATGACCTTGAAATTGCTCTCCCGGGGTCTCTACAGCATGACTGTTCAGAGACGGACGAGTAAAAAAAAATCAACCAAAGACCTCATCTGTCAAAATCATTTACATGCAGACAATTACTCCCACCCTTGTCTATCTCATGGGAGAAGATAAGAAAACACTGACTCTCACAGGTCTTTGGACTGATATTTCCAGGACACAAGGGTCCCTGGGCAGGCCAGTTAAATAGGTCAGCAACACATTAGGAAACCAGATCTTTGGCACCACCAACATTTCAGTGGCAAACCTCCAGACAAAATTAGGTTGCTGTGAGAGGTGACATTTTTGGTCATTGTTATGGGCAGTTTTCCATTTGGGCGCAATGCCTCTCAAAACTGACAATGAAATGACTTTACACCTTCAGATTTTTTGTTTTTTTGACCAGTGCCCCCCTTTACAGACCGCTGTGCTGCACGCTGCTTTGACAGCTGTTGCAGGCCGATTTGGTGTAATTAGTTATCAGGCCCCATCCCGCAAGTGTAAACTGTATTGACATGTTCTCACTCTTACAGCAAGCATTAGTGAAAGCGGTTTAACTCACACACACTTCTCCTTTCAAATTTCACCTTCTGCATGCAGGGAAAATTCCCAAAGCAGAAAACTCCTAAGATGTGTCCTACATTTTAACAGAGAGCAAGACAAAAGCAGAGCAGGGATTGACAGAGTTCCACCATGACTGGCAAGAAGATTAATTAGAACTGAGCCTCAGAGTTAATTACGGACTCTATTCGCAGTGGATACATCAGTGGAAAACCCCTGTCACTGCATATCACTGTAGGCCTGTGGTTTGCCAGCAACAGTGAGAATTAGTCAATAAGGAGCAAACAATCTTCGCCTGTCACCCTCCCTCCAGACCACAGTGTTCCTAACTGTCACAAAGGCACATAATTTAAGAGGCGGACTGATAAGATGCATCCTTTGAAGGGTGGGATGTTCAGGGGGCTGAGTGAGCCAGTATGTCAGGAGGCATCAGTGGTCCACATGAAAGTAGCTCACAAGATTGAGGCTTTCTGGTGATGTTGATTTCTCATCCCTCTAGTGAATTGATGCACAAGAGCTTGACAAAATAACAAGTGCACTTGTCAGTTAGTGGCTGCAGTTTATCAATTAATCTGACTAATCTGATTTATTTTCTCCATTAATCAGTTAATCATTTGGGCCACAAAATGTCATATGCCCTCACGATGTCCTACAGCCCATGTTGACGTGTTCAAACAGCTTTTTTTTCTCCAACCAAGGATCTAAAAACAAAAAGTATTTTTGGGCATTTTTGCTTAGAAAAGAACGCAAATGATTATTTGATTTGATATTTGATCATTTAATCAGCTAATTAATTCAGTTCTACTGTCAATGAAGCTTAAAATATCACATTTCTGTTAAGACTATTGGTGAGATGTTGACAGGCTCTAATTTAGTCACTAGGGTGCCCCCAGGGAAAAATAAGTTGTGGGCCCCTGTTAACTGTGTTTGTGGTAATTTAGTTAAACACAAACATATTTAAGAATATGCACCATGTGAATTTAAACACAGACATTCCCAAACAAATTTGCAATGAATCAAATCACCACAAATCAAGTGACAATGAATCTGTGGCTTTTTAGGCCTCAGAGAAGTTGCCTGTTTTTCCTGGTTGGTAATCAAAACTTTGGTTTGTTTTTTCCACTCTATGTTATCTTTGGATGTTGTAGTTTTCAGTGTGGATATATTGGATAGTATTACATTCTAGGGTGTACTTGTTATTTTGCACAGAACACACTGTAGAGGGGGTGGACCAAACAACAATATTATGCAATCCAATAGAACAACTCCACATACTAATGCCTCAAGAATTGCCACAAAATTGAATCAACATCTCCCTGAGACTGCATCAACAAAAACTGAACATTATCAGCTTTCGCACAAGTTCATTTTGTCAGTGATTTTGTATTTGATTGCATTACAGTAAAATGTCACCGCCATTTTGTTTGAAAGATGGATATGTACTGAATTTAAACAATTTAAAAACCCACAAAGCCATTTACATACTATATCTATAGTAAACTGCAGTCACTCCATTTTTCTTGGTTTAGTTTGAGTTGTGAGATTCAGATGGTAAACAGTGATGTTGTCTCACTGAAAAAAAGAGGATAGTGCTGCTGACAGAACTGAAGTCACCTCTAACACACAGTTTCCCTCTAGACAATCATACTATCAAAGATGGGAAGCAGACATTCATAAGCAGCAGTGATTTCCTCAGCACAATGCGATGAATTGCCAGTGATGAGATGTTATGATGAGGGCCTGTTTTCCATCTCGTGCTGCATGCCTTCCTTAGTGACACACTATGAAAAGATGCTCAGTGGAAAATAAGACTTCCTCATGCCCAGACATGCCCTGCTCCAACTTACCGCCATGATTCATTCATTCATTACTCCTCCCAGTTACTTAAAAATGCTTTGCAGTAGTTTTAGAAGCACTACAGAGCCTCACTTACCCTCATAAAGACATCCTCATGCATGAATAATCTGCTATTGATCCAAATTTTGTGATTCAAAGGATGAATGACTGAGTAGCTATACACTGTGCCTGTCTGTTTCTCTGTCCAACAACTGATTGTCTATCAGAGGTCTATTGACCTTACATTCCAACACATCTGTTGAAGATACAGATGTTAATTCCATTTCAGACTTCCATACAGTGCGTGAGCGGTAACACATACAGTAATGTAAACCAGTACGATCAGAGGATGATAACATAGGGACAGGGTTGCAATCAATACTCAGGAGGGAATACTGTATCTATTACACTCATGTAGTATGCATCAGAAATATCAGAACCTAAATGTGATGAAATGTGATCATCCAATCGATGCATGATGAAAGCTAAAGTACTCCTTAGCCATTAAGGGAAATATACGTTACTCATAAGAATCTGTCCTCTGCTCAGTGAGGCTCAGCTCACTACGATTCCCAGGAGTTGATCATCTGGCCAGTATGACCTTGTGTAGGGAAAAGACCAACTGTAGTGATGGTGCTGAAGGGAAGAGCCCCAGTTAAATTTAGTCATGGTGGTTGACACTAATGTCCTGTCTGCTGCTGCTGCTGGCTCTTTGTAATTCTGCATGTAGCATACCCTTGAAAATGCCATGACCTTGAGGTACAGCAGGGGGAAGAGAAGCAAGAATGTCGAGCTCGCATTGATTGTTCCTTTTGCAATGACACTTCTGAATTAAGACACGCAGAGAGCAGAGGAAGAAGGGGGAGTGAGAGAGTGTGTCAATGCCACTGTCACTGTCAAACCAGATGCCATTGTCTTAGATAAAAGATTGAATTGCATTGTGTCGTGCTAAGAATGGCTGCTGGGCCATTGAGCTTGATTACATTGCATGTATTACTGTGCTCATTCTCCTCTCTGTCCTTCTCTGCCCTCCCCACCTTCCCTCTCCTCTCTCCCCTCTGTTGCCTTTTCTGCGCCCTTTATATTTCCTGCTCAGTGGGTGGCTCTGGCCTCGCTGTTCTTTATTCTGGTGTCCATCACCACCTTCTGTCTGGAGACCCACGAGGCCTTCAACCCCATCATCAACCGCACTGAGCTGGAGGTGGTGGACAACATCACAGTGGAGCACACCTACCAGGAGACTGAGACTGCGCTCTACCTCACCTACATTGAAGGCGTTTGTGTGGTGTGGTTCACTTTCGAATTTCTAATGCGAATAACTTTCTGCCCGAACAAATTTGACTTCATTCGGAACGCCCTAAACATCATCGACTTTGTGGCCATCCTGCCCTTCTACCTAGAGGTGGGCCTCAGCGGGCTCTCCTCAAAGGCAGCGAAGGACGTGCTGGGTTTCCTGAGAGTGGTCCGCTTTGTGCGGATCCTGCGTATCTTCAAGCTCACCCGTCACTTTGTGGGTCTGAGGGTGCTGGGTCACACATTGAGGGCCAGCACCAATGAGTTCCTGCTGCTTATCATCTTCCTCGCTCTTGGTGTCCTAATCTTTGCCACTATGATCTACTACGCTGAACGGATTGGAGCAAACCCCAACGACCCCCGAGCAAGCGAGCACACACACTTCAAGAACATCCCGATCGGATTCTGGTGGGCTGTGGTGACCATGACGACCCTCGGCTATGGAGACATGTACCCTCAGACGACCTCCGGTATGCTGGTCGGAGCCCTGTGTGCCCTGGCAGGTGTGCTGACCATCGCTATGCCCGTCCCTGTGATTGTCAACAACTTTGGAATGTATTACTCCCTGGCCATGGCGAAACAGAAACTACCAAAGAAAAAAAATAGGCATATCCCTCGGGCACCCCAACCAGGTTCTCCTAACTTCTGTAAGTCAAGCATCAGCTCCCAACCACAGAGCCCCATCCCCCATGACGACGTTTTCGAGATAAAGTTTCAAGGTAAGACACGAAGACAAGAGCCTTTAAATACGACCAACACATTCTGATATATTGTTGTCTCATCATCATTTCTCTGTCCTCCTGAAGCAGCCATACAACTGTTGAGCTGTTTCATTGTTTGTCTGTTCCCACACTACAATCAGCTGATGATTCAGGCATGAGATTAAACAAATGAGTTTCCCACAGAACAATCAATAAAATATGTGATGAAAAGCATATTCGACTCCGGATAAGAGAATAGAGAGATTGAGGCAGACCGTGAGTAATCTTGATATTGATTTTGCACTTCTTAATGCAGTGATTCACTCCTCCTCTCTTTTAAGACCGAGAGTCTGTTATCATGTATCTCTAATGTTAAGAACATGTGAGTAGACGCCGGAATAACTAGATTTCCCCTTGAAATCCTCTTGTGGCATAAGTGCAAATATACACAGACCTCTGATACAAGATGTGCTCAAAAACATAAAGAACAACAGAGTGCAAGGCAAACATTAGACAGAAGCTACACATGCAGTATTATTGCACAAGTTAATCCCTGTGTGCATTCAGGCTGTAGCGTAACGTGTATATATTAAAAAAATGTAGCACTTAAATTCTGAAAAAAGCTGGTATATGAAACCAGATTTTTTTCGTTTGTTTTTGTTTTCTTTCCTTTATTGTTTTCTTAAGATTCAAAGCTGAACGGTGAGGCAGCTAGCGCAGCTCTGGCCAACGAAGACTGTCCTCACATAGACCAGGCCATATCGCCGGAGGAAATCTTCAGTCCCAACGAGAGAGAGCGGCCATGCTTCCTGGTCACCACGGCTGAACGCCCCAACCACACAGGGGGCAGAGTGAGGAGGGGTACGTACCGTAACAGCCAATCACAGGCCCCCGTAAGACACTGACACCCTGTAGACCCGTAGACAGGACACGCTTTCTTTTCCCTCTTTGCTGAGTATTAAACCTCAGTTTTTCACAGGCACAAACACACGCGCGCACACACATGCACATGTACACACACACACACGCACGCGTGCGCACACACATACACGCACACACACACACACACACACACACAAACACACACACACACACACACACACAACTACAAACCTCTTATTACAACCTTCACACGCCGTCAGCTGCTTCTCCTCAATCATCCCCTTGAGAATTGTATATATTCCAAATCACATTAACATCTGTTAAGGCCAAGCACAATCACCACAAATGTCAATAATAATTGTCCACATCTACATAATATATTTTTTGATACCATGCATAATGTAAAACCCCTATTTATTTATTTACCAGTAAGAAAGCTATTTTCGAGATTTCTATGATCTAGAATATGTTGTCTTACATGCCTAAGAAAGTATTTATGTGCTATGCGTGTACCATGTATGTATATGTGTTTTAATGATAAATACCATGCGGGATCCTGACTATGATACATTGATCATAATGGTGCATGAAGTGTCTTGCTGATGGGTGCTATCAGTATGGTGAAGGAGCACAACACAAATGGAGGAAGGCCAATGTCAAATATTATTATTATTATTATTATCATTATGGGCCAAATTCTAGTTTACTGATTTTTAATTACAGGGTTAAGCCCCTTTAGTTTGTTTTATTTATTTGATATAAATATTCAACACATTCCTAAGAAAGACACATTAGTCTCCAGCTGTGTGTGCAGCCGGCACATTAACAGTAAATGGCGAACAGTATGAAATTCTACTTGTAGCTGAGATACATTCCCTGCCTGAGGTGCCTACCTGTTAACAGTCTTTTATGGTGTTATACTCCTAACCATTCCAGTACCACCCGGTGCATGCTGTTGTACTCCTGATGCACTCAAATGCATGGAGAATAATAATCTGTCTCAAGTCTGTGTTGACCTGTTTCTTTGGAGACAAAAACAAGAAAGCAACAGGTGTAGTATTACCAGTGAGGAACACCAAAACATTTTGTCATGGATTCAGTGCTGCAGTGTACTCAGAACGTTCTCTGTTTTTCAACTGAAGGTTATGAAAAGCCTTGGAGCCTTAACAGCATGTCTGGCATGAGCGGGGATGCCTCTGGAGTGTCCTCAGTGTCCGCCCTGCCCTGCAGCCCACCCTGTCTAATGCAGCACTCACATTCTCCCATCCCATCCATTATGTAGCATGGTTGAGTAGCAGACACAATGCCATTGGAAGGCCAGTCCACACTCCTCCTTTTATCTTTCCTGTCAGATTTTGATTTTACACTTGCCTTCGCTCCTGCTTTTTTTCCATTTTTATTTATTTATTTATTTATTTATTTTCTGGAAAACTGTATCTTAACTGTGCTAATACTCAAGCTTCCCAAGTGTTCTCCTTGGGTGTGTCATCATATCCTAGACTAGAAAACATTGGCACATGCCACTCTGCATGGGTCACCTCAGTTGCAGACAAAGCACTGTTCTACTTCTACCACAGGCTAACCCCACTCTTTCCCTATGTTTACTTCATTGCCTGTTGCTCTGTTGCTTTTGATCTCATATACTCTTCTGCCAATAACTCTTTATCTCATCTGCTTTTTACAATTCTGTGAAAGAAACTTTCATAAGATGTAACCCCTACTAATAATATGCTGGACATTAACAATACATGGCTTTCCAACATATCTAAAAGGTACCATTGCCAGCTGTTAAGGGAACTCCTCTCAAGTGCTTTGTACGTTGCAAAGTAGAGACGTTATAATTCTGACAATGCAATCCAGACTCAATGTTATAGGAGTGGCCATCAAAAAAAAAAAAAAAAAAAATGAACATGATGTTCATGATGTCCAATGCAATATGGAGATGATGACAATTCCTATGATACTAGTGATGAATACAGCTAATGTCAACAGAACTAAAACTGTTTGTTCATTTGCATGAACTGCATGAGAAATTATGTTCAACAAGAAGCTAACTGTATCGCAGTACCTGTATGAAAACTTTTTTCTTTCAAAAGCTTCTAAAGCTTTGTCATTTTTTATGCATTTTGAGACAGCTTTACAAGAGACTCAGTCATAGCAGAGATTTTTATGTAGCCGCCATTCTTTGCCTTTCCCCAAATTCATATATTTATTTTCTTGTATTCATTTGACTGGGGCCTCCAACTAAAATAGTGTGATTTAACTTGAACAATCTGTCACAAAGCCAACTAATGCTGTTATGAGCATAAATAGTTTTTATACAGATATATTTACAGGTAGTTATGAGTTTTTAAACAGTATCAGTAGTCTGCAGCAACTTCTATTACTGCTGTGATGCCTAAATTAAGGCAAGACTCATGAATTATAAAAACAACGGTGCCTTCATACCTGGTGAGGCAGAGCAAAAGTGAGTAATAAATTGACATGATACAAGTGCTCCCAGTGTAGCATCAATACACTTTATACCATGCTCATAACAGTGTAACGAAAGCTTTATTTTATAAGGTGCACCTTGTACCTTTTGCACCACTCTCGTACCCTTAATCACAGTAAAAATGCCCTTTTGGTTATTATTGTTACACTACAGACATTTAGCAAACTAAGAATTAACCTTTAGGAGACATATAGGTACAAGCAAAAAAAAAAAAAAATTGAAAATACACATTTAATAGTCCCCATCTCAAGAAAACTTTTTGTATGATAAAGCACAAAATATTATTAAAGGGGACCAGACAGGCAACTCCACAGAGCCAAAATATATCGAGTTATGACCAACCAGAGATGTCATGATGACTCCTGCAGCATGTGTGTCTATTGATTTAAAACATCAATACTGTTACTGTTACAAATGTATTGATACTTGTCCCAATAATTATGCACAAGTCTTTCAGGGCACTTTAACAAATTTTTATGTTGACCAATCAAACATGTCAAAAATTTCTAGAAGATATAAGTATAGCAAGTCATCTAAGTTTTGTTTTTATTCTGAATGAGCAGAGTTTTACATTTCGAGTCATGTCTCTTGTGGTAATTAATGGACGTTATATATTTAAAAAAAAAAAAACTTGTGAAGATTTGATGTGAAGAGATGCAGGTGAATTATATGCTCATGCAATTCAAGTGAAAAAAAAAAGTACAATACGAAACAGTATGGGATGTGGGTCTACTTGGGGAAAGGTAAATGCATGTATTTTACATTTATGCAAAAGAAAAGTATTCAAATAAAATATGTAAATATAAGTCCTTGCATGAAATAAATTTTATACTCAATGAGCGTTTAGACTCCGTTTTTATTCAACAGCACATGCATACACATCTTTCTTTTCCCACTAGCGTTCAGCTAGTACATTCAACTGCTGTTTGACCCTCTTGTCTACCTGCGTACAGGTCAAAGAGAACATTAAAAAACAAACAAACGAGGTGACTGTGAGAGCATGACGCTAAGTATACAAACGCATGACAACGACTGAACTACTGTACATCAACCTGTAAAACGCAGCATGATTGGGCATGTTTATTAACCGACTCAGAGTCCAACCTCTGCACACAGACAATACATCTTTGTCTGATGCCTTGGCTAAGCATGGGAAATACATGGTAAACCTGTCTTTACCATGAGGAACTAACGGAGCACATTTTCTTTACTCTCCAAGCCAGTGTCATTCCACCTCTCCCCGCACCTCAGAGGTATCCATCATCGCCATCATTTCCACCATTATACATAATTTGTGTAATAATTTATTTTTGTTATTGTTTTTTTATATGTTTATAGAGACCCAGCGACAGCATCGGAGCAGACAACCAACTGAGTCAGTTTGTGTTATGAACCATGGTGTACCAACCACTATGTGTATGACCCATAATGGCCCATCACCCACCTGATAGCGCTGTAGCATTGTTGTGTGTATTACTTAGTATTTTTAAATGGGTGTGACAGTGACAACCTGTGCATCACAAACTCAGCATAGATGTAGCACTGAGGAAGTTATGTTGTCAAGCCTTATGTAGCTCAGTATATGTGACTGGTTACTGTGTTGTAATTTGTGTGCCTATTTTTGGTGTGTGCCAGTGCTGTAAATACGCTTTTTGTGTGCTCAAGTTGTGTGTACCAATGTTTTGAGAGATCATCAAATATTTGTGTGCTTCTTCTGTTGAAAGAAAAAAAAATGTTGCTCCAAGTTTAATCACCACCCCCACACCCCCCCCAACACACACCCCCCTCCAGCAAAAAACCTGTCACTTGTCATGTCAGCCAGACTAAACAGTTGGAAACAAATCGTTAACTTTGCACTGTCATGATCACATTTTTGTAGACTTTTGCACTCTTTTACACCAGTGAACTTTTAACATTCCATTGATATGTTTTTCAGACTTCATAGAGATAACCTCCACTAAAAAATAATAAAAGAAAAGAGAAGGTCATACTTCTCACCTTGTATTAAAGAGGCATTAAAATGGCAACATGTGCTGTTAGGAAATGGTAAATGATTGAGTTGGTTTAGCAAATCTTATTAAGGATTATTCAGAAAGATATTCAACATTAACTGAATGTTATGTCTTTATATGTAGCTGTGCTTTAACCAAAAAAGACAGCTTATTTATAAAATACCTTAACTGATATCACAGCTCAGACATTGTAGTTTTTATGTAGTACTTTTTCAATTGACAATCATGTAGAATTGGCATATTGTCCTTTTTCTGCACACATGCAAATTGGTATATTAGTATTTAATACTAACCAATGCCAAAACATTATACACATCATACTGGACAAGTGCCTCTGTTATGCAAATTCTTCTTATCATTCAGGAGTATAGCTTAACCAACATGATGAACTAATGCATGTTTCATTTTAAATTAGCCATCGGTCACCAGCCATTGAAACCAAGCATCAGTTCAGTACTCAAAAAGCACACAGATACGATAAGAACCACTATATGGATCATCATCTAAATGCAGGCAATGAGCATACCTGATTCAAGGGCAGCCACTGGGTTCAAAAAACAGATTCATTCATTGTTTGTGTGGAAAAGTTAGTGAAAAGGGACCAACTTTTTACCAAACTGCATACACACTGCCAACAACCTGCTAAGATCTGTGTGCATTCAGGTACAGTAGACCTGGATCTAACAATAGAGCTGAGCACAAATGGGGGGGACAGTGTGCTGGTCAATGTCCAACATGGAATACAAAAACAGCAGCTGTTATCATTAAACAGAATCAATAACGCAACCAAGAGGCAACTAATGTGTGCCATTTAGTGAGACTTCAGAGTGTGTGTTTTGAACACCGTGCATTTTGTGGTTAGTTATCTCAATAAGGTGTTCAGTGATCGTTTTGATTGGTTTGTTGTTTAGGGATTTTTTGTGTCTTTTCTGACCAATACAGTTCAGGCTTGTACAATAAATAGTGATAAATAAAAAAAACACAGAAATGATCATTTTTCAGCGAGTGTTGATTTATTTTTTTCAAACTAATCCAGGTAAAATCACATTAATTAAATTCTCAGTGCATAATTTCAGTGATACTATTTCCATATTTAGTTTGCATAAATTTATCATAAAATAAAAACTTCTAAATGAAAAGAAAAGTAAATACAATGCAAATATATCATCTTTGAGCCATTCTGAGTCCTCATGACCACAGCGTTGGCTTCAGACCTGCAGTTGGTCGCCGGGTGCTGCACTGCGGATGCCCGCTGCTTATAAATATGTAGGATGGGTCAAACACAGCTGACGAATTTCCCCCAAGAGGGATTAATGAAGTATAAAGTATGAAAAGGGTGCCAATAGGACAAACACAGCCTCAAAGAATATGTCAGAGACTGACAAGAATATAAATGAGTGATGGACAGTCGGCAAAGAAAAAATACTGCACTTTGTGTGTAAATGGTAAATCATGAGATTTTCAGTATGAAGGTGTGGATCAGAGATTGACTGCTTCCTGACACTCAAGATCACAGCAATAAAACCGCTGACATAGGAAGATGGAGCTACAGCACCAGTCTAGCCCATCCCTCACATGATCGTTCAGGAAGACAAACATGGCAGGTGGACCAGGAGCCATAGGCATGGCCATATCCTGCAAAAGCCATCGCCTACCCCCCTCCCCCTCCCTCTCCAGTTATGCCCATCAAACTGATGGTCTGGTCACAGAAATGATGGCCTCTGTCCACTTGAAACATAATTCAGCCTGTGTCCAGCCACACGACAGTATTTATGACAAGTCCAGTGTGAAGTCAGACATGCTTTCGCCAGTTAACTGCTGATGGGGCTTAGGATGCCCAACAGAAGGTGAAAGTTACTGTTTTTAAAGGCACTTAAAATGATCACATATAAGTGATGCAAAGCTCTCATAAGCCAACTGTAAATCAGTAAATATAAATGTGTTCATTCGCAAAGTCATTCTGTTTTTAGAGTTAACTCTCAGTCTCTGATTGTAACATGCTGAATAATAAATAATAAATGTTCCAGCTCCGATATTACTGAAGTGGAGTCGGCGCAGAGTTTTGTCTTGAGCCAGTCGTCGCAGCGCACACGGCCATAGAGTGTCCGGCCCCACAGCCAATGAGAAGAGGTCTGAGACCGGAAATGAGCTGTGGCTCAAAGACATCGGTCTCGGAACCGTCTCCGCACATGCCGTGTTCGTTCCAGCCCCAGGAGAGCAGACACCCCCCTGAAAAGGAAAGGGGTCAGGGGTCAGTGAAGCTGACAGAACAGAGACGGGTCTGCAGCACTGTACCATGTAAGCTAAAATTAGCAGCCTGGAGACAAAAGACAGGGTGCAAAAAACAACCCCCCTCCCCCAAAACAGAAAGCATGCAATCATACACACGTACACACACACTCACATAGACACACGTACACACACACAGCCTCTCTGCTCCAAACACTGACACTCAGACAGTAATAAAGCCTCTCTGCACTTCACAGCTGGTTAGCTTGTTGGTGGGTGTGGTCAGGTCTGCATCACCGAGGAGACACGTGCCATGGCAACACAGTTACCTAATAGGCTCCATTGCCATGGCAACAGAAGCGAGTTTGCCTTCTCAAGGGTAACACATCTTCAAGCTTTCCCCATCCTGCAGTTGTGTGTCTTTCATGCCATGTCTTTTCATTTTTTTTTTTTTTCATCGAGGGGTTTTCTTTGTCTTTCAGCTTTCTTAGCTCATCTCTGAAAATCGGCGGTATCAAAGATTTGGATTCGTCAACAGACACATATGCTTTCGTCAGTTAACAGACCAAGATATCATGCCAGCAGCTTATGTCAGTGTGACATTCTGCCAGCTATGGCTTATGCATTACAAACAGACAAGTAGCCTGGTCTTTAAGATAATGCATGTGTTTCTAACTGACTGTATTTGTCTCCTTCTTTGATGAAGGTTATTCAGTAAACATGCTGGTTACTATTTATAAGTGAACTTAATGTATTTAAACGTTTTGTCCATTGGGGAAAAAAGCCTTATTTTGGTGCTGTGCTTAATTCATGGACTCACTGACTGGAGTACAGCACATCAGTGTTTCCATGGAAACTAAGTGCCTGCACAATATTCTGCACAACAAAAGGATAAAAATCAAGACACTCAAACCAAAAAGCCATTTCCTTGTAAATAAATCCTGTCACTGTGTTTTACATTCGACGGTTTTAAATTTCACACCTAATTAAAAAAACCAGAGTTATACAATCTGCAGGAGGCGCTTTTTTTTTTTTTTTTAAGATTGACTTACATCATACTTTAGGTGCAAATGAAAAACGATTGAGTAAGGTGTTTGTCCTAATACATTCCCGTTAAATTTAAAATGTTCACATTAACAAAAATCTTTCCTCAGATTGGATGAGCTGTGCCAACAGCGCCTTTGGCCTGTCTCCCACCTCTGACCATCGATGATGAATTTCATACATGAGGAGCACTTCCTCAGGTGCAAATGGGCAAAGGCTGAGCAGGCAACAGATATCATAAGCAGCATGCAATGCTCTCCGTTCCTTTCTGCCTGACCTACTTCAGCACCAGAAATAGCAGCACTCAGGTCTCTGCTTCCAATCCTGTTTTGCTATTTCATTGCTCCTGCCATCGCGCTCAAGACAAGAGGAGAAAAAGAGGGGAGCAATGGCAGAGGAGCGAGGTGCAGGAGGTTCACACGAGCACTCCCTTTACTTGCCCTGCTTTCTCATCTCATAACTGAACTTCTGAAAGCATAAAGCAGTGCTTTGTGAGAACTGTCATTATGACGGACGATATGCGATAACAATTTCCTAATTTTAATGGCATATCTAGTTAATTGTTCAAATTGGTCAGAACATTAAAGTAGACAGTCATTTGCTTTTAATAATACCAGCAATGTTCAGCGTTTGCTCTCTAACGGAATCCTATGCTTGTATTTTAATGCTCATCTGCGGTATTTATATTCATGCTGATGTAAAAAACTGGGTCAGTGTTCAAAATTTAATGCGAAAGATTTTACTTTTAAAATGTTTTATAGTGATAGTCGGTGACTATGAAAAAGCAGAAGACTTTTTGGAAAGCATGAAAAGAATAAAAGCACGCCTAATCTCTTTGTAAATTTGAAACACAAATACTCAAATATGTCTGTTTGTTAAGTATTCTTTCAGGGATATGTTTTGACTGTTCTGTTCTTATGTGGATAAAGGGAGACTGCTCTCCAAACATTCAACTGGAAAAACATGCCTGTAAATCTGTGTGTGGTTAATTCAGCTCTTTTTACAGGCCTGTTCGGGTAATTGCTTCTGTCAATGATACCCATCTATCCATGCTGTAATTACTTCCTGATGCAAAGGCCACAGAGCAATGAGCTTACCTCAGAAATCCACCACAGGATTACCAGAAGGATTATTATTTCACACTGATATTCAACTGTAAAATATAAGACAGTTCCCTTACTAATTCTTTGGTACAGCAAGGAGGATGACTTGAAACTGTTTAGCCTCACCTGTATGTATTCTATTAGCCAGAGCCATGTCAGGCCAGAAGTGGTGTCTCTTGTTTCAGCCACTTGGACTTACTGAAACCAATAGGTTTAACGTATTTTTGCTCAACTTCTCAGAAACTTCTCTTCTTCATTGTACCTTTCCAGTACAGTTGTGTATTATGTTATCAGACTTTTATGATTATCTTTTCCCTCCCAGCACTACAGGTGTTGATATTGGCAAATACGGCTTTGAAAATAACTTCCAAAGGGAAAATGAGCTGAAAAGCCAAGAAAATGTCAGGACATTTTTGAGACAATACACTCACCTAAAATGGCGAGGTTATGTTCAGATCCACATGCAATCTGCAGAGAAAAAGAAGATTTGAAAAGATGTTTAATATGTTTGCTGAAAGCAGATTTTAGGACTGTAATACTCAAAGATTGTTAAAGCCAACATGGAAACTGGGACACATTGTAACCAAACTTGCTCCGAAACTGAAATAAAACATGTGTCAAGATGTAGTGATTCAGCTTTTATTCAAAACTACATACATCATCAGTGATGATTTTATCTGTTAATTCACTAAATGCTCCGATATGCAATCCCTCACTCCACAGTGCTTCATCAGAAAGCAGAGCAGAAACCCGTAGCAGAAAAGCCAGATCTTTCAAAAACATTCACACTGCTGGGATGTCCGGAGGAGGAGGAGGAGTTGTTAATGCAACCGCTTCAGGATGGCTGTGTGCCATGACTTTGCCGACCAAAACCTTTTACAATTTAATGGCCCTTTTCTATAGTCTTTCCCCCACTCATAACTGCTGTAGGAATGGAGAGGACACATTTAAATGCCGATCCTGAAACCTACAAAGCTGAACAAGAGTAGAAACATGAGACAGGGCTATCTAGATGCCTCTTTAGATTGCTGTAGCTTTTGCATTAGCAATAAAATTAATTGTATTGTATATATCCTTGCTAACAGAGTTTGGACTACTTACTCTCCTTTTCATAGTTTTGATAAAATACAACTGTGGCAAGCCATGAATAGAAGTGCACCCAATGATTCCTGAGCCACTGACAGGTTATAATTTGTTACCCCAGTAATGTTCATATGCCTCATAAAGATGTGACAGTTTGCTAAATATTGACTCTGTGGGTGCTTATGTACAGTGTTAGGAGGACTAACATGGTAGGGTGGGCTGAGAGATTCATAGTCCACTCAGCTAATCCGTCTTGCCTTTAGCTTTACGTACACAAGGTGACTACGCCTTGACATTTGCCATTGCTGCTGCAATGATCGTTGTACATTGGAAGAATGATCCAGAGCTTGCCCTTGCCCGTCCCTGACATCCACTTTATTGGCAACGATCTCCTACCACGCTGCTGCTATTTAGACTACAGGTTAACTGCAGCAATCCCATGAAGCTCACACGTAATTGCCCTTATGGGAGAAGAGACCTCTGCCTTCACTAAATGTAAATGGTTGTCTCCCTTGTGGATGATAACGGCAGTGTGCGTGTGCGCTTTACGTGGTTCTGCAATCTTCAATCATATGAGAACCTGCTCTTTGTGAGCCTGAAGGTAGCTTAACAACCTTAAGCTACCTTTTTCATTTGTGGATGTCTGCCTCCCCCTGCTGGACTGACTGAGATTTTCTACCACAAGAATCCATACAGTATATCAACAGTAACACCAACATTAAATCTAAGAGATACTTTGTTGTTATTGATATTTTTTATATGCCAAACATTGAGGAGTCTTACCTGTGTTGCTCCACAGAGGGCTTTAACCTCTGCAGGTAAGTAAACCTCCTGGCTGTCACCTTCTGCTGAAGGCCGCTCTGGGTTCTGGCTGGTTGACGTTGGTCGGCCCAGCTGTCCATAATTTCCTCTGCCCCATGTGAGCACTCTCCCGCTTTCTGAAAAGGATTACCTCGTTCAGATACGGCAACTATCCTGTTAACCTGGTGAGCATCACAGACACTTTATGTGTTATTGTGCCTCACCTGTTTGGGCAACAATGTGAGTCCAGCCGCTCCACACATTTTTAACTGTCTCTCCACCTAGTAGTGACCGCTTCAGCAGAGTGGGAGAGGACAAGAAGGGCTCTGTGGTGGTCAGCTGGCCATGCTTGTTGCTTCCCCACAGAAACAAATCACCATCTCCTGCACATAGGACAGGAATGACATTACTCTTCACCCAGCAAAGGCAGCAACAGAAAAGCAGAGCAGTAATTGAGTGGTGCTGGTCCACTGATTACAAGACAGACTGGAGGCCAGACATGATGTATGAACATGAAGTGGAAGAAAACTCACTGGTACAAGTGATAATGCTTCCAGGGAAGAACTGTTCGAAATGCTTTTAAATTACAGCCTGTCTTATATTTGTCTCCTACTCTTTTTTCAGTATGCAATTAAGTGAGTTTATACTCTTCTAAGGCATAAATAGAAACTAGATTTTTATTCTAAACAAGGAGTTTCCAGCCTTGTTTATTTTGGAGGGCACTCTGGGCAGCTTAGAAGCTATTTCTTATTATTTCTGGTGCAAAAGTTGCTGGAATGCCTATATCTTAAAATCACAAAGCTAAATCAAGTGTGATTCCTTTATTTCCTTTGGGCTGCTAAATTCAATTGATCTGCTGCTTTGTTTGTTGCCTTTGTTATTTCCAACACATCCTACAAGCAATATGTAGGTTGATCTGAATGTTTTTCTAAGTCAGTGGCTCAAATTCATACTAAGTAAATGACCCTTATGTGTGCTGGTGTAATACCTGTAAGGCACACACAGTGCGTTGAGCCTGCAGCTACAATAAGTGATGTCTTCTGATCCAGACCTGCAACATGGGCACAAGAATCTCATCACACTCATTACAGTGATACACTGGCATATATTCCCTAATGTCAATAAAGTTCCACTAACCTGGTACCAGAGAAGGCATCTTAGAGTTTAGGTGTGATGGGACAGGGTGAGGACTGAGGGCTCTCTTGGCATGACTGAATAGACCTGTTCCCCACTGGTATACACAGCCTGCATCTGAAGGCAGAACAGAAAATGAGGATATGTGTATTGACTGCCAGATGAAAACATTCTGAGGACAGTTTATGATGCAAACTTACCAGTAACAGCGAGTGAGTGTCTGAGTCCTGCTGCTACACTCACCACTGGCTCCTTCAGACTCTGAAAACAAACAGCACAAAGACATCTGCTTCAAAGAAATAGAACATGAGGTGAAGTTGGTATGCAGCAGTTTTGAACACTCATGATTGATTAGAAAAAGGTATGGAAACATTAGAGTGGTGGTACTGCGTTTTACCATATACTCACCTCAATAACCAGTGGATCTGCAGAGTGTTTAACTGTCTGTCCAACACCCAGCTGGCCAAATGCATTGGAGCCACATGCCAATAATTTACCACAATCTGTGATATAAAAAGATAAAAAAACATCCATAACACACTCAAACATACTGAAACAGTACACTTTTGAATGTGTGGAAGGTTCCCATTTTTAATATTACTGTGCTAAGAATTCTGGGTGTGTAACATTGCAGATTTGCAGAAGTTGTGGCCTAAAAGGCAAAACCAGTCTGCATGAGAGACTTCCAGTCATCGTGGGTATTTGGACAGCCCGATCACTTGGAATGTGAATCTAATGACTCTCACATCATGGGTGATTTAAATATTCCCATGTTTATGACATGAAAGCACTCATATCATCAGACAACTCAAAACACTTGTAGTATTGAAGAGCTGGTTGCATCACTGCGCATTGACAATATAGCTCTATGCGCGGCCATTAAGCGCAGAGACAGACATATTGGCGCTTTTATAAAAATCAGTTTCCCAGTCGTAATTACAAACTGGATGTTGTGATGAATGGTATT
Organism: Thunnus albacares; assembly: GCF_914725855.1. NCBI lineage: Eukaryota > Metazoa > Chordata > Actinopteri > Scombriformes > Scombridae > Thunnus > Thunnus albacares. Next base: position 20,603,378 of record NC_058112.1, on the reverse strand, counting down.
TAGCAGTGGTAGACTGGTAATTACAGTGATTCCCATAGGACATGAATGGTGCATTAGTGTGTGGAGGGTTGTGAGGACTGGTCCTGTTGTCCACTTACTGCCATCTTGTGTACTTCCATTTCTGACTTGTCTTATTTTTGACAGCTATGAAATCCAAATTTCCCTCTGAGGACAAATAAGTCGTCATCCTATTTTACCCATCACCAAGTGCATCGAGGTGCATATGTGAAACAGAGTATCACTTCCAGGGGTGAAATGGTGCTCACTGCTCACCAGTGAGAAAAAGAGAAAAATCCCAACCACAGGCTACATTTGTGACCCTCTGATTCAGGCTCGAGCAGAGTTGAAGAGTTAAGATGTCTGAGGTGTGACCAAGTCCCAGCTGGCCTCTGTGATTCTGCCCGCACACGAACACCTCTCCATTCTCTGTTCAACACAAAACACACCATTGTTTAGTAAAAATAGTTATTAGACAAAAAGATAAAAGGAAAAATGCTTTTATCATGCTAAAAATTTGTATAAGCAGTTTCTTTCTTACTTTTTGCTATTTAGTGAACAATTTATTTGGGATTTTGTGTATTAGCATTATGTTACCTAAACTTCTGTAACGCTAGATGTTAAGATTTAACATTTAATGTCTTGCTGTATATTTTTGATGTTTGACATACAACTGTGTCTTGTAACAACTCCATGTGTGATGGGCTGTTTGGCATGACACAGAAACAGTTGCAAACAAACTCTCACACACTCTCACTAACTTACAATGATACATTTATTTGTGACATTTTGGTGCTAGATCTTCATCAGGCAAATGGTTTGTGACAGGCCTGGAGCCAATCACACCCCCCTTGTGCAATAGGAAAGCATAAATACCAAACATCAATTTATTATATGTCAGCCTCCAATATCATATATGGAGCTAGAAAAGTAAAACCCTCTGTATAGTAACAATCATAAATGTGCCTAAAAAATGCTTACATTAAATGGGTAGATTACTTTAAAATAAATGCTTAAGAACCTGAAGGCTAAACTGCATTCTCAAAAAGAAACATTCCCAAATTGACCTCTACCCCATCAAGACTGCATACATTAAATTAAGTAAGTCCCTATAAAAAGATCCTACAGGCCCCAAGAGGTAATTGCAGTCAAAAATAATGCACATATTTACCAGGTTACATTTGTGGATGAACCTAACATTGTATGTAGAAAAAGTCAACACAAATAATAAGTTTACTTAGAACCCTCAAGAACACTAAACACAATAGATATCAAGGCCTATAAAAATCCATGCAGGATCTATTTATAGGTAAACTGTAGGTAACTTATTTGGCCAGGGGGGTGAGCCCAAAGACCCCTTGGGACTTTCAGAGTCAGACTGTGACAGTATTCAACACGTTACCAGACGGTCAGAAACTTATTTTAACAAAGAAAAACTGTAGTTAGGGCACATTCAGTAACTTACCGGTAACAACCACGGAGTGTCCCCCGCCACCTCCGCCGACAGCCCGGACTGTCCTGTGTCGTAGAGCAGCGGTGTCAGAGAGCCGGGGCACCAACTGGTCCTCCGCATGTCCCTGTCCCAGCTGCCCGTAGCTGTTGGCTCCCTGACAGACATATTTATTACTAGCTAAAGTAAACTGAACAGGACACACGACCAACTATCAGTAGTAATGTTCCGTTAATCCAGTCTTAACGGCTGACTGATGGTAGTTCGTTGACTGTTAAGCTAACGTTAGCAAAGTGCTACGTTAACGTCAACAACTGAACTGCCGCCCTGCTGATGGTGAGTGTTTGAGATCACTAAACTACACGACCACACACACATAACTTTAACAATTAAACAGTTACAGATGACAAACTTACCCACGCATGTAAACAAAACTCCTGCCGCGAGTTCGTTTCCATGGAGTATCTGCCACAATCAGTGGGATTTGCGACACTGTCGTGAAAGAGATTACCAACTAACTGCGTCGCCGCATGGATGTAGTACCATAATACTCATACTAGACAGTTTTATTCATGTTAAGTTATGGGCTGGAACAAGAAGCAATTCAAGATTTTTAATAGTGTTTTTTTAGTCGCGTCTCCAACATTTTGAAAAGGAAACCCACCCTATAACACACTCAGTTGCCAGTTTATTACAGGCAGCCTGCACCTATTGTATCTAAAGCCTTTTCTAATGTTTAGTCAAACTTAAATGACATAAATGGAGTTGACACAAATTAGAAACAACTCAGTATAATAGTTCAACAGCACCACGAACAGTCTCACAAATGACTATCAAGTTGCATCAGTTCCTTTCTAAAACAGTTTGAACAAAAACTGAGCTCTACAACTTCAATGAAGCACGTTTTTATTGCATTACTGTTGTTTTATGCTGCATTCGATGTACTATAAACATAGCAACTCTGAGTATAATTATTAAGTTAAATTAAGGCATTTCTAACTAATTGTAATCTGTTAATTTGTTTCTCCCTAAACTGGACAGAAAGACTAAAGTGATATTCAGATCTGGAGGTGAGACACAGAGCAGCTGATTGGACATGGAGATTTTCTAATCTGACATTTATATAAAACTCTTTGGGATGTTAGCTATATATTCCAAATAAAAACTGTGGCATGTTATATTAATGTAATTATTTGTATTCTTTGTAACACTTGCACATCACAGCACATTACATTGTTGTTTATACTGTGAGCATTTGCACATTCCCAGTCACTATCTTGTACATTATATTTTTTAAACTCTACAGCTCTCTTCGTATAGAACATATTTTTTACTTATTCTTCATCATAAAATTTTATTTACATATTTATACCACCTGTCTTTTGTGGTATTTTTCTCACTTTGTATAGATACTTGTTTTTTCTCCTACGTTCAATTTTTTTGATTGTTATGCACCTCTACACCAAGACAAATTGAAAAAACTTACTTGGTAATAAATGTCATTCTGATTCTATTTCAGTATCCATGAACCAACTTTTAAATTTAAGTGCCGATAGTCTGGTTTACAGTCTAGGGAGACATTTGATTGTCAGATCTGTTTCAGGATGGATTTTCTCTTTCAGGTGATAAGACGGTATGGTAATGAGCTCTTTTGCCCTCGGATCTATAATTATTCTTAAAATTTAAATCACACTAACTCCCACCTGAGCATAATTGTCATAACTGTTATCACTGTCATTATTATCAGCGTCCCGAGGAGGATCGTCATTCAACTCCAGTAAGTCATCCATTACCAAATCAACATGAAGACACCAAACAATGATCAACAGGTAACTTTTGACACGCTGTGAAGACACAATGAACATTTTATTTTTTTTTCAATAGTTTGATACATAGCCTACTCATAATGTATATATTTCTTTACAGTAGAAAAATAATGTTTTGATTTTAGGAGTACTACAATTATATTCACTTCAACAGGAGGTATTCAAAATTATCACTATAAGATAAAATATGTTGGGGTACATGGGCCAAATCTGTCATAATCAATCATGAAAACATTCTTATAATACCAATTTTCACTTTCATAATTTCCCTCAACAACACACAAAAAGGAACATGATACATACACCAAAAGAATACAAACAGGGTACATTTTATACATATCACTGAAGTGAGGAAGATTAAATGTGAAGAAGAATAATGAAACAAATTACAAAAAAATTCACATGATCATATACAACGGCAGAGTCAACAATAGGAGGAGGAACCACTTCTGTGTTTGTAACAGCTGGGGATATTTTAAAAGGGTACTTAAGTACCATGAAAGCGTATCAACTGTTTGCAATACAGAAGCTGATTGAAAAAAAATGGTGTCTCAGGTTAAGCAGCTCTTTGGGTTTGTGCAATTTACTGATATCAGTGGCTAAACACACCAAATGTGCCTCTGTAAATTGTAAAAGCCATATATCATGCAGGGGGACAACAGAGCATTTTTGCCAAAAGCAGTGCACATTCATTGTTACTGACGAAGGGCGATACACAAGCAGTATCTCTACAGCAGTGTTTGGGGACAACACGGCGAGCGTTGACGGGACTGTTAGTGGATAACTTGAACTGGAGTACGGGCGGTCAGACACCCAGCTGCTTGTTCAGCCGGTTGAGAGCGTCTCCCACGATGTCAAGCTCATGTCGAAGTTCCTCCACAACGCTGTTGATGCTGGGAGTATCTTTTAGCACATCCACACTCTGGGTGTAGGGGTTGTATCGGACTGTGAAGGGACGCTTGATGGTCTTGGCAAACTCCCTGAAACAAACATAATAGCATGATTTAACTAATATGTAGAAAAAATTAAATAATATATCAAACAACAAATTATAGGTAAATTTCAACTTTCCAGGCTAAGTTATCACTGTAAAAATCATATATTAGATGACTGTTATCACTGGAATCCAACATTTGAAGGTTCTCAGCAAACCAAGCTCACCTCATCTTGACTTTGGCCTCCTCAAAGCTGTCTGACACAAAGTAGACATCTTGAAATGTTGTGATGATGCATTCTTGTTTGGATGTAACTTTAGGGTCAAAAGGCATTATCCTTGCATTGCCAGAGAGTGCATGCTGTAAGAGACAAACATAATGATGATGTTTCACACATTATAGTGTATGTAAAAAGTAGCACACATTTAGGTCATTTGATTAAATCTGCTCTTTATAGTGAAAAAGTGATAGGTTCAGTAAGAGAAACCATGTAATCCCATTACTAACATACATTTAATCAACATGAAAAGGGACTTTGTCGGATTAAATTGTTCAATTATGGTTTAACATATACAGTGATTTAACATTTGCTTTATATGATTATTTTAATAGGTTTTGGCCAGTTTTAGATTGATGGTGTGTATCTGACCAGGCACTGTTTTATTCTGTATATATTAATATATTTTACAATGCATGATTAGAATATATGGGAAGGAAGACTGCACTAAGATTTCAACAGTTTGTTAAAATGTCTTTACCTTAAGCTCACTGATGGAGGACAGCAGTCCTGCTCCGTATGCTCGCAGCTGCCCTTCTTGTTTGCATAGGCCGAACTCCACCGTGAAGAAGTAGCACTGTAACACAGGAGTGTTGACGTTAAAATTTAAAAATGCTGACAATTATTCTACTTCATATATATGAAATGATCTTGATATTTGATTTGATTAAATTGTCCTTTAGCAGTGTCACTCACGGTGGCCAGTTTCTGAACCGAGTCGTCTGAGGCCCCAAGTGAAGCAAGACCAATCTCTTGAGAAAACTGGGCGAAGCTGGGCTCTGCGAGCAGAGGGACATGACCCAGCAGCTCATGGCATGTGTCCCTTGATAATGAAAGTTAACAGCGTATTAGGACCAACAAGCTTTGTGTGAAAATTAACATCCCTTTTATAAATATAGTATTGTGCATTACTTACGGCTCTGGGGTGTACAAGGGGTCGGAGCTGTGCCGTACATACTGAGTGCAGTGGAAAACACGGAAGGCCAAACCAGCTAGGAAGTCACGAGGGGACAGATAACCTGCCACAGGCCTGATGGTAAATCCGGTGCGTTCTGAGAAGATAAGAAATTTGAAACGCACACGAGTAAGTGACTAAGTTTACAAAGCTGAAAAAAATAATGAATACTTAAATTTCCATTTGAATTTTCGGGCAAAAGAAGCATGTTTTATTCAGGAAATATAACTAACCTCTGAGGAAGCGTGAGACATCTTCCAGTTGAGGAATGTTGTCCTCCCGACATTCACAGTATTTGGACAGCAGTGGCAGGTTCTTCAAGTATTCCCGGCAGGCGTGGGTGGGGTACAACTTGTTGAGCTCCCTGTACACAACACCCCACGTCTTCACCTCCTCCTCTGTGAACTCTATACGAGGAATGGGATCCCCACTGAAACAAAACAGAAAAATCCCCTAAGTTTCAAGTAAATCCTCCCAGATTTCCAAAATAAGCATTAAAATATACAACAAAAACTTACTGTTTATAGGCCATGGCGAGATCAGCAAAGTACTTTCTCCTTTTCCGGTAGACATTGTCCTTGAAACCCTGATGGAGTGAAATATATCAGGATATAAGAATGATTTGAATTCAAGGAGTTTCATTTTAAAGTCAACCCTCATAGATTGATTTTGCCCAACATACCGGATGGTCAGCATCCAAGTCAGAGCCATACATCAGGACACGGTTAGCACACTTGTCCAAGTCAGAAATTTTCTTTGGGAACCAAGGTACATTATACATATCTGAGAAGAGAGAGAGAGAGAAAAAGTTGTTTATTGTAAATCAGGTCATGGGGATCTGATGCACAATATCAGCACTCAGTGTTTGCCTACCTTCCTCATGTAGACAGGAGTTATCTGGAGGCTCCATATCCACCACGTTCACATGCTTCCGAAGCAGCTGGATGATTTCATTCAGTTGTTCGTGGTTGCTGTCACAGTCCACAAATATTTCAAACTCAGAGTTGCGTCTTTTGGATTTTCTGGACTCTATGTGTACAAGGTTGACATGGTTTTCCTGCAAGAAACATTGAGAATCCTTATTTAAGTTGCCTACATCATCTTTATCATCTGCATGATAACTGCAGTAGAACTGATTTTACACTCTTGTGTAAAATCAAAATTGATTTTACTGAATAAGTTACAGGTAGATATTGGTAGATATACAAATGGTATTATATAATATTAACACTGCAATCGATTCCAAATTGATACATTAATAAATAGAACTAGGAACTAGTGAAATAACGTCCATACTTGGAAGAGTTTGAGTGCCTTTACAAGTCCTCCCACTTCATTCTTGAGGGAAAAGATTATTGTTGCTCTCCCTTTCTCCAGTGAATTCTTCTTCTCAGTGTTTTCTTCGATTTTTGTGAAGGTTGATTTGTTTATCTGAAAACAGTAATGATTGATAGATTTCTATTTTCTCTTATGTAACAAACAGATACAACATATACTCATCCAACAAGCAATGTCGGTCTCCTTGAATAGTGATGTGAGAAGATATCCAACTTTTATCAAATTTTATAATACTGTATTTGACCTGAAGAAATATATGGTGATATCACCTTTCCTGATAGTATTAGATATTAATAATAGAGAAGTCATTGCAAACAGAGAAATAAACTCATTTTAGACATGTGACACCAAAATTAGTTGTGGCTTGAAAGTCACACCTCCTGGCAAATGATCAAATTCTGTGCTGCATACTTTCAGACACTCTTAAACTCTGTACATGTGGGAGCTGCCATTTGCTCCTTGTTTTATATTTGAAGGTAGATTTATTTTCTGTTTTGGGTTTGAGCCTACTTGGGTATGCCTGCATGCAAAACTTATAAAAAGATTTTTAAAAATGAGGTGTCTGGTTTCAAAAAACTAACACAACGCATTTCCCTGTGACTGAACCATATCTCAGGACAGGTAATGACGTGAATGCACAACGTCAGATCACTTAAGAGCATCTAGCCATCCAAAAATCCCATGAGCATCATATCTGCTGAACATGCATCGCTCGCAACAAACAGTAAGCAGTGACGGTAAGAGTCACGCAGAGAGTCGGCAGCCAAATATTTCTGTCACCTTGGAAAAACAAACTCGAGTTGTTTCTTGACATGAAGACAGACAATACAAGAAACAGTCATGTAGATGATACACGCAGAGATAGTTGTGCTGAGATTAACAAGAGACTACCCCCGCTGTCCGTTTCAACACCTTGGACAGCGCAGCACGTTGACGCGTGACTGTGCGCGCTGCACACGCGAGGGGAAAATTAGTGTAATCCTGCATCAGATTTCACAAGTAGGACTATAACCTGCCAGCAGCACGGAAGACTCATTAATCATTTGATTAACTGCAGCATTACTCGTGCACTTAAATTATAGCACGCTGTAGATTTATACTATGTATTTTATGTTGCATTAAGATTTTCTTTCGAAATACGATTTCTACACACTGTCCACGGTAAAATGGTTTGTTGAAAGGGGAGTAGAGGAACGGGCCGGTCGCAAGAATCAGTTAAATTCAGTGTAATTGCTGCCTACCGTATTTCGCCCTTCGAGCATTGTGTAGACGCCGCGGCAGACCAGTTTTCGGTGAATCCTTGTCGATAGTATCCCTGAAAGCATTAGTGCATGGGGACTGGATCAGGTCGCTCCCCGGGGTCAACTCTTTGCGTCTCGGTTTAACGAAGATGAACTTGTCTCTGTCTCAAAGAATCGCCTTATAGCAATCTCATTTAGACAGCGGGGAAGCCTATTATTAGCTCCTTGCATGCTGAGATCTTACCAGACATTAATGCAGCGTTTAATCACTGCAGCACGCAGGTTGGGATGATTTTACGCAGACCCTCATCAGGTAGTTTCTTTCTTTATGGATGTCAGGTTCAATAATATAGCATAGGAGCTTTAACATTATTTTTGACATGTTCATAAACAAGTCAAAGGGTTGTTACATTTCCAAATCGGTAGACTATGTCACTTATGGCGCCTGTCTATAATTAACCCAATTTGAGCTACGTTTTCTTTTTTCTCCCTGATATGATGATAGAATCATGTAAGTTTACGTTTGTTCACAAATAGCCTACTACTTAATGTGCGCCTAAAATTTGTGAAGCATTACTGTTTGTGTATCAGAAAAAAAGTAAAAATTCAAGTGAAGGTCACTGACACAATCGGATTGCCTTTGAAAACTTATTTCCCTGCTGAAACTACAGAACATTAATCTTAGACAACATTTTGTCGTCGATTTAGACAATTACACGATGATTTAGGACTCTCTTTGTTGTTTGTCCGCTTTTTGCTGAACGTTTTGCAACCTCGAAGTATAGAAAGTCACTACATCTGATGCTCAAAAGGCTTCAACACATATCTAATATATGAATTGGTAGCTATAATGCAATGCATTTATCTAAATTCCTACATATATTTCTGTCTCCTACTGGTGTCTCTAATGGAGACATCACAGACACTGCAGGTTGATCGGTTTATCTTTCATCTTTTCTGTCTTTTACATGGAAATCAGTGAAGGGTGTTCACCGTGCAGATTGAGCAATAATGAGTCTTTTATGACATGAATTTCTGAGGTATCCCCCTTTTAACCCTCTTAAACCTTTGACGTAAATTATACTACAACAAAACGGCTTAAATTAATCTGCGCTGACGACAAAGTGCAGGCTTATTCATGAAGATGACCCAGACCAATCTCTCAGTCACTGTTTAAAAAAGTAGCTGTAAAATATCAGACGCAAGAAAAGCTCTTCACCGTCTGCAGCCACACTGAAGTTCTCATCACAGAGCACTTCTCCAGTGCTGCGACTGACATCTGCTGCAAAGTCATAAAAGCGACTTCTTTTCTTTTCTTTTCATCGACGGATTTCTTACCTCATTGTTCAGCAGTTTTTCTTCATAGCCAATGTTCATCGAGTCAAAAGATCGTCCTCTACGTGGTCCTTCGAGTTTGTTTGAGTACATGTTAAAGTGCTGCTGTTTTCTGCAGTATTTATACAGCTCTTGCAGGTGGTTTATCTAAATAACCTCCGCTATGTAAAGTGGGCAGTCTACCCCGAGAAGCGGCGCGCTTTGCTATTTAACCGCGCAGAGAAAGAGGAGGGGGCACAAGGGAGCAATAATCTCACTCACAGCAGCAAATGGAAAAAGAGCAGCATCGCCCACGTCATTATGGGGAAATCTTTTATTTCACCTAAAGACCCGAAATAGCGTCAATGAGATCAATCACAAATTCTGATTTTGGTGAGAGAATGAATTAAACAGTTTGTTTCATAGATATTTCAGTATGGTTGAAAATCCTAAATGCATGTCAGAGAAAATGTATAGAAGGAATTGTTTACATATTTGGTTATGAAGAGTCTTTTGATGCTATTTAATAATTAAAACCAAACAAGGGAAATGTGCCATCACACTGAGATCAAACACAATGAAGCTTGGATGCAGACTGAAGCACAAGCAGTTAATTCTTCTTGTTTGTTGACACCTTAAAGGCTAAGAAGAGGTCAAGGTTTAAGAGGATTCAAGCGTGGCCCACCTGCCTTCATTGTACAGTGATCCAAACATGCCCCCCTTTCAAAATCCATTCCTCTGCACTGTAAGCACCTCTGGGTTCTCGTGCACATAAATAATCTGCATATTTTCCTGTCTTTAACACCGCAAGCCTTTTAATAAGATCAAGACAGTCAGTGGAAAAGGCCTCAGCTGCCTTTGCAAGCAGAATCAAGACGAGGGAGCACTGACAGTAAGAGACCTCATCACTTTAAACAGATAACACCGCTGTTATAAGCTGTAGTCACCTCACAGATAGGGCAGGTGAGAGGTGAGAGGTCTTTCTCTGTTGGCCATTACTTTTATCTCCACACAGCTCTAATGTGGTGATGCATGTGTCTGATGCACATGCTGTTTGTCTCAGGTGGTCCTGGCCTGTGTCACTCGTGACAGGGATGCTTTACACAACCAAGGAGGCAGCGAGGGGGACTTCCTCCTCTCAGGAGCTGAATCCAGATCAGCTCTCAGATGTTATGTTTGACAGAGCAAGGTCAAGCTTTTATTTGCCATTAATAGAGAGCAATTTAAATACACAATTCACCAGTAATTATGTGGACATCCAGTTTGTTCTAGTGGTCATTAAAACACATGATTCATATTAAATATTAAAGCACAAAGAGCCTCTCCAACAGTGCCTACATGCACCAGTATGCATTGCTCATAAATTTTGCAGCAACAAAAATCCCCCTTTAGGTCAACAAAGCATGAGTGAACATGTTTACCTGGCTGTTAGCCTAAGCTCCTTATCACCTCCATCTACAGAAGACAAGCATTTCTGCTTGAATGTGTAAACATACATTGCTTGTGCTACAAAACGCAACAAATAATGTCAGCTGAAACAGTGTACATCCCACTGCTACCCCTGCGTAGAGTTAGTAGCACTTCTGGTCACATTTAGCAATAATAATCACAACAAAGAAATGATATATTATCACTAATAATAATTATAGTGTAAGCGATGAGTTGATTCATCGATAAATTGGCAGAAAATTTATTGGCAACCATTTTCATAATAGATTAATCATTTAAGCTCAAACAAAAATGCTGAAACATTCTTTTGTTTCAGCTTCTCAGATGTGAAAATTTGCTGCTTTTCTTTTTGTTATGTAATTGTAAAGTAAATATTGTGTAATATAATATTGTTTTGGACTGATGGTCAGACAAAACAAGCAGTTTGAAGATGTCTTGGTCTCTGGGAAAATTGAAAAAATTTATTTTGTTCACCATTTTCTCACATTTTCTCAACCCCAAAAAGCAACAGATAGATTAATTAACAATGAAATGAATTGTTAATTGCAGCCTCAGTGATAATAATAAAACTCTATTTATATATACCACCATTCTTAACACAATTACAAAATGCTTTATGAAAAAAAAGATGCATAAAATCATTCAAACAATACAAAGCAGAGAGGCAAGCAGGGGCCAAGAAGACAAACAATAAAACTGTTAACAGTTATCAGTTAGGATAATAAAAAAAGCCATTTTTATATGACATTAGGTTCTTAAATGAGAGTAGAGAGATGAGATGATGTGACAATGGCTGAAGAGTAGCTGATAAAACTAGCAGCACACAGTGAAATTCCCTTTTGTATGATGGTTTCAAATGGCACTGATGATTCCTAATGGCTCTGTCTTGATCATCCCAGATAATTGTGCCACCTGCTGCTACCTGTAGAGCAGCTTAAAAATCTGTTTTCTCCATCACATCTTCTCTGCAGTGATTCTGACAACATGTTATGTAATATAAAATCGCTTGTCCATGTTGTTAACTTTGTAGTTCTGTGGCCGTCCATTGACACCAGAATACGTCAGCGAACGTCAGAAATAGTTAGCCAAGCTGCTGCTGCCTAAAGCAAATACAAAGAGCATTATACACATGTCAGCTCTATGACTAATACATGGGGAAAAAAAGTTAAATGTTTCCTAGAAAAGGTATTGTGGCTTTTTATTTTTACCATGAGAGAAAAGAAAGCAAGGGAAAGGACAAAAACTACTAGATTGTACGGCCGTGATAATGTTTAGCATTCAGTAATGAACTGCTCCTTTCATGACGCACAAACACTCAGGTGGGCTTCTACAGGGCAGCATCAAGCACGTCCCAGTCTACTTATAATTACATTTACACAGACGTCACTTTTATGCTGCAGATGCTGTGGCCACGTCTTTGATCTCCTCGTGTCTTGACAGCTCTCTGGACCAGATCTTCATTTATTGTCACTGGATTTCAGTTTCCAAATCATGATTTTTTTTTTTTTCTAACTGATGTTTTTCTGCAGTAAACATGACTACAATAACCCCAATATTATCTTTTTCCCCCTGTCAACCGTGTTAATGTATGTTGAAACAGTTAGTGCTTACTCTTATTAATAATGTGATGTGGCTCGTGTCGTCTGTGACCCGCCATTCAGAGGGTAATTGACACAGATGCTTTGAGATGCTTTAAGACATTGAGTACTTTGACATGGGTCAGAGAGTGCAGCATGAATAAGATGGCTCATTGTCGTTCCCTCTCCTGGTGACCCGGCTACGTTATGTGGACAGTGGTGTATGGATAATTAGCTTCAAGGATGAGATCATTAATAAACATTTTTCAAGCGGAAGATTCAAGTCAAGAATATTCTGCCACATTATATGGTGCAAGTTGTGCCAAATGTCCATTGTAAATACACACTTATCAGACAAAAAACACAAAAAGGTTCAAGGTGCTTTAAATGCTCTTTTATACTCATCAAAATACACTGTAAACTTTATACTCAGCCCTTGTTATTAGCTACCTGAACTCAAACACTTGACTACATTTGCATTCGATATCGATTTCTTTTGGTTCCTGAAGAGGCTCCTCTGCTTCACTGCAGTCAGATAATGAGAGAGTCCTCAATCCATTCACACATCTCATTACTGAAACATAACCTACTTTCTTAGAAAACCAGCCATTCAAAGGCTGTTGAAGGGCCGCCCAGTTATCCAGGCAACCAAACTGGTTTCAATGCTCGAATGGCATTTTCAAGGAATACAAGACATTTGTTTATAACATGTTTATTATTTGAGCTCTTATTTCTGATGACTCTCTGGAGGTTTTCTTTAGTTCTGATGGGGATGTTGTGTTACAGACATGTGAGTGTGTTTAGAGCTGCACCCCAGCCAGTCTGTCCCAGTTCTGTTCACTTCAATAAGGGGGATTTACTCACAGTGTCTGAGCATACAAGAGATCTCTCAGGCTAATCTCACCCTTGGTGCTGCCTAGCAGAAGCATGGGAACTTAAAACCGCACTATGTCTCACCGGGCATTTGGAAGATACATAAATAATAGTAAAATAATACGATAATAATTTGTATTCGTCAGAGGTCACAGTGCCTGTGATAGAAATTCAGCCTCTTGCTCAGAGATACTTCAGCAGATGCCACCTGTCATGTGGGTTGTTTGTTTGTGTTCCGTTTTGTTTTCTATTGTCCTTTTTACTGGGAACTACGCAACGCTTTGCTTAATAAGATAAAAACAGGAGTTAATTAATTAAATATGGGTTGAGTTGGCTGTTCACACATTTCAACATTTTCAACTGTTTAACATCCATTTCTTTTCCTTCTTCTGGTATTTGGTGTACAATTCTTTTGAAAATGTAAATATGTTATTTGTGAGTATATACTGTAACACACTAAATGTGTTACTGAAAGATGCTGGTTACATTTTTTGATGTTTGATGTATACATTTTTATTTATTTAACCTTTATTTGACCAGGAAGTCTCTTGAGATATCTTATCTCCTTTACAAGGGAGACCTGCTGGCCAAAATGTCTGGGTAAAATAAGTTACATATAAAAATACATTACTTTACAACAATCACATCCAACAAAACAAAACAGGGTCTGAGAAAAATGAGCACGATAAAACTTGACTATTTAAAACAATTACATTCCTCATGATTTTTTTAAATATGAATGTCTGACATGAAGGCAGTGTTTCCAGATGAAGTTTGTCTTTTTTCCAAGCTAAGTGTGTATAATATGAAAATGCAGTTTCATCAAGTTCAAGCAGACTCGAGGGATACTGATGATTATCCACGTAGATGAGCCGATTGAGCTTTATTTATTTATTTGAGCTATATTTTTAGTAAGGTCATGTATAAATTACAGCTATGAGTTCTTATTCCAGCATTCAATATAAAACACAGAGATGAATGATAGACAATGTCAAGCCTACAAAATAGTGAGTCTTATGCATAGACAGTGCTATAAAGAGGTGTTTTGTAATCCCATTTGGTATGACACAGAAAGTAAAACTAAACTAAACTAATATAACATGAATCTATATGAATATGTAAACACAGACTTAAGTATATTACTTAAATACATTCTAATCTCATATATTACACAGTACACATTTTGTAGAGTTGAAAAGCAAAACCAAAAACAGGAAAATTATGCATTTTTCAATAACAAATTTAAGGAAACGTTGTGGTTTAGACATCAGTTTTTGTAACAGAATATTCATAATGAACATTTGCATTTCGAAAGACAATATTTACTGCATGTGTGTGCATTTGAAGAAATTCTGTGTATAGATTTTACGTCTACTTAAGTAAAAAAAGGTTCAGTGGGATGTTCGGACAGGCTTTCCTCTCCTGACTGCAGTACCGGTGTTATTTGAATTTCCACAGTGAATTCAAGGTCTTCTAAATGCACTTCATCAATAGAATTCCAGTCTTTCACCTGATCCCGAGTCTTGTTTGAACAACTAACTAATCAGAACAGTGAATGGTCTGCTTACGTACACTTCCTGCTGCAGGACTACATCTCTTTAATTAGCTTCAATTCTTTCATTGCAGAACAAACAACAGCATATGCCACTTGGTGACAGGCGTCAGTGTACACAAGGAGAGGACAGGATAGAGCTGTGCCCATAAACACCTGGCACATTCAAAATAGAAACATCGTACACAAGGCACAAAAATGATAGCGATTAAAAAAGGCTCATTGAAAATATTGTGCAATTAAACCAAAAACCTTTTTTAATGTGTTTTGATTCATTTAAGTATATATTTGCATCATATGCAACATGTATTATTTCAGTACCTTATATCTTCAAATACCACATGATTTGTCCGTTATAAGTATTTAAAAACACAATTCAATAAGGCACCTGTATTACAAAGCAGTATTATTTGATGTTAATAAAATGTAATATTACATTTATATATGTAATACTATATTTGACTAAGCGGACTTCATCGCACAGTATAGAAAAAATAGCAGCTTTTCATTTCCATCATTTGTAGAGGCAAAAAATTTTTATATTTGTTTTGGGATGTTCAACTTGTGTTTTGGAGCTTTCACTGCATATGATATCATAGAAAATGATTCTTGTTGATGCAAAACCTTTCTACTTCCTCATAAATTGGGCTGTGTAGGTGACAAAAATAAAATTGCACAGCACTCTTCATGGCATCCTTGGTGTCTAGTTTATCAATACAACAGATAAGCTAGTTGAAGAGGTAGAATCGGTAGTGAAGGCAAATGCAAGCGTTAGCGTCACCACATCACTCTCTGCAAGCAGGAAACGTCAGTGTCTTTGATAATTAGGCATCACGAAGGGGAAAGTTTCATTGTGATTCTGTTGACAAGAGATAGAAAGCCACAGAACTCAGGAAATGAACTGAAAGGGGCTTTGATTGCACCCAATAGCATCATGTTTCTTTATTAACACGCCTTCACCAGGTGGTTGTGAAGAGGCCGGGCCTTGGAATCAAAGGAGAGGGAACGTGACACTGCACATGTATTCTTCATCCTTCATTATCCCTCCTGCTCCCCCAGCAACTGGTACTACACGGATGACACAAGAATCCTTTTATGTAAAACATGTGATGTCCATGTTGATGTTGAATGACAGACTGTCTTCCATCATGAGAGAGAGTCCTAATCCCTTTGACTGAAGCATCTGCAGAAAATGCCTCTTCATCCCACTCGATCACAGGTTAAAGCCAGTATTCTGCCCGGGTTATATAAGGACTTTGATCAGATATGAATTTTCACACAAATGTGAGACAAAAATAGGACACATTTCACCATGAGGCAAAAATGTCAGGTCATTTAAAAGAACAGTGAGTTGTGTGGGCAGAGGTAAACAGAAAAAGTAAGAACTGACATCCAGAATCAGCATCAGACAGGGCCTGACATGCCTCAGCGCCGTTCATTTGCAGAAAGCGCCGGCCACATAAGGAACGGGCTGCTATGTTGTGCGCACGGAGTCAGATCATATCATATGGCTGTGAAGACTGACAGGCTGACAATGAAGTTTGGCAGGGCAGCAGGAAACATCTGAGCTTCACCGTGATCTCTGTGACATGACACGCCTGGGAGCGAGGCCTGAAGACAGAGCACCCAGCAGAGTGCACGTCACTGGCCACAAGCAATCTTGAAAGGCCAAGCATGATTACATCTACATCATTCCAGCCATTTACAACACAAAAAGGACATGACTCGGCGATCTAGGCACCGGCCACCTATGTGCATCACAAGTCTAGTTAAGGTTCAGATGGTGTGTAGAGATAGTGGGATTAAAAAGACAGGCTTTTTTCCCATAGGGTGATCTCTGTCTCGCATACACACTGAACATCTCGGGATTTCCATTAGAAAGAGTGTTCTACATATCAATCCAAGCTTTAATTAAAAAGCTGCTATATTCACAGAGCCTTCGTAAGCTTGCTGGAAAGGCGCAGGTTGTCCTGCTCTTCTCCATGAGTGGGCGAAATGGTACATTTGGAAACCAAATGAGTTCATTGTTGCGACGCTCAAGCCTTTCATCTAATTTTATTGTCCTTACCGAGTGACTGTCACCCTCTGGTAAACACTTGATGTTGTCATCAGCATTAGCACCATTACTCATATG
This sequence comes from Thunnus albacares, assembly GCF_914725855.1. NCBI lineage: Eukaryota > Metazoa > Chordata > Actinopteri > Scombriformes > Scombridae > Thunnus > Thunnus albacares. Next base: position 20,586,460 of record NC_058112.1, on the reverse strand, counting down.
CTTCGAAAGATGACTCAATATACACTCAGAGTGGTTTCATCTTACATAGAAATTTATATTTTAATTGTATAAAAAAACAAGACGAATAATAAAAATATATATTGTGATGGAGAAATTTATGTTTAAGAAATAGAACTGAAAACAAATGTTGATTTATGGTTTAAAAAGGCTTATGTGTCAAATTGCTGTGATATGTCCATTTACAGAAAAGTTTTCTGGGTGCATGTCTGACAGGGATACGTGTGTGTGTCACGTGTATATGTAGCAAATAGTTGAGAACAGAAAACGTACAGCCAAAAATAATTTGATCAAAAAGAGCTCCATTTATACATAGTGCTTATATTTTTAACTTTAAAATGTTGAACACTACAGAAGCATCTCCATTGCACTAGTGTTTTATTTATATTTTTAAATAAAGAAAATAAATGTTAGATCTTCGTAAATTTTGGATGCCAGAAGGCAGCCTTCATTATACACTACAGATTTTTTAAAATGTTTTTTAGTCACTTTTCTGCTGATTCTCAAAGTTTGAGCATCCAGGTATGATGATGATGATGATGATAAAAGCTTATAAGCTCAAATTTTTGGAAGACAGATCATTTTTAATTAAAAAAAAAATTAAATCACCTAATACAAAAATAGCATTTACAGAACAATCACAAACTTAAAACAGAAGCACATAAAGAAGAAAATTCAATACATTGTCCGCCACTCATGATGGTGTGACACCCTCACTGAGTCTTTCCAATGGAAATCCAAATAGTCTGACTTGAAGCAGGATCTTTGGAGGGGAACAAAAAGAGGTCTCTATAAAGAGCAGTCGTGATAGTCCGGATGAGTGCTGAACACTGATCTGCTTCGTGCCTCAGACAGGAAACCGTTTCCTCACCGTGTCTGCCAATTGGGGATCAGCCTCGGACAACATGGCCTGCAGGTGCTGAAACTGCACAAGAGGAGGAAGGGTGGGGTGGAAACATAATGTTTATTTTCCACAGGGGCTGGAGGTGTGTGGTAGAGTCCATCACACGTCCACACACTCGGAAATAAATGCTTAACACTTTTGTGAAACAATGGCATCACTGGCAGCTGTTTGCACATGTGAGGGAGGTTTGGCTATTCATGAGGAAATACGTGGACAAGAAATTTGGAGAAAATTCAACGAACTCATATCAATCATTTATTGGTTGAGTTGAAAAAAATAGATCTATGACCTGTGCCTAAGGTACATCTTAAAATTGCTTATTTTGTCTCAAAAACCAAAAGGTCATCTATTTTTTCAACAATATGAAACTGAGAAAAGCATCAAGATTAAAGAAGCTGTAACCAACAGTCTGACATTTATAGTTTATTTATAGTCATTTAAGGACTTATATGATTAATTATAGTTGTGCTATTTTCTCTAAAACTACTCTTTTAACTAATAATGTAAACAGTAATGAGAATGTACATTTGAAGTAGAGAGTTAGATACAGAGTTCTTGACTAGAGGAATGCTTGACTTATTTAATGATTTTTGGTTGTATTATACCCTGTTTGATAACTTGAGTCTGTAAAACATCTGTCTCTTTGTGTGTTTGTGTCCCTTAGAAAGAGTTTGTTATTACTGAGTGTACAGGGAAATAGAGCAGTGGCTCAGTCCTCATGCTACTATGAAAAATTCCATTCCCATTTCATAACTTTCACTCCATAACTGCATACAATGAATGCTTTACTCTACTTAACCCACTGTGGAGAGAGCACTTACTGAAGTCTTAAAGTTGGAAAGTAAACTGCCCAAAGCTGTGAGACAAGTCTTCTCTGTCAGGTGACCTTTCTTCACCAAATCTGCCACTGTGTCCTATGAAGACCACAACACAGAATAGGCACTCAAGTGGTTTTTAATAGAGAAAAAAAAATATTTTCATAATAATTACAAAAAGCTGCATTTAAGAATCTCAGCAAACAATCTGAACCAACAGGAAAGCATTTCTTTGGTTTTACCTTAGGAATCTGAATGCAGATGTCAGCTAGAAATTCGGCTGTGATCTCTGCAAGAGTCTGGAGCTGCTCATCTTGTGTGTTGTCTTTGCTCATAGAGTCATCTTTGCACTCACTGTGGTACTGAAGCACCCGCAAAATGGACCCAATAAGAGGCAGACCTGGAGACAAAAGACAGAAGATATTTGCACAAAACACATTATAGAAATTATTAATTAGAACGGGTACATTAAAAATGAAAAGAAGGGAGTCCCTGATCAAGTATCAGTATCGGTCAATACAACTCTAAGCCTTATGTTCTTTATTATTTTTATTTTCCCTTCAACAGCTCACACCTCAGACCTGTATCCATTATTGTTTTGTATCATATCCATGTAGATAGAAGTGTAATCTGTAACTGTCTAGGGGAGCCTCTCTTTCCAGAATGAGCAAAATACAGAAGTTTGAATACAGTTTTCAGCAAAAAGCAGCAGCTGTGTGTGAAATGCACAAGGAAACGTGTTAATTACAAGGTGCACTTGGGTACAAAGATCAGTGGAGCTGTTAGTAAACTTACTTGTGTCATTTTTGCTGCTCCACTGATCTTGGCATCGATACAGAGCCAGCAGCACAGCAAACGCCTGGACCAAAATGCCCTTCTGCTCTTGCAGGACAACTGGAAGATCATTTGGCTGGCAGAGGTCCTCACACACAACCTCACAGACAAAGTCCCATACTGCTTTGCCGGGTCCATCAGGGGCAGCTAGAAGAAACAAATGTAACATCTTCAGTTTTGTGTTAGATTCAGTTTTGCGGTGTGCAACAGCTGAGCACAACATGAAACTGTGTTGATTGGACTTACCAAAATTCTGGATGCCCTCATCTGTGGTGGTGAGGAGTTGGATGGCATGAAGGTAAACCTCTAAGCCATTCGGACTCTCTAATCTGTGAAAACAATTTCATACTGTTGACTGCTGATGGTCAACTGCAACATTAAAACGCAGTACATCTCATAACTGCCATGTATTTATGTATTTTATGCAGATTCATTCTTAAGTGAAAACAAATATGTACACAATATTATCATCATCATGGTTTACTAATTTACTGAGAGATTTTTTTATTTTATTTTATGATTCTTATTGGCATATTTCTGCACATGACCTGCACCTGACAGTGTAACATAACCTACTGCTGGCTATAATATTTTTCAGTCTAATGTCACACACTGTCACATCCCTTGACTGCCACCCATCATAGACCACTTTGCATTAGAAATACATTTTTTTAGCATCTAACTTCATATCAAACCATTCCCTCTTTATTTCTGTCACAGCAAAGCGCTACTCCGTTGACACATTGTTGGCAGCTGGATTAATATTATCTAAACACTTTCACTTCTGGATGCAGGACTTGAAGCTCTGCAGTGTGAAATTCTTCTTTTTACCTCTTTGGTAACATTTTGGTCAATTATGCTATTGATAAAATCTCCACGCACACATTCTTGTAAACAGGTGGTATTCATCAGGCCAAAATAAGTTATTCACAACAAATTTGTCCAGTTAAGCGAGTTTGGTGAATCTAACTTGGGACACTCGTACAAGTAAACCTCACAGAAAAAAGTGTTATCGGATAAGAGTACGAAAATATTCTTGCATGAGGCCCAATGTGAATATCAAACAGTGCATTGCAATATCTAGATAATACACAAATATGTAACAACGACAAGACTGCAGAATCTGAGATCTATACAAAAGGTTTAATCTTCATTAAAATAACTTAAATGAAATTCTGGCAATAATTCAGATCTGCATGTGAGCTACATAAACCTCAATTTGTTCATGTGTAGGTGTATCAAAGAGGTTGCACTTGTATCCACTAATAAGGAAAGCAGAGCAATACCAGACAGAATATGTACTAAAGGTGTGTTTAAAATAACACTAATTTTCATTTAACTGATTAAGTCAGTACTTGCACAGGTGGAGCCTTGACTTATAAACTTTTATATTATGTTAAGACAGCAAATGTGCACCTATTATTAAGTCAGATAACATTATTTTATGTTTTCAGTACTTTCAATGATGCAACTGGTTTTATATGCCAAAATTGCCAGCAGTTTAAAATCTCTAATCTGAGGTAATTGACACAATTAGTTAATTTTTGACCTTTAACTAATAACTCTTTCCATGGAAAATGTTCCTATTTGTAATTTAAAGTAAATATAATCACGCAGACACAACTAACTCTATAATATTCTCTGGAATTTCAATTTCAGATTCCTACCTAAGCTGCTTGGCTGCCTCAAGAAGGCATGAGGCCACGTCCAGGCGGCTTTCACCTTCATCACCCTCCTCACTAGGCTGAGCTGTGATCCAACTCTTCATCAGCTCCTCGTCAAGGTCAAACAGTTTGTCAACAAGCTCTCCAACTTTCTCAAGCAGGTCCGCTGTAAACACACAGAAACTATTTTATAAAGCAGACAAAAGGTTACTTATAGGGACTATATGTTGTGTATTTGAATGTCATCATGGTTTATGTCCATCATATTTTCACTGTTTATACATAACTAACATTTCATCAGCTTATGTAAAGAAATGAGTAAAAGGCAAAGTACTGTTGGTAGAGCTGCACATGATGAAAAGGAGGTTTGAGCGCACAGACGCCTGCTGTTGTATTCGTTGAAGCCATGTGGAACTGACATCTTTCTGAGAGACACAGGTCAGCACTAATCTGCAAACATTATCAGAAAACATGAATATTTCTCTCTCAGTCTCTCCATCTCACATGTCCACAGAAAATGCAAACGTCACCTGCTTGTTTCCAGAAGAGTAGGAGGATCCGTATCTCCAAAAAGAAGCAACAGCACAGCCCTGTGGACACACAGGGACTCACATTAACTAAAATGAATCAGAATAGTGTACAGGATCTATTTACAGACTATTACAGATGGACTTTTACCCACCCTAAGTCTTCATTTTGGCTGAGAGTCACACAAGTGTCAGGAAAACAAGCAATGTTCCCAAGGATTCCCACACAAATTTCCTAAAGAATAGACAAAGCAAAATACAAATCTATGACATATAATAGATCCTCTAAGAACAGAAATACAATATAGCATCAAATATACACATAACACCGCAAAAGTATATTTTGACATAGAATGTAAAAACTGGCAATGGTTCACTCACTGTGAGACGTGGACAACGAGATTTGGCTATAACTCCGAGGAGGATATCTGTGGCTTTGAATTCCTGCAGAAAACCAGCCACATCCTGCACACAGATGGTAAAGTAACAGTCAATCAGTATGTAAATATTTACATCACTCACTTCCAAGTGTAACACATGGCATGATTCTTTAGTAATGCAATATGAATGATGGACACAAAGACAGCTGCAGCATATTTAATTATTTGTGGTCAACTATCCTGAATCTGCAGAATGCAGTACATCCTGCAGTAACTGTTAAAACATACTTAGATTACTGAGATTATTTTTTATTTTTTGTACAGATATCAGTAACTAAACATCAAATCAAGATATTATCTGCAAGAAGCACATTTTGTGTTTATTACTCAAAATATTTTTTGTAAATCACCTCCAGCTCCAATGCAAAATAACAAAGTTTGAGTTGTCTTTTTGTTGGCGTTACCTCCATAAATACCACTCAGGCTGTCAAAACTGCACTGTTCATGAAAGATTCCAGTAGCTGTATATTTGTGTCTCTCTTAAAGACTTCTTTCAAACCAAAAGGATCCATTTGAATGTCACAAGAAATAAACACAAATTGCCCTTTAACAAGGAAACCACTGCAGAAAAGATTGGTAAACAAACTTAATGAATATTAAGCCAATTAATCAAAGAAAAAGCACCCCACCTTATCCATTGCCATGTCCCAGACTCTACAAAGATCTTCCTCATCATCATCAGTGAGCTGCATCTGACCTTCAGAGTCCTCATCTGAATGCTCTGTGACCATCTGGAAGACATGACCATTTTACAATGGACTGTACAGCATAGAGCAACAGCATATGTGGGCATCAATTAAGCACTAATTGTAACTAAGATTTTCACTCCAATTTATTTGATTGGTGTTCTGTAAGTTGGCTGATTAGAAAAAGTATTTGATAAATATTTGTCAGATGGAGTATGCATGCAAGGGAAGGAGGCAATTTTGGATGCGGATCTGCATTAAATCTCTGATTGATTTTTGCCCCAAAAAGCCTGATACCTTAAACACAGGTCATGGATCAAACTCATGTCGATGTGGATGAATACCTGTCAAAATTGTCCCCATCACCATTTAAATATCATATAGATATTATAGATATGTTAACATATATACAGAGAGGGACCCCTGACAGAATGCAATCTTTCAGCTCAAATTTAAATGCAGATGGGTTTACTGAAGTCCTTCCTATGGTGCAAGTAAAACCTACACAATGCAGCATTTGCACACTCCGGCATCTTTTCCAAACAATTTTAGATTATGCTCGCTTGTTATTTTCCCTCTTTCATTTTCAAGTGTTAAATGACATTTAACACCTGAATTTTGACGTTAGTAACAACAGCCTGCCTACATGGATGAGGCGGGTCAGGGTGCTGAAAAGCCAGTGCTTGCTGTAAACAGTGTCTCCAATAGCGTCCAAATCTTCATCCTCCTCTCCATCGGCTGTGTCTGGGGGTGGTGATGGGTTACGGTCCATTACTGGGGACTGTTTCCCTCTTGGAGATGAGGATCTCTCATTCTCCTCTTCCTGAACACCATCAATACTACAGTCTGAAGAGAGAAAAAGGAAAAACAGTGGTGTGGATTAGAGTTGATCAATATGGCTGGACAGGTGATAGAGTTTAAAGGGCAGGTTCACAATTTTTGAAGTGTGTTTTAAAGTAATAGTCAGGTGCCTAAATGAAAACTGAAATAGTTTTTTTTTTATTTGTTTGTTTTTTTTTGCAATAATCATTCCTCCTGTTCATACTGACCATTAGAAGATCCCTTCATAGTGCTTTTCAATGCAAGTAATGGGCGCCAAAATCCACAGCCCTCCTTCTGTATAAAAAATGCATTTAAAAGTTAATCTGAAGTTAATATGAAGCTTCAGCCATCCAGTTTAGTCAAATCAAGTAGATATTGTTAAACGTTATACTTTTTAGTGCCAAAGTTCCTCTTTTTTTTTTTTTTTACTATACTTCCACCGCAGCTCAACGCTGTCCGAGGAAACACAAAGAGGGAATTTTTCCAAAAAGACTGTAAATGTGGCAGATATCCACTTGATATGATTACCTCAGACTGCTGAAGCCTCATACAAGCTTCAGATAAACTTTGGAATAGATTTTTGCACAAAATGACTGTGTGGACACACTGCGGCCCCCATCAGTTACATTGAAAGGGGATCTTTTAATAGCCAGTATGAACAGGAGGAATGATTACAGCGAGGAAAACCTCTTTTAATGTTAATATGGGCACCTGACTGTTGTTTTAAAATAGGCTTGAAAAACTGTGAACCTATCCTTTAACGCTGTCAATCAATAAGCAGGACTGCTCTATGTAGATATTCATAATCAGAATCAGGTTTATTGCCAAATAGGTTTGTACATACAAGGAGTTTGCCTCTGTGTTGTGGTGCATAACAGTCAAAAACATACACAAAGTTAAGTAATCCTAAACAATATAAAAGAGAAATAATTTACAATAGAAGAAAAATACAAAATATATTTTAAGTGAGAGGAGAAACTACAGGTTTAAATTTTAAATATTAAATAGAAGAGAATGAGATGAATGTTCAAGACATTGAACATGAGTAAACAGTATCTGCAGTGTATTAATAATAATAACAATAATACAAGTTGCGTTATTGTAAAGGTAATGCAAGATGAAAGATCGCAGGTGTGCAAATGTGAGATTGGGGGTGTTACGTTAATACATATTGGTATATTTGTAGCCCATAAAGGACTTTGGCATCAGTGAAATGACGTACCTTGATTAGACAGATATTTAATTCACTGGAATAAACTAAACAGACATCTCATCTCATTTAGTCCCAGTTAAAACTAATGCAGTCTTACAGCCTTGCAATAAATCCTAAAATCATTGGTTATAAATTTCAGTTTTTGTTAGATATGTTTCTGTAACTTCATGGTTATTATCTGTTGCTCGTGGTGCTGTTGAATCGATAAAGTAACTGTGGTCTCGGTGCAAACTTAACGTTTGGTAAACAATTAAACAGGCAGCTAACACACTTCGTTATTAACGTGTTAGTTGCTCTCCGTGTTTCTGCTACATGCTCCACAACTTATAACATGTCGACTCACCCATAGTGCCCTTTCTGGATGAACGAAGCTAGCTGGTAAACATAAAATAAAATCGCGTTTGTTGACTTGTTCAGAAGAGTTTTCAAACAGCCTCCATTTAGCTAAAACTATTGTATGCGCACGCGCGGTGACGGTGCTCAGTCTTCTTCTTGTGTTCGACCACGTCAAGTTAAAACTAATACCGCCACCTGCAGTCCATCACCATCAATACATTCATGCACTGCATAGGATGGATCATGTGAATATGACATGAATATGATCATATGAAGAGCAAAAAAGCTAAGAAGACTTTTTACTTGAACTCTAAAAAGACTTACAATGAATAGACTTTGGATTCCTCTGGCTTATACAAAGCTTGTTCTACTGTTTTTGTATGACAATTGTTGTTATACCTCTTAGTTGTAAATAAAGAAAGTTTTGGGGAAAAAAGAGGGTAGTTTATACAATTCGATATTTTTTTATTATTACTATTTCTTCTTCTTTATTGACATAGGAAACAGTTTCAATTTCCTCTTCCACAAAATGAGCTGAGGTGCTCTTGCTCAATACTGGACCTTTTTTTTTTTTTTTTTTAGCTGATATTACGTTTGTACTTTTACTTAAGTATGATCTTAAATTCAGGTATTTTACTTGTAGTGGAGAAATTTTACATTGTGGTATTGCTACTTTTATTTATATAAAGGATCTTAGTACTTTTTCCACCACTGACCTCATGTTAGTGATGGTAAAGTTTCAGAAACTTACAGCATCAGGAGGAAAAAATTTAATGTCAGCTGGGTGTAGCTTTTCATATTAGTGGAATGAAGTTGGTTTGCATAAAGGGTCAGTTCACCCAAATCATTCACCTTTAATCTACGTAGTTGCATGCCTAGGTTTTGAGATATTGCCACCTTTACAATTTAGGTAACCTTATTCAAAAATGTATGTATGATTCCAAAAGGAATTTCCAATTAAATATTCTACTTTATTTTGGAGCAAATCCTATAGAATAAAGTCTTATTGGATTTTAGGATTAATATATGATTAATGCTACAAAAATGCTATAAGGTCTTATAAAAGTCCAAAAGGACCTATAGTTCGAAACTTTTACACTCCTATAGGATTTTGATCATTTAGAATCCTATAGGATTATGGGTTTGTTTGTCTTAAATCTTTTATGCTTTTTCAAAATCAAAATCTTATATGCTTTTTGATTTAATTTATTGCTTTTTAAAGAAATTTGGATTTGGACTATAGTTTCTAGATATAGCATTTTTAAATAAATATGGTATAAGCAGAAAGACATTCAACCAATAAATCAGTTATCTTACTTTAATAGCCTATCTTAAAATCATTACAGAAACTATTACAAAGATAACATCTATCATCCATAGAAAAAGAACATTTCAGTCTCCTGTGGTTTTGTATCATTCCTTTAATATCTTTCAGCTTCAGCCAACTGAATGTGGAAAAATACTGCATACATGGAGTTGACCACTTTATCGTGGTTGTTGTCATACATTTCTGTTGCATTAATGTGTTAAAGCCTGAGTACAAGGACACTGCCAGTCAGCTCAGAAATGATGCCAGACAGTGCTGTTGACACAGTAGTATTATGTCAACATGGATTACAAAGTCTTTAATAGTCCTGCCTCTAATCAAAACTGTCTTGAGGTAATTTGGCGAGTCTACTGTCCTCCCTTAATAAACACAGAATACGCTGTCAGCCAGGAATGACTATACACCTTCCTCATCTTGCAGCTGTCCACCTGTGGGAGTGGATCAAAACCCTATTTGCACTTGGAGGAGTCTCACTGAATAGCTATTTGAGGACGTGCAAATTAAAGCTTTATTTGTTTCCAAGAAATATTCACAGATAAAACAAGTGAGTGAACAGCTTTTGTGATGGGATGTGAAAGATCAACCCACCAGCTGGAGTAATTAATTACTTCCTAAGTTGTATCACTGCTTTGCACAAATGAGTGCTCATCTGTTCAAGCATCTGTTGAACAATACCAGTCGAGTATTATTTTGATGTTAAATTCACTGTTTAGTAGACTTGGTGTAATATTATACTTATATACTTAAACGCTTTCTCCGTCTCCAAAAAAAGTTTTCAAGTGTTAAATTGGGTTTAAACACATGGTCACTATGGGCGTATCATTAACCTATCATCATGACATTGTCTGAGAATTGGAGAGTTTGCAGCTTGATATGCTGCCAAGTCTTGTGTGTATTAATGCAACACTGCAGGTAGAGCACGACTGTAATCAAGGATGTAGTCCTGTCATCTCAGTTCACATCCTGTGTTATGTATGATCCAGATTCAATTTAGATAACACAGTACAGTCTCTTACAGCATTAAAACAAACATTAACTCCAAACACGGTGGAATAAAATATTTCCTAATGAATGAGTTTCTTTTTTTTCTGATTTTCATCACTTTAGCATTTAGTTACCACTGATGTTAAAATGAGCAAAACAACAGAAACAGTTGCTTTATTGGTGAGCCCTTTTTTCACAACAACCCTATTTTCAAGAAAATGTGGCTAAATAAAATATGGTTACCTTATTTAGGCAGGGTCACAAGTTTTGATAGATGTGATAGCAGAAACCGGTGCCCTGTCGAGTATAAGTCTGTCAGTTAAGCCCTAATACCTCACCTGTTAAACTTTGGTTAATACATCAGTCACTTTATAATTGACCCCTAATGGGTCACAAATTTACATGTAGCACTGAAGATCCTCCTGAGATCAGGTGGCCTGAAGGATAAAAACTGTTCCACCAAAATCTGTGTAGTTAGAAGAGACCTGCCACTAGACTTAGACTGCTGCTGCCTTCAAACTGAATTCATAAGTTTGTATTTTAAACTTAAGAAGTTGAGTACAAGATAAGCTTTGTGTTTAATTGGCTTAAGTTGTGACAGCAGTGTTGCTAGATACATTGGCATACAATCACCTTGTTTCCTTTCAAAAATGTTTATAATTATATGGTTTGTGCATTTCTATATTACATTAAGAACAATACAACTAAAAATATTAAGGGCAGACATTATGACTAAAATCTTTTTCCAAAATACATGCAATTTTATATTGTGTTAGAGATGTGATATTCTACATTTCCTCAAAATTCAGTTGAGAAATGGTTTACAGATAGGGTAACCAAATACAAAATGTCTATTTTGTGTAATCCATTAAATTAAACAGCAGACTAATCAACATAGTTTATCTCACCGATGGAAAATCCTGTAAATCCATTATCACAGTTGCCTGTAACATCACCTGCAATGGCTTAATACAACCAAAAACATGAAAAGTATATCATTAGTTACCCTCTAACTCTGTAATCTCCACTGCTAAACAATTCTCTATTGTCTCATGATATGTAGTGTATTCCTATTCCCCTACTGTGAATGTAATTGGGAAGAAAAATGATTACCCTGAGAAGAGCAAGATACTTAGTGGAAACACTGATTCCTTGTCATTTTTGATATGTATTTATCATTGTAGGATGTTTAGGTTTGTTAATGATCCACCTGTCTATCAAATGCAAAGCAGATGGCAGATTATAGTGACGCAGGCTCTTGCTTCAGCTTGGACAGTCACAGTTTGAGGTCGTTGTTGGTTCAGGTCATACTGACTGATGAGATCTCTACTTTCCTTTGAGTTGAGTGATCTTGCTTTTGTAGTGCCTTGATGTATTTGTTATTATTTATCTATTTATTCATGATCTTTAGCAGTTGTATTATTATAATTACTAGAATACTAAACTGAAAAAATCTCGAGCATATCCCAGATTGATTGAGATGGGACTGGACCATAATCCAATAATATATTATACACACATGCAAAGCAGTTATACGACTTAGTGCTCATCTGTTCAAGCATCTGTTGACCAATACCAGTCGAGTATTATTTTGGTGTTAAATTCACTGTTTAGTAGACTTGGTGTAATATTGTGACTTATATGTTTTCTCCGTCTCCAAAAAAAGTTTTCAAGTGTTAAATTGGGTTTAAACATACGGTTGCTATTGGCGTATCATGAACCTATCATCATGACACTGCCCGAGAGTTGGAGAGTTTGCAGCTTGATATGCTGCCAAGTCTTGTGTGTAACAACGCAACACTGCAAGTAGAGCAAGACTGTAACCAAGGATGTAGGCCTGTCAGCTCAGTTCACATCCTGCGTTGTTTGTGATCCAGATGCAATTTAGATAACACAGTACAGTCTCTTACAGCTTTAAAACAAACATTAACTCCAAACATAGTGGAATAAAATATTTCTTAATGAATGAGTTTCTTGTTTTTTTCTGATTTTCATCACTTTAGCATTTAGTTACCACCAAAGTTAAAATGAGCAAAACAACACAAACAATTGCTTTAAGTTACAAAATTTATGTATTTAACAAGCAAAGATTATTACATGAATGTCCGGTATAGAAGTCAAATTTAAGAAAATAATGTGACCAGATTGACAAAACATGTTGTAACACAGCATTTTAGAAGTGCCCTGTGGAGTTTTCTTGCAAACAAATAAAGTTGTTTTATAGTTACATTCAGTGTTTCTTACTCAAATGCATTTTTTGTATCCTTGAAGCGTGACAAATGTGATGAAAGCTTTTTTTCTCCCATAAAACTTTTGCAAACACAACTTTTAATTAAAGCTGCAAGCAGCGTTGAACGGGCCTTCGCGCCCTTGTGCACATCAGGCTATGGTGCAGTCGAAGGGCTTCTGTGACGGGCATGTAGACGTCTTCAGACCCGGGCTGTTTTCAGACAGTGCAAGAAGGAGATAAACATCACTTCCTTTGTCCACTATTTCGCCTGCTGCTGGGGCTGCTTTGCTGCAATTTCGTAAGGGGCGCTATTCAGCCAGTTTGCATCACTGACTGAATATTGTCATGAGGACGTGTTCAGGCCGGGACTCTTATCAAACATGCAAAGTTTGGGGCAGACTGGAGCATTTGCACTAAAGTCATAGCAATTTCCTCTGTCATGGCGAAACATCAAAACTCAACGCCACGCCACTGCCACACGCTTCAACAATAGCTAAATTATAGCATATTAGGCACATTACCGTCACCCTCTGCTTCGGACTGTAGACCAAATATTCAATCCTACACATCAATCCTGTCTGTCTAATAAACTCAAAAAAAAAAAAAAATGCTACTCCACCCACTTGGCAGGTTCATTAAAGTCTTAATGCTGAGCTCCGGAACTCCAGTCTTCCTGAGTTTTTCCATCATATATTGTCTTTTTTGATCATACTTAGTACAATCTATGCTTGCATATGCAATAGTTTCCTCAGCCAAGTGGGAAAAAATATGTGTATATATCGGCAATCGCCAAAAATGCTAGTCAAAAAGTAATCGTGTTAAATAACCGTGATGTCAATATTGAGCAAAAATAATTGTGATAATGCTTTTTGCCATAATCAAGCACCCCTAAAGAGAACATAAATTTTGATTTACATACACACACACACAAAGCATTTAGATATATATGTGATAAATTGTTGTCTTAAATAAACAGTTATTTGAACATTTTTCAGTGTGCTCCTAAATTTCTGTGTGCTCCCAATTTTTTTCATTTAGGAACACATGCACTCCTCGACAAAAAAGTAATCATCGAACACTGCTGTCAGATGTGTAGAGACAATAAGTAACTGCAGCTGGACACAGAAAAATGCTCATATATTTGAATGGAGAGTGTGAGCGAACCGCTAGGTGCTTGGGCCCTAATGAAGGAGAAACTGAAGTACAAAGCTACAAATTTTAGTTTCGATTTTATTTTTCTGTGGCACTTTATCACTAAACTGTCACTCTCACTCCATGTTTTCCCTTCCCCTCATAGGTCATCCCCACTACTGAATTATACATTTAAAGTCATAATTATTGTAAAATAAATGATAATAACACCAAACTTCATACAAAGTTTGTATATAATGTACTGTATGTATATAGACCTTTCTGCTGTATCCTTCAAAAATGAGCTGCGTTTAACCGTGGCACCCATCCCCCCACTTTCTTCCCTCCTTGTCCCTCTCAGCTGGAGAGAAGGATTTCAGAGTACTCTTCTTGTGAAATATCCTCATAAATCCCATGACTATGGCCAAATCTTACATTAAAAATCATATTTTAGTAGGAATTTTCATCGCAAATCCATTGATACAGGTTTGAAAGTGGTCGGACTTATAGTTTAGACGTCAGATGCCCAAGGTTTGGCACAAAGTCCATGCCCAGAGATTGCCTCCCCATTGGTTTATATTGTAAGGTGCGATGTGGCACTCCAACTTTCAGGGCTTACAAAATCTAAACCGTTCAAGTTATTACAAAGTTTTTAATTACTTTTGTTCAGCACAGTGTGATAAGTCATGTATTAAAGTTTGAAGCCAATACCATTAACGCCCTAGGAGGACATAGCGTTTATTCAAGGTCCAAAATTGGCACAAAGTCATACTTTCATGGGTGAATTGTGGACTTCCTGTTGGATTTAGGTTAGGGGTGTCAGTGTATAATTTGTGGGTCTTGATGAGAGGAATAATTGAGTTTTGGTTTGATCTCTCGATGACATTCCTATGGGCCGTGGCAGCCATTTTAGATACATAGGCGGCGCTATAGAGCACATTTTGGCACTCTGGGGGATAATTTTCACATTTTATCAAATATTTCACCAGACCTGATGTGCGTGCCAAATTTGGTCAGTTTTTGAACATGTTTAGGGGGTCAAATTTAGGTCTGAAGTGGTGAGATAATAAAGAAAGAAAGAAAGAAACAGAATAGATACAAGAGGGTCTTTGCCCCTTTGGGGCTCAGGCCCTAAATATTTTGAAATCTATATAAATCTATATAAATCTATATATAAATCTATATACATCACTGTTGACTTGCATTAAACCAGTGGCACAAATCACTTGCGAGCTTGTGCACGTACATGTTGTCTGTGTGCATATGACAAAACAGCCCCATGCCTTAAAAAAACATTGCTCCATTGCTGACTAATGGTTTGTTAATGATCCACCTGTCTATCAAATGCAAAGCAGATGGCAGATAGAGTGACGCAGGCTCTTGCTTCAGCATGGACAGTCACAGTTTGTCATACTGACTGATGAGATCTCTACTTTCCTTTCAATTTTGTACTGTGATCTTGTTTTTGCTGTGCCTTGATATATTTGATTTTATTTATCTATTTATTTATGATCTTTAGAACTTGTATGATTATGATTTTATATATATCTATATCTATCTATCTATCTATCTATCTATCTATCTATCTATCTATCTATCTATCTATCTATCTATATATATGTGTGTGTGTGTGTGTGTGTGTGTGTGTGTGTGTGTGTGTGTGTATGTGTGTGTATATATATATATATATATATATATATATATATATATAGATAGATAGATAGATAGATAGATAAATAGATAGATAGATAGATAAATAGATAGATAGATAGATAGATAGATATGCTTGACCCCTACAGTGAGGAGATCCAGTGGCTCTGTTATGCTGTGGGGGGCATTTTGCTGGCATAGTTTGAGTCCACTTGTCCCCTTAGAGAGAAGGGTCACTGCAAATCAATACAAAGTTGTTCTGAGTCATCACCTTTATCCTATGATGAAAAATTTCTATCCTGATGAGAGTGGTCTCTTCCAGGATGACGAGGAGTCACTGAATGGAGTATGAAAATGATGTGAATCTTATGCTATGGCCTTCAGTCACCAGATCTCAACCCAATTGAACACCTATGGGAGATTTTGGACTGACGTGTTAGACAGTGCTCTCCACCACCATCATCAAAACACCAAATGAGGGAATATCTTTTTAAAGAATAGCGTTACTCAGCCTTGACATTGATTCTACAAGTCTCAGAACTCTTTTGGAGGGATGAACAACATTCTTCCAGAAGATACTCTCTCATTTGATGTTTTGATGATGGTGGTTGAGAGCGCTATCTAACATGTCAGTCCAAAATCTCCCATAGGTGTTCAGTTGGTGACTGCAAAGGCCATAGCATATGATGTGCTTCACTTTCATACTCATCAAAACATTCAGTGACCACTCGTGTCCTGTGGATGGGGGCATTGTCATCCTGGAAGGGACCACTCCCATCAGGATAGGAATGTTTCATCATAGGATAAAGGTGATCACTCAGAACAACTTTGTATTGATTTGCAGTGACCCCTCCCTCTAAGGGGACAAGTGGACCCAAACCATGCCAACAAAATGCCCCCCCACAGCATAACAGAGCCACCAGATCCCCTAACTGTAGGGGTCACCCGCCTGTATATATATATATATATATATATATATATATATATATATACACACACATATACATATATATATATATGTGTGTGTGTGTGTGTGTGTGTGTGTGTGTGTGTGTGTATCTGTTACATTTTCAAAACTTGTTCACTCTTTGACATTGAAGAATAAGTTTGGAACAGTGGACCTTACTGTTTTATTGCTGCCAATTCCTCTGGAAATATAAATTCTTAATTGAAGTGCAAGCATATTTGCCCAATGAAGAGATAAGGAGGATGTTGGAATAATTATATTGGACTTGTGAAAGGCGTCAGACATTCATTCAGCACATGTTTGTCATGTCCTAGCAATAAAACTTGAGTTCCCACTCATCTCACAAGTCTCAATATAAAGGGCTGTCGAGAACAGTCGGACTTATTACCTGCTTTGGTGACAGCAAGCCCACAGTGGCAATCATGAGGTGGAAATGTGTGTGGTTGTGTTTCCTTGCATTGTCTGTTGCCAGCATCAAGGATGTCCAAGCCAGACAGGGTAAGATTCAGATTGTTTTGGATACTGTGGAGCTCTTTTGGTTGAATGGGTTGCTGTGCTACACACATACATGAATACATATTGTTCAGCACTGTCTTTAATTTTGGTTAGGCTGAAACATTTTGTTGCTCAAACTGTTTTCCAAACTTTTTAATCTTCCCCAGTTCGCAACCATGTCAGCAGCATCTGCAGCACATGGGGCAGAGAGCACTTCAAGACCTTTGACGGTGATGTTTACCAGTTTCCTGGTATGTGTGAATACAACTTGGCCTCTGACTGCCATGACTCTTACCAGGAGTTCTCGGTGCACATGAAGAGGAAGGAGAATGATGGAGACGCTACAGTCAGTTATGTGGTGGTTACCATCAATGACCTTTCTTTCCACCTCACCAAGAGCCAGGTCACTGTGAATGACCTTCCGTGAGTAAAAAGTCACATAGCCTGTTCAAGCAACTGTACTTCACTCTTCTCTGACATTTGTGCGTTATGATTAAGTTAACATTCTCTCTGTCCCAGTGTCAAGATGCCATACTACAATGCTGGGGTGCAAGTGGAAAAAAATGCTGTTTACATCAAGCTCCAGTCCAAAGTTGGCATTACTGTCATGTGGAATGGTGATGATGCAGTCATGGTAAAAGCTCAAAATAAATGTTTTCATCTACTGCACTTTATGTGTGTGACATAGAAACAGATTGTTAAATCACATCGAGAACATTAGAGAAATTTTGGTCTGTAAATTATTCATAGTATGCCAGAGGAACTGGCTCAATGTACTTGGTCATATTTATATATTTTCATCATGAATAAAATCACTTTCTTTGCCTTTTAATATTTTCTTAGTACATAATTGTTATTTAAATTGCAAAAACCTAGAACTTGTTATAATCCCTTGCTGTGTTGCTGTGTCTATTGTAGGTAGAGGTGGATCAGGATTATGCTAATCGTACTTGTGGACTTTGTGGAGACTTCAATGGTGTTTCTGTCTACAATGAGTTCATTCATAATGGTTGGTTATTCACTTGATGTATTAATTCATTTTATGTTTTGGCAAACACATTCAGTCTTTTACTGTATCTTTGACATGCAACACTATGAATATAATCACATGCAGGCCTCAAAATTAGCCCCATTGAGTTTGGCAACAAACAGAAAGCCCACCGTCCAAACGATGATTGTGAGGACCCCTATGAACAGGAGGATGAATCACCAGAGAAACAGACTGTGCGGGATTCTTGCAAGGAGTTTGTGAGTTTGTTATCCACCTAGTATTAGCAATATGTAGTAATATATCCTGCAACAAAGTAATTATGTCTCTACTAATTACTTTTTCACCTTTAGCAAACCACCTGTAAACAGATGCTACATTCAGAGTCCTGGAGCTCCTGCACCAAACTGATTAACCCTGAGCCTTACATCCAAGCCTGTGTGCAGGACATGTGTGGCTGCATCAACAGTACAAATGACTCATGTGTCTGCAGCACACTGTCTGAGTTCTCTAGACAGTGTTCCCATGCTGGAGGACAGCCTCCCAACTGGAGGACACCTCAGTTCTGTGGTAATGTTTTTTTGCTTTGTCATCATCTTTACATGTTGTATGATAATGTTTGAAAAGAGTACTGAAACACTGACATCAGCTCACTGAAAAGCAACTAATTTAAAATGTACTCAGAAAAAAGTAACTGATTTACTGTGAGAAAATTATTTAATGTGATTTTATTAAAGTTTATTAAATGTGATTTTGTAATGCAGTTTAGAGTTTTAAACTAGATTATATTTTGAAAAACTGCATAAAGGGAGGCCAGAAAAGTTCTACTTGGCTGACTTTAACGCAGTGAAGTTACTGTGTTAAAGTTCTCCATATGATTTTGCAAGTACACAGAAATACTTTGTTACACTAAAGGAAAAAATCAAGTTAGTTACTGTACATTCACCTTTGGTATACTATGGAATACTTCACATTGACCTCAGTTTATTTCAATTGTACTATCTCTTCACAGCTAAACAGTGCCTATACAACATGGTTTATGAAGAGAGTGGTTCTCCTTGCATGGATACTTGCACACACTCGGACACAAGTTCACTGTGTGAGGATCACAAAATGGACGGCTGCTTCTGTCCTCCTGGTTAGTGCTCTTCACATGTTAACCCATGTTTGTCACTACATAATACTGCTTATAGTTTCCTGCTTCACTTATTATTACACTTTTATATAACTGTGACCTCCAATGTCACACATTTCTATTTCAGGAACTGTGTTTGATGATATTTCCATGAGAGGGTGCATTGCTCAATCTGAATGTCAGTGCAAGCATGACAAAATCTATAACTCTGGTGACGTCCACCGACAGGACAGAAAGAATTGGTAAGTCAAATTATTTATTATTTCATAATGTTAATTGGGGTGGCTGTGGCTCAGGAGGTAAAGCAGGTTGTCCACTAATTGGAAGATTGGTGGTTCGATTCCTAGCTCCTCCGGTTTGCATGTTGAAATGTCCTTGGGCAAGATATTGAACCCCAAATTGCTCCCAAAGGCTGTGCCATTGGTGCGTGTGTCTGAATGATTAGAAACTCCTCCTGATGTACATGTTGATGCTTTGCATGGCAGCCTCTGCCATTAGTGTATGAATGTGAATGGATCAATGTGGCATGTAGTGTAAAGTGCTTTGAGTGGTCAGAAGACTAGAAAGGTGCTATATAAATGCAGTCCATTTTAGCATAATGAATTATCTGGTCTCATTAATCATGTGTAATTTTTTGTAAACCTCAAACTGTTTGTGTTGTTTCAGTACATGTTCTGAAGGAAGATGGGTTTGTGAGAGCCTTCAAATGCCTGCTACATGTGCTGTTGAAGAAGGTTCACATGTAACTACCTTTGATGGGAAAACTTTCACCTTCCATGGAGACTGTTATTACACCTTGGCCAAGGTGGAAAACAAGGTGAATGATTCATATTCATACAATTCACTTGAGAAAATATATAATCAGTTGATGTAAAATAAATCCAATGTTACTTATGTAGTTGTTCTCGTACTGTGTATATTTCAGAATGATGCTGGTCCAAAGTTCACCATCCTGGTACAGTTGGCGCCATGTGCAAACCAAGAGTTTGACACTTGTCTTAAGGCCCTTAAAATCCTGCTGAACAATGACAGAAACAATGTGAGTTAAAGCCTGTCACTTGAAATGACTGTCGACATTTATTAATTCACATATATCTGCAACACTTAAATGATCAATTCTGTTTATATTCAGGTATTAATGTTCACTTCTGATGGGGCAGTAAAGCAGAATATGCAGACCATTAGTTTGCCATACCACTCAGGTAGGTCACACAGTAAGAAGCAGTATTAAATATATTATTTTCATCCTTCATTCATGCTATGACATCAAAATATTATACTATTGTTTGTATTTCTCTTCTTTCAAAGGTGACATCAACATATTCCACGCTTCATCCTTTCACATTTTGCTCCAGACAAGTTTTGGATTGCAAATTCAAATCCAGCATGTGCCTGTCATGCAAGTGTATGTCAGCCTGGACCAGAGCTACAAATCAAAGACACGTGGTAAGTTTTACATTTTTCCTAACATGAAGCATTGGTATCATCAAAAATATGTCAGAATACTGTCTGATTCTAAAATATTTGGCATCATCAGGTTTGTGTGGTAACTACAACATGATCCTGTCTGATGACATGAAGACTCCTCAGGGGATTGTGGAGGGAACAGCAGCCACTTTTAGTAACTCATGGAAAACTAACCTCATGTGCCAAGACAGAGAGGAAAGACTTGATGACCCCTGTTCCCTCAGTGTGGAAAATGGTAAACAATTCTGGTCACTTATTCTACTGGTTATCTGGTGATTTAAACACTGATACCTTGTCTGCAAGTATTTTATATTTAAGGCTATTAGACAGTCGAACACTGTTGTAGACATTAAAAATAAAAGAATTACTGTTTCTTCACTCTCAGAGGGATACGCCAAACATTGGTGCGCCTTGCTAATAAGTCCAAATAGTACCTTCACACAGTGCCATTCAGTGGTGGATCCTGAGATATATTATAAGGTACAGAAAAACATTTTCTGTTGGTATTTCATTGATTTAATTGCGATAAGACTGTAATTTTCTAAAAGTGTTTGCTGTCTTCTGCAGCGGTGTATTTACGCAACCTGTAACTGCGAGAAGAGTGAGGCCTGTCTGTGTGCCGTCTTGTCCTCCTATGCACGAGCTTGTGCATCTATGGGAGTGTTCTTGACAAATTGGAGGGACAATGTGTGTGGTAAGGATTTCTTTATTTGAGTGATGATTTCTGGAGTTTGATTAACATCTTCCCTTTCATTAGTTATTCATAAAACTATTAAATAACCATTCTCATATCGTGCACAAACCAGATAAATACACAAGGAGCTGCCCAGCATCTCAGACCTTCTCTTACAAGCATCAGAGATGCCAGTTGACGTGTAGATCACTGGGCTCAGAGCAGCAGAGCTGCACTTCTGACTTCTTGCCTGTGGATGGCTGCTCCTGTCCTGAGGGTCTCTACCTAAATGAAAATGGCAAATGCGTCCCCATGGCAAAATGTCCCTGCTACCACGACGAAGTCTACATCAAGCCAGGAAAGTCTATAAACATGAAGGACGAACACTGGTTAGTCAGTTGTTTCCATTTCAGTGACACCAGACTTCAAATCAATTATCCTAGACTGATGATTTTACTTTATAGAAAGTGAACTGTTAGTTTTTAAGTCCCCTTGTGTTGTATGCTATATCTTTTGTGTCTTCTTCTAGTGTGTGCACTAATGGAAAGCTTCATTGCCGTTCTTGGGGACCCCGCTCATCAGGTAAGTTTTTTTTTTTTTTCAAATACAACACAAGCATATTGTTGATACAATATATATGAAATCAGTTTCTACTTCTGTTACAGCATGCCCCTCTCCAAAAGTGTTCTTCAACTGCTCCACTGCTGGCAAAGGAGAGCTTGGACTACAGTGTGCTCGAACTTGTTTAAATCTGGACAGCGATGATTGCGTGAGCCATTTTTGCCACTTTGTCCAAATTTACCTCTCACTCACAAATGACTAGATCTAATATGTATTTCCTGAATTTAATGGTGGACAGTATATTACACTGGAGATGCAATGTTTTCTATTGCTGTGATCTTCTTATCCTTCCAGGACTCCACAGAGTGTAAATCAGGCTGTCGCTGTCCATTAGGCCTTGTTGATGATGGCAAAGGTTCCTGTGTGAAAGAACATGAATGTCCATGTCAGCACAATGGGCATCTCTATCTCCGTGGAACACGAATTCCTAACAAGTGCAACACCTGGTATGACCTTGTTTAGATCAGATCATGATAAACAAATATAATATACGTCTGAGTGTTTTACTTCATTATAGTACTAACAACACTGTTATATTTACTATTTCTAATTCACCTAGTACCTGCAAAAGTGGAAAATGGGAGTGCACAGAGAAAAAATGCTCAGGAACCTGCGTTATTTATGGAAGTGGTCATTACAACACATTTGATCAGCGAACATATGGGTTTCAAGGACATTGTGCCTATGTTGCAATGAAGGTAAACAATGGATATCAAAATCATCCAAATTAGTTTTCCTCACCTTATTCTGCTCACCACCCTTCATCTCAGAAATGAATAGATATGACATTCATAGAATTATGACTTACTGTTATTCTTGAACATCAGTGTTTTCACTGAATTAAGCTATGTTTACCTCCATTCACTTTAAGATGACTGCTTCTCATAATAAGGAATATGAATAAAAGTGCAGATAATTATACAATCTCTCTCTCTTTTAAGAACAAATGTGGCAATAAAACAGTACAGGACAACTTTGGAGTTATCACAGAAAATGTACCATGTGGCACTACTGGCACCACATGCTCCAAAACTGTCCGAATCCAACTGGGGGTAAGACTTCATACAAAACCTGACATTAAAGTAATATATCAAACAACAGTTTTTACATTGCAATAAAAACAACCTAAACCTCCTTAATATTGCAGCAAAAGGAAGTTAAACTGTCAAAGGGTAAATATGAAGAGACGGACCTGGGATATGGCAGTCAGATTCAGTACAAAATAAGAAGGGTTGGCTTGTATCTGGTCATAGAATCTTCCATTGGTCTGGCAGTGATGTGGGATCGCAAAACAACTGTTCGCATCCTGTTGGAACCACAGCACAGGGTGAGTCAAAGTTTAACTGAACACTAAATTGTTTTAGTGATGATGAATGATGAAGATTTTAAAACTAGATTTTTGAGACGCTGTGCGTTTCTTTGCTCATCTGTAGTATCGCTGTCTTGGCGGATCATGTTCTAGTGCCACTAAAGCTTGGTACAGCAATGGTATTGATACAGAGTACCATTGCTGAAATCCCGGAGGCACTATTTAAAATATTTCATAATATATGAAGTCAATAAAATAGAATATTGTGTTTGTCAATATTATACAGGTATAATAATTCCTGCATGTTCCTTGTAATGCGAAAGACTATCAATATTGAATATCGTCCCTATATGTAAAATAACTCTGTGACTCTTTTGTTTGGCTGTACAGGGAGAGGTATGTGGCTTGTGTGGAGATTTTGATGGTGATGGACAGAATGACTTTACCACCCAAGGTCAGCTGACAGTGAGCAATCCGTTAGAATTTGCTAACAGCTGGAAAGTGTCTAGCACTTGCCCAGATGTGGACACAAATGTAGATCCTTGTGGAGCAACACCCAATCGACATCACTGGGCAAAAATGATGTGCAGCATTATAACTGGAGATACGTTCAAAAACTGCCGCAATAAGGTAATGACATATTTGTTTCTGATTTATCATTATTTCAATTTCCATGATTTAAAATATTAAAATCGTTTTTTAAAATCTATCTTACATTTTGATAACTGAACAGGTAGATCCTCGTCCATTTTATGATAACTGTGTGAAAGATTCCTGTGCCTGTGACACTGGAGGAGACTGTGAATGCTTCTGCTCAGCAGTTGCAGCTTATGCTCAAGCTTGTAATGAGGCTGGTGTCTGTGTTGCATGGAGAACTCCAGAAATCTGTCGTAAGTAATCAAACTTAAATTAAATTGAGGTCTTACAGCTTTTTTTGTCCCAAAACCCAGTTTTTAGATCCCCAAATTCTTATAACCCCAGCAGCATTGAACCCAGAGACTGTGAGATTTTTCAAAATGTGTGTGATGTTTTCTTGGTTGTGTTATTCTTTTCTTTATAAACAAGGTGTCTAATATTCTGCCGTTTATTTTTTCCTCTAAATATATAGTATATTGAGACATTAGCCACATTTACTCATCTTGAAAATGTAACAAATATGTGAGTTGACACCAAATTTAATCAAAGGTAAAATAATTTATGTACATAGAAGCTTTAGATTATTATATTCTTAAATTCTGTGTAATTTAGTCTAACAAGATGTAACTGAGTGTTTTTAGTTGTTTTGTTTTCTGGCTGTTTTTTTTTTTTCTTTCAAAATTGCCTTCAAGTTTGTTATTCAACAGTGAGCATTTTAGAAAGTGATTATTTCCTACATTTAGCTAGAACTAAATGCAATTCTCAGGCCTAAAAGAAATATAATGCTAGAATGTTTTAGGTGGAATTTAAGTTTATCTCTTCCACTGAGTGACACATTTTACAGAGATTAAATTAGTTATTATTACCTTCCTTTAATACATTTCCTTTATTTAAAAACATATCTTGTTTCTTTTCATTCTAGCTGTCTTTTGTGACTACTACAATGACCCGGGTGAATGCAAGTGGCACTACAATCCTTGTCACACACCTTGCTACAAGACCTGTTTGAATCCACAAGGAAATTGTAGCAACCCTATACCCAACCTGGAAGGTAAGAGGTCAATTCACAACATACTGTCTTTCCTTAAATAAATGTGCATCAAGTTGAAATAAAATTTTAACCTAATGCTGAGCTGATCCTATTTGGTGTACTTTATGTCATAAAATATTAAAACAAACCAGGCCAGTATCAGTTTCCAAGATTTTAAAAAACAATGTTAATAACAATGCTCTTATTGTTAAAGCATAATGTATGGTTCTTTATGCTCTGACTTTTACAGGCTGTTACCCTGTTTGCCCTGAAGATAAGCCCATATTTGATGAGGAGAAGCAGGAATGTGTGGAAGAATGTGAAGGTTGCTTTTACAACGGGACTAGATATGAAGACCATGACGTTATTTACAATGTGACTGACAACATGGGAATGTGCTACTACGCAATCTGTATTAATACAACAGTAACATTTATAAATGAAACCTGCTCTACAACAACTGTTTCACCATCAACATCACCAACGATTACTACAGTCACTACACCTGTGACAACGGTAACTGAACCCGGTACTACAACTCTAAAGCCAACTGTAAGCCCCACAGCCCTCCCTACTAGAACAACTGAAGAGCAAACCACAACCACAGAATCTACAACCACACCAACAGGACCCCCAACTACAACAGAGGGGCCAACAACAACCACAAAATCGACAACTTCACCAACTGAACCGCCCTCTACAACTTCTACACCTGTGACAACGGTAACTGAACCCGGTACTACAACTCTAAAGCCAACTGTAAGCCCAACAACCACAAAATCTACAACCCTGACCACCGAACCTCCTACTACAACTCAAAGGACAACCACAAAATCGACAACTTCACCAACTGAACCGCCCTCTACAACTCCAGGGACAACTTCTACACCTGTGCCAACGGTAACTGAAACCGGTACTACAACTCTAAAGCCAACTGTAAGCCCCACAGCCCTCCCTACTAGAACAACTGAAGAGCAAACCACAACCACAGAATCTACAACCACACCAACAGGACCCCCAACTACAACAGAGGGGCCAACCACAACCACAACAGAGGGGCCAACAACAACCATAAAATCTACAACCCTGACCACCGAACCTCCTACTACAACTCAAAGGACAACCACAAAATCGACAACTTCACCAACTGAACCGCCCTCTACAACTCCAGGGACAACTTCTACACCTGTGACAACAGTAACTGAACCCGGTACTACAACTCTAAAGCCAACTGTAAGCCCAACAACCACAAAATCTACAACCCTGACCACCGAACCTCCTACTACAACTCAAAGGACAACCACAAAATCGACAACTTCACCAACTGAACCGCCCTCTACAACTCCAGGGACAACTTCTACACCTGTGCCAACGGTAACTGAAACCGGTACTACAACTCTAAAGCCAACTGTAAGCCCCACAGCCCTCCCTACTAGAACAACTGAAGAGCAAACCACAACCACAGAATCTACAACCACACCAACAGGACCCCCAACTACAACAGAGGGGCCAACCACAACCACAACAGAGGGGCCAACAACAACCATAAAATCTACAACCCTGACCACCGAACCTCCTACTACAACTCAAAGGACAACCACAAAATCGACAACTTCACCAACTGAACCGCCCTCTACAACTCCAGGGACAACTTCTACACCTGTGCCAACGGTAACTGAAACCGGTACTACAACTCTAAAGCCAACTGTAAGCCCCACAGCCCTCCCTACTAGAACAACTGAAGAGCAAACCACAACCACAGAATCTACAACCACACCAACAGGACCCCCAACTACAACAGAGGGGCCAACCACAACCACAACAGAGGGGCCAACAACAACCATAAAATCTACAACCCTGACCACCGAACCTCCTACTACAACTCAAAGGACAACCACAAAATCGACAACTTCACCAACTGAACCGCCCTCTACAACTCCAGGGACAACTTCTACACCTGTGCCAACGGTAACTGAAACTGGTACTACAACTCTAAAGCCAACTGTAAGCCCCACAGCCCTCCCTACTAGAACAACTGAAGAGCAAACCACAACCACAGAATCTACAACCACACCAACAGGACCCCCAACTACAACAGAGGGGCCAACCACAACCACAACAGAGGGGCCAACAACAACCATAAAATCTACAACCCTGACCACCGAACCTCCTACTACAACTCAAAGGACAACCACAAAATCGACAACGTCACCAACTGAACCGCCTTCTACAACTCCAGGGACAACTTCTGCCACTACTCCATGTATTAATCCGTGTGACTGGTCAGACTGGTATGATGTACATAATCCAGAAGAGGACAAAAGTGACTGGGAAACATATGAGAACATCACAAATAGTGGTAAACAAATATGTGAAAGTCCCAAAGAAATTGATTGTAGATCAGCAGCTCAACCTGACATGGATTTCGATGACTATTTGAGTGAAACTCACCAAGTTGTTACCTGTGATTTGGAAATTGGCTTAATATGTAGAAAAGAGGACCAGAAAAGCCGTCCATTCAAGTGCTTCAACTATAAGATCAGAGTTTGTTGTGAGGTAAACATATGTGGAAGCACAACCTCAACAAATACACCTATTATCACAACTAAGGGACCAACCACAACCACAACAGAGGAGCCAACCACAGCCACAAAATCTACAACCCCAACTGCTGTACCTCCTAGTACAACTGAGAGTCCAACCACAAGCACAACAGAGGAGCCAACCACGACCACAAAATCTACATCTCCGACCTCTGTACCTCCAAGTACAACTGGTGGGACAACCACAACCACAAAATCAACAACCCCAACCGCTGTACCTCCTACTACAACTGAGGGTCCAACCACAACCACACCAGAGGAGCCAACCACACCCACAAAATCTACATCTCCGACCTCTGTATCTCCTACTACAACTGGTGGGACAACCACAAAATCAACAACCCCAACCGCTGTACCTCCTACTACAACTAAGGGACCAACCCCAACCACAACAGAGGAGCCAACCACGACCACAAAATCTACATCTCCGACCTCTGTACCTCCTAGTACAACTGGTGGGACAACCACAACCACAAAATCAACAACCCCAACCGCTGTACCTCCTACTACAACTGAGAGTCCAACCACAAGCACAACAGAGGAGCCAACCACGACCACAAAATCTACATCTCCGACCTCTGTACCTCCAAGTACAACTGGTGGGACAACCACAACCACAAAATCAACAACCCCAACCGCTGTACCTCCTACTACAACTAAGGGACCAACCCCAACCACAACAGAGGAGCCAACCACGACCACAAAATCTACATCTCCGACCTCTGTACCTCCAAGTACAACTGGTGGGACAACCACAACCACAAAATCAACAACCCCAACCGCTGTACCTCCTACTACAACTAAGGGACCAACCCCAACCACAACAGAGGAGCCAACCACGACCACAAAATCTACATCTCCGACCTCTGTACCTCCTAGTACAACTGGTGGGACAACCACAACCACAAAATCAACAACCCCAACCGCTGTACCTCCTAGTACAACTAAGGGACCAACCCCAACCACAACAGAGGAGCCAACCACGACCACAAAATCTACATCTCCGACCTCTGTACCTCCAAGTACAACTGGTGGGACAACCACAACCACAAAATCAACAACCCCAACCGCTGTACCTCCTAGTACAACTCAGAGTCCAACCACAACCACAACAGAGGAGCCAACCACGACCACAAAATCTACATCTCCGACCTCTGTACCTCCTAGTACAACTGGTGGGACAACCACAACCACAAAATCAACAACCCCAACCGCTGTACCTCCTACTACAACTAAGGGACCAACCCCAACCACATCAGAGGAGCCAACCACGACCACAACATCTACATCTCCGACCTCTGTACCTCCTAGTACAACTGGTGGGACAACCACAACCACAAAATCAACAACCTCAACCGCTGTACCTCCTACTACAACTAAGGTACCAACCCCAACCACATCAGAGGAGCCAACCACGACCACAACATCTACATCTCCGACCTCTGTACCTCCTAGTACAACTGGTGGGACAACCACAACCACAAAATCAACAACCCCAACCGCTGTACCTCCTAGTACAACTAAGGGACCAACCCCAACCACAACAGAGGAGCCAACCACAACCACAAAATCAACAACCCCAACCGCTGTACCTCCTAGTACAACTCAGAGTCCAACCACAAGCACAACAGAGGAGCCAACCACGACCACAAAATCTACATCTCTGACCTCTGTACCTCCTAGTACAACTGGTGGGACAACCACAACCACAAAATCAACAACCCCAACCGCTGTACCTCCTACTACAACTAAGGGACCAACCCCAACCACATCAGAGGAGCCAACCACGACCACAACATCTACATCTCCGACCTCTGTACCTCCTAGTACAACTGGTGGGACAACCACAACCACAAAATCAACAACCCCAACCGCTGTACCTCCTACTACAACTAAGGGACCAACCCCAACCACAACAGAGGAGCCAACCACGACCACAAAATCTACATCTCCGACCTCTGTACCTCCTAGTACAACTGGTGGGACAACCACAAAATCAACAACCCCAACCGCTGTACCTCCTAGTACAACTCAGAGTCCAACCACAAGCACAACAGAGGAGCCAACCACGACCACAAAATCTACATCTCCGACCTCTGTACCTCCAAGTACAACTGGTGGGACAACCACAACCACAAAATCAACAACCCCAACCGCTGTACCTCCTAGTACAACTAAGGGACCAACCCCAACCACAACAGAGGAGCCAACCACGACCACAAAATCTACATCTCCGACCTCTGTACCTCCAAGTACAACTGGTGAGACAACCACAACCACAAAATCAACAACCCCAACCGCTGTACCTCCTAGTACAACTAAGGGACCAACCCCAACCACAACAGAGGAGCCAACCACGACCACAAAATCTACATCTCCGACCTCTGTATCTCCAAGTACAACTGGTGGGACAACCACAACCACAAAATCAACAACCCCAACCGCTGTACCTCCTACTACAACTAAGGGACCAACCCCAACCACATCAGAGGAGCCAACCACGACCACAACATCTACATCTCCGACCTCTGTACCTCCTAGTACAACTGGTGGGACAACCACAACCACAAAATCAACAACCCCAACCGCTGTACCTCCTACTACAACTAAGGGACCAACCCCAACCACAACAGAGGAGCCAACCACGACCACAAAATCTACATCTCCGACCTCTGTACCTCCTAGTACAACTGGTGGGACAACCACAACCACAAAATCAACAACCCCAACCGCTGTACCTCCTAGTACAACTCAGAGTCCAACCACAAGCACAACAGAGGAGCCAACCACGACCACAACATCTACATCTCCGACCTCTGTACCTCCTAGTACAACTGGTGGGACAACCACAACCACAAAATCAACAACCCCAACCGCTGTACCTCCTAGTACAACTAAGGGACCAACCCCAACCACAACAGAGGAGCCAACCACGACCACAAAATCTACATCTCCGACCTCTGTACCTCCAAGTACAACTGGTGAGACAACCACAACCACAAAATCAACAACCCCAACCGCTGTACCTCCTAGTACAACTAAGGGACCAACCCCAACCACAACAGAGGAGCCAACCACGACCACAAAATCTACATCTCCGACCTCTGTATCTCCAAGTACAACTGGTGGGACAACCACAACCACAAAATCAACAACCCCAACCGCTGTACCTCCTACTACAACTAAGGGACCAACCCCAACCACATCAGAGGAGCCAACCACGACCACAACATCTACATCTCCGACCTCTGTACCTCCTAGTACAACTGGTGGGACAACCACAACCACAAAATCAACAACCCCAACCGCTGTACCTCCTACTACAACTAAGGGACCAACCCCAACCACAACAGAGGAGCCAACCACGACCACAAAATCTACATCTCCGACCTCTGTACCTCCAAGTACAACTGGTGGGACAACCACAACCACAAAATCAACAACCCCAACCGCTGTACCTCCTACTACAACTAAGGGACCAACCCCAACCACAACAGAGGAGCCAACCACGACCACAAAATCTACATCTCCGACCTCTGTACCTCCAAGTACAACTGGTGAGACAACCACAACCACAAAATCAACAACCCCAACCGCTGTACCTCCTAGTACAACTAAGGGACCAACCCCAACCACAACAGAGGAGCCAACCACGACCACAAAATCTACATCTCCGACCTCTGTATCTCCAAGTACAACTGGTGGGACAACCACAACCACAAAATCAACAACCCCAACCGCTGTACCTCCTACTACAACTAAGGGACCAACCCCAACCACATCAGAGGAGCCAACCACGACCACAAAATCTACATCTCCGACCTCTGTACCTCCTAGTACAACTGGTGGGACAACCACAACCACAAAATCAACAACCCCAACCGCTGTACCTCCTACTACAACTAAGGGACCAACCCCAACCACAACAGAGGAGCCAACCACGACCACAAAATCTACATCTCCGACCTCTGTACCTCCAAGTACAACTGGTGGGACAACCACAACCACAAAATCAACAACCCCAACCGCTGTACCTCCTACTACAACTAAGGGACCAACCCCAACCACAACAGAGGAGCCAACCACGACCACAAAATCTACATCTCCGACCTCTGTACCTCCTAGTACAACTGGTGGGACAACCACAACCACAAAATCAACAACCCCAACCGCTGTACCTCCTAGTACAACTCAGAGTCCAACCACAAGCACAACAGAGGAGCCAACCACGACCACAACATCTACATCTCCGACCTCTGTACCTCCTAGTACAACTGGTGGGACAACCACAACCACAAAATCAACAACCCCAACCGCTGTACCTCCTAGTACAACTAAGGGACCAACCCCAACCACAACAGAGGAGCCAACCACGACCACAAAATCTACATCTCCGACCTCTGTACCTCCAAGTACAACTGGTGAGACAACCACAACCACAAAATCAACAACCCCAACCGCTGTACCTCCTAGTACAACTAAGGGACCAACCCCAACCACAACAGAGGAGCCAACCACGACCACAAAATCTACATCTCCGACCTCTGTATCTCCAAGTACAACTGGTGGGACAACCACAACCACAAAATCAACAACCCCAACCGCTGTACCTCCTACTACAACTAAGGGACCAACCCCAACCACATCAGAGGAGCCAACCACGACCACAACATCTACATCTCCGACCTCTGTACCTCCTAGTACAACTGGTGGGACAACCACAACCACAAAATCAACAACCCCAACCGCTGTACCTCCTACTACAACTAAGGGACCAACCCCAACCACAACAAAGGAGCCAACCACGACCACAAAATCTACATCTCCGACCTCTGTACCTCCAAGTACAACTGGTGGGACAACCACAACCACAAAATCAACAACCCCAACCGCTGTACCTCCTACTACAACTAAGGGACCAACCCCAACCACAACAGAGGAGCCAACCACGACCACAAAATCTACATCTCCGACCTCTGTACCTCCTAGTACAACTGGTGGGACAACCACAACCACAAAATCAACAACCCCAACCGCTGTACCTCCTAGTACAACTCAGAGTCCAACCACAAGCACAACAGAGGAGCCAACCACGACCACAACATCTACATCTCCGACCTCTGTACCTCCTAGTACAACTGGTGGGACAACCACAACCACAAAATCAACAACCCCAACCGCTGTACCTCCTACTACAACTGAGAGTCCAACCCCAACCACAACAGAGGAGCCAACCACGACCACAAAATCTACATCTCCGACCTCTGTACCTCCAAGTACAACTGGTGGGACAACCACAACCACAAAATCAACAACCCCAACTGCTGTACCTCCTACTACAACTAAGGGACCAACCCCAACCACAACAGAGGAGCCAACCACGACCACAAAATCTACATCTCCGACCTCTGTACCTCCTAGTACAACTGGTGGGACAACTTCCATTTCCACAACACCTGAATCACCTGTCACTGGTTCCACATCCACAGTGCATCCACCAACAGCCCCCATTATCAGCACCCAGACAACCCCAGCATCTCAAACTACACCTCCAAGTACAACTGGTGGGACAACCACAACCACAAAATCAACAACCCCAACCGCTGTACCTCCTAGTACAACTCAGAGTCCAACCACAAGCACAACAGAGGAGCCAACCACGACCACAAAATCTACATCTCCGACCTCTGTACCTCCTAGTACAACTGGTGGGACAACCACAACCACAAAATCAACAACCCCAACCGCTGTACCTCCTACTACAACTAAGGGACCAACCCCAACCACAACAGAGGAGCCAACCACGACCACAAAATCTACATCTCCGACCTCTGTACCTCCAAGTACAACTGGTGGGACAACCACAACCACAAAATCAACAACCCCAACCGCTGTACCTCCTACTACAACTAAGGGACCAACCCCAACCACAACAGAGGAGCCAACCACGACCACAAAATCTACATCTCCAACCTCTGTACCTCCAAGTACAACTGGTGGGACAACCACAACCACAAAATCAACAACCCCAACCGCTGTACCTCCTACTACAACTGAGAGTCCAACCACAACCACAACAGAGGAGCCAACCACGACCACAAAATCTACATCTCCGACCTCTGTACCTCCAAGTACAACTGGTGGGACAACCACAACCACAAAATCAACAACCCCAACCGCTGTACCTCCTACTACAACTAAGGGACCAACCCCAACCACAACAGAGGAGCCAACCACGACCACAAAATCTACATCTCCGACCTCTGTACCTCCAAGTACAACTGGTGGGACAACCACAACCACAAAATCAACAACCCCAACCGCTGTACCTCCTACTACAACTAAGGGACCAACCCCAACCACAACAGAGGAGCCAACCACGACCACAAAATCTACATCTCCGACCTCTGTACCTCCTAGTACAACTGGTGGGACAACCACAACCACAAAATCAACAACCCCAACCGCTGTACCTCCTACTACAACTAAGGGACCAACCCCAACCACAACAGAGGAGCCAACCACGACCACAAAATCTACATCTCCGACCTCTGTACCTCCAAGTACAACTGGTGGGACAACCACAACCACAAAATCAACAACCCCAACCGCTGTACCTCCTACTACAACTAAGGGACCAACCCCAACCACAACAGAGGAGCCAACCACGACCACAAAATCTACATCTCCGACCTCTGTACCTCCAAGTACAACTGGTGGGACAACCACAACCACAAAATCAACAACCCCAACCGCTGTACCTCCTACTACAACTAAGGGACCAACCCCAACCACAACAGAGGAGCCAACCACGACCACAAAATCTACATCTCCAACCTCTGTACCTCCAAGTACAACTGGTGGGACAACCACAACCACAAAATCAACAACCCCAACCGCTGTACCTCCTACTACAACTGAGAGTCCAACCACAACCACAACAGAGGAGCCAACCACGACCACAAAATCTACATCTCCGACCTCTGTACCTCCAAGTACAACTGGTGGGACAACCACAACCACAAAATCAACAACCCCAACCGCTGTACCTCCTACTACAACTAAGGGACCAACCCCAACCACAACAGAGGAGCCAACCACGACCACAAAATCTACATCTCCGACCTCTGTACCTCCTAGTACAACTGGTGGGACAACTTCCATTTCCACAACACCTGAATCACCTGTCACTGGTTCCACATCCACAGTGCATCCACCAACAGCCCCCATTATCAGCACCCAGACAACCCCAGCATCTCAAACTACACCATCAACAATAACCACACTGAGTTCCACGACACAATGCTTCTGTGTAGTTAATGGAAAGCAATATAAGCCAGGTAAGAAAGTAAATAAAGTTATTATGTCTATAACAAGAAATATGAGTTTGTTTCTTTTAAAGATCTACCACTGTCTATTCAAGTATTCCTTTTTTTCCTCACCTTTAGGGGAGAAAATACTTGACATGGAACACATTGGATCAGGTGTATGTCTCACAATGATATGTTCTGATATTTGTGAGATTAGCAACAAGACTGAACCTTGCAGGCCGACGCCTTTTCCTACACCCACACCCAAACCTGTACCTGACTGCCCTGAATGGGGTGTAGCAGTAAGAATCTTAATTTATCTAGCACATCAAAACATACTATTTATGTTATACTCATAGTACTTGAGAAGTACAAATAACCTTTCCTTTTTTGCTAAATACTTCAAAATATGCTTGATTTTCTCTCTTTTTTTCATTTTACACCAGCAAAATGAGACATTCTTACTGTGCAACTGCACCTTAGCAAGATGCATTGAGAACAATACAATTGAAATAATTCCTTATGAATGTCCACCCCTTGAACCCATCACTTGTACCAATGGAAAGAAACCTGTTCTTGTGTATGATGAGAATTACTGCTGCCACTATTACGCTTGTGACTGTAAGTTATTCTTGGTTAAAAGGATATATGATATATTTATGTTTATATTTTCCTGTTAAATACATTTTTGATTAGAACCTCAAACTTTTTTTGTTTCTTTTCAGGTGTATGTGAAGGCTGGGGAGATCCTCATTACATCACATTTGATGGACTCTTCTACAGTTATCAAGGAAACTGTACTTATGTTTTGATGGAAGAGATGTCACCAAAATATAATTTGAAGATATATATTGATAATGTCTATTGTGATCCCACTGAAGATGTTTCCTGTCCGCGATCTATAATTATATTATATCAATCACAAATTATCACACTCAAGAATCATAACCTTAACTTTGGAGAAGCAGATATGGAGGTAAAACAATATATGGTCATGTGAAAGTCTTATCTCATGACCATTCCTTAAACTCACCAGACTAACTTTGAGTAGATCATTATTGACAATGTAGATGGAATAGCAATGATTGATCGTTGTCCTTTTGTCAAACTATATATATATTATTTTTTGTTATCATATTTTTCCCTTTAGGCTTTAATAGATGGAGTAAGTCTGAAACTACCTTATTCACAACAAGGTGTGAAGATCATGAATTCTGGCATTACCATGGTTTTGGAGATCTCTCACCTAAAAGTGATCATTACATTTGGAATAACTGGCTTCAGTGTGACCCTTCCATATCAATACTTTGGCAACAATACACAGGGCCATTGTGGTAAAATCATCTCTCTCTCCAGTGGTCACATTATTAAATCATTAGTTTGAGATAAGACAATTATATTAACTATTATGTGACTCTGCTGACAGGAACATGCAACAACAACCAGGCTGATGACTGCATGTTACCTGGAGGCCGGCTGCTGCAAAATTGTGCTGTGATGGCTGACTATTGGCCTGCATCAGACATTCACAAACCCAACTGTAACATACCACTTGTACTCCCCACCGACATACCTGAATCCCCACAAATCTCA
Source organism: Thunnus albacares (assembly GCF_914725855.1). Taxonomy (NCBI): domain Eukaryota; kingdom Metazoa; phylum Chordata; class Actinopteri; order Scombriformes; family Scombridae; genus Thunnus; species Thunnus albacares. The sequence goes on along the minus strand of NC_058112.1, from coordinate 20,550,052 downwards.
TCTCCATGCAAGCTAGACTCCATTTGTGATCTGCTTAAGAGCAGGTAGACATTCTCTAATCCATTTATTGGTGTTGATTTATCCCCATAACTTTGATATTTTGCAGTTTTTCTCAGCTTTTTCATTTTATCAAAATATGAAGTGTTTTTTTTCATCCAGTTTTGATTTGTGTTTTACTCCCACAGTGTGTTTGCAGAGTGCCATCCCCTTGTCGCTCCTGACAAATTCTACCAAGGTTGTGTTTTTGATAGCTGCCATGTTTCCAACCCAGCGGTGCAGTGCACAAGTTTGCAGACCTATGCTGCTGCCTGTGTGCAGGCTGGAGTTTGTGTGCACTGGAGGAACCACACCACAATGTGTGGTAAGCACCCCCTAATTATTTTACTGTAAATGCTGGGATCAGTGGAGTCAGGAGGGGCAACTCATGTTTTTACATTTAACACACATTGAACAGGCTGTTTTACATTTTATTATATACAGTACGTAGGTAATATGTAGAACCAATTATATTGAGTTCTTTTCTTCATTAACAGCCAGTGACTGCCCATCAAACAAAGTTTACAAGGCATGTGGTCCTGCAGAACAGCCAACCTGTCAAGACAAGTAAGTCTCAACGAAAATGAAGTGTATTCATTTTATGATTTATTGTACACGTATTTCCTGAGACTAGGATCATAATGGACAATGGCAACTACAATGTATTAAATCAATTGTCTTTTAGACATCTGAAAGGAGTACCATCAACTGTTTTTATAGATTTTGTTCTTTATGATTGCATTTTACAGTCCTATTGATCCAATCATGAACTTCACAACTGAGGGCTGCTTTTGTCCTGATGGAATGAAACTCTTCAACAAGGAGTCCGGCATATGTGTTGATAAGTGTGGTGAGTGTGGTGTATATCCTCTAGTCTTATCATTAAGCTGTTTATTTCATATCACTCATTAAGTCCTACGGGATTGTTAATTTTCCACAATGCTCATTTCCCAACAGGATGTCTTGATCCTGAGGGCATTCCTCGTGAGGTGAGCCAAGTCTTCTACTCAGTTAAAATCCCAGCTGTGTTGTTTACTTGTTGCAAGAGACAATTAACTCACTAATGTGGTTTATTCTTTCAGGTAAATGAAAGGTTTGAGTACAAATGCCAAAACTGCATCTGTGATGAGTCCACCAAGACTGTGACTTGCAAGCATAAGGTGTGCCCAGCACCACCTCTAACAAGCTGCACTGGTCCAGGGTTCGTCCTTGTCAACCAAACTAGTCCATCAGACCCCTGCTGTACTTCCTATGTCTGCCGTAAGACATGTAGCATCATTTGTCTTTCAGAATGCTTTACATTTATGTCCATTTTTAACGGTGGCTGTTAGCTATTTACTCTCACCATTTTATCATCTCCACAGAGTGTCGCAGCAATACTTGCCCAGTCAACATCATGAAATGTCCAGTTGGATATCGGCCAACTGTTAGTGTTCCAGAGGGAAAATGCTGTCCAGAACATACATGTGGTGAGTGCTCGAATTCACAGTTCAACTTCATATAAACTCTAATGACTGCATTGATATTTTCGCATGACTTTCATTGACTTGGCTCACGTCTTCATTCTAGATCCTGAGAGGGTTTGTGTCCACAAACAAATTGAATACCAGGTAAATAAGTTGTTGAATAAGTTTGTCACATAATTCCTTAATATATCACTTTTGTCATTTAATGATTTTTGCTGCACTTTAAGGTCTGTATGGCTGAAAACATGAGTTTGAACACATTTCCTCTTTATTTTCTAGCCTGGTGCTTCAATTCCTGGGAATCTATGTGAGAATTGTACCTGTACCAATGAGGTGGACCCCAAATCCAGTCTATTGAAAATGACTTGTGAGCTTCTGCAATGTGAAGAAAAATGTGACAAGGTATGAGAAATTACATCCATTATTTTCATGTACACAAAAATTACAAGAGTGAAGTTGTAAAACTGGACTTGGCGACTTATTCCTCCTTTTTTCTCAGGGTTATGAATATGTGGAAACGGATTCAGATATATGCTGTGGGAGGTGTGTACAGACACACTGTGTCTTAAATCTTAATGATACCGAACATTTATTGCCGGTAAGTTGGATCGTCTCTGTTGGCTATGCCTTTACATGTTCAAGTTTAATAGCCAAAAGTATCTCAGTATTTTGATATCTGCATGTGCTCCTGCTCTTCAGCAAGGAGAAACCTGGTCACCACCTGGGAATATGTGTGAGCATTACACCTGTGTTAAGAGTGGTGAGACTTTAATAACCATGCGTTCACACATTGTCTGCCCGCAATTCCAGGAGAGCAACTGCCAACCTGTAAGTTATCACTTTCAACAAATTCATCTGGATTGACTGTGTCTTTGAGAATAAAAATTTACTATGAAAGAAACTCTATTGATGTTGTATATTCCCCTCCTCAGGGCACAATTCAAACTGCAGCAAATGGCTGTTGTAAAACTTGTGAGTATCTTTGACATTTTCTTTACTTTTGAATAGAATGTAATTACATAAAACAAGCTAACTGTGTGTTTCTTTTGAAAAGGTGTGGAGAAGGAGAAGGCCTGCAAGTTAGAATTCATGAAAATCCACATTATGCACAAGGGCTGTTGGTCTAAGGAGGAGGTAGATGTTCCATATTGTGAGGGATCCTGCAACACTTTCACCAAGTAAGGATGATATTACATTATAAGAATAATAAAAATACAATATTAGAACATTTCTCATTCCTCTGGAAAGTCACAAAACCATAAACATTTGGACATTTTAAAAATGCTTAGGTATGCAGTGTTCCCCCTATGATAGTACAGGCCTGGTGGGCCACCAGGCCAAAAATATTTTCTTAATGCCAAAAATGATGCCAAATACCCATTCATTCGAAAATCAATAGCATGTAAATAATAGTCCGTGTTGTTGCCTGGGAAACTGCAGGTAGCTTAACTCCTTTAAAGGAATAGGGCAGTGCGTAAGTGTAAGCATAAGCAGCTGCTAATCACCCCCCACTCCCCCTTCCCCAACCTAGGGGAAACACTGGTATGGTTTGTAAAAATTTCAAGTTAATTGATTAAGTTAATTAATCCCACCTCTGCTTTCTTCAGGTACTCTAGAGCAGCAGGTGCTATGCGGCATTCTTGCACATGCTGTAAGGAGACACGCTACAGCAATCGCACTGTTGACTTGCTATGTCTCAATGGAGAAGTGGTTCCTCACACATACATCCATGCGGAGGAGTGTGGCTGTCGCCACACAGACTGCACCACAGCTACAGTATATCCAGCTCGCAAGAGGCGAAGCTTCACACTGGTGTAATTGAAAATCTGTATGGAAAGTTCTTCCCCTATTGCCCTAACAATCATTGCATCTCTGTAATTGACACTATAGAGAAGGCATTTATCAACTGATCAAATAAAAAGATGCATCTATGTTCATGTCTCATCTTTTCTATTTTCTTGTTTAAGCAAATTCAAATAAACACATGGTGCCTGATCCATAGCCTGATCAGCAAATAACACACAGACCACCAACATGAAATTAGAATGTCAGAGTGGTGCCCAGAAACGACACAGCAGACTTCTTTGCCAAACTTCATCTAAAAATAATTATGTTTGGAAATGCAGTTTTCCCTCCCTATGAATGACGGCAAGTAACAGACAACTCACGCATCTCTGGATCCTTTGGATAGTAATAATGTTAATGTTTAACCTTTACCACAGCTGAATTACCATATCGATTAAGCGATCAGTAAAGTTATCACCTGACCATAGCCAGTTTAACACATCTAAAGCTGATGACACATTACTTTGAGCTCCTGCTGGAAAATAAAGTGAACAGTGAAAATATTAACCCCTATTTCCCTTTTTACTTCTTTTAGGATGTCATTTTACTTCACACTGACAGTATCATATGCTATATATTCTGTATCAGCTTGTTCCAGCACTTCATTGAAGCTGTATGATGTTTATGCTGAGTAAAATATTCAATTTATTTTTATGAGTTTTAGGGCTTCATCATTATATCAAATACAAATATTCTAGATATCTTGTACACCCTTAGATTTCCGCAAAATTCAGACAGGGATATCTGGTATCTTTGGAATCTGTGTCTAAAAAAGTCATGACTAGGTTTAATGGCTATAATCAACAAAATACATCAATATTTATAAGTCTTTCAACAGAATTACTTTTTTCACTCATTTATAATAAACTGGGCCTCATGTGAAGTAACTAAGGCTGTTCCTGGAGCACCACAGTCTGCTGATGAGTTGTAAGTCTCTGTAACTACATGAGCACAGCTGACTCACTAGTGCAGGCAGTGTGTGCACCTTTAGCAGTGGGCCAGACTCAGTCACCTGCTGCTCATCTAGTGGCACTCAAGCACAGGTCATGGCATCTCCTGCTCAAATTATTTCTGAAAAAAAAACATACCAACAAAAAGACATTTAAAATACATTTTGGTACACAGATGTAATACACTCAATTGGCAGTTTATTAGGTACACCTAGTTGAAATCAATACAGTGCAATACATAATTTCATTTTATGGATATTACTTCGAATTTGTTACGCGAAAAGACAAGATTGTGCAGGTGATTGCACCTGCAAAGGCAACATGCTAACACAAAGCTAGAAACCAAAGAATCCCGTACCCAGAGTGATGCTCAAGCCGAGTGTATGCCGACCCCAACCAAACAGCCAAAGCTTGATTTTCAACAGGTAACGTTAACAAAAGCAGAGATGAATATGCTTGTAGCATCGTCCGTACATAATAGAGGAAATGCTGCCTGTTTCTACAGTGGAATCTCTGTCTTTCAGAGACATACTCCTCAAAGTACCGATAACAGGGAACGGACGGCCACCATCATCACGCAGGAAAACTTTTTTCTTTTGTATATCCTCCTTATTAAGATAGGGATTTACTCTGATATGTGGGCATATGTAAGGTTTAACGTTATATAGGTAACTGGCAATTACACGATAATGCATCTCAGGCGTTGTTGCGGAGTAATGTAAAAGTAATGTAACGAATAGTGTAATTATTACCTTTCACAAGGAGTAATTAAGTAAAGTAATGCATTACTTTAAAAAAAAAAAAAAGTAACGAGTAATGTGTAATGCATTACATTTTTGAGTAATGACCCCAACATTGTAAGGGAGTGGGCGGAGGAAATAGGGTAAAATGAGTAAAGGGGGTGGGTTACTCAAAAAAATGGGTAAAATGAGTAAGGGGTAGTCCTCGATCCAGCCATGGTACAATATTTGCTCAGTTGTGAGAAGAGCGGCTTTTCAAACTCGCCCCCCTGGTCGTGGTTAATGTGTGTTGGAAATCCAAATTTGAGGGGATAATAATTGAATATTCTTAGACTTGGATGTTGTAGGGTTTGCCTGCGTAAAGCGGGTGAAATTATCTACAACTACCAATATATACTCATAGCCGCCTTTGCACTTGTCGAGATGAAGGAAGTCCACTGACACAAGCTCGAATGGCTGTGTAGTGACAATATTTGTATGAGGGCTGGAATTTTTAAACAATGTGTGTTGCAGTTTTATAAATATATTGTATTATACTGATTCTACTATTACCCAATAAATAAATACAAAGTACTTGTTGGTTGTTGTGATGCATTTGTGTCGCTCTGATTACTAAACATTATTTTCACACCACAACATGTGAACATTTTATTTAAAATATTCAAACATTCAAAAAATAGCAAAGTCGCTATTCAGCAGAGTCTCGTGATTGGTTCGCTCACTCCACGTGAAAGCGTCTTTCATCAGACTGACGTAGCCCATTACATGCCCTTCCCTGCTTTCATTCACATCACAGCCATACATCACATATTTTCCCTGAAAGGTTACTAGGTATTGAGGTGGGAAATTGCTGGTACAAATTCCCCTGAATATAGATCCCTGCTCCCATTCACACATGACCCCATGCAGGAAATGTTCCTGAACATTTCAGGTATAGACTGCGTGTGTCAAAGGGGCTTTACAGACCTAAGATACCAATATGATCCTTGGGCTCCCTCTGCTGGCTGTGCATAAACACAACATAAAACGTCACCAAAGCCTCAGGTCCTGCCGTTCTTTTGAAACAAGAAATTTAATGCTGATACATATAATGTAAATTATTCAATACAGTGGTGATACTTGACACTAAATACAGATAAGCACTATGCACACATTGTGCACATTGTATCAGGCCCAACCCTTAGGAACGTCACCCTGCACCCGCCAGCTGTTCACTCTAACCATGTGAACAACTCCCCACCCCCACTGATATGAGTTCATAATAACTATTTTTAAACAGAGCACTCAGTTGTGCAAAACAGTTATTAATCACTCCAGCTATGGGATCATCATTTATTAAAGCTTGAAATGCTGCTCACTAAATTCTGTTTACTCATTATTTTAACAGGGGTTCTTGGAAATGAAAGCGGAATGTAAAGATGTTTTGCATGCTCTCAAATAGCAACACAGGTAGGAGCTCCTCCAAAGGCAAACATTGCTTTGGGCCAGTTCCACAGGTGGACAGCTGCATGATGAGGAAGATCTATTCCTCCGTGACAGCATGTGTTATGTTGATTCAGGGAGGACAGTTGATGCGTCATATTACCCTGAGACAGTTTTGATTAGAGGCAGGACTGTTTGAGATGTTGGAATCCATATTGACACAATACTTTTTAACTTCCAACGCTTGTTGTCATTCCTTAAACAAACTTCAGCTGAACTGACAGTCACTCAGGTGGTTTAAACAAAGTATTGTTTCAGAATACAGCAGAGGCTTTCACATAGAAGCATAACAGATATGTAATAGAACAACAAAACTAAAATAAAAAAATACAAAAATATGCTGCAGTATTTTCCAGTAATATTACTACAATTATTCACAATTGCCCCAAATAAGATTTCATACTCTGTGGTTGAATAAATATTAAAAGAATGATGCAAAGAAGAAAAACATCCAGTCTTAACCTTTCCAAAGGTGTTTGAATACATGTCATTGAATAATGAAGCTGGCTTTACAGTGTTTATGATGAATAGCTAGAACTTACCTATCGTGCTACAGCACTTAAACTTGAATGTTTCAGTACATCTATTTTTGACTATATGAACAAAATTATTTTAGATTAGTTTTTTAAAAGAAGACAGCAATAATAAAAATCAAATTAATTCAATGACATATATAGACTTAGTTGGTAGTTAATTATAGTTAATAACACATATAGAGAATCTAAATTCACAGTCACCCTAACATGACCACACAACCAGATCAGTGTCCCCCACATGGGGTGGTGGGCAAAATGCAACCAATTGAATTACCCTTGACCTGAAAGAACTCCATATGTTCTTGGGAAAAAAGGAGGGATTTGATCTCAGAGTAGCTCCACTGCGGTCACCATAGAGCAACATGCAGCTGGGATGAACTGACAGGGTGCTTAGCTCACACACTCTCTCAGCTGAGGTCAGAGCAAGCAGCAAAGCTGTCTTGAATGACAGCCACAGTTGACAGTGGGTGTTGCGCCGGTTGGCAACAGATCTACTTCCGCCCTCCCGAACCAGGCCCAAATCTGCTTCACCACCTTGGACATTATAAATTATTATATTTAATAATTTTCATTTTTGAATAATGCTGTAACTTTTAAGTTTTCTTAGTCTATGGTAGTTCAGCAGGTTGGCAAACAATTGTAGTTGTGGTTCTATGTGAATATGAGAAGCATTGTCAAACACTTTGTTCACTTAGAAAAGCTACTGTTTAAAGGTTCTGTATGTAGGAATCAGAAATTCCTTCTCATTAGTGACACCTGTGGCTGTTAAACAAGCTGTAGTCAACTTCCTGGTGCTGACTACAGCTTAGTCAAGTCAAGTCAAGTCAAATTTATTCATATAGCACATTTCATATGGCAGGCGTAAACTCAGTGTGCTTAAAACAAGTAAAGATCATACATGACAAAATATATAACATTACATTAACATTACATATATAAATAAGATAAAACATAAAATAAGAAGATGTTACATATATAAAAAAAAACATTTTATTAACAACATATAAGACAGCATAAAAAATTAGGAGGTGAGAAGGTATTACAATAAGAGAGTAGGGTAAGAAGGTATTATTATTATCATTGTTAAAAGAAATAACAATAATAATACTGTTTCTAAAAAGAAGGTTTTACCCAGTACCTTACTAAAAGCTTGCAAAAAAGATATGTTTTTAGTCTGCTTTTACAGGAATATCCTGTATACAAATGCCCTACCTCCCTACCTTTTGGTTACCAATTGTTTGATCTTACAGTATAAAGTGTTTCCATCCCTTCTGCTCTGGGTCAGTCTACTGTATCAGATCAGCTCTGTGTCAATAAGCTCACCACATTTCTGGAATGCTATTAAATCGCCTCCACCACAGCAAACTTTGAACAAGGACTTGAGTGATTTTCTTCAACAAATGGTGCCGTGACCCGGATGGCAACAGATCTTCAACGGAGACTCCTTTTCCAGACCAAAAACACACCAGTGACCAGATCCAAATTTCAGAGGTAAGGGTCCTTTTGAAAACCTAATTACTATTGCTGTGTATTGTTGGAGGTCTGTGGAATTGGAGTCCCAGAGAAGGGTGACACCATCCTAATTTTAAGTAAGTTTGCTGTGTGGTTGTGTATGGGTGAATGTGAAGGTTTCTCTGTAGAGATGTTTATGTTTAGAAACACTTGTAGTTTCATAAGAGTGAAAATTTGTGAATGTGAATGTTTTCTATATGTGTGTTGAGATAAATGGATTCTAAAATTGGCCAGGAGTCTGAACTTGCAGAAATAACCATCTCGACTTTCTGTGCCAAAAATATCCCAAAATTGTAATCCTATGCAACGAGTGAGAAAACAATCTCATTCTTTTGTGACCTAACCTCAACTGTTCAGCTAACCCATTATTAGGTAGACACCATCTGATTTCCTCCAAAGGAAAAACAATGCCGTAACATCCAACCACAAGACTGAGTCTGCATCAGAGAGCTCCACCAACGAATGCCTTGAAACCCTGCTGGTCCAGACTCCAACTCGACCAGCTCACCACCACCACAACAGTCAAGAGTGAATGTTGTCCCACTTGGGCCCATGCATCCCACCAATGTTGGCTGCACCCCTGGGAAAGACCTCCTCCCCTGAAGGACACTGCAGGCACTGGAGGCCCAGAAGAAGATGCACAACACCCTCCAGAACACCCAAAGCCGCCGGCAGAGGAGAAGAGGAGAAGAGGAGAAGAGGAGCACTACAGGCACCGGAAGCCCAGAAAAAGATGTGCGACAACTAACTGTTGTCTTGCTTGTTTTAATTTGTCTTCCTTTGGTTTTGAATTTTGTCTTTTGATCACCGGCCTCAAGTATGCAAATTTGCAAATTACTTAACACTAGAAAACCACTAATATCATGTAGTCCACTGCAACTCAGCCTGTTCCACCAATGGAGGAGGAAAATTCTAATTTTTAATTGAAATTAATTATGATTGAGTGGGCTATGGATATAACCTGTAACACACACACATACACACACACACACACACACACACACACACACACACACACACACACACACACACACAAAGAAAGTGTGAATTGAAGAAGAAAATACACATTTGGGTAGAGACTTGATAATCAAGTGATGTCTGGGAACAACTCCTTGACCACTACTATTACTACTATTAATAGTTTAATAGTTATTTTAGATAAAAGATCACCAAATTCAGGTATAAAGCCTTTTTAAGCCTTGGAGGGTGGTAAACTGTGAGTACTAGACAGGGATATGCAGATTTCATTACTAGGGCTAAATACTCAAAAGTAGAGTAAGAACCAAATAAGACACTTTTACATGATAAAATATCTGAAAAAAAGGCAGCAATACCACCACCCTTTTTGTTTGACCTGGTAAAATGTGAAAATGAGAAATCAGATGGAGAAACTTCAATCAGTTCCTTGCTACCAGTTTCATTGAGCAGAGTCTCAGTAAGGTGAATATAATCAAGCCAATATGATGTTATGAGATCATTAATAATGAAGTTTTTATTAGTAAGGGATCTGACATTGAGAAGTGCAAACTTTAAGACGCTTGCAGAATAGTTGGAGTTGTTAGCTGTGGCAGAGTCAGGCCTGCTATGGCTAGAGTTTTCCAGAGACTGGGTTTGAGAGTCAGAACACACAGTGGCAGGACCCACACTGTTAGAACTGGATGTAGTGATGGGAGACACATAGGTCTGGATCGGGTCTTGCCGTGGTGCATATCAGAATTAAAGATTATAAACTGGATGAAATTAGCAGTCAACTGCTTTGTTCCCTTTCAATTTGGGTGCACACCATCAGCTCTGAACAGTCTTGAGTTAGTCCAAAAGTAATCGAAGTTGGAGATGGAGTCAGACTATTGCAGGTGATGTCTTTTTCTTCGCTTACACTTCTCATAATTACATAAAAGATCTCTAACATTGTGTTTTGCACCATGGTTCAGCAAAGCATCTCTCACTCCCAGTCACCCCACCCCTGCCCAATTCTGTTAAAAAGTTGCTACACCTCATGTACTCTAAGTTGACACTGTAGCTAGAGGATGACAGTAATCAAGGATGTAGTACTACCAGCACATCCTGTGCTATTCATGATCCAGATGCAAGTTATCAGATGACCTTGCTATGAGACACCAACAAACTGGACTGATGCAAAAAGAACAGTTCACAGTTTTAAAAGACATAATGCAGGTTTTGTTGAAAGCACTGCTTGAGCATATAAAGTCGGACCTTTTAGGCAGTGGTTGAGTGACATCCCCATCAACATAGGGACATTTATATTCCTTTAATTTTTTTTTTAACTTGGCCTTGTGATTCTATTAATTGAATGTATGTATGTATGATTTTCTTTACATTCTGTTACTTTTTTAAAAGTGTTATTAGTATTATATTAATGCAAAAGTCTATGTTCATATAGCTAACATTTCGTTATTTGCATTATTATAATTTTGAATAGTTCAGTAAATATTGTATTGACTTTATTGGGAATTTGATCTGAAAATAATTACTTTTAAAGGATAGCCTAGATCAGGTACCCATTTCCAGAAAGGCCTAATAGAACTGCAAACATATTTGTTTGGATTTGTTTGATGGTTACAGAAGTTGTAGAAACGCATGAATGGTTTGTTCCCGGCATATTTGGTATGTGGTGAAATCATGAAGAGGGTGGGAGCAAAACAATGAGCAATCTCAATATAAAGGGCCGTCGACTACAGTTTGACTATTACCTGCTCTGGTGACAGCATGCCCACAGTGGCAACCATGACGTGGAAATTAGTGTGGTTGTGTGTACTTGCTTTGTCTGTTTCTAATGTCATCAATATTCAAGCCAGACAGGGTAAGACACTAAATATTTTCTGTGGAATTTATATTGGTGGTCTAGCAATAGTCTAGAAGATTATCCGTCACTACATTTTTTGTTTTTCCAAAATATTGTTCTCACATACAAACGAGGAAACTTAATAATACTGGCAAAACCTTTTTCTCTCATTTTGCTTCCCCAGTTCGCAACCATGTCAGCAGCATCTGCAGCACATGGGGCAGAGAGCACTTCAAGACCTTTGACGGTGATGTTTACCAGTTTCCTGGTATGTGTGAATACAACTTGGCCTCTGACTGCCATGACTCTTACCAGGAGTTCTCGGTGCACATGAAGAGGAAGGAGAATGATGGAGACGCTACAGTCAGTTATGTGGTGGTTACCATCAGTGACCTTTCTTTCCACCTCACCAAGAGCCAGGTCACTGTGAATGACCTTCCGTAAGTAAAAAGTCACATAGCCTGTTCAAGCAACTGTACTTCACTCTTCTCTGACATTTGTGCGTTATGATTAAGTTAACATTCTCTCTGTCCCAGTGTCAAGATGCCATACTACAATGCTGGGGTGCAAGTGGAAAAAAATGCTGTTTACATCAAGCTCCAGTCCAAAGTTGGCATTACTGTCATGTGGAATGGTGATGATGCAGTCATGGTAAAAGCTCAAAATAAATGTTTTCATCTACTGCACTTTATGTGTGTGACATAGAAACAGATTGTTAAATCACATCGAGAACATTAGAGAAATTTTGGTCTGTAAATTATTCATAGTATGCCAGAGGAACTGGCTCAATGTACTTGGTCATATTTATATATTTTCATCATGAATAAAATCACTTTCTTTGCCTTTTAATATTTTCTTAGTACATAATTGTTATTTAAATTGCAAAAACCTAGAACTTGTTATAATCCCTTGCTGTGTTGCTGTGTCTATTGTAGGTAGAGGTGGATCAGGATTATGCTAATCGTACTTGTGGACTTTGTGGAGACTTCAATGGTGTTTCTGTCTACAATGAGTTCATTCATAATGGTTGGTTATTCACTTGATGTATTAATTCATTTTATGTTTTGGCAAACACATTCAGTCTTTTACTGTATCTTTGACATGCAACACTATGAATATAATCACATGCAGGCCTCAAAATTAGCCCCATTGAGTTTGGCAACAAACAGAAAGCCCACCGTCCAAACGATGATTGTGAGGACCCCTATGAACAGGAGGATGAATCACCAGAGAAACAGACTGTGCGGGATTCTTGCAAGGAGTTTGTGAGTTTGTTATCCACCTAGTATTAGCAATATGTAGTAATATATCCTGCAACAAAGTAATTATGTCTCTACTAATTACTTTTTCACCTTTAGCAAACCACCTGTAAACAGATGCTACATTCAGAGTCCTGGAGCTCCTGCACCAAACTGATTAACCCTGAGCCTTACATCCAAGCCTGTGTGCAGGACATGTGTGGCTGCATCAACAGTACAAATGACTCATGTGTCTGCAGCACACTGTCTGAGTTCTCTAGACAGTGTTCCCATGCTGGAGGACAGCCTCCCAACTGGAGGACACCTCAGTTCTGTGGTAATGTTTTTTTGCTTTGTCATCATCTTTACATGTTGTATGATAATGTTTGAAAAGAGTACTGAAACACTGACATCAGCTCACTGAAAAGCAACTAATTTAAAATGTACTCAGAAAAAAGTAACTGATTTACTGTGAGAAAATTATTTAATGTGATTTTATTAAAGTTTATTAAATGTGATTTTGTAATGCAGTTTAGAGTTTTAAACTAGATTATATTTTGAAAAACTGCATAAAGGGAGGCCAGAAAAGTTCTACTTGGCTGACTTTAACGCAGTGAAGTTACTGTGTTAAAGTTCTCCATATGATTTTGCAAGTACACAGAAATACTTTGTTACACTAAAGGAAAAAATCAAGTTAGTTACTGTACATTCACCTTTGGTATACTATGGAATACTTCACATTGACCTCAGTTTATTTCAATTGTACTATCTCTTCACAGCTAAACAGTGCCTATACAACATGGTTTATGAAGAGAGTGGTTCTCCTTGCATGGATACTTGCACACACTCGGACACAAGTTCACTGTGTGAGGATCACAAAATGGACGGCTGCTTCTGTCCTCCTGGTTAGTGCTCTTCACATGTTAACCCATGTTTGTCACTACATAATACTGCTTATAGTTTCCTGCTTCACTTATTATTACACTTTTATATAACTGTGACCTCCAATGTCACACATTTCTATTTCAGGAACTGTGTTTGATGATATTTCCATGAGAGGGTGCATTGCTCAATCTGAATGTCAGTGCAAGCATGACAAAATCTATAACTCTGGTGACGTCTACCGACAGGACAGAAAGAATTGGTAAGTCAAATTATTTATTATTTCATAATGTTAATTGGGGTGGCTGTGGCTCAGGAGGTAAAGCAGGTTGTCCACTAATTGGAAGATTGGTGGTTCGATTCCTAGCTCCTCCGGTTTGCATGTTGAAATGTCCTTGGGCAAGATATTGAACCCCAAATTGCTCCCAAAGGCTGTGCCATTGGTGCGTGTGTCTGAATGATTAGAAACTCCTCCTGATGTACAGGTTGATGCTTTGCATGGCAGCCTCTGCCATTAGTGTATGAATGTGAATGGATCAATGTGGCATGTAGTGTAAAGTGCTTTGAGTGGTCAGAAGACTAGAAAGGTGCTATATAAATGCAGTCCATTTTAGCATAATGAATTATCTGGTCTCATTAATCATGTGTAATTTTTTGTAAACCTCAAACTGTTTGTGTTGTTTCAGTACATGTTCTGAAGGAAGATGGGTTTGTGAGAGCCTTCAAATGCCTGCTACATGTGCTGTTGAAGAAGGTTCACATGTAACTACCTTTGATGGGAAAACTTTCACCTTCCATGGAGACTGTTATTACACCTTGGCCAAGGTGGAAAACAAGGTGAATGATTCATATTCATACAATTCACTTGAGAAAATATATAATCAGTTGATGTAAAATAAATCCAATGTTACTTATGTAGTTGTTCTCGTACTGTGTATATTTCAGAATGATGCTGGTCCAAAGTTCACCATCCTGGTACAGTTGGCGCCATGTGCAAACCAAGAGTTTGACACTTGTCTTAAGGCCCTTAAAATCCTGCTGAACAATGACAGAAACAATGTGAGTTAAAGCCTGTCACTTGAAATGACTGTCGACATTTATTAATTCACACATATCTGCAACACTTAAATGATCAATTCTGTTTATATTCAGGTATTAATGTTCACTTCTGATGGGGCAGTAAAGCAGAATATGCAGACCATTAGTTTGCCATACCACTCAGGTAGGTCACACAGTAAGAAGCAGTATTAAATATATTATTTTCATCCTTCATTCATGCTATGACATCAAAATATTATACTATTGTTTGTATTTCTCTTCTTTCAAAGGTGACATCAACATATTCCACGCTTCATCCTTTCACATTTTGCTCCAGACAAGTTTTGGATTGCAAATTCAAATCCAGCATGTGCCTGTCATGCAAGTGTATGTCAGCCTGGACCAGAGCTACAAATCAAAGACACGTGGTAAGTTTTACATTTTTCCTAACATGAAGCATTGGTATCATCAAAAATATGTCAGAATACTGT
Source organism: Thunnus albacares (assembly GCF_914725855.1). Taxonomy (NCBI): domain Eukaryota; kingdom Metazoa; phylum Chordata; class Actinopteri; order Scombriformes; family Scombridae; genus Thunnus; species Thunnus albacares. Next base: position 20,535,033 of record NC_058112.1, on the reverse strand, counting down.
CTGATTCTAAAATATTTGGCATCATCAGGTTTGTGTGGTAACTACAACATGATCCTGTCTGATGACATGAAGACTCCTCAGGGGATTGTGGAGGGAACAGCAGCCACTTTTAGTAACTCATGGAAAACTAACCTCATGTGCCAAGACAGAGAGGAAAGACTTGATGACCCCTGTTCCCTCAGTGTGGAAAATGGTAAACAATTCTGGTCACTTATTCTACTGGTTATCTGGTGATTTAAACACTGATACCTTGTCTGCAAGTATTTTATATTTAAGGCTATTAGACAGTCGAACACTGTTGTAGACATTAAAAATAAAAGAATTACTGTTTCTTCACTCTCAGAGGGATACGCCAAACATTGGTGCGCCTTGCTAATAAGTCCAAATAGTACCTTCACACAGTGCCATTCAGTGGTGGATCCTGAGATATATTATAAGGTACAGAAAAACATTTTCTGTTGGTATTTCATTGATTTAATTGCGATAAGACTGTAATTTTCTAAAAGTGTTTGCTGTCTTCTGCAGCGGTGTATTTACGCAACCTGTAACTGCGAGAAGAGTGAGGCCTGTCTGTGTGCCGTCTTGTCCTCCTATGCACGAGCTTGTGCATCTATGGGAGTGTTCTTGACAAATTGGAGGGACAATGTGTGTGGTAAGGATTTCTTTATTTGAGTGATGATTTCTGGAGTTTGATTAACATCTTCCCTTTCATTAGTTATTCATAAAACTATTAAATAACCATTCTCATATCGTGCACAAACCAGATAAATACACAAGGAGCTGCCCAGCATCTCAGACCTTCTCTTACAAGCATCAGAGATGCCAGTTGACGTGTAGATCACTGGGCTCAGAGCAGCAGAGCTGCACTTCTGACTTCTTGCCTGTGGATGGCTGCTCCTGTCCTGAGGGTCTCTACCTAAATGAAAATGGCAAATGCGTCCCCATGGCAAAATGTCCCTGCTACCACGACGAAGTCTACATCAAGCCAGGAAAGTCTATAAACATGAAGGACGAACACTGGTTAGTCAGTTGTTTCCATTTCAGTGACACCAGACTTCAAATCAATTATCCTAGACTGATGATTTTACTTTATAGAAAGTGAACTGTTAGTTTTTAAGTCCCCTTGTGTTGTATGCTATATCTTTTGTGTCTTCTTCTAGTGTGTGCACTAATGGAAAGCTTCATTGCCGTTCTTGGGGACCCCGCTCATCAGGTAAGTTTTTTTTTTTTTCCAAATACAACACAAGCATATTGTTGATACAATATATATGAAATCAGTTTCTACTTCTGTTACAGCATGCCCCTCTCCAAAAGTGTTCTTCAACTGCTCCACTGCTGGCAAAGGAGAGCTTGGACTACAGTGTGCTCGAACTTGTTTAAATCTGGACAGCGATGATTGCGTGAGCCATTTTTGCCACTTTGTCCAAATTTACCTCTCACTCACAAATGACTAGATCTAATATGTATTTCCTGAATTTAATGGTGGACAGTATATTACACTGGAGATGCAATGTTTTCTATTGCTGTGATCTTCTTATCCTTCCAGGACTCCACAGAGTGTAAATCAGGCTGTCGCTGTCCATTAGGCCTTGTTGATGATGGCAAAGGTTCCTGTGTGAAAGAACATGAATGTCCATGTCAGCACAATGGGCATCTCTATCTCCGTGGAACACGAATTCCTAACAAGTGCAACACCTGGTATGACCTTGTTTAGATCAGATCATGATAAACAAATATAATATACGTCTGAGTGTTTTACTTCATTATAGTACTAACAACACTGTTATATTTACTATTTCTAATTCACCTAGTACCTGCAAAAGTGGAAAATGGGAGTGCACAGAGAAAAAATGCTCAGGAACCTGCGTTATTTATGGAAGTGGTCATTACAACACATTTGATCAGCGAACATATGGGTTTCAAGGACATTGTGCCTATGTTGCAATGAAGGTAAACAATGGATATCAAAATCATCCAAATTACAGTTTTCCTCACCTTATTCTGCTCACCACCCTTCATCTCAGAAATGAATAGATATGACATTCATAGAATTATGACTTACTGTTATTCTTGAACATCAGTGTTTTCACTGAATTAAGCTATGTTTACCTCCATTCACTTTAAGATGACTGCTTCTCATAATAAGGAATATGAATAAAAGTGCAGATAATTATACAATCTCTCTCTCTTTTAAGAACAAATGTGGCAATAAAACAGTACAGGACAACTTTGGAGTTATCACAGAAAATGTACCATGTGGCACTACTGGCACCACATGCTCCAAAACTGTCCGAATCCAACTGGGGGTAAGACTTCATACAAAACCTGACATTAAAGTAATATATCAAACAACAGTTTTTACATTGCAATAAAAACAACCTAAACCTCCTTAATATTGCAGCAAAAGGAAGTTAAACTGTCAAAGGGTAAATATGAAGAGACGGACCTGGGATATGGCAGTCAGATTCAGTACAAAATAAGAAGGGTTGGCTTGTATCTGGTCATAGAATCTTCCATTGGTCTGGCAGTGATGTGGGATCGCAAAACAACTGTTCGCATCCTGTTGGAACCACAGCACAGGGTGAGTCAAAGTTTAACTGAACACTAAATTGTTTTAGTGATGATGAATGATGAAGATTTTAAAACTAGATTTTTGAGACGCTGTGCGTTTCTTTGCTCATCTGTAGTATCGCTGTCTTGGCGGATCATGTTCTAGTGCCACTAAAGCTTGGTACAGCAATGGTATTGATACAGAGTACCATTGCTGAAATCCCGGAGGCACTATTTAAAATATTTCATAATATATGAAGTCAATAAAATAGAATATTGTGTTTGTCAATATTATACAGGTATAATAATTCCTGCATGTTCCTTGTAATGCGAAAGACTATCAATATTGAATATCGTCCCTATATGTAAAATAACTCTGTGACTCTTTTGTTTGGCTGTACAGGGAGAGGTATGTGGCTTGTGTGGAGATTTTGATGGTGATGGACAGAATGACTTTACCACCCAAGGTCAGCTGACAGTGAGCAATCCGTTAGAATTTGCTAACAGCTGGAAAGTGTCTAGCACTTGCCCAGATGTGGACACAAATGTAGATCCTTGTGGAGCAACACCCAATCGACATCACTGGGCAAAAATGATGTGCAGCATTATAACTGGAGATACGTTCAAAAACTGCCGCAATAAGGTAATGACATATTTGTTTCTGATTTATCATTATTTCAATTTCCATGATTTAAAATATTAAAATCGTTTTTTAAAATCTATCTTACATTTTGATAACTGAACAGGTAGATCCTCGTCCATTTTATGATAACTGTGTGAAAGATTCCTGTGCCTGTGACACTGGAGGAGACTGTGAATGCTTCTGCTCAGCAGTTGCAGCTTATGCTCAAGCTTGTAATGAGGCTGGTGTCTGTGTTGCATGGAGAACTCCAGAAATCTGTCGTAAGTAATCAAACTTAAATTAAATTGAGGTCTTACAGCTTTTTTTGTCCCAAAACCCAGTTTTTAGATCCCCAAATTCTTATAACCCCAGCAGCATTGAACCCAGAGACTGTGAGATTTTTCAAAATGTGTGTGATGTTTTCTTGGTTGTGTTATTCTTTTCTTTATAAACAAGGTGTCTAATATTCTGCCGTTTATTTTTTCCTCTAAATATATAGTATATTGAGACATTAGCCACATTTACTCATCTTGAAAATGTAACAAATATGTGAGTTGACACCAAATTTAATCAAAGGTAAAATAATTTATGTACATAGAAGCTTTAGATTATTATATTCTTAAATTCTGTGTAATTTAGTCTAACAAGATGTAACTGAGTGTTTTTAGTTGTTTTGTTTTCTGGCTGTTTTTTTTTTTCTTTCAAAATTGCCTTCAAGTTTGTTATTCAACAGTGAGCATTTTAGAAAGTGATTATTTCCTACATTTAGCTAGAACTAAATGCAATTCTCAGGCCTAAAAGAAATATAATGCTAGAATGTTTTAGGTGGAATTTAAGTTTATCTCTTCCACTGAGTGACACATTTTACAGAGATTAAATTAGTTATTATTACCTTCCTTTAATACATTTCCTTTATTTAAAAACATATCTTGTTTCTTTTCATTCTAGCTGTCTTTTGTGACTACTACAATGACCCGGGTGAATGCAAGTGGCACTACAATCCTTGTCACACACCTTGCTACAAGACCTGTTTGAATCCACAAGGAAATTGTAGCAACCCTATACCCAACCTGGAAGGTAAGAGGTCAATTCACAACATACTGTCTTTCCTTAAATAAATGTGCATCAAGTTGAAATAAAATTTTAACCTAATGCTGAGCTGATCCTATTTGGTGTACTTTATGTCATAAAATATTAAAACAAACCAGGCCAGTATCAGTTTCCAAGATTTTAAAAAACAATGTTAATAACAATGCTCTTATTGTTAAAGCATAATGTATGGTTCTTTATGCTCTGACTTTTACAGGCTGTTACCCTGTTTGCCCTGAAGATAAGCCCATATTTGATGAGGAGAAGCAGGAATGTGTGGAAGAATGTGAAGGTTGCTTTTACAACGGGACTAGATATGAAGACCATGACGTTATTTACAATGTGACTGACAACATGGGAATGTGCTACTACGCAATCTGTATTAATACAACAGTAACATTTATAAATGAAACCTGCTCTACAACAACTGTTTCACCATCAACATCACCAACGATTACTACAGTCACTACACCTGTGACAACGGTAACTGAACCCGGTACTACAACTCTAAAGCCAACTGTAAGCCCCACAGCCCTCCCTACTAGAACAACTGAAGAGCAAACCACAACCACAGAATCTACAACCACACCAACAGGACCCCCAACTACAACAGAGGGGCCAACAACAACCACAAAATCGACAACTTCACCAACTGAACCGCCCTCTACAACTTCTACACCTGTGACAACGGTAACTGAACCCGGTACTACAACTCTAAAGCCAACTGTAAGCCCAACAACCACAAAATCTACAACCCTGACCACCGAACCTCCTACTACAACTCAAAGGACAACCACAAAATCGACAACTTCACCAACTGAACCGCCCTCTACAACTCCAGGGACAACTTCTACACCTGTGCCAACGGTAACTGAAACCGGTACTACAACTCTAAAGCCAACTGTAAGCCCCACAGCCCTCCCTACTAGAACAACTGAAGAGCAAACCACAACCACAGAATCTACAACCACACCAACAGGACCCCCAACTACAACAGAGGGGCCAACCACAACCACAACAGAGGGGCCAACAACAACCATAAAATCTACAACCCTGACCACCGAACCTCCTACTACAACTCAAAGGACAACCACAAAATCGACAACTTCACCAACTGAACCGCCCTCTACAACTCCAGGGACAACTTCTACACCTGTGACAACAGTAACTGAACCCGGTACTACAACTCTAAAGCCAACTGTAAGCCCAACAACCACAAAATCTACAACCCTGACCACCGAACCTCCTACTACAACTCAAAGGACAACCACAAAATCGACAACTTCACCAACTGAACCGCCCTCTACAACTCCAGGGACAACTTCTACACCTGTGCCAACGGTAACTGAAACCGGTACTACAACTCTAAAGCCAACTGTAAGCCCCACAGCCCTCCCTACTAGAACAACTGAAGAGCAAACCACAACCACAGAATCTACAACCACACCAACAGGACCCCCAACTACAACAAAGGGGCCAACCACAACCACAACAGAGGGGCCAACAACAACCATAAAATCTACAACCCTGACCACCGAACCTCCTACTACAACTCAAAGGACAACCACAAAATCGACAACTTCACCAACTGAACCGCCCTCTACAACTCCAGGGACAACTTCTACACCTGTGCCAACGGTAACTGAAACTGGTACTACAACTCTAAAGCCAACTGTAAGCCCCACAGCCCTCCCTACTAGAACAACTGAAGAGCAAACCACAACCACAGAATCTACAACCACACCAACAGGACCCCCAACTACAACAGAGGGGCCAACCACAACCACAACAGAGGGGCCAACAACAACCATAAAATCTACAACCCTGACCACCGAACCTCCTACTACAACTCAAAGGACAACCACAAAATCGACAACGTCACCAACTGAACCGCCTTCTACAACTCCAGGGACAACTTCTGCCACTACTCCATGTATTAATCCGTGTGACTGGTCAGACTGGTATGATGTACATAATCCAGAAGAGGACAAAAGTGACTGGGAAACATATGAGAACATCACAAATAGTGGTAAACAAATATGTGAAAGTCCCAAAGAAATTGATTGTAGATCAGCAGCTCAACCTGACATGGATTTCGATGACTATTTGAGTGAAACTCACCAAGTTGTTACCTGTGATTTGGAAGTTGGCTTAATATGTAGAAAAGAGGACCAGAAAAGCCGTCCATTCAAGTGCTTCAACTATAAGATCAGAGTTTGTTGTGAGGTAAACATATGTGGAAGCACAACCTCAACAAATACACCTATTATCACAACTAAGGGACCAACCACAACCACAACAGAGGAGCCAACCACAGCCACAAAATCTACAACCCCAACTGCTGTACCTCCTAGTACAACTGAGAGTCCAACCACGACCACAAAATCTACATCTCCGACCTCTGTACCTCCAAGTACAACTGGTGGGACAACCACAACCACAAAATCAACAACCCCAACCGCTGTACCTCCTACTACAACTGAGGGTCCAACCACAACCACACCAGAGGAGCCAACCACACCCACAAAATCTACATCTCCGACCTCTGTATCTCCTACTACAACTGGTGGGACAACCACAAAATCAACAACCCCAACCGCTGTACCTCCTAGTACAACTAAGGGACCAACCCCAACCACAACAGAGGAGCCAACCACGACCACAAAATCTACATCTCCGACCTCTGTACCTCCTAGTACAACTGGTGGGACAACCACAACCACAAAATCAACAACCCCAACCGCTGTACCTCCTACTACAACTGAGAGTCCAACCACAAGCACAACAGAGGAGCCAACCACGACCACAAAATCTACATCTCCGACCTCTGTACCTCCAAGTACAACTGGTGGGACAACCACAACCACAAAATCAACAACCCCAACCGCTGTACCTCCTACTACAACTAAGGGACCAACCCCAACCACAACAGAGGAGCCAACCACGACCACAAAATCTACATCTCCGACCTCTGTACCTCCAAGTACAACTGGTGGGACAACCACAACCACAAAATCAACAACCCCAACCGCTGTACCTCCTACTACAACTAAGGGACCAACCCCAACCACAACAGAGGAGCCAACCACGACCACAAAATCTACATCTCCGACCTCTGTACCTCCTAGTACAACTGGTGGGACAACCACAACCACAAAATCAACAACCCCAACCGCTGTACCTCCTAGTACAACTAAGGGACCAACCCCAACCACAACAGAGGAGCCAACCACGACCACAAAATCTACATCTCCGACCTCTGTACCTCCAAGTACAACTGGTGGGACAACCACAACCACAAAATCAACAACCCCAACCGCTGTACCTCCTAGTACAACTCAGAGTCCAACCACAACCACAACAGAGGAGCCAACCACGACCACAAAATCTACATCTCCGACCTCTGTACCTCCTAGTACAACTGGTGGGACAACCACAACCACAAAATCAACAACCCCAACCGCTGTACCTCCTACTACAACTAAGGGACCAACCCCAACCACATCAGAGGAGCCAACCACGACCACAACATCTACATCTCCGACCTCTGTACCTCCTAGTACAACTGGTGGGACAACCACAACCACAAAATCAACAACCCCAACCGCTGTACCTCCTACTACAACTAAGGGACCAACCCCAACCACAACAGAGGAGCCAACCACGACCACAAAATCTACATCTCCGACCTCTGTACCTCCAAGTACAACTGGTGGGACAACCACAACCACAAAATCAACAACCCCAACCGCTGTACCTCCTACTACAACTAAGGTACCAACCCCAACCACATCAGAGGAGCCAACCACGACCACAACATCTACATCTCCGACCTCTGTACCTCCTAGTACAACTGGTGGGACAACCACAACCACAAAATCAACAACCCCAACCGCTGTACCTCCTAGTACAACTAAGGGACCAACCCCAACCACAACAGAGGAGCCAACCACAACCACAAAATCAACAACCCCAACCGCTGTACCTCCTAGTACAACTCAGAGTCCAACCACAAGCACAACAGAGGAGCCAACCACGACCACAAAATCTACATCTCCGACCTCTGTACCTCCTAGTACAACTGGTGGGACAACCACAACCACAAAATCAACAACCCCAACCACTGTACCTCCTACTACAACTAAGGGACCAACCCCAACCACATCAGAGGAGCCAACCACGACCACAAAATCTACATCTCCGACCTCTGTACCTCCAAGTACAACTGGTGGGACAACCACAACCACAAAATCAACAACCCCAACCGCTGTACCTCCTACTACAACTAAGGGACCAACCCCAACCACAACAGAGGAGCCAACCACGACCACAAAATCTACATCTCCGACCTCTGTACCTCCTAGTACAACTGGTGGGACAACCACAAAATCAACAACCCCAACCGCTGTACCTCCTAGTACAACTCAGAGTCCAACCACAAGCACAACAGAGGAGCCAAGCACGACCACAAAATCTACATCTCCGACCTCTGTACCTCCAAGTACAACTGGTGGGACAACCACAACCACAAAATCAACAACCCCAACCGCTGTACCTCCTAGTACAACTAAGGGACCAACCCCAACCACAACAGAGGAGCCAACCACGACCACAAAATCTACATCTCCGACCTCTGTACCTCCAAGTACAACTGGTGAGACAACCACAACCACAAAATCAACAACCCCAACCGCTGTACCTCCTAGTACAACTAAGGGACCAACCCCAACCACAACAGAGGAGCCAACCACGACCACAAAATCTACATCTCCGACCTCTGTATCTCCAAGTACAACTGGTGGGACAACCACAACCACAAAATCAACAACCCCAACCGCTGTACCTCCTACTACAACTAAGGGACCAACTCCAACCACATCAGAGGAGCCAACCACGACCACAACATCTACATCTCCGACCTCTGTACCTCCTAGTACAACTGGTGGGACAACCACAACCACAAAATCAACAACCCCAACCGCTGTACCTCCTACTACAACTAAGGGACCAACCCCAACCACAACAGAGGAGCCAACCACGACCACAAAATCTACATCTCCGACCTCTGTACCTCCAAGTACAACTGGTGGGACAACCACAACCACAAAATCAACAACCCCAACCGCTGTACCTCCTACTACAACTAAGGGACCAACCCCAACCACAACAGAGGAGCCAACCACGACCACAAAATCTACATCTCCGACCTCTGTACCTCCTAGTACAACTGGTGGGACAACCACAACCACAAAATCAACAACCCCAACCGCTGTACCTCCTAGTACAACTCAGAGTCCAACCACAAGCACAACAGAGGAGCCAACCACGACCACAACATCTACATCTCCGACCTCTGTACCTCCTAGTACAACTGGTGGGACAACCACAACCACAAAATCAACAACCCCAACCGCTGTACCTCCTAGTACAACTAAGGGGCCAACCCCAACCACAACAGAGGAGCCAACCACGACCACAAAATCTACATCTCCGACCTCTGTACCTCCAAGTACAACTGGTGAGACAACCACAACCACAAAATCAACAACCCCAACCGCTGTACCTCCTAGTACAACTAAGGGACCAACCCCAACCACAACAGAGGAGCCAACCACGACCACAAAATCTACATCTCCGACCTCTGTATCTCCAAGTACAACTGGTGGGACAACCACAACCACAAAATCAACAACCCCAACCGCTGTACCTCCTACTACAACTAAGGGACCAACCCCAACCACATCAGAGGAGCCAACCACGACCACAACATCTACATCTCCGACCTCTGTACCTCCTAGTACAACTGGTGGGACAACCACAACCACAAAATCAACAACCCCAACCGCTGTACCTCCTAGTACAACTAAGGGACCAACCCCAACCACAACAGAGGAGCCAACCACGACCACAAAATCTACATCTCCGACCTCTGTACCTCCAAGTACAACTGGTGGGACAACCACAACCACAAAATCAACAACCCCAACCGCTGTACCTCCTACTACAACTAAGGGACCAACCCCAACCACAACAGAGGAGCCAACCACGACCACAAAATCTACATCTCCGACCTCTGTACCTCCAAGTACAACTGGTGAGACAACCACAACCACAAAATCAACAACCCCAACCGCTGTACCTCCTAGTACAACTAAGGGACCAACCCCAACCACAACAGAGGAGCCAACCACGACCACAAAATCTACATCTCCGACCTCTGTAGCTCCAAGTACAACTGGTGGGACAACCACAACCACAAAATCAACAACCCCAACCGCTGTACCTCCTACTACAACTAAGGGACCAACCCCAACCACATCAGAGGAGCCAACCACGACCACAACATCTACATCTCCGACCTCTGTACCTCCTAGTACAACTGGTGGGACAACCACAACCACAAAATCAACAACCCCAACCGCTGTACCTCCTACTACAACTAAGGGACCAACCCCAACCACAACAGAGGAGCCAACCACGACCACAAAATCTACATCTCCGACCTCTGTACCTCCAAGTACAACTGGTGGGACAACCACAACCACAAAATCAACAACCCCAACCGCTGTACCTCCTACTACAACTAAGGGACCAACCCCAACCACAACAGAGGAGCCAACCACGACCACAAAATCTACATCTCCGACCTCTGTACCTCCTAGTACAACTGGTGGGACAACCACAACCACAAAATCAACAACCCCAACCGCTGTACCTCCTAGTACAACTCAGAGTCCAACCACAAGCACAACAGAGGAGCCAACCACGACCACAACATCTACATCTCCGACCTCTGTACCTCCTAGTACAACTGGTGAGACAACCACAACCACAAAATCAACAACCCCAACCGCTGTACCTCCTAGTACAACTAAGGGACCAACCCCAAGCACAACAGAGGAGCCAACCACGACCACAAAATCTACATCTCCGACCTCTGTATCTCCAAGTACAACTGGTGGGACAACCACAACCACAAAATCAACAACCCCAACCGCTGTACCTCCTACTACAACTAAGGGACCAACCCCAACCACATCAGAGGAGCCAACCACGACCACAACATCTACATCTCCGACCTCTGTACCTCCTAGTACAACTGGTGGGACAACCACAACCACAAAATCAACAACCCCAACCGCTGTACCTCCTACTACAACTAAGGGACCAACCCCAACCACAACAGAGGAGCCAACCACGACCACAAAATCTACATCTCCGACCTCTGTACCTCCAAGTACAACTGGTGGGACAACCACAACCACAAAATCAACAACCCCAACCGCTGTACCTCCTACTACAACTAAGGGACCAACCCCAACCACAACAGAGGAGCCAACCACGACCACAAAATCTACATCTCCGACCTCTGTACCTCCTAGTACAACTGGTGGGACAACCACAACCACAAAATCAACAACCCCAACCGCTGTACCTCCTAGTACAACTCAGAGTCCAACCACAAGCACAACAGAGGAGCCAACCACGACCACAACATCTACATCTCCGACCTCTGTACCTCCTAGTACAACTGGTGGGACAACCACAACCACAAAATCAACAACCCCAACCGCTGTACCTCCTACTACAACTGAGAGTCCAACCCCAACCACAACAGAGGAGCCAACCACGACCACAAAATCTACATCTCCAACCTCTGTACCTCCAAGTACAACTGGTGGGACAACCACAACCACAAAATCAACAACCCCAACCGCTGTACCTCCTACTACAACTGAGAGTCCAACCACAACCACAACAGAGGAGCCAACCACGACCACAAAATCTACATCTCCGACCTCTGTACCTCCAAGTACAACTGGTGGGACAACCACAACCACAAAATCAACAACCCCAACCGCTGTACCTCCTACTACAACTAAGGGACCAACCCCAACCACAACAGAGGAGCCAACCACGACCACAAAATCTACATCTCCGACCTCTGTACCTCCTAGTACAACTGGTGGGACAACTTCCATTTCCACAACACCTGAATCACCTGTCACTGGTTCCACATCCACAGTGCATCCACCAACAGCCCCCATTATCAGCACCCAGACAACCCCAGCATCTCAAACTACACCTCCAAGTACAACTGGTGGGACAACCACAACCACAAAATCAACAACCCCAACCGCTGTACCTCCTAGTACAACTCAGAGTCCAACCACAAGCACAACAGAGGAGCCAACCACGACCACAAAATCTACATCTCCGACCTCTGTACCTCCTAGTACAACTGGTGGGACAACCACAACCACAAAATCAACAACCCCAACCGCTGTACCTCCTACTACAACTAAGGGACCAACCCCAACCACAACAGAGGAGCCAACCACGACCACAAAATCTACATCTCCGACCTCTGTACCTCCAAGTACAACTGGTGGGACAACCACAACCACAAAATCAACAACCCCAACCGCTGTACCTCCTACTACAACTAAGGGACCAACCCCAACCACAACAGAGGAGCCAACCACGACCACAAAATCTACATCTCCAACCTCTGTACCTCCAAGTACAACTGGTGGGACAACCACAACCACAAAATCAACAACCCCAACCGCTGTACCTCCTACTACAACTGAGAGTCCAACCACAACCACAACAGAGGAGCCAACCACGACCACAAAATCTACATCTCCGACCTCTGTACCTCCAAGTACAACTGGTGGGACAACCACAACCACAAAATCAACAACCCCAACCGCTGTACCTCCTACTACAACTAAGGGACCAACCCCAACCACAACAGAGGAGCCAACCACGACCACAAAATCTACATCTCCGACCTCTGTACCTCCAAGTACAACTGGTGGGACAACCACAACCACAAAATCAACAACCCCAACCGCTGTACCTCCTACTACAACTAAGGGACCAACCCCAACCACAACAGAGGAGCCAACCACGACCACAAAATCTACATCTCCGACCTCTGTACCTCCAAGTACAACTGGTGGGACAACCACAACCACAAAATCAACAACCCCAACCGCTGTACCTCCTACTACAACTAAGGGACCAACCCCAACCACAACAGAGGAGCCAACCACGACCACAAAATCTACATCTCCAACCTCTGTACCTCCAAGTACAACTGGTGGGACAACCACAACCACAAAATCAACAACCCCAACCGCTGTACCTCCTACTACAACTAAGGGACCAACCCCAACCACAACAGAGGAGCCAACCACGACCACAAAATCTACATCTCCGACCTCTGTACCTCCTAGTACAACTGGTGGGACAACTTCCATTTCCACAACACCTGAATCACCTGTCACTGGTTCCACATCCACAGTGCATCCACCAACAGCCCCCATTATCAGCACCCAGACAACCCCAGCATCTCAAACTACACCATCAACAATAACCACACTGAGTTCCACGACACAATGCTTCTGTGTAGTTAATGGAAAGCAATATAAGCCAGGTAAGAAAGTAAATAAAGTTATTATGTCTATAACAAGCTATATGAGTTTGTTTCTTTTAAAGATCTACCACTGTCTATTCAAGTATTCCTTTTTTTCCTCACCTTTAGGGGAGAAAATACTTGACATGGAACACATTGGATCAGGTGTATGTCTCACAATGATATGTTCTGATATTTGTGAGATTAGCAACAAGACTGAACCTTGCAGGCCGACGCCTTTTCCTACACCCACACCCAAACCTGTACCTGACTGCCCTGAATGGGGTGTAGCAGTAAGAATCTTAATTTATCTAGCACATCAAAACATACTATTTATGTTATACTCATAGTACTTGAGAAGTACAAATAACCTTTCCTTTTTTGCTAAATACTTCAAAATATGCTTGATTTTCTCTCTTTTTTTCATTTTACACCAGCAAAATGAGACATTCTTACTGTGCAACTGCACCTTAGCAAGATGCATTGAGAACAATACAATTGAAATAATTCCTTATGAATGTCCACCCCTTGAACCCATCACTTGTACCAATGGAAAGAAACCTGTTCTTGTGTATGATGAGAATTACTGCTGCCACTATTACGCTTGTGACTGTAAGTTATTCTTGGTTAAAAGGATATATGATATATTTATGTTTATATTTTCCTGTTAAATACATTTTTGATTAGAACCTCAAACTTTTTTTGTTTCTTTTCAGGTGTATGTGAAGGCTGGGGAGATCCTCATTACATCACATTTGATGGACTCTTCTACAGTTATCAAGGAAACTGTACTTATGTTTTGATGGAAGAGATGTCACCAAAATATAATTTGAAGATATATATTGATAATGTCTATTGTGATCCCACTGAAGATGTTTCCTGTCCGCGATCTATAATTATATTATATCAATCACAAATTATCACACTCAAGAATCATAACCTTAACTTTGGAGAAGCAGATATGGAGGTAAAACAATATATGGTCATGTGAAAGTCTTATCTCATGACCATTCCTTAAACTCACCAGACTAACTTTGAGTAGATCATTATTGACAATGTAGATGGAATAGCAATGATTGATCGTTGTCCTTTTGTCAAACTATATATATATTATTTTTTGTTATCATATTTTTCCCTTTAGGCTTTAATAGATGGAGTAAGTCTGAAACTACCTTATTCACAACAAGGTGTGAAGATCATGAATTCTGGCATTACCATGGTTTTGGAGATCTCTCACCTAAAAGTGATCATTACATTTGGAATAACTGGCTTCAGTGTGACCCTTCCATATCAATACTTTGGCAACAATACACAGGGCCATTGTGGTAAAATCATCTCTCTCTCCAGTGGTCACATTATTAAATCATTAGTTTGAGATAAGACAATTATATTAACTATTATGTGACTCTGCTGACAGGAACATGCAACAACAACCAGGCTGATGACTGCATGTTACCTGGAGGCCGGCTGCTGCAAAATTGTGCTGTGATGGCTGACTATTGGCCTGCATCAGACATTCACAAACCCAACTGTAACATACCACTTGTACTCCCCACCGACATACCTGAATCCCCACAAATCTCATCTCCATGCAAGCTAGACTCCATTTGTGATCTGCTTAAGAGCAGGTAGACATTCTCTAATCCATTTATTGGTGTTGATTTATCCCCATAACTTTGATATTTTGCAGTTTTTCTCAGCTTTTTCATTTTATCAAAATATGAAGTGTTTTTTTTCATCCAGTTTTGATTTGTGTTTTACTCCCACAGTGTGTTTGCAGAGTGCCATCCCCTTGTCGCTCCTGACAAATTCTACCAAGGTTGTGTTTTTGATAGCTGCCATGTTTCCAACCCAGCGGTGCAGTGCACAAGTTTGCAGACCTATGCTGCTGCCTGTGTGCAGGCTGGAGTTTGTGTGCACTGGAGGAACCACACCACAATGTGTGGTAAGCACCCCCTAATTATTTTACTGTAAATGCTGGGATCAGTGGAGTCAGGAGGGGCAACTCATGTTTTTACATTTAACACACATTGAACAGGCTGTTTTACATTTTATTATATACAGTACGTAGGTAATATGTAGAACCAATTATATTGAGTTCTTTTCTTCATTAACAGCCAGTGACTGCCCATCAAACAAAGTTTACAAGGCATGTGGTCCTGCAGAACAGCCAACCTGTCAAGACAAGTAAGTCTCAACGAAAATGAAGTGTATTCATTTTATGATTTATTGTACACGTATTTCCTGAGACTAGGATCATAATGGACAATGGCAACTACAATGTATTAAATCAATTGTCTTTTAGACATCTGAAAGGAGTACCATCAACTGTTTTTATAGATTTTGTTCTTTATGATTGCATTTTACAGTCCTATTGATCCAATCATGAACTTCACAACTGAGGGCTGCTTTTGTCCTGATGGAATGAAACTCTTCAACAAGGAGTCCGGCATATGTGTTGATAAGTGTGGTGAGTGTGGTGTATATCCTCTAGTCTTATCATTAAGCTGTTTATTTCATATCACTCATTAAGTCCTACGGGATTGTTAATTTTCCACAATGCTCATTTCCCAACAGGATGTCTTGATCCTGAGGGCATTCCTCGTGAGGTGAGCCAAGTCTTCTACTCAGTTAAAATCCCAGCTGTGTTGTTTACTTGTTGCAAGAGACAATTAACTCACTAATGTGGTTTATTCTTTCAGGTAAATGAAAGGTTTGAGTACAAATGCCAAAACTGCATCTGTGATGAGTCCACCAAGACTGTGACTTGCAAGCATAAGGTGTGCCCAGCACCACCTCTAACAAGCTGCACTGGTCCAGGGTTCGTCCTTGTCAACCAAACTAGTCCATCAGACCCCTGCTGTACTTCCTATGTCTGCCGTAAGACATGTAGCATCATTTGTCTTTCAGAATGCTTTACATTTATGTCCATTTTTAACGGTGGCTGTTAGCTATTTACTCTCACCATTTTATCATCTCCACAGAGTGTCGCAGCAATACTTGCCCAGTCAACATCATGAAATGTCCAGTTGGATATCGGCCAACTGTTAGTGTTCCAGAGGGAAAATGCTGTCCAGAACATACATGTGGTGAGTGCTCGAATTCACAGTTCAACTTCATATAAACTCTAATGACTGCATTGATATTTTCGCATGACTTTCATTGACTTGGCTCACGTCTTCATTCTAGATCCTGAGAGGGTTTGTGTCCACAAACAAATTGAATACCAGGTAAATAAGTTGTTGAATAAGTTTGTCACATAATTCATTAATATATCACTTTTGTCATTTAATGATTTTTGCTGCACTTTAAGGTCTGTATGGCTGAAAACATGAGTTTGAACACATTTCCTCTTTATTTTCTAGCCTGGTGCTTCAATTCCTGGGAATCTATGTGAGAATTGTACCTGTACCAATGAGGTGGACCCCAAATCCAGTTTATTGAAAATGACTTGTGAGCTTCTGCAATGTGAAGAAAAATGTGACAAGGTATGAGAAATTACATCCATTATTTTCATGTACACAAAAATTACAAGAGTGAAGTTGTAAAACTGGACTTGGCGACTTATTCCTCCTTTTTTCTCAGGGTTATGAATATGTGGAAACGGATTCAGATATATGCTGTGGGAGGTGTGTACAGACACACTGTGTCTTAAATCTTAATGATACCGAACATTTATTGCCGGTAAGTTGGATCGTCTCTGTTGGCTATGCCTTTACATGTTCAAGTTTAATAGCCAAAAGTATCTCAGTATTTTGATATCTGCATGTGCTCCTGCTCTTCAGCAAGGAGAAACCTGGTCACCACCTGGGAATATGTGTGAGCATTACACCTGTGTTAAGAGTGGTGAGACTTTAATAACCATGCGTTCACACATTGT
This sequence comes from Thunnus albacares, assembly GCF_914725855.1. Taxonomy (NCBI): domain Eukaryota; kingdom Metazoa; phylum Chordata; class Actinopteri; order Scombriformes; family Scombridae; genus Thunnus; species Thunnus albacares. The sequence continues at coordinate 20,517,468 of NC_058112.1, read as the reverse complement.
CTGCCCGCAATTCCAGGAGAGCAACTGCCAACCTGTAAGTTATCACTTTCAACAAATTCATCTGGATTGACTGTGTCTTTGAGAATAAAAATTTACTATGAAAGAAACTCTATTGATGTTGTATATTCCCCTCCTCAGGGCACAATTCAAACTGCAGCAAATGGCTGTTGTAAAACTTGTGAGTATCTTTGACATTTTCTTTACTTTTGAATAGAATGTAATTACATAAAACAAGCTAACTGTGTGTTTCTTTTGAAAAGGTGTGGAGAAGGAGAAGGCCTGCAAGTTAGAATTCATGAAAATCCACATTATGCACAAGGGCTGTTGGTCTAAGGAGGAGGTAGATGTTCCATATTGTGAGGGATCCTGCAACACTTTCACCAAGTAAGGATGATATTACATTATAAGAATAATAAAAATACAATATTAGAACATTTCTCATTCCTCTGGAAAGTCACAAAACCATAAACATTTGGACATTTTAAAAATGCTTAGGTATGCAGTGTTCCCCCTATGATAGTACAGGCCTGGTGGGCCACCAGGCCAAAAATATTTTCTTAATGCCAAAAATGATGCCAAATACCCATTCATTCGAAAATCAATAGCATGTAAATAATAGTCCGTGTTGTTGCCTGGGAAACTGCAGGTAGCTTAACTCCTTTAAAGGAATAGGGCAGTGCGTAAGTGTAAGCATAAGCAGCTGCTAATCACCCCCCACTCCCCCTTCCCCAACCTAGGGGAAACACTGGTATGGTTTGTAAAAATTTCAAGTTAATTGATTAAGTTAATTAATCCCACCTCTGCTTTCTTCAGGTACTCTAGAGCAGCAGGTGCTATGCGGCATTCTTGCACATGCTGTAAGGAGACACGCTACAGCAATCGCACTGTTGACTTGCTATGTCTCAATGGAGAAGTGGTTCCTCACACATACATCCATGCGGAGGAGTGTGGCTGTCGCCACACAGACTGCACCACAGCTACAGTATATCCAGCTCGCAAGAGGCGAAGCTTCACACTGGTGTAATTGAAAATCTGTATGGAAAGTTCTTCCCCTATTGCCCTAACAATCATTGCATCTCTGTAATTGACACTATAGAGAAGGCATTTATCAACTGATCAAATAAAAAGATGCATCTATGTTCATGTCTCATCTTTTCTATTTTCTTGTTTAAGCAAATTCAAATAAACACATGGTGCCTGATCCATAGCCTGATCAGCAAATAACACACAGACCACCAACATGAAATTAGAATGTCAGAGTGGTGCCCAGAAACGACACAGCAGACTTCTTTGCCAAACTTCATCTAAAAATAATTATGTTTGGAAATGCAGTTTTCCCTCCCTATGAATGACGGCAAGTAACAGACAACTCACGCATCTCTGGATCCTTTGGATAGTAATAATGTTAATGTTTAACCTTTACCACAGCTGAATTACCATATCGATTAAGCGATCAGTAAAGTTATCACCTGACCATAGCCAGTTTAACACATCTAAAGCTGATGACACATTACTTTGAGCTCCTGCTGGAAAATAAAGTGAACAGTGAAAATATTAACCCCTATTTCCCTTTTTACTTCTTTTAGGATGTCATTTTACTTCACACTGACAGTATCATATGCTATATATTCTGTATCAGCTTGTTCCAGCACTTCATTGAAGCTGTATGATGTTTATGCTGAGTAAAATATTCAATTTATTTTTATGAGTTTTAGGGCTTCATCATTATATCAAATACAAATATTCTAGATATCTTGTACACCCTTAGATTTCCGCAAAATTCAGACAGGGATATCTGGTATCTTTGGAATCTGTGTCTAAAAAAGTCATGACTAGGTTTAATGGCTATAATCAACAAAATACATCAATATTTATAAGTCTTTCAACAGAATTACTTTTTTCACTCATTTATAATAAACTGGGCCTCATGTGAAGTAACTAAGGCTGTTCCTGGAGCACCACAGTCTGCTGATGAGTTGTAAGTCTCTGTAACTACATGAGCACAGCTGACTCACTAGTGCAGGCAGTGTGTGCACCTTTAGCAGTGGGCCAGACTCAGTCACCTGCTGCTCATCTAGTGGCACTCAAGCACAGGTCATGGCATCTCCTGCTCAAATTATTTCTGAAAAAAAAACATACCAACAAAAAGACATTTAAAATACATTTTGGTACACAGATGTAATACACTCAATTGGCAGTTTATTAGGTACACCTAGTTGAAATCAATACAGTGCAATACATAATTTCATTTTATGGATATTACTTCGAATTTGTTACGCGAAAAGACAAGATTGTGCAGGTGATTGCACCTGCAAAGGCAACATGCTAACACAAAGCTAGAAACCAAAGAATCCCGTACCCAGAGTGATGCTCAAGCCGAGTGTATGCCGACCCCAACCAAACAGCCAAAGCTTGATTTTCAACAGGTAACGTTAACAAAAGCAGAGATGAATATGCTTGTAGCATCGTCCGTACATAATAGAGGAAATGCTGCCTGTTTCTACAGTGGAATCTCTGTCTTTCAGAGACATACTCCTCAAAGTACCGATAACAGGGAACGGACGGCCACCATCATCACGCAGGAAAACTTTTTTCTTTTGTATATCCTCCTTATTAAGATAGGGATTTACTCTGATATGTGGGCATATGTAAGGTTTAACGTTATATAGGTAACTGGCAATTACACGATAATGCATCTCAGGCGTTGTTGCGGAGTAATGTAAAAGTAATGTAACGAGTGGTGTAATTATTACCTTTCACAAGGAGTAATTAAGTAAAGTAATGCATTACTTTAAAAAAAAAAAAAGTAACGAGTAATGTGTAATGCATTACATTTTTGAGTAATGACCCCAACATTGTAAGGGAGTGGGCGGAGGAAATAGGGTAAAATGAGTAAAGGGGGTGGGTTACTCAAAAAAATGGGTAAAATGAGTAAGGGGTAGTCCTCGATCCAGCCATGGTACAATATTTGCTCAGTTGTGAGAAGAGCGGCTTTTCAAACTCGCCCCCCTGGTCGTGGTTAATGTGTGTTGGAAATCCAAATTTGAGGGGATAATAATTGAATATTCTTAGACTTGGATGTTGTAGGGTTTGCCTGCGTAAAGCGGGTGAAATTATCTACAACTACCAATATATACTCATAGCCGCCTTTGCACTTGTCGAGATGAAGGAAGTCCACTGACACAAGCTCGAATGGCTGTGTAGTGACAATATTTGTATGAGGGCTGGAATTTTTAAACAATGTGTGTTGCAGTTTTATAAATATATTGTATTATACTGATTCTACTATTACCCAATAAATAAATACAAAGTACTTGTTGGTTGTTGTGATGCATTTGTGTCGCTCTGATTACTAAACATTATTTTCACACCACAACATGTGAACATTTTATTTAAAATATTCAAACATTCAAAAAATAGCAAAGTCGCTATTCAGCAGAGTCTCGTGATTGGTTCGCTCACTCCACGTGAAAGCGTCTTTCATCAGACTGACGTAGCCCATTACATGCCCTTCCCTGCTTTCATTCACATCACAGCCATACATCACATATTTTCCCTGAAAGGCTACTAGGTATTGAGGTGGGAAATTGCTGGTACAAATTCCCCTGAATATAGATCCCTGCTCCCATTCACACATGACCCCATGCAGGAAATGTTCCTGAACATTTCAGGTATAGACTGCGTGTGTCAAAGGGGCTTTACAGACCTAAGATACCAATATGATCCTTGGGCTCCCTCTGCTGGCTGTGCATAAACACAACATAAAACGTCACCAAAGCCTCAGGTCCTGCCGTTCTTTTGAAACAAGAAATTTAATGCTGATACATATAATGTAAATTATTCAATACAGTGGTGATACTTGACACTAAATACAGATAAGCACTATGCACACATTGTGCACATTGTATCAGGCCCAACCCTTAGGAACGTCACCCTGCACCCGCCAGCTGTTCACTCTAACCATGTGAACAACTCCCCACCCCCACTGATATGAGTTCATAATAACTATTTTTAAACAGAGCACTCAGTTGTGCAAAACAGTTATTAATCACTCCAGCTATGGGATCATCATTTATTAAAGCTTGAAATGCTGCTCACTAAATTCTGTTTACTCATTATTTTAACAGGGGTTCTTGGAAATGAAAGCGGAATGTAAAGATGTTTTGCATGCTCTCAAATAGCAACACAGGTAGGAGCTCCTCCAAAGGCAAACATTGCTTTGGGCCAGTTCCACAGGTGGACAGCTGCATGATGAGGAAGATCTATTCCTCCGTGACAGCATGTGTTATGTTGATTCAGGGAGGACAGTTGATGCGTCATATTACCCTGAGACAGTTTTGATTAGAGGCAGGACTGTTTGAGATGTTGGAATCCATATTGACACAATACTTTTTAACTTCCAACGCTTGTTGTCATTCCTTAAACAAACTTCAGCTGAACTGACAGTCACTCAGGTGGTTTAAACAAAGTATTGTTTCAGAATACAGCAGAGGCTTTCACATAGAAGCATAACAGATATGTAATAGAACAACAAAACTAAAATAAAAAATACAAAAATATGCTGCAGTATTTTCCAGTAATATTACTACAATTATTCACAATTGCCCCAAATAAGATTTCATACTCTGTGGTTGAATAAATATTAAAAGAATGATGCAAAGAAGAAAAACATCCAGTCTTAACCTTTCCAAAGGTGTTTGAATACATGTCATTGAATAATGAAGCTGGCTTTATAGTGTTTATGATGAATAGCTAGAACTTACCTATCGTGCTACAGCACTTAAACTTGAATGTTTCAGTACATCTATTTTTGACTATATGAACAAAATTATTTTAGATTAGTTTTTTAAAAGAAGACAGCAATAATAAAAATCAAATTAATTCAATGACATATATAGACTTAGTTGGTAGTTAATTATAGTTAATAACACATATAGAGAATCTAAATTCACAGTCACCCTAACATGACCACACAACCAGATCAGTGTCCCCCACATGGGGTGGTGGGCAAAATGCAACCAATTGAATTACCCTTGACCTGAGAGAACTCCATATGTTCTTGGGAAAAAAGGAGGGATTTGATCTCAGAGTAGCTCCACTGCGGTCACCATAGAGCAACATGCAGCTGGGATGAACTGACAGGGTGCTTAGCTCACACACTCTCTCAGCTGAGGTCAGAGCAAGCAGCAAAGCTGTCTTGAATGACAGCCACAGTTGACAGTGGGTGTTGCGCCGGTTGGCAACAGATCTACTTCCGCCCTCCCGAACCAGGCCCAAATCTGCTTCACCACCTTGGACATTATAAATTATTATATTTAATAATTTTCATTTTTGAATAATACTGTAACTTTTAAGTTTTCTTAGTCTATGGCCCAGGTAGTTCAGCAGGTTGGCAAACAATTGTAGTTGTGGTTCTATGTGAATATGAGAAGCATTGTCAAACACTTTGTTCACTTAGAAAAGCTACTGTTTAAAGGTTCTGTATGTAGGAATCAGAAATTCCTTCTCATTAGTGACACCTGTGGCTGTTAAACAAGCTGTAGTCAACTTCCTGGTGCTGACTACAGCTTAGTCAAGTCAAGTCAAGTCAAATTTATTCATATAGCACATTTCATATGGCAGGCGTAAACTCAGTGTGCTTAAAACAAGTAAAGATCATACATGACAAAATATATAACATTACATTAACATTACATATATAAATAAGATAAAACATAAAATAAGAAGATGTTACATATATTAAAAAAACATTTTATTAACAACATATAAGACAGCATAAAAAATTAGGAGGTGAGAAGGTATTACAATAAGAGAGTAGGGTAAGAAGGTATTATTATTATCATTGTTAAAAGAAATAACAATAATAATACTGTTTCTAAAAAGAAGGTTTTACCCAGTACCTTACTAAAAGCTTGCAAAAAAGATATGTTTTTAGTCTGCTTTTACAGGAAGATCCTGTATACAAATGCCCTACCTCCCTACCTTTTGGTTACCAATTGTTTGATCTTACAGTATAAAGTGTTTCCATCCCTTCTGCTCTGGGTCAGTCTACTGTATCAGATCAGCTCTGTGCCAATAAGCTCACCACATTTCTGGAATGCTATTAAATCGCCTCCACCACAGCAAACTTTGAACAAGGACTTGAGTGATTTTCTTCAACAAATGGTGCCGTGACCCAGATGGCAACAGATCTTCAACGGAGACTCTTTTTCCAGACCAAAAACACACCAGTGACCAGATCCAAATTTCAGAGGTAAGGGTCCTTTTGAAAACCTAATTACTATTGCTGTGTATTGTTGGAGGTCTGTGGAATTGGAGTCCCAGAGAAGGGTGACACCATCCTAATTTTAAGTAAGTTTGCTGTGTGGTTGTGTATGGGTGAATGTGAAGGTTTCTCTGTAGAGATGTTTATGTTTAGAAACACTTGTAGTTTCATAAGAGTGAAAATTTGTGAATGTGAATGTTTTCTATATGTGTGTTGAGATAAATGGATTCTAAAATTGGCCAGGAGTCTGAACTTGCAGAAATAACCATCTCAACTTTCTGTGCCAAAAATATCCCAAAATTGTAATCCTATGCAACGAGTGAGAAAACAATCTCATTCTTTTGTGACCTAACCTCAACTGTTCAGCTAACCTATTATTAGGTAGACACCATCTGATTTCCTCCAAAGGAAAAACAATGCCGTAACATCCAACCACAAGACTGAATCTGCATCAGAGAGCTCCACCAACGAATGCCTTGAAACCCTGCTGGTCCAGACTCCAACTCGACCAGCTCACCACCACCACAACAGTCAAGAGTGAATGTTGTCCCACTTGGGCCCATGCATCCCACCAATGTTGGCTGCACCCCTGGGAAAGACCTCCTCCCCTGAAGGACACTGCAGGCACTGGAGGCCCAGAAGAAGATGCACAACACCCTCCAGAACACCCAAAGCCGCCGGCAGAGGAGAAGAGGAGAAGAGGAGAAGAGGAGCACTACAGGCACCGGAAGCCCAGAAAAAGATGTGCGACAACTAACTGTTGTCTTGCTTGTTTTAATTTGTCTTCCTTTGGTTTTGAATTTTGTCTTTTGATCACCGGCCTCAAGTATGCAAATTTGCAAATTACTTAACACTAGAAAACCACTAATATCATGTAGTCCACTGCAACTCAGCCTGTTCCACCAATGGAGGAGGAAAATTCTAATTTTTAATTGAAATTAATTATGATTGAGTGGGCTATGGATATAACCTGTAACACACACACATACACACACACACACACACACACACAAAGAAAGTGTGAATTGAAGAAGAAAATACACATTTGGGTAGAGACTTGATAATCAAGTGATGTCTGGGAACAACTCCTTGACCACTACTATTACTACTATTAATAGTTTAATAGTTATTTTAGATAAAAGATCACCAAATTCAGGTATAAAGCCTTTTTAAGCCTTGGAGGGTGGTAAACTGTGAGTACTAGACAGGGATATGCAGATTTCATTACTAGGGCTAAATACTCAAAAGTAGAGTAAGAACCAAATAAGACACTTTTACATGATAAAATATCTGAAAAAAAGGCAGCAATACCACCACCCTTTTTGTTTGACCTGGTAAAATGTGAAAATGAGAAATCAGATGGAGAAACTTCAATCAGTTCCTTGCTACCAGTTTCATTGAGCAGAGTCTCAGTAAGGTGAATATAATCAAGCCAATATGATGTTATGAGATCATTAATAATGAAGTTTTTATTAGTAAGGGATCTGACATTGAGAAGTGCAAACTTTAAGACGCTTGCAGAATAGTTGGAGTTGTTAGCTGTGGCAGAGTCAGGCCTGCTATGGCTAGAGTTTTCCAGAGACTGGGTTTGAGAGTCAGAACACACAGTGGCAGGACCCACACTGTTAGAACTGGATGTAGTGATGGGAGACACATAGGTCTGGATCGGGTCTTGCCGTGGTGCATATCAGAATTAAAGATTATAAACTGGATGAAATTAGCAGTCAACTGCTTTGTTCCCTTTCAATTTGGGTGCACACCATCAGCTCTGAACAGTCTTGAGTTAGTCCAAAAGTAATCGAAGTTGGAGATGGAGTCAGACTATTGCAGGTGATGTCTTTTTCTTCGCTTACACTTCTCATAATTACATAAAAGATCTCTAACATTGTGTTTTGCACCATGGTTCAGCAAAGCATCTCTCACTCCCAGTCACCCCACCCCTGCCCAATTCTGTTAAAAAGTTGCTACACCTCATGTACTTTAAGTTGACACTGTAGCTAGAGGATGACAGTAATCAAGGATGTAGTACTACCAGCACATCCTGTGCTATTCATGATCCAGATGCAAGTTATCAGATGACCTTGCTATGAGACACCAACAAACTGGACTGATGCAAAAAGAACAGTTCACAGTTTTAAAAGACATAATGCAGGTTTTGTTGAAAGCACTGCTTGAGCATATAAAGTCGGACCTTTTAGGCAGTGGTTGAGTGACATCCCCATCAACATAGGGACATTTATATTCCTTTAATTTTTTTTTTAACTTGGCCTTGTGATTCTATTAATTGAATGTATGTATGTATGATTTTCTTTACATTCTGTTACTTTTTTAAAAGTGTTATTAGTATTATATTAATGCAAAAGTCTATGTTCATATAGCTAACATTTCGTTATTTGCATTATTATAATTTTGAATAGTTCAGTAAATATTGTATTGACTTTATTGGGAATTTGATCTGAAAATAATTACTTTTAAAGGATAGCCTAGATCAGGTACCCATTTCCAGAAAGGCCTAATAGAACTGCAAACATATTTGTTTGGATTTGTTTGATGGTTACAGAAGTTGTAGAAACGCATGAATGGTCTGTTCCAGGCATATTTGGTATGTGTGGCAAAAACACGAAGAGGGTGGGAGCAAAACAATGAGCAATCTCAATATAAAGGGCCGTCGACTACAGTTTGACTATTACCTGCTCTGGTGACAGCATGCCCACAGTGGCAACCATGACGTGGAAATTAGTGTGGTTGTGTGTACTTGCTTTGTCTGTTTCTAATGTCATCAATATTCAAGCCAGACAGGGTAAGACACTAAATATTTTCTGTGGAATTTATATTGGTGGTCTAGCAATAGTCTAGAAGATTATCCGTCACTACATTTTTTGTTTTTCCAAAATATTGTTCTCACATACAAACGAGGAAACTTAATAATACTGGCGAAACCTTTTTCTCTCATTTTGCTTCCCCAGTTCGCAACCATGTCAGCAGCATCTGCAGCACATGGGGCAGAGAGCACTTCAAGACCTTTGACGGTGATGTTTACCAGTTTCCTGGTATGTGTGAATACAACTTGGCCTCTGACTGCCATGACTCTTACCAGGAGTTCTCGGTGCACATGAAGAGGAAGGAGAATGATGGAGACGCTACAGTCAGTTATGTGGTGGTTACCATCAGTGACCTTTCTTTCCACCTCACCAAGAGCCAGGTCACTGTGAATGACCTTTCGTAAGTAAAAAGTCACATAGCCTGTTCAAGCAACTGTACTTCACTCTTCTCTGACATTTGTGCGTTTTGATTAAGTTAACATTCTCTCTCTCCCAGTGTCAAGATGCCATACTACAATGCTGGGGTACAAGTGGAAAAAAATGCTGTTTACATCAAGCTCCAGTCCAAAGTTGGCATTACTGTCATGTGGAATGGTGATGATGCAGTCATGGTAAAAGCTCAAAATAAATGTTTTCATCTACTGCACTTTATGTGTGTGACATAGAAACAGATTGTTGTATCACATCGAGAACATTAGAGAAATTTTGGTCTGTAAATTATTCATAGTATGCCAGAGGAACTGGCTCAATGTACTTGGTCATATTTATATTTTTTCATCATTGATAAAATCACTTTCTTTGCCTTTTAATATGTTCTTAGTATATAATTGTTATTTAAATTGCAAAAATCCAGAACTTGTTATAATCCATTGCTGTGTTGCTGTGTCTATTGTAGGTAGAGGTGGATCAGGATTATGCTAATCGTACTTGTGGACTTTGTGGAGACTTCAATGGTGTTTCTGTCTACAATGAGTTCATTCATAATGGTTGGTTATTCACTTTATGTATTAATTCATTTTATGTTTTGACAAACACATACTGCATACTACTACTATATTCAGTCTTTTACTGTATCTTTGACATGCAACACTATGAATATAATCACATGCAGGCCTCAAAATTAGCCCCATTGAGTTTGGCAACAAACAGAAAGCCCACCGTCCAAACGATGATTGTGAGGACCCCTATGAACAGGAGGATGAATCACCAGAGAAACAGACTGTGCGGGATTCTTGCAAGGAGTTTGTGAGTTTGTTATCCACCTAGTATTAGCAATATGTAGTAATATATCCTGCAACAAAGTAATTATGTCTCTACTATCCTATTTTTCACCTTTAGCAAACCACCTGTAAACAGATGCTACATTCAGAGTCCTGGAGCTCCTGCACCAAACTGATTAACCCTGAGCCTTACATCCAAGCCTGTGTGCAGGACATGTGTGGCTGCATCAACAGTACAAATGACTTATGTGTCTGCAGCACACTGTCTGAGTTCTCTAGACAGTGTTCCCATGCTGGAGGACAGCCTCCCAACTGGAGGACACCTCAGTTCTGTGGTAATGTTTTTCTGCTTTGTCATCATCTTTACATGTTGTATAATAATGTTTGAAAAGAGTACTGAAACACTGACATCAGCTCACTGAAAAGCAGCTAATTTAAAATGTACTCAGAAAAAAGTAACTGATTTACTGTGAGAAAATTATTTAATGTGATTTTATTGAAGTTTATTAAATGTGATTTTATCATGCAGTTGAGAGGTTTAAACTAGATTATATTTTGAAAAACTGCATGAAGGGAGGCCAGATAAGTTCTACTTGGCTGACTTTAACGCAGTGAAGTTACTGTGTTAAAGTTTACTAGTTACTGTACATTCACCCTTTATATACTATGGAATAATTCACATTAACTCACATCTTACTCAGTTTATTTCAACAGTACCATCTCTTCACAGCTAAACAGTGCCCATCCAACATGGTTTATGAAGAGAGTGGTTCTCCTTGCATGGATACTTGCACATACTCGGACACAAGTTCATTGTGTGAGGATCACAAAATGGACGGCTGCTTTTGTCCTCCTGGTTAGTGCTCTTCACATGTGAACCCATGTTTGTCACTACATAATACTGCTTACAGTTTCCTGTTTCACTTATAATTACACTTTTATATAACTGTGACCTCCAATGTCACACATTTCTATTTCAGGAACTGTGTTTGATGATATTTCCATGAGAGGGTGCATTGCTCAATCTAAATGTCAGTGCAAGCATGACAAAATCTATAACTCTGGTGATGTCCACCGACAGGACAGAAAGAATTGGTAAGTCAAATATTTTATAATGTTAGCATAATGAATTATCTGGTCTCATTAATCATGTGTAATTTTTTGTAAACCTCAAACTGTTTGTGTTGTTTCAGTACATGTTCTGAAGGAAGATGGGTTTGTCAAAGCCTTCAAATGCCTGCTACATGTGCTGTTGAAGAGGGTTCACATGTAACTACCTTTGATGGGAAAACTTTCACCTTCCACGGAGACTGTTATTACACTTTGGCCAAAGTGGAACGCAAGGTGAATGATTCATATTCATACAATTCACTTGGAGAAAATATATAATCAGTTGATGTAAAATAAATCCAATGTTACTTATGTAGTTGTTCTCGTACTGTGTATATTTCAGAATGATGCTGGTCCAAAGTTCACCATCCTGGTGCAGTTGGCGCCATGTGCAAACCAAGAGTTTGACACTTGTCTTAAGGCCCTTAAAATCCTGCTGAACAATGACAGAAACAATGTGAGTTAAAGCCTGTCACTTAAGATGACTGTCGACTGTTATTGATTCACATATATCTGCAACACTCAAATGATCAATTCTGTTTATATTCAGGTATTAATGTTCACTTCTGATGGGGCAGTAAAGCAGAATATGCAGACCATTAGTTTGCCGTACCACTCAGGTAGGTCACACAGTATGAAACTGAATTAAATATATTATTTTCATCCTTCATTCATATTATACTATTGTTTGTATTTCTTTTCTTTCAAAGGTGACATCAACATATTCCATGCTTCATCCTTTCACATTTTGCTCCAGACAAGTTTTGGATTGCAAATTCAAATCCAGCACGTGCCTGTCATGCAAGTGTATGTCAGCCTGGATCAGAGCTACAAATCAAAGACATGTGGTAAATTTTACATTTTTCCTTACATGACGCATTGGTATCATCAAAAATATGTCAGAATACTGTCTGATTCTAAAATATTTGGCATCATCAGGTTTGTGTGGTAACTACAACATGATCCTGTCTGATGACATGAAGACTCCTCAGGGGATTGTGGAGGGAACAGCAGCCACTTTTAGTAACTCCTGGAAAACTAACCTCATGTGCCAAGACAGAGAGGAAAGACTTGATGACCCCTGTTCCCTCAGTGTGGAAAATGGTAAACAATTCTGGTTGCTTATTCTACTGGTTATCTGGTGATTTAAACACTGATATCTTGTCTGCAAGTATTTTATATTTAAGGCTATTAGACAGTTGAACACCATAGTTGACTTTGAAAATAAAAGAATTACTATTTCTTCACTCTCAGAGGGATATGCCAAACATTGGTGCGCCTTGCTAATAAGTGCAAATAGTACCTTCACGCAGTGCCATTCAGAGGTGGATCCTGAGATGTATTACAAGGTACAGCAAAACATTTTCTGTTGGCCTTTAGTTGAATTAAATTGCAATGAGACTGTCATTTTCTAAAAGTGTTTGGTGTCTTCTGCAGCGGTGTATTTATGCAACCTGTAACTGCGAGAAGAGTGAGGCCTGTCTGTGTGCCGTCTTGTCCTCCTATGCACGAGCTTGTGCATCTAAGGGAGTGTTCTTGACAAATTGGAGAGACAATGTGTGTGGTAAGGATTTTCATCAGTGTAACTAGGTAAATTTGATGATCCCGAATAGAGTGAGACACACAAAGAAGCATAAGTTTGAATACGGCTTTATTTCCGGCTGGGGTCCTGTCACATGCAAATACAATGAGCAACAAGCAAACTTAGCAGGGATCTTTTATACCTTGCCATGTCTTCAACATATATGTTATCAGTCGACTTCTCCTTAGTATGTTGAATTATGATATGGACCTGTCAACATGTCAGACATCTTCCTATCAAGCTACTGAGTTTACACATAAGGGCCCCACACTAGATGTTATTCCACATTTGTCTTTATGACACATGAACATGGTGCCTCAACTAAAGGTTTCTTACATTCCTTGATGAATACAACACAAAGAAAATACCTTATATCAGTTAGTTATTCATGAAACTGTTAAATAACCATTCTCATATCATGCACAAAACAGATAAATACACAAGGAGCTGCCCAGCATCTCAGACCTTCTCTTACAAGCATCAGAGATGCCAGTTGACGTGTAGATCACTGGGCTCAGAGCAGCAGAGCTGCACTTCTGACTTCTTGCCTGTGGATGGCTGCTCCTGCCCTGAGGGTCTCTACCTAAATGAAAATGGCAAATGCGTCCCCATGGCAAAATGTCCCTGCTACCACGACGAAGTCTACATCAAGCCAGGAAAGTCTATAAACATGAAGGACGAGCACTGGTTAGTCAGTTGTTTCCATTTCAGTGACATCAGACTTCAAATCAATTATCCTAGACTGATGATTTTACTTTATAGAAAGTGAACTGTTAGTTTTTAAGTCCCCTTGTGTTGTATGCTATATCTTTTGTGTCTTCTTCTAGTGTGTGCACTAATGGAAAGCTTCATTGCCGTTCTTGGGGACCCCGCTCATCAGGTAAGTTTTTTTTTTTTTTTTCAAATACAACACAAGCATATTGTTGATACAATATATATGAAATCAGTTTCTACTTCAGTTACAGCATGCCCCTCTCCAAAAGTGTTCTTCAACTGCTCCACTGCTGGCAAAGGAGAGCTTGGACTACAGTGTGCTCGAACTTGTTTAAATCTGGACAGCGATGATTGTGTGAGCCATTTTTGCCACTATGTCCAAATTTACCTCTCACTCACAAATGACTAGATCTAATATGTATTTCCTGAATTTAACGGTGGACAGTATATTACACTGAAGATGCAATGTTTTCTTTTGCTGTGATCTTCTTATCCTTCCAGGACTCCACAGAGTGTAAATCAGGCTGTCGCTGTCCATTAGGCCTTGTTGATGATGGCAAAGGTTCCTGTGTGAAAGAACATGAATGTCCATGTCAGCACAATGGGCATCTCTATCTCTGTGGAACACGAATTCCTAACAAGTGCAACACCTGGTATGACCTTGTTTAGATCAGACCATGATAAACAAATATAATATACGTCTGAGTGTTTTACTTCATTATAGTACTAACAACACTGTTATATTTGCTATTTTTTAACACACCTAGCACCTGCAAAAGTGGAAAATGGGAGTGCACAGAGAAAAAATGCTCAGGAACCTGCGTTATTTATGGAAGTGGTCATTACAACACATTTGATCAGCGAACATATGGGTTTCAAGGACATTGTGCCTATGTTGCAATGAAGGTAAACAATGGATGTCAAAATCATCCAAATAATAGTTTTGCTCACTTTCTTCTGCTCACCAGCCTTCATCTCAGAAATGAATAGATATGACATTCATAGAATTATGACTTACCGTTATTCTTTAACATCAGTGTTAAAAGGCAGTCAATATATGATGTATGAAAAAACTTTTGCCTGAATTACGCTATGTTTACCTCCATTCACTTTAAGATGACTGCTTCTCATAATAAGGAATATGAATAAAAGTGCAGATAATTATACAATCTATCACTCTTTTAAGAACAAATGTGGTAATAAAACAGTGCAGGACAACTTTGGAGTTATCACAGAAAATGTACCATGCGGCACTACTGGCACCACATGCTCCAAAACTGTCCGAATCCAACTGGGGGTAAGACTTCATACAAAACCTGACATTAAAGTAATATATCAAACAACAATTTCTACATTGCAATAAAAGCAACATAAACCTCCTTAATATTACAGCAAATGGAAGTTAAACTGTCAAAAGGTAAATATGAAGAGACGGACCTGGGATATGGCAGTCAGATTCAGTACAAAATAAGAAGGGTTGGCTTGTATCTGGTCATAGAATCTGCCATTGGTCTGGCAGTGATGTGGGATCGCAAAACAACTGTTCGCATCCTGTTGGAACCACAGCACAGGGTGAGTCAAAGTTTAACTGAACACTAAATTGTTTTAGTGATGATGAATGATGAAAATTTTAAAACTAGATTTTTGAGACGCTGTGCGTTTCTTTGCTCATCTGTAGTATCGCTGTCTTGGCGGATCATGTTCTAGTGCCACTAAAGCTTGGTACAGCAATGGTATTGATACAGAGTACCATTGCTGAAATCCTTGAACCACTTATTAAAATATTTCATAACATATGAAGTCAATATAATAGAATATTCTGTTTGTCAATATTATACAGGTATAATAATTCCTGCCTGTTCCTTGTTATGAGAAAGACTATCAATATTGAATATCGTCCCTATATGTAAAATAACTCTGTGACTCTTTTGTTTGGCTGTACAGGGAGAGGTATGTGGCTTGTGTGGAGATTTTGATGGTGATGGACAGAATGACTTTACCACCCAAGGTCAGCTGACAGTGAGCAATCCGTTAGAATTTGCTAACAGCTGGAAAGTGTCCAGCACTTGCCCAGATGTGGAAGCGAATGTAGATCCTTGTGGAGCAACACCCAATCGACATCACTGGGCAAAAATGATGTGCAGCATTATAACTGGAGATACGTTCAAAAACTGCCACAGTAAGGTAATGACATATTTGTTTCTGATTTATCATTATTTCAAGTTCCATGATTTAAAATATTAAAATCGTTTTTTAAAAATCTATCTTACATTTTGATAACTGAACAGGTAGATCCTCGTCCATTTTATGATAACTGTGTGAAAGATTCCTGTGCCTGTGACACTGGAGGAGACTGTGAATGTTTCTGCTCAGCAGTTGCAGCTTATGCTCAAGCTTGTAATGAGGCTGGTGTCTGTGTTGCATGGAGAACTCCAGAAATCTGTCGTAAGTAATCAAACTTAAATTAAATTGAGGTCTTTCAGCCTTTTCTGTCTCAAAACCCAGTTTTTAGATCCCCAAATTCTTATAACCCCAGCAGCATTGAACCCAGAAACTGTGAGATTTTTCAAAATGTGTGTGATGTTTTCTTGGTTGTGTTATTCTTTTCTTTATAAACAGGGTGTCTAATATTCTGCCGTTTATTTTTTCCTCTAAATATATAGTATATAGTATTGAGACATTAGCCACATTTACTCATCTTGAAAATGTGATATATATATATATATATATATATATATATATATATATATATATATATATATATATATATATATATATATATGAGTTTACACCAAATTTAATCAAAGCTAAAATAGTTTATGTACATAATAGCTTTACTCTTAAATACTCTTAAATTCTGTGTAATTTAGTCTAACAAAATGTAACTGAGTGTTTTTAGCTTTTAGTTTTATGGGTTTTCTTTCTTTTTTTTTTTTTTCAAAATTGCCTTCAAGTTTGTTATTCAACATTGAGCATTTTACTAAAATATCTATGATACTTTTATGTCATTTGTAGAAAGTGATAACTTCCTACATTTATCTAGAACTAAATGCAATTCTTGGGCCTAAAAGAAATGTAATGCCAAAATGTTTTAGGTGGAATTTAAGTTTGATATCTCTTTCATTGAGTGACACTTAATTACAGAGATTGCATTGGTCAACATTTCCTTTATTTAAAAACATATCTTTTATCTTTTCATTCTAGCTGTCTTTTGTGACTACTCTAATGACCCGGATGAATGCAAGTGGCACTACAATCCTTGTCTCACACCTTGCTACAAGACCTGTTTGAATCCACAAGGAAATTGCAGCAACCCTATACCCAACCTGGAAGGTAAGAGGTCAATTCACAACATGTTGTCTTATCTTAAATCTGATAAATGTGTTTTATGTTAAAATTTTTGAATGCTGAGCTGATCCTATTTGGTAGGAGGAGGATTTTAATATGTTAATATGTGTTAACATATTAAAAGAGACCAGGCCAGTTTCAGTTTCCAAGATTTTAAAAAACAATATTAATAACAATGCTGTGAAAACATAATGTATGATACTTTATGCTCTGATTTTAACAGGCTGTTACCCTGTGTGCCCAGAGGATGAGCCCATATTTGATGAGAAGAAGCAGAAATGTGTGGAGGAGTGTGAACCCTCTACTACAACTGGGGGGCCAAAAACAGCCACAAGATCTACGACCCCGACTGCCACACCTCCTATTATAACAGAGGAGCCACCCACAACCACAAAATCTACAACCACACCAACAGAACCCCCAACTATAACACAAGGGACAACCACAAAATCTACAACTTCATCAAGTGAACCCCCTACTACAACTCTGTGTATTACAACATGTGAGTGGTCAGAATGGTATGATGTACATAGCCCAGAAGAGGACAAAAGTGACTGGGAAACATATGAGAACATCAAAAATAGTGGTAAACAAATATGTGAAAATCCCAAAGAAATTGATTGTAGATTTGCAGATAAACCTGAGCGTGATTTCAATGCCTCTGTGTGTGAAACTCGCCAAGTTGTTACCTGTGATGTGGGATATGGCTTAATATGTAGAAAAGAGGACCAGATAAGACATCCATTTAAGTGCTTCAACTATAAGATCAGAGTTTGTTGTGAGAAATGTGCTGCACTTCCTACTACAATTGAGGGGCCAACTACAGCCACAAGATCTAAAACCCTGACCATCGTACATCCTGTGACAACTGAGGGACCAACCACAACACAGGGGCCAACCACAACGACAAAATCTAAAACCCCGACTGCCATACCTCCTACTACAACTGAGAGGCCAACCACAACCACAAAATCTACAGCCCCGACCGCCATACCCCCTACTACAACTGAGGGACCAACCACAACAGAGGGGCCAACCACAACAGAGGAGCCAAGCACAATGACAAAATCTACTTCCCCGACTGCCGCACCTACTACTACAACTGAGGGGCTGACCACAATCACAAGATCTACAATCCTGACTGCCGTACGTCCTATGACAACTGAGGGACCAACCACAGCAGAGGGGCCAACCACAACGACAAAATCTAAAACCCCGACTGCCATACCTCCTACTACAACTGAGAGGCCAACCACAACCACAAAATCTACAGCCCCGACCGCCATACCCCCTACTACAACTGAGGGACCAACCACAACAGAGGGGCCATCCACAACAGAGGAGCCAAGCACAATGACAAAATCTACTTCCCCGACTGCCGCACCTACTACTACAACTGAGGGGCTGACCACAATCACAAGATCTACAATCCTGACTGCCGTACGTCCTATGACAACTGAGGGACCAACCACAGCAGAGGGGCCAACCACAACGACAAAATCTAAAACCCCGACTGCCATACCTCCTACTACAACTGAGAGGCCAACCACAACCACAAAATCTACAGCCCCGACCGCCGTACCCCCTACTACAACTGAGGGACCAACCACAACAGAGGGGCCAACCACAACAGAGGAGCCAAGCACAATGACAAAATCTACTTCCCCGACTGCCGCACCTACTACTACAACTGAGGGGCTGACCACAATCACAAGATCTACAATCCTGACTGCCGTACGTCCTATGACAACTGAGGGACCAACCACAGCAGAGGGGCCAACCACAACGACAAAATCTAAAACCCCGACTGCCATACCTCCTACTACAACTGAGAGGCCAACCACAACCACAAAATCTACAGCCCCGACCGCCATACCCCCTACTACAACTGAGGGACCAACCACAACAGAGGGGCCAACCACAACAGAGGAGCCAAGCACAATGACAAAATCTACTTCCCCGACTGCCGCACCTACTACTACAACTGAGGGGCTGACCACAATCACAAGATCTACAATCCTGACTGCCGTACGTCCTATGACAACTGAGGGACCAACCACAGCAGAGGGGCCAACCACAACGACAAAATCTAAAACCCCGACTGCCATACCTCCTACTACAACTGAGAGGCCAACCACAACCACAAAATCTACAGTCCCGACCGCCATACCCCCTACTACAACTGAGGGACCAACCACAACAGAGGGGCCAACCACAACAGAGGAGCCAATCACAATGACAAAATCTACTTCCCCGACTGCCGCACCTACTACTACAACTGAGGGGCTGACCACAATCACAAGATCTACAATCCTGACTGCCGTACGTCCTATGACAACTGAGGGACCAACCACAGCAGAGGGGCCAACCACAACGACAAAATCTAAAACCCCGACTGCCATACCTCCTACTACAACTGAGAGGCCAACCACAACCACAAAATCTACAGCCCCGACCGCCGTACCCCCTACTACAACTGAGGGAACAACCACAACAGAGGGGCCAACCACAACAGAGGAGCCAAGCACAATGACAAAATCTACTTCCCCGACTGCCGCACCTACTACTACAACTGAGGGGCTGACCACAATCACAAGATCTACAATCCTGACTGCCGTACGTCCTATGACAACTGAGGGACCAACCACAGCAGAGGGGCCAACCACAACGACAAAATCTAAAACCCCGACTGCCATACCTCCTACTACAACTGAGAGGCCAACCACAACCACAAAATCTACAGCCCCGACCGCCATACCCCCTACTACAACTGAGGGACCAACCACAACAGAGGGGCCAACCACAACAGAGGAGCCAAGCACAATGACAAAATCTACTTCCCCGACTGCCGCACCTACTACTACAACTGAGGGGCTGACCACAATCACAAGATCTACAATCCTGACTGCCGTACGTCCTATAACAACTGAGGGACCAACCACAGCAGAGGGGCCAACCACAACGACAAAATCTAAAACCCCGACTGCCATACCTCCTACTACAACTGAGAGGCCAACCACAACCACAAAATCTACAGCCCCGACCGCCGTACCCCCTACTACAACTGAGGGAACAACCACAACAGAGGGGCCAACCACAACAGAGGAGCCAAGCACAATGACAAAATCTACTTCCCCGACTGCCGCACCTACTACTACAACTGAGGGGCTGACCACAATCACAAGATCTACAATCCTGACTGCCGTACGTCCTATGACAACTGAGGGACCAACCACAGCAGAGGGGCCAACCACAACGACAAAATCTAAAACCCCGACTGCCATACCTCCTACTACAACTGAGAGGCCAACCACAACCACAAAATCTACAGCCCCGACCGCCGTACCCCCTACTACAACTGAGGGAACAACCACAACAGAGGGGCCAACCACAACAGAGGAGCCAAGCACAATGACAAAATCTACTTCCCCGACTGCCGCACCTACTACTACAACTGAGGGGCTGACCACAATCACAAGATCTACAATCCTGACTGCCGTACGTCCTATGACAACTGAGGGACCAACCACAGCAGAGGGGCCAACCACAACGACAAAATCTAAAACCCCGACTGCCATACCTCCTACTACAACTGAGAGGCCAACCACAACCACAAAATCTACAGCCCCGACCGCCATACCCCCTACTACAACTGAGGGACCAACCACAACAGAGGGGCCAACCACAACAGAGGAGCCAAGCACAATGACAAAATCTACTTCCCCGACTGCCGCACCTACTACTACAACTGAGGGGCTGACCACAATCACAAGATCTACAATCCTGACTGCCGTACGTCCTATAACAACTGAGGGACCAACCACAGCAGAGGGGCCAACCACAACGACAAAATCTAAAACCCCGACTGCCATACCTCCTACTACAACTGAGAGGCCAACCACAACCACAAAATCTACAGCCCCGACCGCCGTACCCCCTACTACAACTGAGGGAACAACCACAACAGAGGGGCCAACCACAACAGAGGAGCCAAGCACAATGACAAAATCTACTTCCCCGACTGCCGCACCTACTACTACAACTGAGGGGCTGACCACAATCACAAGATCTACAATCCTGACTGCCGTACGTCCTATGACAACTGAGGGACCAACCACAGCAGAGGGGCCAACCACAATGACAAAATCTAAAACCCCGACTGCCATACCTCCTACTACAACTGAGAGGCCAACCACAACCACAAAATCTACAGCCCCGACCGCCATACCCCCTACTACAACTGAGGGACCAACCACAACAGAGGGGCCAACCACAACAGAGGAGCCAAGCACAATGACAAAATCTACTTCCCCGACTGCCGCACCTACTACTACAACTGAGGGGCTGACCACAATCACAAGATCTACAATCCTGACTGCCGTACGTCCTATGACAACTGAGGGACCAACCACAGCAGAGGGGCCAACCACAACGACAAAATCTAAAACCCCGACTGCCATACCTCCTACTACAACTGAGAGGCCAACCACAACCACAAAATCTACAGCCCCGACCGCCGTACCCCCTACTACAACTGAGGGAACAACCACAACAGAGGGGCCAACCACAACAGAGGAGCCAAGCACAATGACAAAATCTACATCCCCGACTGCCGCACCTCCTACTACAACTGAGGGGCCGACCACAATCACAAGATCTACAATCCTGACTGCCGTACGTCCTATTACAACTGAGGGACCAACCACAGCAGAGGGGCCAACCACAACGACAAAATCTACAACCCCGACCGCTGTACCTTCTATGACAACTGAGGGAACAACCACAACAGAGGGGCCAACCACAACAGAGGAGCCAAGCACAATGACAAAATTTACATCCCCGACCGCCGCACCTACTACTACAACTGAGGGGCCGACCACAATCACAAGATCTACAATCCTGACTGCCGTACGTCCTATGACAACTGAGGGACCAACCACAGCAGAGGGGCCAACCACAACGACAAAATCTAAAACCCTGATTGCCATACCTCCTACTACAACTGAGAGGCCAACCACAACCACAAAATCTACAGCCCCGACCGCCGTACCCCCTACTACAACTGAGGGAACAACCACAACAGAGGGGCCAACCACAACAGAGGAGCCAAGCACAATGACAAAATCTAAAACCCCAACCGCTGTACCCCCTACTACAATTGAGGGGCCAACCACAGCCACAAGATCTACACACCCAACTGCCACACAACCTACTACAACTGAGGGGCCAAGCACAGCCACAAGATCTACCACCTCGCCAACAGAACCCCCAACTACAACTAAAGGGACCACTTCTGCCAGTACTCCATGTATTACAACATGTGAGTGGTCAGAATGGTATGATGTACATAATCCAGAAGAGGACAAAAGTGACCGGGAAACATATGAGAACATCAAAAATAGTGGTAAACAAATATGTGAAAATCCCAAAGAAATTGATTGTAGATTTGCAGATAAACCTAAGCATGATTTCAATGCCTCTGTGTGTGAAACTCGCCAAGTTGTTACCTGTGATGTGGGATATGGCTTAATATGTAGAAAAGAGGACCAGATAAGACATCCATTTAAGTGCTTCAACTATAAGATCAGAGTTTGTTGTGAGAAATGTGCTGCACTTCCTACTACAATTGAGGGGCCAACTACAGCCACAAGATCTACAACCCTGACCATCGTACATCCTGTGACAACTGAGGGACCAACCACAACACAGGGGCCAACCACAACGACAAAATCTAAAACCCCGACTGCCATACCTCCTACTACAACTGAGAGGCCAACCACAACCACAAAATCTACAGCCCCGACCGCCATACCCCCTACTACAACTGAGGGACCAACCACAACAGAGGGGCCAACCACAACAGAGGAGCCAAGCACAATGACAAAATCTACTTCCCCGACTGCCGCACCTACTACTACAACTGAGGGGCTGACCACAATCACAAGATCTACAGCCCCGACCGCCGTACCCCCTACTACAACTGAGGGAACAACCACAACAGAGGGGCCAACCACAACAGAGGAGCCAAGCACAATGACAAAATCTACTTCCCCGACTGCCACACCTACTACTACAACTGAGGGGCTGAACACAATCACAAGATCTACAGCCCCGACCGCCGTACCCCCTACTACAACTGAGGGAACAACCACAACAGAGGGGCCAACCACAACAGAGGAGCCAAGCACAATGACAAAATCTACATCCCCGACTGCCGCACCTCCTACTACAACTGAGGGGCCGACCACAATCACAAGATCTACAACCCTGACTGCCGTACGTCCTATGACAACTGAGGGACCAACCACAGCAGAGGGGCCAACCACAACGACAAAATCTACAACCCTGACCGCTGTACCTCCTATGACAACTGAGGGAACAACCACAACAGAGGGGCCAACCACAACAGAGGAGCCAAGCACAATGACAAAATTTACATCCCCGACTGCCGCACCTACTACTACAACTGAGGGGCCGACCACAATCACAAGATCTACAATCCTGACTGCCGTACGTCCTATGACAACTGAGGGACCAACCACAGCAGAGGGGCCAACCACAACGACAAAATCTAAAACCCCGACTGCCATACCTCCTACTACAACTGAGAGGCCAACCACAACCACAAAATCTACAGCCCCGACCGCCGTACCCCCTACTACAACTGAGGGAACAACCACAACAGAGGGGCCAACCACAACAGAGGAGCCAAGCACAATGACAAAATCTAAAACCCCAACCGCTGTACCCCCTACTACAATTGAGGGGCCAACCACAGCCACAAGATCTACACACCCAACTGCCACACAACCTACTACAACTGAGGGGCCAAGCACAGCCACAAGATCTACCACCTCGCCAACAGAACCCCCAACTACAACTAAAGGGACCACTTCTGCCAGTACTCCATGTATTACAACATGTGAGTGGTCAGAATGGTATGATGTACATAATCCAGAAGAGGACAAAAGTGACTGGGAAACATATGAGAACATCAAAAATAATGGTAAACAAATATGTGAAAATCCCAAAGAAATTGATTGTAGATTTGCAGATAAACCTAAGCATGATTTCAATGCCTCTGTGTGTGAAACTCGCCAAGTTGTTACCTGTGATGTGGGATATGGCTTAATATGTAGAAAAGAGGACCAGATAAGACATCCATTTAAGTGCTTCAACTATAAGATCAGAGTTTGTTGTGAGAAATGTGCTGCCCTTCCTACTACAACTGAAGGGCCGACCACAGCCACAAGATCTACAACGCTGACTGCCGTACGTCCTATGACAACTGAGGGACCAACCACAGCAGAGGGGCCAACCACAACGACAAAATCTAAAACCCTGACTGCCATACCTCCTACTACAACTGAGAGGCCAACCACAACCACAAAATCTACAGCCCCGACCGCTGTACCCCCTACTACAACTGAGGGAACAACCACAACAGAGGGGCCAACCACAACAGAGGAGCCAAGCACAATAACAAAATCTACATCCCCGACTGCCGCACCTCCTACTACAACCGAGGGGCCGACCACAATCACAAGATCTACAACCCTGACTGCCGTACGTCCTATGACAACTGAGGGACCAACCACAGCAGAGGGGCCAACCACAATGACAAAATCTACAACCCCGACCGCTGTACCTCCTATGACAACTGAGGGGCCAACCACAACAACAAAATCTAAAACCCCAACCGCTGTACCCCCTCCTACAATTGAGGCGCCAACCACAGCCACAAGATCTACACACCCAACTGCCACACAACCTACTACAACTGAGGGGCCAACCACAGCCACACCTGAGGGGCCAACCACCACCACAACATCTACAACTCCTACCGCCATACCTCCTACTACAACTGAAGGGCCAACTACTGTTTCCACAACTTCAACAACATTTGAACCACCTGTCACTAGTTCCCCATCCACAGTGTATCAAACTCGCTCCGTTATCAGCACCCAGACAACACCACCATCTGAAACTACACCATCAACAATAATCACACTGAGTTCGACAACACAATGCTTCTGTGTAGTTAATGGCAAGCATTATAGGCCAGGTAAGAAATTAAATAAAGTTATTATGTTTACAACAAGCTATATGAGTTTGTTTTTTTAAAGATCTACCACTGTTTATTCAAGTATTCCTCTTTTTTCTCACCTTTAGGGGAGGTAATACTTGACATGGAACACATTGGATCAGGTGCATGTCTCACAATGATATGTTCTGATATTTGTGAGATTAGCAACAAGACTGAACTTTGCAGGCCAACGCCTTTGCCTACACCCACACCCACACCTCCTGTACCTACCTGCCCTGAATGGGAAGTAGCAGTAAGAATCTTAATTTATCTAGCACATCAAAATATACTATTTATGTTATAGTACTTAGATTGTATTTTCTCTTTTTTTCATTTTACACCAGCAAAATGAGACGTTCTTACTGTGCAACTGCACCTTAGCAAGATGCATTGAGAACAATACAATTGAAATAATTCCTTATGAATGTCCACCCCTTGACCCCATCACTTGTACCAATGGAAAGAAACCTGTTCTTGTGTATGATGAGAATTACTGCTGTCAACATTACGTTTGTGATTGTAAGTTATTCTGTGGTTAAAAGGATACATGTCATATTTATTGTCTTATGCTTTTCTGTTAAATACATTTTTGATTAGAACTTTAAACTCTTTTTGTTTCTTTTCAGGTGTATGTGAAGGCTGGGGAGATCCTCATTACATCACATTTGATGGACTCTTCTACAGTTATCAAGGAAACTGTACTTATGTCTTGATGGAAGAGATGTTACCAAAGCATAATTTGAAGATATATATTGATAATGTCTTTTGTGATCCCACTGACGATGTTTCCTGTCCACGATCTATAATTATATCATATAGATCGCAAATTATCACACTCAAGAATCATAACCTTAACTTTGGAGAAGCAGAATTGAGGGTAAAACAATATTTGATCATGTGGAAGTCTTATCTCATGACCATTCCTTAAATTTACCAGACTAACTTTGAGTAGATTATTACTGTCAATGTAGATGGAATAGCAATGATTGATCCTTGTCCTTTTGTCATACTATATATATATTATTTTTTGTTATCATATTTTTCCCTTTAGGCTCTAATAGATGGAGTAAGTCTGAAACTACCTTATTCACAACAAGGTGTGAAGATCATGAATTCTGGCATTACCATGGTTTTGGAGATCTCTCACCTAAAAGTGATCATTACATTTGGAATAACTGGCTTCAGTGTGACCCTTCCATATCAATACTTTGGCGACAATACACAGGGCCATTGTGGTAAAATCATCTCTCTCTCCAGTGGCCACATTATTAAATCATTAGTTTGAGGTAAGACAATAATATTAACTATTATGTGACTCTGCTGACAGGAACATGCAACAACAACCAGGCTGATGACTGCATGTTACCTGGAGGCCGGCTGCTGCAAAGTTGTGCTGTGATGGCTGACTATTGGCCTGCATCACACATTTACAAATCCAACTGTCAGTTACCATTTGTACTCCCCTCCAAAATACCTGAACCCCCACAAATCCTATCTCCATGCAAGCCAGACTCCATTTGTGATCTGCTTAAGAGCAGGTAGACATTCTCTAATCCATTTATTGGTGTTGCTTTATCCCCATAACTTTGATATTTTGCAGTTTTTCTCAGCTTTTTCATTTTATCAAAATATGAACAGTGTTTTTTTGTCATCCAGTTTTGATTTGTGTTTTACTCCCACAGTGTGTTTGCAGAGTGCCATCCCCTTGTCGCTCCTGACAAATTCTACCAAGGTTGTGTTTTTGATAGCTGCCATGTTTCCAACCCAGCGGTGCAGTGCACAAGTTTGCAGACCTATGCTGCTGCCTGTGGGCAGGCCGGAGTTTGTGTGAACTGGAGGAACCACACCACAATGTGTGGTAAGCACCCCCTAATTATTTTACTGTAAACGCTGGGATCAGTGGAGTCAGGAGGGGCAACTCATGTTTTTACATTTAACACACATTGAACAGGCTGTTTTACATTTTATTATATACAGTACGTAGGTAATATGTAGAACCAATTATATTGAGTTCTTTTCTTCATTAACAGCCAGTGACTGCCCATCAAACAAAGTTTACAAGGCATGTGGTCCTGCAGAACAGCCAACCTGTCAAGACAAGTAAGTCTCAACGAAAATGAAGTGTATTCATTTTATGATTTATTGTACACGTATTTCCTGAGACTAGGATCATAATGGACAATGGCAACTACAATGTATTAAGTCAATTGTCTTTTAGACATCTGAAAGGAGTACCATTAACTGTTTTTATAGATTTTGTTCTTTATGATTGCATTTTACAGTCCTATTGAACCAACCATGAACTTTACAACTGAGGGCTGCTTTTGTCCTGATGGAATGAAACTCTTCAACAAAGAGTCCGGCATATGTGTTGATAAGTGTGGTGAGTGTGGTGTATATCCTCTAGTCTTATCATTGAGCTGTTTATTTTATATCACTCATTAAGTCCTACGGGATTGTTAATTTTCCACAATGCTCATTTCCCAACAGGATGTCTTGATCCTGAGGGCATTCCTCGTGAGGTGAGCCAAGTCTTCTACTCAGTTAAAATCCCAGCTGTGTTGTTTACTTGTTGCAAGAGACAATTAACTCACTAATGTGGTTTATTCTTTCAGGTAAATGAAAGGTTTGAGTACAAATGCCAAAACTGCACCTGTGATGAGTCCACCAAGACTGTGACTTGCAAGCCTAAGGTGTGCCCAGTACCATCTATAACAAACTGCACTGGTCCAGGGTTCGTCCTTGTCAACCAAACTAGTCCATCAGACTCCTGCTGTACTTCCTATGTCTGCCGTAAGACATGTAGCATCATTTGTCTTTCAGAATGCTTTACATTTATGTCCATTTTTAACGGTGGCTGTTAGCTATTTACTCTCACCATTTTATCATCTCCACAGAGTGTCGCAGCAATACTTGCCCAGTCAACATCATGAAATGTCCAGTTGGATATCGGCCAACTGTTAGTGTTCCAGAGGGAAAATGCTGTCCAGAACATACATGTGGTGAGTGCTCGAATTCACAGTTCAACTTCATATAAACTCTAATGACTGCATTGATATTTTCGCATGACTTTCATTGACTTGGCTCACGTCTTCATTCTAGATCCTGAGAGGGTTTGTGTCCACAAACAAATTGAATACCAGGTAAATAAGTTGTTGAATAAGTTTGTCACATAATTCATTAATATATCACTTTTGTCATTTAATGATTTTTGCTGCACTTTAAGGTCTGTATGGCTGAAAACATGAGTTTGAACACATTTCCTCTTTATTTTCTAGCCTGGTGCTTCAATTCCTGGGAATCTATGTGAGAATTGTACCTGTACCAATGAGGTGGACCCCAAATCCAGTCTATTGAAAATGACTTGTGAGCTTCTGCAATGTGAAGAAAAATGTGACAAGGTATGAGAAATTACATCCATTATTTTCATGTACACAAAAATTACAAGAGTGAAGTTGTAAAACTGGACTTGGCGACTTATTCCTCCTTTTTTCTCAGGGTTATGAATATGTGGAAACGGATTCAGATATATGCTGTGGGAGGTGTGTACAGACACACTGTGTCTTAAATCTTAATGATACCGAACATTTATTGCCGGTAAGTTGGATCGTCTCTGTTGGCTATGCCTTTACATGTTCAAGTTTAATAGCCAAAAGTATCTCAGTATTTTGATATCTGCATGTGCTCCTGCTCTTCAGCAAGGAGAAACCTGGTCACCACCTGGGAATATGTGTGAGCATTACACCTGTGTTAAGAGTGGTGAGACTTTAATAACCATGCGTTCACACATTGTCTGCCCGCAATTCCAGGAGAGCAACTGCCAACCTGTAAGTTATCACTTTCAACAAATTCATCTGGATTGACTGTGTCTTTGAGAATAAAAATTTACCATGAAAGAAACTCTATTGATGTTGTATATTCCCCTCCTCAGGGCACAATTCAAACTGCAGCAAATGGCTGTTGTAAAACTTGTGAGTATCTTTGACATTTTCTTTACTTTTGAATAGAATGTAATTACATAAAACAAGCTAACTGTGTGTTTCTTTTGAAAAGGTGTGGAGAAGGAGAAGGCCTGCAAGTTAGAATTCATGAAAATCCACATTATGCACAAGGGCTGTTGGTCTAAGGAGGAGGTAGATGTTCCATATTGTGAGGGATCCTGCAACACTTTCACCAAGTAAGGATGATATTACATTATAAGAATAATAAAAATACAATATTAGAACATTTCTCATTCCTCTGGAAAGTCACAAAACCATAAACATTTGGACATTTTAAAAATGCTTAGGTATGCAGTGTTCCCCCTATGATAGTACAGGCCTGGTGGGCCACCAGGCCAAAAATATTTTCTTAATGCCAAAAATGATGCCAAATACCCATTCATTCGAAAATCAATAGCATGTAAATAATAGTCCGTGTTGTTGCCTGGGAAACTGCAGGTAGCTTAACTCCTTTAAAGGAATAGGGCAGTGCGTAAGTGTAAGCATAAGCAGCTGCTAATCACCCCCCACTCCCCCTTCCCCAACCTAGGGGAAACACTGGTATGGTTTGTAAAAATTTCAAGTTAATTGATTAAGTTAATTAATCCCACCTCTGCTTTCTTCAGGTACTCTAGAGCAGCAGGTGCTATGCGGCATTCTTGCACATGCTGTAAGGAGACACGCTACAGCAATCGCACTGTTGACTTGCTATGTCTCAATGGAGAAGTGGTTCCTCACACATACATCCATGCGGAGGAGTGTGGCTGTCGCCACACAGACTGCACCACAGCTACAGTATATCCAGCTCGCAAGAGGCGAAGCTTCACACTGGTGTAATTGAAAATCTGTATGGAAAGTTCTTCCCCTATTGCCCTAACAATCATTGCATCTCTGTAATTGACACTATAGAGAAGGCATTTATCAACTGATCAAATAAAAAGATGCATCTATGTTCATGTCTCATCTTTTCTATTTTCTTGTTTAAGCAAATTCAAATAAACACATGGTGCCTGATCCATAGCCTGATCAGCAAATAACACACAGACCACCAACATGAAATTAGAATGTCAGAGTGGTGCCCAGAAACGACACAGCAGACTTCTTTGCCAAACTTCATCTAAAAATAATTATGTTTGGAAATGCAGTTTTCCCTCCCTATGAATGACGGCAAGTAACAGACAACTCACGCATCTCTGGATCCTTTGGATAGTAATAATGTTAATGTTTAACCTTTACCACAGCTGAATTACCATATCGATTAAGCGATCAGTAAAGTTATCACCTGACCATAGCCAGTTTAACACATCTAAAGCTGATGACACATTACTTTGAGCTCCTGCTGGAAAATAAAGTGAACAGTGAAAATATTAACCCCTATTTCCCTTTTTACTTCTTTTAGGATGTCATTTTACTTCACACTGACAGTATCATATGCTATATATTCTGTATCAGCTTGTTCCAGTACTTCATTGAAGCTGTATGATGTTTATGCTGAGTAAAATATTCAAATTATTTTTTTATGAGTTTTAGGGCTTCATCATTATATCAAATACAAATATTCTAGATATCTTGTACACCCTTAGATTTCCCCAAAATTCAGACAGGGATATCTGGTATCTTTGGAATCTGTGTCTAAAAAAGTCATGACTAGGTTTAAAATCTATATTCAACAAAATACATCAATATTTATAAGTCTTTCAACAGAATTACTTTTTTCATTCATTTATAATAAACTGGGCCTCATGTGAAGTAACTAAGGCTGTTCCTGGAGCACCACAGTCTGCTGATGAGTTGTAAGTCTCTGTAACAACATGAGCACAGCTGACTCACTAGTGCAGGCAGTGTGTGCACCTTTAGCAGTGGGCCAGACTCAGTCACCTGCTGCTCATCTAGTGGCACTCAAGCACAGGTCATGGCATCTCCTGCTCAAATTATTTCTGAAAAAACATACCAACAAAAAGACATTTAAAATACATTTTGGTATACAGGTGTAATACACTCAATTGGCAGTTTATTAGGTACACCTAGTTGAAATCAATACAGTGCAATACATAATTTCATTTTATGGATATTTGGGCAAAATGAGTCAGGGGGGTATTACCAGGAAATTGGGTAAAATGAGTAAGGGGTAGTCCTCGATCCAGCCATGGTACAATATTTGCTCGGTTGTGTGAATACCTGATTTTTAAGCTCGCCCCACTGATCGTGGTGAATGTGTGTTGGAAATCCAAATTTGAGGGGATAATCACTGAATATTCGTAGACTTGGATGTTGTAGGGTTTGCCTGTGCAAAGTCGGTGAAATTATCTACAACTACCAATATATACTCATAGCCGCCTTTGCACTTGTCAAGATGAAGGAAGTCCACTGACACAAGCTGAAATGGCTGTGTAGTGACAATGTTTGTATGAGGGCTGGAATTTTTAAACAATGTGTGTTGCAGTTTTACAAATACATTGTATTATACTGACTTTACTATTACCCAATAAATAAATACAAAGTACTTGTTGGTTGTTGTGATGTATTTGTGTCGCTCTGCTTATTAAACATTATTTTCACACCACAACATGTGAACATTTTATTTAAAATATTTAAACATTCAAAAAATAGCAATGTCTCCTGTATTCAGCAGAGTTTCTTGATTGGTTCACTCGCTCCACGTGAAGGCCATGTAAAGTGTTTTGTCAGGCGGACATAACACTTTACATGGCCTTCCTCGCAATGTTACTGCTTTCATTCACAACACAGCCGTACCGTACTAATATGTCCACACAACCAGATCAGTACAACTAAAGGACAACACATTTTCTGAGAATGTACTCCATTAAAATCAATATTTAAATTTATGTTTTATCTTTTTCTCTTCCTACCAACAGTTATTACTTTTTTTGCACCTTGTGGAACTCATTTGTAATTGGGTCCAACTCACAAACTTACTCACTCACGATAGGGAGGCTGCAGATTCTCCAAAAGGTAAACAATGTAAACATACTAAGAGTAGATTTTTCTGGTTTTCATGTTTTTCATTTCTCTTTGTTAGTACAGAAGTAGATACCAATTTAGATGGTAACATGAGCAGAGAACCTCAGAACTGAAAGACACTTGAAATTCTCAGAAAGATTCACTATGACAGAATCCTGCTAGACAGAGGTTTGCCAGGAACAGCAACACACACAGACACACACACACATATCCATGAACACCCAGTATTCACCTGCCATCATTAGGTTTCAGGTGAATTTTACTGTGTTAACAACTGCGTCAAAGCATCTATTTGCTATGTGTCAGAGCAAGCATTTCTGTTTGCATGAAAGTATGCAAAGACAACACTACATGTACTGTTACTGCACACAAAAACCAAACAGTGTCTTCTTTGAAGTGTTTTGTGGGAACATCTGACATCATATGAGTTTGGCTACTAGCAGCTGATGTAACTTGTAGCAGACAACGAATGATTAATTTACATGACCAAATAGCACAGTGCTTGTGAGAAATGTTCATTATTGTGTAATTACTGCACTTGTTCTGTGCATTTTTTTTGCACACATGAACTCCCACACATTACTTACAGCTAGAAACATGGTTCCAATTCCGACATTTTAAACATCTTTTTCTAATGTATGCTTTTATTCAGCTTTTTATATCTGTTATTGTTTTTGAGTGAACCCACCACTGCCAGCTGCTCTGTGAACGCAGCAGCAGACTTTGTGTTATTGTGTTCAATCCTCCTTGTCTCCCGTGTGGAGATCAATGAGGAAGAATGCACCAAGCATGCATGCCCCTGACTCTGGGATAAGTGCGTGTATTTCTCCCTGACAGAGAGAACCTGACGCCTCATTCTTAACCAGAGAGACATGTTGTACATACCGTTCCTGAACAAAGTGGTAACTGCGACTACAACAGGAGGCAAGTGTTTTATTCAGTGCTATTACATCGGGTGAGGTGTATCTTTGGACATCACTGCCCAAACTGGACTGGCCCTCTGCCTCCTTCACGGGAGGGAGTGCTGGAGCAACATCTGTGTGTGTGTGTGTGTGTGTGTGTGTGTGTGTGTGTGTGTGTGTGTGTGTGTGTGTTGTGCACTGGGCAGCCATGACACGCCATGTGAAATGGAATGAACCGAATTCACCTCGGTGACACAGAGAATTGGCGAGGTGGAGTGGGTGGAGGAACTTGTTCTGTTAGAAATGTATTTAATTTTAATCAAAACATTGTCAACAAGCAACAGCTCAAAATCAACACCAACATTACATTAGTTAACATCATGGACAGCATGTTGGGAGGGGGTTTAAAACCTCACCATCATGTTGCGGGGGGGCTGGAGAACACAGCTAATTTCTGCACTGTTGGTTTGCGAGTTTGAGGCACACAACAAATGTAATCAAACTAGACCAGGCGTGCAGTTGTCATTAGATAATTGGTTGAACAGGGTTTCAAATCTATTGGATAAGGAATCCAAGGGGGGGAGTTGCCATAGTCAGTGTCCAAGTACCACATTCAGATGCGTAATTGATTCACTCTCTGAACACGGTGGAGCCCTTTGGCATAAATGAAGAACTGAATTTGTCATGTATCCTCTGATTTGTCATACTTGATGGATGTTTGTATCTGTACTTTAGGTACTTTTATTTCTGTAACTTTTTAGAAAGCTTTTTGTTCTTTTTGTTTCTGATATAGTGTTAGCCCCTTGGCATTAATGAAGAACTAAATGTGTCATGTTTCCGCTAATTTGTCACATTTGATGGATATTTGTTCTTGGGTTTGTTGTATTTTTATCTATTAAGAGAGGTTTGTGCTCTTTTGTTTTTGACATGGTGTTGTGGGTGTGGCACTTGGACACTGACTATGACAACTCCCACCCTTAGATTCATTATTCATTAGATTTGAAACCCTGCTCAATCAATTATCTAATGACAACTGCATACCTGGTCTTGGTTGATTACATATGTTGTTTGCCACATGTCTTTGTCCACTCTGACTCTGATGAAGACACAGTGGTGTCCAAATGTTAGCCTGTTTGCACAATTAAAGGCCATGAATTAATCAGTGTGCTCCAGTCTCTTCTGTTCTCTGGAAGTCTGCTGTCCTCGAACTGAGAAACACCTGATTTAGCTGCATTTTGCTTGAAGATGCATGGAGAACCATGTTTTAGCTGCAGTCCAGAAAGTCAGTCAGTGTTGTGTCACCAGAGGGTGTTGGTGTGGGGGGTGTTGGTGTCATCAATCGTGAGCTTCGACTTGCTCTTCTTGCAGCGGAGCATCAAGTCACATGCTGAAAGTGCTCCCGCCACTGCTGGCATCTAATCTTGGGCAGCTGTCAGCAGTCTGTGGAGGATGGTTGCTGCTGTACACCTCTCTCTGCATGGTCTTGTCCAAGGCACTCAAAGCATTTTATCCTTATGTTGGGACATATTTTAGTTTCAAAAAAGTCAAACTGATGGGATCTGATAATTTTTTTCTTTTTTATCAGTCTTTCAGTCTGTACTATTTGCTTTTGCTCTCTGGGAGGAAGGGTAGAACACAAACACAGAGGTGATTTTCTCCTAAGGGCTCTATGACTACTGAACTAAACTTAAACTTCCACTTCCACCTGTATATGTACTCATCCTTGCTAATGTTTCATATTACAATCACAATCAATATCTTAATCATACATTCTAGTTATAGAACACTTTTCTAGGTACTCAAAGAAGCTTTACATGACAAATTAGGTAAGCTTTATGTATTTTTGTTTTTACCAACAAGCACTCATAAGTTGTAAGAATTTTGAAAATACAAACTAATTTGAACTGTAAAGGATCAGTTCACTCACACACACAAAAAAAATAATTAAAACAAAGCATTGTGAAGGCATATGTGAGGTGTTGACATGATGTGATTTCTGCCCAGTGCTCTGAATTTCAAAGTGAAGAAATTCAAAGAAGCATGGGTAAACGGTGGGAGTAACTATGACTCAATTAAGATCTTTTAAACACTGCCCCTAAGGAGTAAATTCTTAAAACTTTTAATTGGACATTAAATATGATAAATTATTATATTTAATAATTTTCATTTTTGAATAATATTGTAACTTTTAAGTTTTCTTAGTCTATGGCTCAGGTAGTTGAGCAGGTTGGGAAACAATTGTAGGCTTGACAGTTTGATCCTGACCCTGGATTCTCCTGGCCTTATGTCGAGGTTCCTGCTGATGGCCTGGTTCTATGTGAGTCAGTGAATGAGGGGCATTGTCAAACACTTTGTCCACTTAGAAAAGTTATTGTTTAAAGGTTCTATATGTAGTAATCACACTTCTCATAATTACATAAAAGATCTCTAACATTGTGTTTTGCACCATGATTCAGCAATGCATCTCTCACTCCCAGTCACCCCACCCCTGCCCAGTTCTGTTAAAATGTTGCTACACCTCATGTACTCTAAGTTGACACTGTAGCTAGAGGATGACAGTAATCAAGGATGTAGTACTACCAGCACATCCTGTGCTATTCATAATCCAGATGCAAGTTATCAGATGACCTTGCTATGAGACACCAACAAACTGGACTGATGCAAAAAGAACAGTTCACAGTTTTAAAAGACATAATGCAGGTTTTGTTGAAAGCACTGTTTGAGCATATAGAGTCGGACCTTTTAGGCAGTGGTTGAGTGACATCCCCATCAACATAGGGACATTTATATTCCTTTAATTTTTTTTTTTACTTGGCCTTGTGATTCTATTAATTGAATGCATGTATGTATGATTTACATTCTGTTACTTTTTTAAAGTGTTATTAGTATTATATTAATGCAAAAGTCTATGTTCATATAGCTAACATTTCGTTATTTGCATTATTATAATTTTGAATAGTTCAGTAAATATTGTATTGACTTTATTGAGAAGAGAGAGATTTTATTAAAGGATAAGACTTGCCAGAAACGCCTCATAGAACTGCAAATATATTTGTTTAATGGATTTGATTTACTGCCAAGGACGATGTAGAAATAACAACACTGCACATGTGAAACACATGAATGGTTTGTTCCCGGCATATTTGGTATGTGGTGAAATCATGAAGAGGGTGGGAGCAAAACAATGAGCAATCTCAATATAAAGGGCCGTCGACTACAGTTTGACTAGTACCTGCTCTGGTGACAGCATGCCCACAGTGGCAACCATGACGTGGAAATTAGTGTGGTTGTGTGTACTTGCTTTGTCTGTTTCTAATGTCATCAATATTCAAGCCAGACGGGGTAAGACACTAAATATTTTCTGTGGAATTTATATTGGTGGTCTAGCAATAGTCTAGAAGATTATCTGTCACTACATTTTTTGTTTTTCCAAAATATTGTTCTCATATACAAATGAGGAAATTTTAATAATACTGGCAAAACCTTTTTCTCTCATTTTGCTTCTCCAGTTCGCAACCATGTCAGCAGTATCTGCAGCACATGGGGCAGAGAGCACTTCAAGACCTTTGACGGTGATGTTTACCAGTTTCCTGGTATGTGTGAATACAACTTGGCCTCTGACTGCCATGACTCTTACCAGGAGTTCTCGGTGCACATGAAGAGGAAGGAGAATGATGGAGACGCTACAGTCAGTTATGTGGTGGTTACCATCAATGACCTTTCTTTCCACCTCACCAAGAGCCAGGTCACTGTGAATGACCTTCCGTGAGTAAAAAGTCACATAGCCTGTTCAAGCAACTGTACTTCACTCTTCTCTGACATTTGTGCGTTTTGATTAAGTTAACATTCTCTCTCTCCCAGTGTCAAGATGCCATACTACAATGCTGGGGTACAAGTGGAAAAAAATGCTGTTTACATCAAGCTCCAGTCCAAAGTTGGCATTACTGTCATGTGGAATGGTGATGATGCAGTCATGGTAAAAGCTCAAAATAAATGTTTTCATCTACTGCACTTTATGTGTGTGACATAGAAACAGATTGTTGTATCACATCGAGAACATTAGAGAAATTTTGGGTCTGTAAATTATTCATAGTATGCCAGAGGAACTGGCTCAATGTACTTGGTCATATTTATATTTTTTCATCATTGATAAAATCACTTTCTTTGCCTTTTAATATGTTCTTAGTATATAATTGTTATTTAAATTGCAAAAATCCAGAACTTGTTATAATCCCTTGCTGTGTTGCTGTGTCTATTGTAGGTAGAGGTGGATCAGGATTATGCTAATCGTACTTGTGGACTTTGTGGAGACTTCAATGGTGTTTCTGTCTACAATGAGTTCATTCATAATGGTTGGTTATTCACTTTATGTATTAATTCATTTTATGTTTTGACAAACACATACTGCATACTACTACTATATTCAGTCTTTTACTGTATCTTTGACATGCAACACTATGAATATAATCACATGCAGGCCTCAAAATTAGCCCCATTGAGTTTGGCAACAAACAGAAAGCCCACCGTCCAAACGATGATTGTGAGGACCCCTATGAACAGGAGGATGAATCACCAGAGAAACAGACTGTGCGGGATTCTTGCAAGGAGTTTGTGAGTTTGTTATCCACCTAGTATTAGCAATATGTAGTAATATATCCTGCAACAAAGTAATTATGTCTCTACTATCCTATTTTTCACCTTTAGCAAACCACCTGTAAACAGATGCTACATTCAGAGTCCTGGAGCTCCTGCACCAAACTGATTAACCCTGAGCCTTACATCCAAGCCTGTGTGCAGGACATGTGTGGCTGCATCAACAGTACAAATGACTTATGTGTCTGCAGCACACTGTCTGAGTTCTCTAGACAGTGTTCCCATGCTGGAGGACAGCCTCCCAACTGGAGGACACCTCAGTTCTGTGGTAATGTTTTTCTGCTTTGTCATCATCTTTACATGTTGTATGATAATGTTTGAAAAGAGTACTGAAACACTGACATCAGCTCACTGAAAAGCAGCTAATTTAAAATGTACTCAGAAAAAAGTAACTGATTTACTGTGAGAAAATTATTTAATGTGATTTTATTAAAGTTTATTAAATGTGATTTTGTAATGCAGTTTAGAGTTTTAAACTAGATTATATTTTGAAAAACTGCATGAAGGGAGGCCAGATAAGTTCTACTTGACTGACTTTAATGCAGTGAAGTTACTGTGTTAAAGTTTACTAGTTACTGTACATTCACCCTTTATATACTATGGAATAATTCACATTAACTCACATCTTACTCAGTTTATTTCAACAGTACCATCTCTTCACAGCTAAACAGTGCCCGTCCAACATGGTTTATGAAGAGAGTGGTTCTCCTTGCATGGATACTTGCACATACTTGGACACAAGTTCACTGTGTGAGGATCACAAAATGGACGGCTGCTTTTGTCCTCCTGGTTAGTGCTCTTCACATGTTAACCCATGTTTGTCACTACATAATACTGTTTATAGTTTCCTGCTTCACTTATAATTACACTTTTATATAACTGTGACCTCCAATGTCACACATTTCTATTTCAGGAACTGTGTTTGATGATATTTCCATGAGAGGGTGCATTGCTCAATCTGAATGTCAGTGCAAGCATGACAAAATCTATAACTCTGGTGACGTCTACCGACAGCGCAGAAAGAATTGGTAAGTCAAATATTTCATAATGTTAATTGGGGTGGCTGTGGCTCAGGAGGTAAAGCAGGTTGTCCACTAATTGGAAGATTGGTGGTTCGATTCCTAGCTCCTCCGGTTTGCATGTTGAAATGTCCTTGGGCAAGATATTGAACCCCAAATTGCTCCCAAAGGCTGTGCGATTGGTGCGTGTGTCTGAATGATTAGAAACTCCTCCTGATGTACAGGTTGATACTTTGCATGGCAGCCTCTGCCATTAGTGTATGAATGTGAATGGATCAATGTGGCATGTAGTGTAAAGCGCTTTGAGTGGTCAGAAGACTAGAAAGGTGCTTTATAAATGCAGTCCATTTTAGCATAATGAATTATCTGGTCTCATTAATCATGTGTAATTTTTTGTAAACCTCAAACTGTTTGTGTTGTTTCAGTACATGTTCTGAAGGAAGATGGGTTTGTGAGAGCCTTCAAATACTTGCCACATGTGCTGTTGAAGAGGGTTCACATGTAACTACCTTTGATGGGAAAACTTTCACCTTCCATGGAGACTGTTATTACACCTTGGCCAAGGTGGAAAACAAGGTGAATGATTCATATTCATACAATTCACTTGAGAAAATATATAATCAGTTGATGTAAAATAAATCCAATGTTACTTATGTAGTTGTTCTTGTACTGTGTATATTTCAGAATGATACTAGTCCAAAGTTCACCATCCTGGTACAGTTGGCGCCATGTGCAAACCAAGAGTTTGACACTTGTCTTAAGGCCCTTAAAATCCTGCTGAACAATGACAGAAACAATGTGAGTTAAAGCCTGTCACTTGAGATGACTGTCGACATTTATTAATTCACACATATCTGCAACACTCAAATGATCAATTCTTTTTATATTCAGGTATTAATGTTCACTTCTGATGGGGCAGTAAAGCAGAATATGCAGACCATTAGTTTGCCGTACCACTCAGGTAGGTCACACAGTAAGAAGCAGTATTAAATATATTATTTTCATCCT
Organism: Thunnus albacares; assembly: GCF_914725855.1. NCBI lineage: Eukaryota > Metazoa > Chordata > Actinopteri > Scombriformes > Scombridae > Thunnus > Thunnus albacares. The sequence goes on along the minus strand of NC_058112.1, from coordinate 20,477,777 downwards.
TCATTCATGCTATGACATCAAAATATTATACTATTGTTTGTATTTCTCTTCTTTCAAAGGTGACATCAACATATTCCACGCTTCATCCTTTCACATTTTGCTCCAGACAAGTTTTGGATTGCAAATTCAAATCCAGCATGTACCTGTCATGCAAGTGTATGTCAGCCTGAACCAGAGCTACAAATCAAAGACACGTGGTAAGTTTTACATTTTTCTTGACATGAGGCATTGGTATCATCAAAAATATATCAGAATACTTTGCCACACACAACCCTAACAGTCAAAAATGAAGACAGTATGACTGAGTGAAAAGACAAATGCTCAAAGCTCCATAAAAATTATGGTTTGTGACAATACTGTTTTCACATATTTCATACATTGTTTCATACAAAAATGAAACAGCCTCCATTATTGTAATACATATTGGCCAAGTAGCTCTGAACAGGCAGACACACTGGTAACATGTGGTTTCTTCATTTTTTTAAATACTATATACTATATTATACTATACTGTATATTAAATGTTATCATTAATTGAAAAAATTAACCCCCAAAAGAATCAAACTCATCATTTAAGATTTACCTGCACATCTCAATGTAAAATGTCTGTTTGTTTGTTTTTTCATTTTATTCCCCAATAAATAATCCCTAATCATTGTGGGGTTATCATCTCCATTTTGTAAACTTACTATTAAATTTATTTGTGGTGCAGTTGGTCAACTTTGCTCTGCAGAAGTTCTGATACTCTTAAAAGTCCAATCTAATTCTAAAATATTTGGCATCATCAGGTTTGTGTGGTAACTACAACATGATCCTGTCTGATGACATGAAGACTCCTCAGGGGATTGTGGAGGGAACAGCAGCCACTTTTAGTAACTCCTGGAAAACTAACCTCATGTGCCAAGACAGAGAGGAAAGACTTGATGACCCCTGTTCCCTCAGTGTGGAAAATGGTAAACAATTCTGGTTGCTTATTCTACTGGTTATCTGGTGATTTAAACACTGATATCTTGTCTGCAAGTATTTTATACTTAAGGCTATTAGACGAACACTGTAGTAGACTTTGTAAATAAAAGAGTTACTATTTCTTCACTCTCAGAGGGATACGCCAAACATTGGTGCGCCTTGCTAATAAGTCCAAATAGTACCTTCACGCAGTGCCATTCAGAGGTGGATCCTGAGATGTATTACAAGGTACAGCAAAACATTTACTGTTGGTATTTCATTGAATTAAATTGCAATGAGGCTGTAATTTTCTAAAAGTGTTTGGTGTCTTCTGCAGCGGTGTATTTATGCAACCTGTAACTGCGAGAAGAGTGAGGCCTGTCTGTGTGCCGTCTTGTCCTCCTATGCACGAGCTTGTGCATCTAAGGGAGTGTTCTTGACAAATTGGAGAGACAATGTGTGTGGTAAGGATTTCTTTATTTGAGTGATGATTTCTGGAGTTTGATTAACATCTCCCCTTTCATTAGTTAGTCATAAAACTGTTAAATAACAATTCTTATATTGTGCACACAACAGATAAATACACAAGGAGCTGCCCAGCATCTCAGACCTTCTCTTACAAGCATCAGAGATGCCAGTTGACGTGTAGATCACTGGGCTCAGAGCAGCAGAGCTGCACTTCTGACTTCTTGCCTGTGGATGGCTGCTCCTGCTCTGAGGGTCTCTACCTAAATGAAAATGGCAAATGCGTCCCCATGGCAAAATGTCCCTGCTACCACAACGAAGTCTACATCAAGCCAGGAAAGTCTATAAACATGAAGGACGAGCACTGGTTAGTCAGTTGTTTCCATTTCAGTGACATCAGACTTCAAATCAATTATCCTAGACTGATGATTTTACTTTATAGAAAGTGAACTGTTAGTTTTTAAGTCCCCTTGTGTTGTATGCTATATCTTTTGTGTCTTCTTCTAGTGTGTGCACTAATGGAAAGCTTCATTGCCGTTCTTGGGGACCCCGCTCATCAGGTATGTTTTTTCTTTTTTTTCAAATATAACACAAGCATATTGTTGATACAATATATATGAAATCAGTTTCTACTTCAGTTACAGCATGCCCCTCTCCAAAAGTGTTCTTCAACTGCTCCACTGCTGGCAAAGGAGAGCTTGGACTACAGTGTGCTCGAACTTGTTTAAATCTGGACAGCGATGATTGCGTGAGCCATTTTTGCCACTATGTCCAAATTTACCTCTCACTCACAAATGACTAGATCTAATATGTATTTCCTGAATTTAATGGTGGACAGTATATTACACTGGAGATGCAATGTTTTCTATTGCTGTGATCTTCTTATCCTTCCAGGACTCCACAGAGTGTAAATCAGGCTGTCGCTGTCCATTAGGCCTTGTTGATGATGGCAAAGGTTCCTGTGTGAAAAAACATGAATGTCCATGTCAGCATGATGGGCATCTCTATATCCGTGGAACACAAATTCCTAAGAAGTGCAACACCTGGTATGACCCTGTTTAGATATGATGTATAATATACCATGATAAACAAAAATTATATGTCTGAATGTTTTCCTTTATTATAGTACTAAAGGTAGTCAGTCATTCTGGAGAAAGATTGTTGATATTTGAACTAAACACTTTAACAAATACACCCCTCCCTTCATGCTCCTTCAGAGTCTCCACCCTCAAATTCATGGATGCACATCGCAAAGGCAACATCAGCTGTAGAGTCACTTTTGTTCCTCTCACACATTATCACAAGCAGAAAAAAAATTGTCTCATGTGAGCGCAACAATCCATCGACACTCTCCGCCTCTCTGCGGCCTCCTCACTTATCACTCAATAAGCCCTGCATTCAGTGTCTCTGTCCACAGAAGCAGCCGTCTGTCAGAGGACAGCGGCCGGCCAAACTGCCTTCACCAGGCTAACTGACAGCAGAAATTTTCTGAACCAAAACATTGCATGTTGGCTCCATAAGAAAAAATTGACAGTGTTTGTATTTATTGATTCATTGATATGATTAATAAGTTCAAAACACATTTACAGCTGTATATTTGTGTGATTTAAACAGCTGCCTGCTCAGATTACGCTTCACTACATGCAACAGAAACAGACTTGAAGTGTAAATTGATACATTTAATAAAATAGAAGCGTATCTATTCCGTGAAAAAACACTTTTTATGTGAATTGGCCACGGTCTCTCTCTCCCACCATTCAATGGGTGCTAGAGAAGGGAGACTGTCATGTCCTCACACAGACAGCTGCTCTGATGACTTCCCCCTGCCCTGTGCACAAGCATGAATGCCCCCCAGCTGACTGGCTGGAATAGTGTTGTGTGGCACGGTCCAAGCCACTTTGTTTGTTTCCCATTTACAGAGCTAGGGCTGTGTATGAACACCGGATTTTTTTTCAGTGCACGCACATAATGGACAGCTAGCAGACCATGAGGAGATAATTGCTGAATTTGGCATAAAGTGTATTGATCAATCTTTCTCTAGAATTACTGACTCTACCTTTAACAACACTGTTATATTTACTATTTCTAACACACCTAGTACCTGCAAAAGTGGAAAATGGGAGTGCACCGAGAAAAAATGCTCAGGAACCTGCATTATTTACGGAAGTGGTCATTACACTACATTTGATCAACAAACATATGGGTTTCAAGGACATTGTGCCTATGTTGCTGTCAAGGTAAACAATGGATGTCAAAATCATCCAAATTACAGTTTTGTTCACCTTATTCTGCTCACCAGCCCTCATCTCAGAAATTAATAGATATGACATTCATAGAATTATGACTTACTGTTAATCTGAATCACACTATGTTTACCTCCATTCACTTTAAGATGACTGCTTCTCATAACAAGGAATATGAATAAAAGTGCAGATAATTATACAATCTCTCTCTCTTTTAAGAACAAATGTGGCAATAAAACAGTGCAGGACAACTTTGGAGTTATCACAGAAAATGTACCATGCGGCACTACTGGCACCACATGCTCCAAAACTGTCCGAATCCAACTGGGGGTAAGACTTCATACAACACCTGACATTATAGTAATATATCAAACAACAGTTTTTACATTGCAATAAAAACAACATAAACCTCCTTAATATTGCAGCGAAAGGAAGTTAAACTGTCAAAGGGTAAATATGAAGAGACGGACCTGGGATATGGCAGTCAGATTCAGTACAAAATAAGAAGGGTTGGCTTGTATCTGGTCATAGAATCTTCCATTGGTCTGGCAGTGATGTGGGATCGCAAAACAACTGTTCGCATCCTGTTGGAACCACAGCACAGGGTGAGTCAAAGTTTAACTGAACACTAAATTGTTTTAGTGATGATGAATGATGAAAATTTTAAAACTAGATTTTTGAGACACTGTGTGTTTCTTTGCTCATCTGCAATATCACTGTCTTGGTTCTAGTGCCACTAAAGCTTGGTACAGAAATGGTATTGATACAGAGTACCATTGCTGAAATCCCTGAACCACTTATTAAAATATTTCATAACATATGACGTCAATATAATAGAATATTCTGTTTGTCAATATTATACAGGTATAATAATTCCTGTGTGTTCCTTGTTATGAGAAAGACTATTAATATTGAATATCGTCCCTATATGTAAAATAACTCTGTGACTCTTTTGTTTGGCTGTACAGGAAGAGGTATGTGGCTTGTGTGGAGATTTTGATGGTGATGGACAGAATGACTTTACCACCCAAGGTCAGCTGACAGTGAGCAATCCGTTAGAATTTGCTAACAGCTGGAAAGTGTCCAGCACTTGCCCAGATGTGGAAGCGAATGTAGATCCTTGTGGAGCAACACCCAATCGACATCACTGGGCAAAAATGATGTGCAGCATTATAATTGGAGATACGTTCAAAAACTGCCGCAATAAGGTAATGACATATTTGTTTCTGATTTATCATTATTTCAATTTCCATGGTTTAAAATATTAAAATCATTTTTTAAAAATCTATCTTACATTTTGATAACTGAACAGGTAGATCCTCGTCCATTTTATGATAACTGTGTGAAAGATTCCTGTGCCTGTGACACTGGAGGAGACTGTGAATGTTTCTGCTCAGCAGTTGCAGCTTATGCTCAAGCTTGTAATGAGGCTGGTGTCTGTGTTGCATGGAGAACTCCAGAAATCTGTCGTAAGTAATCAAACTTAAATTAAATTGAGGTCTTACAGCTTTTTTTGTCCCAAAACCCAGTTTTTAGATCCCCAAATTCTTATAACCGCAGGAGCACTGACCCCAGAAACTGTGAGATTTTTCAAAATGCGTGTGATGTATTCTTAGTTATGTCATTATTTTCTTTATAAACAAGGTGTCTAATATTCTGCCGTTTATTTTTTCCTCTAAATATATAATATATTGAGACATTAGCCACATTTACTCATCTTGAAAATGTAACAAATATGTGAGTTTACACCAAATTTAATCAAAGCTAAAATAATTTATGTATATAATAGCTTTAGATTGTTATACTCTTAAATTCTGTGTAATTTAGTCTAACAAAATGTAACTGAGTGTTTTTAGTTTTTAGTTGTTTTGTTTTCTGGCTGTTGTTTTTTTTTTTTTTTCAAAATTGCCTTCAAGTTTGTTATTCAACAGTGAGCGTTTTACCAAAAGATCTATGATAATTTTCTTTTCATTTAAAGAAAGTGATTATTTCCTACATTTAGTTAAAACTAAATACAATTCTCAGGCCTAAAAGAAATATAATGCTAGAATGTTTTAGGTGGAATTTTACAGAGATTAAATTAGTAGAGATTAAATTAGTTATTATTAGTCAACATTTCCTTTATTTAAAAACATATCTTGTATCTTTTCATTCTAGCTGTCTTTTGTGACTACTACAATGACCCGGGTGAATGCAAGTGGCACTACAATCCTTGTCACACACCTTGCTACAAGACCTGTTTGAATCCACAAGGAAATTGTAGCAACTCTATACCCAACCTGGAAGGTAAGAGGTCAATTCACAACATGCTGTCTTACCTTAAATCTGATAAATGTGTTTTATGTTAAAATTTTTGAATGCTGAGCTGATCCTATTTGGTGTACTTTATGTGATAACATATTAAAAGAGACCAGGTCAGTTTCAGTTTCCAAGATTTTAAAAAACGATGTTAATAACAATGCTCCTATTGTGAAAACATAATGTATGATGCTTTATATTCTATTTTAACAGGCTGTTACCCTGAGTGCCCAGTGGATACGCCCATATTTGATGAGGAGAAGCAGAAATGTGTGGAGGAGTGTGAACCCTCTACTACAACTGAGGAGCCGACCACAACAGAGGAGCCAACCACAACCACAAAATCTACAACCCCAACCACCTTACCTCCTATTACAACTGAGAGGCCGACGACAACCACAAAATCTACAGCCCCGTCCACCGTACCGCCTACTACAACTGAGGTGCCAACAACAACCACAACGACAAAATCTACAACTTCGCCAACAACTCAATCGACTACTTCTGCCACTACTTGGTGTACTCCAACGTGTGAGTGGTCAGAATGGTTTGATGTAGATAACCCAAAAGACAAAAGTGACTGGGAAACATATGAGAATATCAGAAATAGTGGTAATGAAATATGTGAAAATCCAAAAGAAATTGATTGTAGATCAACAGCTCAACCTGACATGGATTTCGATTACTATTTGAATGAAACTCACCAAGTTGTTTCCTGTGATGTGAGATATGGCTTAATATGTAGAAAAGAGGACCAGATAAGCCGTCCATTCAAGTGCTTCAACTATAAGATCAGAGTTTGCTGTGAGGTATGTCGAACCACAACCGCACCTACTACCACAACCACAACCACAAAATCTACAACCCCGACCACCGTACCTCCTACTACGACTGAGGGGCCAACCACAACCACAAAATCTACAACCCCAACCACCGGACCTCCTACTACGACTGAGGGGCCAACCACAACCACAAAATCTACATCTCCAACCGCCGTACCTTCTACTACAACTGGTGGGACAACCACAACCACAAAATCTACAACCCCAACCGCTGTACCTCCTACTACAACTGAGGGTCCATTCACAACAGAGGGGCCAACCACGACCACAAAATCTACATCTCCAACCGCCGTGCCTCCTACTACAACTGAGGGGCCAATCACAACCACAAAATCTACTACCCCAACTGTCATACCTCCTACTACAACAGAGGGGCCAACCACGACCACAAAATCTACATCCCCAACTGCTGTACCTTCTACGACAACTGGTGGGACAACGACAAAATCTACAACCCCAACCGTTGTACCTCCTACTACAACTGGTGGAACAACCACAACCACAAAATCTACAACTCCAACTGCTGTACCTCCTACTACAACTGAGGGTCCAACCACAACAGAGGGGCCAACCACGACCACAAAATCTACAACCCCAACTGCTGTACCTCCTACTACAACTGAGGGTCCAACCACAACAGAGGGGCCAACCACAACCACAAAATCTACAACCCCAACTGCTGTACCTCCTACTACAACTGAGGGTCCAACCACAACAGAGGGGCCAACCACGATCACAAAATCTACATCTCCAACCGTCGTACCTTCTACTACAACTGGTGGGACAACCACAACCACAAAATCTACAACCCCAACCGTCATACCTCCTACTACAACTGAGGGTCCATTCACAACAGAGGGGCCAACCACGACCACAAAATCTACATCTCCAACCGCCGTGCCTCCTACTACAACTGAGGGGCCAATCACAACCACAAAATCTACTACCCCAACCGTCATACCTCCTACTACAACAGAGGGGCCAATCACAACCACAAAATCTACTACCCCAACCGTCATACCTCCTACTACAACAGAGGGGCCAACCACGACCACAAAATCTACAACCCCAACCGCTGTACCTCCTACTACAACTGAGGGTCCATTCACAACAGAGGGGCCAACCACAACCACAAAATCTACAACCCCAACTGCTGTACCTCCTACTACAACTGAGGGTCCAACCACAACAGAGGGGCCAACCACGATCACAAAATCTACATCTCCAACCGTCGTACCTTCTACTACAACTGGTGGGACAACCACAACCACAAAATCTACAACCCCAACCGTCATACCTCCTACTACAACTGAGGGTCCATTCACAACAGAGGGGCCAACCACGACCACAAAATCTACATCTCCAACCGCCGTGCCTCCTACTACAACAGAGGGGCCAATCACAACCACAAAATCTACTACCCCAACCGTCATACCTCCTACTACAACTGGTGGAACAACCACAACCACAAAATCTACAACTCCAACTGCTGTACCTCCTACTACAACTGAGGGTCCAACCACAACAGAGGGGCCAACCACGACCACAAAATCTACAACCCCAACTGCTGTACCTCCTACTACAACTGAGGGTCCAACCACAACAGAGGGGCCAACCACAACCACAAAATCTACAACCCCAACTGCTGTACCTCCTACTACAACTGAGGGTCCAACCACAACAGAGGGGCCAACCACGATCACAAAATCTACATCTCCAACCGTCGTACCTTCTACTACAACTGGTGGGACAACCACAACCACAAAATCTACAACCCCAACCGTCATACCTCCTACTACAACTGAGGGTCCATTCACAACAGAGGGGCCAACCACGACCACAAAATCTACATCTCCAACCGCCGTGCCTCCTACTACAACAGAGGGGCCAATCACAACCACAAAATCTACTACCCCAACCGTCATACCTCCTACTACAACAGAGGGGCCAACCACGACCACAAAATCTACATCTCCAACCGCCGTACCTTCTACTACAACTGGTGGGACAACCACAACCACAAAATCTACAACCCCAACCGCTGTACCTCCTACTACAACTGAGGGTCCATTCACAACAGAGGGGCCAACCACGACCACAAAATCTACATCTCCAACCGCCGTGCCTCCTACTACAACTGAGGGGCCAATCACAACCACAAAATCTACTACCCCAACCGTCATACCTCCTACTACAACAGAGGGGCCAACCACGACCACAAAATCTACATCCCCAACTGCTGTACCTTCTACGACAACTGGTGGGACAACGACAAAATCTACAACCCCAACCGTTGTACCTCCTACTACAACTGGTGGAACAACCACAACCACAAAATCTACAACTCCAACTGCTGTACCTCCTACTACAACTGAGGGTCCAACCACAACAGAGGGGCCAACCACGACCACAAAATCTACAACCCCAACTGCTGTACCTCCTACTACAACTGAGGGTCCAAGCACAACAGAGGGGCCAACCACAACCACAAAATCTACAACCCCAACTGCTGTACCTCCTACTACAACTGAGGGTCCAACCACAACAGAGGGGCCAACCACGATCACAAAATCTACATCTCCAACCGCCGTACCTTCTACTACAACTGGTGGGACAACCACAACCACAAAATCTACAACCCCAACCGTCATACCTCCTACTACAACTGAGGGTCCATTCACAACAGAGGGGCCAACCACGACCACAAAATCTACATCTCCAACCGCCGTGCCTCCTACTACAACTGAGGGGCCAATCACAACCACAAAATCTACTACCCCAACCGTCATACCTCCTACTACAACAGAGGGGCCAATCACAACCACAAAATCTACTACCCCAACCGTCATACCTCCTACTACAACAGAGGGGCCAACCACGACCACAAAATCTACAACCCCAACCGCTGTACCTCCTACTACAACTGAGGGTCCATTCACAACAGAGGGGCCAACCACAACCACAAAATCTACAACCCCAACCGTTGTACCTCCTACTACAACTGGTGGAACAACCACAACCACAAAATCTACAACTCCAACTGCTGTACCTCCTACTACAACTGAGGGTCCAACCACAACAGAGGGGCCAACCACGACCACAAAATCTACAACCCCAACTGCTGTACCTCCTACTACAACTGAGGGTCCAACCACAACAGAGGGGCCAACCACAACCACAAAATCTACAACCCCAACTGCTGTACCTCCTACTACAACTGAGGGTCCAACCACAACAGAGGGGCCAACCACGACCACAAAATCTACATCTCCAACCGCCGTACCTTCTACTACAACTGGTGGGACAACCACAACCACAAAATCTACAACCCCAACCGCTGTACCTCCTACTACAACTGAGGGTCCATTCACAACAGAGGGGCCAACCACGACCACAAAATCTACATCTCCAACCGCCGTGCCTCCTACTACAACTGAGGGGCCAATCACAACCACAAAATCTACTACCCCAACCGTCATACCTCCTACTACAACAGAGGGGCCAACCACGACCACAAAATCTACATCCCCAACTGCTGTACCTTCTACGACAACTGGTGGGACAACGACAAAATCTACAACCCCAACCATTGTACCTCCTACTACAACTGGTGGAACAACCACAACCACAAAATCTACAACTCCAACTGCTGTACCTCCTACTACAACTGAGGGTCCAACCACAACAGAGGGGCCAACCACGACCACAAAATCTACAACTCCAACTGCTGTACCTCCTACTACAACTGAGGGTCCAACCACAACAGAGGGGCCAACCACAACCACAAAATCTACAACCCCAACTGCTGTACCTCCTACTACAACTGAGGGTCCAACCACAACAGAGGGGCCAACCACGATCACAAAATCTACATCTCCAACCGCCGTACCTTCTACTACAACTGGTGGGACAACCACAACCACAAAATCTACAACCCCAACCGTCATACCTCCTACTACAACTGAGGGTCCATTCACAACAGAGGGGCCAACCACGACCACAAAATCTACATCTCCAACCGCCGTGCCTCCTACTACAACTGAGGGGCCAATCACAACCACAAAATCTACTACCCCAACCGTCATACCTCCTACTACAACAGAGGGGCCAATCACAACCACAAAATCTACTACCCCAACCGTCATACCTCCTACTACAACAGAGGGGCCAACCACGACCACAAAATCTACAACCCCAACCGCTGTACCTCCTACTACAACTGAGGGTCCATTCACAACAGAGGGGCCAACCACAACCACAAAATCTACAACCCCAACTGCTGTACCTCCTACTACAACTGAGGGTCCAACCACAACAGAGGGGCCAACCACGATCACAAAATCTACATCTCCAACCGCCGTACCTTCTACTACAACTGGTGGGACAACCACAACCACAAAATCTACAACCCCAACCGTCATACCTCCTACTACAACTGAGGGTCCATTCACAACAGAGGGGCCAACCACGACCACAAAATCTACATCTCCAACCGCCGTGCCTCCTACTACAACTGAGGGGCCAATCACAACCACAAAATCTACTACCCCAACCGTCATACCTCCTACTACAACTGGTGGAACAACCACAACCACAAAATCTACAACTCCAACTGCTGTACCTCCTACTACAACTGAGGGTCCAACCACAACAGAGGGGCCAACCACGACCACAAAATCTACAACCCCAACTGCTGTACCTCCTACTACAACTGAGGGTCCAACCACAACAGAGGGGCCAACCACAACCACAAAATCTACAACCCCAACTGCTGTACCTCCTACTACAACTGAGGGTCCAACCACAACAGAGGGGCCAACCACAACCACAAAATCTACAACCCCAACCGTCATACCTCCTACTACAACTGAGGGTCCATTCACAACAGAGGGGCCAACCACGACCACAAAATCTACATCTCCAACCGCCGTGCCTCCTACTACAACTGAGGGGCCAATCACAACCACAAAATCTACTACCCCAACCGTCATACCTCCTACTACAACAGAGGGGCCAATCACAACCACAAAATCTACTACCCCAACCGTCATACCTCCTACTACAACAGAGGGGCCAACCACGACCACAAAATCTACATCTCCAACCGCCGTACCTTCTACTACAACTGGTGGGACAACCACAACCATAAAATCTACAACCCCAACCGCTGTACCTCCTACTACAACTGAGGGTCCATTCACAACAGAGGGGCCAACCACGACCACAAAATCTACATCTCCAACCGCCGTGCCTCCTACTACAACTGAGGGGCCAATCACAACCACAAAATCTACTACCCCAACCGTCATACCTCCTACTACAACAGAGGGGCCAACCACGACCACAAAATCTACATCCCCAACCGCTGTACCTTCTACGACAACTGGTGGGACAACCACAAAATCTACAACCCCAACCGTTGTACCTCCTACTACAACTGGTGGAACAACCACAACCACAAAATCTACAACTCCAACTGCTGTACCTCCTACTACAACTGAGGGTCCAACCACAACAGAGGGGCCAACCACGACCACAAAATCTACAACCCCAACTGCTGTACCTCCTACTACAACTGAGGGTCCAACCACAACAGAGGGGCCAACCACAACCACAAAATCTACAACCCCAACTGCTGTACCTCCTACTACAACTGAGGGTCCAACCACAACAGAGGGGCCAACCACGACCACAAAATCTACATCTCCAACCGCCGTACCTTCTACTACAACTGGTGGGACAACCACAACCACAAAATCTACAACCCCAACCGTCATACCTCCTACTACAACTGAGGGTCCATTCACAACAGAGGGGCCAACCACGACCACAAAATCTACATCTCCAACCGCCGTGCCTCCTACTACAACTGAGGGGCCAATCACAACCACAAAATCTACTACCCCAACCGTCATACCTCCTACTACAACAGAGGGGCCAACCACGACCACAAAATCTACATCCCCAACTGCTGTACCTTCTACGACAACTGGTGGGACAACGACAAAATCTACAACCCCAACCGTTGTACCTCCTACTACAACTGAGGGTCCAACCACAACAGAGGGGCCAACCACAACCACAAAATCTACAACCCCAACCGTCATACCTCCTACTACAACTGAGGGTCCATTCACAACAGAGGGGCCAACCACGACCACAAAATCTACAACCCCAACTGCTGTACCTCCTACTACAACTGAGGGTCCAACCACAACAGAGGGGCCAACCACAACCACAAAATCTACAACCCCAACCGTCATACCTCCTACTACAACTGAGGGTCCATTCACAACAGAGGGGCCAACCACGACCACAAAATCTACATCTCCAACCGCCGTGCCTCCTACTACAACTGAGGGGCCAATCACAACCACAAAATCTACTACCCCAACCGTCATACCTCCTACTACAACAGAGGGGCCAATCACAACCACAAAATCTACTACCCCAACCGTCATACCTCCTACTACAACAGAGGGGCCAACCACGACCACAAAATCTACAACCCCAACTGCTGTACCTCCTACTACAACTGAGGGTCCAACCACAACAGAGAGGCCAACCACAACCACAAAATCTACATCTCCAACCGCCATACCTTCTACTACAACTGGTGGAACAACCACAACCACAAAATCTACAACTCCAACCGCTGTACCTCCTACTACAACTGAGGGCCCGACCACAACAGAGGAGTCAACCACAACCACAAAATCTACATCTCCAACCGCCGTGCCTTCTACTACAACTGAGGGGCCAATCACAACCACAAAATCTACTACCCCAACCGCTCTACCTCCTACCACAACTAAGGGTCCAACCACAACAGAGGGGCCAACCACCACCACAAAATCTACATCTCCAACCGCCGTACCTTCTACTCCAACTGAGGGGACAACCACAACCACAAAATCTACAACCCCAACCGCTGTACCTTCTACTACAACTGGTGGGACAACCACAAAATCTACAACCCCAACCGTTGTACCTCCTACTACAACTGAGGGTCCAACCACAACAGAGGGGCCAACCACGACCACAAAATCTACAACCCCAACTGCTGTACCTCCTACTACAACTGAGGGTCCAACCACAACAGAGGGGCCAACCACAACCACAAAATCTACATCTCCAACCGCCGTGCCTTCTACTACAACTAAGGGACCAACCCCAACCACAACAGAGGAGCCAACGACGACCACAAAATCTACATCTCCGACCTCTGTACCTCCTAGTACAACTGGTGGGACAACTTCCATTTCCACAACACCTGAATCACCTGTCACTGGTTCCACATCCACAGTGCATCCACCAACAGCCTCCTTGTTCAGCACCCAGACAACCCCAGCATCTCAAACTACACCATCAACAATAACCACACTGAGTTCCACGACACCCACACCCACACCTGTACCTGACTGCCCTGAATGGGGTGTAGCAGTAAGAATCTTAATTTATCTAGCACATCAAAATATACTATTTATGTTATACTCATAGTACTTGAGAAGTACAAACAACCTTTCCTTTTTTGCTAAATACTTCAAAATATGCTTGATTTTCTCTCTTTTTTCATTTTACACCAGCAAAATGAGACCTTCTATCTGTGCAACTGCACCTTGGCAAGATGCATTGAGAACAATACAATTGAAATAATTCCTTATGAATGTCCACCCCTTAACAACATCACTTGTACCAATGGAAAGAAACCTGTTCTCGTGTATGATGAGTACCACTGCTGCCAACATTACGTTTGTGACTGTAAGTTATTGTATGGATAAAAGAAGGCATTGATACATTTTAGACTCTAGACATTATTTTCTAACTTGTTTGTTTGATTGTTTATAGGTGTATGTGAAGGCTGGGGAGATCCTCATTATATAACATTTGATGGATTGTACTACAGCTATCAAGGAAACAGTACTTATATCTTGATGGAAGAGATTACACCAACACATAACCTAAAGATTTATATTGATAATGTTATTTGTGATGTCACTGAAGATGTCTCCTGTCCTCGATCTATAAGTGTATCCTATGGTTCACAAGTTGTCAAACTCAAGAATCACAACCTCATTGGAGCAGCAAAGTTGGAGGTAAAACAAAATGGAGTTATTCCACGTTTCAAAAAGTTTAGTTAACAAAAGAGTGGATAATTGTTGTCAATGTATAGGCCGCATTTTTCACTGAATAACAGTGATTTAACCTTGTCCTTTTGTCATATAGTATATTTACTTCTTTCCCTTTAGGCATTGAAGGAAGGAGTACCTGTTAAACTACCTTATTCACAACAAGGTGTGAAGATCATGAATTCTGGCATTACCTTGGTTTTGGAGATCCCTCGCTTAAAAGTGGTCATTACATATGGAATAACTGGCTTCAGTGTGACCCTTCCCTTTCAATACTTTGGCAGAAACACACAGGGCCATTGTGGTAAGACAGTCTCTCTCTCCAATAGCCATATTGGTAAATCATCAGTTTGTACACTAATACTACTATTACTGTATGTGACTCTATTGTCAGGAACATGCAACAACAACCAGGCTGATGACTGCATGTTGCATGGAGGCAAACTGGTACAAAGTTGCACTGTGATGGCTGACTACTGGCTTAAAAAAGACACTGAAAGACCTGACTACAAGATACCCTCTGTACTCCCCTCCCCTGAACCTTCACCAACCCCAACTCCATGCAAGAATCAAGACTCCATGTGTGGTCTACTTAAGAGCAGGTAGACATTGTCTAATATATTGTAGTAGGTCACATTAATCATCTTAATTTTGATAAATTGCAATTAAAATAGTTATTTTTACCATTTTTTTTAAAGCATGAATTGTGTGGTCTTTTACAGCCAATTTAAATCCAACTGGTTTGTTTTGCTTTCCTACTGCAGAGTCTTTGCACAGTGCCATCCCTTTGTCACTCCTGACAAATTCTACCAAGGTTGTGTTTTTGATAGCTGCCATGTTTCCAACCCAGTGGTGCAGTGCACAAGTTTGCAGGTTTATGCTGCTGCCTGTGCGCAGGCTGGGGTTTGCTTGCACTGGAGGAACCACACCAAATTGTGTGGTAAGCACTCCTCATTATTTTACTGTAAACATTGAGATCAGTGGAATCCAGAAGGGCAACTCATGTTTTTACTTTTGTTGAATTTAGCATGCATTGGACAAGCTACTGAACATTTTATTTTATACAGTGTGTAGGTAGTATGTAGAACCAATTATATTAAGTTGTTTTCTTCACTAACAGCCAGTGACTGCCCATCAAACACAATTTACAAGCCATGTGGTCCTGCAGAACAGCCATCCTGTGAAGATAAGTAAGTTTCAACAAAAGGGACATGTATACATCTTAAATTTTATTATGCACATCAGTAGGATCATAATGGATCATGGAAATATTCTATTTACTGTTATGCAGACAATTACAACTTTCTGTTAAAAGCTTTGAAGCAGGCCACATTACAGAGTGTCTTACCTTATGTGAAAGATTGGATGTCACAAATTTTTGAGCAGTTAAACTCTGACAAAACAGAGGTCCTAATCATTTGCCTTGACTTAAACAATTTTTGGTCCCTTAATTCCAAATAGTAAGAGTATCACTAAGAACTTAAAGCTTGATAAGTTGAAAACGTTTCAACTTGAGTTTCATGCTTTATGAATCTGAAAAAGAGGAAAAAGTTCAGAGACTGGAGGGAAATAACAAAAAGAGCCAAAGTCTCTGGTGAATTCTGAGTTCAGTCAGAGGCTAAAATGAAAAAAAAAAAACACTCCTAAAAACACAGTCAGTTCATCTCTTGCTAGCTAGCTTACAGCAAATGTACAGTTGATATTTTGGTTGTTTTGGGCAAACAGAGACAAATAGTCCAGTGGTCAAATATGCACGAATGGCACAAGGTGAAAATTTGCTTCACACATATTTACTCTTGTTGATTTCTTTTTACTTTATATATGATTTTACACTCTATGTAGCTGTGTTTTTACACTGTTGTTTACATGTGTCATTGTATTTTATACTGTCTCTTTGAAGTACTTTGAGTTCCTTGCTTGAAAAAATTTTAACAAATAACAATTATTATTATTATTATTATCGTTATTAAAATAACAGGGTTTCAGATATCTGAAAGGAGTAACATTTATGTTCTTTCTTGATGATTGAACATTGCAGCTCCAATGAACCTACCATGAACTTCACTACTGAGGGCTGCTTTTGTCTTGATGGAATGAAACTCTTCACCAAAGCGTCTGGTATATGTGTTGATAAGTGTGGTAAGTGTGGTGTGCAACATGGGTCAGAACCATGGGCCAAACCTCATAGTTGGTCAAGAGAGTTGGCTATTAATTGTAGAATTGGTTTCATCCTTGGTTCCTCTTGTATACATAAATGCACGTGAAGTATGTCTATGGGGAAAATGGTAAGATGCTTTGGACAAAAGCATCAGACAAAATAATGTAAACAACCTGCTATTACTGTGGTGGGATCTTGCCCATGCAATTACACTGTTATCTGTTAACTGCTTTTGTCCAGTATTTTCAAAAAAATATATCCTGGAGATCCTGAAAAATGTGCAACATGTTGAAATATAGTCATTGAAATACAGTTGAAACAATGATTATATGTAATGTAGATCTCTAAAAAAATAAGTGCAAATCAGGCTTACTGAGCTTTACCATTGTCAGCTGTTCAAAAATAAACTGCTCCATGAAGTTATTTTCATTTTAATTCATTTTTCCATTAAATTCTTTTGGTCCATCTAAACCCAGACACTGCATAGTTATGTTTTGTGGCCGCAAACAATTGAATTTCATTACAGTACGTGAAATGCGTTTCAGATTTTTATCGAACTATTCATTCCATTGGATGACAATGTAGGACATCATGGATGTGATGTGATTAATTTAATAACCTGTAAAAACTGGAAAATTTTGAAAACTAATGTAAGCACATCCACATTAATCTAGTCGAGGTCAATAAAAAGTGGTGTATTGATGTGATTTTTTTCTCTAAAAGCCTTCATCATAGCAAATGGTATGTTTACAGAATAAAAATGTCTGAGGGGATGATTGCCAACTCTTAATAATCCAACCGACCATGCTTTTCCTATCAGTGAAACTGTGAACACTTGGACTAGGCCACTGCAGTAATTATGGCATCAGTAGAGTGTTCAACACAGCCAGCAAATTGATCAATATGTCAGTCATGAAAACCTAAAGTAATACTTGTATTTCAACAGGATGTCTTGATCCTGAGCGCAATGCTCGTGAGGTGAGCAAAGTCTTCTATTCAGTTAAAATTCCAACCTGTGTTGCTTACTTGCTCCAACATACAATTAGGTCACTACTGTGGTTTATTCTTTCAGTTAAATGAAAAGTTTGAGTACAAATGCCAAAACTGCATCTGTGAGGAGTCCACCAAGACTGTGACTTGCAAGCCCAAGGTGTGCCCACCATCAACCGTAACAAACTGCACTGGTCCAGGCTACGTCCTTGTCAACCAGACAAATCCATTGGACCCTTGCTGTCCTGACTCTGACTGCCGTAAGACATGTAGCATAAATGCACATTTGTGTTTAAACGTTTTCAGATTACTATTTACTGAATGTGATTTTTGAAGATGGCTCTCAGTAATGAGTGTTTTTATCATCTTTACAGAATGTAACAACAACACTTGCCCAGCCCAAAATATGGAATGTCAAGTTGGATATTGGCTAATTGTCAGTGAACTGGATGGAAAATGCTGTCCAGAGTATAAATGTGGTGAGCTCTTGAATTTGTAATTCCTCAGTCTCACCTTTTCTTGGTTTCCATTGTTATGATTCATGTCTTACTCTTTTCTAGAGCCTAAAAGAGTGTGTGTCCACAAAGACATTGAATACCAGGTAAATAAGAAACAATAACGTATGGAGAATTTATATTCATAATTTCTATGATTTATGGTTCTGGTGCACTTCTGAATGGCTACAACACAGATATAAACACATCCTCTTTGCATGCCTCTTAGCCTGGTGCTTCAGTTCCTGGAAGTGAATGTCAGAATTGCACCTGTACCAATACGATGGACTCCAACTCTAGTCTACTCAAAATAGTTTGCGACGTTCGGAAATGTGAAAAGAATTGTGAAATGGTAAGCAAGATCACATTATTTCCATATACACAATAAATACTGTACAGTGCAACTTCTTCTCCTCATAATGTGTTTAATGGGAGGGTGAACTTGTAAACTGGACTCAGCAACTTAATTCTCCCACTCTCTCAGGGATATGAATATGTGAAAATTAATTCACATGAATGCTGTGGGAGTTGTGTACAGACAAACTGTGTCTTAAATGTTAATGGTACCAAGCGGCTCTTAAAGGTAAGTTGGATCATCTATGTTGGCTGTGACTTCACATGGTCTAGTTTAACAGCTAATGATATTTTAATATATCTGTATATCCATCTCACTGCTTTCTAGCAAGGAGAAACCTGGTCAACACCTGAGAACAAGTGTTATGAATACACCTGTATTAAGAGCCATGAGACCTTTACAGTTATCATTTCACACACGGTGTGCCCGGCATTCCAGCAGAGCAACTGCCAACCTGTAAGTTATCACTTTCAACAACTGAATCTGGATTGACTGCGTCTTTGAGAACAGAATTTACTATGAAACAAACACTATTGATGTTATACCAAAGTGTATTTTTTGGAACACAAAGCAAAATTCACCATTCCTTCTGAAAGTAGTTTGAAATGTTGTCTATTTGCCTCCTTAGGACACAATTCAAACTGCAGCAAATGGCTGCTGTAAAATTTGTGAGTATCTTTGACATTTTCTTTACTTTTTAATAGAAAGTAATTCAATGAAAACAAGGTAATTGTATGTCTCTTTTGAAAAGGTGTGGAGAAGGAGAAGGCCTGCAAGTTAGTATCCATGAAAACCCGTATTAAACACAAGGACTGTTGGTCTAAGGAGGAGGTAGATGTTCCATATTGTGAGGGATCATGCAACACTTTCACCAAGTAAGGATGATATTACCAGCATTTCTCATTCCTCTGAAAAGTCGCAAACCCATAAACATTTGGACATTTAAAAAATGCTTAGTTATGGTTTGTAACTATTTCAAGTTAATTGATTTAGTTAATTAATCCTGCCTCTGCTTTCTTCAGGTACTCTGCAGGTGCTATGCAGCATTCTTGCACATGCTGTAAGGAGGCACGCTACAGCAATCGCACTGTTGACTTGCAATGTCCCAATGAAAAAGTGGTTCCTCACACATACATCCATGTGGAGGAGTGTGGATGTAGCCACACAGACTGCACCACAGCTGCAGGACATCCAGCTCGCAAGAGGCGAAGCTTCACACTGCTGTAATTGAAAATCTGTCCTCACATTCATCAATGTGGGATGAGAAAGTTCTTCCCAAATGTCCCACCAATCATTATATCTCTTACAAATATCTATCATTCTAGATACTCTCTTTATAATTGCCACTATGGAGAGTATTTATCAATTAATCAAATAAAAAGATGCAACTGTGTTCAGGTTTCATCTCTTCTGTTGTCTTATTTGTGCCATTTTTGTAGCAGTTAGGCTTTTATTGATATTGTTGTTTTTATTCATGATAATTATAAATGTTAATAAAAAACAAAACAGAAAATATATAATTATAAATCATATTAATTCCCGTTATTATTATTGATTTCACACAGTTGCACCTCAGCCTTTTAAAACTCTATTAATATACTACTGTTAACAAAATATGGTTTTCTCTTTTGGTTCCTCATGCTGAAAAAGTATACTTTGGAGTAAATAAAACACACTTGGAAAGCTGGACAATGAATAGAATAGGATAGGAAATGATGGATTTTTATTCATCCAATTCTTTTTGTGTCAAAGATGCTCAGTATACATAATAAAATACAGCAAATATATATTCAGTATATACAACAATCCCTACATATAATAATAAAATACTGTACATATTAAAATTAAAAGAATATAAACAATATATGTACAATATATACACATATATAATTTATAGCAAGATGCAAAGAACAAATGATGGTGCAATCCATCAACAAAAGTGCAGGGTACTGATTTATAGGTTACAAGCTTATAACAGTACATCTCCTATGTGAAGAGTGAGTAGGAGAAACAAAATAAATAAATATAGATTAGAAAGTATGAATAGGAGTTAACATTGGCAGGTAGGCTCTCCTGTGGCGTTCAGTGGTGCACTTAAGGTGCATAAAGACAGGCTTGACGGTGGTGAGAGGCTGCACATGGAGCTCACAAGAATCAAGTTCCACCCCCAGGATGGAGCCACCTTCCTTGTTGATCCTGCTGGTGAATAAAATAGGAGGAAATAGGAAAAAATAGAGTACAACAGTAACATTACAGTAACCCAACTCAGTTTGGGTATTTCCGTCGGGTATCTTTGTCCATATTTGTTGTGTGGCATTTTACGCACATCATAACCAGATAACAAGGAAGAACTCCCTTTGCACTCAACCATCATTGCTCATTACTCACACCATGCAACTGTTTCAAGTTCCTCCTCTTTACATAGAATATATCTATTTTTTTATTTGTAGATAACAATAGTTCTAGTATTGTAAACCCTCATATAAATGTTCTAAATTTGTAAAGCATTTATAGTATTAATCATTTGCAATATATTTTGATTAGCCTGTTTTTAATCACATCTGTAACTTTCTATTAGTATGCCATGTCTCAAACATTTTTTCAACAAAGAATCACAACTACACCAATAATCAATGTGGGGATTGAATGGCATCAAAAGTCGATCTGTAGTAAAATATTCACTTATATCACAGAAATATAGGCAGGAAATGGAAAGCATTTCTAAACAAGACAGTCTACAGACATGTTAGCAGCTCTGTAAGGATGTACATGATCACAATAACAGTGTTAAAAGGCTGTTGTTTAGCAGGTATATAGATGAAAAGTTGGGAGTTCACCAAAGTTATTATAATTCATCCTGAAGGGAACAAGAATGGCTGTATCAAATTTCATAGCAATCCATCCAATAGCTGTTGAGCTGTTTGATGTGATCACTACCACATGGAACTGCATGTTGACAGGGTCACTAGGAAATCATTAGGATTCATCTTCTGGGCACTATGAATGTCTGCACAAATGGCAATCCATTCAATAGTTGTGAATTATTTTGGATATTTTTCTGATTTTCTGGTTTTCTTGTGTTACCTCATTCTGCGATACATAGTGACTTAACAGACATTAAAAATCTTAGAGATGATAACTTTAATTTGTTGGTACAAGAGACGGTTAGATCCGAGGACAAAAAAATACAGCGAAAGTGCCCTCTGAGGTGACCCTACAGTATGCTCTACATATTTTTTCACCCCTGCCCCTGAGACAGCCTGAGTCCGCCACTGCATGCTAGACTGTCAATAAACATTTCAAAGGCCTGTAAGTCTTTGGCACACACATTTATTCATATCCTTAGTAGATATGGAGGCACAACCCACATCTTAAATGCTCTTGTTCAGTGAGAAAAGTACACAATTGCACAGTTTAAATATGCATATATGCATATTTAAAGATATTATGTATACATAATATCTTCCTTTTACAAAAAACAGGACCTGAATAAAACTGTATCATAAAAAAAACATACATTTCAATGATTCATCAACTACAACTGTATGGCAATTTAAAATATTTCTCCTGCTTGTAGGATGTATGTTAATATTTACTAAAGATTACCATGAGAAATAGAGTCATGCAGCATGAGAATGATTGATAGGATGCTTCATGACACAGAGAGATGTAGATCAAGTGTTGTTATAAGCAACCTCTTCATGGGTGTGATCTAAATGGAGACAAAAACCACAAGGGTTGACACATAGATTGTATCTTTTACCCCTCCTTAACTGCAAACATCTAATGAACTATATTACATGACATTGTAAGTGTGGCACCAGTTGGCTCAAGAATCCCTCTATGGACGGACTACTCATGAGAACAGCCAGAATGCTACTTGCCTGGGTGATGCCATGGCTCACCCTCTGCCTCCGACTATCTGCAGCAACCGGTGGTATGTCTACTGAGTGGGATACAAAGAGAGCTGTATATATCAGAGGCTGTGCTCAGATTAAACCTTATCTAAATGTATTGTCCTGTAGTGTCTATCAAGTAAAAAGGACCCTATTCTGGGAGGAAAATTTGATAAAATTAATATAATGTGTTGGATTTTTGTCATGTACATACTGGTTAATACAAATATAAACACAGTCTGCTTTTTGTTTTACAATATGACAATGAAAACATTCAATGAGAGATTCTCATCAGATGTTTTCAGTGTTATATCTTTTAAGTGTCTAATATTCCTCTCTAATAAGTAGAAGGTACTTGGATATCTCTGACTGAATGGAGCTAAAAAAAATGTATAATGTCTTTCTTCTCTTTTAAGTCATGACGATGACCAAAATGCCAGTAATTACAGGTAATTTGTTTTTTCAAAGATTAAAAGACAAAAAAAAAAAAAAAAAAAAAATTACCATTTTAACTATTGTATAATGAATGCTATTTTCCATACAAACTAGAAATGAAATCCTCTCACAACCAGCTGTGCAGTACATGGGGAAACTACCATTTTAAGACTTTCGATGGAGATTTCTTCCAGCTTCCCTCTGCTTGCAACTATATCCTTGCATCCCATTGTAAGTGCAGCTATGAGGATTTCAATATCCAGCTCCAACGGCAGGAGATAAATGGGGTCACCTGCATTAAGAGGATCTCTATGAGACTGGATGGGGTCGTGGTGGAATTGACCAACTCTTCCATCAAAGTTGATGATAAACTGTGAGTATGTAGCTCAGTCATAGTTATTGTGAGACTATTTTTGATAACTTTTCATCAATAGTGATGTTCTTATTGCAGTCGTGCTTAATGTCTTATCATCGTATTGTGATATTTTTCCCCCTCTAGGGTCTCCATACCATACAACCACATTGGCATTACAATTGAAAGATCTGTCTCTTTTGTTAAAATCGTGGCAAAGCTGGGTTTGGTCATCTTGTGGAATGAAGACGACTCTTTCTGGGTATGTATATTCACATTCAACTTGTTATCATATGACCTGATTGTACTATAATCGATAAAAGACACTGATTTTTATTATTGTTTTAATAACTGATACATAAAGGCCACTGAGTTGTGCAAATATTTATAGTATATTTAGTTTGATCACTATTCAAGAGATTAGAGAATTGCATTATGTGTCAGTCTTACACTGATTAATCCATTTAAAATCAAAGGTAAGCAATTGTGAAAGGTTCAGCCTCTTAATTGACACATTATTAATTATTATTAATTAATTATACAGGCCTTTTTTCCTGTTTGAACCTAACACATTGTGTTTATGAAAAAGTCTATAAAACAGGACCAAATACTACCAGAGTTAGTAGTACTAGAGGTGGTGTTGAAAATACAAAATGTTAAAGAGAACAATTCACAACCACTGGCCCTCAACAAGAGCAGAAAAAGAAAGTAGCTCCAATGACTAAAAAACAATATTCATTATTGAAACTAAGAGCATACATTTCAGTTTTACTGTTAATTCTATGAGTTGTCTATCGTCATTCAAAGTCCAACTACTTGCTTGTAATGGAGTGTTTGGCCAAATCACACGGTCCTCAGTAGATGACGTTTTCCAAGGTGTTTTGAGCATGTTGTAATGAAGACATTTCTTCTTCATTACTGCACTTTATTCAAACCGAATTTTCACCTGATTTTAAGGTTGAGCTAGATGCAAAATTCAAGAATCAAACATGTGGACTGTGTGGTGACTTCAACGGAGTCCAGCATGATGATGAGTTAATCAAAACAGGTAAGTAAGATGCTTAATACAAAAAACTTAAAACAGCCTACACAATGACAGTATTCACATTTCCTAAAACCTTTTTTTCCTCTAGGAACAGGGGATTCTATAACTACTGAATATTTTGGGGAGGTCTGGAAAGTCAATGGTCCTACTGAAATCTGTGAGGACATTTCCCCTCCAGCCACACAGACCTGTCCGAATCAGGTGTGTAAAATACACTGGCTTCAAATAATTTTATATACAACACATGGATTCAACTTAAATACATTATATACTTTGACCCACAGAGAGACCTATGTGAGCACCTTCTGTCAGGACCTGCATTCCTCAGCTGTAAAGACCTAATTGATACTGACTCCTTCATCAAAGCCTGTATGAAGGACCTGTGCAATTGTAACAGCAGCATTTCTTCATGCTTGTGTTCGACCATATCAGAGTACTCCCGTGAATGCGCTCACGCAGGCGGAAAGCCACAGCAATGGAAGACCGAGCAACTGTGTGGTAGGTACAGGAACAAGAAAATGTGCAAGTTTGAGCTTTGATGTTGTCTCTGTAGTTATTTATCAGAATCACTGTCTCTAAATCGTATTTTTTTGTGTGGAATAGGTAAAACATGCCCACTGAACTTGGAGTACAGGGAATGCGCTAGTCCATGTACTGACACCTGCAGCAACCCCCAGAGAAGCCAAGTGTGTGGGGATCACTGCGTGGATGGATGCTTTTGTCCATCTGGTAAGTTTACTGATTTTAAAACCAATTTAGATGACATTTGTACGGAGGCCAGCAGATGTTAGATTTTTTTTAATTATTCTATATTGATTGGTAATTCATGCTCTTGAATTACTTGATTTGTGCTCTTGACTTTCACGATTGGTGTGCAGATTTAGTATTTCATGCTCTCAAATTACTTGAAATACTTGTAAGTTATTGTAACAACAGAAACTGAAGTTACAGTTTTAGCAGCAGGCTAGCACACTGGTTAGGTATTAAGTTGTCTAGGAATACCAAATTAATTACTTCATATCAATATATTTAAGTTATCTCCTCAAGGACAAGGACAAATGTAATGAATGACACTCTTTATAGAGTTGTGATGCTACATTGGACGTAGCTTTAGCTGCTATCAGTTAGGTGTACATATACTGTACAGTAACACTGTGTAGTCTAATGCAGCACAAAATTAACAGTGAAAATTGTCACATAATGGACAATGAAATCTAAATGAGGTGTTTGGATTAAATGCAGCAAGATTCAAGGTTCAACACTGTTTTCTTATCTCTGACATCCCTTACACATATGTTAATACATGATTATCAAAAAATATTGTTAAATATTATCATCTTGTTCATTTGCGTGCACCATTTAATAATCAAGAAAGCAAAGACTTTTTCCCTCATGATTTTTTCTCCCCCAACATTTGGACAACTCTGGTAGTGAAATTTTTAAAAAAAAGTCCCTGCACCACCCACACATGTATGGCTACAAGTTTTGCATTGTGTAGAGCAGTTTACTGTGGGCTTAAGGCTAATCATTTCATTATGCCTCTCACAAGGGACTGTCTTTGATGACATCACAAAACGTGGGTGTGTTCCTGTTGGCCAGTGCTCCTGCGTACACAATGACAAGCCATACCAAGCTGGTGAAACCTACTCAAGGGCATGTCGAGAATGGTAATAACTACACAATCTTCAATATAATTTCACATTAACAACATGTGTATTTGAAGCGGTCAGCTCAATTGAACTGAATAAACTCTGTTGACAGCACCTGTAAACATGGTCAGTGGGACTGTAAGGATAAGGGCTGTCCCGGTACCTGCTCCATACTGGGTGGCTCCCACATCTCCACCTATGATGATAAAACATACACTTTCCACGGAGAATGCTCTTATGTTCTCTCAAGGGTGAGGTATTCAGAGTTGAAGGGTTGGTTCACAATTTTTCAAGTCTGTCCTAAAACAACAGTCAGGTGCTCATATTTACATTGAAACAGTTTTTTCTGGCTGTAATCATTCCTCCTATTAATACTGGCAGTTAAGATCGTTATGTAATATATTTCCAGTGGGGACAAAATCCACAGTCTTCATTCAGTGCAATGAAAAGTGACAGAACATTCAAGTGACAGAAGCTCTCTAGTGGTCATAGTGATTATTACAGGAGCAAAGAAGGAAATCAGATGATGTTAATATATAATGTCAAAGTCCACGTAAGGAGGCAGTCAGGGTGGATGGATGAGTCAACAGAACATTGGACTTTAACACAGGTGATCGATGTTCCTTGCCATGAATAATTTGGCTGTGGATGGGCCTGGGTCCATTCAGAAGGGTTCCTTTTTTGCTCAATCATCCAGTGAATGTTTCAATTATCTGACAAGCCAGACTGGTCTTGGATGGGCTAGGCCCAACTGATTTTCTCTGTGCCTATCCACACTGTGATTTCTGCCTATACTACCAGAGTAAACATTGTTTTTTAAAAACTATGACAACGATTGTCCCCTAACCTTGACTACATGATTGTTGTTGTAACCTAAAATTAAGGAAGTCATCATTTTAACCCAAACCGCAGTGTTTTGCTAACCACCTGCCTCAGGGATGAGAATCATTTTTTGAAAATTCAGCTTTTGTTGTTTAAACTGGAGGACTTGTTGGTATTGTTTGAAAAAATGTGAACCTGACATATTCTTTAATTCACACACAAAATTGCAATACTTTTAAATGAGCAAACAGTTTGTAATCAAATGCATTTTTATCTTCTCAACTTTAGGAAAGTAATGGGACTTTCAGTGTTCTGGGTGACCTGGTCCAATGTGAAAAGTCAGAAAAATCAACTTGCCTGACTGCAGTCACTCTACTACTTCCAAAATACAAGGTAAAATTACTCCTAAAACATATTTATAGGATTTTCTCCCGAAAATATATTTCCATATTTGTTAGAAAGGATATAAACATGATTCCTGATGTTTTAACAAGTCATTTTGTCATTTTTCCAATAGCAGATGATTGTAGTTGCAGCTGATGGACAGGTTTTTGTTAACAAACTGATGTCTCAACTGCCTCTTTTCATTGGTGAGTGGCTGGTTCTTTTTGGTATTCATTCACCTGTGAAATCATGACACATAATTGAGTTTGCTCAATGTATAACATCATTGGTGTGTTAATTCAACAGTCAATTCAATGTGAATATGTTTTTCCCCCACAGATGGCATAACCATCTTCAGCCCATCAACATTTTACATTGTTATCCATACCACCTACGGGCTTCATCTTGAGATTCAGCTCACACCCATTATGCAGGTTTACATGAAAGCCAGTGTCTCCAATAAGGGAAAACTCAGTGGTGTGTTTTCATTCTTTAGCGCTTTTGATTATAATACAATATATCCACCATTTCAGTGAGTGTTTTATTGCGTGTTCCATCAAATTTTATTATCTTTATCCAGGCCTTTGCGGAGATTTTAATGATGTTGAAGCTGATGACTTCAGAACCACAAATGGATTGATTGAGGGAACAGCTGTTACATTTGGCAACACATGGAAGACCAAAACAAGCTGTCCTGATGTGACAAACATACTTGGGGACCCCTGCATTTTGAGTGTAGACAAGGGTAGGTTAATTGTTACAGACATTATGCTCCATATGTGTCATTCTTCACGGCAACCTACCACCTAACATATTAATTTGTTTTTGTAGAGAAATATGCCAATCACTGGTGTTCCCTGCTGTCAGACACAAAAGACATTTTTGCCCCATGCCATTCTGAAATAGACCCACAAGACTATCAAGATGTAAGCATTTTTTTGCATTCACTCATATGTTCATGTTTAAAAACCTCACAATTCAACTACACATTTAGCTTGTTGCTTTTTCTCTCCACAGTCTTGCATTTATGACACGTGTGCCTGTGAAAACAGTGAGGAGTGCATGTGTGCTGCCATCTCCTCCTATGCCCATGCATGTGCTGCTGCCGGTGTCTCACTGAGTGGATGGAGGGAGAAAATGTGCAGTAAGTTTTTCCGAAACAAACAAGTGTGAAATTAATAAAATCAGTATTTATGAATCTTATTTAAACACGGCTGTAAGTGAGGTGTGTTTTGTTTCAACAGAGAAATACACAACTGACTGCCCTCCTACTTTGGTGTATGACTACCAGATGACAAGCTGTGGTCGCACCTGTCGCTCTCTTAGTCAGTCAGACTTCACATGTGAGGCTGAATTAGTCTTGTTTGATGGCTGCGGCTGTGCTGAAGGAACTTACCTAAATGAGAAGGGAAAGTGTGTGTCAGCCACACAGTGCTCCTGCTATATGGGAGACATGGTGGTGCACCCCGGGCATTTCATCAAGGTCAATGGAAAAACTTGGTGAGGATTTCAATATTCACAGAAAAATTACTGAAGAACATCTGTTTTTAACTGGACAAAAAATATCTTATATCAGTGGTTTCTAAGTTCTGGGTCACGGTCAGTGAAGCAAATAGCCTGCATTGTGGGTAAATTTGTCAAAAAACTTAACTTTGAAGTGTAGCAAATTTCCAGCATAGTGTTTTTATTTTAAAGTACTGTTTCCATACACAGGGGGGAAAGTAGTAGTACAACATAAAGCTTTACTATACAAGTAGCTTACTGATGCCCACCTTGCACATTGTAGTGGTCTTACTGCACTCCTCTCTGCTAATAACATAAATGGGAAAGAACCTGGGTCATCCCACAAAATGGCCAAACACAAGTATGACATGAAATATATGAAATTTGGTTTTAATCTCAGCGGTGACAGAAAAGAAAAAAACCCTCAGTATGTTCTAAGCAGTGAAGTACTGGTCTTCTGCTTTTCCTTTTTCTTCTTGTCTTCTTATTTTTTCAGCAACAGTTTTATTGCTTTGTTCTTATTATCAGGCTTATTAACATTTTGAAGGTATGGGATAGTTGCTCAGCAGTTAGCACAGCAAAAGGTTCTGGGTCGAATAACCAGCCAGTTGATTCCGTGTGGAGTTTAAGTATTTTGTGTTTTGTGGGTTTCCTCTCAGGGCTCAGGATTTCATCCCATACTCCAAAGCCAGTTTTGGTGAATTTGAGGCTCTAAACTGGCCATGTGAATGTGGTTGTCAGTCTGTATGTGTGATAGACAGGTGAACTTTCCAGGTGCTCACTCCATCTCATTTAATGTGTGCTAGGATAGTCTCCAGGACTCTGCAACCCTGAACACGATAAGCAGTGAAGATGTTGGAGGTATCAAGTTAGCCTACACATGGATCATTATTTACTAAGACGAATTGTGGATCCTCAGGCTAGACCCGTTGTGGACCTTGGCCCTAGATAGTTCATGTTTTAGCAAGATATAAAGCAGAAACTAGCAAGAAATAACAGGAAAATGCTTTTCCTTCCTTTGACCACCTTGACTGTCTTTCTGTGCATTTCAGCTACTGCCATCGTGGAAAAATAAGCTGTTCAGGCGGCCACATAAATGAATGTAGGTACAAAGCACTCAGCTTGTCATAGTATTAATTTTATAGCAAAGCACAGTATGAGCAATTCAAAGCATACAGTGGTGTCCTTTGTAACACACTATCATTGTCACCAGCATGCGCCAATCCAATGGTTTTCTTCGACTGCTCAAGTGCAAAGCCAGGTGAAAAGGGATCAGATTGCCAAAAAAGCTGCCAGACACTGGACACAGAATGTGTAAGATTGAGACACGGTTTAATAATTCCTGTTGAATATTCTATACATGTATACAAAAGCAGCAGAATCATATATTAAATGCATTGCTGTTACACTGTATAGGTCAGTGCACAGTGTATCTCCGGCTGTGTGTGTCCTGATGGCCTTTTGTCAGATGGTAAAGGAGGCTGTATTGAGAAGGAACACTGTCCCTGCACATATAATGGAGAATCCTATAAGTCTGGACAGACGATCACTGTGGACTGCAATACCTGGTGAGCCCTGTTATACTACTGCAATGTAGCGTTGTGTCAGTTCACATTTTTTGTGTCCTTTTTGAATTGGGGATATGTAATTTTATATAAATGTATTGTTTCGAATCACAGCACTTGCAAAAGCAGAAAATGGGAATGTACAGATCATCAGTGTGATCGAACCTGTACAATATATGGAGAAGGGCATCACATCACTTTTGATGAAAAGAAATTCTCCTTCGCTGGGGACTGTGGCTACGTCTTCACTCAGGTATCACACATACTTATGTTTAGTCTTTGTGCTTTGACTAAAGTAAATCTTGTAATACTGACATCAATATCTTGTAGGATTACTGTGGGGATGATAAAAGTGGCACCTTCAGGGTCCTGACTGAGCGTATCCCATGTGGAACAACTGAAAGCATCTGCTCCACTGCTATCAAGCTCTACTTAGGGGTACATAACACTACTATATGCAATTTAAATACATTTTCAAAATGCTGAAAATAACTTTGGGTGGTGTTTACAAATGAGCATATTTTGTTTTGTTTTATTTTCAGAACAATGAAATTGCTCTTTCAGAGGAGACTGTCAGAGTTATCAAACAAACCAATGGGATAGACATACCCTATAAGGTTCACACTGTTGGTATATATCTTGTCATTGAGGCAAGTAATGGTCTTGTTCTCATTTGGAATAAAAAGACAACAATCATGATCAAACTCAGCTCTGCATTCAAGGTATGTGAGCAGACATACAGTTAGTTATATACTAATTCATATGGTTGGCATTTTAAAAATAACTTCATGTCATTTTACTCAAGGGCAAAGTCTGTGGTCTGTGTGGGAATTACGATGGAAATATCAAGAACGATTTCACCACCAGAAACAAAGAAGTTGTGGTTGAAGCCCTTGAGTTTGGAAACAGCTGGAAAGTGTCCCCTACCTGCCCTAACGCAAAAGCAGTAAACAATCCCTGCAGCCTGTACTCCCACAGGCAGGCGTGGGCAGTGAAACACTGCAGCATTATCAAGAGTAAAGTGTTTGCTGCCTGCCATTCGAAGGTAAAACTGGCAAGCAATATTATATGGCATGTAATCTCAAACAAAATCATAGCAATTTGTCAACTGTCTAAACAATGAATTCTATATAATTAGTTAGCAGAGAATAATTCAGCCCCTACTTGCATTTATAATGGCTTCTTTCAACAAGGTGGATCCCCAAAACTATTATGATACCTGTGTGAGAGACACATGTGCCTGCAATACAGGAGGAGATTGCGAATGTTTCTGCTCCGCTGTGGCAGCCTACGCAGCAGTCTGTAATGAGGCTGGAGCCTGTGTGAAATGGAGAACTCCCACAATCTGCCGTGAGTCTTTAATTGGTGTTTCTATAAGGAGATAAACCTAAAAAACACAGTGTATAATGATTATTGTAATCTGTGAACATCAGCGAGTTTACAAACAAAGCTTGACTTGTTTTATTATGAAGATTACATATATGATTAAGTAAGGTTTTTGTATCTTTTTAATATTCCTCTGTTTTGTTCCATTAGCTCTATTCTGTGATTTTTACAACCCTGATGGAGAGTGTGAATGGCACTATGAGCCTTGTGGAAAACCATGCATGAAAACATGCAGGAATCCCTTAGGAAGATGCTACAATCAAATTCCAGCATTAGAAGGTACAAATAACCATAAATTGATTGATTGTTTATTTTATTGTACTTTTTCTAGTAAAGACCAACTGAACAGACATAAGCTAAACACAGTTGTCCTTGCCTGATGTGTTACTGATTTTTCATCTATTTTCACCACTCAAGAGTTAGTCACATGGTTTAGAGGAGACTTCATGTTTGTGTTAGTTTTGCGATTTACAGTAGCATTTAATTTTTTAAGGCTGCTATCCAAGTTGCCCACCTGAACAATCGTATTTGGAAGAAGTTACCATGAAGTGCGTGTCAAAGGAGGAATGTGGCTGCTATGATGATGAAGGGAAGCATTATGACGAAGGAGAGATAATGACTCCAAACAGAAACTGTCAAAAGTGGTAGGGAACATTCCATCTTCCTAATGCTGCAGCTGGTGCAAAAGTTAATCATCACCTTTATATTGTTTTTACAAAAACTGATATGATGAAATACTGTATACCTATATCATACAATCATGTTGTTTATTTATAAAGTATTCTAAAACAATTTTAATGGGGCATTAGCTATCCTTATACATATACATATACATATACAGAAATACAGATACATGTAACGAAATAAACAATAACATATGGCATTAAATGTATATACATTGTGTTTGTGGATATTTTTAAGATAAACTTACCTTCTTTAATTGCCTTTCAGTTACTGCTCTTCGACAGAGAAGGAGTGCACCTCTGATGTCCAAGGTGAGTGTGAAACACAACATTATGGTCATGACTATTAGTGTGATTGTTAGTCACTAACAAAATTATCATAACTTACACAGATTCCATGAATACACAATTGTAAGGATCTGGTAAAACAATACAGATTCATGTAATGTACTGTCTCTCTTTTACAGCTTGCACTTGTTTATATGGAGGACGTATATACAAATATGGAGAAACAGTCTATGACACACATGATGGAGATGGAACCTGTATAACTGCTGTTTGTGGAAAAAATGGAAATATTGACAGAAATGTCAAGCCTTGCCCTACAACTACAACAACCGAGATACCAACTACTACAACAGTCTTTGTTTTTACAACAACTCAAACTATTACTCCAAGCATTTCAACTAAGGCAGTTACAACAATTCAGACACTCTCAACAACAGTTTTTACAACAACAGCAGTGCCATCTTCCTCATTGCCTTCACCCACAACCACCATCCCCTCAACAACAATCACCTGCTTTGTTTGTGAGTGGTCAGGTTGGATCAACAATCATTACCCTGACAATACCCCAGATGGTGGAGAGTATGAATCCCTAGAAAACATTACTAATCCAGATCTGAGTGTTTGCAGAAAGCCTCTGGAAATGGAATGTAGAGCGAAACAATACAAAGATATATCTTTGAATGATCTGGGTCAAAAAGTAACATGCAACCCAACAGATGGACTGATCTGTCATAACAAAGACCAAGGTGTACCACCTGTTTGTCATGACTATGAAATACGAGTCAAATGTTGCAGATATGTGTGTGAGTCAACCCCTGCTACAACCCTAACAATGAGCACAGAAAAACCAACCACAACAACCACAATCACTGAACAATCAACCACATCAACCACAGAAAAACCCACAACAACAGAAACAATCACTAAAAAATCCACCCCAGGAACCACAACACCTAACTGCTTTGTTTGTAACTGGTCAGGTTGGATCAACAATCATTACCCTGACAATACCCCAGATGGTGGAGAGTATGAATCCCTAGAAAACATTACTAATCCAGATCTGAGTGTTTGCAGAAAGCCTCTGGAAATGGAATGTAGAGCAAAACAATACAAAGATATATCTTTGAATGATCTGGGTCAAAAAGTAACATGCAACCCAACAGATGGACTGATCTGTCATAACAAAGACCAAGGTGTACCACCTGTTTGTCATGACTATGAAATACGAGTCAAATGTTGCAGATATGTGTGTGAGCCAACCCCTGCTACAACCCTAACAATGAGCACAGAAAAACCAACCACAACAACCACAATCACTGAACAATCAACCACACCAACCACAGAAAAACCCACAACAACAGAAACAATCACTGAAAAATCCACCCCAGGAACCACAACACCTAACTGCTTTGTTTGTAACTGGTCAGGTTGGATCAACAATCATTACCCTGACAATACCCCAGATGGTGGAGAGTATGAATCCCTAGAAAACATTACTAATCCAGATCTGAGTTTTTGCAGAAAGCCTCTGGAAATGGAATGTAGAGCAAAACAATACAAAGATATATCTTTGAATGATCTGGGTCAAAAAGTAACATGCAACCCAACAGATGGACTGATCTGTCATAACAAAGACCAAGGTGTACCACCTGTTTGTCATGACTATGAAATACGACTCAAATGTTGCAGATATGTGTGTGAGCCAACCCCTGCTACAACCCTAACAATGAGCACAGAAAAACCAACCACAACAACCACAATCACTGAACAATCAACCACACCAACCACAGTTTCACAAAAATCCAGCACTACTGCCACCACAACCACAGAAAAACCTACCACAATCACAGAAAAATCAGCCATACCAACTACAACCACAGAACAGCCTGGCACCACAACAAAAATCACAGAAACTACAAAAGAGACCATCATCACAGCAACAACAGAAAGGGGAGCCACCACAATTACAAAGAAGCCAAGAAGCTCAACCACAGAAAAGCCAACCACACCAACCACAATCACGGAAAAACCCACAACAACAGAAATAATCACTGAAAAATCCACCCCAGGAACCACAACACCTAACTGCTTTGTTTGTAACTGGTCAGGTTGGATCAACAATCATTACCCTGACAATACCCCAGATGGTGGAGAGTATGAATCCCTAGAAAACATTACTAATCCAGATCTGAGTGTTTGCAGAAAGCCTCTGGAAATAGAATGTAGAGCGAAACAATACAAAGATATATCTTTGAATGATCTGGGTCAAAAAGTAACATGCAACCCAACAGATGGACTGATCTGTCATAACAAAGACCAAGGTGTACCACCTGTTTGTCATGACTATGAAATACGAGTCAAATGTTGCAGATATGTGTGTGAGTCAACCCCTGCTACAACCCTAACAATGAGCACAGAAAAACCAACCACAACAACCACAATCACTGAACAATCAACCACACCAACCACAATTTCACAAAAATCCAGCACTACTGCCACCACAACCACAGAAAAACCTACCACAATCACAGAAAAATCAGCCATACCAACTACAGTTACAGAAAAACCCACAACCACAAAGAAGACTACCATGACAACACACAAAGTAGTTACGAATTCAAGACCATCAACAACAACAGTCACCAAAAAGCCCTCCAACATTATCACAACAGCCACAGAAAAGCCCACTAAAACCACAGTCACTGAAATACCCACCACCCTTGCAACCACAGAAAAACCAACCACAACAACCACAATCACTGAACAATCAACCACACCAACCACAGAAAAACCCACAACAACAGAAACAATCACTGAACAATCAACCACACCAACCACAGAAAAACCCACAACAACAGAAACAATCACTGAAAAATCCACTCCAGGAACCACAACACCTAACTGCTTTGTTTGTAACTGGTCAGGTTGGATCAACAATCATTACCCTGACAATACCCCAGATGGTGGAGAGTATGAATCCCTAGAAAACATTACTAATCCAGATCTGAGTGTTTGCAGAAAGCCTCTGGAAATAGAATGTAGAGCGAAACAATACAAAGATATATCTTTGAATGATCTGGGTCAAAAAGTAACATGCAACCCAACAGATGGACTGATCTGTCATAACAAAGACCAAGGTGTACCACCTGTTTGTCATGACTATGAAATACGAGTCAAATGTTGCATATATGTGTGTGAGTCAACCCCTGCTACAACCCTAACAATGAGCACAGAAAAACCAACCACAACAACCACAATCACTGAACAATCAACCACACCAACCACAGAAAAACCCACAACAACAGAAACAATCACTGAAAAATCCACCCCAGGAACCACAACACCTAACTGCTTTGTTTGTAACTGGTCAGGTTGGATCAACAATCATTACCCTGACAATACCCCAGATGGTGGAGAGTATGAATCCCTAGAAAACATTACTAATCCAGATCTGAGTGTTTGCAGAAAGCCTCT
Source organism: Thunnus albacares (assembly GCF_914725855.1). NCBI lineage: Eukaryota > Metazoa > Chordata > Actinopteri > Scombriformes > Scombridae > Thunnus > Thunnus albacares. Next base: position 20,441,376 of record NC_058112.1, on the reverse strand, counting down.
GGAAATGGAATGTAGAGCAAAACAATACAAAGATATATCTTTGAATGATCTGGGTCAAAAAGTAACATGCAACCCAACAGATGGACTGATCTGTCATAACAAAGACCAAGGTGTACCACCTGTTTGTCATGACTATGAAATACGAGTCAAATGTTGCAGATATGTGTGTGAGCCAACCCCTGCTACAACCCTAACAATGAGCACAGAAAAACCAACCACAACAACCACAATCACTGAACAATCAACCACACCAACCACAGTTTCACAAAAATCCAGCACTACTGCCACCACAACCACAGAAAAACCTACCACAATCACAGAAAAATCAGCCATACCAACTACAACCACAGAACAGCCTGGCACCACAACAAAAATCACAGAAACTACAAAAGAGACCATCATCACAGCAACAACAGAAAGGGGAGCCACCACAATTACAAAGAAGCCAAGAAGCTCAACCACAGAAAAGCCAACCACACCAACCACAATCACGGAAAAACCCACAACAACAGAAATAATCACTGAAAAATCCACCCCAGGAACCACAACACCTAACTGCTTTGTTTGTAACTGGTCAGGTTGGATCAACAATCATTACCCTGACAATACCCCAGATGGTGGAGAGTATGAATCCCTAGAAAACATTACTAATCCAGATCTGAGTGTTTGCAGAAAGCCTCTGGAAATAGAATGTAGAGCGAAACAATACAAAGATATATCTTTGAATGATCTGGGTCAAAAAGTAACATGCAACCCAACAGATGGACTGATCTGTCATAACAAAGACCAAGGTGTACCACCTGTTTGTCATGACTATGAAATACGAGTCAAATGTTGCAGATATGTGTGTGAGTCAACCCCTGCTACAACCCTAACAATGAGCACAGAAAAACCAACCACAACAACCACAATCACTGAACAATCAACCACACCAACCACAATTTCACAAAAATCCAGCACTACTGCCACCACAACCACAGAAAAACCTACCACAATCACAGAAAAATCAGCCATACCAACTACAGTTACAGAAAAACCCACAACCACAAAGAAGACTACCATGACAACACACAAAGTAGTTACGAATTCAAGACCATCAACAACAACAGTCACCAAAAAGCCCTCCAACATTATCACAACAGCCACAGAAAAGCCCACTAAAACCACAGTCACTGAAATACCCACCACCCTTGCAACCACAGAAAAACCAACCACAACAACCACAATCACTGAACAATCAACCACACCAACCACAGAAAAACCCACAACAACAGAAACAATCACTGAACAATCAACCACACCAACCACAGAAAAACCCACAACAACAGAAACAATCACTGAAAAATCCACTCCAGGAACCACAACACCTAACTGCTTTGTTTGTAACTGGTCAGGTTGGATCAACAATCATTACCCTGACAATACCCCAGATGGTGGAGAGTATGAATCCCTAGAAAACATTACTAATCCAGATCTGAGTGTTTGCAGAAAGCCTCTGGAAATAGAATGTAGAGCGAAACAATACAAAGATATATCTTTGAATGATCTGGGTCAAAAAGTAACATGCAACCCAACAGATGGACTGATCTGTCATAACAAAGACCAAGGTGTACCACCTGTTTGTCATGACTATGAAATACGAGTCAAATGTTGCAGATATGTGTGTGAGTCAACCCCTGCTACAACCCTAACAATGAGCACAGAAAAACCAACCACAACAACCACAATCACTGAACAATCAACCACACCAACCACAGAAAAACCCACAACAACAGAAACAATCACTGAAAAATCCACCCCAGGAACCACAACACCTAACTGCTTTGTTTGTAACTGGTCAGGTTGGATCAACAATCATTACCCTGACAATACCCCAGATGGTGGAGAGTATGAATCCCTAGAAAACATTACTAATCCAGATCTGAGTGTTTGCAGAAAGCCTCTGGAAATAGAATGTAGAGCGAAACAATACAAAGATATATCTTTGAATGATCTGGGTCAAAAAGTAACATGCAACCCAACAGATGGACTGATCTGTCATAACAAAGACCAAGGTGTACCACCTGTTTGTCATGACTATGAAATACGAGTCAAATGTTGCAGATATGTGTGTGAGCCAACCCCTGCTACAACCCTAACAATGAGCACAGAAAAACCAACCACAACAACCACAATCACTGAACAATCAACCACACCAACCACAGAAAAACCCACAACAACAGAAACAATCACTGAACAATCAACCACACCAACCACAGAAAAACCCACAACAACAGAAACAATCACTGAAAAATCCACTCCAGGAACCACAACACCTAACTGCTTTGTTTGTAACTGGTCAGGTTGGATCAACAATCATTACCCTGACAATACCCCAGATGGTGGAGAGTATGAATCCCTAGAAAACATTACTAATCCAGATCTGAGTGTTTGCAGAAAGCCTCTGGAAATAGAATGTAGAGCGAAACAATACAAAGATATATCTTTGAATGATCTGGGTCAAAAAGTAACATGCAACCCAACAGATGGACTGATCTGTCATAACAAAGACCAAGGTGTACCACCTGTTTGTCATGACTATGAAATACGAGTCAAATGTTGCATATATGTGTGTGAGTCAACCCCTGCTACAACCCTAACAATGAGCACAGAAAAACCAACCACAACAACCACAATCACTGAACAATCAACCACACCAACCACAGTTTCACAAAAATCCAGCACTACTGCCATCACAACCACAGAAAAACCTACCACAATCACAGAAAAATCAGCCATACCAACTACAGTTACAGAAAAACCCACAACCACAAAGAAGATTACCATGACAACACACAAAGTAGTTACGAATTCAAGACCATCAGCAACACCGGTCACCAAAAAGCCCTCCAACATTAACACAACAGCCACAGAAAAGCCCACTGAAACCACAGTCACAGAAACACCCACCACCCTTGCAACTACAGAAAAGTCAGTGGTAACAACTACAGTTACCAAAACACCAATCATATCCCCCACCACATTTACAGTATTGTCCACCTCAACCACCAAAATGTTTACCACAACAGAAAGGCTCAGGACTACCGCTGCCACAGCCAAAGGAAAGCCAACTACCCTAGAAGAAACCACAGAAAAGCCCACCTCACCAACTCTCGAAACCACAACTTCATCACCTTCAACTCTTCAGTCTTCAACCCCAGTTGAATGTTTCTGCAAGTACTTGGATCAGACTTTCTCTCCTGGTAAGCAGTGTGATTTTGTCATCAGTTTTTGTTCATATTATCGTTATAACTTTTAGATCATAGTTATACCTCTCCTTAAAATGCAGCCTGGCATATCTGATCACAACTGGCTGTCTAAATTGTTTTTGTCTTGATTTTCTCATGTCACTGGTCATTTTGCTCTTACTGCCTTGATTTTGTCCTCATGTAGGTAGTTTCATGTACAATAAGACTGATGGAGCAGGCTGGTGTTTCACTGCATATTGCAATTCGACATGCCATGTTGAGAAGCTGGCCAGACCATGTCACTCTACTACTCCACCAACCCCTGCCACAACCACCACCACAAAATCTGGCACAATTGGCTCAACAACCAGTACAACTACAGTATCCACTGTGAAACCCCCAAAAGACTGTTCATATCTCACACCACCTAGAAAGGTATTTGAATTTAACTATACGAACGTATATTTTGAAGGAACAGATAATATGTTTGTAAGATAGCCTTGGAGGAAGGGAAGGAAGTTTTCAGTGCCTTTCAATGCACTTTTAAAACTTGCATTGTTCTTTTGAGTTGTCAATATCATCAACATGGTATCACTGATTCATTTAATGGCTGCTTGTTCATTGATTTTCACACTGACATGCCTCCCTGTCTACACTAGTATGGGATGAAACAGGAAGCTTTTATATTGTCAGATATAAACCCCTTCTCCCCTCAAAACTGCAGTTATTGTTACTTCACTTGGATGTTTGACTTTCACTGTGCAGATTGATGTATGTGTGAAGTTTGATACTAGAAGGCTGTTTTCACATTCATCTGCTGAAGGGGAAAACTTTATCTGTGCTAACCTTTAATCTGAGTTTAAGGTGTGCACCTACAGTGTGAGTGTGATTTGAGACATCAGAATTAGTTTGGAAATTTGAAGTGTTCTGAGAGAAAAACCATATAAGATACAAATTATTTTTCAAAGCAAGAAGGCAGTGTTGTCATATATCTTGAAATCTTAAAATTGCAGTAGTTGTAGTAGTTGTAGTTGCAGAATATTGGAACAAAGGTCAATTATTGTATCATTTTATATGAATTATAGGTGTCCCTTTGGGCTATTCTTCCTGGGGTTCAATCCCATCACACCCTATTAACAGACATAAAACGACATTCCAACATACTGTAACACCACCTCACAACATGCAAAACCAGACAAACTGAAAGATAGAAATAATAATAAATAAACAAATCAATAAACAACACAATAAATATCAAATACTATTAAAATATTTCATCATGAGGATGAGTGTATATATCAACTTGGCATTATATGTACAGTTAATAAAATAATTTCCTTGTTTCCGCAATCATATACACATGTCCATGAAACAAATTCTTCCACTAGCTCATATGTTATAAATGTTCTATAAACATAGAAATGTTCTTTTTTTACAGTAGCAGATTGCTAAAAGTGTAATTTTGTCCTTCACAGGATGGTGAGACCTGGAGTTTAGACAACTGTGCCAATGAAACATGTGTTGATGGAAAAGTAATGAAAGAACATGTGCCATGTTACCCAGGACCCATACCTAAATGTGAAAATAGGCAACCTGCAGTTAAGGTTTATGATAAAGCAGGCTGCTGTTTCCACTATGAGTGCAAATGTAAGTTTAAATGAAAGCATAAAAAAGTCATATTCAAGCAACATCTTAAATATATACATGCAAATTATACTGTATACAATATACTGTTTTCGTTGGTGTAACACTCAATGACATTATCTAATTTTTACAGGTGTTTGCTCTGGCTGGGGAGATCCTCATTATGTGACATTTGATGGCCAATATTACAGCTTCCAGAAAAACTGCACCTATGTCCTGGTCAAAGAGATCATTCCTCGACACAATTTTAAGGTCCTTATTGACAACGAAAACTGTGATGCCTCTGGAACTGTGACCTGTGCTAATGCCTTGATTGTATACTACAAAAACTATGAAGTTATTCTTAAACAGGAGAGGATCCCAAAGACAGTGAACATGGTAAATTTCACAAACTCTCGTAACTTATTTAAATTATTCTACTTGAATTTATGTAAATAGTATGCAATGATAATCTGTTGTTTTGTGTTGTGTTATGTACAGTAAATATGAAGAAACCTGAGGCCTTCTCAGGATTCTCACTAATGTTCTACTTGTTTAGGTGTTCGTCAATGGCAAACGCATATTTCCAACCTACTCTAATAATGACTTCATCATCACAAGTACTGCAATTGAGCTGCTTCTGAGAATCCCAGAAATTGAAGCAGTTGTGATGTTCAAAGGGCTTTTATTCAGTGTTGACTTGCCGTATTCCCTTTTCCACAACAACACAGAGGGACAATGTGGTGAGCTGATAATCAATTTGCTGTTAGAATAAACTTCTCGAACATCAGATGAAGCTGCACGTTATGTTAATAGATAAAAATATATAGACTTAATATGGAAGTGCCCGTGAATGTTCTGTGTGAGGTAACATGGATTGTAACAGGCATTTGCTGTCACTAGGTACCTGTGACAATTATAGAAAAAATGACTGCAGATTACCAACTGGCCAGATTCATCCCTCTTGCTCTGAGATGGCACATCAGTGGCATGTACCAGATAAGAAGAAGCCATATTGTGAGAAGCCTCCTCCTCCTCCTCCTTCACCAAAACCAACACCAACATCAACACCTTGCAAACCTGATATTTGTGAAGTTTTGATAAGCAAGTAAGAATTTGGAGTGTAAACATGAATACAATATAATGTCAGTTAATTCTCCAGTATCACTTGGATTAACAGCCTGCTTTGTTTTGATTTGTACACTAAGGGTGTTTGAGGAATGCCACAAAGTAATTCCACCACAAAACGTTTATGAGGCCTGTAAATTTGATGTTTGCCACATGAAGGATCCCAGTGTGGGTTGTTTCAGTATGGAGGCGTATGCCATGATGTGCACTGAAGCGTCTGTCTGTGTAGACTGGAGGAACGCTACAAATGGACAATGCGGTAAGAGGGCTCTGTTTTAGTGGAATGCAAGCAATGTTACTTCTAGATATCAAAATTCCTTCTTTCATCAATTTGATGTGTAAATCCACTTTCTCTTATTGTAGAGCATAAATGTCCAGAAAATAAAGTCTACAAGCCTTGTGGACCAATTGTTATACCAACTTGCAATGCACGGTAATCACTCTTTCGTTCTTTTTATGAATATCAGCAATTAAATAATAGCAGCTTGAAATTCTAAAGAAAATTTCGCCATATAACCATATAAAGCAAGCCGCTGTTTCCACTACGAGTATTACATAGTTTCCATGATATAAGTTTAAATGAAAGCATAAAAAAGTCTTATTCAAGCAGTGTAATATTTGGTGTATGCACTGCATTACAAACAACATTTATCATTGTATTTATGAAATAATTATGTGTGTGTGTTTTTTACCATCAATTCTTTCCATACATAGATACAATGAGAAGTATACACAAAAATGCCAGGGAGAAAAAAGAAACCAGGACCGTGTCTGTACTGCATTTATGGAGGGATGTTTCTGCCCAGAGGGGATGACCTTGTTCAGTTCAAACTCCGACCTCTGTGTCTCCTCCTGTAAGATCATTTTCTGTAGTGAAGCAAAATCGTATTATTTGTGAATAAATAAATATCAAGGTATACTGATTGTTTTTCTTGTTAAAGGTTGCACTGGACCTGATGGCCAACCTAAACAGGTAAATGCAACAATAATTTCATCATTCACGTTATTCATATGTTTTGTTGTTGTTGTTGTTGTGACATTAACTCTGTTTCATCACTCAAACAGCTTGGTGACACTTGGCGGAGTGGCTGTAAGCAGTGTGTTTGTGATGAGGACACACTGAGTGTTCAGTGTGAGCCTCTCGCATGTCCCACTCAAGAACCCATAACCTGTAACAAGGAAGGTGAGGTGTTGGTGAACCACACAGTGGACTGCTGTGAGAGACTGACATGTGGTAAGTGTTTCCACATGCCTACATCGGCTAACGTAGTGTTGTAACAGAGACAGGTACAATACAATAGCAACAATTTTTTAAAAAGATGATTTAAGTGGCACTCCAATGATTTTACATACAAAGATCAGTTTACTAGTCATTGGGAGTACTACTTAGCCTGTGAAAATACTTGAATAATGTCTTCTGTAGCTCTAAAGCCAGAGAAAATATACCTGACAGTGTTATCTCAGTTTGACAAAAAGACTTTTACAAGAATTTCAACTGAAAGCCTTGCAAAAAGACAGCATTACAAATCAGCGGGTGCAGAGTTTAAAGACATAGGTGTTTACCGGGAGGGTCTCATTAGTGAGATGTATTTTGGAGTATGACCCATTTGAGGGACATAAAGTCAGGATATGGCGGCCTGTGCTGTATCAATTTTTTTTGTCTCTCTCTGTCTCAACTTAATGGAAGTACGATGCTAATTTTATCTATTTATTCATTAATTTAATAGGAACAGTGCACATTATTCATCTTTAAGGGTGACTATGTAATATTTCACCCTAAAAGATTAAATTTAAGTTATTGAAATTGTTTATAAGTATTCAGAACAATAAGAAAAAAAGAATATTAATATCAGTAAAAATATCATGAAGGACGCCAATATCCTACATTGTAAGGTGCTAATTGAATGATACAATACACCGCATGCAAAGCAATAAATAATAATAGATAATAATAATAGAAATATGCAGTAAACAAGATGACACATAATACTACATTATTAGGCACTAATTAAAACATGGAAAGCAGAAGCATACAGTATACATACATCAAATTACTAATATTCTGAAGTATTCCTTTACCATGAATTCAGATATGCAAGAGAGACATGTTGAATAGGCACATGATTACAGACAGAAATACTTTAGCTGTGCATATCACCTGTATATCATCTGTAATCATTATTAATACTAATTTAATATTGTGGTAAGCTGTGACATGCTGTGATTGAATGAGCAACGTGCAATAACGGAGGATTTTATAATTACATGCAAAGACTACATACATGTAAAATAAAAAATGGAAAAATACAGAATAAGTAAATGAAATATCCACATTAGGGTTTGAAGCTTTAAATAAATAAATAAATAAATAATTTTAAAAAACATGGCGATGTACAAAGCAAACAAAAAAAATGATGAGTGTCAGTATTTTTTCATTTTTCCAAATCTGCAATTAGATTATTTGCAGTTATTTTTAAGGGTTGTTAGTTTTGTTTTCTGTATATATTTGGAATTAATTAAAGCCAGAACTTTACATTCTATTATACTGTATAATTCAGTGAACCAGTGGTCCATGCTTAACCATTTCTCGATGAAAAATGGTATTCATGCCATTTATTCTGACTTTTTTCACAATGAAGAAACTCATTCATTTTTGAAGTTATGTGACATATATTAAGCAAGCTATTCATCAGGAGTTATAATTCAATTCTAAATCATTTCAGTTACTGTATCTAACTTTTTTTTTTTGGTAATCTTCGTTTCATTTCAATTCAACCAACAGAATGTGACAAAAAAAGCTGTTCTGTGCTGAAACAGAAGTGCAAACTGGGATTTGAGTTGGAGATCCAAGTCTCAAATGATAGTTGCTGCCCCTCATGTGGTAAGCTCTGTGTACAGTGTTCAGTTACATTTACTTCTAGTACTAGTGTGTGAAAGACTAGAAACTAAGCATTTTAGCCTTTAATTGATCATATGTGTTTACATTTTTATTATCTAGTACCCAAAGGTGTCTGTGTCTTCAATGAAACTGAATACAGGGTAAGCAGCAATATACTGTATATATTTCACATTAAGTGTATTTGCTTGTTAAAGTGTTGGATTCCAGATGACAAAATGTAGAATAATAGCTTTAATTTTAAGACATTTCTATGCAAACTCTTCCATAATTCAGAGTCATAAAAATATTTAGACAGAAAAAAGAAAGAGTTTTAATATTCATAATGTGTTAATACTCCTAAAACTCTGCAATCTCTGATTTAAGTTAGGTCATCAATCATTTTTTAGGTTGAATATAGCTCACAATTCCTCACCATTCTTATAAATATATAAAATATATTTGTGGTAAAAATACATAAGAGTTTTTATTTATTGATATTTATACAAAATGGTTCACATTTTATTGCCATACTACTTAACTACTACTGTATTCTTAGTAGAAGCCATTAAAAAGGGCAGATTTATACCCTCATGTAATGACTTTTATGTTCTTTTACAGCCAAATATGACTTTTCCCAAAAGTCCATGTGAAACATGCCACTGTACTGAAGCTCAAGATCCAGACACCAAGTTGAACATCATTCAGTGTCATGTGATAGACTGCATCATTCATTGTCCAGAGGTACTTTTACATGGCAATATTGAAAGTATAACCGTTTTTTTTAAGTATTGAATAGTTTAGTTAAATATAGTGAACGGTAAAGTGCTGAATTCAGTACAATTATTTTAGAAAAATATATAATATGACAGCACATTCTATATGTTTCATAGTTTAAAAATCTATAAAAACGTACTTTTGACCTGCACAGCAGCAGCTGTTGATATATTATTGTTCTTTATCTGCACATGTTGATAGGCTTGAACGTGAAAGGATGCAGCCTTAAATGCTGGTATTGACTGGAAACATACCTGTGCTTAAAGAAATATGAAAAAGATATTTTCTCATGTATCTATAGGATTATCTAGTCTAGTCATTATCTAGTATCTAGGCATCTGTCTTATGCCACCATCCGAACATAATAGAGGTGAATAAAATTTCTTCTATTGAATAAATAGTTCTTATTAAAACAGTGTATCCTGTAGTTATCATGGTATCAAGGACAATATCACTGGAAATTTATTTTGCTGTTGAATTAAATGGGAATTTTCAGTGTTTTGAGCACCACAAACTATAAATTTCATTCACCTCAATTTGCTCGGGGGAATAAATTAAGGATATCACTAGATAACACCCTCAAGGGTGAAATATTGTACATTCTACTAATTACTAATTATGTATGAATTAAATTAAATTGATCTCTAAAGCTGCAGACCATATTGATTTGTGTTTTTTTTAAAAAAAATAGGGCTATGAGTATGTAAATCAACCTGGACAATGTTGTGGAACATGTAAAAGGACAAAATGTATTCTTGAGCTCCCAAGCCTCACTTCTCCAATAATTATTGAGGTAAGTAAAGTGTAACAGAAACACCTTTAGAATCAGGGTCACAAGCTCCTGTAATATTAAACTGTGTTATTACTCAGAATCGTTTATGTTCACTGATTGACCTCTTCTACTCTTCTAATAGCCTTCTCAGTCTTGGTCACCACCAAATGACAACTGTACCAAGTATGACTGCCAAAAGGTGAAGGATGACCTTATTGTCTCTGTAAATGTAACAAAGTGCCCTCACTTTGATCCAGACAACTGCGTTCCTGTGAGTATAATTCAGTCCTGAAAGGAGCATAAATTCTTATTTCTGGCAGCTAAATATCTGAACTGACGCTGGTTTATGTTGCAGTGCACTTTGCATCCAAACTGCATCTGTAACAGTTTTAAGGCTTAAAATTTACATCTATCAGACATAAATGAAAATTATATGGGGTTAGTTTTGTTATCTCTGCTAATGCAATGTGTAACATTTTTGCAAGGATCACTTACCTTCAGGATATTAGACGTTTGATTCAGGCTAATTAATTAATTAGACAAATTCATGTTCAAACAATTGGTCTTAAATACACTGACATTGCACTGTAAGCTAAATACAAATAAATGTATTTGTAAATGGGCTGAAATTATTAATACTATGGTTACTGTAAATGGTTGTTAATGTTTATGGTGCAATACACCAAATGTGCTGAAATACACAAATACATAGTGAAGAGGAAATATTATATCATATCATATCGCCTTGAGCAAAAGCACCAGTTTTACAAGTGACTCATATGTGACTTTGTGTTGTGTATCTAAATTCTGACATCCCATATTGTTTATATTACAGGGTACTGAACAAAGTGACATGAACGGCTGTTGCAAAACCTGTAAGTATTAGTCGATAAGATACGTACAAAGTAGACAACATGTTCAGTTATCTATTCTTGAAAATGGAGTTATGCATAAAAAGAGCATTATGAGCCTCATTCACAACTTGTAAAAGAAAAAGAAAAGGTTTCTTAATTTGAATGATTTCACTTACAAGTGAGCACTTTTACCTCACACTTAAAGTGTACTGTTATCCCCTGCTACTCTTAGCATGATTTTAGAGTGATAAAAACATAAAATGTCTGCAGTGGGACTGCAATGCATAATTATTTTTATAATTGATTAATCTGTCAATATTTTTTGGGATTAAGCTTTAAGTCTATGAAATGTAAGTAAATAGCAAAAAATGCCAATCATACTGTAAATTACAGAGACTGACATGTTGTCTTCAAATCCCTTCTTTTGTCAGACCAACAGTCTAAAACCCCCAAATATTCAATTCACAATGCTATAAAACAGAAAAAGCAACAAATCCTCACATTTTATTAATTGCTTTTCTGCTAGAAATGATTAATTGATTATCAAAATTGTTGATGATTAATTTTCTTTAGATCAACCGAGCAATTGACCAACTAATCATTAAATGTAAAATTAAGACCAGAATATATATTTATAAGAAAGGCTAAATCTTCCAACATCTACCCATCCAGTTATTTCAGTGGCCAGTTTTATTTGGCTACTGAAATTGTCACTTACCTGCATTTGTGTGCAATATGTAATTGTTGCAACAAGATAAAAAAAATATTTTAATGTTTTATTCACAGGTACTCCTCGTTACAACTGTCAAAAGCACACAAACACCACCTATCTGCAGACAAAGAACTGCAAGTCAGTTGTGCCAGTGGAAATCACAGCCTGCGAGGGGTCCTGTGGAGCGTCGTCCTCAATGTGAGATTTATAACAAAGATTCTCAGTCCAGCTAAAATCACTTTTAGTCATTTTTGAGAGAAGTGTTTGTTTACATTGTACAGCCCATGACTGATGGAAATCCTGTCTGAAACTGTCTTTATTTACAGGTATTCTGCGGAGAGCAACAATTTGATGCATTCATGCTCATGCTGTCAAGAAATGGCCACCAGCAAGAAGGAGGTGGAGATGATCTGCTCTGATGGCACAAAGATAAAACACTCCTACATTTCAGTTGACAAGTGTGGTTGCCAAGTCGCCGAATGTAAAAAGAGCACCTAGGACTAATGTTCAAACATTATGAGAGGCAAACAAAATGAAAAATAAGCTTTATTGAACTGAAATTCTGTCAAATATACTTTTATAATCTTTAACAATTCCACTCCACTCTAAAAAATTAGGAGAGTCAAGACTCAATATGTGAAGACCACCAGAGGCACATCTTTAGTGTATTAGCTGTTACATTAAGGCTGAGATTTATCAGCAGTCCCATATTCCAAATTAGTTAAACATCATGGTCTGAAATGTTTCATACTTTGAGATATTAGACCTGCATGGTTTTGTCCATAGTGCTAAATGGTGATAAAATGTTTCCTTCACCTCTGGGAATTGGCCCTTTGAACTTTCACAATAGCTGTCATTACTTCAACAGCACATATTGGTGTCATGGTGACTCTTTTAGCTTTTGAAGGGGTGGTTCCTTTTTACAATCTCTATCAATCTCCATGTGGTGTTTTCAGCCTTAGAGGGTGTTTCGCTTCCTTTTACTGACTTGAAAGATAAAAGACACAAGAATGGGTTCAGATATACAATACGTTGTAGCAATACTTTCAGTAGACTTTCTTTTGCATTGGACATGAGAAATATATTTGTGGTAAAACATAAAACATGGATTTTAATTTTAAACTATTAGTGGTCATTATTTCTAACCATTCCATCAATATAAATTGTTTCATAATTTGATGAATATATCCTAGTGATTGAGGAAAGAGTGTAAGAATATAATCCAAACTATCTGAAGTGTCAAACGTCTGTCAAATCTGAATTTCTTCATTGTCATTAAAATGCACAGATTTACTGATGATCATGTGTTCTTGTTTTTTTAATGTCATGTGTATTTCTTAAGGAGATTTTGTACCATCATCTACAATTTTATATTCATCATTTCATGTATTATTTTATGATTATGCTATTAATATAACATATTAGGCCTACATGTTATATTTGATTATTTGATATGTAGATAAGTACAGTCAGTCACCTACAAACAAATATATTGAGTCTGAATTCACTTCCAAGAATACTTTTTCATAATTCATGAAAGTGATTCTAAAACTTTTTTTGTCATCACCTTACCTATTTGAAAAATAAATAGATAAATGTTTAATAAATTCTATTTATTAAACATTTATTAAACAAATATGTTGATATTTTACATTAAGTGAACCACATTGCACCAAATTGAATAATAATAATAATAATAATAAACATTATTTATACAGCACTCAACACAAAACAGTTACAAAGTGCTTCACATAGTTAAAACATTTAAGTTCTACAATTAAGCAGTAAAATCAGACAATTAAAATAAAATAAAACTGAATAAATTAAGTATAAAATAAGTATCAAAATATATAAAGAATAAAAACAAAAACAATAAAACAACAGTAGTAATAAAACAGAAAGTATTAAATGTGCTATTTTAATCAAGTTTAATATCACCATTAATAACATGAATATTAGTGGTTTTGTTAATGTGATTAAGTGTGCCATTATATAACAATTAACGATTATTTTTATTATTGATTAATCTGTCGATTATTTTCTCGATTAATCAATTAGTTGTTTGGTCCATAAAATTCAAAAAATGTTGATCATTTTTTTCAAAGCCCAAGGTGATGTCCTCAAATTTCTAGTTTTGTCCACAATTCAAAGACATTTAGTTTACTATCATAGAAGACTAAAGAAACCAGAAAATATTCATATTTGAGAAGCTGGAACCAGAGAATCTGGACATGTTTTTTCTTAAAAAATTACTCAAAATGATTAATCAATTATCAAAATAGTTGGCAATTAATCTAATAGTTGGCAACAAATCGATTAATTCACTAATCATTGCAGCTCTATTGCTCTATTGTGTGTTGATGCCATTTTTTTTCTAAGGCAACAACAACAACAACAACAACAACAACAACAGTACTTTCAGTCAGCTATGAATGACGCAGGCCACTGCGTGTGGATAACAATAAAGTACTCTAGTCTTAAAGTGCAGCACAGAACATGTATTCTTGTATGAGTTATTTTTAGCCAAATGAGTATTAAAATAAGCTGTAACTGTTAGTTATCACTTATCGATGGGAAAGAATTATAAATAAATAAAACATATCGCCCTGTGTTTCCACTGCGCAACTTAATGGCACTCCAATGAAAAATCCTTGAAAAACTGGCCCTAGCTGACCCAATTGTTGACCCTTATCATACTGTTTAGAAAGAGTTCAGTGGGCTCTGACTGGTGTTACACCGTATTTGGTGACCCTACAGATTCTATGACCTGCAGTTTTGGAAGAAGTACTCAGAGCTATCACTTAAATAAAAGTATCTGATATATTAAATACATTTAACAAAGTACATCATTAATAGTGATGAGTCAGTGCATAAGCACCATTTTAGTATAACGGTCACAGCCCCATTTTCTACAAAATTAGTACTTTTACCAAAGTGCTTCAAGTTAATTTATCTGGTAATACTTCTATGCCTTTACTTAAGTATGATGCAGGATTTTTACTTGTAATTAAGTATTTTACATTGTGGCTTTGATAGGCTACTTTCACTAAAGTAAAGGATCAGGGGACTTCTTCCGACACTGCATTTCACAGAATCTGACGGGTGACCAAATACGGTGTAACACCGGAACTTGTCATCTGTCGCGTCGCGTTATCCCGCCGGAACGTTTGTAGTGTAACACAGAGCTTGGCAGTCATGTCGGCGCTCAAGTCGCGGTGCTTACAGTTAGTCAAAATTTAGTTTCAGATAACTCATTCTGTGTATTTTAGAAGTCAGAATACATACATTTTGAGATTATGTGTTGAAGGAAAGCGAAGTATTGGTCGCAGTATCGATAAACTTTGAGGTAAAGTAAGTTTACTGCCGACTTCTCCCTCCGTCTTTCTCTCTTCTAGCTAACGTAACGCTGGTTAGCCAAGTTGATGTGATAAACCTACAACAGCTCGACTGGGGCTTGTTTTGTATTTAGATGACATTACCAAGCACATGATAAAGACTCTGTAAGAAGCAGAGCATTTATTTATCAGTGCCGTCAGTTGAAAGTATTCGTGCTTCTTTCACACATCGCTTCATATTTTACTCCACATTGACTCGCTTTATTGCTTCCGTTCACGTCGCTGATGTTAACTCCGTAACCGATGTTCAGGTAACAACTAGGTGGTCGTCACATTGAATATATGTTTATGTTGTGTCACACATTTATTTCTAATATCCTGTTTACTCTTGTATCTGTCAGATTTTATCCATATTGTGCAGAATAAGGATGTGCCGGTGATATCAAAATCTCATGTTACGATTATCTTAGGTAAAAAATATTACGATAATCATCAAAGTTTCCTGAAATTGTAAAAATGGCGCTAAAACATAGTTAAATTACTTCACACCATGATTGGTCTGCATTATAAATAACATCAAAAACAGTTTCAACGCTGTAAACAAAAGTAAGCGGTTCAAAGTTTCAGACAGTTGACTGGAAATCACTTTAAATGCAGCTCAGTGCCTCTTAGATTTTACGCACCCATTCATATTTTTGAAAATTCTTGATATTTTTCCTGATGAAATTAATCAATTGATTTCTGGAGTGCAAGAACTTTATAGTAAGTGTTATCTGCTGGATGTTAACAGCTATGTTCATTTTTTAAAGGCAGAGAAATTAGTTAACACACACAAAACAGAATAAGTTATAATGGGCCTTTACAGGCCGTTAGTGCAGACTTCAGCTTTACACAACTTCTCCACATCACTGCTAACAGCAGCAGAGCTGAAGCTGACCTGTGAGGAAGAACATGATGTGTATGATCTTGACGCGGGGAGTTTGTTAGTCAGGTCAAATGTAGCTCTCTCTCTCTTTGAAGTTTGCCACACTTCAGTTGGTTGATGTTAATATAGAAAGTCCTGGCCAGAGTAGCAAGAGCTCAACAGACAGGAGCCTGTTTCTCTATGCTTTATGCGTTATTCTGCTTTATGCGTTATTCTGCCTCTGTTTGACCGGTAGAAAGCTTCCTCCTTGTGGCTGAACAAAATAAAACTGCTAAAGAACGCAGGAGAGCTGCTATGTGTTTACAGTGTCCTCTGAAAACAACAATAATCACGGCAATGGAAATGGTTGGCGGTATTGATATTGTCAGAATTCACCACAATGTACTTAGTAAAAACCAGCACATCTCTAATGCAAAACATGTTTATTAATCATAATTGCCATTGACAGTTTCTCTGCTTTCTCAGTTACCTGTCCTAGTCATGGCATCACTATCAGAGGAGGTGCTTCTGGTGGTGAAAAAGGTTCGCCAAAGGAAGCAGGATGGCACACTTTATCTGATGGCTGAACGCATAGCCTGGGGTCCAGAAGGCAAAGACCGCTTCACTGTCAGCCACCTATATGCAGATATTCGCTGTGAGTATTCTTTGCCCTCAAGTTACAAGTAGCGCTAAGGTAATAATGCGATGACGATGTGTGATAATGTGTTATTTCTGTTCTGTGTAGGTCAGAAAATCAGCCCAGATGGTAAAGCAAAAATTCAGCTCCAGCTGGTCCTTCACACCGGCGAGAGTACCACATTCCACTTCTCTAATGAGAGCACTGCACTCAAAGACCGTGAGGCCACCAAGGAATTGCTGCAGCAGCTACTGCCCAAGTTCAAGAAGAAAGCTAACAAAGAACTGGAGGAGAAAAACAGGTGACACTATGAACCTGTTTTCCCAAGGTTGCCTTCGAAGGATAAGTCTGGTGATATTCTGTTTTCGACTTTTTATCAACAAATCACACAAAAAAAACAAAACCATCAATGAACTGATCCTAAGAACAAGTAATCAGAGCCTGATACACGGTGTTCTTCTGTTGACCTCCTATTTAAAACAAATCAGTGAGCCACACGTTTGCACCCAGTGACATGTTCCTTCATTACCATGAAAATGGGCATTGTGGTTTTTTGTTTGTTGTTGAGCTGCAACGATTCATTGTTTGAGTCATATTTTAAGCACAAATGCCAAAAATGTGCTTGTTTCAGCTTCTTTTGTCATACATGATAGTAAACTGCATATCTTTTGGACTGTTGGTTAGACAAAACAAGACATCTGAAGACATCACCTTTGACTCATTATTTTATGACATTTTATAGACCAAATGATTGATTAATTATTTGAAAAAATAACTGGCAGATTAATTGATAAGCAAAATAATCATTGCAATATTTGAAAATAATTGTCTATCTATCACACCTAGATCACTGTTGAAAATAGTACACAACAAAAACGCTGTTTAATGCTGTATGGATAGTGTTTACTAGTGACTAGTGGTTTTGGTCTTTGCATCGAAAGAAAAAATATACAGATGTACGCCAACCTTTGAAGTAGTGACTGTGTTCAGGACTATGTTGGCAGCTCATTTCTGTCATTTTATTGTTAACCATTCGTAAACATAATGTTAGGAACAGGATGAGTAATGCAATAATCTCAACTCAAAGTCCTGAGAAGTGTTTCTCCACCATTGTTGGTATGAATGGGGTGGACAAAATACAAGCAACACCTCTCCTTTATAGCACACTTCACTGGACCATAAACTACAGTCTCCAAAATGACTGTAAAGTTGAACCAACGCCTTTCTGAAACGGTGTCAATAAAAACGGAACATTATAACCTTCATGAAGTTAGAATTTATTGCAAGGTTCTTGTATTTGACTGCTTTAGGTTTAGATAGTTATGATAATATCTTAATATTGATACAATTTTCTGTGAAATTAATTGTTTATGTCAGTCATCATGTCATCATTACTTTAGAAGTTTAGACAGTTAATTGATTAAGAACTTTCTTGGGTTTAAATGTTGACTGAAAGCGACAGTAGTCATCTATAAAATATTTAAATTTTATTTGTTTCTGTAGGATGCTCCAAGAGGATCCAGTGCTTTTCCAGTTATATAAAGATCTAGTGGTAAGCCAAGTGATCAGTGCTGAGGAATTTTGGGCCAACCGGTTAGGAGGCTTAAACAACACAGACCCTGCACTATACAACAACAAACAGGAAGTCGGTATATCTGGAGCATTTCTGGTGAGTAGTTCAAACCTGTGACAGTTAGACCTTATATTTAGAAAATAAGATCATGTTAAATTTAATAACTGATTGAAGCACTGGAAATTTACATTAACTTTATTAGCATTAACAACATACAGGTGAGCGTTAACAGGTGTCATTTTTGTGCTTTACAGGCAGACATTAGACCTCAGACAGATGGCTGCAATGGCTTGAGATATAATCTGACAGCTGATATTATTGAATCTATCTTCAGAACATACCCTGCAGGTAAATGACTACATCTCCACTTTTAAGTTACATCACTTACAACTGTTGATTGACCAGGAGAAAGTACTGGCTGTCGAGAATATTCAGATTTTCATTTAGAGCAACAAAAACGAGCGATTTTACCGATTAACACACTGTGTTCCAGAGAGGAATTTGTTGGAATAAAAACCTGCATGAGTGTCCACCCCAATGAATGACTTTTAAATGTGCAATAGGTGTTGCAGATCAGATATAATAAAAATTTGATAGAGTACAGTACCAGTTTGGACACACCTTCCCATTCTCTTGGATGAGAAAGTGTGTCCAAACTTTTGACTGGTACTGTATATTTATGTCAACCTTTGTTGTTCTTGCAGTGAAGCAGAAGTATAGTGAAAATGTGCCTCATAACCTGACGGAGAAGGAGTTCTGGACCCGCTTTTTCCAGTCCCATTATTTTCACAGAGACCGCATCAACACAGGAACACAGGATATCTTCTCAGAGTGTGCCAAGCAGGATGAAAAGGGTAGGATTTGTAAAGCTTATTTTGGGGGCAAATCTCACATACAAATGGAACGATTTTAAAGTCAGTGTATGTATTATTTCAGCCACAAGTCTGTTTTCATATGTAAATGCTTGAAATCTGTCTCATGCAGGCTTAAAGTCTATGGTGGTTCAAGGAGTGAAGAATCCTTTGGTCGATCTCCTGTCATTAGAGGATAAAACTTTGGATGAGGTGGGATTTAATGAGATGATCAGTCGCAGCCACATCAATAATCATTTACTTGTGTAGCTTTCTTTTTCCCACGGCATCCTTCAAGCTTCAGAACTTGGTATTTTCTGTGACACAGGGCTATGGAGTTTGCACACCACCATCCTCAACATCTAATTCGAACAGGACGGTGAAAGAGAGCAGCAACTCGGCCATTATAAAGCGGTTCAACCATCACAGTGCCATGGTGCTGGCAGCAGGCTCACGCAAAGGGTAAAGAAATTACTTCTGGAGGCAAAAAACACAATAACCTGCTCAGTATGCTTTATCTTTAACTTCATCTCCATCATGTTTTTAAAGGGAAACACCAACTGATCAAGCCAGTGAGACAAGCAGTACAGATGGAAACTCAAGGGATTCTGACTTCTTTCAGCCTCCTGTGAAGAAGGTACGATGGTTCTGTAGTTTTAAAGCTTTTTCAAAATACAGCTGTTAGTCTTTAACAGACTAGGTCACTTTTTTTTCTGTTTGCAATGTTTTTTTTAGGTTAAATTACAGGAAGCCATAGAATATGAAGACCTGCAAAGGGAAAACGGACCAAAAACAGTTGCGTTAAACCTCAAGAAGTCTGACAGGTACAGTCTGTCCACATGTTTATATCTTCTTGACTTTGCATGTTTTACTCCAAATGAAAGCTAAGAGAAGGGCTGCAACTAATGAGTATTTTCATCAGTGATTAATGACACTACTAATAATAGTAATGCTTGATGTTTTGAAATGGCTCAACCAAGTCACAAAACTCAAAATATTCAAATTGTAATAAATGAAACCAAGATTGGCCTATAGACCTATAGACATTTCAGAATCTAAAATCACCAAATATTTTGTATTTTTATTTTATAATTGGCTTTAAGCAGTCAATAAACAACCATCAACTGATAGACTTAACAATTAATCAGCAAGCTGTGTCTGTTCAAGGTGTGTAAAGCCTTTATAACTTTTTATCCAGATTTCAACTGTGTAAAATTTGGGAAGAAGCTCATCTGTTGTTAGTCTCACACCCTCTGGACAGAGTGCTCACTTTGAGCTGTTAATTAATAGATTTTATATTTCATTTTAATGTTCAGATTCATTACTCTCTCTGTGTAAATGATCCTGGCAGTGGCCATAACCCAACACCAAAATTTAACTTTGGCATATAGAGTGAATGTATGGAGTCTCAGATAGAGGGGACACTATGCTCTTACATTTGGCAGCCTCCCATCATGTTTAATGCTGATAATACAGGCTTATCTTTTTAAAACCATCCAGGAATAAATTCTTCCATTTTAAATCGATGTATTCATAGTTCAGTTGATTCTTCCTATCCCGGTGAAATTTTCTAATATAATTTTCTTTTTATCCTCCTTCTTATTTAAGGTATGCTCATGGTCCAGTGCCACTTCAGTCCCAACAGTATACAACTAGCCAGGATATCATCAACTCTGTCAACTACATCCGGCATGAGATGGCTAATTACAAACCCAACCTTACTCAGGTTCGATCATATACATTCTATTTCTGTAATTTTATAATGTTTTGTTTTGGTTGAAGGGCAGTGTGAAAATCACTGTCAGCAGATTCTTTACCTGGTGTTTCTAAGTCGCTCTGCATTCACATTTTCACCAAATGTTGAATAGTTAACAGCTCAGTTGCTGTCTTCACCTGAGTGTAGAGAGCACACAGGTTTTGTTGTGATTCAACAGTCAATCATTGACTTTGGGACAAAGATTAATGATCATCTTAGTAGTTTCATCCAAAAGGAAGCATAACTTTTCCCCTGTTTATGCCTAAGCGTCCACACTACTCCGGCGTTTTCAAACCCCTAGAATGGAGATTTGTTTGTTTCCTGCCTGTATCTTATCAGTGGCGATGTGTCCTTCCCTGATTCGTTACACCCCACATCATCACATGACCCTTTTCTGCAAGAAAACAAACGACATCAGCCTTGACTACCAGTGGTTAATTCAACATGGATAACAAATTACAGGTATCGCACAGGAGGCAAGCCATTATTCGACCAATTTGTGACAATTCCCGTGTCCAGCGGTCATGTGACATCCGTTTCCTGGTGTGTTAGTATTGATGGAGATTATTTCTGAAACACTGCTCGTGTGGACGGAGATCATTTTCATTTTAAAACACCATTTTAAAAATAGTATCAATAACAACACATTCTCAGATTAAGATCAGGGAAGATGTTCATTCCAGTCACATACCTCCGGGTTTTCAGAGGCAAGGTGGAGCAGGCAGGTAGTCGCCCTGAGGCAGCATTGTTGTTTTTTGGGAACTTTGGAGACCTTAGTCAGCGATATACATGTGTCCTCAAACATGCCTGGCTCCTCTAACACAAGACAACAAAAAGAGGAGAAACTGTCCCTTGAGAAGCCATTTGGTGCCACAGTAGACTTGTGCAAAGATTTGAGCCCACCTGTATGTTGTTGGTACCCTCCTCCTGCACCATTTTCAGCTCCTTCTCCCACTTTATGTGCCACATACTGAAAGTTACGTTCTAAGTTGTTCTCTGACTGAAGTAAATCTAAATACTGTTTATTTATCAGTAAATGTTTACTCACAACTTGCTGACATAATTCTGATTGGGCCTTGTATTGTCAAAATGGCTGTAATCACATAAGTCAGCATAGAATCACCATTGTCACAAACAGTATGTTCCCTGGTCAGAAGATTTAGATTAAGATGCTGATTCTTATTCCAGTCTAGAAAATATTACAAAGAAAAAATGTATTATTAATAATAATAAAGTTATTTTGAAATAATCCAGAGTTTCAGTTTCCCCCAAAAGTCAGAAATGTGTATCAGGTTTAAACCATGAATGGTGCCTTTAGTTTCACCATAGTCTTTCTCTCACTCTTTGCAGGTGTTGTCCAGCACAGCAGCAACTTCTGCCATCGCAGCGCTTTCTCCAGGTGGCGTCCTCATGCAGGCAGGAGCGCAGCAACAAGCCATAAATCGTACGTGTGTTCCGAAATTGCTGAATTACTGTAAAACTGTTGCCTGAAGCACATCTGTAGAGTCTGAGGTTACTGTAAAGCCTCTAAGCAGCACATTCAGCTTGCTCCCACAAAATCTCCTCAATGTTTTCTGTATTTTCCACTAAATCATTGATCTCAACATGAATGTTATCTTTAAAAATGTCAACATGTCCCTCCCCAAAAAGATTTTTCTTTTTTTTTTATTAAATCATTTGCCTTTTCATTCTTTGTTGTTTTTTTCCAGAAATGGTACCTACTGAAGTTCAAGGAGAGTTGAAGCACCTTTATGCAGCTGCTGGAGAGCTATTGAGACATTTCTGGTCCTGTTTTCCTGTAAACACACCATTTCTGGAGGAGAAGGTGACTAATATTCAGTTTATGTAACCAAGGTCAAATTATTAGTCACATAGTAAGTTATTCTCTGTCTTGACACCCATGTTTTTGGCAAAAAATAAATAAATTGGCAGTTCTAATAATTGTCTAATAATACATACAACAATTAGCATTTCTATGTGATTTTTAAAAAATATAAACCACACTTGCTCACAGGTTTCTATATTTCATACATAATAATCAGCATACAATCCCCCCTTGGACTTTCTCATGTTTTATTGTTTTTCAAAGCTGAATTACACTCAAAATTAACTAAGCTTTTTCAACACTAATCACAACATTTTGTGTTTTATAGCCATAGATTCCTTTATAAGATATTTGTTTTCATGTGGACATTAGCATTTTTCTTTCTATTGATCTGTGCTATAAAAAAAATCTAACTATATCTGCTGTGAACTACATCTTTTTCGCTCAGTTTGTGTCAGTTTATAGTTTTATAGTATAATTTCCATCACTACCACCACCATCACAGGTGTTCTCACCTTATAAATAGTAGGAAACTTTTTTTTTTCAGTTTTTCCTAATGGGTTAATCTTCAAAAATGTTTCATCATTACGTACTTTTCATATAGGTGATGAAAATGAAGTCAAACCTCGAGAGATTTCAGATGACCAAGCTTTGTCCCTTTCAGGAGAAGATTCAACGTCAGTACTTAAGTACAAATGTAAGTCTCTAATGATTTAATAATTACACAAAAGCTTATATACCAGGTGATTCTTGTATTAAATCTATTGGACATCCTCTTAGCTTACAGGGCACTTGGAGGAGATGCTGCAGACGGCCTATAGCAAGTTCCACATCTGGCAAACCCGACGGATGATGAGGAAAACCTGAAGTCTGACGGTTTGTCGAAGAGAGGACAAGGAAGACATTAAAGTATATGGACAAATGGCCTGTGGAGGCCCTCCAGACTGCTGTGAAGAGACCACAGATTACAGCCTGATGGGACAAGGTTCACAGGGGCTTATGATGAGGATATAGATGGACGCTGCTACATCCCCAAATGTCCAACAGAGACTAACTACATCTCAGTCATGAATAACTGTAATTAGTTTCTTTCTCTTTTGTTTGTGTTGTTTTTTTTTTTCAATGGTTGAGAGATTGGTGCCGGTAATGGTTAACTGGGACTTCTACTATGGTTTAATATGACCAAACTTTAGATTGAAATCAGAAAGGCTCTCAGGATAACAGGCTGAGGTGTGAGATGCAAGCAGAGGACTGGCAACATGTTTCATCAGTGCTCAGAGCATTGAAAGAAAGCTTGGACATACAAGGAGCTCCTCTGAGCACCGGCTCGATTTATGGAACAAGGTTCCTGAAAATCTGAAGCGAAAGAGGAAGTGAATATAGCAATACTGTAAAGACATTTGACACTCGAGTGCATTAGTGTGTGTGTGTGACTCAAATCACACTGTCACTGGTTTGTAATGTCTGCACCTTCTGTCTGCACTGAAGACAAAAATGTTATTCTGAATTAAAGTGAGGCATAAAGCTGTTGTTCATGAACCTGCAACACTTCATTAAGGATTCAGTTTTTCAATGCAGTCTTAAAACAACGGTCAGATGCCCAAATGAACATTGAAATTGTTTTTTCTCGCCATAACCATTCCTCCTGTTCATACTGACTATTAGAAGATCCTTTCATAATGCAAATGTAAGTGATGGGGGGACAAAATCCACATTGTGTAAAAATTTATTTAAAAGTTTACCTGAAGCTAATTTGAAACTTCAAATGTGTCAAATCAAGTAGATATCTTGAGTAGATAGTAGATGTCGTTTTAGTGCCAAAGTCCTTCTTTTTGTTTCCCAGCTCAACAGGGAAACACAGAGGGAATTTGATGCTAAAAAGATTGTTAATGTGGCAGATATCCACTCGATATGACTAACTCAGATGCACTCTCAAATGCATTTTTGCATAAAATGATTGTGGACCTACTGTGGCTTTTGCCCCCCCATCACTTACATTAAAAAGCACATTTGAAGGGGGTCTTTTAGTAGCCAGTATGAATTACAGCGAGTAAAAACCTATTTAAGTGTTCATATGGGCACCTGGCTAAACCTATCCTTAAAATCCATGCACCTCAAGTTGTATATGCTGTAAATGCTGTTATTCATCTTCGCCATTACAAAAAAGATTATTTTGTTTTTGTGACCTGGTGACTTATAAACTACAGCTGGTATGGCTGTAGGTGTCGGTTGGTCTTATTAAGCTGAGGATACTACACGGAGATGTTTTTAATGATATGACGATAGTACACGGAGATGTTTTTATTGATATGACGGCGCGGCATGCTCTATGGGCAAACCGACGCGTTGCCTTTCAGGAAGTGTCCTCACATCAGCTGAGTGAAGCTCTGACAGGTCGGCTGCATACCGTGGGTGACCGCTGACTTTCTCCAAAATATAAAAAGCGAATAAAACCAGGGATGTAAGACAGCGGTTTGGTGTAGATTTGTAGGCGGCAACGCTTGAGTGTCAACCCAATCATCCGGTGAGTGAGTTTTAACTGAGAAAACAGCGAGTGAATGGCAACAGCGCTGTGGAAGCTAGCATGTTTGCTAACTTGTTATTTCCAATACACTGGTTCGAGTTGGCACAGATTTATCGAAATGTCGTTAAACCGTCAGATGTATTTTACATATTGCCCTGCTCACATTTATTTTTTGTACGTTTTTAGCAGCACATTAGCGTTAATACTGACATGTTAGCATCAGTGTCAGCAGCAGGGTCTCGTGATGCAGATTGAATCGGCCGATTGACTCGCCCCTTTAAAGTGCGAAAGCGCAGATAATTTATCGATAAACCTCCATTTTATCGACAACAAACACTAAAACGAGTCGTCCGGTAAACCTACTGACTGATTTAAGAAGGACAATTACTAAAAACAAAACAGTGGTTTGAACGACGGAGCTTGAAAGCTTGAAGTTTAAAGGTTTGTTGACAGTTAACTTTTTCTACGTCAACGTCTGAACGTAAAGTTAACGGTTAATAAACTCTGACGTTACTGTAACGTTACTTTATTTACTAAAGTACAGACTTTAAGGTAACTTAGTTAATTTACTGGGACTTTCCTTGGGTGTTTCCATCTCATGACACGTGATATTTCTTAAGGCTGCAACGGATTCATCTGTCAACTATTTTTTCGATTAATTGATTATTAATCGTTTGGTCAATAGAATATCAGAAATAGTGAAAGAATGTTGATCGCCGTTTCCCAAAGCCCAAGATGCGACCTCAAATGTCTTGTTTTGTCCCGACCAGCAGTTCACAAGACACTCAGTTTACTGTCATAGAAGACTAAAGAAACCAGCAAATATTCACATTTAAGAAGCAGAAACTAGAGAATTTTAGCATTATTTTCTTGAAAAATTACTTGAAACAGTTAATCCATTATCAAAATAGTTGCTGAATAATTTTCTTGACTAATCTTTCCAGCTCTAATATTTCTATTCCACCAAAATTCAGAGTGAAATGTTATACACAATTTATTTCACTATGTTTACTTGACCACTCTGGTGACTCTACAAATTCAGATTTTACCTACAGAACACATGGTGAACTTAGCCTATACAATGAGGTGCATTGCTTTAAACTATAAAGTATACAGTTTTTAAAATGAGCTCCACCTCGACTAACTACAACAGTAAAATGCTATTGACATATTTAATGTATTAGTAATGATAATTTAATCAAATAAAATGGTAACACTGACATGGCCATTTTTTCTGCTTTGAGCACTTACTGTTGATCCTGAATTTGCGATTGATACCTTATCAATGCAGGTCTTCAACTTGTAACAGAGCATGTTCAGTGTGGTATTACTGCTTTTACTTGAGTAAACCATCTGAATTCTTCTTTCACCACTGATCAAAGGCACAAGACTCACATCCTGACCAAAAATCTGTGATAATCATTGAAAAGCACCACAAACACAGGCATTAAAACCACACTGTCTTTAGAGAAATGAGTAGTTTGGCACAACATATACTTTTATATCAAACAATCAGTGTCAGTCTGAAGTCCGAGGCTGGAAATGATCAGCTGCCCCAGGGCCCCTCAGGTTTGACATGTCAGTTGGTTTGTAGTAATGTAAGCAACATTCAATGACAATATCAGTTGCAAAGACAGGGGCTTTATGAGTGCCCCTGCATTATTATTTAGTCTAGAGGCCTTGTTTTGTGTATGAGGGCCCCTCTATATGGCAGTTATTGGGTGCCAATTGCACTTTTTCACTTCAGGTCCCTCAACCATGGTAATGCACAATCTAAGTCCATCGTCACCCTCAAATACATCCCAGTCACAGTAGAGTGCTAACAAATAGAGACAAAAGTCAGAGTGGACTGCTACTTCTCACCTCTTACTGAGATACTTGTGGCAACCACTTAAATATTGAGGAGAATTTATGTTTTGACATTTTATTTGAGAACATTTATCTAGCATGCAAACTGTAAATGTTTTTGTGTACACAATCTGATTATCCTGATGATCCACAGCTTTAGTTTTGCCTCTGCTTCCATAGACGTTCACTCAAAACTACAACAAGTAAATCAAAACCAAATTACAGTATTTTGTCCTAACTTTTCAGCTAAATTGTGTCTTCTTGTCCTGTCAGAGTGAACATTAGAGTCTTCCTTGCAAAATGTTAACTGACAGCTCCTGGAGAGAGACATTTGACATTAGGGAGAGGGGGCTAGCCAGCTTGAAGGCAGTCTAAAAAGTGGAGTCATGACTGGTCAATTTGGGAGGGTGAGTACACTACTGAAAGTCATATGATGCCACACAGCATGGAGGGCCATGGTATGTGAGGAAGCAGAGTAGTGAGTCTTGAAGTCCCTCACGTTTTCTTCATACTTAACTGTCTGTCTCATACTCTCTCAGTTGTAGAGGATCCCCAGTCAAGATGCCTCTGATACCAGTTGTGCCAGAGAACCACAGTCATGTACTGGCAGAGCTTGACTGCCTCGATCCACTTCTCTCCGCTCTCCGTTTAGACTCCGGCAGGCTCAAGGTAGGTTTCACCATCACATGTCTGGAGTCTTATAATTAAATCACACATAGAAAATTTACAGTGGTTTTTAGATATTATTTAAAGTACTACAGAGTGAAAAATTACCCAGTTACACTAACTATATAATTTATCAGGCATGCACCTTGTGTACATTTTTCTTGCTACATATAAATTCAGTATCTAATTACATGTTATCATGTCATGCTTACCCTGTTTTTCTCTCTCTTTTTGAATCTGTTGTGTTACAGTGTACTTGTTTGGCAGTGTCAAGGAAGTGGCTCGCATTGGGAACATCAACAGGAGCGTTGCACCTAATTCAGAGGGAGGGCTGGAAACAAAGGCTTATCCTCACTCACAAGGTAATAAGTGACTGAGTACCTTGTGTGCAGAAATACTGCTTTGACTGTTGCTCTGCTGTTAAATGATACAGCTACACATAAAAATGAATGAATGTCTGTGTCACATTTGTGCAAAGTCAGTTTCTCTTAAATTCTAATCGCCAAACATTGGGTCTCTTTCAGGAGGGAGCTATCACTCAGGTGTCATGTTGCCCTCATGATGAAGACTTTATCGCTATTGCAACAAGGTTAGAGTCTATCCATGAAGTATAGAAATGTTTCACACTCATCTGCCTTAAAACAAAGTTTACCCCATGTCAATCAATGCAAGCCTGCTCTTCTTCCCTCATACATTATCTCTGTGTTACTTGTATTATTCACAATGGCGGGTGTTGGTGTTTGTCTCCGGTCCAGTCAGGGTCTGGTGGTGGTGTGGGAGCTGCAACTGGAGCGGCGGGGTCGTCCAGAGAGAGTCAGTGTGTCTTGGGAGCACAGGGGTCATGCCATTACTGCACTCTGCTGGGACACCAGCGCGCTCAGAGTTTTTGTCGGGGACTCTGGAGGCAAGGTGTCCTGTCTCCGTGCAGGATCCTCCAAGCTGGGAAAGGTATTGAACCAGCACTATTGATGTTCCTCGATAACATCAAATGTGGCTTGTGCATATATAGTAGTTGCGTGACATCCGTGTCATGTGTCTTGGCAACAGCAATCAAAAGGGGAATGCAAAAAATTCCTTTAAGCTTGCAAGATATATGCTTGTAATTCATGCAATTCATTTTTTTTTATATTCTTTTTTTTGTGTCTAGGGGTCAGCATTCGTCATCTTTCCTGTTCAGACCATCACCACTGTAGACTCCAGAGTGGTTCAGCTCGGGTACCAAGACAGTCGACTGTTGGTGTCTTCTCTGAGCCGTTGCTACCTCTGTGACACAGACAGGTGAGTGCCAGTATGTCTGTCTTGCACCTCTTGAGTGTCTGCCATTAGGAACAGGGCCCACCTTAATGCCTCTGTATCGGCAAATATCTGCCCTGCTCAGGTGTCTTTAAGCAAGATGTTAAATCCATATTTCTATGTTAGACATGCTAGTTTTGTGGTGATTCATAAAGGATTACTATTCATCAATATTTGACAGATTGTTCTTTGCATTTAGTTTGTACTGAACCAAGTTTCTGTGATAGTTTACAAGCTACAACTAACTTCTCTTTTTATATAAGACAGTTTTTGCGTGATTTTCCTCGTGAACCTGCACAGGATAAACAGTCATAATGCATTTGACATGTATTCATTTTTATTTCTTAACTTTTTGTTTAAAAAAAAGTTTGAATGTGTTTATTTTACTCTCTCTGGAGAATCTCCTTCCTTCATGTTGGCCGTCTCTCAGCAGTGTTGTTTTTTTTCCTGCCTTCAGGGAGAAGTTCTGGCGTGTTGGAAATAAGGAGCGTGACGGGGAGTACGGAGCTTGTTTTTTCCCTCAGAACAGGGGATTATTAGTGGGTCAGCCCCCTCTGCTGTACTGTGCCCGACCGGGGTCTCGAATATGGGAAGCCAGTTTTAACGGCGAGGTTCTGAGCACCCATCAGTTCAAACAGCAGCTTGCCTGTCCTCCTTTACCGCTCATCACTTACAGGTACCATATTTTCCTGCTTTTAAGTCATCTGCTGTAAAAGTCAAACTTCTAATTTGTCTTTTGTTCATCTGTTACCTGCAGAAACGAGCCACATTACCATTCAGCGCAGAAGAGCCCCCAGTCAGTCGCCTTCCCTAAACTGCTTTATTTTGGGTAATATTACATATTTTTAATATATTTTATCATCTGAGTTCTTAGGTTTGGCAATCACATATTTTTATGATTTTGATCAATTTTGTACATTATTGAAAGCAGGCTAAAAATATTAATTATATCAGATATTAGTAAAAACAACTTGACATCATTCTTTAAAAAAACGAAAAGAAATGCAGATGACCCTGTAACTAACTGTACATTTTATTTATATGTGTAGAGACCAAAACCTGCTGACCTGGACAGACTCAGCCATTTATATCTTCACACCTCATAATGGCCAAGTTCTACTGTGGACAGAAGTCAAAGGTGCATTTGATACTTTTTCCCAAAAAAACACAAGTGATCCTTTTTAGTAACTGAGCGATCAAACATTTTGTCCATAAACATACACGCACACATACACACACACACCATAAATATGTTGACAAAAGTACTACTGAGATCATTAGGCCCATAGTCATCCTCCTGTTTGATTTACTGGGAATTGAACCAAACCTGTTTTCTGGTTTTGTAGATTTGGTTGACATCGCAGTCTACCGCAGTGAGCTCTTCTGTCTCCATGGCAGCGGGCGTCTGTCCCACCTCTCCCTGTTATCTGCAGAGCGTTGTGTTGAGCGCCTGCTGCGTAGGGAGTCCTGGCCTCTGGCTGCTGCCGTCTGCTGTATGTTCCAGCACGCTATCACCACCGGACGGGTAAGATGGCTGCTACCGCCATGCTACAGTAACTGTTTATGTCCATGTGCAAAGTTGAACCAAATCTGTTGAATCTTGTCTGAAGCCGGGCTCAGATTATAGGGGTTTTTGGGCCAATTTATCCTTGATTCATCCCTCCAGACAATCGGCAGAGACATCTGGTTTGGGACCTTGGTCTGAACTGATGCTCTGCCCAGATTATCTGGTATGTGAGGGGTTTACAGATCCAATCTTAAACCTCCAGAACTGCTTGCAGACTCATGGGGGCCACCCCGATAAATTCAAACTTGTTTGATATTTAGGATTTAAAATCTGGATGATTACGTCAATATTTACCAAGCAGGACCACAATAGCCAATGAGAGAGAGCTGACGGTGTTGCCAAGCAACAGTAAACACTCTAGCCATTGAGGCTGACGTTAGCTAGCATACTACTGTTGACAGATATTAAAACTGACAGTTAAAATCTCACTTCTAGTTCGCACTAAAGAACAGACGATTGTGTTGACCGTGTTCCCCCCAACCATTTTTTCATCCAGACTCATTTAGTCTTCTGCTTTTGTTTTTTCTCACTGCAAAGTATTTTGTTTACATCTGATTCCCCATGAGATCACGTGAGGTCACCTGAGGTGATGCATTGCTTCCTCTGGCACGATAATCTTTATAATATCCTGTAGTGTGTGATGTGCCATTATTTTCAAATCTTTTAATGTGTGCATGTTTGAGATTAGAGAGAAGAACATCTGCAAAGTTTCTCCTTATGTGTGTGATGCAACCTGATTTCAAAACTGATTAGGATTTTAAAACTCCTGTAGTCTGAGCCCGGCTTAAGCTGTTCAATGAATATTTGACCTCCTGTGTTACCATTAAAAATCACAGAATGAAATGAAATTTTCACCTGAGGTGTCTCAGGGCCTAACCCTAAAAAGAAACAGACAGGTGCTAGAGTTGCTTCCTGCTATTGACTTAGATAGAAATATACTTTTAACACACAGATAGTGATGGATTATCTGTGTATGAGCACCTGATTATTGTTTTATGGCAGACTTAAAAAATTGTGAACTTATCCTTTAAATAACCAGGCTTTACAGGCCACATTAGAAAAAGTGAAAAGTATCAAAATGCACTAGAATCCTGTAAGTCTGAGTTTGTGCAGATGGTGAAACCAAACATTTACATGCAACAGGTTACATTTTGATGTCAATAAAATATCTTAAAAATCCGAACCAGATTTCTCATCATCATCTCAGCACACATATTTTTTTTTTACTTGTGTTGTAGTGAGTGTTGATAAATCATAAATAAAAGCCTCGTTCATCGTTCTTGTTTTATGCAGGCCAGGAAATCAATCCCCATTGACCGCCTTGAACACCTCAGGTCTCAGCTCAGTTCCAGCACACAGCTGGAGATGATTGGCCAACTGGAGGAAGTAATCAGTAAGCTAGAGCCTCTGGACTCTGCCTCCAGCAGCCGCAGAAGCAGCATCTCCTCACATGTAAGTTAAAATAACTTGAACCTTCTGTGGAGAACATTCAAGGAACTGGGGCATTTCATTAAGTAGCTGTTTATTACATGTCATCCTTCCCATCATTTCATGTCACTTTTCTACTGTTCACTGCCAAAATGAAGTCAAAAGTGTCACACACAAAAAAGCTTAAAAAAGGAAGCGATAAGCAGAATTAAACTTGTGTAAGCTAACATTATCTTTAACTTCTTTAACTTGTTTCTCTGACTTGTCATGAGGTCCAGGAAGCTACATGGTGTGCAGAATAATTCCACATCAAACAAATACATCATGGTTAGATTACTTCCTCTCCAAGTTTTGACACAAAAGCAGAGGGTTGTTTATATTAGGCTAATTTAACAGAAGCTCACAGCTTCTTTAAACAGTATACTGATATCATTATTTTCATCATCCAGGAGAGCTTCAACGTCCTGGACTGTGGAATCTATCGTGTGATCAGCCGCAGAGGAAGCCAGTCAGATGAAGAGACAAGCTCCCTCATCAATCAGTCCATGTCAGAGGAGGAGCGGCTCAAGGAGTTCAGTTTTGTGCAGGATGACGATCAGGTGGATCATGGTAAGAGGCGGATTTTGCTCTCGAGCATCAGCTGCCTGGCTGAATGGTGAAAGGATATTAACTATAAACAAATGCTTTCTATGAAAGTGACATTCGTTTTGTCTGATATTAAAAAAGACAACATGAAGTGAGTTTTCAAAAGTTAATAGAATCATTTCTATTAATACAAATAATTATTAGTAACAATATAATGAAAAGCAGATGGAGATGAACAGCTAACCTTACCAGGAGGATCACTGTAATATTTATTGTAATTTATGTTGTAGTATTCATATATTAATCTATTGAGATAATTGCACATAAAGAATGGCAGCAGATTAATTAAAGCCTTGCTCTGATATTTTTGTATAAACTAATTCACATTGTGGTAACAATAATAATCAAATAACAGCTGTTTTGTGCTATCTTTATTATTCTTAAAAACGTCTTATTTACCTCTCCTTTTTGTGTAATCTGCACACTCTGGTGCAAATAAAGATAAAGAAACAGTGTAAGGTTCCCTGGGATGTAAATGTATACGTACCGGTGGTGCGGAGT
Source organism: Thunnus albacares (assembly GCF_914725855.1). NCBI lineage: Eukaryota > Metazoa > Chordata > Actinopteri > Scombriformes > Scombridae > Thunnus > Thunnus albacares. The sequence goes on along the minus strand of NC_058112.1, from coordinate 20,408,055 downwards.
GATGCAGCGTCCGGCTGTACAAGAACAGACTCAGACATCAGCGAGTTTTCATTCACTCACAGTCAAAACAAACTGGAAAAGTATCAGCAGAGTAAATCAAAATCAAATTGGCCTTGCTGATGCGAAAACAATAACTACAGCAAACTGGAAGGATATAAACAAATAACCCACTCACACATATTCTTTCTTGTTTATTTCTTCACTGTCTCTCTCTCTGCTCTGTGTGTGTAGGACGAACAAACTCCTTTTCCTCCTTCTCTGATTTCAATGTGAAAAGAGAGTGAATTATTTTCAGTTTTATGTCACCAACTGATTAAACAAAAAAAAACTGACAGATAAGATATTTGGAATTGAGGACATCGCTAGCTGCTGAAAGATTTATCAATATAAACGTGTGACTGATAATAATTTGACTCTTTGACTCTTTGTCGTATTGATCATTTGTACCTGTGTACCTGAAACTGATTTTATTTGGAATTTAAAAAAAACTAAAAATCATTTAATCAAAAATGTTGCTGTGCTGCTCCGTTGGATTTGCTGTGAGAGCTGAATGATCACCCTGACGGTTGACATGCTTTATAAATGCCACGTTATTAATATCAAGTTTCTTGTCTGTTCCATTGTATCATACACACATATCACCATTTTGGTTCTGTTTTTTTTTTATTTCTGTATTGTGCAGCATTTAATTTACGCTCTCTGTAGTGTTGTCTGGCACCTTTGCTCCATCTGCTTGCATTTTGTCTTCTCCCTCTCATCATGCCCCTCTGGTACTCCATCCATCTGTGTGTTTCCTCTGGCTCTTGCCCCAATCTTTATTCAGATCCACAGAGCACTGAGCGTATGGAGGCTGAGCGATCTGAGCAAGGCCTGCCGTTCCACCTCCCCCTCTCATTCCGCACCAAACCCCCCCGCATCGCACTGCAGGCCGTCAAAGACAGGTGAACATCCAGAGAAACTAAGCACAAACAGGCTCACAGCTTTAAATAGAGGAGTGTGTCACAGCTGTGTGTGTGTGTTATATTTGAACACTTATGAAAATGTTCGGGGTTTGTATCATTTCTTTTTTTTGTTATGAGGACCGAAACTCCTACAATAACCTATTATTCAAATGCAGCTGTGCTTTTTGACAGCTTACTTCCCCTTTCCACCCAAGTCACGCATCTTTTTTTTTTTTTTTTTAAATTCACATTGTTCATCTGTGTAGGCACATGCAGTATGTTTTATTTCCAAGCATCACACTCAGTCATTTGCCATATGAAAAGGTTCACTGTTTGTAGTTCTGTTTGCCTTTCTCACTGTTGGATTGTAAATCCATGTAAGTGTAATCTTATTGGAGAATGGTTATTTTAATTCAGTTTTCTTTTTCTCAGCGTTTCCAGTTTTGTTAAGAAGACAACAGAGAAGATCAACACCCTCCAGATGAACTCTGAGCTCTGGCAACGGCCTGACTTCAGAGAGGGTGGACAAGCTGAAATGTCAGCCGCTTCTGCTCCGTTCTCAGAGGAAGTTGAAAATGAGTGAGTACAGAACGTGGACTAAAGCCATGTTAGAACAGTTTTTACTAAGAACTGATGAGATTGTGTACTGAAATAAAGAATTACTTATTTTCTGTGATTTTTAACCAAATTTGAACTAATACCTTGAACCTTTGTTATGAGTAGACCAGTGAAAATTAATCAGATCAAACCAGTGAATGATAATTGTCGTCACAGGGTTTATGATGAAATGCCCAACACAGAGGCCGACATGCTGGAGCTCCGATCAGCGACGGAAAGGGCCGTGTAAGTACAGCTACTACCTTTTTTTTTTCCAGTTTTTCTGTGGAAACCAAAGCGTACTCTGTTATTCAAATGTTACATTTTTCCAACACCAGCTCCCAGATCCAAGATCCCATGGTGCTACTGGATCCAGTCTGCCTGGGAGAAACTCTGCTGGAGTGGCTGCCGGTGCTGGAGCGAATTCTCGGACCTGCAGAGCTCAGGTCAGCTGCTGTGAGTGATTCAAACACGGATGTACCTGGAGAACAGAGATGGGAGAGGGATTATGTAAACACCTTCTCAGAGCAGCCAGAGGAGTCTTCTTGCTCATCAAGAGAATCCACAGAGAGCGCTACAGAGGAAAATACAGAAAAGCCTCCAGAGCTCGGAGAAAAAGAGAGCCAGTGTGAGAGTCAGCTGACTGCAGATTACAATGAGAAAGAGCCCGCCGCTGTAAATGGGAGTTCTCCAGAGCCTGTACGAGTGGTTCCCCCCAAACCTGTACCATCAGATCTCCTGGCTAATCTCACACAGCTGGCTACACTATACACAGAGCTGAGCTGTTTCAGAAACCAGGCAGATGAGCGAGCTTTGGGCTGCACAACCTTCCTGCGCCGCTACTTCTTCCTGCTGGATGCGGAGCGCATAAGAAGAATGTGTCTGCTCTGTTACCAGGAGCAGCCGGCGGTGAAGAGCTCCTTCACTGAGGCCATGCTAGGTCAGAAGCTTCTTCTTAAATCACTTGATCATACTGGTTTACTCTCTGGTTTAATCTTTTCCTTTTTTCCCCCCAGATTTTATGTTCAGATTTTACAAATCAAGAAAGAACACATTTTAGAGAAATAAAAAAGGGAAACATACAGTGTGCTTCCCCCATGTGAAATGGAAATTATTATACATTTTTGCAGAATAATAAACAAAAGATGAATGTGAAATGACTCTTAGTTTCCACTAAATAGTCAAGGAAAGACTGTGCTGTGTTTCAGAATTAAATCAATGTAGTTGTTCCATTGGAATGATAAAAAGCATCTTATTTGACCATTCATTAAAAACATGCAGAATCTAATGGGTTTACCGTATACAAAAAAGCCAAAGATTTCCAACCAAGATCTGGTTAAATCTTTCACTGTAGAAAACCATCTAAATAGCTTTAGCCAATAATCACATAGAATATAGCAGAACCAAAACAAATGAGAAAGTTTTAAGCCCACATACTGATAAATAGATTTTGCTCAGTTCAGTGTTGGAGTAGTCGAGCCTACGGACAACAAACTGTATTTGTATCTATATTTACATTTCTGATACTTCCCCACAGATCTGACTCAGTCCAGTAAGGTGGTGGAGGTTATTCAGAGAGGGGATTTACTGAGATCACTACGCAGTCTGAGAGAGCTGCAGCCCTGGAGTGCCCCTCATCTCCTTGCTCACTTACACAGGTCAGTACCCATGTTTCTCTCTTACACCATCAACATATATTTAAGTTGTGATGGACCTTGGGAAGTAATTACACTATGTTAACATGTAGGCTGTATGAGAAGCACGGCGAGGCAGCTGTACGCTCGTTTTCTCAGTTCTACCCCACGATAACTCCTGCCGACGTAATGGCTATGGCTCAACAAAGCCACTTCCTGGCATACCTGGATAATCTGGTCCAGTCACGAACTGAGGGGCACAGGTACATCTTCAGTTTGATCTTTTTGTCAAAGGAAAAAAAAAAAGACATTGATCTCACTTTCTTGCTGAATCTTACATTCATTTCTTCCTCCAGGTTGCCGTTTCTGCAGTCCCTTCTCGAACCAGAATCACTGCGACAGGATTGGCTTGAGCTCGCACTTACCCATGATGCTCCTCAGCGTTGTGATACCTTAACCCCTGACGGACTGCCCAGGTCTGCTACTGTTGCGTGAGAAAAAAATTGCAAAATAACTTTTTCTTTGTTTTAACTAAAAAACACATCTGCTGGATGGATGGTAACTAAGATGCTACCATTTCATCTCTGGATTATATTCAGGCCACAAGAATGTAAAATCTTGAAGTGAAAGTAAAGTATAAGAACTGTAACTGTGACTAAATGTGACTCCCGTTGCAGGTGGCACTCTCATTGTTTCAGTTGGGGTTATGGACGCCTCCTGTCTCTGCTGATACGTCTCCCGGCAGATCTGTCCTCCAAGCAGAAGATGTCAGAAATGTGCCGCAGTCACGGGTACTTCCAATTTTTTTTTTTTGTCTAAACAAGACAAGTCATATTTTTTTTGCTGTTGATGGCAGTTTTTGGTAGAAAGGGACACATGTCAGCTTTTGTATAATATGTGTGTTTGTAGGTACTGGACTGGCTATCTGTATCTCTGCCGTGAGCTGCAGCGCCGCACAGAAGCCTTCTCCACTATCTGTCAGCTGGATGACATCACCCTACTGGAAGAGCCTGATGGTAATTGACAGAGACGAATGTTGGTTACAATGTCAAGGGTTAGTGAGATACATTCCAAAAACCATGTCCGCTACCAGGAAATCAGGTGCATATACACATGATACATAAGTAGTGGAGCATGTTTACATCAACTACTCACTGCACCTTCTTCATAACACAATGATTAGCTCACCAGCCAAATCAGACAACACAAATAAACCAAAGTGGATTCACTCTTTCTGGGAAAAAATGAACTGTGGTGATTCTTCTTTGTCTTTGTTGCAGTACAAAAGGGATTTGAAATTAGAGTATGCTGGTGATAAGCATATAGCATGGTGCTTACCTGAGTTTACTGCTGGTATTTATACTTTGTTGGCCATTTGAGGGCGACTTTGTGGTGTGAAATTTGGAATTTGGAAATGTTTGACTTTGGATGCAGATTCAGTCTGGCCTTTGCAACAAAAGATCCAGCGCCTGAACTTGGACACAGCTCTGGTGCAACAGTTGCAACATTACAGCTCAATAATTCTGTAAACATGTATGTAGACAGTGCAGGCAGAACCTGAAAATAAACAGCACTTTTGATCCTGTAAAGAAATGTTTTTTAAGTAACAGATTACAAGCTTTCAGAAGTTCTCTTTCAGTTAAGTTCTTGACACGTCTTGATCCCAACAATGGTTTTCAGTACTTACGTGAAGTTATAAATCAAGAAACGTCCAAGTAATTAATGATTCACTTTTTTTTCTGAGAGTTTAAACACACAGGTTTGCTTTCTGTCATTTTCCAGGTGTTGAGCCGCAGACTTTGGATGAGTGGAAGCTCCTGATCCAGCTGTCTCAGCGGTGCAGCAGCGTCTCAGAGCAGGCCACAGGTGTGAATGGTAGCAGCCTGTCTAATGGCTCAGCAGACTGTGGCGGGAAGGTCAGCCCTGAGAACCTGACCCTGCTGCTGGCTCGGATGGCCGGGCCGGACCGTGCGTTGGCCATCTTGGAGGAGTGTGGAGTGCAGCTGGTCCTTTCACCCCACTCCAAACTGGTCTGTGAGCTGCTGCGAGTCACAGAGAAGAGGCAGAGGTGAGTCAGAGTGTCAGTTACCAAGCTATCAAAGTTTAATTAGCTCATGAGAAAAGGAAGCAGTTCCAGCACTTTTTTCAGATGAAGTGTTTTCTGGCGTTATGTGATTTTGTTTACATTTAAAAGGCAAGCAGCATTGGGGAAGAAAAAACATTTTAATCCATTGATTTTGTTAAATTTGAGCAGAGAGAGCAGAATGAATTGTTTGAGAGGTCTCTTGGTGGTTTGGGGAACATGACAGTTATATTAGTGGTCTGAAAAGTCTTTTATAATAACTAGATATTGAACTAAAATGTGTAAATAAAGTCTGGAATAACAGCTGAGGAACTGTTTTTGATTGTCATCAGTGTAACAGTTCAATGGACTTTATCTCGTAGGTGTTACAGTTGTGTTTCTTCCATTTTCTATTCTAGGGCAACGATTCAGACGATGCTCGAGCGCTGCGATCGGTTCCTGTGGTCTCAGCACGCCTAAATGCAGATCAGCGCCGTGTAGACAGAAGCTCCTATCAGCTAAATGAGATAACTAACACTTGATGTAAGTCTCCCCACTAACCGCTTTTGAAGCTGTGGCTTAATTTATACACTGTGATATTTGTAAAAGCTTGCCAGTTCTCATGAAGGTACTTATCCTCCCATTGAAAACAGTATTATCTATTTAACTTCTAATTGCTAACTGTTTTGTTTTTTTTTGCACAAATATTTTTCAGTATTTTCCTCTTCATTCCATTTACTTTAATTTTATCAGTATTCAGGTGAATGTACAGGGGTTTGTTGCATTACTGATATTTTCATGATTTGAGTTAAATGCTTTTTCGCATGTACAGATAAGCAAATATCTGATGACTCTGAGGCCAAACGAAAAAGTAGATTATCCTGTTGTTACAAGAAAATGAACTGTCAACAATTATAGTGAAATGTTCTAACTAGGTAATATTATGTGAATAAAAACTGTCTGTATGAAACATCATGTTTCCGCCATTGTTTTTTGTTTTTTTATGGAACAAAAGGTTTTAATCTGTGCGATTATGGCCAGAGTTTTATTTAAATGAAACTGTTTTTCTCCTCATACATCCACATCAAAAGCAGTTTGAAAAAGAGTAGAATACAAACACAAGAGTGGTTATAACCAACATGTAGTGCAGAATAATCAAGGAACTGTCTCTTTATTTGCCTTTGTTTATTTCTGTACATCAAAAGTATCAAACAATCCAATATGTTAAACTTTGACTCTTAATTTGACACTTCAACAGAGTCACTTCATCCAAATTACAACAATAATACCACTATGCAGACAGTTTTGGTTTTATTTGCTCATGTTAGAAGTTAAGAGATAAGCCAAACATTTCATGTTTTCAACTCTTCTCCCTGCACATAAAGTAGATGATGCATAATGTGGGTCAGCAGAGATAATACTAATAACAACGTAATGAAATGGGACTGATGACTCATGCGATGGTATCACACACCTGGAGCATCAAAGGGAAGAAGCGGGCAGATGGAAGTCCTGGTGGTTCACATTTGACTTTTAAAGACTCTTTATGAGTCAGTAACATCCTGTAATGTGTATTGACCGCAATCACCTTTCTGTCTGATCCTTTTTGCTTTCTTATTATTCATCCTCATCCCTGGTTCATTGTCATTTCCAAGAATTCCAGCTCACTCACCTGCCTGCGTCACTGGCACCGGGACGATCAGATTGAATTGTTCGGCATGTGGCAAAGACATAGACACACTTGTGAGGAAAACGATCCTTAAAAACTAAACTTAACATGTTACCGTTAAATTCCAAATTGGCTGCTTTGAAATATTAAATGAACCCGTCTTTTCAATCTGCTACTAGTGTGTTTGGTGGATCATATCTGCTGCTTCAAAGATGTACAAACATCTGCTCTCCATAGGGATGGTTAAAAGTGTTTGATTTGTTTGAAATGATCCAAATATGACAGAGGGTTTTCATCGTAGGCAAGAGGACAGAAGTAAATTTGATTTAAAAGGTTATTTGGTCGAGGCAGTGAGCGCAGTGTTTGATGTTGCGTTCCTGTCACCAGAAGGACAGATAAGGGGATTCTGCACATACCTGTTGGCCCTGCTGCCAGTGTATAAATGGCAACCTCGACGCTCTGAGACAAGCACACACTGACACACACACACACACCTGTTGGCTCCCGAGATGAGCCACGGTCAGCGCAGAGGTAAGATACTATGAGCGCTATTCGTTTTCTCTCTGCGCAGATTGAACGGTTTTAGAGATCTAGATGGACACAGCACTGACGGTGAGTTTCTGTTGTTTCTCTGCTTCTCTGCTTGAATTAATTTGACAGAGCAGTGAACTTCACATATTGTGGTGTTCAGTTAAGATGTTTTCTGGTTTCAGGTGTCCCTCTCTCTGCTTGGACTGTCTCTTGTCCTGCTATCCTTCCCTGAGCATGCCTCACTGAACAGAGTATTTGACAGCTCCTCAGGTAGGATTTCTGTTGGATCATTACTGAAAAGAGCAGATAAATGAGTAGCCTCTTAAATGTAATGTTTCTCTTCCATGTTAATCTCAGGAACTGTGTATCTGGGCTCTGTATTTGTGGAGGAGGCTCTTCAGAGGGCGATAGAGCTGACTGATGCTGCTTACGCTCGCACAAGCGAAAGGTAAAAATCCTCAGTTGTAGTTAAGGATCAATCTGACACACGACAAGGTATAAATTGGCAATGTGTAAGTACTGAAAAAACAAAGCTTTTAATGTTCCCAGGGTGAAGAAGTCTCTGTCTGAAGGCGCTCTGAGACCGAGTGATCTGCTGGCTCAGTTTAAACAGACTGAAGCAAGAACCAGAACTCAGATCCGGGCTGCTGAACTGCTGGACAACACAGTGGAGCTGATCAGAGAAATGGTCTACACTCACACTATGGTTCAGCCCAACCCTCACGGTACTAAACAGGTGTTTCTGCACCTGTACATCAAATAGTTTCTGTCCAAATACTTCCAAGCTTTTGATGAAATCTTATACATACAAAACTACTATTATTTAACATTGCCGACCCTCCTCACACTGACTCCCAGTATGTTTCAGGCAACTGTTTAACATCCTTTTTATCCCATTCAAAGCTCACCAAAAACTGTTAACTGTTCTTCAAGATCATTCTTTTAGTGTTTTAGCATCATGGATCATCATTTTCACCATAGTATCAAGCCAGATGAGCTACAAAAAAAGTCTAAATCCTATTTCTATAGATTGGAATTATGATCGTTTGTTCTTCGGTAACCACAATTTGTATTACTTCTCTGTCTATTACTCTGTAATGTCTACTACTCTGTAATTTTACAAGACAGATGCACACATAACTTCAGAAGAATATCATTACAAATAGATTTGGTATTCTGGCATAAGACGAGAGCAAATGATCTGATCAAACACCTCCAAGCAGTTATTTGTTATTGTAATTTGTATCATTAAGGTCTTGTTGTGTTTACTGTCCCCTAAAGAGCTCCTGAGTGAAGGAGATGTGGAGAATCTGCTGCAGGTGACGGGCTGCTCAGCTGAGCTGCAGAGACCCAGCTGTCCCACCGACTGTCTGTCTGAGCGCTACAGATCCATCACAGGAGAGTGCAACAACAGGTCAGTGTGAGCAGGCCTGTCCTGAATTGCTTCTTTTTTTTTTCATTGTTTTTTTGGTAACTGTGTGTCTGTTGTGTGGTCCTGATCAGACAGCACCCCAGATGGGGGGCTGCGAATGTCCCATATTCCCGCTGGCTGCCTCCAGAGTACGAGGACATGTGGGGGACGCCCAGAGGCTGGGACCCAGAGCACACTTACCACAACATCAGCTTGCCTCCAGTAAGAGCCCTGCAGCTGCAGCATTAGCAGCAGCTCACTGTCATCCTCTGTCCTGTCACCTGCAGTAACTCATCTCGTCACTCCTCACCTTGTTTGTTTTTGCAGGTGCGGCTGGTGTCTCAGGAGGTGCTGTTCACTCATAATGACAATATCTCTCTGGACTCCACTCTGTCCCACCTGCTGGTGGAGTGGGGCCAGTGGATAGACCACGACATGGTGCTGACACCCCAGAGCCCCAGCACAGCGGCCTTCAGGACAGGAGCTGACTGCACACACACCTGCAGCCGGGACACACCCTGCTTCCCCATACAGGTGTGCTTCCCTGCCAATCAGCTGCTCTCAGTGTGCTTCCCTTTCCATAACAGTCCTTCGTCTTCATTCTACATACTGTATATGCTACACTTCTTTTTCATTTTATAGGCATTTATTAAAATTCAAATATGAAATACAATGTCCACTATACTATATAAACTAGACTAAGACACACAATTCTATGGACATTACATGCAAACTTTATCATTCAGTGTCTGTTTGTAAAAGTACTTCACAGTGCTTTTTGCTCATGATCCTTTAACACAAAGTAATGTCTACTTGTGACCAATTGTCACTGGTTGCATATTGTCTCTAGGTTGTAGTGATAAGTGTAAGTGTAAGTGATTTTTGTTCCCTGTTTAATTTAAATGCTTTTTAGAGACCTAAAGAAGTGTACACTTTAATTCACAAGAAAACAAGCAAAGATTAGAGGAATGTCTGAAAAGTGGAATAGAAATTTGGGTATCAAACATGTATTTTTCTTCTTTGCTATCCTGTTAGTTGTCTCTCAACCCCTTGTATCTTGCAACCCATTGGGGGGTCAAGACCCCAAGGTTGGGAACCACTGCTCTGAAATGCTTTAAAGAGGAAAGAAAACCAGCAGTAAATGAGAGGTGCACTACAAATGAGTGCAATGAAAGTGTTCAATATAACAAGCAATGAATTAACTATACAACAAGGTATCTACTATGTATAATAATATTTATTATCATGTAAAAAAAATGGCTAAACTGGCTAAAACACAAACATCTGTTTTCTCCCATCAGCAACGATGTAAAACAGAAAGCTTCTCTCCCCAGATCCCACTGTCAGATCCTCGCAACGGCATCCAGAGCTGCATGCCTTTCTTCCGCTCTGCTCCGAGCTGCGTCGAGCGAGTTCGCCCCCATCGCCACCGGGAGCAGCTCAATGCCATCACCTCCTTTGTGGATGCCAGTATGGTGTACGGCAGCTCCACCAGTCAGGCCTCGGCGCTGCGTAACCACTCCTCTCCTCTGGGCTTAATGGCCCTCAACTCACGGCACTCAGACCAGGAGCTGGCATACATGCCCTTCCTGCCTCGGCTGCAGGCTCACCTAGACCCCTGTGGCCCTCGCAACTCCACCACTACAGGGCCGTCGGACCGATCTGCACCACAGGAGAACATCACATCCTGCTTCCATGCTGGTGAGTGAATGTACTGAATTGTCCACTTTCTGCGGGTGACTTCAGTGGAGCTGTTGTTCATGATTAATGTTTTACAGGTGATTCAAGAGCCAATGAGCATCTGGGAATGATCGCACTGCACACACTCTTCCTGAGAGAGCACAACCGGCTGGTCAAAGAGCTACACCTGCTCAACCCTCACTGGAGCCCCGACACCCTCTATCAAGAGGCCCGCAAGATCATGGGAGCCATTCACCAGGTGTCGTCAGCAGTTTCAGCTTTTACTTCCACCTGCGAGATCATTCGCTGCACTCTGACCCACTTCCTTTATCTTTTCAGATCCTAACATGGGAGCACTACCTGCCGCGGGTCCTCGGTGAGAGCGCCATGTCCCGTCTGATGCCTCCCTACGAGGGTTATGATGCTGACGTGGATCCCAGCATCGCTAATGCCTTCGCAGCTGCTGCGTTTCGTTTTGCCCATGTCACCGTGCAGCCAGTAGTATCCAGGCTGGGGCCGGGTTACATGGCTAACTCCCAGCATCCCTCGCTGCCTCTGCATCATTCACTGTTTGCCTCTTGGAGGGTTGTGCAGGAAGGTAAATTGTGATGCTGTAATTCATTAAATCACACGTGAGTCACTCAGCTTTTTGTGTTTTGGTCTTTCATTTTCTCCTGGTGTATTAATCAGGTGGTATCGACCCCGTGCTGCGCGGTCTGTTGCTGTCTCCTGCTAAGCTGCAGACTCCGGGCCAGATGATGGTGGAGGAGCTGACAGAGCGGCTGTTTCAGGCACAGGGAGGGATGCCTCTGGACCTCGGGGCCCTTAACCTCCAGAGGGGCCGGGATCATGGCCTGCCTGGTACCAGCTTCTTAACTCTGATGCACTGCAGAGTTACTGTATCACTTTACAGCGAAAGTCCTTTACTGACTGTCCACAAAGCTTGTTTCAACCGACAGATTGTATTTATTTTATCAACTTCATTTGTTCAGATTGTTGTTAAATATGATTAGGGTTAAATTTGGTCACCTAACAGAAATGACTTGGAGCCTAGTATGTAAAACTTGACAATAGCTATATAAAAGAATTCATTCACTGCAGACATTTTGACTTATCGTAGCAGGAAAGGTTCAGTTGTACCTAATAACATTAATGATGGTTCCATTAAAGTGTTGCGTTCATGTCATTTCAGAGTGAATTATCAGTTTCTGACATGTAGATATCCTCCAAATCCACTTATTTTAGCCAAATTCTATCATTCAAGATAATAAAATCCAAATCTGGAGGGAATCTTTAAGTATACTCAAAAAAGTGAGCATGCACACTAAATCTGCTCGTCCCACAAGGCAATGCACCCTTGAAATGGAAAAGCTTTTCTCAGCTTCAAAAACTTTCAAAATATTATTTGCAGTTAGCAGTGAGACAGTCACAGAAATCTAGGAAAACAAAACACCAGCATTAAATCTTTGAAAAACCATTTTGCTTTCCCTTTGTGTTTTAATTGGCAGTGTCATTACAAAGTTATATGTTGATTGATTGATTATAACTTTTTATGGCAATTAGTATTTACATACTGTGTAAAACAAGTATGTAGTATTAAATGATACACAGTTAGTGTGTCAACATGCACAACGCCAGACCACTGGAACCTGAATACCTACTGCACAGTGAATGAAATGCAGCCACCATTAATGGTGTTTATGAGTCAGAATGTCTGCTGTAAAAAAGGTCTGCTGACTTATAAATCGACTCCACATGTAGGAATGTGTGTTAATCTGCACTCTAGACACCCACTGGTGTTGCTGTAAATGTTTGAATCAAAGTCAGATGAGACAGAAACATGTCCTGAAAAATCACAAAACCCTGTATTTAATGCTCTTCCCTTAATCTCCTGTTTCCTTTATCAGAACAGTACATTTCTGCCTTCTTCCTACTAGGATATGGCTCGTGGCGAAGATTCTGCGGCCTCTCCGTTCCCAACACAACATCGGAGCTGGCAGAAATCCTGGGTAACCGAACTTTGGCTCACAAATTCCAGCTCCTGTATGGGACGCCACACAACATCGACGTGTGGGTGGGAGGTATCTCTGAACCTGCTCTGCCCGGAGGTCGAGTCGGACCGCTGCTGTCCTGCCTGCTGGCGAGACAGTTCAGAGACCTGAGAGATGGGGACAGGTAAAACAAAATCCTCTGCTGATCTGATGTAACAACATAATTTAAGACTGAGCAGCAGAGAAATCCAAATTTTTGTCCCCTCAAGGTTTTGGTGGGAGAGAGAAGGAGTGTTCACCAGCACCCAGAGGAGACACCTCCACGCTGTCTCCCTGTCCCGCATCATCTGTGACAACAGCCACATCACCCATGTTCCTGCCGACGCCTTCTCACGCACTGAGAGCCCAGACGCCATGCTGGCCTGTTCCCACCCACTCATCCCCCACCTCGACCTCAGCCCCTGGGAAGAACCAGACACAGGTGAGAATCTGAAAAAGGGGACAGAAGAAGAAGAACATGTCGAGTTTTATCTGTTTTATTTTCACACACCTGTATAAACGTCTGTCTCCCAGATCCCAACTGCGGTCCGATACCCAGGATTCAATCTGGCTACTCGCTGCTTTGCAACTCTGTGATTCTATATCAGTGTCACTCTGGTTTCAAGCTGCTGGGCTCTTCGTCTGTCAGCTGTGATCCAGACAGTCAGCAGTGGAGCTCCGCACCCCCAACATGCCGAGGTACGAGGCCTTAACAACGGTCGGGTATTTCATGGTTTAGATTTTAAAAAGTGACGTTCATCTTGATTGTTGATGTTAATTCAGATTTGAAAGTGTTTTTTTACCTCTTTTTGTCAAGAAACCAAAATATACAGGGCTGCAGTGAATGATGATTGTCATTATCAATCAATCAGTTTTTTTATTTTCTCATTTAGTAGCTTAGTAGTTTTGTATATAAAATGTCAGAAAATGGTGAAATATCACAATCTTCTAAACCTTAAACCTCAAAACCCAAAGATATTTAGTTCACTATCACATGAGTCAAGGAAAAGCAGCAAATTGTCACAATGTAGAAGCTGGAACTAGAAAATGAAGAGAACCAGTTTTGCTTGAAAAATTACTCTATTATCCCTCAATGTAGATTCATTTTCTGTCCACCAACCAATCAATTGGTAGTTCCAGCTCTGTGATATTTAACTGAGAGATAGTCAAAAATCCTGAAAAAACACCTGTCCCTACTGGATACAAAATGCATTTCATGATACAGGTATCTGTGTTTTTTTTGTTGTTGCAGATATTAATGAATGTGAAGAACAGAATCCTTCTTGCCCACAAAACATGGAGTGCCTCAACTTGCCAGGTTCCTTTATTTGCTCAGGTCAGTTTATCCTTTTTTTAAAATTCACGTTACCTTGATTGAAGCACAAAGCTGAAATATTTGAACATGGACAAAATATCATAAATCTTTATGTTTGTGTGTACTGATCCAGAGCCCTCCTCGCTGTCCGCCGTGTCCATTGTCACTGCAGTGATAGTAGTGATTGGCGGTACGGCCGTGCTGGTGATGATCATGATCTGTTATCGAAGGTAAGTCACTGAAGGTAGAAATTAGTTTAATAGTGAAGGTGCCCCAAATCTGATCAGAATTACAGATTTAATGATTACTAAAGTCAAACATGTTCCGTGAAAAAACAATCAAAGTAAATATCAAAGAAACATCTCAAACAGATACATAACAGTAGCTTTAAAGTGACATATGAATAACTGAATGTCTTTCTTGCAGATATTTCCCCAAGAAAGAAGAGTTAGTCAGTGCTGGATGTTGCCAGGGGAAAAGTTAATCAACCATCTAAATGAGTTTGGTCAATTATTGTTCTGATGTTCTTCTATGTTATATGAAATGTGTTTTGAACTGTCTGTATGTGTTGTAGAATAATATTTTGTCTTGTTAATTTATAATAGATCCACATGACACTCATTATGAACAAATCAAAATGTTTTCTTGAGAAGTATCCCTGTTGTTGAACACGGATAACTAGACAGTGACTAACTATATAACTCATATCACTTCATGTTTAGTGCTCTAACTACACGTTATATCACTAACCAGTCTGACTGTGCTTATTCATTAACTACAAACCAAACTATTTCTTCTAGGTCTACTGTAATCTGTATGGCGAGGCAATGGAATCAGAAAAACAAGCTTACAAAGGTCTTTTCAATCAGGAAACCAAAATCTTACTGGAATGTCTGTTCCAAAAACAGATTTTCATACCATAAAGCCCCTCTGAGCGGGATATGGTCTCAGTATTTCCTCCCTGTGCCTGATTCCTGCTTACAAACCTGTTAGGCAACTGTGGGTGTGTAGCAGAGCATTTGGTGTCGGGGTAACCAGGCGGTTCCTGGCAATGACCTTAATCGGTGACATTCCGTAAGTGAAACAGGTCTGTGTCATCCGGTTGTTCACTTGAGCTGAGATTAATTACCAGTGATGAGTCATTGTTCCCAAACTTCAGTCTCAACTTAACATAGACCCAACATTAGTCTGCTATCAGATTTTGTACAAACAAGGTTTATGAATCACGCACAGTACAAAGGTGATGTAGTCAGGCTACAATGCCTCATCTTTAATGGAGCGTTTACACTGGAAGACATTATCATCAGTACACTGAGGTTAGGAACCTCAAAGCCCTAAATAAGGCTAAGAAGCAGTTATTGCACTTTCTGACTCAATATTCTTCATTTTTACCTTCAAAAGACTTTTTTTTCTGTAAAAATTGGCCATTAATAATAATAAATCTATACTATGAGGTACGACAGCCAATATAATTGCATAATATGGCTATGAACTGCATTCATGCAAAGTCATTTATGGCTTATACTGTATGTACATACTGTTGATTGCAGACGTGCAAAACTACAGTTGTGCATATTGCAATCATATCACATGTATTAAAGCTTGTTCATTTACCAGCTACATAGTAAAGCTGTTACTAATTCATTGACATTATATCTGATTATTAAGTACAGGCCAGGCTAACATGCAGCAGAAGCTGCAGGTGTTTTTTTTGTTTTTTTTAATACAAGGCATCTAGAACAGGTAGTGCAAGAGTGCATCGACAAAATTAAGGCCATGCGGGGACAAAATGTCCTTGCTGTGGTGGTAAGTGATGCATAAGAAATAGATCACTGTTTGGTGAGATCTACATAGATTATTATCAATCTCACAATGAAACTATTACATATATACTTACTTATATAAGTATGTAATACTTGAGGTAAGAGACCAACTACACTCTGCAGGTTGCGGTCATCCTGTGCTCTGCTCATCTTTTCAACAGACTAATGCCTGAAACATGACACATACCATCTATTGTATTAGCATGAGAAGTTGTGTGTACTCCACCGGGGAGGTTCAGCGCTCACAAGAATAAAAACTGAAACACTTGCAAAGAGAATATCTGGAGGACAGTGGTTAGTTACTTGGCCTGCAATACAACAGAAAATTATATTTTACAAATCTGGGAATAACAGCCTGTCTAAAAATAATTTTTACTTATTTCCTGCAGTATTGGTTTGACTCTAATTGCAAATTCAAAAGTGGCAGTTAATTATTTTCTGCTTCCCTTGTTGATTGACCTTTGCTGCAGCACTCATGTTGTACACCCTCTGCTACAAAAACTGATCCAAGACCTGTTTGTTACCACAGTTTAACCCAGACTTGTCTGAGTAAGTAAGATCCTGGGATCATGCTGTCCTGTTGGGTGTTTTAGTGAACTGTCGGGTCCTCTAGCCCTGGTCAGTGAAGTAGAAACCTAACTTGGCCACAGTCATTTCTCTGCGGAGACGCATCACCTCCCAGAACATCTGCTCCACTGGACGAGAGCACAGAGACAACAGAAGATACAACATTTCATTGGTTGAATAAACCTCCTGTTTAAAAGCAAACCAGACAAAAGCACAAGCACAAAAAATTACATAAAATTTCTATATAATAGATGTTGATGTTGACTTACCATCGTGTTTCACCAGACCCTGCTGGATGTAGCGGATATACGTAAAAAAATTGCAAACAGCCGTGATCTAGAAAGGTAAAATAAAGGACAAGGTCACTTTAAGCAACATTTGACAACATTTAACAGTAGCAGCAGCAGTGTATCATGATAAAGGTTACAGAGATAAAGACAGTTACCCGTGCTCTGCTGGAAGGAGAGATGTAGTAGTAGCTCCCCTTGTCGCCAAGTTTAATGCGATGTCGGCAGAGCCGCGACACGCCGCTTAATGCACATTTTCTACAAGCAGAGAAAGATCAGCTGTAAAAAAAAAAAAAAAAAAATGCACCTACAAGACATGGATACACACAGTCATTGTTTTATTTCAGCAAACACTGGACATGAGTTACGTCCCTTCACTAATAACAATAAGACAAATCCCAACTTAGAACAAGGCTAAACAAGACAAAATACATTCCAGACGAAAGCAAGCTCCAGAAGAGAAACAGAAGAGAGGTGCACGATCAGAGAAAGTTAGTCATCGGAAGAGGAAAAGGTTGTAGGTTAGATGAATATAAACAATGACACATGCAGAACCACATCTGGTTAATTTAAAGATTTGCTGACGGTTTTCCTCAACTGACTTTTTTAGACGTCTGGAAAGTCAGAATTAATTTCATGACACAGTAATTTGTGTTAGTGAAAAACTTAACAGGCGTTCGTTTCCTGAGGGGACTTACGTTTCTATTGCTGCCCTAAAGCCACTGGAAAAACAAAGATTTTCATCAGACAGGGATTAGAAATGTGCCCGTTGGTTAAATCCCTCACAGATATACGATAAGAAAAGTAAATCATCAGGAGAGAAACCAAAACCAAATAAGAGTGAATTTTCAGTGTTGACTGGCTGTTGTTTAGCAGTGAAGGGTCAAAGAGAGGACAGCATGATAGTCATTACATAGACATGATAACTCACTTAGGGCCTCCGCACTCAATCGCTGAGGCTTTAACCATCGGTAATGCTGACATGGCCACAGGCTCGATAGTCAAAGAGTTGTTTTCCACCGCGCTCTGCACCAGCTGGGACAACTGTGGAGAGCAGCGACAATAAAATACCACACATGTAATGGTTTAATGGTTCTGCGAAGAAGCAGTGAGATTCTGACCTCAGATCTTGTGAAGGAGAGGCAGGGTCCAATATCTTCTCTGTAGATCCGACTCAGGAAGGCAGAGGAGCGGTCTAGACTCGGATGTTCCCTCCACATCAAAAACTCTGCATACAGAACTGAGTCCATCTGCAGAGAGAAACAATCTATCAGTCAATGAACCACCTGCCTGACGTGTCAACATGCAGCTACACCCGTCTTAACCCCTTTTTAATTATGGAAGCTTGTAATTGACAAGATAAAGTCATATTCAGAATAGAGACAAGTGGGCTGGCTAATTAGCAGAGATCTGCTCGTTTGCGTTTTGGCTCGAGAACAATGGATTTTAAACGTGAAGGCTAAAAAGATTTAAATAAGCAAAGCCAGCACCTTGACAAGTATTCATTAAACCATTTGTATTGATTAATAAACCTAAAAAACATCTTCTGACGGAATGTTAATTGAAGTAAAAAACTTTATTGTCAAAAATGTGAAATATTGCCTTTTGCTTCACAGCTCTGTAAATTTATAAAAGTCTACAGCCATGTTAGCATCTCTGTGAGGCTGTACGTAGGCACAGTGGTGCTTGGAGCTAAATGCATCCAGAGCATGCTCACATTAATGTTAGTTTAGCACGTTAGCATGCTAACATTTCCTAAGTGCTGCTGAGGTTGTCTGGACCACAGTGGTCGACCAACCAACCAACAACCCAAGAGCCATGGTGTGACTATGACTAAAAATAAGAAAACTGAGGACAGACATCAACAAGCAGTAGTAAAGTTTTAGAAAAATCATCATAAAATACAGAGAAATGGATAAACAGTTTAGTTAGAAAAAGACACTTAAGGAGGCTTTGCTTTCAGTTTTCTCACTGCATTTGGCAGTTTTGTGCTCTCTGATTTATATAGTCTGAATATTCAAAATGACGACTCCCGGCTGCAGACTTTAAGCCACTTAAAGAACAGGATCAAACTTTTCATCCAGTCATCAGTGCAAACAGCAAGTCAAAGGCCATAAGAATATGTGTTTGCTATTCTCCCATAAAAATGAGTTGTAGTTAAACATTAGAAGGATCAGCTCTTAACCAAACCAGTCAGGAGCCATAAACATTGTGTTTCACTAATACAAAACTTTATTATAAAAAGCCTATAAACCCTGTAAACAGAGTTGCCTCAGCAGTTTAAACATTATCATGTCCATCTGACAGCCACACTGAAAACAGAAGCAACACACTCAGTGTACACATCGGAAATACCGTGCTGTGTATCATTGTCACTTTGTGCTCTGGGGCAGGAAAAACACAATCATTGTCCTCTAAATGTGCACAGTTACAGCAAACAGATCCATTTTCAAGAGGCTGAACCCTGCAAGACTTATCAGGCCTGGTCGAAACGATGCAGTTACCTGTCTGCTGTCAGACCCTTGCCCCTCCCCCTGCTCCTGCCAATAAGGGTCATAGGTCATACTGACAGCCTGGCCAGGAACCAGGCAGAGAATCAGAGAGAGGAGAGCAGGAACAGCAGGCTGAGAGAGAGGAACAGACACCAGAGACAGAGGAGGAACAAGTGAGGGAGATGTTAGTACTAAGAGAAAGAACAAACAAGCAAAGAGGAAATGAATTTGCTGAAAACAAGACACAGACCACAGACGAGAAGAAGGAATAGAAGCAGAAATGCAAAAGTCTGAGGTTGTAGAAAAATACTCTGAGAAAAGAGACATGCGTATAAAACTTTATTCAGGTTACCTCTCGGTCTTCTTTGGCCACAGGCTGAACGGGAACTGAGGAGGGTTCAGGTTTTCCAGGTGAGGATGCGAAGGCACCGCTCGCGCTCTTGTTGCGGATGTGACCTCCGACATGTTTGTACGCTCCCCTGGTACCCGGAGACAGCAGCTGTGGATGCAGCTGGCGGTTCGGTGAAGAAGGCGTGGACGTCAACACTAGAGTCTTAAGAGCTGTAACTTCCGCTTGCAGAACATCAATCTGAGAGCCAGATGCAGAAAAAAAATGCAGACTTGGATTAGAGAAAGTGATGGAGGTCTGATGATGGGATGGAAACCAATAACTTAGATAAAAGGCTATTTATGTATCTAAATAAAACTTACTTAAAATAGCAGCCTGTTTTTGGACACATTAAAATGTGATTCAGAAATAGTTCAGGTGCTACAAAAGGATTGTAACAAACAAACCGAACTTCACACACCTTCCCCTGAGCCTCCTTCAGCTGTTTCTCCGCTGCTGCTTGTTTGACATTTGCTTCACGAACCATCTTGTGAGCTTCCTGAATATTGAAACATAAACACAAGGTTAAAACACTCTGTTGTTGTTGTTGTTGAAGATATCTGTGAAAAAAATTAATTGGTGAAAAGAAGTAATTCCTCCTTGTGCTCCATTAGAGCATTATCTTGCATATTGTCTTATGATACTATCAAATATTTATTATCATATTGTCATATTCTCAATAAAGATATTGTGGAAAAAAAACATGTTGCTAACAGCTAGAGTTAAAACAATTAGTTCAGTTAGCTGACTGGCAGAAAATTAACCAACCAAAATTAGCCTATCATAAACCAATAGCATTATCAATTAACTGTTGATGTCAGATGTAAAAAAATGCCAAACGTTCTCTGGGTTTTAGCCAGTTGGTCAGACAACACTAGACATTTGAAGAACATCAGCCTGGAAAACTGTGATGGACATTTTTCACTATTTTCTGACATTTTATAGAGTAAACAATGAATTGATTAATTGACTAGAAGATTACAATATTTAAGAATCTTGTATTCATCTGTGCAAGCTTACAGCACTGCTGCACTATTTGTCTAATTTTGTCCTCAGTTTTAACGGTGTAAATAATATACACTTTATACATCTCCAAAGAGCTGCTACGATTAGTTGATTAATCAATTAGTCAAGCGACAGAAAATTAGTCACCAATTATTTTGGTAATCAATTAATCATTTGGAGCCATTTTTAAGAAAATGGCTCCAAATGATTACCTCTTTGCTGGTGAATATCTTCGGGTTGTGGACTGTTAGTCGGAACAAAACAAGACATTTGAGGACGTCACCTTGGAAACAGTGATCAACATTTTTCACCATTTTCTGATATTTTATAGTCCAAACAAATAATCAATTAATTGAGAAGATTAATCGATAATGAAAATAATCGTTAGTTGCAGCCCTACATCTCAATACATTTGATAATTTGTCTTTTTTGCTTTTTGCTTTTGTGTGTGTGAATATGGGTGTGTGTGCTTGTTTTATGGATCATCCATACTGTTTTACCTCATGTATTTTTTGTGCTGTTACCTTTTCTGTATGCACCTCTGACCAAATGAATTTCATCTTTTGGATAATAAAATAAAGAGAGCTGAGGAGAAGTAGCATGGGGATCATTCCCATTATAAGCAGTTATTTGATCCATTGTTAATATAATAAAATATTGACTAGTACAGATTTAAAACATTCCAGATGAATATTTTGTCTCTCTGTAGTGGAAAAGCTGAAACTTTGCAGTGTTAACCTTCCAGTAAATATGCTGTATTGCAATGCAAACTGTGAATTTGACGAGTCATCACAGCATCACATCACTTGCGTCATCATCAGGGCCTGATGCGCGTGCCAAATTTGCAGTACACTCAGAAGTCCTGCTTACCTCAAACAAACTGGCGGTCAGCTCTTCCAGCTCTTGCTCCAGCTGATTCCTGACCTGCGACAGACGTTCACATTCCTTGTCTTTTAGTTTCAGTTCCTGAAATGTGCAGGAGAAAAAGTCACGACAGCGTTTAACAAGGAAGGACGTTTGCATTGTCAGCCTTTTTTTTTCTCCAGGTCACACAGTGCTACGTGTGTGTGTGTGTGTGTCATGTTAGCATAAAGTAGGTTACACCTTCTTTGCAGCATCCAGCTGTTCCCTTAGGATCTCCGAGCCCTTCTCTCGGATTTCTTTTTCTCGGATTTCCAGAGAGGAGCTACGGAGCCGGGAGAGGTCACCATGGTCTCTGCCTGAGGTGGGCCCAGCCTGGCCCCCTCCCTCCATCCTGGGCTCTGGCTCTGGATCCAGATCTACCAACCTTAACAGGATCACAAACAAAAATATAATCAGTTTAGTTATCTTAATTTTAGTTATATTAATTCATCTCCCTCTCTCTCTACAAATATACTTACTTACAAATATACACGTTATGCAATAATCCTGTCAAGCTAAGAGGTCTGACCATGTAGTCACAATGTTCAGCCGGGAAGCCTTGTTGCATGTCATCCCCCCTCTCTTTCCTATCCGCTCCCCGCTGTACTCTCTAATAAAAGGCACAAACATTAAAATCAATCTGACTGTACAGTAGGCCTATAGAACGTGAAACATGACTGGATGTCTGCTGGTACCAGCGGAGATAAAGAAGTCTTTACTGCATTTGTCTGACGGCTGCAATAAGATTTGACATGCAAAACACGCCTTGTTGGAGTTGAAACAACAAGGCGTGTTTTGCTAGTTTGCCAAATTAGTCATTATACACACTCACCGAGCACTTCATTAAGGAACACCTGTGCAATCTGAGACAACAGCTCTGCCATAAATTCTACTTTTACGAAGCTTATGCAGCTTCAGTTTTCAGGTGATAATTCTGTACTATATTCTAATGCTGTAACAGACACCGTCCTGTTGTCTAATGTTAAGCACAACATGCTTGAAAACTAAGGTGGGAAACATTTTAATGAACTTTACATATTATATAAATGTTTTTGACATATGTAGAGCTGCAGTAATTCTTCGTCTAATGGGACAGTGTCTGACAGCATCAAAATATCCTGTCACTCAGCTTTAATGATTCATATTTTATCACTAGTAAAAACTTCACTATATATCCTCTATGATCGTAAGCTGAATATCTTTGGGTTGTGAACAAAACAAGACATTTGAGGAAGTCTTCTTGAGCTTTGTTCAGTGATGAACATGTTTCACCATTTTCTGACATTTTATGGACCAAACAACTAATCGATTCATCAAGAAATTAATCGATGATGAAAATAATTGTTATATAATTGTTAAATATATGTATCCTACTGCTTGACATAAATAATATCAACTCAAGAGCAGTGGTAAAAGAAATATTCATAAGATAGGTCTATCTCATAAATAGATAAAAGTCTCACCAACAATAGAGACAGAACATAATTTTTTCACAATTATCTAACAAGAAAAAACCATCTCACTGGACAAAATGTGAAGGAAACCTGTAGAAATGTGTATTGTATTGAGTATTGATGCTTTCACCAGTGACAATCACAAGGTAGAAACAGGTAATCAAACATCTACATATGAAAACTATAAACTGCTAATAATGTAAACTAACAAATAGCAGTTTATATCATATATATCCATCAAGGAACATCTGTGTAATCTGATACAACCAAATACAACAGCTCTGTTTACTAGTGATGAACAGCTAGTGAGTGAAATCAAACCATCTGCTACTACATTTCATCAAAACCTGCAGAGTCTACATTGTTATTTTCCCACAAAGTTGTTAAGTTAAATCTCCAAGCTGCAAACTGCCTTAAAAAATAAGAACTTTTAGCAGCTAACCTAGCTGGTTCTCGCTAGCTATAAACTACAACTTTTTTTTTTATATACGGAGAGGTTTCCCCCTCAGTATCTGCCCTTTTATCCCGTCAGATAAACCTCCCGACCTGGCTGTGTACCTGTCAGCTTCTCCCCTCCAGTGTCCTCCGGTTGTTGTTGATGGTAAATCAACGAAATGTGGTGCAGAAGAGCTAACGTTAGCTAGTTTCAGTGAAACTAATCTCGGCGGTTTTAAATCACACAGCGGAGGAATGCGGACGCTGACGTAACAACCAACGACAACAACGGCAGCAGCTGTCTGACGGCAGCAAAAAGAGATGAGGTTTAAAAGTGTGACACCGACTTTGGTTTATAGGTTTCCAGCCGTATACTTCACTGTGTTTCTTCTCATCCTCGCGTTATTGTTTCCAAGCGTGAAAAAGACTGTCTGCCTGCCCCGTTTCTGGTTGTTTCCCAGCGGTCACATGACACGCGCATCCACTCCCAACCACAGCTCCCAACGCCCCGACCCAAACATCCGGACCGCAGCCGGTGACCTCCCAAAACAGCCAGCATCCAGCCTGTACATCCACAGCTACTGACATCCACATTAAAGCCACTGACACCCACATTTAAGCCACTGACATCCACACTTCAGCCAGCATCCAGCCTATCTAACAGGGTCATCCACTTATCTTCTGATGCATCAACACACATGGTTAACTGTTTATCTATGAGTGGTGAAAGAGGTATTCAGGTTCTTTACTTAAGTAGAAATACTGTAGTCTAAAAAAATACTCCAATACAAGTCCTGAATTCAAAACGTTAAAGGCAGTGGTGGAAAGTAACTAAGTACATTTAAGCTACTTTATACTTCCACTCCACTACATTTCAGAGGGAAATATTGTACTTTCTACTTTAGTTACTTTTCAGATGAAGATTTGAAACAATGGATAATAAAACAAGTTTTTAAAATACAACACATTGTTAAAGATTAAAGAAGTAGTTTCCAACCTTTTTGGCTTTTGACGTCTTATAAAAAGCAGTGTGTAGTCGGGGTCACATTTCAGATGTCTATGAGTTGTTAACAGCTCCACCAAACAGTGATTTTTCCCTCTAAACTTCTCACATGGTTTCATTTCAGTAAATGTTTAAATGATCCAATATTTCACCAAAAATCAAAGCTTAGAGGAAAAAGTCCAAAAACTGAAAACAGATTTGTGTATCAGAACTTTGTTTTTTCCTCTTTCCTCTCCCATTAACCATCTCATGACCCCTCAGATTTACCCGGTGACCCTTTGGGGGGCTCGACCCCTAGGTTGGGAACCACTGGACTAAACTACCTAACTTTATATAAAGTAGTTGAAACCAGCTCCACCTCCAGCAGCTACAACAGTAACATGCTGCTTACACACTGAAGCTTCAGTATTAATGATGTCATATATAATAATATATCAGTCAGAGGGACAAAACACTACTTTTACTTTAATATTTTAAGTACATTTTGCTGCTAATACCTATGTACTTTTACTTAAGTAGGATTTTTCATGCAGGACTTTTACTTGCTATATTGGTGCTTTTACTTCAGTAAAGGATCTGAGTGCTTCTTTCACCACTGCTTAAAGGATAGGTTCACAGTTTTTCAAGTATTTCTTAAAACAATAGTCAGGTGCCCATATAAACACTGAAAGAGGTTTTCCTCACTGTAATCATTCCTCCTGTTCATGCCGGCTACTAAAAGATCCCCTTCAAATGTGCTTTCATTGTAAGTGGTGGAGGCCAAAATCCACAATGTTACCACACAGTCATTTTGTGTAAAAAAAATGCATTTAAAAGTTGATCTGAAGCTTACATGAGGCTTCAGCAGTCTGAGTTAGTCATATCAAGTGAATATCTGCCACATTTACAGTCTTTTTAGCATCAAATTCCCTCTTTGTGTTTCCCTGTTGAGCTGCGGTGGAAGGATAGTAACAAAAAGATTGTAACGTTGCAAGATATCTACTTGATTTGACTCATTTGGACGACTGAAGCTTCATATTAGCTTCAGATAAACTTTTAAATACATTTTTGGACAACTGTGTACTTTAGCCTCCATCACTTACACTGTACGTGTATTATGAAGGAATCTTCTAATGGCAAGTATGAACAGGAGGAATGATTACAGCCAGAAAAACCTGTTTCAATGTTAATTTGGACACCTGACTGTTGTTTTAAGACCTTAAGTAAAAGTAGAAATATTGTAGTCTGAAAATACTAAAGTACAGGTAAAAGTCCTGAATTAAAAATGTTACTTAAGTAAAAGTACAGAAGAAAAATCAGAAACTCGTACCTAAAGTATCAAAAGTAAAAGTACTCATCATGCAGACTGACTATTTTAGAGTCTTATATTATTATAGTATATTGCCAAAATTCTGACTTACTTTGTAATAATTTAGAATTTTTATCTCATAATGTTTTTCTATCTTATCATTTTGACTTAGTAAGTTCTTTCACTGAAAATGGGCACAGCAAAGAGCATCAAACTGCACTATGGCCATTTTTGACCAATAAAAGCATTATGTTTGTTCCATATAGATAAGGATATATGATCTGTCTTGCCCTGGTGCTTCAGGATGAATTGTTTACCTTCCTACAGCACAGCCTTCCTCCTCAGTTTCCCTGCTGGACTTGTTGTGTCTGGCTGCAGCCTGTCCCAGGACTCCAGGTGTCCCAAAAAAGACGGTCGAGGAATATACTGCTATTCCAGATCTGCCTGCCTTGAGGACTTCATATCCTGGGCTGGATGAAGTTGCAGACGGTGGAGAAGAAGAAATCTGGACGCTGTGAATTCCCTCAAAAGCATCCATGTCTCTAATGAGTGCAGAGACTCAATAGGAGCTGCTGGAGTTTAATTCAGCTTGATATGTATGATGAGCCTGATGCCTGTGGATGCAAATTCAAAAAAGAAATGACACAAATACTAAACTCTAAAGGTTCCTCTAAATCTATCACCACCCCTCAGAGATGTAGTCCTCCAGTAGTCAGTGAACAAGCCATGACCTCTACAGTGTTTAAACTTTAACTTTAACATTTCCCTCTCTGCATACTGCAGAGCCAGGGAGGTCAGGCTCTTTTCTTTGCAGGTTGTCATGCTGAAGGAATTTCTTTCTTTGAGATATCAAGTGTACACATAAGTTAGGAAGCAGTATCCTGCAAGTATCAGACCTCCAAGATGACTTAATAACAAAATATACACAAGGCACACTCACCAAAGTAGTGAAAATTGATTCCCAGTTGTAGCCAGTGCATCAGAAATCTGCAAAAACTGCTGAAACTGAGCTTTGAAAATCCCTAGCTGGAGAGTTTAAGAAGTTGAACCCTGCCTGCACTTCGCCCTGCTGCTGCTGGTGGTAAGACGGGAAGGGTTAATCACTAACACCTTCTGGCCAGGAACAACTCAGCTGTACACATTTCTTCCAGCAGAGGGGGCGACACACAGTCTCACCTGATCAACAGTTTTCCATGATCAAATACTGAATGATGCTTCAAAAGAAAAATACTCAGTTTTCCTACTAGATGTTAACTGAAATGCAGAAATTATATTAAAAAGTGTGTGTTTGTAATACAGAAAGAGGCAGAGAGAAATGACAGTGCGTGTATGTGTTAGACTTAGAAGGAAAGTTGCTGAAATTGGTTTCATAAAGTCATATTTCAACAATCTTAAACCCATCTGTGCAGCGTTCATGCCTTAAACCAACCTATTTGTGGTAGTGTGTGTGATTTGTTCGGATTAACAGGACCCGGACTTCACAATGCAGCTTTGTTGCTGAAACAGATTAAGACATCAAGTGACCGGAGGTGTAGGAGTGCCTTGCTCTCTTTTTCTTTCCTGCTTCCCTTTCTCCAACATTCTCCTCAGAGGCTGGTGACACGCTCCTCATCAGCCACAGTGAGTACGATGGCCAGACGTTTTCACATTCAGGGGTAAGTAACTGCAACTTCACAGTCTTGTGTTTGAGTCTGTAAATTTGACCTTTTGTGACCCCTACATATTGTTAATGCATTGTGTAGCCCTAAAAACATCTCCTCAGACTTAGTGGTGTATTTTAACTCCAAAAAATGATGATAATGATTATTTTGAATGATTATTTAAGTGTGTAGAGAATGGAAAATCCATATTAGTTGGTGTAGGGGATAAGAACTCTGCTCTGCATCTCAACACAGTAGGGGTGACTGAATCCAAATGTATGGATTATTAAGTAGAGCACATATCTAAAATAACTGACCCTCCTGTTTTGTTTTGATCTATAATTCTAGATGTGAGACCAATCTGGCCTTATGAGATCCAGGTCGACTGCTGATTTTGAGCTCAGACGAAGCACCAAAAACAACATCACGCTGGTTTCCTTCATGTCAGGCCACAGTGAGCAAGAAAGTTGGCCAGCAAGCAGCAGCAACAGCAGCAATGACAGTCACCTACTCTCGCAGGGTTGCAGATGCAGGTCTGGGGACCTTTTTTCACCTGCTCCTGCGCTGGAAGGGCAGCATCTATAAACTGCTCTACAGAGAGCTCATCATCTTCACTCTTCTCTACTACTTCTTCAGTATTGTTTATAGGTACTCTTTCAGAGAATACACTGAGCATACTCCATCAGTCTGCAGAGAGAGTAACTATGGACTATATAAACTAGATTTTTTAGACTGATTATAAAAAAATTATTATAGTATAAAAAGATATCAGATAATGATATATCGGCCAATATTCTTTTTTTTTTTTACTTAAACATTTTTGTATTCCTTAAATTTGGTTATTGTAACATTGTGACCAAGATATGAACTGAACTGGTCATTTTACAGATGAAAAATAAACTTGTCAGTGCTCTCCAGTAGACAAACAGTATCGGCCAATTTATCAGCTCCAACAGTGACATTATTTAATAGTGTTCATAACTGGGATATGGGGACCACTAGAGGTCTTTGAGAGACCTTCAGGGGATCCAGAGTTTAGGAATAGTAAAATTTCACTTCCATTTTAAGCAATAAAGTATATTAATTGAATAGTATAAAGACAATCTGATAACATCAAAGTTTCAATATACCAATTGCTGTTGTCTCACATGACAGAGTAAAATTGGACAAACATTCTCAAATGGGGGGTTCAGTATCTATTTAGGGGTCCTTCACATGAAAAATATTGGAAACCTAAAGTTTAGTGTATTTTCTAAAGCACAAGTTATGTGAAGATATGTGGTGTAAGTTCTGGTCTTCTCAGTTCATTTGAAGGGACTAAGCAGATGTTTTTTTCCACAAGGTTTGTGTTCAATGATGACCAGAAGAGGCTGTTTGAGAAGCTGTCAATATATTGTGACCACTATGCAGAGCTCATCCCAGTGTCCTTTGTTCTTGGTGAGTTGATAGTTTCACTCCTTTAACTGCACCATCATTTAAATTTTAATCCTAACATGGACAATAGTTGTGTATAAATCTAAATTTGTGGAAACCATCACAGGAGGCTGGTATCTAATTCCATTATTTTTATTTATTTATTTTTTTTTGCCAGGTTTCTATGTAACCTTGGTGGTGTCCCGTTGGTGGGGTCAGTTTGAGAACGTGCCCTGGCCAGACCGCCTGGCAGCATTAGTTGGTGGCCATGTTCGTGGAGCTGACGAGGCTGCCAGACTGACCCGACGAACTCTGATGAGATACGCCAACCTCTCTGGCGTGCTCATTTACCGCTCTGTCAGCACAGCCGTCTACAAGAGGTTTCCTACCATGGAGCATCTGGTGCAGGCAGGTATGATGTGGCACTATAACCAGGAACAGTTGCTGTATCCACTAAAAAAGACATGGTGATTCTGGACCAGCATGGCACAGGTTCAGGCTCAGTCTTTCCATCTGCTGTGGTTGAACTATTTGTACTTGGTGATGTAATGTCTGAGATTATGAGCTGAGGTCTGGCCGCTGACCAAGATTGAACACATAAAAACAAACTACTTAAGATACTTCCTAAATGGGGTGTTTTGACTGCTTTTGTCTTTTCGCTTTGTCACTTTCAGGTTTGATGACATCAGAGGAGCTGAGGCACCTGGAGGACTTGCCCTCTCCTCATAACAAGTTCTGGGTTCCCTGCATGTGGTTCGTCAGTCTGGCTCTAAGAGCCCGGACTGAGGGTCGCATCAACAATGACGTGGCGCTCACAGCTATTCTCACTGTAGGTTTTCATTTGTGTCTGTCAGCAGGCTGAAAGAGCCTGAACATCTTTACTTTGAGGTGACCGTAGCTTGAAAACATTTTTTAAAATCAGTTTTGTATGTCCCGCTTTTCTTCTCTGTTCAGGAGTTGAATAGTTTACGGGCAAAGTGTATGAAGCTGTACGGTTATGACTGGATCAGCCTCCCTCTTGTCTATACTCAGGTGTTGTTGATATAATGTGCTGTGACTGACATTAATGGCTTAGCAGTAGATTTTGTAGATTTAATTTAGTGATAAAACATGCAATGATTAGGTGTCAAAAAATTACTGCAAATGACACTGACGCTGTGCTAATATTAGGCTACATGTAGGCTATAAAAATATTATTCTGTCTTACAATAATCATCACATACCTGAAATCACTATTTGATCAAAATTAGCAATTAAACCTAACAATACAGTATGTAATCAGCAAATAAAACGTTACAAGACACGTTTGCTGTGAGCATTTCCAGATTTGACTCATGTCTTTTCATTAGGTGGCGACAGTGGCTGTCTACAGCTTTTTCCTGGCTTGTCTGATTGGTCGTCAGTTCTTGGATCCAACTCAAGGCTACCCTGGTCATGATCTGGACTTCTACCTGCCGGTTTTCACCCTGTTGCAGTTTTTCTTCTATGTTGGTTGGTTGAAGGTGAGACACAACAGATTGTGCAGGTTATGTGATCCAGTGACGTTTAACGTTTTAACATTTTTCTGTTCATGGTTTCAGGTGGCTGAGCAACTCATAAACCCTTTTGGTGAAGATGACGATGACTTTGAGACCAACTGGCTTGTTGATCGCAATTTACAGGTTTGGATCCAAACCAAACTATTTGCAACTTTTTCATTTCATTCATTTCAAGTGTAAACAATGGCTGTATTTTTCTACTTGCTGAAGTTTCTATTGTGTCCCAGGTGTCCTTGTTGTCTGTGGATGAGATGTACGACAGCCTGCCGTTGGTCGAGAAGGATATGTACTGGAATGAGTCCGAACCTCGACCTCCCTACACTGCTGCCAGTGCTGAACACTGCAAACCCTCCTTCATGGGCTCAGCACTGGATATCAGGTTCAGTTATGTTTTTATTTTCAGGGCAGGCAATTCTTTAAGGGGACCTATAATGCTCATTTCCAGCTTTTATTCTAGGACTCAACTAGAGAAGCTTTGTGTGATTCACAGTTCAAAAAACTCCTTATTTATTTTATACTGGCCCTTTATGCAGCCCCTCAGTTCAGCCTTTGTCTCTTAACAGGCAGTCTTGGCCCCTGTCTCTTTAAGGCCCCCCTCCCAATGAGCCCACATGAGATTGGCCAGCTTTCTGGAAAGCTGCCGAGGGGCAGCCGTACCAGAGTTGTGTCAAGTTACCACTGATGCAAACCCAACATTTCCCGCTTCACCGCGTCAAAAGCTTTTAAATGACTAAATCACAAGAGTCTTTTATTGTGAAGAATTTGCAGGAAATTAGACATGTTCCTCACTGAATTAGCAGAGCTTTCTTGGCAGCGCCAAAATCCAAGCGACACAACAACATATGGAGATATTTGGAGCTCTTTGTTCAGCGCATC
Source organism: Thunnus albacares (assembly GCF_914725855.1). NCBI lineage: Eukaryota > Metazoa > Chordata > Actinopteri > Scombriformes > Scombridae > Thunnus > Thunnus albacares. Next base: position 20,377,073 of record NC_058112.1, on the reverse strand, counting down.
AGTTAGAAATAATGCAGGGAGAAATAGTACCTCCAACAGGTAAACAGCAACTTTTACTTTGCAGTGCTGTGTTATGGAGAAACCCCATAATGTTAGTGGAATAGAACAGTGAACTTGTGCACTGTGCAGGGAGCAGATGACCATAAAAGAAATCTATTACGAGCCAACATCAGCCCGGGCTGAAAATAGAAAAAAAACAGTAGAAACGGAGCAGAGCAGTCTGAAGCCAGTGTTTTTTGCTCACAAGGATTACTTCTACATACGTTTACCTCATTATTTGACACTTTGGCCACGTTTAATGTTAACTTCCGACATTGTAACATTATATATATGACTGAAAATAAGGAAAAGCATAATAGGTGTCCTTTAAGATGTTCTAGCAAACCATCACCTAACTATCTTTTAAATCTACACCAGTGTTCCTAAGGAGGAGATGGAGTTTCAGTCCAATCTGGAGCAGATCAAAGAAAATGAGGAAGCAAACTACTCCACCCCACTGCTTGGAGGGCTGGGCCGCCTTCTCGGTGTCCAGTCCCCTAACTTTCCTCGCTCCTCCCGGGTCTCTCTGCTGCGTCGCCGCCCTGGAGCTCCACTAAGTCGCTTCCCCCTTTACCTGCACCCAGAGGCTCCATCTCCTCTAAGCCAGGCCCGCCAGCCCTTGAACCATGATCCAGACTATGCCTTCTCCAGTATGCCCCTGTACGAGAGGTCAGGTTTCTACAGCTGCCCACAAACACCAATCCACTGTGTGCCCCCTGCGGTGCCCCGTCCTCGACCCGCCCGGCGAACTCAGAACGAGTGTGACCGCAGCTGCAGCTCTTTGGCTCCTCCAATGGTGGGCTCACAGTTGCTTCCTCCTGACACCCCCAACCACATCCCCCCGCCGCCATCCTCTGCTTTCCCCTGGTTGAGTGGGGATGGTGAGGTGCCTTGTGCCCCGACCTTCTCCTTCCCCGACCCTCCACCTGAACTCTGCCCAATATCTAAACTCAGACCTGGACACGGCCTGCTGTCTCGCCGCCCTCTACCTCCCTGCCTCACTCTGGACACCTTGCCATCAGCTGACAGCCAGCCCGGACCCCCAAGTGCTCGGGCACAAGGAAGTGGGGGGGAAAGGGTGTTCTCATTCACTCCTCCATCTCGCCCAGCAGCAGCAAATCCCAGTAATCCCAACAGCAGCTCTAGCAGCATTAATGCAACAAGCACCAATAGCACTGGCACTACGGGAAGTGTCTGTAACGGCACAAGTCTCAGTAATTTTAGCAACCTTGGGAACTTCAGCACCAACATGAGAGCGAGCAACGGGGGCACCAATGGCAGCCAGAGCAATAACATGAACACAGTTTCCACTTCGGCGTCATCGCAGCAAGAAGCCAATCAGTCAAACTCGCCCAATGATTCAGGAATCTCATTGGCTGAAGGGGACCTGCTGGGCGTTTTGGTGGAGGGTGGGGTGAACAAGGCGGCTGGAGGAAGGGAGCAGGACTCAGAAAAGAAGGTGTGACTGTTTTTGTATCACATGTGGCATTCAAAATATTTCACACAAATAGGTATTAAACTATGTTAAATCTGAAATGAATTATAGTCAACTGGAGCCCTACTCACAATCGAAAAGTATTTGCTGCAAACACTGAGTTAATCTCCATTTCCTGGTAAGCTCTTACAGAACAATTAACCTACTTGTGAAGCAAAAAGCACCTTAACTGTAAACATGTAAGGAAGTTTCCTCTGAAACTCGACGAGGAACCAAAATGTGCATATCTTAAAACTCTGTAGTCCTCTTAGCACTGTTTCCTTGTTTTCTTTAATATTAAGTATCACTTTATGCTTCTTTTGTTATTTTAACCAGAATTTTTTTTTCAATAAAAAATTAAAACCTGAATTTGTTTACTACTTTATTTTTATTGTTATGTATAGAAATATATATGGTGTCTGTATGCCCAGGAAATACTTTCATGAATCCCACCTGAAAGAATATATTTAGAGCAATTACTTATACGTAATCCACAAAACATAAGCAATGAAACTCATAAAACTGATACATTTAAAAAGGAGCCACTCGATACTTCAAGGGTTCACTGACAGTTTAAAATCAACTTTATTATGTACACACATAAACTTAATATAAAAGCCTATAAATATTTCAGTGGCACAGTCCAGCCTGCGTACACTTAGTGCTCAAAGACAAGCAAATGTTTTTTTTAATTAACACAAACTTCGACCTCAGGTTTTACTGGTTTTAGGCATCATACTTTAGGAACACATCAGAAATATTCAAAAGATATATATTTAAAGGTTTTCTCAGTCTTTATTTGTGCAAAACATCTCTCAGATGGTTTGTAATCTGGAATGTAATGAGAAGTGAGCTCTGCAGTACTCCAGTTTAGAGAGCTATCTATGGCTTTTTCAAACTCTGCAGGTGATTGACAGCTAACTAACATAAATAACACAGTATCACAGTATCGTAACACAGTATCTGTATTATATGCAGTACATGTCAGGGACAGGCGGGGCAGGCTGGCATGCAGAGGTGACCAGGATGATCATCAGTGTCACAGCGTAGTTTAACTGGCCTCTTCAGCCATGGTGTGTTTGTCAAAGAGGTACTCAGCCATGCCGCTCTGTGGCGCTCCCATGCGGCGCAGGTTGGAGACCCAGTCAGCGAGCTGTTTGATAGATTTAACCTGCTCATCCAGAAAATGTGTCTCAATGAAGTCGCACATCTGTGGAAAAAAAAAGAAAATACACGATGTTGAATCTTACTCAGCTGTCACATCCTTCAAATGGCAGGTACTGTATGTTCTCTTAGTTCTGCTTACATGAGGATCATTGTGTTCAGTCGCCATTTTCTGCAGGTCCAGCAGGGATTGGTTTACGCTTTTCTCCAGCTGCAAAGCACACTCCAAAGCCTCCAGGCCGCTCCCCCACTCATCCCTATCGGGTTTCTGAGGTAGACACATAGAATAGAATATAACTTTATTGCCCACCAAAGTGGAAATTGTCTTTGGCCCATATTTAACACTGATATTACAAAACATCACATTTCTTTTAAGTAAAGAACGGAATTTTAATTCCTTAAGGCTTTATGGTTTTAGTCAGAGAAAATAATCAATCTCAAGACAGTAATTTGTCAGACATTTTCACTTTGACCATTTATTGTCCCCCAAAATTATCATAAAAATAACCAATACATTTTTTAATAATTACATCATTGCACTCCTTTTGCACTCAATTCACAAATATCTAAAAAGTATCACTCCACCGTGAAAACAAAACAAAAAAAAACCTTGACCATAATAACACGCTGTAACACTATTAATTATTACATACCCTGATGTCCTGCAGAAAAATCTTGCCTCCCCTCTTGTTCTGTAGACTCATCAGCTTCTCGGCATGCTCACGCTCCTCTTTGGACTGTGCACCAAAGAACTTTGCAAAATTCGGTAGGGATTTATCATCCCTATCAAAATAGTATGCCTGAAACCGACAGAAGTAAATAAGAAATCCTGCTAAAGACACGACAGCACTGAGCAGAGAAGATGCACATTGCACTACTTGTTTGAAAGTATTTCTTACCATAGAGAGATAAACATAAGAAGCATACAGCTCCAGGTTTATCTGTCTGTTGATGGCAGCCTCACAGTCCTGGTGGAAGTTTTGCCGAATTTGCGAACTCATTTCTGTATTAATCATAAAAATGAAGAAATGAATGTGAGCAAATTTCCATGACAGTCTTCTGCTGGTCAAATGTAAGGTAGTACATTGTTGGATATGAAAAGGTGAGCGAGTATAAATAGAAAATACCTCGCAGACAACCGCTAATTAAAGATCTACACACTGCATTGTAACCTGATACTTTAAAATCAGCTGATGCAGTTTGTGTTGCATCATGCTGACGCCGGCTGATGATACCTTTTCCCCTTCATTATCCCCGCAAACATCAACCCATGTCACTGAAACTCCTGCTACACTCAACCAATGGACTTCTCAAAAACAGCTACTTCATGCAAACATGCTGACAGGTGGAGTAACAAATTACTGCCACCAACACTTACACTTACCCAGTTAACAAAAACACTTTTATGTTCCCTCACTTACCCCTAGTAGTATCTACCCTTGCAGATAGTTTCAGGTGTATGTGATCAGGTTTTGAGATATCTGCCCTAACAAAAACCTCTCTGTATAATTCACAGACCTCATTGTGATCAGTTATCAGTTGCACCACTACACTAAGAAATATTCCCTGTGAAACTAACCTGATTTGGGTGAATTGATCCTTAAAAAGGATAGGTTCACAATGTTTCAAGTCTGTATTAAAACAACAGTCTGGTGCCCATATGAACACTGAGAGAGGTTTTGTTCGCTGTAACCATTCCTCCTGTTCATACTGGCTATTAAAAGATGCCCTTCAAATGCACTTTCATTGTGTGTAATGGTGGTGTGTTCACACAGTCATCTGAAAGTTTATCTGAAGTTTATATGAGGCTTCAGCAGTTAGTCTGAGTTAGTCATGTTGAGTGGACACCTGCCACATTTACAGACTTTTTAGCATCAAATTCCATCTTTGTGTTTCCCTGTTGGTGAACAGGGAAGGCGGCCCAGATGTGGTGGAAGTTAGTAACAATAAGAGGGACACTGGCACTAATAAGACTGTAACATTTAAAGATATCTACTTGATTTGACTAATTTGAACGACTGAAGCTTCCTATTAGCTTCAGTTAAACTTTTAAATACATTTTTGCATGGATTTTGGCCTCCATCACTTACATTGTAAGTGCATTATGAAGGGATCTTCTAATGGTCAGTATGAACAGGAGGAATGATTGTCGCAATAAAATGTTCATTTGGGTGCCTGGCTGCTGTTTTAAGACAGACTTGAAACATTGTGAATCTGCCCTTGAAAAGGACACAACCGCATTCATATTGATTCAGACTGACCTTCATTGCATAATAACCTTCTGGAAAGCCTGGAAACTGATCTAACATGTTTTTAAGTGAAGGACTACCCATAAAACTGAGATAATTTAACTGTTCTCTTTTAACTTCTGTATTCGGTTTGCAACTACTAATAAATCATTGACTGTTACAGAGCCATGACTGAAAAGATAACCTTGGCTGACGTTATGTTAAGTCTCAAAGCAGCACCAGATAGTTGTGAAATGCTGTAAAGCTGTTACAAGGTTTGCTAATGAGAAAATAACCGTGGTGATAATACTGACTGTTAATGTAGCTGATAAGTTAGTGTAGCTAGATAAGTTAGCTAAACAATGTTCGCTTGACCCTGTTCGCCAGCGAACCTCCATCCGCTCATATCAGTGACAGTGAGACAACACTTTCAACACCATAGATGACATTTTACAAGCTAGCTAGGAAGCTGGGTGGGAGTCATATTATATGTAGACGTACCTGTTTTGTCGGTTTGGGATTTTGCACCAAGGACCCCGGTGTAGCAATCCGATAAGCACCCAGAGACAAGCTAACGTCACCTGCTGTTAATAACGGCAGACGCAGTGCGCGCATGTGGCGTCGCTCGACTCTGTTAACGGTTAAAGGGGCGACGTCCGGACAGAGACGAAGTTAAAGTTATTAAAAAGACACGAACACACAAATGTAATTTAACACAGCAGTAAAAATGTTCTACTACTAAAAGATTTAGTCTTTGAAACAGCGGCTGCATTGAATTTAAGTGTAGAAAATCATATATATAGACTACGACCGTTGACATGACAAGTGAAGGTTGGTTGGGAATTTAAGTCAGCGACATCGCAACCTGGACTCTCCAAAGTGGGCTCCCTGGACCCCCAGGGGTCCGGGGCTCCCGAGTAAAAAGGGGAATAAATTATGTTCACTATAATTCCATCCATCAGTAACAAAATGACTGAATATATGACTATTTTGGTCATGGGTTTCATACACTTACTGTAATAAAACATCTAAAAGCAAAAATCTTATCAGATGGGGGTCCGTGGTCTAATTTGTGTCAGTTTAGGGGACTTTGACATGAAAAAAGTTTGAGAACCACTGCTTTAAGGGATAGGTTCACAATTTTTCATGTGTGTCTTAAAACAACAGTCAGGTGTGAACACTGAAAGAGGTTTTCGTCTCTGTAATCATTCCTCCTGTTCATACTGGCTGTTAAAAGGTCCCCTTCAAATGTGCTTTTAATGCAAGTGCATTATGAGAGGATCCTCTAATGGTTAGTATGAACAGGATGAATGATTATGGCAAGAAAAACATGTTTCAGATGTTCATTTGGGTACCTGACTGTTGTTTTAAAGCTGGAATGCCAGACCTTTGTCTCCCCCCTCTGGCAGCTGTTAATAACTCATAAACATCTGAAATGTGACCCCGACTACACACTGCTGTTTATAAAACGCCAAAAGCGAAAAAGGCTGGAAACCACTGGTTTAACAATGTGTTGTATTTTAAAATCTTGTTATATTATCCATTGTGTCAAATCTTCAACTGAAAAATAACTAAAGCTGTAAAATAAATGTAGTAGAGGTGAAAGTACAATATTTCCCTCTGAAATGTAGTGAAGCGGAAGTATAAAGTATCTTAAAATGTAAATACTCGAGTATAAGTACCTCAAAATTGTACTGAACAGTACTTGACTAAATGTACTCAGTTACTTTCCACCACTAGTTATCAGTAACATCTGTGATGTTCCTATTATGAGAGCTTAAAATGTCCCTCAGGTTTTTTCAGATCTGATCAAAAGCTGCAACCTACACATCATTTTTGGGTAATAAACCATTTTAATGTAATGTAATAAATCCTAAACATGGTGCTTCTACTATCATTTACACAGTCATTACATGCATTATACAAATTAAAGTTTTTACAAATAATCTGGCAAAAAAACATCCAAACATTCATAACCCACTGAGTTATGATACACACTCATTTTGCCCTGATGCTTACAAGAGTGAAGCATCAACTTAATCACTTACATTCATGATATTTTACATAACTAGCAAAGACATTCCTAAAACTTTATACTGAAAACATTGAGGCTGTCGACACCTCTCCCAGACCTACAGAGGACCCATCACCCAGAACACTCTGTTCAGGTAGAGGAACCTGACCGAGTGACCCGCACAAGAATGCCAGTATGCATGTACGCTCCGCAAATGGCAATAAAGTCTCCTGAATCTTGAAAACACTTAAAACTTTATTGGAAGGACTTTAAAACAAAAATGAAACTTTATACAGTACTACATGTATCAGTGTAGACAAGACGTTACATGTTTTTAATCGGAGGCGAGTGCCACACGGCAGAGCTGGTGCGCTTAAAATAGCGCGGCTTGCTCTTGTAAAAGATGTTTTCCAGTTTTGGTGGTTCAATTGTTCCGAAGAATGAGTCCATGTCGGGAGGGTTGAAGTACTGCTTCATAATTATCTGCTGCAGATTGTGACCTGGAAGGGAAGAAAACATTCAAATACAATTCATTTAAGACTACAGAGCAAGAAACTGAAATCACACCGAAATAAGTAGCCAAACCTCAAACAGGTCTGCTATAAACAGCTAAAAGACATGTTACAATGTAGATCATGTGTCTGAGATTAACTCCATTTGGAATAATTCAGAATATTATAATAATTCCTGTTCGCTAAACCCCTCCCCACTTAGTTACTGTTGCTATGCCTGTCAAGTTTTCCGAGGCACATATCTAAGTACCAACGATAACAGATTTACAACTCAAAATTCCTTGATTTAAGAGTTATACGAAGCACGTTTCTCATTTCTATGTGCTGACCTTCAATTTTGTCAACTGAAACTTCAGTCTCCAGTTTCCAGCCTGTATTAAAACTAAAATTCCTGTATGCACTTGATGGCTTCATACATATTGTGCTAAAAGACTAAAAGATTCAGCGTCCTCACCAGCTGATGATCCACTTAGAAGACATGATAATAAAGAAACAGCGTTCTTGTATTGCAGCACAGAGCTAGTTAGTCCTAGTATTATAAGTATGAGGAGGAAAAATGTCAGATTATTGTTTTTTTTTTAAGTCTAACATAACCCAGTTCAGCTGCTTATCTTACATACTAGTTTGTTATTTTAAACAGAAGGTTTTCACTTTTAACATTACAAGAGAGAAGACTTTAAGAATGAGGACTGACCAATGTGGTTGGTAATGTTTGCTGGATGCTGGAGTGTAAACTTCCCCAAATGGAATAAGGAGGAGAGCAGAGCTGTTAACATTAACACTGACAGCATCCAGGACCGGCTTCCACAGGGAGGAAATATCACACAGTGGATGACAGTCCTGAACGAGCTTTTTTTTTAAAAAAAAATCTGTAACCCCACAAAAACTACTGGAGGTCATCAGCTAGTTAACTGAACATGCTAATGACTGCAGCCTACGTTAGATCAGATAAACACGCTGGTTTAATCCAGTCCTTATCTGCTCTTGTGTTTTGATTTTGGAAAAAGACACCACTCTCTTTTGATACCAAACATCTCTCTTACTACAGCTTCATCATCCAACGTTGGACAGACCTGCTATGCCTTCTTATAGTTGCAAAGCTATGATTGAACATTTGCTGTTTGGGGTTTAGCAAACGGTGAACTGGAGAAAAAAAAACAAAACCAAACTGCAGAAGTTCATCAAAATAAACTGCAATTATACTAATTCATGCATACCTTCTGCCCAAGATGGAATAGGTTTCCTTGGAGCAGACTCATCATCAGTAGAGTCGTCACTGTTCTGGTCCATCCCGTAATCTTCAGCACTTTTGGACAGAGGTTTGTTTCCACCCTTTGGAGTGATGGAGTATGACTGTGGTGATTGCTGCAGAGGAGGAGGAAACACATTTTATGAGTCTTTAATCTGATAAGAGATTTCTATGTGTTAAAGATTGAAATCAGTGGAATATTTGTGCCAAAAATGCATAATTTAAATTTACCTCAATATCCACAGTCACGTTGAGACCACCACCTTTTCCTACAGGTGTAGTCATCACAGAACGCTGCAAAGATTAAGAAGAAACACTAAATATGTCTTTCATCTGTTTAACAAACCAATAGAAACAAATCCACAGAGACATCTAAACATTAAGATAAATTACTCATGTGTATTAAAACACATTTTCTTGCCTTACATGCACAAAAAGAAAAAGTTTAACATGTTTGCTCAAGGCTTATGATGAAAACTGATAAACTACAAAAAGCTTACCTCGATATCCACAGTTACATTCAGGCTAGAAGCGGTCTTCAATACGGAGGAGCAGAAAAAAAAGAGAATTAAGTTTAGTTATTACACCATTAATAAGATTTCCTTCATAAAATACACTGAGGATATCATTGATTAAGTAACCAAAAGTTATTTCCCATAGTTACCACTGCACAGTTATCTGCAATATCACACATACAAGAAAATATCTAAAAGAAATGATCAGTTTATGTGGTTGCCTGGTCGTACCCCTTAGACTACTACATATCTACTATATTACACTACATGTATACTAGAGATGGGAAGATTCACTGATTCGCATCTGTGTTTTTTTAGAGTTCAAAAAGAAACTGCATAAATGAGATGCTTACTGAGTTGCAGTACTAGAGAAACACATATGTAAAATAAAAATGGCACTTTTTTTTTTTTTTAGCATAGCATCATTCTTTTGCATTGTGTTGAATCAGTATCTGTCTCTAAATCTACTGTATGTGTTTTAAAAGAGTTGGTTCACCCATATTACCATGGAGTTGGTGGATAACAAAACTAAAACTATCTTAATGAAGTAAGAAAATCTCTGAGTTGGATGAACCTCCCCTTAAAATGAAGAATAATTAACCTTCAAGTTAACTTTTACCAATGTTCAACTGTGTATCAAAGCTCGAAGTGTTATTTTCCTCTGGCAGCTTACCTGTGCAGCCTGTTTAGCAGCAGCTTCTCTCTCTTTAGCAGCTTTCTGTTCTGCAGCTAACCTCTGCTTCTCCTTCTCCTCCTAGTGGAACAAAAAGCACATGAACAACCAGGCAGCTCAGCAGCTGAAGTAATAACCTCAGTGTTGCTGAAACTCTTATTTTAAAATACAAGTGGACTGTTTATCCAGAGTTATTACATGGAGTTTAAGGTTTCCTCATCAAATTCAGTCAAGAATCAAACTCATTATGAAACTGTGCTACTGATCAATGATTCCTCTGGTTACCAAAGTTGATTTTTTTTTTTTTTTTTTACACTTTTCTTTTCTACTCTTTTTGTACTTTCTACTGCCAGTAGTTTGTCTGTCTGACTGTAAAGGATCAGCTGCTGCAGACAGTTTTCAGGAGTCAATGTGTTGTATTAGTAAATTTTAATTGTTACAAACACCATGAATGCTCAACTCTCCCTGAATCAATGAATGTAGATTACAGAGCATCAGTATGGAAAGTGGAGGTAAATTATGCTGCAAATGTGATCTGAGAAGTTTTCCTACCTGCTACATGTGGCTGTTTGATAACCTGTGACCACTGAATTCATGATAACTGACATGAATTAATGCTCACAGACACACAGATTTTGGGTTGAATATGATTTTAAATAAACGCCACATATCTCTTCTACGGAGACCTGTAACTTTAACAAGTTATTTTTCTTATCCAGTGTCTGTGCATTATAAAACATTCAGACACATGGTGAAGATATTTCAATTTCTTACCTGTTTTCTTTTTTCCTCAAGTGCCTTTCTTCTCTCCTCCAGTTCTCTCCTCTCTTTCTCTCTTGCTGCTCTCTCCACTTCCCGTTGCAGGGCGAGAGCCTTTTCTCTTTCCACTCGCTCCCTGAAAACCAGAAACAAGTCAGTAAAACAAACTCTGAACAACTATACATGTTTGTCTTATGGCCTTAACCAATGTTACTATGTTCAAAGATTATTAGGCTACTTAGGTTATAATGTATGTGTTATATAGCTGCTGTTGAAGACGATAGATAACCTTTCAGCAGCAGCTTGTCGCTCTCTCTCGCGCTCCTGCTCCCTCTTCTGCTCCAGGGCTCTGCGGGCTTCAGCCAGTTTACGAGCTCGTAATTCCTCCTCCTCCTCGGCCTTCTTCTTAGCCAGTAACTCCTCCTGCCGTTTCTCTTCCTCCTTAAGTTAAAGACAAAAAAGAAAAACATGAGAAAAGCCAGATCACAATGCGTAATAGCAAACAAAACAAATACAAACTAAAAACATATTTTCTCTATAAATAAGATTAATTATTTTTATGAAAACCCTAAAAGAACTCTAAGCAAATTGTTAGAAAGTTTAGGTTACAACAAATCTAAATTTGGGAGGACAACATGATCCAACCTACAAATCGCTCTGTACTACATGTAGTCTGTCATGTTGTCATTTACAGCAGTAGTGGCAGAGCGTTGCTGCTTAATGATACACGACGATATACACCTCCAGTGTGCACCAAAGCACAGCTACAGAAATAAAAAATAAAATTGATAAAAGAACATTGTCTCACTACCTGCTGAATCCTCTTCTTTCTAGCCTCTTCTTCCAACTTCCGTTTCTGCTCAAGCTCCTCCTGGCGTTTCACAGCCAACTTCTTCTTGGCCTTCTCCTCTGCTTGACGCTGCATTAACAAGACACAAGATCGATGACTGTTAGACAAACAGGTTCAATCTGTTTTTAAAAAGATGATTCTTCTGGCATTCTTCCTTTATTTGATAGCAACAGTAGAGACACAAACAGGAAACAAAGGGACAGAGGGAGGATGACATCAATGGACGGTATCCCTCATAACCACTTGTTTATTGGACGGCCAGGTTCAGTCCATTATGAGGTGAACATACATCAATTAGTCGGGTACCTTGTCATTTTTCTCGTCAATCTGAGCCATTTTTTGCTCAATCTTCTTTTTCTTTTCTTCTTCCCTCTGCTCTTCTTTGATTTTGGCCTCATACACTCTTCTTAGCCTCTCATCCCTCTTCCTAGAACACAAAATTTAAAAAATTAATTTTGAACAAATGATGAATAAATCACTCATATGTCCAGAGTGTATAATAAATTTAACCTTTTAAGTTCCTCCTGCTTCTTTTTCTTGTCCTCCTCCATTTTCCTCATTCTTTCCTCCTCTTGTTCCTGCTTCTTTTTAAGTGCTTCCAGCTTGTGACGCTCTTTCGTCTAAGAAAAGAGAAAACAAGGAGAAAATAAGTTCAAGTGAAATTAGGAAACTCGTGTCATCCAAAACAGTAAACACAATCTTATTGCAATAGGTGGCAAATGTCACAAAAATCCAAAGTAGCAGGTGGAGTGCACTAGTGTGGAAACAGATCACCTCCTAAAGTAAAAACACCAGATTGTAGGAGTTGGCAGATAAAACATAAATCCACAACAGACTGTGGTCTTGAAGAATTGAATCAAGTTTGTGTTCACATCAATGAACTAAAGGTCATCTTCCAGCACTCTGACCTGTGATTACTGGTCTCTAAAGTTCTGTCTGAACAGCTTCAAATAACTTAAAATAATGGAAAGGGTCAAATAGAAACTGACAGTCACCTTTCAACTGTGATTTATACTTCAAATATCTTACTTACACAATGAGATTTTTAAAAAATAATCATCAGTATTGTAGATATAATGACTAAGTGGGTAAAAGCAAATAATAGAACAGCTAGAACAGTCTGGTAAGTTCAGAAAATGACATCACTTTACTGTAATGCAGCCTTTAAAACCAGGAAAAGACAACACTTATATCACTGTTACAACCTCAAAAACCAATCAAGGGGGATAAAAAGGAGCAACACATTAATATGAGCCCAGGAGAAAGGAGGAAAAGGGAACGATATTACAATATCCAAAATCTAAGACAACATCTTGTCTCATATCACGATATCAATATAATATCAATATATTGTCCTAGTGGCAAGCAGTCGCAACCAACTGTGATAATCACCCAGTGTACCACAACTGTGTCCAAATACCAATAAGAGTTGCTAAATGGCATTTAATTACTAAACAAGTTACTCTTAAACATGATCCAGACTCCTAAAAAATAGGGGAAGGACACACTCCACACACATGACACCTCAATCCACTGACACACCCACAGTACTCACTGGAGCTGTGATGTGCTGCTTAAAATAAACTCCAAGATCATAGAAATGTGAACTCTGATTAAAATGGATTTTTGCTTTAATTTCTATTTCAGTTCAAATCATGTTTTGAAATCTAGATGTGAGGTTACAAAAACTACTGTAGGTGGTTTGAAGTGTTGTTAGAATAAAACACAGCAAGTAATGAGCATTAGTAACCCAAAAGATCAGAGATGCCATCAACTAACAAATGCAGGTGGGGGTGAAATGTGTGCTGTAAAGCCCCTTTCACACGTGGATCCTGCATAGCAACAGGGCTCGATAAGGTTTTTATTGGTCAAATGTAATGTAGGTCTGCTTGCTATATGAAAAAGCAAAGTGTAGAGAGTCTGACATTGAACCCTTTGAGCACTTTACGGAGAGACATCCACTGTTGTTTGCAAAAGAGCCCAATGAAAATCAGACTAAATCCCAAATAATCGTACTGACAGAGTGTCTTGTTTTGGAATCAAGATTCACTCTGACAGACTAATGACAGAACATTTAAAGTTTAACATGGATGTGGGAAAGGGGCTTATCTAAGAAGCACAATCAGATATTAAAGACCACCAAATGCCCACAAACAACATACAGTGCTCCAACATTACACTTACCACTATACCAGTGTTCAACTGGGGAAGGGAGAAAAAAACATCATCATCCAAATAAGAGGACCATAAGATTTGACTTCAACACAAAATGTGAGCTATAATATTTTTAAAACTTAAAAACAGACACTCAAGGATTTTAATAGATATCTGTGACTGCATTACTGCGGGCTCTATAAACTGGTTTACATTTTTCCTTGTTTGTGTGCTACAAGCCCCGAAAAATCACTTGACGAAGATTCTGGTTTTAAGGAAGCACACTACTGAAATTAGATAACTGCTAAATTACAATGGAGGTTGTGCAGACACAAAACAGTTATCCGTTTTCAATTTAGTGCAATAGCACAAGTCAGTTTTCAGCCAGTGGAATTTAGAAAGTATCACCTGTTGTGTAATTAAAATCAGTTCGACCAGTTTAAATTCAAAAAGCAACAACAATATAAACGGTGACGAAGTTGAACATTTTCAGTTTTATCATGGAGCTAGATTTGAAAAGTTACAACAGTGTTGTTGCTTTCCAGTGACTTAAGTGTACAACTCACCTTAGGATCAGTCTTCATAGGAGTCGTGTGCTTAATGAAGGACTTGATAACAGCAGTGCGTCCGAGGGAATTCGGGGTCATCATGAGCAACTGATTCTTATGTACAGTGTGGAGAAAAGATCTCATATTGGGTCTGATTGCCTATTTAAAAAAAGAAGCAGTTCTGAATTTTAAAACATTGCTATTTGATTAAGAAAGCATTCTTTTAAATTTTTAAAAATTTCCACACAACACAGATTTATTTGTGCATCTTACACTTTGGCTTTTCTTGGGAGGAGACATCCTCTTTGTGGGACTTTCCTCTATAGTATCTGGTGCTTTGCGTTTGGTGCTCTGACTTGACCTACAGACACAGAAGAATTTTTAGACACCACACAATTTTATCTGAAAACAAATTGAAGTGTTCCTTAAATGAATACTCCAGTTTTTAAACCATATCTACATGTAATGATGCTCCACTGCTTTCTGTATTACAAGGAAGCCAATCCAGAGCAGACATGTAAAAATACACACACACACACACACACACACACACACACACTCACCTCCGACTTGACTGTTGTTTCTCAGCGACAACTGAAACACAAAAGGCAAATATGTATTTAGAACATACAAGTTGCTATTTGGTGCAAAACAGGTTTATATTGAACAAGAACTTTAATGTAACATCGAATAAAAAAGAACCAATTGATAAAATGAAGGGCGCTCATACCTGGTCTCCGGTCGGGAGTGCTCATTTTTTGTGCCAGTTTGGGAGAGTTTGCAGCCACAGAACGAGTAATGCGCCCAACAGATGGATTTACTTTCTGGGTAATCTCTGGAGTTTGATTAGATTCTTCAGCTGCTGCATTAACCTCTGAGCCTGCAGTCACAGCTTCAGACATCCTATAGCAATGAATAAAAAAATCCAATAAGAAACATTTAAAACAAGTAAACATTGAATTCATGTCCAGTCATCTGTGGCTAAAGTTAAGTTATATAGACTAATTTACCAAACACTGTTCAAATGGCCACTATTGGCCCAGTGAGGTCATTACAGCCCCATCAACTGATTTGGGCTTTTGTTGTCAAATCAAATGGTGAAAAACAAAATGTATTTATAAAAGGACTCAACTTTTAATAGCCAAAAAAACTGTAACAATCCAATGATTGCAGCCACAACCCCCAAACATAAAACAATGGCAATAAAAGCTGAACGAGGTGTTCATTATGGAAAAGGTTGTAGCTAAAATACAGCTGAAAATTGACATTTTTATGGATATATGATCACTAGAGGCAGATGTTTTTTGGGATTCCTGCAGGATGGGAGTCTATTTCACTATTCATCATTTGACTGGGACGGAACAGGGGAAAAAAGTCAGTCAACAGGAGTGGGTGGGATGGGAATCTAATAACAATAAATGAACCAATGTTTTTGGTACTGCCAACATACTGGGCAAATGGTGTGAAAAAACAAACAAACTGTGCAGTAGAACAGAAGAGAAAAGGATGCCGAGGACATCATATCAAAATAATTTCATTGCCAATAGACCCCCCCCCCCCCCCAAAAAAAAAACAAAAAACAAAAACTGAACAACACAGGAACAGGATGGGATGGGAGTCATTCTTCCAGGACTGGGATGGGACAGGAATATTTCTATTTTCTCTGACATGGGTTTGAGATGGGATAGGAGTAAAAATCCACTCCTGTGTCACCCTCTAATGGTCACCATGGATATTAGCCATGTCAAAATAAAGAGCTGAAACACAGAAAATTATGTCTCCTGTTTTTTTAATTACTATTTTATTGTTTGTTTAGTATTTTCTTCCGTTATATCAGGTATGTTGTTGTTATCCATATGTCTCTATTCCATGAAATTCATATGTAAAGATATAAGAGAATGTGGAGATGTTTATTTACTAAATGATGGAGCGTATGAATTGTATGGCACATTTAAAGAGTTCAAAATATAAATAAATAAAGCCCCATCAACTGAACATCTCTACATAACCTCTGAATGAGCTTAGAGATATTGCATTCAACAGTCACCTGGTGACGTAGCTTAAATTCTGGAGCAAAACATTTTTCTCTTTTCCATAAAGTCAAGAATATATTCAACCATGCAAAGAAAACATTTTAGTCAATACTCACGCCTCTCCATCCTCCTCCTCCTCAGCAGAGTTATCAAGAGAATCATCTACAATGAGAAAAAAATAGCCTAATATCATAGACCGCTTAACGAGAATCAGTGTGGAGGAATTTGTAGAAGTTTTGCATTTTGGGTCACAATAAACGAAATATGACCCATTTCTCACCACCAACACTGCTGCTACATGTGGAGTTGCCCATGCGAGCCATCTTCCTCTTAAGCATGGAACGGCGTGAAGCACGGCGAACAGACTCCTGTGTCATACTGTGTCGCAAACCAGCCAGGGAGTGACGGATCTTGAGAGAGCACCGCACAGAGCTCCGCCTTGAGCTTTGACCTGTGCCGGCTATTGCTATTTTAGCAGCTGTACGACCAGGAGAGCGCTCCAGCTTCTTAACGAGCTCAGCAGACAAGCGGTCTGCTGAGGAGATGCTGACGACGACCTCAGGTGAGGGTATCTTGGATGGAGGCTGGGCAGCGCTCCATGTGCCATCCGGCTCATCTTCTGCATTGTTCACTCCTTTATTTTTATCCACCTCTTCATCCTCTGCCACCTCAGGCTTTGTTTGTTTGTTTTTGCGGGTGGTGCGTTTTGGCTGTGTGGCGGTGCTGCTTTCAGGCTCAACCTCTTCGTCCTCTACCAGCTCTGGCTTCTTGTTCTGCACCTCTTCAGTTTTACAGCTGCCACGTGGTGACTGGCTCACATCCTCTACCACCTCAGGCTTTGTTTGTTTGTTTTTGCGAGTGTTGCGTTTTGGCTGTGTGGCG
The DNA here is from genome assembly GCF_914725855.1 of Thunnus albacares. Lineage (NCBI taxonomy): Eukaryota > Metazoa > Chordata > Actinopteri > Scombriformes > Scombridae > Thunnus > Thunnus albacares. Next base: position 20,359,979 of record NC_058112.1, on the reverse strand, counting down.
CTGCTGTCTTCAGAGGTGGAAGCCTCTGGAACGGTTTGTTCTTCAGTAATGAAGTCCAGTGAATTGATAGAGGAGCCACGAAGATTACTGCGCTTTCCCTTTGAAAATCTGGACAGTAAAGGGACATTTTTAGAATAATAAAAAGCGTAACATGTTTAAATAAGTTCAGATTTAAAGAAATGCAACAATGAAACCAGTAATGAAAGCAACTAACCTTCGCTTGGCTTGATTATCTTCTTGACGCCCCAAAGATACACGCTTCCTGCGGCTATTCTTTTTCTGTGATGGTGTTTTTGGCATTAATTCAGGCTCTGCATTGAAATCTCTGAAATTAAAACAAACCTCATTAGTAAAACACTGAAGACAATTCAAGAGACGAACTACACATGACAACAAATTTCTGAAGATGGAAACCTGGATGGAGACCTAGCCAGGTAGACTAAGCCCACCTTGAGAACATGCGGTTGGCCTCTTGTTGGATCTCCTCAAGCCAAACCATGTGGACATTGTCAATGTCACTGATGAATTCTTGTGCTTTGCCATCGAACATTTGCATGAGCGATCGTACAGATGAGAGTATGGAGCTCATGGTGACCGCCTGAGGGAAAAATTGCTCTATTAAATCAGGACAAGCTTGGACAGGTTTGAGAAAGCAGAACAAATAAAAGGTCAGAGTGGTTGCAAAACGCTTTAATGTGCATTTTGACACTATGGATACATATTTTTCCTTTAGCATGACTATTTCCAGTTGTATTAAACTCCCTCATCGGAAACCTGTAAAATCCACTTACACTAGCCCAAGTCCACCACCAACTTTACACTATACACATAATCACATAAGTCTATATTGGCATATGATGTTAATACAGATGATTTTCTCCAACAAGACACATAGTGTGTGTAAAACTACCTTTTCTGTTCAAAGTTAGCTCATTCCTGTCTGCTTGGATTTGAAAACTCAATTCAGCTTAACCCTCTGGCTCCTCCCTAATCATCACGTAATAGGAAAGACCTATTTATACCTGGCAGAGCTGCTGCCAGGTATAAATATCAAAACACTGGCTGGAAGCAGTATACACAACACAACCACACTAAACAATTGAACTGTCATGCCGACTAGCTGCCAATTCTGGTTAAAATTAGCCTAAAGATGTATATATCTTTTCAACTTTAAATAGTTGTAGGACTGTGTAGAACAAAAAAAGATTATTTTTTTCTTACTCGCAAGCAGATTGCATTGATAGGTAATAATTACGAGCTGCATATCTGCAAAACAAACTAAATAACAGTCATGTTTTGCCCTGTCCTTGTCTTTGTATTAGTTGGCGCATGCGCTGTGTTTTCCGTTTACGCGGATTGAAGCTATTTAAAAACAATGAGGTAAAAGCTACAAAATATATATTATAATGTTAGTTACGTTAACGTTACTGTGCCAGTGTCACATCATGTAACAACAAAACAAAGCAGGAAGAGTTAGTCTAACATAAACCGAGACGTTTTAAAATGTGAAGTTAACTTAACGTTAGCTAACGTTTCCCAGGAAACAAGTTAGCTTCGATTACATTGAACACTAAAAGTCTACCAACGAGCATGCAAACACCAAAAAGTCAAAATATGATGATGAGATGAGGTCCTGGGAAACACAATAAGTTAATTTAGCGTTACTAGAGTTGACGATAAGGTTTTTGTTTCCTGCTAACGTTAACTTAGCTTTACTTTACTTTTTTTTACCTTTGGTATCCGAGTTTCTGAAATGGAATCCGATGTTCGCCGCTCCGCTAAGTTTAAAAAGCGAAATCTATCGCATACTGACGTGAAAATAAATGTGCTAAAATAAAAAAGTCTCCACTTTTATTTACAGCTGTTGTGTAAAACACACGCCCGTCACAGACGGCAGCAGCAATAATCCCCACTGACCCGCTGAAACCGTTTAACTCGTTCAAAACTTCGCCAACCAATCCCGAGGCGAGGCTTAGTGACGACAGAAGAGGGGTGTTCGATTTGATAATCGTAGAATCCCGAAAGGGCGGGACCGGTCCTTAGAACCAATAGCATGCAATGGTGCGGGGTGCCTAAACCGTCGACATGTGAATACAAATCGTGCGAACCCCAACGGAAGTTCAGCACGGAGTGACGTCACAGCGCAGATTCAAATCAACCAATTGATATCTGGCAGGATTTGCTTTGTTCCGCCCAGGTTGCTCAAAGAGCACATGCGTGTTTGAAAGCAGCTTCATAATTACTATTATTATAATGATGATGATTATTAATAAGAATAACAACAACAACAACAATAATAATTATAATTATAATTTTTATTTATAGAGTGCTTTTCAAAATCAATGTTACAAAGTGTTTCACAAAGGCAGCAAAATAAAATAGATCAATCATAAAATCATTAGGTTTTAAAAAACAGATAGGACAATTTAGTGCATGAAAACCAATTAAAAAACAAGAAAAAATGAATATTTTAAAGGAAATAAAAGACAGTTCAAACAAAAATTAAAACTCAAGTAAAATCAGGGGAGGCTCTCTGATTAAAGTATGTTTTAAGAACAGAAGTAAAAGAAATCACTGACTCAGCCAACCTGATTTCCTCTGGCAGATCGTTCGTTTAGTTTTCAGCCGGGCTTCTGGAGTAGATAAAAAAACAACAACCTCTGCCTGAGGATCTCAAAGTACATACTGGCTTGTAGGGTCGTAGAGGTCAGAGATACAGCAGGGAGAGAGGCCATGAGGAGCCTTAAAAGTAATCAGTAAGATCTTAAATTCAATTCTAAAACATAATGGGAGCCAGTATCATCTCCTGTTGTCTCAGTGACAACTGCAGAAAACAAGTAGTTGCACTTTTTTTTAATTTTTTTTTTTCCCAAAATCACAGAGTTTACTGTCAGAACTAAAGAAACCAGAAAAGTTCACATTTTAATAGCTTGAATCAGAGAAATATGGAAATTTTCTTTTTAAAAAATGACTCCAAAAGATTGATTATCAAAATAGTTGCAGCTCTAGTTTGCATACTTAAAACAAATCCACATCAGCTGATTAACTACACATTGCAGACATTTGGTATCATGAAGAAAGGAACAAATTATTGTGGTTGCCTTTTTATAAAATTTAAGGATGCTACCAGCCGGAAGCAAGATCCATTTAATTCACAAATAAATAAGGCAAACACTTACATTTTTTCATTTTGCATTTCTTTTTCTATTAAATCAATACAAACAGTCCATTTACATTTTGTAAACCATTTTGTACGTATTTTTGGTCATATGGTTGGACTTCGACATGGAATTAATGTTGCTATTTTTGGTTGAATTTCATGCCATTTATTCATGCTTTCTCAGATTAATGACAACATACAACAACAGCCCAGATATTACATAATATGACATATTTTTCTGGGTAAATGGAATGATTAGGATGATTGATTAGTATGGTCCAGGTTCCTGTTTCAGAGAGGCCAGCAGGAAGAGGAAGCCAGTTTACAAACACACCCAGGCTCCCGAGGAAAAGTGACTGGCTTCCCTGAAAATATAGATATGATATTAATTATTAATCTGTTAATGCATCAGTGTCATATTGAGGAATATGAGACATTAAATCAAGGAACAAAGTAAGGATGACACGGTACTGTATAAAATCACAAAATGAGTCTCGATGCAACATAATGACTCAGAAAATAAATTGAATTCATGTTGAATTATTGCCCCATAACAGGTAATTATCAGTCGACCGAGGTAGGGTTTGTACCGGAGGATGTTAATTAGCATCTTGGCATGCCTTAATCAAATTGTTGAGTAACTGAATTTCCCTGAGTATCAATTTGTTTTGCAAACTGGCAGCTTCATATCCTCCGGTGTGTAGCAATTGGCACTGCAGTCCCCACATTCACTCTCACATACAGTTTGCTGAAATCAAATTATGTTCTGATGCATTTTATATTACTCTCTAAAAGGGTAACTGACAACCTCTTGAGCTCCCAGTTTTCTCTGCTTTATAGGAGTCATGAGTCAGGATATCATTTTCATGAAAGCCCGTCTGTCTTTTGCCAGTTTTGTATGTGAAAACCCAATTCCCATGAAATGGCAAGAGTGTGACTGCTTTTATAAGAGAGATAAGAGACATGGAGCCATTTCTAGAGTTGGAAAAGATTACACATATGCAGTTTAAGACTCATGAATATTTACTTATTTTGTCACTCAAATACTGGGCCTTACCTGTGATCTCATGTGCAATAATATGTATACATACATACATATACATATATATATATACACACACATATATATATGCATTTTATATATATATATATATATATATATATATATATATATATATATATATGTATATATATATATATATATATATATATATATATATATAAATATATATATAAATAAATAAATAAATGATAAATGCATATCCACTTGATAAATGCATATCCACTTGTCTTTTGTTGAGCTGTACTTGTATGAGTGTGTTTAAACTTTCATGTTTATTGCATAAATAAACTCTGTCTAAAAAAACCGAAATGGGCTGTTACTGCCTGTCTTAGCTTATGTGTTACCTGGTGTGAGAGGGATTTTGTTCCCTGATGCCTTCAGGACAACCTGTAGATCGCAGGGCTTTACACCCTCAGCACCGCCTGCCTGTTGCCTCACTACGATGCAGACTTCCTCTTTCCTCAGCAGCCAGTCCATCTGATTGCCCAGGTAGTTCACTCCACGGATGCAAAGCTCAGAAATGTCATTGGGAAGAAGTGGGGAGAAGGCCAGGGAATCCTTCTGAACTCTAAGAATAACCCCAAAGAAACAGTATATCACTTTATATCACTTTGTGCATGCTGTGTGAATTTGTTTTTTTTCATTGAGCGTGTATGGCGAGATGATTGATGACTGACCTGATGCCAGTGTAACCAAACACCACAGCTTGCAGGAATCCTCCCATACCCGTGAGAAAGTTGACTGCACCCGAGCCATCTGATGATTCACTCCATACCTGCGAGGAGAGGTAATCACACAGTCACTCAGTATTCAGTAAAGAGGCACGTATTCGTTTTATGTGGCTGTGTGGGAGTCAGAAAAGTACCTGGAACGGTCCCTGGATGTTTTTGAAGCACTTCTGGAGTAAAGCTTGTGCTTTCTCAGCCTCCCCCAGCTCCAGCCAGCCGATTGCAAACATCCCCTTACAGGAACAGAAAAGCAAAAGCAGAGTTAACGACAACATCAATTTTGCACCGACCAGACAGCATAAACTGTGTCTTACCCATGTCATGGCTGGTCCCTGAGGGTCTGTCACTGGCTCATACACTTCAAGGTCATTTTTTCTGACCTCAGGGGACATTGGCAACCCAAGAGGATAACCCAACAACACTGTGTCCGCCTGTTTCACTGGATTACCTGCCAGATGTGCAAAGGTCATTCTGACAACATGTGTTATAGATACTTGATTTTATTATGTAGATCAGAGTCAAAAAGGTAAAAATAACCTTTGATATAGCCATCAAACTCAGGATGGTACTGGGATTCTTTGTCAAAAGGTATTTTGATGCGTTCGGCCACCGCTTTCCATTCCTGTGGTGCAGGATGTTTGAGGAGATCCGCTAATTCTGCAGCGAACTGGAGACTGACAAATAAGATGTTTGTTTGTATTACTTGTATTAATAAAAGTAATATGTACTTTTGGAAAATATGCAAATACCAGTACCTGAATTTGGCCACCGTGTTTGTGTACACAGAGTTGTTGACATTGCGGTAATACTCGTCAGGTGGCATGACACCTAAAGAGCACAAAAGGTAAATGTTTCATATTATTTTAATTATATCACATTATTCAAAACGTAATTATACACATTATGTTTTCTCACAATATCTTTTTGTGGATTTAAATTTTGATTTATTCATCCTGGAACCAATTAAAGAAAATACAAAATTAAAAATATTTCCATATTCATACATTCTTGATTTGTCAATGTGGGAGAAGGAGTAGATGTCATTATAACAATTTTAATGAAGTAATTCACTATTTTTGTGGAAAAAGTATATTAGACTCTTCAAAGCAGATTTTTATTTTGCCCAAAACATGTCTGGAAGGGGCCTTTAAAAGCATTTAATAACACTGAAAGCCAAAGTTTGCTTCATTATAGACATGTTTATGGCGAGATTATAGATTAGATTATTTTTTCCAGTGGTAAATGAGTCTTTTATTGTTTAATTATGCCTCTATTAAAGAATAAGCCATATTACTGTGTCATGTTAAATAAATTAAGTAGCCTTATCTATGAACATTGACTCATGTTTTACCCTCTGTAATCATTCCTCCTGATCATACTAATGATTACAAGATCCCCTCATAATGTACTTTTAATATTAGTAATGGGGCCAAAGTCCAAAGTCCTCATTTTGAGCAAAACTGTATTTAGAAGTTTGTCTGAAGATAATATGAGGCTTCAGTTTCAGTCAAATAAAGTGGATATTTTCCACAGTTCTTGTTATTAAAAACTTCCCTCTTTGTGTCTCAATGGACAATGTTTTCCTGTTCAGCTGCAGTGGAAGGGTTGTAAAAAAAAAGGGAAAAAAGGGAACTTGGCACTAAAAAAACAGTAACTTTGAACGATAGTGACTCCATTTGAATCGTTTGGGCAGCAGAAGCCTCACATTATCTTTAAATAAACTTTTAAATATATTGTTGCACGAAAGGAGGGCTGTGGATCTCTGAACAGGAGGAACAATGTTCATTTGGGTGCCTGACTGTTGTTTTACAACTTTAAAACTTAAAAAAAATTGTGAACCTGTCCTTTAATGCCTTTTCAATAATGGACTTTACCTAGGATGTGGTACTGCTGGTCCTCAGGGTTCCAGGTTACTCTGGAGATCCAGTAGTCAGCCACACCCCATATCACCTGACTGCCCTGGCCCTCCGAGAACATGGACAAATCCTGGAACAAAAAGAGCTCAGTTAACACCATCATGCAGGCTGAGACACATAATGATGAGCAAAGATAAAGGAGCATACCTCAGTGAGATAGAGATAATGTTGGAAGGCCAGTGTGACGTCTCCATTGATGTGAATCTCTTGTTGTCCATAGATGTCTTCTGGACACACCTCCCTTCCTGACACAGCGCTCTCCCATGGGAACTTCAGTCCCTGTACAGATACAGGAGCATCTCTTCATTGTTAAAAGAATCAACACACACAAACACTAAAAGTTTTTGCCCTAAAATACGTCCTACGCTACTGTTACTCTGCCACTGCAGTTACTTTCAGTTTAAAGTCCTGTTATTAGTAGCAACCCCCACTGCCACAGTTCAACTTGGAGTGTTTTTTGATAGTCAGCAGGTTAAGATAAGCCTTACCTGCTGACTATCAAAACATCCACTAAACCTTCACTTCATTTTCCTTGTTTTAATGTCAACAGCTTAGCAAGTAGTACATGCAATGTCATTACATCCTGTTTTAAGGCTAATTTGTTATCCCCAGTGTTGGTATCACCACTTGTGTGCCACATGGTCGGCATGGTCAAAATGCTGTAAATACTAGCAATCTAAGGCTAATTCTCTATGACTCGTTTCATGACCAAGGGCCTGGCTTGAGAAATGAGACTACTAATCAAGTTTTAGTTGATACTCCTAAACCGCAGAGACTTGTTACCAAAACTGGACACCATTAGAATCTGGGTCCAACAAACCAGTCCAGATATTTTATTCTAACCTGTTTGACTGATAAAATGAGGGATGATGTCATTGCACTTGATGGTTATAATACATAAAGGGTAAACCGAACCACAACGGGTTGTTATTTTCGTGAGAAACTCTTTTGCTATCTCTGTGTTACAATCTGTGTCTTTGCCAAAAGATTGTGAATTGCTAGCATTAAATGTCTCCCTAAATCCTAATAACATTATGATCGTAATCGAGGCTTATCAACTGCTTATTAAAGAGCCTCAGATAAAATGGTCAATCTTGTTGATCTTGTTCAATGTTCATGGGTGACCTTAACCTTGACTGGTTGTCCTCTACCTCTGGAGGGGTTAAAAAAAATCATTGCATTGAATTAAATGTAACTCAGCTCATTTCTTCACCTGCTCGGCAAGATCAATCAAGCAACCAAGCAAGTATTATACTAGCTGTCTGAGGCTAATGTTGCTAACACAACTGTTTCTGCTGGGCTAACTCTCAGTGTTATGTACCAGTCGTTTACTTCTTTTGTAGACTTTGTTTATGTCGACTAAATTGATCACTGTGTTGCATTGTACTTGTTATGGGGACTTAAAGTCAAACTGACACTTGAATTAATTCTCACTTTTTGTGTAAGGAAATAAATGTAACGATACTGCAGCTATTGTGCATATTTTTTCCAAATTTAAAAAGAGAGATAAAATACTTTCAGAAACTTTGCAGCAGTTGTCAGACATTTGAGAGACAGTGTTGTGAGGAGACACATTCTCTATTCTTGGTTAACTGCTGTGTGACCATTTGGATTTGAGGTGATAATACAGACTATTTTAAGTGACTGCCCACAAAAATATTGCATCTAATTACAGCAGGGACAGAGTCAGTCTGAACCAAAAATTCACACCGACTTGAGAACATCAGCATGGTGGACATTGCACAGCAGCTGCAGAAAATACATAAATCTGAAATTCCCCCATTTTGTTAATTGTGATTTAGATAAAGTAAGTATGAACATCAAAACACACATTATAAAAGATATTGACATCATGAAAACTTTTTATTTCAGTTTGGCTATAATGTTTTTTCATTGAAGTATAAAGATGCATCAAACGGAAATACTCAAGTAAAGTACAAGTACCTCAAAATTGTATGTAAGTACAGTACTTGAGTAAAAGTTACTTTTCACCACTGATCATAACTTTACTAATTCATTATTACAACTTTGGCCCAACTCTTGTTTATTGTATTGCATCTTTTTCTGATTTGTAACCACTGACATTGAATTTATAGTGTTTTATCGAACACTTATTTTACAGTTTCACAATTGCTTCCAGTGAAAATCTTAAAATTTTGTCAAATTATGTCTCCAAAATAGTCAGTAATTGCAGAAGAGCTGTAACGGTGACACCTGTGTATCCCACTGATCATCATACCTTGTAGCCCTGCTTTTGGGCGTTGTCTTTTGCGCCGTCTACAGTCCGCACCCTGTACTCCAGCACAGCTCGGGCTAGCTTGGGGTAGAAAAGACCTATGCCAGGATACATCCAAATGTCCTGTAATAAGAAGTTAGGGTCATTACATGATACACCATACAATCACATTACTAAAATAGCTATGCATCAGCTGCCAGTAGCCTTACCTGGTCCCAGAAAACATGGCCCCAGTAGTCCTGACCGTCCCCACCGTTAGACAGTCCGCCTGGACTGACTCCACCAAAAGAGCTGGAGGTGTCATGTATGGAGGGGAAGGCGCTGAGGAGGTAGAACATGCAGCCAATTAGAGCCTTGCAGAGGCTGTCTGACCCTGTCACCTCCACCTTGCTGTGCAGCCACAGCTCTTTCCAGGCCTTCTCGTGAGACGAACGCAGGTTCCCAGTCGCCATCAGATTCAGGCCCTCATCGAAACTGGCCTTAGCAGTGTCTAAACTGTCAGCCACTACCAGGATGAAGCCCCAGCGAGCCTGGCTCTGTTCTGGGAGCAGCGTCAGGGTGGAGGGTATGATTTTCCAGATAAGGTGCACTGAGGGACAGGAGCCCCCCGGGAACTCAGCAGTGGACGTCTGTCCTTGGATGTGACTGAGGAAGAACGGAAGGTAAATTATAAAGAGTTCATACCTGTACCATATAGAAAAAAACGTGTATTTTGTTTATGTCAACCTCACCTCCCTCCTTTATAATCAGGACCAGACTCAAAAACAATGTCTTTGCTCTTAGGTGTGAACGAACTGACCAGGTTAACAGTGACAGGTTCCTCTGACGTAACCTGACGTACCATCAGAATCTCCATCACCATCAGGTTGGGGTAGTACCGGTGTGAATACAAAGACTGGGAGACAGTTGCACTGGCCGTGCTCAGAGTGTGGGTAAAAATACCTGGTTGAGAAGATTAGACAATTAGCAGTGAGAAATCTTCCCGGCATAAAATCAGATGTCAACCAAAACAATACACTGCAGACATTACCTGTGTTGGTGTCCAGGCTGTAGGAGTGTCGGGCAGCTTCCTCTGTCTCAACCTTCACAGCTAGAGGACAGGGAACATCTGCACGGTGACAACGGCCACCCTCCCCGTTATACACACCACCCATGTGCATGATATTGTTGTACACCCTCCAGCCCAGAAGGCCATTAGCCAGCGGAGGGAGGAAGCGGACATCATTGGGTAGAGTGTCACTGGTGAAGATGTAAGGGTCTGGGCCACCGGCCATGATGAGGAGGTGATCACGTGGAAAGGTTAAATCAAACCAAGAAGTCTGGTGTCCACTCAGTCAGAGTACTTAGTATAAAGTCTGAAAACAAATATATTTTTACAACATGTCTTTTTTCCTTACTGTAGTTCCTCAGAAAGAGGAAGTGTTATTACTGTACCCCCTCAAAATGAGGAAGCACAATCACTCAACCAGTATTTCCTTTGAGATTGTGTCGAGTAGATTTATTTGTCCAAAATTTCTGAACTAAACACACATTAAAATATGTTAACAGTGCACAGGTAAGAGATGATTATCGGAAATATTTACTGCAACACCACACCCACTATTTTCCCAGGTTTCTGCCAGTAAAGGCTATTTGTAGATTGTGTACTTTGGCACCTTAGTGTCACAAGACACATACAAGGGTCATTTTAAAATATCATCGGGCAAATAGCAGACCTGAAATACAAAAATGAGCCTCACACCAAACAAAACACAGAAAGAGTTAAAATTACTGGAGATGTACTTCTTCCTCCTTAATTAAGTCAAGATGTCTGAAATTATTAATTAATTAATTTGAAGGCATTCATTGGCAAAAAATAAAACATTCAATCTCAGTGATCAAGTTGATTCAGCTTGAGTTGTTGCAATCAATGGCCTGCATACACATTCAGCATATCTGCCTTAAACACACTATTACGGCAGGAATGTTTCATTCTCACGTGAACAGGAAGCAGCATCTGTTTCTGCAACAAAGAGGAATGCTGGAAAAAAACAAAAAACCAAAGGGATGGTAAAACTTGCAGAAGTTCTCAAAAAGTTAGCTAATCACAGTTTAATCTATCAAAAACAGCTTATTGTGTTCTACTTTCTTGTAGAGATCACATCTAGTCAAAGAAAAGAACTCAAATGTTGTGAATAAAGTTGGTCCAAGTTTATAGGGTCGACTATCACAACTGTAGGAGGAGGGCTGCAGCTCTGCATGCTGCACAGAAAACCTGGACATCATTCTCAGTCTGCTGAAAAACATGGCACGGATTTATTTTGGATGGTAAGGTGGATGCGGAAACCATGAATTGGCCTTAAAGGGTGGATTCACAAATTTTTAAGTCTTAAAACAATAGTCAGATGCCCAAATGAACACTGAAATAGGTTCTTCTTGCCATAATCATTCCTCCTGTTCATACTGACCTTTAGAAGATCCCTTCATAATGCAATCACAATGTAAATGCTGGAGGCCAAAATCCACAACCCTCCTTTTGTGCAAAAATGTATTTGAAAGTTTATCTGAAGCTAATATAAAGCTTCAGCTGTCAAAATTAGTCAAATCAAGTAGATATCTTTCAACGTTACTGCCAAATTGGTGCCAGTGCATGGTGGACAGGCAGCGGATGAGGTGTGAACTAGTATGGGTTGTTAAGGAGAGTGATGGCCTTAGGGAAAATACTGTTCAGGTATCTAGTGGTCCTGTTCCTGATGGAGCAGAACCTGCAGCCAGATGGAAGTTTTCTGATGAGGCAGTGGCAGTGATGTTTTTGTTTTCCCCATTACTCAGTTCTGCATTTCCTTTTTTACTTTGGTTCCTAACTCTCCTCTTGTTTCAGATCCACTTCCTGCCCTTGTGTGTTTCCCGCTCCTGTCATCGTCATTATCCCCTAATGTCATCCACCTTTGTCTAATTACCCTCCCTCTCCTTGTGTATTTAGTCTGCATGCACTGTGCTCCCTGTGCCAGTTCGTCTTAGCCCTTAGTTGCAAGCGTTCCAGCCTTTGTATTTCTATTGATAGCCTCCTTGTGTTTTTTGACTCTGGATCTGCCTCTGCCTTGCCCTTTGTGTTTTGTTTGCCTCCACTGACTGACTGCCTTTGTACCAAACCTGCCTACTCAGTAAAGACTCTGATTTTTAGAAACCATGAACTGTCTGTGAGTTGTGCATTTGGGTCTATTCCTGGTGTGTCAGAAAACCTATCAAGATGAGTGTGTCTCCCATTACAGTTCGCTGGTGATGGTGGTATACAGAAACTTAAGACTCCATCACCTTTCACTGTTGATGAGTAGTGGGGAGTGTGAGGGTGGATGTTTCTGGAAGTCTGTGACCATCTCCACTGTCTTGTTGACATTGAGCTCCAAGGTTGTTTTCTGTACACTATGCTGCCATCTTTGTCTTTGAGGTCCAGGACCATGGTGTCATCAGCAAACTTGACCAGCTTGATGGAGGGGTGGCTGGAGGTGCTCATTGGTGTACAGATATGGGGAGAGAACGCAACCTTGTGGTGCTCCAGTGTTAGTGGTGAGGGGGACAGACAGGTGGGTGCCAAGCTGCACCTGTTGCTTCCTGTTGGTCAGTAAGTCCGTAATCCACTTGCAGACGGGGCGGGGTACCTGCAGCTGTAGCAGCTTGGTGTGCAGACAGTCGGGGAGGATGGTATTAAAGGTTGAATTGAAGTCTACGAACAGAGTCCTGACATAGGTGTTGAGGTTAACAGCATCATCCACGGAGCCGTTGGCTCTATAGGCAGTTTGTAGAGGATCCAGAGGGGGGTCTGTGATTGGTTTGAGGAAGGACAGGATGAGTCTTTCAAAACACTTCATGACTACAGATGTCAGAGCAACGTGTCTGTAGTCATTCAGGCACATAATTCTGTCCTTCCTTGGAACTGGGACGTAGGTGGATGCTTTGAAACAGGTTGGCACACGACATTGAGAGATGAACTGATTGACAATGCATGAGAACACTGAGAGCTGGATTGTGCAGTGCCTCTGTGGCTGGGGAGACAACATCAGGTCCTGGGGTTTTCCTTAAATTCAGCTGTGTGAAGAGCTTATGAACATCCTTTCTGTGAAGGTGAGAGAGGCAGGGGGAGAGGGGGGAGGCAACCAGTTCACAGCCAATGACTCTGGATTGTATCCTTGAGATGAGATGAGATTTTTTCACAGAAGATATTTCTGATCTGGGCCACTTGCATATACGGTCCTAAATCTGATTAATATCTGATCTCTGGCTATGCGACTGCTGTCAGAATGGACTTTGTGCTATTCTTTTGACATATCACTTCTCTGCGCATATTGACCTGTCGTCATAATTCAGTGTCAGCACTTCACAGCCCACACACTAACCCTAACATGGAGGACAGCAACAGAAGAAACAGGGATCAGTGGAAAAATGAGGAACTTTCAAATTTGTTTATGAAGAAGCTTCTATTCAAGCCAAACTGGAAGGAACCTATCATAATTGAATGCTAGTACAGCCATGTCATCCATGTGAATGATTTGAATGTCGCACAAATAACGTTATTGTTGTTATTCTTGTATGCATGCAGCTCACATTTTGGCTCACAAAACTGATGTCAGGACACCTTGAACTGCAAACAAGATCAATTATGACTATTTCTATTATGAAGTTTTGATCCATGGAGGTTTTATATTTATAAAAACTTTCCTCGAGCCGAGAAAAGGGATTTTAAAGATCTGTCTTGTCATCACAAGGTAAAGTCCATGGGCCAAGCGGGAACTCACAGGCGGGGCCAATGGAAGAAATACTACTGTGCATATTCAGTGGGCCTCACAACATGGAAGTAAAACCGGGAACTAGAAACTTTTTTGGCGTATGCGCCCAAGTAGGTCTATCTGCAGACTCGCAGTATCTACATAACACACCCACTTGGTTAGGTGAAGGCATGAGCACTGACATGGTTAGGGTTAGGGATCAGGGGGGCTGTGTTGTATAGGTCTGCAAGGCTGCAGCTAGACCCTTCACTATTAGCCAGGTGAGCAATTCTTATTGGACTGAATAGGCGCTATTTACGGTCCGGTATCCAGCTCTTATAATACATCCTTGCCTCAGCAATGTTCACATCGGAGCTGGATACATGTCACTTACAAATATGAATGTGAACCATCAACACAAAAGATCAGAATTGAGCATTAAAGCCCAACATGTGAACATAGCCATATAGGACACTGAACATGCTCATTAGATTTTAAAGAAAGGCACTTTAATCACACTATGTATGGTGTCGAGTTTCAGCTTTAAGAAAAACATCTTAATGTTATGATACACTTTTGTTAGTGTTAGTTTGAACAGTCTTGTTACAGGCTGTAATGGCTGCCACCGTATGCTTACATATTTACAATTAAAACACTGGAACCACTTGGCTCGGGCAGTAAAAATACTCTGCAGGTCACAGCGAGAGTGTTTACATTTTCATCCTATCTTTTCCAAGAAGTATCACGTCACTTTCTCCAAACTAAATCATGTCATCTCTCTACGCACTGGCTGCTCCAAAAATTCCCCTTCACCTTTTTTGCTATTGGCCTTTATTTTACTCTCTACTTAACAAATCTGCAGTGAAGGCCTAGAGGCTCTAAAGCAACTCGCCCAAGGAATTAAAGTGGTTGAATCTGTATCTTGTTGTCAATCTCTTCCTAAAAGGGTTTAATCTTGAGTTTTGTCCTTGATTTTATTATTTTTTCTTTTGTTATTTGTCTGGATTACACATATAACTCTGCTCCAGTTAACATTTTTATATATCTGTAAGTTTCCCATTTGCTTGTATTATTGTTGGTTTTCAAAATAATACCTGGTGTGAAACACTTTGTAAAAGTTCTCTACAAATAAATATGATCATAATTATATTGTTATTATCATCCATCCTTATGGGGGCTATGAGCAAAAGTTATTGATATGGGCTCACCACCACTAGCAACAATATATCAAATTTAACACTCTATATACTCTATATTCACACATGGAGTCAAGCCAAGGAAGGGGTCTAATAACAGTTTTTGCCCCTACTGATGGTCTCCCTCAACACATTTTGCTCAGAGCCTCAAATAAGGAAAGTCCTGATATTAAGCTATTGAGCAGCATTATGGGAATAGTTGGATACAGCATTTTTGAAGCTTTACCGATACTACCAGCCTCTTTTTTAAAAAAAAATCCCTAACCCCCAACTTTATGCCAATGCAATACTCAATAGCTTGTAGAACCACTTTAAAGAATATGCACCATGTAAATTTTGACACAGGCCTCCTTTTCAAGACCAAACATGAGGTAAAAAAGCAGAGGTCACCCTGAGGATATCACCAATTCATTCTTTTACTGTGCTACAGTGATGCATATCAGCAAACAAAGTTCCAATAATCAAATTACAACAAAGTAATTGTATATTAATCTCTGTATATTGTTTGAAATTGATTTTGGTGCATTTCACTTATTTATCATAATATATCAAGTGGTCAAAAGTGTAAAAAAAAAAAAAAAAATGACAAGATTTTATTTTTTCCAGCTCATCTGAGGCATTACAGAGGTCCCACCTCTTGGTGGCGCTGAGGAGCTGTTTGTGCAGCATCTGGCATCATGCCGGAGGTCAGAGCCACAAACCCTGGGAAAAGCAGTGCTTTGTCCATATAAGGCTGCAATCCATCCGCTTCCCTCTTCCTCCCCAGCTCCCTTCCTCTGTCTTTCTCAGACCTAAGGGATATTTACAGAGAGAGTGCCTCGGCCAGCCTGCCCTTCCTTATTAGGAGCTCAGCTTGTTGTCAGTACTTCTACCCTGCAGGACAGTGGTCCATCTCTCTGCTCTCAGATGAGACAAACAGATGGATGACTGGTGTTAACCGCACTTAACTGCAAATGGATTGAAGCTCAAATGACACCAGGTCGACTCCTACAGCTTTACCTACATGTCTACTGAGTTCTCAACCAGCATATGTAATGACACTCATGATGTACTGTGCACCTGGGAGCCTCGATATAACAGTCCAAACATACTGTAAATACATCTATGTTGCCCTGTTTCCTCTGTTAGGCTCACTGTGTGTGAACGCTGCAGTATTGCAGCTGTTCTTTTTTTTCCCCCTCTCCCCAGTGATGCAGGACATCTGGCTACCAGAAAACAACCACTGACACTGTATGCTAAGATGATACAGTGTGATTCGATCGAAGCAGCAGTAAGCAAACAACCAGTTGACCACAAAATTACAAACATGAACACTTTGAAGACAAAAGTCACAGCATGTTACTAAGAAACCAGGAATCTAAGCAAGACTTAAGTGTTGAGGTTGTGTACGATGTTAGAAAGCATCTTTGTCAACGTGTAATTTAATATTTTACCTCACCAATATTTTCAACTGTGAACGATGTGATGGCGGTGGATAAAAAATCTCAACTACTGTGTACATAATAACCAGACAGTCGCTACAAACACACTTTTTTTTTTATTTAGGGTGCAAACATCCATTTAATATATTAGAAAACCAACATGTGAAGAAAGGCTACATGGCATTTTACTTCATGAGGGTATTATTAAAGACTAGTATTTATACACATGTAATATACATAACCATGCTCCCTTGCAAGAGAGGAATTGACAATGAAAAACTATGAAAATAATATCTTTATCAATGGTAATAATTAAAACCATTCATAGCATAATAGGCTTTGACAGAACAGCAAATTCTATAATTGTGCAATGACCTTTGACCTTCAGCTACGGCTAACTTCTTCCATTACTTGCTTTTTTAAGACAAGTAGTCATGAGAAGGTGCTGCTCTGAACTGAGGTTGTCTGTCTGGAGGACGGGCAAAGCCTCGCAGATCTTTTATTGCTTTGCAGAGAGTAAAGTGCTGCTGTCGACGGACCTGGTTCTGCGGTCATTTTTTTTTTTAAGAGCATGGAGTGTGTCTGTGGTCACAAAAATAAAAATGTAAGTGGGGAAGTGCATAGGTGGAGAGGTAGGTGGGTTCAAAGACTTGCATGTGGAAACAAAAACAACCCGACAGAGCTTCACGGACTTCCCCCTGTCGCCAGGACGTTGCTGAATGTAAAAGACAGTCTGAAAATGTGTTTCAGAGCTGAAACCTGCTTGACAACATTAGATTTGGACATTGAAAGTGAGTGGGGTAAACTCGTGAATGTGTGACGTAAATGTGTTCACAAAATTTAAATACTAAGTGGGAGCTTTAAGGACCGAATGGCCTTGTGCGCTCGTGGAATGTGCATCGAGGAAGTATGTGATGCACGCATAGGAATGTGTGTGCATGTTAAGTATTCCCCTGATGCACAGTAGTAGTAGATGTTGTGTTTTCTTGTGTTGCACCAGCCGTGGGCATTTTGGCTGTTGTCAAGTCTTGTATTGTTATTGTGGGAGCCTCTGACCATAGCCACAGGCCTTCATGCCATAGGTCTTCCTGTGACAAACGGGTATTAAAAGGCACACAAAAGCCACTCCAGCTGTTCAGGACTATAGAGAGGCATCACAATCCAAGTCAAGCTGTGGTGCTCATGTACGAAGGACATTCTGCTGCTTCTCTCCCCCTCTCTCTCTTTCTTTCTCTCTCTCTCTCTTGCTCTTTGGCACTGGGAGGAATGTGTGGAAGGAGGGAGGGAGGGATGGATGGATGGATGGGGGGACGGAGGAAGGGGGGAGGGGGGTTTGGAGGGGAGGGAGGGGGAGGGGGGGGTCCCTGCTTTTCGTGTCGCTCTCTCTCTCTCCATCTATTTGGAGAGTTTGCTGATGACACGGATCAGTGCTCCATTTTCATCTTTAAGACGCTGGTTGTCTGCTCTCAGGTCAACCAGAACCTGGTGGTAAAAAAAAAAAAAAAAATCCAACTCACATTAAAACAAAATCATAATATAAAATCAGTTTGAGATTCATTGTATGATATTTGTTAAGTTATTGGATTATGAGACACTGGATGTTAAGATTATATACATATCAAGGTCTGACAGACATTTTGACTTGTAGCAGGTAAAGCACAGGTGTAACCAATAACATTAACAATG
The DNA here is from genome assembly GCF_914725855.1 of Thunnus albacares. Classification (NCBI taxonomy): domain Eukaryota; kingdom Metazoa; phylum Chordata; class Actinopteri; order Scombriformes; family Scombridae; genus Thunnus; species Thunnus albacares. The sequence continues at coordinate 20,341,831 of NC_058112.1, read as the reverse complement.
ACTCTTTCATTTAAGTGTCTCAGTGAGCTGTGACAGTGAGCCTGCATGCACAATACCAAGAACCTGCAACTGCCACACCTGAATATAAACGCAGCAATACTTCAATGTTATTAATGACACCTGTGCTTCTGTCAAAATGTCAGCCCTGGAAAAAAAAAGCCCATTAATCAACCAAAGACCACTGAATAAACAGTTTAAACTAGTAAATCAACTGACCACTTTAACTATTAAGAGGTTTATTAATACAAATGCATTAAAGCTGTTCTGGGTTAACAGCATAAAAGAGGAAGTAGGACACTGAATTCATGTCATGTGAAAGACAGCTGGGTCAATTTTCAGTTGGCAAGTTTTTGACAGTGATCTTTTGCTGCTCATAACTTTGGTCACGAAATGCTGCAGGAACCATTATTCTGCTGAGAGTTGAGGACTTCCTTCTACAGAGCCACAGGAATGAGGATATCTAGCTTCTAGCAGGAGCAAGAAGAAATAATCAGATCCTTTTGGATACTGGGCCTCATTTACAAAAAACCGTGTGCTGCAAATTACCTAAGTTGGTGTAGGTGTAGTTTAATGTAAAACGTGTCATTTTTAATCTTCCATGGGACACACTGACGTTTAAAAAGCCTGCAAAGAGGAGTCAACAAAATGGCTTAAAACTAGAAATAACAGCATAGAAATAGTTTAGTTTTTAATCTAAAAATTGTATTTTATTAAAAAAATAATTCTTTATTAATCCGAATATGGTTCTGTACTTCATCGTGAAATCAGAGCAGGTGAAAAGTTAAAGGAATAGTTAAATAGCAGCTGGTTAGGTTAACTTAGCATGAAGACTGGAAACACAGAGAAACAGCTAACCTGGCTCTGTCCAAACAAAACAAAAACTGCCAGCAACTCTGAAGCTTATTTATTATAACACTTTATCTTGAGTAAGTGTAAAAACTATGGGGAATTATGTGCCATGGTATTTCTTGGCCAAGAGCAGTTGCCTGACAATTTACAAATGAGTAAAAAGTGTCATTTCACATCCAAAGTTATGAGAGAACAGAGATCATATGTCCAGTTTCAGGCAGTTGTTCCGTAGGTAAACAAACATCTACTAATGTTATAAACCAAATCAACCTGTTAAGTGTAACAAAGACCAACATTATCACACCCCTTAAGACAGGCTGAGAGAGTGAACTTCCACAACGCTGCTGAACTGCACAAGCTAAAGCGAAGCTAATCAGGCAGCAGCATGCAAAGTGTCTGTGGCCACCGGCCACGATAAGATTCTCACTGAATGCGTCCTCACCTTCAGCTCCTCCTCCAGCTCTGCCATACGCCGCTCCAACATCCTCCGGTCCTGATGCCAGCGTAACGTGTGGAGGGAGCAAAGAGGGAAGTGATTTAGGGAAGAAAGAGAGCCAAAAAAGTTGAGTGACAACAGGTGAGAAAGTGGTTGATGTGGGGAGGAGAGAGAAGAGAGTGTCAACAGAGAGCAGGGGTGGCAGTAGTGAGGCAGATGAAGCTACAACAGGTATCATCATCAGCGGGGATGCATTACCTTTCTCTCCAGGTCCAGCAGGGCTGAGCAGTCACTGAAGCGCTCCTGTCTCTGTTGGATACAAAAAAACTAATAACCTTAACATCGTCATCACAGCAGCAGGTTTACATGATCACTAGAAGGCCTGTGTGCAAAAGACATTATGAATATTAAAGTTATAACCTGCAACATCTTCGTATGGAAAAAAAAGAAAGCCAGACTATGTAACTTTTGAGATGAATTCCCTTCATTTCCCTGTAGTCTCTTGAGTCAGTTTCTTAATGGAAAGATATCACAGTTGATGTGATTTATTTATGTACTGTTATGATGTCTGTTATCTATGTTAAACATGGTCAAAGTTATAAAACCTGAGGTGAACTTATGCATAAATGTTCCCTATAAGTCAAAAGCCCAGGCTTGAACCTGCTCTCAACGCTTCATTTGTGATGTATTTTTCCACCTCGCTGACGTCAGCATGCCCATAAACAGCCGTCCTTTCTGTTGCCCTGGTTGCAAAAGTTGTTGCTGAAGTTTTTCCATGTGTTGTTCCCATTGTCCACTTTCATATTTCGGATCAGATTCTGGATCAAACATGAATGGATGTATTTGAGAAGTTTATATTTAAAGAATGAGGAAAAAGTAGTGAAATCCTACTACTGTAGTTTGTTTCATAGTAGTTTGTTGATGTAACCTCCCAAGTGGCCAGAAACGATCAGTGACGGAGCTAACCAATCAGAACAGAGTTCATCAGGAGGACAGCCTTAAAAAGACAGGAGCTAAAACGTCCTGTTTCAGACAGAGGCTGAACTGAGGGGCTGTGTAAAGGGGCAGTATAGTTTTTTGAACTGTAAATCATGCAAAGATATTCCAGTAGAGCCCCAGAATGTAAATATAGACCTGGAAAAGTCCCCTTTAAAGACATCATTAAGGCTGTTAGATAGCATTATCAAGTAATAATAGTTACTGGGCAAACTGAAGTTTTAAACTGATACTGTCATTTGTAGAGTCATGTAACTGATGTGGCTACAAAGATTTTCAGACACTACTCAGGTCATTTCTTTCATCTGGCAACCACCTATGTTGCCTCCTTATCTGCACAATGAATGATGGTAGTTAGCTCAGTTAGGGACCATCAATTGTACAGTATTTTTTTTTCTTTTTCTTCTTCTTTTCACAGAGGATAATGTGGGGCATAAAAATGCTCACTAGACATTCATAAATCACAACAACAAACATAATGAACAGTGAAAAGTGACTAGTGAATTATTTCGGATACAGCCTCCTGGCAAGATGTGCATTTTACTTTTGTGATAAAACCTCTGAAATGTTATATGTGATGTGCTTAGATGTTGTGTAAGAGGAGCACACGTAGAGAAGAGTCACTAAGTCGGTGAACTGACTCAGAAATGTGACTTTTTCCTAAAGTTAGCTAACATTAGCCACCATGATCTACTGGTCATACCAGACCACGCGAGTCTGTAGCAGCAAAACTTGAGTGTATTAAAGTGAGCAACGGTGCGTTTTATTACTTAATGAATTCGACGTTTCATTGTTAAGAGGAAGAAGAATTCTTTCAAAAGTTTCATAGTCTTACTTTAATACAACAAAATATTTATTAAAAGGTGGAATCAATCCATTAGGGTTTTTACGTTTTCCACAAAGGAATATTTTTTGTTTCCATCAGCTGAAAAAAATGTTTTTTAGATAAAGAGAATAAAGACTGGTTTGACAACATGATATGTGATAGCTGCCCGGAATTGAACCAAGAACATCAAGAGGAAATCCAAGGAAAAAGATTTCAGTACTCATCACAGAGACAGAACTTGTCTTTAACAAGTTTTACCACTTTATAATGTTTCCTTGTGACTTTGTGCACAGAAGATCACAATAACAGTTTGTCAACTTCAACTTGTGTGTGTGTGTGTGTGTGTGTGTTATCACCTGTGTGGCCTTTTCCAGGTCCAACCTGGTCTGATTGACAATCCTCTGAGTGTCCTGCAGCTGAGACTGGAGCTGGCTGTTTTCTCTGGACACCTCCTCAAACAACTGACACACAAACACATTCAAACAGTAAATAACTGGGACAAAATAAATTGTGTGACCTCGATTTAAGTTCTGTCAGCTGACCTTCTTAAAGTCCTTGGTCTCGGAGCCTCCTCCTTGGGTACGGTCGTTACAGGATATGTGCGACCTGAGTGGAGGAGGAGAGCAGAGGTCAGAGAGACTGCTATCATAGTAACTGTGCTGACAGGATGAGGAAAGAGGGGAAGATCAAACAGTTCAAAAGGCCTGATTCATACCTGGATCTCAAGTGCTGGTCTGACTGTAAACAGAGAACACAAGCAAACAAGTTATGGTTGGTATCTTAGGTTACAGTCCATTAACACCATAAATAAACACAAACACACACACACATACACACCTGTGGATCCAGCCTGCTGCCTGAGAACTCTTCCTCTCCACTGGGATCATTGTCATCACTCTGCAGAGGACACAGACAGCACAGCATGTTCCTATAAAACTCTGAGGTCAAGCTGCAACAAGAATGTGTGTTTTTTTTCTTCATTGGCACTCGTTTTCCAACTTCCCTTTAACTTTGTCATTGTTGAATGTATCTTTTCTTGTATTTTATCTAAATTATCATGGTGTGTTATCCATGCTGCGCAGGCTTTTCCAGATATAAAGATGTGTACGGTGTTTACCTCCCCGGTCCTCTGTGCCTTTCTTCTGGCCCGAGCTTGTCTCCTCTCCCTGCGCTCCCGGGCCCATCGCTCTGTCTCACTCTCCCCTGTGCTGGCCTCAACATCTGGAACAAAGCCAGACAAGCAGTCATTTAAGACTAAATCAAGTATTTCAACAAACACCGTACTGTCGAGCACTACTACCTCTTCAAATACGGGTGTTAGTAAAGAGAAGAGGTGATATGTACCTTTCCTGTCAGAGGTCTGAGTCCGCGGGGTGCCAGCGGGCTGCGTGAGGCCCAGCAGGTCTGACTTCTGCAGACTGGCAATACGAGACCTCCAGCTCACTTCCTGTAAACACAGTATCCCACGCTATGTGATGTCAAATTACATTACATAAGAGCAGAAGCCAACGCAGGGCTATAACTCTGAAATATAGCTCTCACCCCTTCCTCTCCCTTCTTAGGTTTTGCTTCCTTCTCTTTTTCCTTCTCTTCCTCCTCCTTTTCTCTCCCTTTGTTCTCCATCTTCATGGTATTCATGGTCTTCTCCGCCTCCTGAAGATCTGTTAGTGTCACCCCCTTGATATGAAAGAGAGATATTATTGTTTATGTACCAGATAGACAGTGAACATGCAGTGAACATCTGAACAGGTGGTGTTTCTACCTGAGTGGAGCGACGAGACTGCCGCGCGTGCCGGGAGCGAGCTTTCCTTTGTGCCTCTGCCTCCTCATCTCGCACAGGTGTCAGATAGGACCTACATGTGACAAATCAGACTTTAAGCTACAAGCTGCGGCACCGTCGGGCTCGGTTTTAAAACATCAGCTTCTCGGTAACACAGACAATGATGCGGACTCACTTGCGTCTCTGCTTAGTCTCCGGTTCGCCTGTAGTCGTGTTCTGAGAGTTGGAGGTGGGGACGGCAGACTGGTCCTTCTTCTCTGTCTGTTCCTGAGGAAGTCTTCAGGAGAAAGATAAGAGGTGGCTATCAGATCTTTCTGATGAGTGAGGGAAATGTTTCTGACAAAATGACAAACAGTACTAAAAAGAGGAGGGGACACCCGCACACTGTCTTCACTTGCTCAATAAAGATACTTTAATATAAACAACGTTTCGGTCAACGACCTTCTTCAGGTATATCTGAGGTATACCTGAAGAAGGTCAAAACGTATGTATTAAAGTATCTTTATTAAGCAAGTGAAGGTAGTGTGCAGGTGTCCCTTCCTCTTTTTAGTCCGTGGCTACTCCACCGACACACCTGTCACAAAGACTACACACAAGTGCACACAGGAGATTTTTGATGAAAAATGACAAACACTAAAAAAAACCAAACAAAATACCTCTGGGCCAAGACACTATTAAGGCGGCTGAGTCCAGTAGAGCTCGTTCCTGTGCTAGCTGAGGTCATGGTGGGGTCATCCAGTCTCTTTCCATAAGATGAGCTTGAAATAAGACAAAACCCGTTGGAAACATTGGGCCATCTTTCACAGTCACACACACATGCAAATTAGTATTCACTGCTGGGGGAATGTAAAAGCTGTGACACAGTAAAAACAATCACACAAACACAAGCAAACAAATGCAAGACGGGCAGTGAGCAGCATAACTGACCTGTGAGGCAAATAAGGGTTGGAACTAGTGAGATCATTCCCTGATTGACTATGAAGGCGCCGGGTGTAAGAGGAGCTACGGCTTAGCCAACTGAGAGAGAGACAGGGTGACAAGGGCACATATGCGGTGACTCAGAAAAACAGATTCTGGTTTCACAAGCGCAGGAGCATATGAGAGCACAGGCCCACCTGTTGGAGTTGTCAGGGCTGCTGTCTGGAATACTGAAGAGTCTCCGTGTTGGAATAGGCGGCACCCGAGCGAGCCTTGGCTCCTGAGTATGAGGGGTGAGGATCAGTTCATCAGTTTTTTATGTGACTCAGTGAACGGAAGCCATAAAAGAAACCTTTATTTGGCCTGTCACGTTATATTTATAAAATAATAGCTGTGCTTTCATGGGTTTGTAATTCCTTGAATCATGTGAGTGGGCGCTTGTGTTACATACCTTAGTGTCGGCCTCGGTGCTGAGGCGGGGGCTGGAGGCAGAGCGGGTCATGCCTAGACCGGACTCGGGTGGCCTGCTGGAGTCCTGGCTGGAGTCAGTCAGTCCAGCTGAGCCCAGAGTCACCGAGCTGCCTGCCTTCCTCAGAGACGTTCTCCAGGAGCCCGGGGCCTCGGTTGCTGGGGGCTTGCTTGATTCTTGCTACACAGCCAGTCAAAGACAACATCTTTGTTGATGAGCGTTGTTGTCATGCAGCTAATAGAGACATTTGATGATCTTTATATCTCTAAACATTACCTTTTTAGCTTGGCTTGTAGCAGTACTCGTTGACATGGAGGTAGGAAGGAGGCTGGTGGTGTTGCGTTTGTTGTTCAAGTTGTTTATGATCTCTCGGTTTTTTGCTTTCTCTGCAACCGTGCAAAGGTCAGCAATTACTAAATCACTAGTAAAACCATAAAAACGTCATAAAACACATCTGATAAAACATGCAAATTCTTAACAACTTCTTTTTTCAAACATTGATTAGAACCACTTGTCATGTGTGCGGATACTTTTTTAAAACTACCATACACCACTTTCAAAGTCAAGGCACCAGCAGCTTCTCTCACCAGACTCCGCGTCACTCTCAGATTCACTCTCCTCCTCAGAGCTGGAGCTGCTGGAGGCTTTCGCCTGGCTTTGAGACTGGCTCTGCGCCGTCTGGCCTTCCTCCTCCTCGTCCTCAGCCGGGCTGCTCTGCAGGGCAGGAGGCGGATGCTTCTCCCGCTCATGAAGGCAGATTTTCTCCTTACTGCTCATACGAGAGATAGAAGTCCTGCAGGGGCGGGGCCAAGGTGGAGTGGAACAAAAGGTGGCATGCAGGGAGCTGATCAGTGAGGGCAATCATTCCATGTGCAGCCAATTAGAGGGAGCATGCGCTAATCAACACATCAGTGGGTGGAACAGTGGGTCTTTTCCTGTGATGCAGTGTGTACAACTGTTGTCTTATCACTAGATCAACGTTTAGCTTTATGTAACTTCAGCCAACTGGTTTTTTACTTAATCCCAAATTTCACACTTTTTGTAATCTTTTTTCTCAGCATGTAATGATGCAAATTTTACACAAACCAGCAGGGATAAAAATAGCAATAGAGCATCCACATGAATGACAAAACAATGTGTGTCCCAGCCACACACTATATACTATAATCCACAGAGAATATGCCTTGTACTAATCTACACGGTATACTACTTTGAATGTGAGTATGCAAGATATTAAAGTTACCCTGTGGATTTTTTGACCACTAGTAGTGCTACGGAGCAATATTTTTTAAGAGTGTGTTCCTGTTTTGTTTGTGTCGTGAATGCGCATGAGGACGCACATACATATGCGGGTCACGCCATTAACAGTCCTGCCGCTGATTTCACGCTATTCCGCAGATCAACAGTTGGTGGCAGTAATGCACCAAGAAGCTGGCAATGACTGCTAGCAAGTAGACATGGATGTAAATAATGCATCATTTAAATTATACATTTTTTTAATTGGCTCTTTGTTAGACCTCCAGGATACACTGAAAGCATTTTGATGAGTGAGTCTGAATGTTAACTTAAATTTAGTTATTTACAAGAAAACTCCACAGGACACCTTTAACTTATGTTATATTGTGCTTTAACTTCTGAGCTACCACCGATATAAAATTTGAAAACTTAACCAAGAGCGAGTGAGGCTGGAAAATATGACAATATATACTGTGATACGATATAAATATATTTATACGATAGATATTTATTTTGCCTGATTAGCCTCAACACAGACTTTATGATGTATGTCGATATTTATCCATATTGCCAACCCCATAGCGCCAGTAATAAATGTTCTTACAAAAACATGTTAGTTTATTTTAGCATTAACATTAAACAAACACATTGTTTTTTCTTTTTCTCCCACTTCTATTGTCTTCATTTAAGATGGCAAGAGATTTTCTTGTAAGCTTATTTTTCTCACTTTACCTTTTGCTCTGCAGTGTTTGTCCATAAACACACAACTGAAGTTAATCATGCGTGTTGGTATTTTAAAGTGTACTATATTTTTTCAGGTATCCAATGTGAACGTACTACAAAGTAAAAACAATAATATTTAGTATTTAGTATGTAACTGGGGCACAGAATGTCAGTCACACATTTTTGCCATAAAGTAGACCCGTCATTATTCCGGCTTTGCTTTTTTTACACTAAACCAAACAAAGTCGGCATAATTCCGTCCCTGTGTGTGATTTTAGATAGCATGCCGGCATTCAGGAATCAGAGGCGTGACGTGTAACAAAACAGTGCTGGTGTCTAGTGTATGTGGTCCCACCATGCTGACTGTCCCTTTTACACAGACGTCGATCCAGTAATGTGACTACCTCCGCTGCCGGCTTAATGGCGGATTAACAATACCCCCCCCCTCCATTCCATGTTTGTACTTTTTATACTTTTATACAGAACGGCAAGGCGGAATAACGGCGCAACATTCCCACCTTGAACAGGCTGTGTAAAAGGGGCTGGTGACTGCTATATTTATCGAGGTCAATGTCAGTGGAGAGACAGAACAAGGTTCAAAGGAATGCTGGGATTGTTAACATCATACCTGCATGCATACTGCTGGCACTGGGATTACTGGGATTCAGCTGAGGAGCAACTTTTGGCGTGTGCCCAAACAAACACACACAAACAAACACATGCCAACACACCAACAAACTGGCACTGACCTGCGTGTGCGAACCGGTACCATGGAAATTTGCGGGCTGGTCTCAATAACAGGAGTCTGTTTCTCCTTCTCGGTGCGTAGCTGAAGAGGAATATAAACACACATAAACACAGAGAACATTCGCCGCTGTAACACTATCAGTCAAATCAGGTTTATCTAACGGAGTGAGATAGTCGTGTAGCCTGTGTGAAGGCAGACTCACAGCGTTCTGTTTCTTCTGTAGCTCCTCCAGAGTGTCCACTAGGTTCTCATCTGCAACATCTAGAGGTGTTTGGCCCTACAAGGACATTCATAGTGCAGGATCAGTCACAGCATGAGCAAAGGCTTCAATCACATGGTTTATGACGTTAAAAGATTGTTTGTCTCTAGCTCACCACGTTGTTGACGGCACCCATGTCGCACATGTTGTCAGCAAGCAGGGTGCACACTTCTTCTTGCCCCCAGTGAGCTGCTGCGTGCAGGGACGTCCACCCATCGATGTCCCTGCTGTCCACATCAACCCCACATTGCAAGAGCACCCTGAGCAAGGTGAGAGAGAGGAGAGGAGGGAAATGAACAAGAGGAGGAGAAGAGGAGGAATACCAAGGAGAAGAGGACAAGGCTGTGAATACAAGCTGTTTGACTTGGTGTTATACCAAAATAAGACATAAGCTAACAGGCTGTCATTGCTCTCATGTGTTTGGACTGATGCTCACTTCAGGACTTCGATGTAGCCCTTGGCAGCGGCGACGTGCAGAGCTGTCGCCTTGGTGTTTGGGTGAGGTGTGAGAGTGCCACTTCCTGCCAGCACTGCCATGGCGTCCTGAAGCATGATCCTCTCCTCCTCCTTTCGGGCCTTGTCCACGTCTATTCCTGTGACGCACACACAAAACCAATTCGTTGATTGATTGATTGAAAGCTAAAAAAATCATGTGTCAGTTAAATCTATGACACATACTGTAAACTGCAGACAAAAGATGGTAAAAAGACAAATAATATTAAAGTTAATATGCATTTATGCTATATATGTCATTTGTGGTTTCAGTTACATGCTACAATGTGTGTATTTGACAGTGATAAAAGTATAGGCCTGGAGCGTCAGTACAGTATAATGGAGGTCAATATTTGGAACGCAGTGACTCTGTCCTGATTCTTTGGACTATTTCTGTCGACTCTGAAGCTAGACATATACTTTGAATGTGACCGCTTGGAAAAACAGGGCGAAAATGCAAAACAAGTGCAGCATTTAAAGGCTGGATGATTTTAGCGATGTTCATCTCCAGTTTTTCGCTCCACGTCACCGGAGCTCTGTATGATTTGCTAATTGTTGCCGCTCAAAGGAAATAATAACTGATGCCAAAGCGGTTGAGAGTTATGGTGTACCTAAAAGCAGCTAATCATCTCCACTGTGCTCTCATTATTCCAAACATCAGCAGCCTCTTTTAAGCTGGCATTTGCAAAGTGTGATCACATACTTCATGTGTTTTATAAACATTTTCCTTGAAAAGCTCGTCCTCCAGCGTATGTAAAGTTACTGACTGTATATTAAGTTCTCTTTTAATTTAGCATAATTATTCCACATAAAGACAGTTCTGGTTCCACAATGAAAGTGCTTAAAATATTTAAAAACATTACGTCATATTATTTCTGATATTTTTGTCAAGATGTTAGTTTGAATGAATTCAATTGGCTTAAATGAAAACAGTAAAATCATTTTGTTCTATAAATCACTGATAAGAACAAATATTTTATCTGCAACTGTTGGAGTCCAAAAGCAGAGAAAAGTAAAAAAAAATTTATCAGATGAGTAAAAAATATAATTAATTAATACATCAATAAATAATAATTAGTTAAATCATTCAAATTGAGTATAAAAAGAAATATAAAGTTTTTAACTTTTCCTTTGACCTTCAATCAGTTGAAAAAACTTTAAGCTATTATTATTTTCATTTTTGGATTCAATTTTTCAATTCATCTCTTGACTATTTTATTACTAATTTAGTCTATAAATGTCAGAAAACAGTGTAAAATACCCTTCATAAGTCCTTGAGCTCAAGGTGACGTCTTCTAATTAATTGTTTTGGTCAAATTTCAAAAACAAAAATTTGTTTAAACTAAAAATTTCAATGAATGTGTTATTGTCAATTCATTTCCTGTCAGTAATAACTGGTATAAAGCAAAATTATGCTGTGTGTTCTGCACTTGGATTTACTTCAAAGATCACATCCACAATCACATCTCAGCAAGCCTGCACATGAGACAATGTGGGTCTTTAAGGAGAGGGACTTTGAGATGTTAATGTCAGAGATTCCTCACCTTGTTTTTTGATTTCAGCTTTGAGCAGTCGCTCCATTTGGTCTTCAGTGGCCACGTCCAGAGGAAGCTCTCCTTCACTGTTCACTGCCCCGACTTGAGCGTTGTGCTCTATCAGGTACCTACAAGAGCAAAAATACTCTTACAGTCAACGAGTTTAGAGTGTAACAGTAAAATCGGAATACAGCGTAATAGATGTATGCATGATTGCATTGAGATCTGGTGACTGAAGGCCATAACATGTGATTCACATCATTTTCATACTCATCAAACCATTCAGTGACCCCTCGTGCCCCTATGGATGGAGGCATTGTCATCCTGGAAGAGACCACTCCCATCAGGATAGAAATATTTCATCATAGGATAAAGGTGATCACTCAGAACAACTTTGTATTTATTTGTAGTGACCCTTCTCTCTAAGGGGACAAGTGGACCCAAACCATACCAGCAAAATGCCCCCCCACAGCATAACAGAGCCACCGGATCCCCTCACTGTAGGGGTCAAGCATTCAGACCTCTACGCCACACATGCACTCGCCCATTTGTCGAGAATTTAGTGAAGGATGACTCATCTGACCGTATCACTTTTTTCTAAATCTCTCTGTAGACCAGTGCGTATGCTTTATGCACCACTGAACTCTCAAATGTGCATTCATCTTTGTAATGAAAGGTTTATGCACTGCAACCCTGCTATAATATCTCTCTCTATGTAATTGTCGATGGTCTGTTCTTACTGACAGTCTGATCACGTCCTGCATTGACATTCTCAGTCACCTGAGGAAGAGTTGCTCGCACTAATGCATGAGCATCACGCTCATCAAATGTGCGCTGTCAACCACAATTTCTGTTCTTACTTACTGATGTCTTTCCCATAGATCTAAATGCATTTAGTCACTGTTCCTATTGAAACACTTGCCAGCTGAGCAGTCTTGTGACTGAAGCTCCTGCCATCCGTGCCCCAACAATGACCCCTCTTCACTTAGAGTCAGTCATTTAGATCTTTTCCTCTTGCCATCTTCATACAAAATCAGAATCAGCTGGGCCTGCTCAGCTTTTTTATACATGCAACAGAGCATGATTGGATGTTAATTGCTTCATAAAATTTGTCACCTGTCTTATATATCAGTTAAATGTATAAACAGACATCACTTGATTATTACAATGTCAATGTAAATGCTTCTACCCCTACACTGACTTTCTTAGTACTCAGGACTATTTAAATCATGCTGGCAGTGATGTGACGGTGTGGTGACGGACAACACTCACTTAACGATCTGGATGAAGCCGCAGGAGGCTGCAGCGTGCAGAGGAGTCCAGCCCTCGTTGTCCCCCGTGTTGACATCGCTCCCGTTCTCCACCAGAAACTGCACCATCTCAGCGTTTTCGTCGATGCAGGCCTGCCAGAGCACACACAAGCCACATGATGGATTGCTATAAAAGTGTTTATTGTTTGTCGTTTATTACGAGAATCCCCAGTACACGCATTAACAAACAGAAACCAGACCATGCACGTCAGACAGAAACAAGTTTCAGTACAGTAGAAAAGGTTTTTGACCCACTTTATTTTGGTTTTGGTTTGTTGTTACAAAATCTATTAAATTCGACTAAAGCTCTGGGGCTAAGACAATGACTACTGTGTCTACTTGTTGTAATGACTTTCTGCTAAGTGGGCTGCTACAGGCCCTCAAGTACTTTCCAAAACAGTCATTTTGTGGCATGAGAGAAACAGCAACTCTATTTAGCTGCTTCTCCTGAGGCCAGGTCTAGCTAACTTCTCAATGTGATCCAGCACGAGTCCCAAGATGAATCTCATGAGAACCTCATGGTATTATGTTATCATATGTTGCTTTGGGATGTAGGATCATTGTAAGACCTTTATTCAACAGTCTTTCATGCTGCCAAAAGTCTTCAGAGTCCTAAACATCTTAAAAAGGAAATCTGCCATAGAGGTGAGATGATTTCGACCCGTTTCAAATACAAATTGTCTAATTTCAAGAATTTTTCAGAATGAGTGTTGAAATCTTGAAACAAGTTGATCTGTATTTGATATTGGTTCAAATAATCTTATCTCATACATAAGGTGGGAATAAAGGATTATATTCATTATATATTAATCTGTTGACCCTTCGCTCTATAAAATGGGAACCTGAAAAAAAAAGAAACAAATGACCAAAGCTGGAGGTGATGTTGAATTGCTTGTTTCATGCCAAAAAAAAAAAAAAAAAAAAAAAAAAAAAGTTAAAAATTCAAAAGATATTTAATATTTAATGTCGATGACATGAAACAGAAAAAAGCAGCAAATCTTCACAGACGAAAAACTGGAAACAGAGAATATTAGGCTACACTTTTGCTCAATAAATAAATTAAATAATCAATCTATTTTTAAAATCGTCATACATCTTCTCCTAATTGACTATTCAATTAATTGTTTTTCAGAATTAACGGCAAGAGCAGTTTTTTAAAAACTTGTTTTAAGACATAAACACTTGACATCTAGACCTTTTTCACAACTAGCCCTGAAACAGACATAAATAAGTCTGAACTGAGTAAGAATAACAAAGATATGAGTGATTTTCTACTGATAACAGTTAAATCTGCACTGGTGTCAGGAACAGATGACTTACTAGTACGTTTTATCGAGCAAAATAAAGAAAATTTTTATGCACTCTTTCTTTTTCTGTTTAACCATGCATCTCTATGGATGGCAATGCTGGTAGGTCGATCCACACTGAAATATCTCAACAACTATTGGATGGACAGGAAGAAAATATTGTACATTCATGATCACCAGAGGATGAACCCTACTGACTTTGGTGATCCTCTGACTTTTCCTCCAGCACCACCATGAGGGTTCACATTTGTGAATTTCAGTGAAATGTCTCAACTATTGAATGGCTTGCCATGAAATTTGGTCCAAGACATTTATGCCTCCCTCAGGATGAATTGTAATTACTTTGTGATTACACTTTTCACTAACATTTCATCCAACACCATCATCAAAATTTAAATTCCAGTCATTTGGTTTATGACCAAATACCTGTAAAACTAATGACATTCTACTCAGCCTGAGCTGTACTTTGTGTTTAGTCCTATTTAGCAAATGTAAGCATGCTGTCACGCTAAAATAAAATGGTGAAAATGACAAACACCATACCTGCTACACACAAGCTCTTATCTTAGAACCCGGCTGTGCCGAACTACGGACTCACAGAGCTGCTAGCATGGCTGTAGCCTCTTTGTTTCATGTGTTTAATCTGATACGAACAAACTGAGAAACATTTTCCCATGTCTGATTTCATCCCTCTCAGCTGATGAGATGACACCTGCTCAGAGCAAGACTACACTCCCAATTGTGTTTTCAGTGACACATTATAATCACAGAGTTACTGTGCAGGATGTCACAGTAGCTAGTGTCTGCAGCCACACAGAACCTCATCCATTAGACAGTCTTAAGCCACCTAAGAGGCTTTGCTTTTGAGCTAAATCAACTAATCACAAAGCTGTTGGTAAGCCCCCCCCCCCCTTCATAATATGAGATAATTAGTCTGGTAGTTTGGTGGATAAAACAAAAACACAGTCTGGACCCTGAGATGAGGCAGCCATGAGGTACTGTATGTCAAACGCAGCGTTAACTTGCGGCAGAGACAGAGCCCTCTGAACAAGTGGGTGCTCCAGGCCGAATGAATGAACAGAGGCTACTTCTTGAACCCCGTGCGCTATGAGGGTGCACACGGAGCCACCCAGCAGGCTCCTTCACTGGGTCATCAAGTGACTCATTGTGAAAATCGCCTTTGACAACAGCAGCTTGTGCTGTTAGAGGAATGTTTTCCATTTCTTCATCCGAAATCCCTAAAGTCCCCACCATGGGGAATTGGCAAAAGGAAGGAGAAAGAGACAGAGAGACAGCGAGAGGAGGAGGAGGAGGAGGAGGAGGAGGAGAAGGAGGAGGGCAAAGGAGAGAGAAAGAGTCGTGGAGAGGACAGAAAGGCTTTGGATGGAGAGGATGGAAAGTTTGGAGAGTGTGGGCCTATATTTAATTCTGGTTGCCAGGCAACCGGTGAGCAACAGGGGAGAGAGGGATGGAGGGCAGGAGAGGGACCACACTGGGTGACGCTCCGCACATGTGAATCGACCAAAAGAGGGCATGAACACGCTCACTCACTCACTCGTATGAACTGGACAGCTTCATTACACACTTACACACACACACACACACACACACACACACACACACACACACACACACACACACAATTGGCTTAAATTAAGGGGGAAAACACCAATCATTCATCTTTGAGCATGACATCACTTCGTACACACAAGCCAGCTACTGCACCATTCAGCTCCAGCGGGCAGGAAAATTAAAAAGCACAAACCCCTTTATGTTGACAAGTGCACTTGGATATCCCTAACTTTAGAAAATAAATCCATCCAACTGTGCGGCTTGACTGTGTGCAAAGGGACAGCAATGTGTTTATGACACGCGGTATCATAAAAGCAGAGGAAATACTGTATCATAGAGGGCCTGTGTGACAGTGAAGCTGTCCAGACTGCTCCTCTGTTATGACTGAAGTCAAGGGGGAGGGAGGAAACCTTCAGGCTGAGCTGCATTAAGACTAGGACATGCTCAGAAGAAGTGCAGCCTATTTGGGACATGTATGTATCCAGCAACATCATAACAGTGACCAAACTGCAAGAAAAACTCAAGGTTAACAGTCTAAT
The DNA here is from genome assembly GCF_914725855.1 of Thunnus albacares. Taxonomy (NCBI): domain Eukaryota; kingdom Metazoa; phylum Chordata; class Actinopteri; order Scombriformes; family Scombridae; genus Thunnus; species Thunnus albacares. The sequence continues at coordinate 20,325,836 of NC_058112.1, read as the reverse complement.
GTT